>NC_030823.1:23121651-24371651 GCF_001704415.2 Capra hircus | reverse complement strand
TTAGCCCTCAAGAGGAGACCTGTGACTCACCTCCCCAGTTTAAGTCTTGGCCTGACGAATCTCACGGGCCTTCAAGAAGAAGATCCTGGGATTTCCTTGGTGGTCCAGAGGTTAAGACTCTGAGCTCCCAAGTCAGGGGCATGGGTTCAATCCCCTGCTGGGGAGCTAAGATCCCATATGCCACATGATAGGGCAGGAAAAAAAAAAAAAAAAAGGAAGAGGACCATGGTGAGTCAAAGCACAAATTGACCCTGGATACTGCTCACAGGGGACATTGCCAAACTTTTAACCTTCTGGGTAACAAGTAGATCCTGCAGCATGAAATAGCAGAGTAAGGATGAGGGATAAATAATGCAAATTCATTTAGGCACAGCAATTTCCTGCCCATATTGTCAAAAGTTATGAATGGTCCCTTTGCTCTCTGTTTGGACTTGCTTTCTCCTGCCTGAAGACCTGGAGAAACAGGAAAACTGTACAGTCCCCCGCTGAGTGGGATGATTCTCCAAAGGAGGAAAACCACTAGGGATGGCTCACTGTGTAATCAAGAGGACTGAAAGGCACTGATTTAATTAATTATCCTGAAGTTCCTCTGGAGAGGTCCAGGTGGACTCATGTGAATGAGGGTTCCGGAACCCACCCACCACCCCCAGGGAGAATGTGCATTTCCGCTGCCAGACAGCAGCCCCTAAAATGGGCATCAACACCCATTGGATTTCCGGTGGAGGCTCATTCAGGATGTCACATGCTGTGGAGTAGCTGCAGGGAGCAACAGTAGCAGCAGCTGACTATGAATGCAGACGAAGCTAGCTTCATGGAGATTTTCTTCACCAAGATGTCTTGAGAGCTTTTTCTTGGCCATATTGCACAATCATAGAGTCTACAGTGTCAAGCTGCTCATCTGAGAACTTAAAGCCATGACATTATTAATAGTTATCTGTATGTCCATGACTAATTTCAAGAAACAGTTTATAACACTGTAGAGATTTTGATTAATATTAATTTGAGATTGTTTGTGCTATGAGTCTTCTCTCTCTTTTTTCTTAAAAAGACTTCATTGATGTGGATCATTTTTAAGGTCTTTTATTGAATTCATTGTAACATTGCTTTGGTTTCGTTATTTGTTCTTTTGGATCCTAGCTCCCTGACCAGGGATGACCCGAACTCTTGCACTAGAAGGCGAAGTCCTAACCTCTGGACCTCCAGAGAAGTCCTATGAGTCTTCCCTTTAAGAGTTACCTTTTCTTCCCATTCCCAGAACCCGAATTCAGGCCCATTTTGTGTACTTGGATAACCATAGTGCTTCCTCCTATCTTATTGATCCCCGTCACATCTGTTTCGGGTTCCACTGTTAGGATAATTTCTGGAAAACACCTGTCATCATACCACTACCCTGCTCTGAAACCTATAATGGCTTCCTGTTATTTACAACTTCAAAGTCAAACCCCTCTGGCTCCCAAGGACTTCCAGTGTCTGACCATACCCTCCTACCCAGCAAAAGCTCCCACTGTTCCTGTGGAGGGCTGGTCCTCTTCAGAGAGCTGGCTTCCTTACTCCACCTCACTCACTCGGCTCTTTTCCATAGTTGCCTTACGTTTCGTGGACTTCTTACCTCTCTCAGGAAGACTCTCTAACCATGCTAGGCCATCATGCAGTCGTCCACCCGCTCATTCATCCACTCATTAAATGTGTTGTGCATCTTTGATATTCCATGCACTGCTAGTGTTACTGAGCTCAGATTTGGCTGCTTGCTGCTAGGAAAGAGAGACAAGTACTGGCGGAAAGAGAAAGGTTGCTTTATTCAGGAGGCAGGCAATCTGGGGATAAGGCGGTCTCGTGTCCCAGAACCAACTCTGAAGATTCTGCATGGCCATGAAAGTTTTTAAAGAGAAAAAGGGGAAGTACTTTCAGTCAGTCATTGAGATGGGGGGATCATATTTGTTGTCATTTCCCATTGCATGCAGACTTGTCAACTCCTTGTAACTTTTCTTTCCTTCTTTCCTTCCTTCATCTTCTTTTTTGAAAACATTTAAGGCATGTGGGATCTTATTTACCTGATCAAGGATCGAAATTGCACCCTACAAGTGGAAGCACAGAGTCTTAACCCCTGTACCAAAAAAGGAAGTCTCTGATCTTTCTTTAGATGTTATCTCATTCACACAGTTTGCTCATGAGATTACTGAAAGGGAAGCTGGGGAAAAGTTCTGGTCGTCTGTTAATTTCTTATTCTTCATTTCTATTAACACTTCTTTGATCTAGGGAAAAAGTCAATATATTAGATAAGACTTTGAGCAAAAGATTTGAAAGGTGAGCTTGGACTGAAGGTAAATTATAATACAGTTTTGCTAGAGTGACAAGTGGAGAAGGCAATGGCACCCCACTCTAGTACTCTTGCCTGGAAAATCCCGTGGAGGGAGGAGCCTGGTAGGCTGCAGTCCATGGTGTCGCTAAGATTTGGACATGACTGAGCGACTTCCCTTTCACTTTTCACTTTCATGCTTTGGAGAAGGAAATGGCAACCCACTCCAGTGTTCTTGCCTGGAGAATCCTAGGGACGGGGGAGTCTGATGGGCTGCCATCTATGGGGTCGCACAGAGTCGGACACGACTGAAGCGACTTAGCAGCAGCAGAGTGACAAGACACAAGGGGCTGCCTACAGAGAGCACTTTCCTGCAAAGAGCTCGTTAGAAATCCTCACTGCCAGACATCATTCCATTTCTATGGGATTATAGGGGAAAGTTTGTCTTCTGCAACTTTTTCATGCTGACACAGGGCACCATGGTCTTAGAATAGAAGATGTCAACATGTGGGTCCGTAGCATCACTTTACCAACAATATTAGTTGCCTGGGCAGAAGTAAGCTATAATTACTTTGATGCCCCAAAGATACAGATTATTATGAGCAGCAGTGTTAATCCCATTTTCTTAAAGCCAAATTCTTGCAATTGTGCTAGCCACAGATATAGTACTATTCAAGATGGAGCAATTTATATCATGGCTACAGTCTGGTCATTATGCAGTCAACTTTTTCCTTCTGGAAACAGTTACAATATCTATAAAACAACTCAGAAATGTGTAATAGACACTGAAAGTTCTGTAACTCTACTGTCCTAATCACTAACTGCTTGAGCTTGTTCTTCTGTGATTCAGGGAGACCTGGGAGACTTGACCTTCTCCAAACAAGAGTCAAGAGACCTAGGTGAGTTTTGGGGGGAGCAGAGTCCTGCTCAGTTTCAGTAGGCTCTGGATTCATATTTGTAACCCTTATCTTCAAGGCTACTGCACACACATTTGTGTAATTTGCGTTCTCACAAAGGGGCTGAGGGGACTAGTACAATCAGAAATCAAACCTGATATTCTCCTTCTCCAAAAAGAGGGCAAAAAAAATCTATGGTACATTTATAACTTTGTACTCCAAAGTATTGAATATATTCTTGAAAGAGAGAACTTTTATTTTGATCAGAGGATGAAGAGAATGAACATCATTTACACTTTACGCACTTGACGATTGGAAGAATTTTCCAGACTAGCTTCTGTCTGTGAGCCTTTCAAGACTTGTTTCTCCTCCACTGTGTCTGCACCACTGTTGGACATGTTCCTACCACAATATATGACTTCTGGACCCACCCCTCTGTGTCACAATATTCAGTGAATTCTTCCAGTGGCTGACAGAATTACTCCTGAAAGTCATTTTTACACATGGATGGCTAGCAATAACTTTAACATATCTCAGAATGATGTTGAATGGCATAAATACATCCCACTAAACCCAAGTTACATGTATTACCAATTCAGCTTTGTTTTAGCTGTCTCCTCTAATGCCACCTTGCTGTGCTGTTCTTAGTCACTCAGTCGTGTCTGACTCTTTGTGACCCTGTGCACTGTAGCCAACCAGGTTCCTCTCTCCATGGGAATTCTCCAGGTAAGAATACTGGGGTGGGTCGTGATGGAGGGAAAGTTGGTGTGGAAAGAGAGCATGAGTACTCAGTTGCTTAGCTGTGTCTGACTCTTTGTGACCCCATGGCCTGTAGCCCTCCAGGGTCCTCTGTCCATGGTGTTTCCCAGGCAAGAATACTGGAGTGGGTTGCCATTTCCTCCTCCAGGGGATCTTTCTGACCCAGGAATCGAACCCGTATCATCTGTGATTCCTGCATTAGTAAGCAGGCTGGTGTGGAAAGAGGCAGTATTCTTAGCCAATTGCAGTTAAAACATCTCAGTTTTGAGAATTTAACAAACATATACCATGCAAGGTCATTGTTAGGGCCCCTCTAGCATCCTTGGAAAGTGCTTATGCAAGTGGAAGAGGCCATCACTTTGATCTCAGTAGTTCTTTATTAGTTCATCAAGGTGAATCAGCTTTACTGAGGTTGGGAAGGGCACTTCTATCCCACTCAGCCTGCCCTGCCCTCTCCCATGCTGGGGCTGGATTCTCCAAGGCTGCCCCACCTGCTTCCAGACTTTATTCAGTCTTTTCTTTAACTTTGACTGGATCATCACTTAAGAATTACTGCCCCAGGACAAATCTTGGTATTATTTTTCTCATTCCTGAGCTTTCTTTGTACCAGCTGGGATATTATGACTTTGTTAAATTGGCATTTGTTAACAGAAACAGACTTACAGACTGAGAGAATGAACTTGTGGTTGCCAGAGGGGAAGGGTGAGGGGAAGGGATAGTTAGGAAGTTTGGGATGGGCATGTATACCCAGCTATATTTAAAATGGATAACCAACAAGGACCTACTATATAGAACAGGGAACTCTGCTTATGTAGCAACCTAAATGGGAAACAAATTTGAAGAAGAATAGATGCATTAGGGTTTCCCTGGTGGCTCAGATGGCAAAGAATCTGCCTACAATGTAGGAGACCCAGGTTTGATCCCTGGGTCAGGAAGATCCAGTGGAGAAGGGAATGGCTACACACTCTAGGATTCTTGCTTAGAGAATCCCCATGGACAGAAGAGCCTGGTAGATTGCAGTCCTTGAGGTTGCTGAGTTGGACACGACTAAGCACCTTTCACTTCACTTCAGATACATGTATATGTATCAGTTCAGTTCAGTCGCTCAGTCGTGTCCAACTCTTTGCGACCCCATGAATTTCAGCACACCAGGCCTCCCTATCCATCACCAACTCCCGGAGTTCACTCAGACTCATGTCCATCGAGTCAGTGATGCCATCCAGCCATATCATCCTCTGTCGTCCACTTCTCCTCCTGCCCCCAATCCCTTCCAGCATCAGAGTCTTTTTCAATGAGTCAACTCTTCGCATGAGGTGGCCAAAGTACTGGAGTTTCAGCTTTAGCATCACTTCTTCCAAAGAAATCCCAGGGCTGATCTCCTTCAGAATGGACTGGTTGGATCTCCTTGCAGTCCAAGGGACTCTCAATAGCTTTCTCCAACACCACAGTTCAAAAGCATCAATTCTTCTGCGCTCAGCCTTCTTCACAGTCCAACTCTCACATCCATACATGACCACAAGAAAAACCATAGCCTTGACTAGATGGATCTTAGTCGGCAAAGTTATGTCTGCTTTTGAATATACTATCTAGGTTGGCCATAACTTTTCTTCCAAGGAATAAGCGTCTTTTAATTTCATGGCTGCAGTCACCATCTGCAGCGATTTTGGAGCCCCCCAAAATAAAGTCTGAACTGAATCACTTTGCGGCACACCTGAAACTAACCCAGCATTGTTAATCAACTATACTCCGATATAAAATAAAAAGTTAAAAAATAAAGTAAAAAAAAATAGCATTTGTGGTGTTAACTGTGAGTCACTGTTCGACAAAAGATCACAAAAGAATTCAAACAGAGAAGGTTGTTACTCACAGGTCCTAGAGGGGGTACTTCAAACAAGCCTTAAGGAGCCATAGGGAGGGCAGGGCAGGGTGCAGTCAGAGAGACAGGCAGGCCCTGGGCCACATGCCTTTATTAGGGTCTGTGGGTAGAGTGTTTTGGGGTTCCCAGTTTAAGGCTGAATTGGTCAATTCAAACCAAAAGAGCTGGGATGTTGCAGGTTTTGTGTGGGAGGGGCGTATCTTATCTAAGGGTCCCACAAGGGGGAGGCCTTGGAGGAGGAGAAACTGTTGGTCACAAGGCTTGACGGAAAAAAATGTGCAACTTGAAAGTTTAGAGTTATGCTTTATTCAGTGGACGAAACTGAGAATTTAAGCCCCGGACACTGCATCTCAGAGATGCTCAGAGATTCTGAGACTGCTCCAAAGAGGCAAGGGGGCTGGGTTGGAAGCCAGGAGATATAGGAATCTTTGCAACAGAGACCAGGCAGTTGGAACATCAAAAGATTACTGCTAATTAAAGAAGACCAGAAATCTCAAGTGAATAAACTGAGCGCTTTTCTACATATGGGAGGATACAAATTCTGGGCTCATTGAAATCTTCCCTTTGATACGCATGTCAGCTATGGAGTGGTTGGGATCCTGCGTTTTCTCATCCTGAGTCTCCTCTGGGAGCACCATCGGGAGGTGGCTGCCGTGGCTCACTGCTATTAATAGATGAAGCGGGGGCAAATCCTGCCTCTATCCTGAGTTCCCTCAGGGCAGAGGGTCAGCCGTACTATGATGGCTTGATGGCCGCAATGTTCTTTGCTTACTGATATGGCACATGGCATTTTGACTCCACAGGCTGTTGGGAAATCATCAGAACTTACATTTGCTTGTGACTCTGTGGCTGCTGTCTAGGGCATGAGCTTGTACGAGGGGGCTAGTGGCAGTTTAAGGCCCTACAGGCTGCTTGGCCAAAGAACATGCATGCTGAAGCAGATGTATTCAAACTGGTGTAGTAACACAGGCTGGTGACCAGCAGAGATTCTTGAGACTGCTTTACAGAACAACAGGTAAAGGAACAGCTTGCTAAAACCTTTCCATTTGTAAACTCCCTTTACTGATTAAGCTTGCTTTAGTTATTATTTTTTTCTCTCTTTAATTGCATATCCTCCAAGCTTCACATAGCCTAGGTAATATATTACAAGGCTTTTTAATCACCTCTTATAGACAGTGCCTCTGATGTAGGGGTCACTACAGTAACTGAGGCTTAAGTTAACTTAGAGTCACAGTTTGAGCTGGCTAACACTAGGTGGGACCACCAACCCTAAAACAGCCTGCATGGGTGGCTGATGAATGACTTTTTGATGTCATATCGGGCCCCAAACTCCACCCTCAGATCTTGCTAAGCACTTCTCTTTTTGAACAAGTGTCCATGAAGAAGAAGATAACTCAGATATGCCCTGATGGTACACCGATGACCTTACTATATCCCTAACTCCAATCATCTTCTCCCATGCCTTAGTTCATTAGCTTCTTTATCCTCTAAATATCCCAACCCTTTACCTTTGGGGAAGTGGATTTGAAGTCTTTTCTTTCATCTCTTCCCTTGGTTTCCCTGGTCGCTCAGATGATAAAAGCATCTGCCTGCAATGAAGGAGACCTGGGTTCAATCTCTGGGTTGGGAAGATCCCCTGAAGAAGGAAATGGCAACCCACTCCATTACTCTTGCCTGGAAAATCCCATGGACAAAGGAGCCTGGTAGGCTACAGTCCATGGGGTCCCAAAGAGTCAGACACGACTGAATGACTTCACTTTCTTTCTTTCTTTTCTTTCTCTCATCTCCTCGCTTGGATGCCCTGTGAATAAATTCTTTCTCTGCTGTAAGCCTTGGCATCTCAGCATTTGGCCTGTGAGTCACCTAAACAAACCTATTTCTGTAAACAGTATCATGAAGTAGTTTAGTTCAACAAAGGGTCTGGGAAGCAATCAAAAGATTCATGTGGCTGAGAATATTTGAGGAGGGTGTAAGGTTGGTGCTGACTTCAGGGGTCCAGTAGATTAAAGAAACCCCCAAAGTTGAGCCCCATGGGAGGAACAACAGCAGGAATCTGTCACCTGAAGACAGTCTTGCAGGAAGCGCCCCCACAGGGCTGTTGCTATAGAGCTGAGGGTCTCATCCTTAGCAGTGTCAACATTTCGGGTCAGAGAATTCTGTGTTGTGGAGTCTGTCTTGTCCATTGTAGGATCTTTTTGAAAAATTAAAAAAAATTGGACTGTAATTGCTTTACAAGTTGTGTTAGTTTCTGCTGTACAATGAAGTGAATCAGCTGCATATGTACATATATCCCCTTCCTCTTGAGCCTCCCCTCACCCTCTCCCACCCCTCTAGGTCATCACAGGGCACTGGGCTGAACTCTTTGTGCAGCACACCTGGCTTCTACCAAGGATGTGCCAGTAGTGACCACGCAACTAGTGATGAAACCCCAAATGTCTCTGCACTTGGCCAAATATCCCCCAGGGCCCGATTCACCCTCCTGCCAGAGCAAGGAGTGGGAGCAGTGCAGCGTGAAGGAAGTAACTTGCTGTCTCACTCAGCCTGTCTTCCTGTCTCCTATCAGCCATTGCTGAACTTAGAGGCCAGGGAACAAATTTTTATTTCATTCAGGGTGTTTCTTTCTTTGACTTTAACACTAAATCCCAGGAGGTGTTAGAACTGCAGCTGGAGCAGAATCACAAGGGCGGCAGAAGCCACTCAGTCACTCGCTCATGACTGCTGCTGAGGATGGCCTCTGGCAGCCCTGAGACTGGTTACTAAAGTCATGGCTAGGGACAGGCCTCTGTCTCCTGTTTTCTCCTGGTTTTGCTCCACTCTCATGCACTGCTAGCTTATTTCATGTTATCTCTAATTTAACATCTTCATTCAGATCTGCCTGCTCCCTTATCAGGGGAAGCACTTTGGGAAGGTCTGCAGAGGCTGAAGGCATAATCATTGCTGTACTAATATATTTCTGACTCCCAGGGCTCCTTTAGAGACAAATCCCATCGTGGCCCAAATTTCCTCTCTCATTGGTCCCTGTGTGGTGTGCCCCATGTCTTCCAGGGAACTACTGCCAAATTCTCATTCTGTGTGTTAGTATTCTAGTGTTCGGATTCTGCTTTGGCCACCTCACTGGCATCATGCCCAGAGCAGACTGTCAGGCAGTATTTGGCTGATTGATTGACTGGATACACGCTCTGTCATCTTGGGGCAGAGTTTCTGTGTTTTGGTGGGAGAGTATGTTCATAGCAGTGATTATGAAACTCTTCGTGAGCATATGCATCACCTGGCATCTTGTGAAAATTCAGATTCTATAGGTGGCTTTGGGGAGTAGCCTGATTCTGCATTGGTAACAAGCTTCCTGGATGCTGCTGCTGATCGGAAGACTGCATTTTAAGTAGCCAGGATCTAGATGGCAGCAAGATGATGGGGCTTTCTGATGTGAGTGATCTGCCCAATAAGAATTTACTGAGAACTTGTGTCAAAACACTGGGCCAGGTCTTATGGGGGAGACAAGTGCACACCTCTTTTGTCCTAAAGGCCCCATGAAACTCTGTATTAAAAGAGATTTTGTGGCTACTGTATTTCTGAAGTGGTGTTTCTCCTTCAAAGGTGCACAAAGCCTTCAGTTCCAGTGAGTCTCAGTATCAGCACCAACGGGAGCTAGATTTTGTTGCCTTTGTTCTGTAGTCCTCAGCTTTCCTCCACAAGCAATAGTTTTTAACTTGCTATGCAAAGAGAAAAAAGGCATTTCTTGTCCTGTGCCTGGATAGAACTTGGCTATTTCTTTTGTCTGCTATGGATGAAAAATTTTGGTGACAGGGAAATAAATCAAGCAAGGCTGCTTTTCCACAGTGGGGAGGTTGGGGGTGTATATATGTGTGTACTCATGTGTGGGCTCTGGACTCAATTTACCATTGCAGTTAAGTTCCCATCTATGAATGGTAGATCCTTTTAATGGTTCCTGAGCACCACCCTGGGGCACCAGGGAATCGTTACAGAGGCTCTGTTATCATAGGAACCATTTCTGTTGACCTCAGAATTTTCCTCATGGCTCATTGCCTCTGAGGGGCTCTGTTTTTTGGTCAGTAACACTAACTCAGGGCTTACTGAGTAACGGGCCCCAAGGAAGGCTTGACAGGGATCCAAGTCTGGATAAAATATGGATTCTTCTCAGGTAGTCATCTAACCAATGAGATGTGTCCAGTGACCCTGCTCAGGGCTTTAGAATGCCTTGCCTCTTGCTCTTGTAAATCTTAAAGAGTGGTGGAGAGAAGGGGACAGCATGTAGAATTCTCTTGTTTTGAGAAGAGCTACTCCCCTCACAAGGAGAATGCTTCCCCACCCTGCTTCAGGCCAAAGAGACTTATCACATCAAGTGATTTTTGCTGAAGTGACAGCATATTAAAATGATGTGAATGAGATGAAAACCACTCCATGGGCAGAAAAGGAACAGGTCTACATGTTCTGTTAATTATATGAGTTAATTTAAAACAAAAGGATTGAAGAAAAACATTGAATCAGGCTTGTCTATGTCAATGCTGTTTGGGTTTCACGGGTGGCCCAACTTTGGGTAGAGCAGGTTTGAACTCTAAGGCTCTAGAAACTGGTGGGTCTTGGATTCTGGACAAGGAAAGCCAGAAAATGGAGAAGACATTAAAAGATTAGATGAGGGAGCAATATTTTTATTTAAAAATACATATATATGAGGGGTAAAGATATCTGAAAATTTCCAGTTCTTCCCCCCTGAAATTTAGGGTAGTGAACGGTCTAAAACCACAAAGCAGAGAAGAATGCATTATCTACACAGGGTTTCTCAGCCTCAGCGCTACTGAGATTTCGGGTCAGATAATTCTTTGTTGTGGGAGGCTGGCCTGGGCACAATTGTATGCTTAACAGCATCCCTGGTCTGTATCCACTAGACGCCAGTAGCACACATCCACAGCTGTGGCAACCTAAATGTCTTGGAAAGTAAAAGTGTTAGTCGCTCAGTCGTGTCCGACTCTTTGCCACCCCATGGACTGTATAGAACTCCAGTCTCCTCCATCCATGGAATTCTTCAGGCAAAATTCCAGAGTGAGTAGACATGCCCTTCTCCACGGGATCTTCCTGACCCAGGGATTGAACCTGGGTCTCCTGAACTGCGGGCAGATTCTTTACTGTTTGAGCCAGCAGGGAAGCCCCAAATATCTCTAGACATTGCTAAATTTTCCCTGGAGGGTGGGCAAAATCACCTCCTCCCTTCACCAGCTGAGACCCACTGATCTGCCCCAAAACAAGAGGAAGACTCCTGATCTTTTACTATGAATTCTTGCCTTCAGTCTTTACACAGATCTGGTGACTTGGAGCACAGGACACCCATAGTAATCAATGGTGACAATTGTGATGAGTCTCCTCCTGGGTGTGCAGTTTGGAAGGAACTGTTGTCTGGGTGCAGGAGATGTGAAGAGTTCCCAACCAGGGTCCATCCTCACCATGGAGCAGAAGGGGCTCAAGAGAGTTTTATGAGCATTTTATGCCTTCTCTCCAGTGAGGTCTCCAACCTAGCAGGGAAACAGCTAGAAACTTGGTCATGCCTTTGTTGCCTGTTTATGGACAGACCCTAAAGAGAGGTTTTGTATAGAGCTTCCTCAGATTGGGAAGGAAAGTTCAAGGTCAATGATCTCCTGATGTCCCAGTTCATCTCCAGTTTGGCGCTATGTACCAAGATTTTAAAAAATTGGGCTACCCTTTAACCCAGAAATTCCATAGGAATTTTCCCAATCCCAAAGAAATGTCCCAATTTCTTAGGAATTTTCCCATTTTCCCAAGACATTTCCCAAGAGGATATTTGAATAAGTGTTTAAAGATGGCATTTTTTAGAAGACTGTTTGAAATATATAAAAAACAAAACTAGTATCACCAGTACTCAGGGATTGGCTAAATTGTAGTACATATTGATAAAGAAATAAAATGCAGACACTGCATGTCCATATTTATGATTTAAGGTGCTTGATTTTACACACATATACACAAGGTGCTGATAAAATAGATTGTAAGATAGCTTCGAATATGTGCCCACTTATTTAAAGTGTGCATATGTGTGCATGCATGTATGTGTGTATGTATGTCTACACATATGTGTGTGTTTATGTGTGTGCGTGCATGCATCTATGTGTGGGGGGTGGGTATACATGGGTAAAATTTTATGACAAGATGTCTGGAAAGATGTTCCCACCGAGACAGAATGGGTCATCACTGGGGGTGGATCTCCAGGTGATTTTCATTTCTTTTAAACTTTGCATTGTTTAAATACTCCATAGTGCGTCCTTTTTAAAATGAAAAGGGAAAAGGCTGTTTGCCTATTAGAAAAATGAAACAAAAAACAGTTGCATTATAGTTCCTGTGTAATCTCAATTAAATTAAATAGAGTGATTCTCCTTCATGTAAAAAACTTCATAGGAGTCATCCATATCTGCATTTATTTTTGATCTCCAAGCCTCTCTGTGCCCACAGTAATATTGCAGTTTTTTCTTCTCCACACCAGGAAGCCATGGGCTAGACTGGTAGCTCCTGCTCCTTTACTCCCTGAATTCTGGTCTAGAAAAGCTGCTTAGCTAAGGAAGTGAGTTTTGATATTCTGGGGGCATTGCTTGCTATTGGGGGTGTTTATCTGTATATCTCAGACTTGCAACTTTCAGATGTCTCCTGAGAAACTGATCTGTTCACGCTATATTTATCAAGCTAAAAATCAGAGGAATTTTCCATCTAGGCCATTCTTGCCCCTCATAATTGGTGACTTTACTATTTCAACTGGATACCATATGGGTGATCATCACTTGCAAATTCAGCAAAAAATCAAGTCAGAGAATTGTGTGTCCATTCTTATATTCGGTCTCTTCTTAGAGAAGAGGAAAGCTAGTTCCATCTCTGTGGCTGGGAGTGGGGCCGGCAGCAAACGTTAAAGGGGGAAAGTAAATTTCAGCCAGGACTCATACACACACATACACACACTCCAGGGCAACGTCTAGCTCAGAAGGAAGATAAGGAAGGGCCAATATATCTGTGTTGTTTGTCCAGAGACCACACAACTTTGCTATCACACCCTGTCCTCCTCTGGGTAAGTAATATTTTTACTTTATTTTACTTTACAATACTGTATTGGTTTTGCCATACATTGACATGAATCCACCACGGGTGTACATGCGATCCCAAACATGAACCCCCCTCCCACGTCCCTCCCCACAACATCCCTCTGGGTCATCCCCGTGCACCAGCCCCAAGCATGCTATATCCTGCATTGGACATAGACTGGTGATTCGATTCTTACATGATAGTATACATGTTTCAATGCCATTCTCCCAAATCATCCCACCCTCTCCCTCTCCCTCTGAGTCCAAAAGTCCACTATACATATCTGTGACACCAACTTTGAAGACTGTAACTGATGAGTCTAATATGAAGTCTCCTCTTATTTAACAAAAATATCTGTAAAATAAATCAAATTGGTTCTGTTTTGGAAAAGTAGACAAGTGGTAAGTAAACATGCTGAGTGGGAAGATATTCTATTATTTTATTGGTACCTAAATGTCTAAATGTGTGTGCTCAGTAGCTCAGTCATGTCCAACTCTTTGTGGCTCCATGGATGGTAGCCTGCCAGGCTCCTCCATGGAATTTTGTCTCTTGTCCATGGAATTTTCCAGGCAAGAATACTAGAGCGGGTTGCCATTTCCTACTCCAGGGAATCTTCCCAACCCATGGATCAAATCTGTATCCCTTGTGTCTCCAGCATTGGGCGGCGGGTTCTTTTCCACTAGCACCATCTGGGAAGCCCATGTAAGCAATAATCATAAACAAATGTACTTTTGGTGACAAAGAGGATGGTGAGGGAGAGAATGTGTATAAGTCAGTGCAAATCCATCAATAATACTGGAGAGAGGGGAGCAGGGGATGAGAGAGAGAGAGCAAAAGAGAAGAGCTGTATGTTTCTTAGGTGATGGGTAAGGGGGCTCACCAGTTGTCACACAAATTAGGAGGGTCTTTCAGGTAACAGGGTAGTTCCAAAGAGCACTCAACTGAAATATGTTGTCTCTGATTGCTTTAGGTTTACCTGCTTTGTCCTGGGATGTCTGAAATCTTGATGCTGTCAAGAGGGTGCCAGTAAGAATATGAGGTTGACATAAGCAATAGCAAACAGGGTCTCTTTAAGTCAAAGATAAAAGAAGTGGTTGACCTTGTATAGCAGCTATGTTCACTTCATCTTGGAGTCTGTGTCAAAGACACACAGAATGGAAATGCCTCTAGCAGCCGCTGGGATTTTATTCATTGGAATGTCTTTTTAAGAGCTAAAGGTCCAGCTGAGTTCAGATTGCCCAGATCTTGCTAACCCTTCACTGAAGTGGAGACACATAGTATAGTTTCTTTCCTCAGCCTTTGCAGATTTCTTAAGATCACAGCGGTGGTTTACAACTATGAATAGAAGGAAAGTGTTTGGACTGGCCATGGGGGATGGAGCTTGGATAATGGACAGCCTTTTGCCTAGATTCTCTCTTTGGAGCTAGAAGGTGTACATAGAATATTCTTTACAGATTTCTCAGTGTTTTATATACCTTTCCATGTCTCTTTATTTTCCTTGCTCTTTTTGTTACATTCCTTGCTTCATTTTGGACACGTGAACCATCTTTTCATGCTCTGTCAACAAAAACCAAACATCAAGTATGACAGAGGTACAGTTCTTTAAGAGCTTAGAAGACAGATTAGCACATACACAGTGAGTCAGCATGACCTTGGTGTCTGGGAAGTCAACCTCATTTTCCAAGAACTACTGGCAGTCAGCATCAGAAAAGTGGGGCTGGGAGTCAACCTAACATGAATATTCTAAACAATCTGGTGAATACATTGTTTTTTTCAATGGTTAAAGCATACAATGCATAATAAACAGACCATAAGGCATGCTGTTCTAGTTAGCATAAAGTTCAAGTCAAATAAGCCAGAAAGACTTTCTTATACCGCAGTGAATTAAAAGTAATAAGTAAGAAGTTTCTGCCATCAGTCTCTTGGGCTGAGGTGTTGTTATCTGGTATCATTTGTTGGTAAATCAGAGTCTGTGAGCCCTTGGAGAGTGGTACTGACTGAGGTGCTGTGGGCAGGAAAGGCAAACACATACCTGCGCCTTGGGTCAGTCCTACTGAGAATTACAGCTCCGTCTTTTCCAGTTTAGAAGCAGTTCAATGTAGTTGACGTGCCAAAAATTGGCTGGCTGGACTCCTTGAGAGTCGGCACATCTAGACCTTAGCATCAATACCTGTGGTTAATAGGTGAGATACTCAGCAGTGGTGATACCTAGATTAGTCTTGGTAAGAGGAATTCCATCTCACTACCACAGCTGCTACATTCAAGTTCCAGCTATGAAAACACTGTGATGTCTGAGGACAGAGGCTGGATAATACTTACTGGATGAGTCAGTTTGTGTATCTCTTTCAATTTTTTTTCATTTAAACCTCAAAATGCCCCTGAGTGGTATGTAGTATTATCTAGATTTTTATAGATTTGGGAATTTACGTTTAAGAGAATTTAAATAATTTGCTTGAAGTTATGCTTACTTCTTGGAAGAAAAGTTGTGACCAACTAGACAGCATATTAAAAAGCAGAGACATCACTTTGCCAACTAAGGTCCATCTAGTCAAGGCTATGGTTTTTCCAGTGGTCATGTGTGGATGTGAGAGTTGGACTGTGAAGAAGGCTGAACGCAGAAGAATTGATGCTTTTGAACTGTGGTGTTGGAGAAGGCTATTGAGAGTCCCTTGGACTGCAAGGAGATCCAACCAGTCCATTCTGAAGGAGATCAGCCCTGGGATTTCTTTGGAAGGAATGATGTTAAAGCTGAAACTCCAGTACTTTGGCCACCTCATGCGAAGAGTTGACTCATTGGAAAAGACTCTGATGCTGGGAGGGATTGGGGGCAGGAAGAGAAGGGGACGACAGAGGATGAGATGGCTGGATGGCATCACTGACTCGATGGACATGAGTCTGGGTGAACTCCGGGAGTTGGTGATGAACAGGGAGGCCTGGCGTGCTGCGATTCATGGGGTCCCAAAGAGTCAGACACGACTGAGTGACTGAACTGAACTGAACACAGATAATAAGTTGTGGGACATGGTTTCAAATCTAGAAAACCTACAATATTAACCCACGAGTGGAATTTTAAACCAATCAGTCTGGAATTTCCTGACTACCACTAGAGAGATAATCTGTCCTACCCTTCCTTCTCCTAAGGAAGATTATTTCCTTGCTTGAAATAATTATTTCCTGGCTTGGAATAATTCACTCTTTTAAAATTGCTTTTTATTAGTTTTTAAGAATTTATTGGAATATAGTGCTTTACAATGTTGTGTCAGTTTCTACTGTACAGCGAAGTGAATCAGCTATACGTGTACATGTGAGTGAGATCCCAGGTGATGCTACTGGTAAAGAACCTGCCTGCCAATGCAGGGGATGTAGCAGAGATGCGGGTTTGACCCATGGGTCGGGAAGATACCCTGGAGAAGGGCATGCACAACTCACTCCAATATTCTTGCTTGGAGAATCCCATGGATAGAGGAGACTGGCAGGCTACAGTCTATAGGGTTGCAACGAGTCAGACAC
Source organism: Capra hircus (assembly GCF_001704415.2). Classification (NCBI taxonomy): domain Eukaryota; kingdom Metazoa; phylum Chordata; class Mammalia; order Artiodactyla; family Bovidae; genus Capra; species Capra hircus. Next base: position 24,355,219 of record NC_030823.1, on the reverse strand, counting down.
AGCTCTTATTTAATATATGCAGAGAACATCCTGTGAAAATACTGGGCTAGAAGCACAAGCTAGAATCAAGATTGCCGGGAGAAATATCAATGACCTCAGATACATAGATGACACCACCCTAATGGCAGAAATGGAAGAGGAACTAGAGAGCCTCTTGATGAGGGTGAAAGAGGAGAGTGAAAAAGCTGGCTTGAAACTCAACATTCAAAAAACTAAGGTCATGGTGTCTGGTTCCATCACTTCATGACAAATAGATGGGGAAACAAAGGAAACAGTGACAGACTTTATTTTCTTGGGTTCCAAAATCACTGGACAGTGACTGCAGCCATGAAATTAAAAGATGCCTAGCCTTTGAAAGAAAAGCTATGACAAACTTAGATAGCATTTTAAAAAGCAGAGATATCACTTTTCTGACAAAGGTCTGTATATTCAAAGCTATGGTTTTTCCAGTAGTCATGTATAGATATGAGAGTTGGACCATAAAGAAAGCTGAGGACCGAAGAATTGATGCCTTCAAACTTTGGTGCTGGAGAGGACTCTTGAGAGTCTCTTGAACAGCAAGGTGATCAAACCAGTCAATCTTAAAGTAAATCAACCCTGAATATTCATTGAAAGAACAGATGCTGATGCTCCAATACTTTGGCCACCTGGTAAGAGCCAATTCACTGGGAAAAGACCCTGATGATGGGAAAGATTGGGGCAGGAGAAGAAAGGGACAACAAACAGAGGATGAGATGGTTGGATGGCATCACTGACTCAGTGGACAAAAGTTTGAGCCAGCTCCGGGAGATAGTGAAGGACAGGGAAGACTGGTGTGCTGCAGTCCATGGGGTTGCAAAGAGTCAGACACAGCTGAGCAACTGAACAACAACAGCAACTTATCCCCCCCCCCCTTTTTTTGACTTCCTTCCCATTTAGATCATCACAGAGCACTGAGTATAGTTCCCTCTGCTTAACTGACCCTTTTGTGTCCCGTCATCTTTCTGTCTATAAAAACCTTCCATATTATACAACTGCTTGGAGCACTTTTCTCCTTGCTAGATGGAATATTGCCTGAGTCATAAATCACTGAATAAAGCCAATGAGAACTTCAGATTTACTCAGTTGAATTTCTAAAAGCAGATTTAGTGGCAATGCTGGGATCTGAAGTGAACTTCTGAAAGCATTTGAGGAAAATTAGAAACAGATGTGTGGTATCCTATGACCCCTTTGCATTCTCTGCTTTTCTCACTGTTTCAGAGGGATGTGGGCAAGTTCCTTTCATTTCTTGAGCTCTAGTCTCTTTGCATTGAGCTCCTGATCTAATTGGCTTTCCATAGTTCCCTATTTGTTTGGAAACCCCAGCCTTGGTTTTGACCCTAGATCCCTAGATTCCAGCTTGGGAACTGCAGTTACCTGTTTGTTTGGAATCCGTCAGCAATTCCCATTATTTAGGGCCCGCTGGTTCAGTTCTTTCTCCTACTCTTCAGATTTTACACTGGGAACTGCTGGTATTTACCAGTGGAATAGGACTAGGTTTGACTTAAAAACCGAGCTGGGTCTGGGAACAGATTGGGTCCAATTTAAAAATCAAACTGGGTCTGAGATTGGATTCGTTCTGATTTAAGCTTAACTGGGTCCAGTGTGAGGTCTTGTGTGAATAAAATTTCATTAATGGGAATCTTGGAAGTCTCAAAATTTGTGGACATGGGTCGAGCATTTAAGAACTTAGAGCATTCACTATCTAATCCAATGACTCTGGTGTTAGTATAAATTGGTAATGGAATGAACTAGATTGACACTAGGTCACCTGCCAACCTTAAATTTTCTGTGTGGTGAGATACACTGTAAAATATCCCACAAGCCCTAACCCAGTGGCTCATCCATTTTAGGTACTAGTTTGCTCCAAGAGGACCAAAGGCTTGGCTAAAAGAATTAAATTACTTAGATTTTAGAGTTAAGTATGTCAGTGTGTTACCTACCAGGGCTTCCCTGGTGGCTCAGATGGTAAAGAATCTGCCTGCAGTGCTGGAGACCTGAGTTCAATCCCTGGGTTGGGAGATCCCCTGGAGGAGGGCATGACAACCCACTCCAGTATTCTTGCCTGGAGGATCCCCTGGTGGCTCAGCTGGTAAAGAATCTACCTGCAATGCAGGAGACCTGGGTTTGATCCTTGGGTTGGGAAGATACCTTGGAGAAGGGAATGGCTACCCACTCCAGTATTTTGGCCTGGAGAATTCCATGGACCATATAGTCCATGGGGTTGCAAAGAGTCAGACACGATTGAGAGACTTTCACTTCACTTCACTTCACATGTCACCTACAAGCATACTTTCTTAAGATCTATGGTCCTGGAAGCTATAAATATCTATAAAAAATCAAAATCTTAATAAAGGTAACCTACAATTTTGTGTTCTGAAACTTGGTTTAGTAAGCATCAGGATGAGGGTCCCATAATATATCCATATATCCAGGAAGCGATCTGGGTTGCACTCCATTTGGTTCTGCCAAAATGCTTCCAGCCCTAAGAGGAAATTACATCCTTAGAATTACAATGGCCATTATGAGGAGTGTTCCAACTAGGTACAGTCATTTAAGAAGTGCACTTGAAAGCTGGTGTTCCCATATCAAACAAAATGGAATACCTATTTTAACTGGTAATGTAGAAGTCTCCAAAAGACTTCAAAATTCCAAAGTAACTTTGTTAAAAGATTCATTGTAAATGGCTACTGAAAAATTAAACACATAAGAGGTACCTAAAAACAAGATTAAAAAAATAAAGATTGATGTAACTTCTATTGCTTCTCTCTGTCCTCTTTTATTAATATTTGAGTACTCAGTGTAGTACAGGTCTTCTCTGGTGACTCAGACAGTAAGAATCTGCCTCAATGCAGGATACCTGGGTTCAATCGCAGGGTTGGGAAGATCCCCTGGGGAAGAAAGTGGCAACCCACCCCACTGGAGAATCCCCATGGTCAGAGGAGCCTGGCCAACTGCAGTCCATGGGTTTGCAAAGTGGTACACTCAGTCTGTAGTGTCCGGGTGAGAGAGGAAAATTAAGATTTCATGTATGGAAAGAGTAACATGGAAGCTTACATTCAGTCAGTTCAGTCGCTCAGTCATGTCCTACTCTTTTTGACCCCATGGACTGCAGCACACTAGGCCTCCCTGTCCATCACCAACTCCTGGAGTTTACTTAAACTCATGTCCATTGAGCCGGTGATGCCATCCAACTGTCTCATCTTCTGTCGTCCCCTTCTCCTCCCGCCTTCAATCTTTCCCAGCATCAGGGCTTTTCAAATGAGTCAGCTCTTCACATCAGGTGACCAAAGTATTGGAGTTTCAGCCTCAGCATCAGTCCTTCCAGTGAATATTCAGGACTGATTTCCTTTAGGATGGGCTGGTTGGATCTCTTTGGACTCTTGGACTCTTGAATCTCTCAAGAGTCTTCTCCAAATCACAGTTCAAAAGCATCAATTCTTCAGCACTCAGCTTTCTTTATAGTCCAACTCTCACATCTATATATGACTGCTGGAAAAACCATAGCCTTGACTAGATGAACCTTCGTTGGCAAAGTAATGTTTCTGCTTTTTAATATGCTGTCTAGGTTGGTCATAACTTTTCTTCCAATGAGCAAGTGTCTTTTAATTTCATGGCTGCAGTTACCATCTGTGGTGATTATGGAGTCCCCCAAACTAAAGTCTGTTACTGTTTCCACTGTTTCCCCATATATTTGCCATGAAGTGATAGGACCAGCTGCCATGATCTTAGTTTTCTGAATGTTGCATTTCAAGCCAACTTTTTCACTCTCCTCTTTCACTTTCATCAAGAGGTTCTTTAGTTCTTCTTTGCTTTCTGCCATAATGGTGGTGTCATCTGCATATCTGAGGCTATTGATATTTCTCCCAGCAACCTTGATTCCAGTTTATGCTTCATCCAGCTTGGCATTTTTCATGATGTACTCTGCATATAAGTTAAATAAGCAAGGTGACAATATACATCCTTGGCATATTCCTTTCCCTATTTTGAACTGAAAGGGAATTTGCTGTGTGGCTCAGGGAACTCAAACAGGGGCTCTGTATCAACGTAGAGGGGTGGGATGGGGAGGGAGATGGGAGGGAGGTGTGGGGAGGGAGGTGGGAGGGGGGTTCATGTTTGGGAACGCATGTAAGAATTAAAGATTTTAAAATTAAAAAAAAATAAAAAATTTAAAAAAAAAAAAAGGGAGGGGATATATGTATACCTATGGCTGATTCATGCTGAGGTTTGACAGAAAACAGCAAAATTCTGTAAAGCAATTATCCTTCAATAAAAATAAATTAATAATAATAAAAAAGATTTCATGTTGTTTTTCTTCCACCCAAATCCAGACCCATAGATCATTTCTTTCCAGGTGCAACTGTTATCTTCTTATTTGTCACCATCTAAGTCTTTTCTTTCTTTTCTTTTCTTTTTTTTCAAGCTGGATTTATTTTTTTTTATTTTTATTTTAATTTTTTATTTTTTTTAAATTTTAAAATCTTTAATTCTTACATGCAGTCCCAAACATGAACCCCCCTCCCACCTCCCTCCCCACAACATCTCTCTGGGTCATCCCCATGCACCAGCCCCAAGCAAGCTGCACCCTACATCAGACATGGACTGGCGATTCAATTCTTACATGACAGTATACATGTTAGAATTCCCATTCTCCCAAGTCATTCCACCCTCTCACTCTCCCTCTGAGTCCAAAAGTCCGGTATACACATCTGTGTCTTTTTTCCTGTCTTGCATACAGGGTCGTCATTGCCATCTTCCTAAATTCCATATATATGTGTTAGTATACTGTATTGGTGTTTTTCTTTCTGGCTTACTTCACTCTGTATAATCGGCTCCAGTTTCATCCATCTCATCAGAACTGATTCAAATGAATTCTTTTTAACGGCTGAGTAATACTCCATTGTGTATATGTACCACAGCTTTCTTATCCATTCATCTGCTGATGGACATCTAGGTTGTTTCCATGTCCTGGCTATTATAAACAGTGCTGCGATGAACATTGGGGTACATGTGTCTCTTTCAATTCTGGTTTCCTCGGTGTGTATGCCCAGAAGTGGGATTGCTGGGTTATAAGGTAGTTCTATTTGCAATTTTTAAAGGAATCTCCACACTGTTCTCCATAGTGGCTGTACTAGTTTGCATTCCCACCAACAGTGTAGGAGGGTTCCCTTTAAGTCTTTTCTTTCTTTTGGCTATTTGGGAGTGGCTCTAAGATCCTAGGGGGATAATATCTTCTGTATTTTCTTTGGGAATGCCTCCTAAATCCCAAGGGTTGTTCAATACTGCCAGAAATATTTATTAATATTTCTCATGGATGAAACCTTACAATTATTTGAAAACATTTAATAACTCTATGATCAGAAATTTGGCCAAATCGGGACTTCCTTGGTAGTCCAGTTGTTAAGAATCCATCTTTCAATGCAGGGGACTTGAGCTTGATCCTTGGTCAGGGAGCTAAGATATCACATGCTCTGGGGCAACTAAACCCGTGCATCACAACTAGAGAGAAACCTATTCACTGCAACTAGAGAAGCTCATGAGCCATCACATGCTGCAAGTAAGACTCAATGCAGCCATTAAAAAATCAGAGTTTCAAAGAAAGAAAGAAAGAAATTTGGCCAAATTGGAAGCTAATATTCAGAGTCTGAGAGGAATTATTTTAGACTTCTCTCCTAAGGTAAATGTACCTAGGGGTAAAGAAAAAACATTCCAACATAGGTGGATAGGTGTGGGAGTCCTTTTATATTTGGGCAGCAACCCAATTCTTTGAGTAATTAAAAACAGATGCCCTTATTTTACAAATCTAGTCTTTACAGGAGCAGATTGTGTCTCTAGAAACAATTCAAAATCAACCAATTACCAATACCCTAAGCTCCCCTATTTATCTCAAATGTTTGTAAAACACTGGCCTTAGGAAATCAAAGCTCTTCTTGGAGGAATTTGTATTCTTCCCTCAAATAAATGTTAACTGTTATCTAGGCCCTCTCTTTAGAGTACAAACTTCAGGGAGGTAATTCTTATGGAAGGAAAAAAAAAAAAAGAGAAAGGTCATTTGAAACTAAGGCAAGTGAAAAATCATGTGAAAGCTTTAGCCATCTGAGCAGATAAACTTAACTTATTCCATCAGTAAAGTAACTTAGATGCAACTTTTATAACTAGTGAGTTTTGTATTATTATATTTGATTCATGGCAGTAATTAAACAAAAATGGAAGCTGTAAGGTCTCTGTTTGCGTTATCAACTTAAAAATAATGCACAACATGAGAGTTGTGAATCAAGTTTTATTTGGGACAAAATGAGAACTATAGCCTGGGAGACAGCACCTCAGATACTCTGAGAAACTGCTTTAAAGAGGCAGGGGGGAGGATCAGTATATATGCAATTTTGGAGAAGAGGGAGTACATGCAATTAAGCATACATATTTTTGCAGAAGGTTTCTGCTAGTCTTGGGAAGGTTGCTGCTAGTCCTGAGGAGCAGTCATTACCATGAAGGATTTTAGTGCTTTTCTAGATATGAGAAGATACAAGAACTGGGTTAATAAAATCAGCTCCTGAAAATATCCAACTATTGAAAGACCTCTTCTGCCAATTTTTTCCAGAGCACAGAGTGCCTCATTTCTGCTGTCCACCCTGAACTCCTTTCAGAATGTGTTGAAAGTTAACAGTTGCAGCAGCATGTGATTTAATCCTCATAGAGGTAGATGAAAAGTGTCAATTTGTAGTTGACAACATGTTTATGTGTGAATATATATGTGCATTGCATATGTGTGGCATTTTCTTTATCTCTCAATGTTACTGCCAAGATTGACTTATAAAAGAGCTCTATAATTAATAGGCTTAAAGAAAATTAAGAGCTTATATAAATCAAATTCTCAAAAATATAATAAAAACTAGTTAAAATGAATTCCAAGTTCATGTGATTTGGGAAAATAGTCAGAAATAAAGCTAGTTTGTTAGTTTAATTAAAACAAGCATGACTTTAGAACTGTCAGCACTGAATATAATACTGTTATTCTACTTAGGCTTACTAAAGGTCAAATGAGTTCATGTTATCACAAAATTTTTCAGCGAGAAAAATAGTTGGGACAATGATTGACTTTGTCTAATGTCTCATGAAGTCGTTGTGGGTAGTCTAAACATAATCGTTAAGAAAAAGTAAATCAAATAGATGTAAATTGGATTAGAATTTTTTAGGTGAACTTTTCAAATGATTTCCTCAGTTTTTTTGATAACCTGAAATCTTCAAGTTTTGCTAATTAAAAAGTTCAATGACAGAAGTTCACTGAATATCTGGAACATTGGCAAACAGGATAAAATACTAAGACCTTAATTGCTGAACATGGCTTATCTACCTTAGATTTCTTATTGCTGTAACATTTAAGACTTTTGGATTTGTTAGTAAACATATCTTGTGCTACACTAAAACATCTACTACAAAAAAGCATGTTTTTAGAAATTATAAAAATTATTTACAAATCTGCCAAGCCATATAATACTAATATAAACTTCATATGTTATAAAATACTTCAATATTTCCCTGAGAATTGAGTTTTTAAGGGTCAAGTTATCCAGTATATGTTATTAGGGCTACTGGAAGTAATGGGAAAAACAACTCTGTATGCAAGGAACATGGTATGTGTATTTTCAGTAAAGGAGGATATGAGGACCAGAAATATATTTTGTTGAGAGAGAGGAAAGTAATTTTGTCCTAAAGTGAAGCTGGTTATTTCAGAATGAGAAAAAGGAAGAACACAGGACAAAATATAAATGTAAAAAAGAAAGTTGTAGAAGGCCATGGAAAAAAAATCTCTAGAAAAGAATTTTATTAGTGGTCAGAACTGGCTAAGATTAAAGTGAATTTAATTAAGTGATGAGTTTTAATATTAAAAGTATGCTGGTACTGTTAAAATTTGGCTTTCTTACTATTAAAAGGAGAAAGATTTATTGGACTTTTGGTTTGATGTTGATAACAGATGGTAAAAATGTCTTTCCCTTTTAGGTAAGCTACCTAAAAAGCAAAGATTTCATATTTTATAAAAAATAATTTCCTGTGCCTTATCAGTTTTTTTTTTTGACTGCTTAAGAAAGCAGTCAAAGACATTACTTTGCCAATAAAAGTCCATCTAGTCAAGACTATGGTTTTTCCAGTAATTATGTATAGATGTGAGAGTTGGACTCTAAAGAAAGCTGAGTGCTGAAGAATTGATGCTTTGAATTGGGATGTTGGAGAAGACTCTTGAGAATCCCTTGGACTGCAAGGAGATCCAACCAGTCTATCTTAAAGGAGATCAGTCCTGGGTGTTCATTGGAAGGACTGATGTTGAAGCTGAAACTCCAGTACTTTGGCCACCTGATGCAAAGCGCTGACTCATTTGAAAAGACCCTGATGCTGGGAAAGATTGAGGGCAGGAGAAGAAGGGGATGACAGAGGATGAGATGGTTGGATAGCATCACTGACTTCATGGACATGAGTTTGGGTAGACTCCAGGAGTTGGTGATGGACAGGGAGGCCTGGTGTGCTGTGGTTCATGGAGTCACAAAGAGTCGGATACAACTGATCAACTGAACTAAATGCTGTCATCATAATTCTAGTTGTTATCATAAAATGTTGTACATCACAAAAATAACTACATTTGTTTATCAAATGAGCTCCAACAGTGGGCATTTAAAAATCTTTGTCATTTACAGAGAGCTTTTGCAAAAGCGTTCCTGTAAGAGTACTTCATTTTCAAAAAGAAAGGACTTTTGATAATTATAGGATTCTGATATCTTTAAATACATAAAACTGATTTGGGTAAGCACTTTCAGGATGAAGGGGGAAAAAACAGTTAAACAAAATAAGAATTAATAGCATAGGACTGAATGAAGAGAGGAGAATAATTGTAATTTTTTATGACTTCATTTTTGAAACATTGTTACTTTACCAAATTTGAGAAAACTGTTTCTCTTAAACTATCCAAGACCCATAGCAGTATAGTAAATTATATCTTTGTAGTCAAAGATGAAAATATTTAGTTTTTCTCCTACCTAATCCTTCCAGTAGTTATTTATGTAAGTTCAATAAGAATCTGTTCTGCTTATAATAGAACACAACTGGAAACACTGGCTACATTGTGTTTCCAAGGCTTTGACTGAGATAGTATCACAGGTAAAATCTAGTGGTGAGTCTTTGGATGGGCATCTTGGCCTGAAAGACTTTTAAGAATTCATTCTGAGATTAAAAATTTCCATCAAAGCAGTCTTTGAAAGACCTTATCTATTCAATCACTATTCTTGCTAAACTAATGTAAATAATCAGGCCAATTTTAATGCAAAAGAGAAAAAATGGTCTCACTGTGAACTTTGATAAAAACGGGGGTAACTGTAGAGAGAAAAAAATTATGTTTGCACACTTGTAAATATTAGATTCTAATCCTATTAATTGTCTTTGAGGTTTTGTTATATGCAAACTGGACTGGATCCTGAATTCTTCTAGTTTCCTCAAATGACTGACTATAACTCTCCAAGCTGACATTTCCAATTTTCTCGAATCCTTCTGATTTAGAACCACCAAGAGAAAGACTGCTCTTGAATTTCCTTAAAATGGACTATGCCAGCTCCTCTTCATTAGCCAATGGCAGCCAAATTTCAGGGGTTTGAACCTTGGGTATACATCTGACAGCCAAAAAGTCTCTGCCTGACATCTGATCCTGTCCCAATGCTCTAAACCTTCAAGTCAGACTAACCAGGAAGAAAGGCAGTTGACATCGATGTTGACTGCTTCTGCCCAAGACACTGAATGAAGACTTCATAATTTAAACATGAAGCCCTCTCTTTCCCCCTCATTGTCTTGGAGACCCATGTCTTCTAAGCCATTGGCAAAGGAAGCAATCTCTGGAATTTGAAAATGCTTTGTAATTTCAGGCTAGGAAAAAAAAAAAATTCCTGGCTTGAGCAGGCAAATGAAACAATACCTGAGATTAGTCCATTAACTGTGCCACCTTAGTGGAAGTGGTTTATACCCCTACAGGATTTATCTTTGTAGTGATTAATTTTCTCCTTGAGCTTATTAATGCCTCAATGGTTGGCACATGACTGGACAATGCCTTTTAGGTTATCTAACTGTGCTCCTAACTGTCTATAAATAAACTGAGACACTTCATTTGTTAGATTCCCTGGATTTACATTGTTGAGTTAGAAGGGAGCCAACAGGAGGTATTTATTATTCAGGATTCACTTTTGTACTTTGGCAAGGCTCTACTTCCCTTGTTAGGGATAAGTACAAATGAGGTTAAGATCAGGAACCTGTCTTAACCCTTGAACATGTTGCAAAATCTGCTGCAAAAGCAATAGCTACCCAACAAAAATCCTTAGACTCTCTGGCCAAATTTATTATTGGTAATAGAATAGCCTTTGATTATCTTTTAGCTAAACGAGGAGGTGTCTATGCTGTGGTCAAAATCACTGCTGTACTTGCATTAACACTTACAGAAAAAGTAAAACTCAGTTACATAAGATCACTGAACAAGACACTTGGCTTAAAAAGGTCTCTCTTTGACTTATTTGATTTTGGTTGGTTTGAGTCTTGGGGACCATGGCTCCAAAGTTCTTTCTAACCATTGGGGATTATCCTGCTTACAGTAATCATAATAATCTCCCAATATTATTGTATTCACTCAAAATCTTTAAGTCCATGTTTGCAGCTGCTAACCACCAGGCAAATGATCTCCCTAAGACTGGAATGTTGAAAAAGAAATGAGGGGAATGACAAGGTTAGAAAACTTGAATCTGGAGGCAGTCCTAAGATGGTGGAGGAATAGGACGGGGAGACCACTTTCTCCCCCACAAATTCGTCAGAAGAACATTTAAACGCTGAGTAAATGCCACAAAACAACTTCTGAATGCCGGCAGAAGACATCAGGCACCCAGAAAAGCAGCCCATTGGTTTTGAAAAGAGGTAGGGAAAAATATAAAAGACAAAGAGACAAAAGAGGTAGGGACAGAGCTCTGTCCTGGGAAGGGAGTCTTAAAAAGAGAGAAGTTTCCAAACACCAGGAAACACTCTCACTGCTGAGTCTGTGGCGAGCCTTGGAAGCACAGAGGGCAACATAACAGGGAGGAAAAATAAATAAAACCCATAGATTACGAGTCCAATGGTAACTCCCTCAGCAGAGAAGCAGCGCAGACGCCTGCATCCATCACTAGCAAGGGGGGGCTGGGCAGGGAGGCGCAGGCTGCATTGCCTAGAGTAAGGATCGGGCCTGAATGCCCCGAGTATAATCAGAGTGAACTAACTTGGGCTAGCAAACCAGACTGTGGGATAGCTACCATGCAAAAAGCTCTAACATAAGACGCTGCCAAGACTGCGCACAGAACAAAGGATCGAACAGAATTAGCCGGCTGCAGACCATCCCCTGCCAGTGACAGGAAGCCAGAGCTGGAAGGGCCGGAAGAGGGCAATTGCAGCCCCAGAGAGACATCATCTACCAAACGGCAAGCAGGCTCCTTTGCTAACTAAGACTTCTTGGGGTCCTGGACAGTCACCATCCGCCTGAGAAGGGGCGCCAGCTGTACACCCAGAAAACCGAGCAGCGTGATAAGTCGCAGCGACTGCGCTCGCCAAACACCCGAGCTACTGGGACCTGGGAAGGGCGCAAAACGCAGGCCCAACCGAGTCTGCGCCTCTGGGGACTACCTGAGTGCCTGAGCCTGAGCGGCTTAGACCTGGGAGGTGCATGCAGCCCAGGGCCGGCCTTGGACAGCTCCTGGCGGAGCAACCTAGACCTGAGCTGTGTGTGCTGTGAGTGGGAGCAGGCCCAGTGTGGCTGAGACACTGCGAGCACACACCAGTGTTGTTTGCAGTGTCCCTCCCTCCCCACAGTGCGACGGAACAAGTGAGCCTAAAAAAAGTGTCTACCACCGCCTCCTTGCGTCAGGGCGGAAATCAGACACTGAAGAGACCAGCAGACAGAAGAAGCTAAAACAGAGGGAACCGCCTTGGAAGTGACAGGTGCAACAGATTAAAACCCAGTCGTTAGTACTGACTACATAGGAAGGGGCCTATAGATCTTGAGAAATATAAGCGGGACCAAGGAACCATCCAGAAATGAACTGACCCCGCACTGCCTACAACAACACCAGAGAAAGTCCTAGATATATCTACTATTTTTACGATCATTTTTTTTTAAACTTTTTAAAATTTTAAAGTCTTCTATTACTCCTTTAATTTTCATTTTTATAACCTACTATTACTTTTCAGAAAAAAAGACCCTATTTTTAAAGCAAACTTCTTAGATATTTTTTAAAAATAATTTTTGTGACTTTGTTTTTATTTTCTTCTACTTTTCTTTAATACTGTACTTTTCAAAACCCAACCACTACTCTAGATTTTTAATCTTTGCTTTTTGGTAATTGTTATCAATTTTGTACCTTTAAAAACCCAATCTTCAGTACCCATTTTTAAATTGGGAGTGAGATTACTGGCTTGACTGCTCTCTCCTCCTTTGGACTCTCCTTTTTCTCCACCAGGTCTCCTCTGTCTCCTCCCTCCCCCTTCTCTTCTCTACCCAACTCTGTGAATCTCTGTGTGTTCCAGACGGTGGAGAATATTTAGGGAACTGATTACTGGCTGGATCTGTCTTTCTCCTTTTCATTTCCCCCTTTTATCTTCCTGGCCACCTCTGTCTCCTTCCTCCCTCTCCTCTTCTCTGTATAACTCCATGAACATCTCTGAGTGGTCCAGACCGTGGAGTGCACATAAGGAAGTGATTACTGGATAGCTTGCTCTCTCCTCTTTTGATCCCACCTCATCTCATTCCAGCCACCTCTAACTCCCTCCTCCCTCTTCTCTTCTCCATGTAACTGTGAACCTCTCTGGGTGTCCCTCACTGTGGAGAAACTTTTCATATCTAACCTAGATGTTTTATCAATGGTGCTGTATAGAAGGAGAAGTCTTGAGACTACTGTAAAAATAAGACTGAAAACTAGAAGCAGTAGGCCTAAGTCCAAATCCTGAGAACATCAGAGAATTCCTGACTCCAGGGAATATTAATCAATAGGAGCTCATCAAATGCCTCCATACCTACACTGAAACTAAGCACCACCCAAGGGCCAACAAGTTCCAGAGCAAGACATACCACGCAAATTCTCCAGCAACACAGGAACACAGCGCTGAGCTTCAATATACAGGCTGCCCAAAGTTACCCCCAAACCACTGACATCTCATAACTCATTACTGGACACTTTATTGCACTCCAGAAAGAAGAAATCCAGCTCCACCCACCAGAACACCGACACAAGCTTCCCTAACCAAGAAACCTTGACAAGCCACTGATACAACACCACCCACAGCGAGGAAACTCCACAATAAAGAGAACTCCACAAACTTCCAGAATACAGAATGGCCACCCCAAACGCAGCAATATAAACAAGATGAAGAGACAGAGGAATACCCAGCAGGTAAAGGAACAGGATAAATGCCCACCAAACCAAACAGAAGAGGAAGAGATAGGGAATCTGCCTGATAAAGAATTCCAAATAATGATAGTGAAAATGATTCAAAATCTTGAAATAAAAATGGAATCACAGATACACAGTCTGGAGACAAGGATTGAGAAGATGCAAGAAAGGTTTAACAAGGACCTAGAAGAAATAAAAAAGAGTCAGTATATAATGAATAATGCAATAAATGAGATCAAAAACACTCTGGAGGCAACAAATAGAGTAACAGAGGCAGAAGATAGGATTAGTGAAGTAGAAGATAGAATGGTAGAAATAAATGAATCAGAGAGAAAAAAAGAAAAACGAATTAAAAGAAATGAGGACAATCTCAGAGACCTCCAGGACAATATTAAACGCTCCAATGTTCGAATCATAGGAGTCCCAGAAGAAGAAGACAAAAGGAAAGACCATGAGAAAATACTTGAGGAGATAATAGTTGAAAACTTCCCTAAAATGGGGAAGGAAATAATCACCCAAGTCCAAGAAATCCAGAGAGTCCCAAACAGGATAAACCAAAGGTGAAACACCCCAAGACACATATTAATCAAATTAACAAAGATCAAACACAAAGAACAAATATTAAAAGCAGCAAGGGAAAAACAACAAATAACACACAAGGGGATTCCCATAAGGATAACAGCTGATCTTTCAATAGAAACTCTTCAAGCCAGGAGGGGATGGGAAGACATACTTAAAGTGATGCAAGAAAATAACCTACAGCCCAGATTACTGTACCCAGCAAGGATCTCATTCAAATATGAAGGAGAAATCAAAAGCTTTACAGACAAGCAAAAGCTGAGAGAATTCAGCACCACCAAACCAGCTCTCCAACAAATGCTAAAGGATATTCTCTAGACAGGAAACACAAAAAGGGTGTAGAAACTCGAACCCAAAACAATAAAGTAAATGGCAGCGGGATCATACTTATCAATAATTACCTTAAATGTAAATGGGTTGAATGCCCCAACCAAAAGACAAAGACTGGCTGAATGGATACAAAAACAATATCCCTATATATGTTGTCTACAAGAGACCCACCTCAAAACAGGGGACACATACAGACTGAAAGTGAAGGGCTGAAAAAAGATATTCCATGCAAATAGAGACCAAAAGAAAGCAGGAGTAGCAATACCCATATCAGAAAAAATAGACTTTAAAACAAAGGCTGTGAAAAGAGACAAAGAAGGATACTACATAATGATCAAAGGATCAATCCAAGAAGAAGATATAACAATTATAAATATACATGCACCCAACATAGGAGCACTGCAATATGTAAGACAAATGCTCACAAGTATGAAAGGGGAAATTAACAATAACACAATAATAGTGGGAGACTTTAATACTGTACTCACACCTATGGATAGATCAACTAAACAGAAAATTAACAAGGAAACACAAACTTTAAATGATACAATAGACCAGTTAGACCTAATTGATATCTATAGGACATTTCACCCCAAAACAATGAATTTCACCTTTTTCTCAAGTGCTCATGGAACCTTCTCCAGGATAGATCACATCCTGGGCCATAAATCTAGCCTTGGTAAATTCAAAAAAATTGAATTCATTCCAAGCATCTTTTCTGACCGTAATACGGTAAGATTAGATCTCAATTACAGAAGAAAAACTATTAAAAATGCCAACATATAGAGGCTGAACATCACGCTTCTGAATAACCAACAAATCACAGAAGAAATAAAAATATGCATAGAAATGAATGAAAATGAAAACACAACAACCCAAAACCGTTGGGACACTGTAAAAGCAGTGCTAAGGGGAAGATTCGTAGCAATACAAGCATACCTCAAGAAACAAAAAAGTCAAATAAATAACCTAACTCTACACCTAAAGCAACTAGAAAAGGAAGAAATGAAGAACCCTAGGGTTAATAGAAGGAAGGAAATCTTTAAAATTAGGGCAGAAATAAATGCAAAAGAAACAAAAGAGACCATAGCAAAAATCAACAAAGCCAAGAGCTGGTCTTTGAAAGGATAAATAATATTGACAAACCATTAGCCAGACTCATCAAGAAACAAAGGGAGAAAAATCAAATCAATAAAATCTCCCCGTGAAAATGGAGAGATCACAACAGACAACACAGAAATACAAAGGATCATAAGAGACTACTATCAGCAATTATATGCCAATAAAATGGACAACGTGGAAGAAATGCACAAATTCTTAGAAAAGTACAACTTTCCAAAACTGAACCAGGAGAAAATAGAAAACCTCAACACACCCATCACAAGCACGGAAATTGAAACTGTAGTCAAAAATCTTCCAGCAAACAAAAGCCCAGGTTCAGATGGCTTCGCAGCTGAATTCTACCAAAAATTTCGAGAAGAGCTAACACCTATCCTACTCAAACTCTTCCAGAAAATTGCAGAGGAAGGTAAACTTCCAAACTCATTCTATGAGGCCACCATCACCCTAATACCAAAACCTGACAAAGATGCCACAAAAAAAGAAAACTACAGGCCAATATCACTGATGAACATAGATGCAAAAATTCTCAACAAAATTCTAGCAACCAGAATCCAGCAGCACACTAAAAAGATCATACACCATGACCATGTGGGCTTTATCCCAGGGATGCAAGGATTCTTCAATATCCGCAAATCAATCAATGTAATACACCACATTAACAAATTGAAAAATAAATGCCATATGACTGTCTTAATAGATGCAGAGAAAGCCTTTGACAAAATTCAACATCCATTTATGATAAAAAATCTCCAGAAAGCAGGAATAGAAGGAACATACCTCAACATAATAAAAGCTATATATGACAAACCCACAGCAAACATTATCCTCAACAGTGAAAAATTGAAAGCATTTCCCCTAAAGTCAGGAACAAGCCAAGGGTGCCCACTTTCACTACTACTATTCAACATAGTTCTTGAAGTTTTGGCCACAGCAATCAGAGCAGAAAAAGAAATAAAAGGAATCCAAATTGGAAAAGAAGAAGTAACTCTCACTGTTTGCAGATGACATGACCCTCTACATAGAAAATCCTAAAGACTCCACCAGAAAATTACTAGAGCTAATCCACGAATACAGTAAAGTTGCAGGATATAAAAGCAACACACAGAAATCCCTTGCATTCCTAAATACTAATAATGAGAAAGTAGAAAAAGAAATTAAGGAAACAATTCCATTCACCATTGCAATGAAAAGAATAAAATACTTAGGAATATATCTACCTAAAGAAACTAAAGACCTATATATAGAAAACTATAAAACACTGGTGAAAGAAATCAAAGAGGACACTAATAGATGGAGAAATATACCATGTTCATGGATTGGAAGAATCAATACAGTGAAAATGAGTATCCTACCCAAAGCAATCTACGGATTCAATGCAATCCCTATCAAGCTGCCAGTGGTATTTTTCACAGAGCTAGAACAAATAATTTTACAATTTGTATGGAAATACAAAAAACCTCAAATAGCCAAAACAATGTTGAGAAAGAAGAATGGAACTGGGAGAATCAACCTGCCTGACTTCAGGCTCTATTACAAAGCCACAGTCATCAAGACAGTATGGTACTGGCACAAAGACAGAAATATAGATAAATGGAACAAAATAGAAAGCCCAGAGATAAATCCACACACCTATGGACACCTTATCTTTGACAAAGGAGGCAAAAATATACAATGGATTAAAGACAATCTCTTTAACAAGTGGTGCTGGGAAAACTGGTCAACCACTTGTGAAAGAATGAAACTAGATTACTTTCTAACACCATACACAAAAATAAACTCAAAATGGTTTAAAGATAAATGTAAGATCAGAAACTATAAAACTCCTAGAGGAGAACATAGGCAAAACACTTTCCTACATACATCACAGGAGGATCCCCTATGACCCACCTCCAAGAATATTGGAAACAAAAGCAAAAATAAACAAATGGGATCTAATTAAAATTAAAACCTTCTGCACAATGAAGGAAACTATAAGCAAGGTGAAAAGACAGCCTTCGGAATGGGAGAAAATAATAGCAAATGAAGCAACTGACAAACAACTAATCTCAAAACATACAAGCAACTTATGCAGCTCAATTCCAGAAAAATAAACGACCCAATCAAAAAATGGGCCAAAGAACTAAATAGACATTTCTCCAAAGAAGACATATGGATGGCTAACAAACACATGAAAAGATGCTCAACATCACTCATTATCAGAGAAATGCAAATCAAGACCACAATGAAGTACCATCTCACGCCAGTCAGAATGGCTGTAATCCAAAAGTCTACAAGAAATAAATGCTGGAGAGGGTGTGGAGAAAAGGGAAGCCTCTTACACTCTTGGTGGGAATGCAAACTAGTACAGCCACTACGGAGAACAGTGTGGAGATTCCTTAAAAAACTGGAAATAGAACTGCCTTATGACCCAGCAATCCCACTTCTGGGCATACACACCGAGGAAACCAGAATTGAAAGAGACATGTGTATCCCAATGTTCATCACAACACTGTTTATAATAGCCAGGACATGGAAGCAACCTAGATGTCCATCAGCAGATGAATGGATAAGAAAGCTGTGGTACATATACACAATGGAGTATTACTCAGCCATTAAAAAGAATACATTTGAATCAATTCTAATGAGGTGGATGAAACTGGAGCCTATTATACAGAGTGAAGTATGCCAGAAAGAAAGACACCAATACAGTATACTAACACATATATATGGAATTTAGAAAGATGGTAATGAGAACCCTGTATGCGAGACAGCAAAAGAGACACAGATGTATAGAACAGTCTTTTGGACTCTGTGGGAGAGGGAGAGGGTGGGATGATTTGGGAGAATGGCATTGAAACATGTACAATATCACATATGAAATGAATCACCAGTCAAGGTTCAATGCAGGGTGCAGGATGCTTGGGACTGGTGCACTGGGATGACCCGGAGGGATGGTGTGTGTGTGTGGGGGGGGAGGTGGGAGGAGGGTTTGGGATTGGGAACACGTGTACACCCGTGGTGGATTCATATTGAAGTGTGGCAAAACCAATACAATATTGTAAAGTAAATAAAAAATAATAATAAATAAAAAAAGAAAAAAAATGAAAACTTGAATCTGAAGTTGTAATCTGTGAATGCCACAAAGATTCAGAACAAAATAAAATGGGATCAACAAAGTTTTCCGAAACTATGGAGTGATAGCTGAGGTGGTACTTTTATGCCTTAAATTGTACAGTTCTTTGGAATGCCTTTCTTCTTGCCAGATAGGATACTGTCTGATTCAGAAATCTTTGAATAAAGCTAATTCGGTCTTCAAGGTTACTTATTTGAATTTTAATTTATTAAGAGTTCTTTTACATTGGATCCTTTCTTACGGGCACTAATGTGTATCTTACACATTCGTATATTTTGTGTCTATTCTTGAAGTTTTTCTACATGCTTTTTCTTTAAATCTCCTTGTTCTTGATCTTTTAAGTCCACATCTTCCAAGTGCCTGACCAACCAGCCAAGGTATTTGTCGTAACTCAGGAGTCTATGCATATTCATACAAAGTACATGACCAAATACATCACTTGAAGCTGGGTCACTCATAAAGCTGTAGTTGAGCAGCGGTCTATTTTTGACTTACATAAATATTGAGCTGATCTATTCATAGACCAGGCCTATATTTTTTCCCTCCTCTATTTTAGTTGCATAGAACTCACCCTACTCCTCTCCAATCCATGGTGTGTGTGAGTTTATATGTAGTCAAATGCTCAGCTGTGTCTGATTCTCTGCAACTCCACAAACTGCAGCTCACCAGGCTCCTCTACTCATGGAATTTTCCAGGCAAGAATACTGGAATGGGTTGCCATTTCTTCCTCCAGGGCATCTTCCAAATCCAGGGATCAAATGTACATCTCCTGCATCTCCTGTACTGGCAGGCAAATTCTTTACCACTGAGCCATTTGGGAAGTTCCCCTCCATGACACAGCAATGTATACTGAGAAAGAAGTGTCATTGTAACAGAGATGAGTGGCATGGGAATTTGGGCCATCCATTCATGGACACTTCTGCGCCCACCTGCTTTTACAGCACCAGCTCATGAGGGACAGCTCCAGTGACATGTTCAGTTGATGTCTTATGGCCAGACTCCCCATCACTGCCATAGTATACCAGGAGTTTTTTTCCAAATGGTATATAACGCTCTGCTGCAGACACATGCTCCATAACTTTAGATTTCTGTGTTATGACTCCTACTGTGGCTTGTCGAAAACTCCACGTGACAGATTTACCCATTGTGTACTCCATCATTGTACTGTCCATTGGCTCAAGTGCCAGCAGGCCTCCTTGTCCCACAGCCTATACTTATTGCAGAGCTGTCTATTTCTTTGGCTGCCCACTCAAAACCGCAGTCTCTTAAGTTCCAATAAACGGATCCCAACAGTCATTGTTCCCGGTGCTTCCCTCTTAAGGAAAGGGTGAGTCACAGACTGGTCTGATAACTGAGTCACTCAGTGCAAATGGCAGGGCAGCTTGAGGGCTGGACTGCTGGCTGAGCGCAATGGCTTCAGCCACTGGTGCCTGAAGGCTGTGGCCATGATAGACCAAGGATCCAAGGGAAGTGGTTAAAGAACTTAGTGAGGACTCTGGATTAGTTATTTCTCTGAACCCAAGCAGATGGGGACATCACCCAGGAGCTCAAGCTACATGTACTTGAGCCTTAAACTTACCCTGTGGTTTAAGATTGGGAACTGTCTCCAAGGAATAAAACTTCTAAAGGTAAGTTAGAGCTCCAGCTCTAGGAACTTAGATATAAAGGTCCAGTTATGGGATACACTGGGTACATTGAAACTAGAATTAAAAAGCTGTTATTAGAATTAAGGTGCCCAATGGCAGTGGAAGGTAGAGGTGAGCCACAAACCCAGAGAACAGATAGGTTCTTTTACATAAGCCCTTGCCATTTGAAAGAGAAGGGTAGAGATTGCCTTCAGTTCCACTGCATCTTTTGGAATGGGCCAATGAAATATCTAGGATTTTCAGTCTAGAAGAAATATGAGGACCTTTCAGGTTCCAATTTGGAAATGTGGGTTATCCTTAGTGAACTCCACATCTTCCAATCAGCCCCTATTAACCCAGTGTCCTGTGTCCAGTGTCTGATAAGAACATGCTTTTCTCATTATAGATGTCCTGGGCCAGATGGCCTTGTCCCTGGCTTGCTCCAAATCAACTGCTCCAGCCTTCTGTTTCCCTGGCTCCTGACTTGTCAAACTTATCCTTGGTCTTGAAAATGGACTTGGCTTCACCAGGACTGTGCTGTGTTCTTAGTTGTTCAGTTGTGTCCAACTCTTTGCAACCCCATGGACTGTAGCCTGCTAGGCTCCTCTGTCCATGGGGATTCTCCAGGCAAGAATTCTGGAGTGGGTTGCCATGCCCTTTTCCAGGGGATCTTCCCGACCCAGGGATCAAACCCAGGTCTCCTGCATTGCAGGCAGATTCTTTACTGCCTGAGTCACCAGGGATTAACCTTTAGCATTTTATTCAGACATGATTATACTGACTCACTAGCTTTTTTCACCTCTTTCTTTCCTGGGCTTAGTCTGACTACTGAAATCCAAGTTGAACCTTGCCCTCCTTGGCCATGGACCCACATGACCTGACTTTACCTCCTTGGGACGGAAATGGTAGAATATCATAATCACCTTGGATTTAGCTAGTTATAAAGATATATGACTTAATATTTTGCCAGCTCTGGATTTTTTTAAAAGAAAAAACATGGGAAAAAGAAAATAAAGCATCTTAGTAGCATTTATCACTTTGAAGATCAGTCTGCAGTGGAGTTGATAAAAAATACCAACAATGCAAACATCTGGGTGAAGGAGCAGAAAATCAGGTTATAATTCTTTTTTATATGAAAATATTTATATTCTCCCAGGCCTTGGATCCTTGGTTAGTGTCTGATGTAGAGACAAAAGAATGTTTTGCTACATTTAGTGATGAGCGTGAGGAATGAACCGCAGTGTGGTGCCATCTGCAAAACAGTGTGCATTTCAAGTTTGTTGACAGGACTTCTTGGAGGAAAAATGGAAAAAGATGCTCAATTCCTAATTAAAGGGTCGCTTACATTTTCCTTTCACTATGAAAAGAGCCATTGGTAATTTTGTCTAATTACGAGACAGTTTTAGCACTGAAAATGCAGTTCCATTTAGTTAAATCTTAATGGGACTAGAGATTTGTTTCCCCAGAAGTTTCCTCTGTGCTAGGGAATGAGATCTGATTTGGGACAGAAAGCATAGCACTGTAGGAATTAGGACACATATTTACTTACATGTTTATTTTCAGCTCTAAAAACTCTAATATTTGGACAGACAGAAGCTTGTCTTATATTTGTCTTGGCCTGGAAGAGAGTTGGAGCCAGAGAAATAGGGGGACAGAGCCGTTGGTGAGAAGCACAGTCAGGAACAAGGAATCTAAAGATGGGAATTATGGCCTGACATGCATAAAACTAGAGAAACTCATAATTAACTGACTGATCACTGCCACTCATATTGAAGGGGAACTTAAAAGAAGGCTTCTCTTAGAGACAAGATTATCTAGTTCAGATCACTTTTATTATAATATCACAAAAAAGAGAAGAACAAAAACATAGCTATAATTCATTATGTAATAGCTTTTATTAAAATGTTGTTGTTCAGTCACTAGGGCGTGTCCGACTCTTTGCAAACTCCATGGACTGCAGCATGCCAGACTTCCCTATCCTACACTATCTCCTGGAGCTTGCTCAGACTCATGTCCATTGAGTCAGTGATGCCATCCAACCATCTAGTCCTCTGTTGCTCCCTTCTTCACCTGTCCTCAATCTTTCCCAGCATTTGTGTCTTTCCCAATGAGTCAGCTTTTCACATCAGGTGGCCAAAGTATTGGAGCTTCAGCTTCAGCATCAGTCCTTCCAATGAATATTCAGGACTGATTTCCTTTAGGATCAACTGGTTTGTTCTCCCTGCAGTCCAAGGGACTCTCAGGAGTCCATCTACATGCCTAAAATACAGGCATGGTATATATATATATATTTTTTTTGCTTGTTCAATAAGTTTATTATTGTATTATCTGAAAAATCTTGATAGAAAATTGTGGTTTGGTTTAACTCTCAGCAGCTCGTTCCTGAGCTCTAAGGAAGCTTGCCTTCTTCTGAGCTACCCGATCTTTCTTCTGGGCAAGTGACATTTTGGGACGGTTCCACCTCTTCTTTTTAACTTCTTTCTTAGGCTTCTTCTCATACACTGGATTCTCTCGTATTGCAGCATGAGCTTTCTTATACATCTCCTCCATCATGTCTGGAGTTACGTTGTTCTTTATGTACTGAGAGAACTGTTTCTTGTAAGCATCTTCATCTTCTTCAATCAGGTAACGCATGTAATCTGCCACGTTTTGCCCCATGATGTGCTTTCGGTGTACCTCAGCACTGAATTCTTTGCTTTCTGAATCATAACCAGGGAACCGTTTGGTACTGTGAGGGATAGACAAGCCTCCATCGACAGCTCCCTTTAGGGCCCCAAAAACTTTATTCCCGGTAGTAGTTCTGGCAAGTCCTGCATCCAAGTAACAGGTGAAGGCACCAGGTTGACCATCAATGCTTTCCACATTGTATTCATCACCAGTCACCTCGACTTGGCCTTCATAAATTTTGTCCATACCAAACCTATTAAGAAGCCTGCGGGCCAGCAGCAGGCCAGTACAATATGCCGCAGCATAATTTGTCAGGCCAACCTTCACACCGTATTTTGGGAGTTCGTGAGCATAAGCTGCACAAACTATCATATCTCCTTCTATACGGGCATCAGCAATCTGACAAATGATATCTCTGTTCGTTACACGAACTATCATTCTGTATTTAGGTGTGTTGTACTTATTTTTATCTTGGATTACCAATCGTTTCCGAGCATAGTAGTCAGTTTTGCCCTCTCGCCTTCTTCTGAATTTCACTTGGTATCTCTTGAAGTAGGCCTTGTTCTTGACAACTTTAACAAACCCCATGCTGAGGAACAGAACCCCCGGCATGGTATATTAAAAAGCTCTGTATGAGCTTGCAGTTTTGATTTAGACAGTTATTAGAGAATGTGGGCTCTCATTCTAACAACATGAAAAAGCTAGATTAGTTACATGCTAGTCATTTAAAAAACCCATCAGAAAGTTGAAAAGAAAGTGAAAGTGAAAGTCGCTCAGTTGTGTCCAACTCTTTGCAACCCCATGTATCCGTTCAGTTCAGTTCAGTTCAGTCGCTCAGTCGTGTCCGACTCTCTGCGACCCCATGAATCGCAGCACGCCAGGCCTCCCTGTTCATCACCATCTCCCAGAGTTCACCCAGACTCATGTCCATCGAGTCAGTGATGCCATCCAGCCATCTCATCTTCGGTCGTCCCCTTCTCCTCCTGCCCTCAATCCCTCCCAGCATCAGAGTCTTTTCCAATGAGTCAACTCTTCTCATGAGGTGGCCAAAGTACTGGAGTTTCAGCTTCAGCATCATTTCTTCCAAAGAAATCCCAGGGCTGATCTCCTTCAGAATGGACTGGTTGGATCTCCTTGCAGTCCAAGGGACTCTCAAGAGTCTTCTCCAACACCACAGTTCAAAAGCATCAATTCTTTGGCGCTCAGCCTTCTTCACAGTCCAACTCTCACAGCCATACATGACCACAGGAAATACCATTGCCTTGACTAGATGGACCTTAGTCGGCAAAGTAATGTCTCTGCTTTTGAACATGCTATCTAGGTTGGTCATAACTTTTCTTCCAAGGAGTAAGCATCTTTTAATTTCATGGTTGCAGTCACCATCTGCAGTGATTTTGGAGCCAAAAAAAAAAAAAAGGTCTGACACTGTTTCCACTGTTTCCCCATCTGATAGATAGAGTGCCTGATGAACTATGGAATGAGGTTCGTGACATTGTACAGGAGACAGGGATCAAGACCATTCCCATGGAAAAGAAATGCAAAAAAGCAAAATGGCTGTCTGGGGAGGCCTTACAAATAGCTGTGAAAAGAAGAGAGGTGAAAAGCAAAGCAGAAAAGGAAAGATGTAATCATCTGAATGCAGAGTTCCAAAGAATAGCAAGAAGAGATAAGAAAGCCTTCTTTAGCAATCAATGCAAAGAAATAGAGGAAAACAACAGAATGGGAAAGACTAGAGATCTCTTCAAGAAAATTAGAGATACCAAGGGAACATTTCATGCAAAGATGGGCTCGATAAAGGACAGAAATGGTATGGACCTCACAGAATCAGAAGATATTAAGAAGAGATGGCAAGAATACATGGAAGAACTGTACAAAAAAGATCTTCATGACCCAGATAATCATGATGGTGTGATCGCTAATCTAGAGCCAGACATCTTGGAATGTGAAGTCAAGTGGGCCTTAGAAAGCATCACTATGAACAAAGCTAGTGGAGCTGATGGAATTCCAGTTGAGCTATTTCAAATCCTGAAAGATGATGCTATGAAAGTGCTGCACTCAATATGCCAGCAAATTTGGAAAACTCAGCAGTGGCCACAGGACTGGGAAAGGTCAGTTTCCATTCCAATCCCAAAGAAAGACCCCATGTATAGTCCATGGAATTCTCCAGGCTGGAATATTGGAGTGGGCAACCTTTCCCTTCTCCAGGGGATCTTCCCAACCTAGGGATTGAACCCAGGTCTCTTGCATGGCAGGCAGATTCTTTACCAGCTGAGCCACAAGGGAAGCCCAAGAATAATGGAGTGGATAGCCTACCCCTTCTCCAGTGGATAAGTTGCAAATAAATCTGAACTTTAGACCAGCAAGGAATAAATCTTTTCAGGAGAGAAGAGATCCATGCTGCCTGCATCTGTGTGAGTGTAATAGGGAAGAACAAATCTGACTCCACATTGAATCTCTTTCTTATACTTTGTTGTAGTGGTTAAGTTCTAAGTTATGTCCGACTTCTGTGATCCCATGGATCCTGGCCCTCCAGGCTCCTCTGTCCATGGGGTTTCTCAGACAAGAATACAGGAGTGATTTGCCATTTCCTTCTTCGGGGGATCTTCCTGACTCAGATCTTCCTGAGCTACTAGGGAAGCCCCAGGTCAGCATAATATGGAAGAACAAATCTGACTCCCTATTGGATCTATTTCTTTTACTTTAACTTTCGCATTCTCTTGCTTTTGCTATAATTTAATAACTAAAGGGAGCTTCCCTGGTGGCTCAGTGGTAAAGAATCTGCCTGCAATGCAGGAGTCTCAGGAGACACAGGTTTGATCCCTGGCTTGGAAAGATCCCCTGGAGGAGGGCAAGGCAACCCACTCCAGTATTCTTGCCTGGAGAATCCCATGGACAGAGGAGCCTGGCGGGCTATATAGTCCATGGGGTCACAAAGAGTTGGACACAACTGAAGCAACATAGTGTGCGTGCACACAGTTGCTGAACGGATGCTGCCTACAGTTTAAAGTGTACCTAATGGACCATCTCTGGGAACTCTGCCTCCAAGATAATGAGCATTAAGCTAAAATACCTTTGTTCATAAGCTAAAATACCTTTGTTCAACTCACAGGAAACATCTGGACCAGGCCCACCTGTGAATGGCTAGACTTGCTGTTACACTTGTATGATTGTTTGTATGAATATTTGCTTCATGCTTATCTCAGTAGTATGTGAGCTACCTGTAATCTGGGGCCATTGTATCCTTTGACTCATTATTTATATCTTTGAGAGCAGACACACATTAATAAGTGAATGAGAACTCTGACATAATTCAAGGAAGTGGTAAATGATGTTTCCTTGCAGGGAGGTGTCAGGTCTCCCAAAGAGTCATGCCTGTCCTATGACCTTTTACCCTGCACTCAAATAAATATGTAGAAAAATGGGTTAAACTGATGGATGTCTCAGAATAGGGGGGAAATATGATAGGATAGGGATAAATTATTTTTAACAGTTTTCAACCATGTAGGAAATTTGACAAAATGACATTTAATAAGGAGACATGTAAATGAAACATAGATGACTGCCAGAGCTGTAAGATATGTATTAGATAGGAGAGTTGTTTCTAAATAGCATTATTCATAGAAAAAGTTTTGGAGGTTTTGGCTAATATGCAGATATACTCTATTACTCAACAAAGAGGTGTGAGTGACTTTATCAATTAATAAAAATGCAAGTATCCGGTAAAATATGGGCAAAATATATGGTATGGGTAACTTGGAAAAGAATATTAACTTTAGCTAATAAATAAATGAAAAATATAAACTAAAATAAAATTAAACTATTTTTGGCCATAGAATGGACAAATATTAAGTGAAAGGTAGTGTACAGCAATGCTAGGGTTTGTGATTATCAGTTTTTATACTTTTGGTTGAATATAAACTGATTCACTTATAATTTTGGTTGCAATATAAATTGATAGCAGTTTTTTTACTTTTGGTTGCAATATAAATTGATTCAACCAGTATACTTTGAAGGTAGGAAGAGAAGAGGGTGACAGGATGAGGGAGACAGAGGATGGTATCACTAACTCAATGGACATGAGTTTGAGCAAACTCCAGAAGATGGTGAAGGACAGAGAAGCCTGGCATACTGCAGTCCATGGGGTCACAAAGAGTTGGACATGATTTTGTGTCTGAACAGTATACTTTGGTTGCAATATAAATATGAACACCTCTTTTGGAGATATATTTGGCAATTCAAATAAGAAAATCTTAAAATGTGAGTGTTTTTGGCTTAGCAATGCCACTTTTAGATTTAAATCCAATGGAAAGGATACAATAGATGTGTAGAACTATTTAGCTGTAAGGATGTTCATTCTAGTATTGTAACAATGGCAAGAAAGTTGAAATGAGTCTCTAAGAATGGTGGGGCACTTGTTAAAATCTAGCATATTCGTATAAGGAAATAAAATGCAACTACTCAGTTGAAGTCATGAAAAAATATTTAAGTAGTGAGAAAGATAGCTAAGTGAGTTTAGAAAGCAGATTACAAAACATTATGG
The DNA here is from genome assembly GCF_001704415.2 of Capra hircus. Classification (NCBI taxonomy): domain Eukaryota; kingdom Metazoa; phylum Chordata; class Mammalia; order Artiodactyla; family Bovidae; genus Capra; species Capra hircus. Next base: position 24,327,790 of record NC_030823.1, on the reverse strand, counting down.
TATGATCTTATTTACTACCAAATATGTGCATAGAAAAACGGTTAATAATGGTTTTATGTGGTTGATGGAACATTGTTTTTTCTCCCCTTATTAATGGTATTTGTTTTCTATCATAAACATGCATTGATTTCATAAATGATAAACAAGCAAACAAACCAAAAACATTATTTAAATAGTGAGAACATGAAGTGGCCAGTGAAGCCACTTTGAACTTGGGCTGCATGAATTGAAGCGGCATGTCAGAACAAAAGACATAGAATTCCACACTCCTCTGTGCGTGCGCCCTACCCTGGGTGTGTTGGATTCAGTACTAAGTGACTTATTACAGGTTTGTGTCCACAGAAGAGCATCAGAGATCACGAGGGGATTCAAAACCACGTCTTCTGTGGCAGCAGAAGGAGCAATGGATTGGGAATCAGGAGGCTTGCCTTTGAGTCCAGAGTCTGTCACCTGCCAGCTGGTGACTTTAGGGCAACCACTAATTTTGTCTGATCCTACATCTTCTCATTTATAAAATGTGTAATAACATCTCTACATCAAAGACTATATTGCAAATATTAACTGAAATGATAACTTGAAAAGAAGTTCGTAATGAGGAACTATCTGTGATCAGTTTGGGACCAAAAAGGGATGAGGAGAATGGGTTTTCTGCCTTAGAGTGGCATATAGCTTACTGGGTGTGCATTATAAGAAGGCAGATTTTGGCTAAAATATGGATGAATTTTCAAGTACCTACAATTGTTTCAAAATATAAAGAATGGCTTTGGAGTTTCATAACTTTCCTGGAGCTATAGGATTTCTAGCAGAGAGAACTCAGTTATTGAGGATATTAGAGTGGAAATTCAAATGCCAGTGAAAGAATAGAGATTATGAGGGGTTTAAGATCACTTCCTATTTGGATATTTTGATTCTTTGCATTGAACATCATGGTAGCATCTGCATTCTAGTACCATCAGAAGGGTTACTGGGTTGGAAAGATCTATGCATTTTGAGGCCATAAATTGTCCATCTGTGAAGAGAGACCCAGTGCTCTATGAATTCTGCACAGTTCTGAGGGTGCTGTCACTAAAGTAATATCTATAACATCAGTGGGAATTAATAGGCTCAAAATAGAAAGCCATGCCAAGGGAAGAAAAGGCTAGCTTTATGTAACATAGAGGGTGGATGGCAATTGTTTCGAGGCCAAAAATGTAGAGGAAATAGATGATTTATGACTCAAGCTGTATGAAAAGTTTGTTCACTCACCTGTGAGAGGTATGTGGCAGCTTTCTAAGGGAACTCAGTGTGTGAGACAGTCATGCAAGGAGAGCGACTTCTAATTATTTCTTCAAAATTACACGTGGAGGACTTCCTCAGTGGTCCAGCGGTTGGAACTCTGTTGTCTCAATGCAGGGGCCCCAGGTTTTATCCCTGATCCGGAACTAGACCTCATGGGCCACAGCTAAAATCGTACATGCCCCAACTAAAACAAACAAATAAAACCAACTAACCAAAAAGCAAGAACATCAAAACTGCAAATGGACTTTCTTGATTTGGGCATTGGTTCTACAGGTGAAATTCACATGTTTACAATGAAGGTTTCATGAGCTGAGTATGACTTCTGAAGCCCGTGTGCAAGGTGAAGTCTTAAAAATATATGCCCGGGGTGGAGACCATCAGAATGTCTCCAAGTCCTTTGCAGTCACCATCTCAGTGATAAGAAACCCACGGGTACTCTGAGGATGTAAATGGTGGCACCTCCTCAGTGTTTGAGAGTGGCCCAAGCTGTCCGCATCCACAGGTCCTGGGTCCTTGCTGGCTGTCTGCAACATCATCAGGGCACCTGCAGCTGGCCCCACAGCACCCTGAGAGCAACAGAAGCACGGTGGGTTATCATTGGAAACAGAAGTTCTGAACAGCGGGCTGCCTTACTAAGGCTGAGATACTCCCGGGCAACCCAGCAAGTGTGTTTCAACACAACTCCACCCCAAACCTCAGAAAGGGAATCAGTGTGTTGGTTTGGGCCTCTACCGCAGGTCTCTGGAGTTCCTTGGTGTACACATTGTTGGAGAAAATGGGGTCATTTTCATGTCTGGGGAGCTGGATTTACATTATCCCATTCACTAATTCTTGCCAGCACCGACTTACCGAAGTTGGCTTTCCTCATGTTCACAGAGCACATTTTTCAGCTACAAACAAGTCCATTGCTAATACCCCAACTGTCTTTCAAAGCTCAGGCACTGACATGTTCCTTCCAACTTGACGCTATTTAGTAACAATGATTTTTTGAACCCCTACTATGTGCCAGATAATTTTCTAGATGTCAGTAATATAATAGGAAAGAAGTCAGGCTTTGTAGAGCTTCCACTATAGAAAGGAAATGGATACTATAGGCAAGAAATTGTACTATTGAGATAAATGCTCTAGGGGCACTCATCCTACCAGAAGTACCATGAATCATTTATGGTGGATCTGAGTGCAATGCAGGAAAAAGGGGTTTATTAATTAGGAATGCTTTCAGCTGTATTGACCAGAATGCCCAAACAACATTGGCTTAAGTAATGAGGGCATTTAGCTATCTTAAATAATGAGTCTAGAGTTTTTCAGTTCAGGGTGGAAGCAGCAGCTTAGTCATGTTCACAGAGACCTGATGTCTTTCTGTTCTTGCTGCCTGGTTGATTTGATTCCCTCTAGTTAAACTGTCTGCTGTACTTCCAGGCGTGACATCACATTCATGGCAGGGAGGAAGAGGAAAGCAACTGTAAGCTGTGTCTGTTTCTTCCATCAAGAATGCCAATGCCTTTTCAGAACTGAATCCTTGTTCATTTACACCTGAGTGGCTAAAAGTGGAGCTGGCAGCCACACATAGGGAGGCTCAGAAACTGGGGAATGGGATTGTTATGTTTAACTTAGACACGGTTTTGGGGCTGATCACATTGAAGCTCCAAGATTGAGGCTCTGCTAGTGAAGAAGGTGAAATGAGTACTGGGTGGATGACAATATTTGCCTGCCACATAGAGTAAGGAGGAGCACTATTATTGTGGCAAGTAGAGGTGATTGGTGAGCTGGTCAGCTCACAAAGGGTGGTCTGGGTTTGAGGACTTGATTTAAGATGGCTCTTACTGTGGTGTACCAGTGGACCAAACAAATGATTCCAACCAAGACTAAGGATACAGATGGGTAGGTGGACTTCCCATTGTCTCTTCCCTCTCAGAGATGATCCATATGGTACCCATAGAATGAGATAGTTTCAGGTCTGAGGATTCCAGAGCTGCAGTCTCATTGCTGTTTATCCAGTAGCTGGGGAAGGGCCATGTCAGTATCTTAATATCTACCTACAAAACTGTGGTACAGTGTGTTCTTGGTTTAGCAATCCATATATTACCATTTGGGACTTCCCTGGTGGCTCAGCGGTAAAGAATTTGCTTGCCAATGCAGGAGATGAGGGTTTGATCCCTGGGTTGGGAAGAGTTTCCTGGAGCAGAAAAAGGCAACCCGCTCCAGTATTCTCGCCTGGGAAATCCCATGGACAGAGGAGATGGGTGGGCTACAGTCCATGGGGTCTCAAGGGTCAGACACGACTTAGCAACTAAACCACCACCACCATATTAACATCTCATGGCAATAAAGGAAGTGGATGGCACTAGTGGTAACGAACCTGCCTGCCAAGGCAGGAGACCTGAGATGTGAGTTCAGTCCCTGGGTTGGGAAGATCCTTTGCAGGAAGGAATGGCAACTGACTCCAGTATTCTTGCCTGGAGAAATCCATGGGCAGAGGAGCCTTGTGGGCTACTGTCCATAGGGTCGCAAAGAGTTGGACACGACTGAAGCAACTTAGCATGCACACAGAGGAAGTGAATGCCAATAACCAGAGTATATGAGGAGGCTGCATGGGTATGAGACGTGCATACAAAGAACATCGCTTCTGTGGATCCACCCTAGAAGGACTCATCCCAGTCAGGGGAGGGGATGATTGAAACCTAAAAAAAGTTTGATATACAAAGATGTTCATTTAAGCATGTGAACAAAAAGCCTGAAGTGCAGCCCCATTGGCTCTCTGGCTTGGATCCTTGCTTTATTCCTGGGACGTCTTTCTTTCAAAATTAATTATGAATGTAAAGATGTGTTTTATATTTTATCAAGCATTTAGCATGATTTTGAAAGAGGCTTTTTTTGTTTTTCATCAGCTTCGTGTGCCATATTGTTAGAAGCCCCCAGAAGACATTTGGCAGAGGGAAAGGGTCACTATTCAGGGAAGGGAGAAAAGTTCTTAAGTGGGAGCCCTAGCTCAGCAGAGTCCGGTAGAGAAACTGAGGGCTGGCTGGACAACAGAGACTATGGACTGTTGGTCACCTCTCTACCCTTCTCTCTTCCCCTCTCTCCTAGAGCAGTTGAAAGAAGTCCACTTGCCTTCCATTTATTCAAGGTTTCCAGAATTCTGGAACATAAAATAAAGGCTGAACCTTCTTGCAGTCCACTTTTAGAGATTTACAATGAACATATTAATGCTATAAAGCACAAAACACAAGTGAATTCTTCCTATGCAGAGCGTAATTATAGCGTGGTTACAAGGCATAGTGCATTGGGGGTGGTGCATTCTGGTGATTGGATATGAGATTAAGTCTGGGTAGTAAATTTCTTGCTTCAGTCATTCAGTGGATCTTTGTGAGTGATACAGGACTTCGTTTGGAGGTACCCTCACAGGTCTAAATTAGAATCCCTTTGTGAGTGTAAGAACTCACCCTAACAGTTCTCCTGGCTCACTGCTCCTTGGTGAGGGTCAGGATTACATGTCAGAACTCAGTGCAGCTGCCAGAGCGCATGTCCTGACTAAATGAATACATCGCATGGTGTAGCCAGATAGGAGGGAGCACTCGTGGGAGAGGAGGGCAAAAGGTGTTAGAATCTCTTTTCGTACTGGTGGCTTCTGCATTTGGTGTTGGGGGGCACTACTGTTTACTAGATGGGCACACATTTCTAGATGTGGTGAGGCTCTGAAACAACAGCCCAGAAACTCGCCTGGACAATAGCCCAAGTCTGTGTCTCACAGCAGTGCAGACTCGTGCCCAGCCTGTCAAGGTGGGGCGACACAGCCTGCCCCTTTGGATTAAACGGGTCCCTTCTGATTTAGGAATGAGTGCTAAATGCTTGTCTGATACAGATCGCAGGGGAGAGGGCACAGTTTCAGCTCAGTGGCAGTAGCCTAGGAGACGTCCTGCCATGGTGGCAGTGGCAAAGGAGCAGATGGCACGGGGTTCATGGAGAGCAGGAGGTGTACACAGCATGGACTTGTCACAGTCTCTGCATGATGCTCCAGGGAGCTACTGCCTGCTGTGTTTTGTGGTCAGGCTGCATTTGTATTCTTGTGGTTTAACATCCAATATTAAGCTTATCTGGAAAGTGACAGCTAGATTTAAACTAGTCCAAGCTGCTATTAACAGTTTTGCAGCGTTCACTACTATTTTGGAGGGGAAGGGCTTCATTACTGAAGAATTAGGGGCTGGATGGCATGATACTGAGACGGTTCTCTTGGGTCTTTGATTCTGTAGCCTCGTTTGCATGGAGAGCTCAGTTGTATATTCAAAACTGAATGCTCCCCTCTCTCCCCAGGTGGCTTTCTTAACCAAGCACTGGAGCAAGGGAGAGAAGTCCCTTTCATTAACACGTAATTGACCAATTTAACGTACTGATGAAGTGCGCAGGTGTCCATGTGTGTCCTTTGATGTCCTAGGAGAAGATGTTTATTAAGCTAGGATGGTTACTGTTTGCATTAATCTATTAATTAGAGAGCTGCTTAACATACCATTGATTTTCCTAAAGGAAGAAGGTGGGCAGGGGGTAGAGAGAAATAAATTAGGAGTTTGGGATTAACATGCACTACAATACATAAAGTAGATAACCAAAGGACCTGCTGTATAGCACAGGGAACTATGCTCAATATTTCATAATAATGTACGAGAGAAAAGAGTCTGAAAAAGTATATTTGTATATGTGTAACTGAATCACTTTTCTGTACATCTGAAACTAACACAACATTGAAAATCAATTAAGCTTCAATTAAAAAATCATCAAGTGTGTTGTTATGGAACAAGAGCCACAAGCCTACTTTTTTCTAGAACGGGAATGGACTAGTAACAGGGACATGTGTGCATGCTAAGTTGCTTCAGTCGTGTTCGACTCTGTGTAACCCCACGGACAGCAGCCCACCTGGCTCCTCTGTCCATGGGATTCTCAGGCTAAGAATACTAGAGTGGGTGGCTATGCCCTCCTCCAGGGGATCTTGTCAACTCAGGGATGGAACCTGTGTCTCTTATGTCTCCTGCATTGGTAGGTAGGTTCTTTACCACTAGCACCACTTAGGAAGCCCCAGTAACAGGGACAAGGCATGCTAATTCTGATCACATAGAATAACCCAACTTTCTGCAGTTGTTTCCCTGAAAACTGAAGAATGTGCTCTGTTCTTGTCTTTGCTGGTAGGTAAATGGAAAAAAACAAAAAGTTCAACTTCTCTTTAATTCAACTCTATTAATTATGACTAATAGCCCCTGGCTTTATCACAGCAGCATGAAATATGATGTCTTCTGCAAGCTTTCTGCACAGGGATGAATATATTTCCCTGCTTTCTCTCATCTTGACAGACCTTGTCCAAGAGAATTGGTGACATCATGGAAGGGGTTCTAGGACAGCATTAGCTCAGGGCCTAATAAAGAGATTTCTCTCGTAGATGTGGGTAATTAGGAATGACTCACTAACTGTGGAGTGCAGGATTAAAAGTGTTATTATTGTCTTATTAGAAGTGATGAGCCATGGGCAAGAGTATTTGCCTGGGAATGAGTCTACTGACAGCTTCTTGTAACTCTCATCTCTGATTAAAATGCTTAATTGATTCCAGAGCTTGGGTGCTAAAAACTCTGGTTCGTTTTGATACTAATGAGAGAAAAATGTTCTCCAGAGATATGCACATGGGGAGAAAGGAGGGCGGCATTCTTTGCTAATTAACAGCAGGTCAGCTGCTGAGTGTGAGGTAGTGAAGAGCGGAAGACCAGGAAAGACAGCTAACCCTGGTCGGTCCTTGCTGTGCCATCCTGGCAGAAAGGGTTTCTTCCTCAATTTTCAGATCTGTGTATGCATGCAAAGTTGCTTCAGTCGTGTCCAACTCTTTGTGACCTTATGGACTGTAGCCTGCCAGGCTTCTCTGTCCATGGGATTCTCCAGGCAAGAACACTGCAATGGGTTGCCATTTTGTCTTCCAGGGGATCTTCCTGATCCAGGGCTCAAACCTGCATCTCTTAAGTCTCCTGCACTGACAGGCAGGTTCCTTACCACTAGTGACACCCGGGAAGCCCTTCAGCATCTGTAATATGAGGATAACAATGCCTGCCTGAAAGAGCTCTTGGCATGAGACAAAGTCAGGGACATTGCAGGAGCTTACAAACACCTCTCTCTCTTTTTTTAAAAAAAAATTATTTATTTATTTGGCTCCACCAGGTCTTAGTTGTGGCATTGCAGGGTCTTCAATCGTTGTTTCAGCATTCAGGTTCTTTAGTTGTGACCTGCGAACTCTTAGTTGTGGCATGTGGGATCTCGTTTCCTGATCAAGGATGGAACCTGGGCCCCCACCATTGGGAGCGCGAAGTCTTAGCCACTGGACCATCAGGGAAGTCCCTAACGCCTTTCTTTTTCTTTCTTTCTTTTTTAAAAATCTCTTCTTGGTCTTGTTAATTCTTTTCAAATCCCGACGAAGATATTACAATTCCATTTGATGCATTATCATGCTAGAGATATAGGCCAATACAGAGGACTATTAAAAATGCCCCTCTATAAACTGGTAGGTTACTTCAAATGAACCCTTATCCAAAAAGTGCATTGGCCCCAAACTCATTTAGACATTCTTTTTGTAAAAATAAGAGAAATTCTCTTTGTTTCATCCACCCTGTCCACTTTCTTCCTGGTTCCTCTTACCTCTCCCCACTTCATTCAGGTAAGACAATACTTGGTCAGCGGGAAGAAGCCAGGAGGAAACGGAAAGGAGGGACAGAAACCATTCTAACATAGTGCTGTCTTCATTTCTCCTGTGCCCTGTGATGGTTAATTTTATGTGTCAACTTAACTTGATCATGTGGTGCCTAGATGTTTGGTTAACCATTATTCTGCGTATGTCTGTGAGGGTGTTTCAGGATGAGATTAGTAGACTGAGTAGAGCATATTGCCCTCCTCCATGTGGGTGGGCCTCATGCAACCCACTGAAGGCTCGAATAGAACAAAATACTGGAGTAGCGAGAACTCTCTCTCTGCCGGTCTTAGAGCTGTCACTCTTCTGTCGTTGGACATAGACTGAGCCTGAAACCACACTCTCAGCTCTCCGAGGGCTCCAGCTTGCCAACCACAGATCCATGGAATGTTCCTTGCTATGCTTTGGACTTGCTTTGTACCCATCACCCCTTCTTTCCAGTTTCTCCTTTTTGGAATGAGGATGTGCATCCTATGACTGTCCCACTAAGGTGTTTTGGAAGCACATAACTTGTCTTGTGGATCACAACAAACTCTGGAAAATTCTGAAAGAGATGGGAATACCAGACCACCCGACCTGCCCCTTGAGAAATCTGGATGCAGGTTAGGAAGCAACAGTTAGAACTGGGCATGGAACAACAGACTGGTTCCAAATAGGAAAAGGAGTATGTCAGGGCTGTATATTGTCACCCTGCTTGTTCAACTTACATGCAGAGTACATCATGAGAAACGCTGGGCTAGAGGAAGCACAAGCTGGAATCAAGATTGCCGGCAGAAATATCAATAACTTCAGATATGCAGATGACGCCACCCTTATGGCAGAAAGTGAAGAGGAACTAAAAAGCCTCTTGATGAAAGTGAAAAAGGAGAGTGAAAAAGTTGGCTTAAAGCTCAACATTCAGAAAACGAAGATCATGGCATCTGGTCCCATCACTTCATGGAAAATAGATGGGGAAACAGTGGAAACAGTGTCAGACTATTTTTTTGGGCTCCAAAATAACTGCAGATGGTGATTGCAGCCATGCAATTAAAAGACACTTACTCTTTGGAAGGAAAGTTATGACCAACCTAGATACCACATTAAAAAGCAGAGACATTACTTTGTCAACAAAGGTCTGTCTTGTCAAGGCTATGGTTTTTCCAGTAGTCATGTATGGATGTGAGAGTTGGACTATAAAGAAAGCTGACCGCTGAAGAATTGATGCTTTTGAACTGTGGTGTTGGAGAAGACTCTTGAGAGTCCCTTGGACTGCAAGGAGATCCACCAGTCCATCCTAAAGGAGATCAGCCCTGGGTGTTCATTGGAAGGGCTGATGTTGAAGCTGAAACTCCAATGCTTTGGCCACCTGATGCAAAGAGCTGACTCATTTGAAAAAACCCTGATGCTGGGAAAGATTGAGGGCAGGAGAAGAAGGGGATGACAGAGGATGAGATGATTGGATGGCATCACGAACACAATAGACATAGGTTTGGGTGGACTCCAGGAGTTGGTGATGTGTGCTTTGGTTCATGGGGTTGCAAAGAGTTGGACGTGACTGAGTGACTGAACTGAACTGAATTGAACTTGTCTTGTTTTCCACATTCAGAACTGGAGAGGAGCTTACCTCAGAGTGAATTATACCTGGAGTCTCACTCATATCTGATTTAGATGACATTTAGGTGAGACTTTAGAGTTGATGCTGCAATGATATCAGACTTTTGGGACTGTTGAGACAGAATGAATACATTTTGCATGAGAGATGGCCATAAATTTGGGGGGATTGGGGACAGAATGTGTCCCTTTAATATTTATATGTTGAACCTCTAACGTGATGGTTTTTAGAGATGAGTCTTTGGGGTATGGTTGGGGTTAGATGAAGTCATGAAGGTGGGGCCTGAATGATGGGGTTGCGTGCATGCTTAGTTGTGCGACCCCATGGACTGTAGCCCATCAGGCTCTCTGTTCTTGCAATTTTCCAGGCGAGGATACTGGAGTAGGTTGCCATTTCCTTCTCTAGGGGATCTTCCTGATCCAAGGATGGAACTGTATCTCTTACGTCTGCTGCATTGGCAGGTGGGTTCTTTACCACTAGCACCACCTGGAAAGCCCCAGTAATGGAGTTAGTGGCTTTATAAGGAGAGAAAGAGAAAGATTGCTTTCCCTCTCTTCCATGTGAGGACACAGTGAGAAGGTGGTGGTCTGTGAGCCAAACAGAGAGTCCTTGCCAAAACCTGACCTTGCTGGCACTTTGATAATGGGCTTCCATTCTCCAGACTGTGAGAAATATCTTTGTTTAAGCCACCTAATCTGTGGCATTTTGTTATGGAAACCTTAGCTGGCAAATACAGGTCCCTTACCTTGTTTTTTCCCCACCAAGCTATTCTGTTTTGTTTGGAGCTTGGGCATGAAGTTTGTGTGAATGTGCATATAGAAAATGCTAATTTCTGGGAAGCCCACCAGTGTCCAGAAACTCAGCAAATGAGAGCTGATCATCACTTTGGGAATGTCACTTTTATTATACATCTATTATACAAAAGCTTCTAATTCCCTAAATTATCTGAGCTGAGAATCTCTTCATCAAGTAGAAGGGGACACAGAATAAAAACATAAGCGTTTATGGATTTGCAGTTTCAGAAATGGAGAACAAACTGGAAACTATGAAAAGATGAACAACTCATAGATGCTGATCTGGGAAGGAGTGGACCTCTCCCACCTCTTCCTCTCGCCTTCTCTTCTTCTATACCTGTCACTCTAAGGAAAAGTGGATTGCATTTCTCCGTTTTAAAAAGTTCTCTTGTCCCCATCCCCCAACATAACTCTTTCCCTGGAATCTGTTTCTTGGCAGCTGTTGTTTCTTAATGACTCAATCGCTTACCCGGGACTTAAGACCACACAGTAGATAATGATGGTACCTATGTGGTAAGCTATTTGGGAGATGCAAGGAGTGCTTAGTATTTATTCACTCCAGTCGTTATTTTGGAATTCTGGGCCATTCAAAACCATGTGACTCCACCCCGGGCAAGGCTTGGTTTCTTCCTTTTGGAGAGAGGCTTTCAACACACGTGGTTTCAAAAATAAAAGTAAAACTCCATCTAATCTATCACTTTGCCAGATACCCGCAAATAGCAATTGTGAAATGCTAATAGCTCCTTACTATGAGCTTACAATTATTAAATAAACAGGTCCATGGATTAAGAACAGAAGTGTTAATGAACTTTTAAAGTCTGCTAATTTGTTGAACATTTAGGGCTGTTAATAAGCGCCTATTCATTGGAATATACACACACCTTTCCTCTGCTATATAAGCAGTTAGCTAACATCATAAGCATGTTGTTAGGAAAGCAAGATTGCAGAAGAGACTGCAGGTGCTGGGGTTGACTGTTGATAAGGCAGGGGCTCTAAATAGGATTTTGAATACTCATCTGCCATCTTGCATGAACATTATAATACATGAATCGATTTGAAAAAGCATTGAATTAATTGATGTTTTTCAGGAAGGTGCAGCAATTTCAACTTCTTTTCTTCTTTTTTAACAGGCTTCTGATATCCAGACCTGCAAAGGCTGCAGGATTTTGCTTTACACAATTAAGAAGTGCTGGTTCAGGCTTGGGTACTGTTGGAAGAGCTAGCTTTGAGGGAGAAACTGGTTTTTGCTGCAACAAAGGGTAGACTATTAAAGATGAGTCATTTGATGGTAGTTGTGTGTGTGTATGTGTGTATGTTTGGTGTGTTGGTTTAAGTTTCCAAATTGGAAAAACAAGAGTGAAGTTTCCGACTGGAGACAGGCAATCTTTTTTAAAAAGTAGCTTTCCTTTAGCCTTAGTGTCAGGGTCCAGCTCCGGTGGATCTAGGGTAATTTGAAGCGGGGATGGAGTCGGCGATTAGGAAAGATTTATTTATTTAGAGATACAAAGAGAGATTAGAAGAGAATAGTGTAGTAGAGAAAAAGGGGCTGAGATTCCTTGGTTTACACAAGAAGCCAATAAAGTCTCGAGGCAAGAGACTTGCGCCATTTATGTTAGGCCACAGGCGCCCTCCTGGTCTCCTGAAGGAGCGGAGATGCAAAGCACCTCCCCGTTTGGGTCTAAGAAGCCCAGGCAAAATTAGTAGACATGGCGAGCCTTTGTGTTCCAGATGGGAATTTAGCCTGAAAAGGAGAGGGAGGGAGAGGGAGAAAGAGAGAGAGAGAATTGACACGGGGGAAGCCAGATTTCTGAGAAACTGGTTCATCCTTTACTTTTTAGGAAAACTTTTATGCTTTAAGTTGTACACAGAGATCAATGGATAATACAAAGTCATGCAGGGTCAGCAGCCCTGACCCTTATCAAGACCAGGCTTTTTTCTGCATACCTTTCCCACAAACGATGTTGTGTATATTATCTTCTGGCCTTGGAGGCCTGTGGACATTTTCTGACCCTCTTTAGATAAAGGATGCTCAACCAGAAAACTTATTTTCCCTTGAAGTGTTTTTTCTTTATATTTCTAATCTACGTTAGCCTCAGAAAGTATCAAACAGAGTTACATTTTCACGAAGCAAAGGTGCAGCGAGTTACAACAAAGAAAGAACCAATTAGCTCAAAGGTCTGAAGTGGTTAGTTTTAAGGCTACACTTGTTTTTCTTACATTCCTACTATGTTAACTAATGTACTCCCAGGTGCACAGTGGATAAGAGATATGAGAACTTGGCAGCAAACATTGGCTCAACAGTGAAATCTTATACCAACACTATTCTAACAGCTTTTAACTCTTTGAAAGGCTCTACGTTTTAGGCTTCCCATGCCTCTCACAGTTGGGGGGCTGTAAACAATCACTTGCGTAGTTGTAAAAGTCCAGGTAAACCTGTCAGGCAAGTTAGAGAGCCATCAGAGGGATTTGAGCTGAGATGCTCCTTTTACATGCAGGAGACTGTTAACCGGAGCTCTAAGTTAACTTTTTCCAGAGAAAGGTGGTCGGGGATAGCCCCTGTTAATATCAAAAATGTTGGTGACAGGCATAATACAATAAGACAGACAGACTCTGGTTTTGGGGTAGATGCCCGAGAAAGTCCAGGGGGACCCCTGAGGCCTGATCCCGCCTTTGCGTTTTGTCAGGCCCCTTTCCCCATGACCTTTGCCATGGGCGGGATTCCCCATGTGGCTCCTGGCACCTTAGGACTGTGCTCAGGTCTTTTGTGGAGCTAGCTGTCCTTTGGCTCTGTCATTGTTTTATATATTCTTTTATGTCTGTGTTCTGTGATGACCTTTTATTCTCTTTCTTTCTCTCTCCCTCCAACATTCTGTCCTAACCCTCAACCACATTCGAGAACTGAAGGACCTTAGATTGTTCCCTCCTCTCTAGTCAAACTTTGCTTACCCTTTGTGAGAGTTCTGAGCTGCCCAGTGTTCTTCCTCTCCCAGCAGTAACTACTGAAGCATGGGTGATATTATGGGCTGAATGGTGGTCCCCTTGTAATTCAGAATGAGACCTTATTTGGAAACAGAGTTGTTGCAGATGTCATTAGTGATGATGATGTCATACTGGCGTGGGATGGGTTCTAATTCAGTAAGATGGCTGTCCTTATAAAAGAGGAAATTTGCACAAAGACATACAGAGTGTAAACGTAGTATGAACTTGAAGGTAGAGATCAGGGCGATGCCTCTACAAGCCAAGAGCTACCAAAGGTTCCCTGCAAATCAGCAAAGGCTAGAGAAGAGGCCTGGAGAAGAGGCTTGGATTTTTCTTCACAGCAGAAGGAACCAAAACCTGCTGACTCTTTGATCTCAGGCTTCCAGCTTCCATATTTGTGAGGCAGTAAAGTTCTGTTGTTCCAAGCCCAGTTCATGGTTCTTTGCTACAGCAGCCCTAGCAAACTAATATGGGTGTTATTTTCTATTCAAGCCCATTTCAGGCCATAGTGAGGTGGTGGGAGAAGTGTCTGGAGGAGGTTGGGCAGACCCCTGACCTATGAACAGACCAGAAAGGCCTGCCATCTACTCAGATGCTTCTACCCCTGCAACCTGAAAGAATAATTCAACCTGGCTACCACTACAGTTCAGCTCCAGCTTGGCTAACACCAGTTTGTGTGGCTCCTTGAACCAGCTGTAGACTCTTTATCTGTCTCTGCCTGTGCCCGGGTGACATGATGACCAGGGGGCAGAGGATCATTAAATGGCCATTACTTTGTTTTTATTTATAACTTTTATTCATTTATATTTTTTGCTGTGCTGAGTCTGTTGTGTTGTGCAGGCTTTCTCTAGTTGCAGTGAGTGGGGCTCCTTTTTGTTGGGATGAGTGGGCTTCTCATTGCGGTGGCTTCTCTTGTGGAACGCAGGCTCTGGGTGCATGGGCTTCATAGTTGGGGCTCTCAGGCTCTAGGGAGCTCAGGTTTCAGTAGTTGTGGCACAGGGTCTCATTAGTGGTGGCTCTCAGGTCCTAGAGCTCGTGAGCTCAGTAGCTGCAGCTCACAGGCTCAGAAGTTGTGGTGCATGGGCTTTGACTGCCAGCAGCGTGTGGAATCTTCCCAAACCAGTGGTTAAACCCATGTCTCCAGAATTGGCAGGCAATTTTTTATCCATTGTACCATCTGAGAAGTCCCAATCGTCATTAACACTCTGAAATGTCACTTCCTGCCTTACCTGTTGACATCGCATGGATGAGGGACTGTCCTGTTGATTCCTAGATTATACCAGGCAATTCATATTCACAAAATATGATGTTGGAGATGCTCTGTGGGTCCCAGTGCAAAATGAAAATGTGAGGCCCAGTGGGGTGGTGAAGTCAGTCTCCGCTTCCCTCATGCCAGCTGCCCTAACGTGTGCCTGGGTGTGCTCAGTACCTGGATTGAGTTTGCCCCTCCCTGTCCCCCAGTTGCCCATCAAATGTGCGGTGGCGCTGCCAGTCAAGTGCAGGATGACTCAGCCTTGAGATGCTATGGAGTGAACATTGCTCTCTGGTCCTCCCTGTGCTGGGGGCAGAGGATGAAGGCAGAGTACAGCGTCTCCCCCCAGTGTTACTTTGTTTCCAGTCCAGTGGAGTACACACTGCTTTAGGGATGGGGTCAATAACAGGGACCAGGGTACCAGGGCAGAGACAGCAGACCGCTGAGAGCAGAGAAGGTGGGGAATGTTGGTTGGTAGGAAGCATGTGAGACAAATCTCAAGTCCCCTGTTCTACTGTCCTATGGACTTGTTGCTTTGTTTGTTGTTCAGTCACTAACTGTGTCTGACTCTTTGTGACCCCATGGACTGTAGCCTGCCGGGGTCATCTGTCCATAGGCAAGAAGACTGGGTGGGTTGCCATTTCTTTCTCCATGGGGATCTTCCTGACCCAGGGATTGAATCTGAGTCTCCTGCATTGGCAGGCGGATTCTTTACTGCTGAGCCACTAGGAAAACTTACTAAGCCCAAATTCAAGGACAAAATTATTAAGAATTTAAAGATGGCAAGGGGACAGAATTAAACTTAGCTCCAAGTGCATGCATGCCCCTTCTGAGGCTGGGGACCTGGATGACCACACTTGTCCTGTTAGAAGTGCAACTGGTGTGGATGGAATTTTGTTCCAAGAATTTAAACACTACAATGCCATGCATCATATCAAGTAGCTGGAGGATGAATTCTTTGGGCAGAAAGAACAATGAAGAAACCCATGGGTGACCATTCAGCCTTGATGTTTGGTTTCAAGACTGGATTAGAAGAAGGCTTGGTCCTTGCTAGATGAGGTCATCTAGTCCAATCTGCTCATTTGACAGGTGAGGAAATGAAAGCTTTCAAAGCAGCTCAAGGGCACACAGCGGGTTATAGTCAGATCCGGGGCAAAACCGATGTAATTTTGCTATCACCTGGATTTTAGAAGGGCTTGGGAAACTTTTGAAAGTGATGGGTCTATTTCTTACCTTGACTGGAGGGATGGTTTTATGGATGTTTACATTCGCTAAAACTTACCAAGCTATACATTTAAACATTTGGAGTTTATTGTATGTCAATTAGTCCTCCATAAGCGTGCTTAAAAACATTTATGGCAAGAATAAAAAAGTGATTTAAGAATAAGATTAATAGCCAGCAGTTTAAGTTGGCCAGGACTATGGAACAGAAGTGAGTAGTTTGTTAGACAAATAGACAAACTGCCATTGGTTTCAGGCTTTGGGTTTACAAAGTGCTAATATTATCTCAAGAGAGTCTTCAAGGAGGAAATTCAATGTGAGAGTCTGCATGGAGAAGGAAACCCACCCAAGGGCCCAGCATAAATCAGGAAGTGTGGGAGTCCTGGCATGTTGAAGGTAAAACAAGCCTTAGGGTCCTACAGGTGCTGGAGGAATTCTTAAAATGAACCTCACTTATGAGAGCAAGTTTGGGAGCTGTAAGAGCTTTCATCTCCATTTAATGGGGACACTGTCTCTGCTGTCTTCATTGCTGGAAACAGGGTTCCTCATCTACCTGTAGGCTTCTGTTTTGAGTAGAATAGAGGAAAGGGACCCTCCCAGAGCCAGGCTGCTCTCCTGAGGACTCCTTGCCCATCTCCCTGCCCCCTTCCTCCCCTCTTCCCTCCCTTTCCAAAAGGAGAATTTTAAGGCCAGGAAGGGCCTCCTTTTGACCCTTGGCAGGTGGTTGGGCTCCAGAATGGTTTGAGGCATTATCTTTCTTCAGAGATACATGACTCAAATGAGTCAGCAGGGAGGCAGATTAGAGCATTTGAAAGAAAAACAGTAGGAGCTGTGAAAATAAAAAGCGGAGATTTTCAGTTTCATTCTGTGCATCTTCATGGACTGTGGATCTGGGACGTGCTTAGAGGTCCCTTGGCTCAGCGCCCTCCGGAAGGTCCGACACTCCTATTCCCTCCTGTGGGGCAGCAAGGCCTCTTCTCTTTGCGTTCCTCTCCCTGCACTGGGGAGATTTGGTTGCAACTCCAGGGCTGCCCGGGGAAATCGTGGGAACAGGTTAGAACAGGCTGGAAGGGTGTGGCAGCAGCAGGGGCCAGTGCTTCAGGTGAGCGAAAGGCAGTTGCAGTCCTCCTGAGAGCTCTCAGGAGGACCAGAGCCAAGGCCAGCAGGCTGGTTTTCTCTGGATGCTGAGTTTTCATTTAAAGGAGAGAAAGAGAGAGCTCTCCTCTTTTAATGTGGACCATCTTAAAAGTCTTCATTGAATTTGTTACAATATTGCTTCTGCTTTATGTTTTGTGTATTTTTGGCCAGGAGTCATGGTAGGATCTTAGCTCCCCAACCAGGGATTGAACCCACTCCCCCTGCATTGGAAGGCGAAATCTTAACCATTGGACCACCAAGGAAGTCCCAGGGGGCTCTCTTTGTTTGATTTTGTCTATGTTGCCTGAAAAGTGAGTTGATCTCTCCCCAGTATCATCATTTTGTCCCACCAGATGGGTTGCTCTTAGAGAACTCACCGCTCAGGCGGAGGTTGTATGAGCCCCAGTGTCTTCTCTAAAGGACTGCAATCATTGCTGCTTTCCCAGCCCAGCATCACACCTGGGAAGGACATGAGCTAGCTGGTAAACCCTGGGCAGAGCACCCCCATGCTCTGCTCTTGTTGGGAAGGATGGGGAGAAGGGGCCAAGGATGAACAGTGAAAGTTGGCATAGTCCCTTGGGGTCTTGGTGACCCGAGCGTGTTCTGAAAATCCAGGGAGACACATGAAAGAGGCAGAATTTGTCCTCATGTTTTCACAGCTCCTATGGTTAGGTCAGGCTGGCACATCTTGGAATTTTTCTTTTTTTCTTAAAAATGCACTGAGCACAGAAGAGAGACTGACATCCACAAAAGAAACTTTGCCTGTAAATGGGAAGGACCCACTTCTTTTTCAGTGCTGATTTTATTTTCATGGTTAATTATTTATTCATACATCTTGCCTCGGAGGTTTTATTTTGGCTCCCAAGCGATAAAAGCTCAAGGTCACAGGGGAAGTGTTTTCAAATGCTAAGTGATCCTCCTCCAACCTAATGTTGTAAAATTTTTATTTCAGGAGTGGTGTTGCACTCAGGAGGGGTGATGACTTAATTTTAGCTCCCAGATGAAATATTGACTTCAGTGCTGATGAAGGATGGAAGACAGCACGGATCAGTGTAATGAGGGCCTTGGCTGAGCTGTCTCTACCCTGACTTGGCAACCCCTTCACGGTGGGGTGACCTTTACAAAGTGATGATGTGGACATGTGGGGGAGGAGAGGGCAGGGATCTCAAGATGCTAGGCTGCTGCTGATTGACTTTTGCCTCCATTGGAAGCAAACAAATATACTGGGGAAAGCTGATTTTTCTTGCATGTTTTTTGAAAGCTATAGAGAGACATGTCCAAAAGCAACTTTGCTTTCTCATCCGTTGACAACAATGGCCTTAAAAAATGCTGTATTTTCCCCTTACCGCATCACTGTGGGCTACCTAAAGAGGGTGAGATTAATTCATATGGGATGAAGAGTTAATTTATTAACTCTTCATTTACATTTTAGCCATTCCAGCCATTTATTTTTTTTTTGTATTTTATATTATTTTTTTAATTTTTATTTTTACTTTATTTTACTTTACAATACTGTATTGGTTTTGCCATATATTGACATGAATCCACCATGGGTGTACATGCATTCCCAAACATGAACCCTCCTCCCATCTCCCTCCCCATAACATCTCTCTGGGTCATCCCCATGCACTTAAGGCTTAATATTATTCTTTTTGCATGGTTACAAATGGTAACGTTCAAAAGGCACCAAATATAAGTCCTTTCACTCCAACTCCCTACCTCCCATCTTCAGAGGTAGCTATTCCAAACAATTTTGTTGATATTTTCCCAGAAATATTCTATACTTATACATTTTGTATATACATAAACATTAAAAAATTAGCAATGATAGGATATTAGCAATTTTTCTTTAGATTACTCCATATTAGTACAAATAGCAGCTCTAAGAATTTATAATGTCAGACATTCCAGCATTTGGTAGGAGAATTGGATCTGGAACTCAGAAACCTTAATTTGACCTCTATTTCTTTGCAATAAGTCTCAGTTATTTTCTTTTGATCCGGAAAGAATCTGTGGCCAAAAAGACACCCTAAGTGTACTTGTGTTAGTATACAGGCTGCTGTAACAAAGGAATCGCAAGGTTCAGTTATTCAGACGACATAGAAACTGACTCTCCCTCCTCTGACAGCTCAGAGGGAAGTGGTCTAGGGCAGTGAAGGTGTCTTCCAGAGCGGATGATTAATTCTTGTTCCTCTAACCAGAGGTGGGAAAAATCTGTCCGGCAAGCACACATGCACGTTTCCGTTTAGAAGCACAACCTGTAGGTGGCGCACCTCATTTCTTACATGCTGTTGGCCAGAGTTTATTCACAGACCACATAGGCTGCCCAGCTAAAACACTGGAGCTTTGTAAATAAAGAAGGCAAAATGGATATTGTTGGCCAATCAATAATATTTTTCACAACCGGAGGGTCCCAGTCCCACCTTTTAAAAAGATTGTTTATGTGTTTATTTTCAGTTGGACTGGGTCTTCCTTGCCTTGTGTGGACTTTAGCTGCAGCAAGTGGGAGCTACTCTTTGCTGGTGTGCTCGGGCTTCTCTTTGTGGCTTCTCGTTGCAGACCATGGGCTTTGGTTGCAGCACGTGGGCTTAGTAGTTGCAGCTCTCAGGTTCTAGAGTGCGGGCTCAGTAGAGTGCGGCCACAGGCTTAGTTGCTTTGAGGCATATGAAATCTTCCTGGACAAGGGATTGAACCCATGTCCCCTGCATTGGCAGGAGGATTCCCATCCAGTGTGCCACTGGGGAAGCCCCCTATTTCCAACTGTACCCAAGCTGACATGAAGTCATGGGGCTATTTCCTTTCCCCCTCTGCCCCCAATCTGGCTCATGATGACACACATGTAACTCTTGGGTCTCTGTGGCTGAGATGGTAGGTCTGACAATTTCTGGGTTTTGACTGGAGGAGAGGAAGAAAGTTTAGCTCTGCACATCTGCTGCTCCATAGGAAGATGATGTCTTCAGCCTTCCTAACAGAAGGCAGAATGGTGTCTTGTTGTGCTGCCTGGCTCCAGGGCAAAGTCTGACCCCAAATGGAAAAAGGAACTCTGGAAACAAGCTGAACAGAGCTTTGTCAGAGTTAGGGCTCAGGTGAAATAGTTCTGTGCAGACGAAGGGCAACAAGGTAACTGTCCATCACTTCTGCATGGGACACACTGGCGTCCTCCAATGGAGAAAGAAATTTACATTCTAGTGGAGTCAGATGGGTATACTTTGGCCACCTGACATGAAGAACTGACTCACTGGAAAAGACCCGATGCTGGGAAAGATTGAAAGCAGGAGGAGAAGGGGACGACAGAGGACGAAATGGTTGGATGGCATCACCGACTCAACGGACATGAATCTGAGCAAGCTCTGGGAGTTGGTGTGTGGACTGGTAAGCCTGGTGTGCTGCAGTCCTTGGGGTCTTAAAGAGTCAGACACAACTGAGCGATTGAACTAACTAACTGGAGTCAAATGGACAATAAGCAGAGCACATTAGTATGCTGTAGGGCATTTTATATAAGTGCTGTAGAGATTAATAATGAGGAAAGACAACAGGGAATATTGGATGGCCGTGGTGGAGATTTTTGCAGTTTTGAGAGTTGTTGTTCGGTCGCTCAGTCGTGTCAATCTTTCCCAGCATCAGGGTCTTTTCCAATGAGTCGGTTCTTCACATCAGGTGGCTAAAGTATTGGGGTTTCAGCTTCAGTCCTTTCAATGAATATTCAGGACTGATTTCCTTTAGGATTAACTGCTTTGATCTCCTTGCAGTCCAAGCGTCTTCTCCAATACCACAGTTCAAAAGCATCAATTCTTTGGTGTTTAGCCTTCTTTATGGTCCAACTTTCACATTCATACATGACTACTGTAACAACTATAGCTTTGATTATACGGACCTTTGTCGGCAAAGTAATATTTCTGTTTTTTAGTATGCTGTCTAGATTTGTCATAAATTTTCTTCCAAGGAGCAAGCATCTTTTAATGTCACAGCTGCAGTCACCATCTACTGTGATTTTGGAGCCCAAGAAAATAGAGTCAGCCACTGTTTCCATTGTTTCCCCATCTATTTTCCATGAAGTGATGGGATCAGATGCCAATATCTTAGTTTTTTGAATGTTGAGAGAGTATCTTTCTGATATATCTTTCTGAGAAAGTGAAATGCCTCAAGGTGAGAGCATGCCAGGTATGTTTGCAGAAGAGAAAGGAGGCCAGTTTATTTGGAGCTAAGTGAATGTGGGGTCGAATGGGAGGTGAGGTCTCAAAGGTGAGGAGAAAATATATCGTAGGGCCTCATAGGCATTGTGAGGATGTTGGCTTTTATGTGGAGTGAGAGGGGAAGTTTCTGTGCGGTTTCGGGAAGAGGAACAAAGGGATCTGACTTACTTGCTCTATAGCATCACCCTTGCTGTTAAATTGAAAGTTGACTCTAAGAAGGCAAGGGCTATTATGATTATTTAGATGAGTGATGGTGACAATTTGGTTCAGGAGAAGTAGCCAGAAGGTTGCACTGGGGATGTGTTTTCAAGGTAGAGCCACAGTATGATGAAGGATTGGATGTGAGGGGGTCAGAGAAAGAGATGAGTGAAGAATGACTCCAGAGTGTTTTGCCTGAATGATTGAGATATGGAGTTGCAATTTACTGACATGCAGAATTTACATGAGGAGCAAGATTTTGGAGGGAGAACAGGAGCTCAGGTTTTGATATGTTAGGTTTGAGATGGAAACTGGACATCCAAATGACAGAACTGGAAGCCTCAAATGCAGCTATATCTTCAGTCATATACCTCTTAGATTTTCCAGGTCTATGAGCTGATAGAATTTTTTTTTGGTACTGGGCTCCTTACCTCAATGACTGCAGCTAAAAGTCCTAGTTTACTCAACATCTTATCAATTCTTGACTGCCTCTTTTTTATGTTTATCTTATCAGAGTTCACTGTGCCCGTCCATGTCACTCTCTCTTGTCTTGGGTTATAAAGCATTATAAGGTGAGAGTTAAGACTCTCTTTGAAGTTCCACCTAAGTCTTTTCTGTGTGTGTGTGTGTTGTGA
Source organism: Capra hircus (assembly GCF_001704415.2). Classification (NCBI taxonomy): domain Eukaryota; kingdom Metazoa; phylum Chordata; class Mammalia; order Artiodactyla; family Bovidae; genus Capra; species Capra hircus. Next base: position 24,305,800 of record NC_030823.1, on the reverse strand, counting down.
GACAGACTGTGTATTGAGGAAAATCATTAATAAATTATATTCGGTGTTAACTCAGTTTAAAAGACATCTACTGAGTGGTGAATAAGATAGTATCTGCCTTCACAAGCAAGGAAGATACCAGCAGAAAGATCTAAGGCACTGTGGCATGAACCTTCACTGATCTATGGGAGTGTAGTTCAGGGGAAAATTAATCCTGAGTAGAGAACTTTGGGCTTCTTTCTCTTTTCACCAGAGGAAACCATGAGAAAGCATTAAGATTTGGCGTTTGGAGACTGCTGTTCCCATCCTGATCTCGCTTATGTGATCTTGGGCAAGATATTTACCTTCTCTGGATGGATGTTGGACATGCAAGGAATGTAATTGGGAATCCTGGATTCAGTTGGGCTTAGTCAGAAGTTGGATTTTCCAGTTCCATAAGTCGATAGAACCTTCTGTTTCGCTTAGTCAGAGGTTGGATTTTCCAGTTCTATAAGGCGATAGAACCCTTCTGTTTCTCACCTATTAAATGGACACAGTGACTTCTGCACAGCTTATGCTACAGGGGCTACAGTGAGAATTAAGTGTGATAATGAGTGTGAAGGTGTTTTGGATTAGTACAAGGCCAAGAGAGAGGTTTTCATGAAAACCAAAGGATTCTATGAAGTACCCCAACTTCTTTAATTATAGAATTCATTTTCAAGACAATGAAAGAAATCTCACAGGATATCAGGAAGTCCATGGCTTCCCTTTCGGGGACTCACTATTTTAACCCCTCAAGTAACACAGAAGCCCCAAAGCAAGTACAATGACCAGGGGAGTTGTCCACAGAGTCTGAGATATGGAGCAGCTGTTGTCTTTTTTTCTATCTTCTCTGATTGCTATGTGCTGTGAAGGTACTTAGAGGCTGCCCAGAGGATGGGAGATCAAGAAAGAATGAAAACTGTGTAGAAAGTATATATATGGCCACGCGAGTTGTGTTTACAGGGCTGTGGTGGGAATTTGTATTCAGTGTCACCAAGAGAGGAAGAGAAGTCGATCTCCTTCCTAGATATTTTTTCTTCTAAAACTGCTTGGAAGACTTATCTCAGAAAGTTGAAAAACAGCCATCTGGTGTGTTAATCCCACACCATCAAGAGTAGCCTGTCTGGGGTGTCCAAGGGAGCATGAGTTATCTTGCAAGTTAGGCAAGGCTTTTCTGCTCTAGCTGAATAGCCCATTTTTTCCTGATACTCTAGTGCTATTGCAGACTGAGGTTTGGAATTCAAGAATGTAAGAGTACCTTCAAGGCGGTAGGAGGTAAGAGAAAGGATAAATAAAAAGGATGGGGTCCCAAGAGACCCAATCAGGCAGGGTTGATATTTTTAAAGAAATATATTCTGCATTTGAAAATGTATGAAGAATATAAAATGATCACTGATACATGCGCTAGAGTGGTTTTTGAAGGCAGATTTCAAACATTTGAAATTAATGCTTGCATTTTTAACTAGGTGATAGTTATCCTTTTACGTATGGAACCATAAAGATGTAAAACCTGTGGAAGAACTAACAATCTGCAAAGCATAGGGATAACCTTGAAGTTACAATGGTAGGGAAATGTGGTGAGGACAGAATGTGATAAAACCTGTAAGGAGCAAAATCAGATGATCTATTGACTTTGGATCTTAATGTTTCTTTTTATTTCCTCCTTTCCTTTTGCAAAATTTGAAATGTAATTGAAATGGCACAGAAGTGTTTCTAGCATATATTTTAATCATAGCTTGGGTCCGGCTTAATGGTTCAAATTTTGAGTGTCATAGATGCTTAAAACATTAGGGCTGGAAGCTACTGCTCAGCCTTTTTCACCCTCACTTGATTTCTATTAGGACTTAGAGCCCACAAAAATGTTTCTGAAAGTGTATTCCGTGGGCATCTTCAATGAGATCCTAACAATTATTTGGGAAAAAGGACTTGGGTCACTCTTAAAGAAATTTCCTTCCTTTAGAACCTATGGAGTCTCTTGTACCCTAAGGTAGAAAGACTATCCAAGATGGGGCAGGGGTAGATGTGAAATGTAATATGTATAGTATCTAGAGTTTTTCAAAATTATTTAAATTAGCTAACTAATGATATTCCAACTTGGACTTTTTTCTGCTTTCTGCTTGTTTTTCGGTGAAAGTTTACATTGTACAACACTCAGGAATTAAATGGTAGTTTGTATAAGTGTGCTTTAAATTTTAAAAAGTTTACTTTTTAAAAGCATAATTAAAATTTTAATCTGCCCTACTAAATGAAAGCTTTATTGAGGGATAATTGACATAAATAAAAAGTCCGTATTTTCAGTTTATGTATAATTTGGTAAGTTTTGCCATATGAATACCCTTGGGAAAAGACCACCACCATCAAGATACTGAACATGACTGTCACCCTCAGGAGTTTTCTGGTGTGCGTTTCCTTCCTCCTTCCCTCATCCCAGCCCCAGGCAACTGCTGATATATTTCCTATCACTTTAGACTGGTTTAGGTTCTGTAGAATTTTGTGTAAATGGAATCATGCAGTACATGCTTTTGATTTTTCAGTGTGGCGTCTTTCACATATCATAATTATTCTGACATTGATCCGTGTTGTTCAGGTCCAATGATGAGTTCTTCTACACTGCTGAGTGGAATTCCATTGCATGGTTATATGAGTTTATCTGTATACTTGGCTTGCTTCCAGTTTTTATTATTACAAATATATAAATGTGCTAGGAATATTCATTACAAGCTATTTTTCATTGAGGTATAATTGACATATAATACTTTATTAGTTATCAGTTTCATATGTATAGCATAATAATTTGATATTTGTGTATATAACCACAGTATAATTTGATAGTGTATAAGTTTGTAAATGATTACCATAGTTAGTCTAGTTAACATCTATCATCATAAATCAGTTCAGTTCAGTTCAGTCACTCAGTCATGTCTGACTCTTTGCGACCCCATGAATCTCAGCACACCAGGCCTCCCTGTCCATCACCAACTCCTAGAGTTCACTGACTCATGTCCATCAAGTCTGTGATGCCATCCAGACATCTCATCCTCTGTCATCCCCTTCTCCTCCTGCCCCCAATCCCTCCCAGCATCAGCGTCTTTTCCAATGAGTCAACTCTTTGCATGAGGTGGCCAAAGTACTGGAGTTTCAGCTTTAGCATCATTCCTTCCAAAGAAATCCCAGGGTTGATCTCCTTCAGAACGGACTGGTTGGATCTCCTCCTTGCAGTCCAAGGGACTCTCAAGAGTCTTCTCAAACACCACAGTTCAAAAGCATCAATTCTTCGGTGCTCAGCTTTTTTCACAGTCCAACTCTCACATCCATACATGACCACAGGAAAAACCATAGCCTTGACTAGATGGACAAAGTAATGTCTCTGCTTTTCCTTCCAAGGAGCAAGCGTCTTTTAATTTCATGGCTGCAATCACCATCTGCAGTGATTTTGGAGCCACCAAAAATAAAGTCTGACACTGTTTCCACTGTTTCCCCATCTATTTCCCATGAAGTGATGGGACCGGATGCCATGATCTTAGTTTTCTGAACGTTGAGCTTTAAGCCAACATTTTCACTCTCCTCTTTCAATTTCATCAAGAGGCTTTTTAGTTCTTTGCTTTCTGCCATAAGGGTGGTGTCATCTGCATATCTGAGGTTATTGATATTTCTCCCAGCAATCTTGATTGCAGCTTGTGCTTCTTCCAGCCCAGCGTTTCTCATGATGTACTCTGCATAGAAGTCAAATAAGCAGGGTGACAATATACAGCCTTGATGTACTCCTTTTCCTATTTGGAACCAGTCTGTTTTTCCATGTCCAGTTCTAACTGTTGCTTCCTGACCTGCATACAGATTTCTCAAGAGGCAGGTCAGGTGGTCTGGTATTCCCATCTCTTTCAGAATTTTTCAGAGTTTGTTGTGATCCACACAATCAAAGACTTTGGCATAGTCAATAAATCAGAAATAGATGTTTTTCTGGAACTCTCTTGGTTTTTCCATGATCCAGCGGATATTGGCAATTTGATCTCTGGTTCCTCTGCCTTTTCTAAAACCAGCTTGAACATCTGGAAGTTCACGTATTGTTGAAGCCTGGCTTGGAGAATTTTGAGCATTACTTTACTAGCATGTCAGATTAGTGCAATTGTGCGGTAGTTTGAGCATTCTTTGTCATTGCCTTTCTGAATGGTCTAGTGGTTTTCCCTATTTTCTTCAATTTAAGTCTGAAATTGGCAATAACGAGTAATGCAGGGACAACAAACTTTTCCTCTAATGATTCAGATAGTAAACATTTTAGGCTTTGTAGGGACACATGTGTCCTCTGTAGAATTTTTTAAAAACAACTTGTAAAATAATATGAAAACCATTCATAGCTTGAGGATTGGAAAAAACAGGCAAGGGTTCGATTTTCTTTACCCTCGCTCAGATGGTAAAGAATCTGCCTGCAATGTGGGAGACCCAGGTTCGATCCCTGGGTTGGGAAGATCCCTTGAAGAAGGGAATGGCAACCCACTCCAGTATTCTTGCCTGGAGAATTCCATGGACAGAGGAGTCTGGCATGCTACAGTCCACAGGGTCGCAAAGAGTCAAACATGACTGAGTGACTAACACTTTCACTTTCTTGTCTGCTAAGTCCTATTGAGCTTTCTAATATATTTTGAAAGTAGGTTATGCTGGTTCTCTATCTTTGTTCTCCATTTTCAGAGTTGTTTTGGCTATTTTAGGTCCTTTGCATTTCCATATGAATTTCAGAATCAAGGTATCAATTTCTATACAAAAGGCCTCTAAGGATTTTGATTAGTTTTTGTTTGGTTTTGGGGTTGCAATGGTTCGCTTGTTCAATTTTGGGAGAAATGACATCTTAACAATATTGATATATTTCCTAATCCCTAAATCTCCTACATGTCTAGGTCTTTGTTATTTTACTTTAGCTATATTTTGTCATTTTCAGTGTACAGGTCTTGTGTTTCTTTTTATCACATGTATCCCTAGGTATTTAACATCTTTTAAAGTTACTGTAAATAGTAATGATTTGAAATTTCATTTCAGTTTCCATTTTTGTTGCTAGTGCATGGAAATGAAGTAGAACATTGTATGCTGATTTTGTACATGGCAGCTTTGCTAAACTTACTCAATAATTCTGTTCTCCTTTTTGGAGATTCCATAAAATTTTCTACAAACATGATCTTATCATCTGCAAATAAAGTTAGTTTTTTTTTTTTTTCCCTTCTGATTCTAGGCTTTTATTTCTTTTTCTTGAACTGGCTATACATCCAGAACACTAGTGAAGAGAAGTGATGAGAAGAGACACACTTATCTTTTTTTCAGATTGTAAGGAGTATAGTAGTTTGCTAAGAGAAAGTGGAGTCGCTCTGTCAGAGTATGTCTGACTCTTTGCGACCCCGTGGACTGTAGCCCTCCAGGCTCCTCCGTCCATGGGCTTCTCCAGGCAAGAATACTGGAGTGGGTTGCCATTTCCTTCTCCAGGGGATCTTTCTGACCCAGGGATCGAACCTAGGTCTCCCACATTGCAGGCAGACACTTTAACCTCTGAGCCACCAGGGCTTCCCATAGTTTGCTAGGGCTATTATAATAAAATATTACAGAATGAGCATATTTGAACAACAGAAACTTATTTCTCATATTTCTAGAAGTTAGAAGTCCAAGATCAAGGTATTGGTGGCTTTGGTTTCTTTTGAGACTTTTCTCCTTGGTTTGTAGATGGCTACCTTTCAACTGTGCCCCTACAGTAGTTTTCCCTGTGTGTCTGTATCCTAATCTCCTTTTCCTATATAAAGTCACCAGTCATTGGATGAGGGCCCATTCGTATGAACTCCAGTAAAGGCCCTGTCTGCAAATATAGTCACATTCTGAGGCACTTTGAATTAGGGACACAAAATTCAGCTGATAACAAAGCAAAAGCCTGTCTTTGTTATTAAGACTTCTGTTATTATTGTCTTTTATTTTAAGTATGATGTTGGCTGTAGGTTATTTGTAAATTCTTGTTATCAAGTTGTGGAAGTTTCTATTCTTGGTTTGCTGAGAGTATTTATCAGAAATTAATGGAATTAATGTTGAAATTTGTCAAGTACTTTTTCTATGTCTACTGAGATAATATAATTTTTCTTAGTTTGTTTACACTGTGCTTTTAGAGTGTTAAATCAGCCTGGATTTCCTGGGATAAGCTCCAATTGGTCATGATATATTAATCTTTTGATATAATATTGGCTTCAATTTTCAGAGATGTGCTAGGTAATGAAACAATAAAACTATCAAGATTTAAGTTGCCTTTTTGCCCCAAACATAAAAAAATAAATTCAAAACCAAAGGAAATCTTTGAAAGAAAATGTGTAGAATTAAAAAGATGGGAGAAATAGATGCTTATTATTTCATGTATATAATGGAAGTTCATGTTGCCAGCACTAAAAGCTACATATTATTACTGAAACTATTTTAAAGATGTTTGCTTGGAGATGGGTTATTCAGTGTCACTTTTCAATGACACAGTATCTTGATTTATATTTTTTATTTTGAAATTTATTTTTACTTTTGTTCATTTGGCTGCACTGGGTCTTAGTCTTGGCACCTGGGATCTAGTTCCTGGACCAGGGATTGAACCTGTGCCCCCAGTCTTAGCCAGTGGACCACCAGGGAAGTCCCTTGGTATATTTTTAAGCTGGATATTGATACAGAAAACCAACTTAAAGAATAAATAAGCTAGAAATATATGTTTCATTGCACCTTGACTTATGCACATATATTGCTGTACTTGCAATTTTTTTTTCATATATCTCCAATTTGATGATGGCAGTTTGAAGAATTCATGTTTTTCAGCTTCATTGTCAACAGTTACAATTGGCTTCAAAATGTGTAAAACTGTGATGGATTATAAAATTAACAGTATGTTTCAGAGTTAGTTCTGTGTGGAAATATACTCTGATGTCGCAGTTGTGGTGAAAAGAAAACTTTCTGCACTGGATAACCCAGGTCAAAGAGGTTGGACCAGAAGGAAATTAATGTCCTGCTTCCTTTACTAAGAAAGTCTTGCTACGAAAAAATCAGTCAAAATAAGCAATGCGCTGAGTGACAGAAAAATTGTAAATAAAGGGTAATGCATTAAGTTTTAGATAATTCTTTCTTTACTATTATAATATGGAAGATGAATTATAAATGACTTTCACTGCATATTGAGGCACAATGATTGTGGAGAAGGAAAGCTGAGAATGCTTAATCTATTTATAGAACAAAAGCTTAATGTTCCTGAAAGATAAGAATTCTGTTAGATCTCATCTTGTTAAAGGGGTAAATTGGACAGCTGGATTTGCTTATTGGTCTGCTATCCTTGGTGATAATGATATCCTTATAATGATGCTAATACTTCTAGGCAAGGAAGAGGTGTAGTATGATTTTGAATGGCAGATAAGATCAAAGGACAAGAACAAAAGGTACACGCTTAGAAGAACAGAGCTCCTACACATGGTTATGACGTGTTTCATAATTTAAAAACAATGATCAAAAGGTTACAATCTTGAAATTTCAAAACTATAAATCACCAAACACCTTCTGGATTTTGGCAGCATTTTTGCATTGTATTTTCCATGAAAAGAAGATCTTTACATGGGAAATCTATGGACTGACATTCATTCCTTTCATTGAGAGATAATTTAGATTAAATTATAACTTTGTAGAGTGAGTTTTTGGAAGTGGTTACTGAAGAAGGATTAAAGCTGAATTTTGAAAAAAAGATTGCTGTCTTCATTTTGGATAAAAATCAGACGTGAATCATCTAAGCTTGCTAAAATTACTTTAAAAATCATCTCTCTTCTCTCAACATACCTCAGTGAGACAGATTTCTGTACTGTCTGTGTTATTAAAACAAAGCACAGAAATAATTTAGATATACATTTTGACCAGCAAGACCATTATGATCAATCCAAACTATTAATAAAGCAGATATGTTAACAAGCACAAAGCATGCTTGTTTGCCATGTTAAGAACTTTAATACTGGAAAATATGATGTGCCTTCAAAACATGCATTTAAGCATTTCATATGGGGACTCCCACTTGCACACATACCTCTTTAGTTACAATTGCAGAATGAAAAAATTACTTATTCACTTATACATATGCTTTCTATAGATAAGGTACACAGTTTTCCTTATCTTTTCTTTTTTCTAGATATTATCTGTTCTTACAGTTATAAAGCTATGGCCATTGTATGTGTAATAATTAAGTTTGAGCTTATATTTTGTTCATCTTTTTTTCCTGTTTCATTTTCCCAGTATGTACTTCATTTTTTTTTAAAAAAAAGTCAAACATTTTTTAGAACAATTTTAGGTTTACATAAAATGTACCCTACATCTAATTTCCATTTTTTCTAACATCTTATGTTGGCATGATACATTTGTCACAATCAGTGAACCAGTAATGATAAATTGTTATTAACTAAAGCCCACAGTCATTTGGATTTCCTTGGGTTTTACTTGATGTCCTTTTTCTGTTCCAGGACCCCATTTAGGACACCACATTACATTTAATTATTGTGTCTTTAGACTTCTCTTGACTATGATAATTTATGCGAATTTCCTGTTTTTGATGACCTTGACAGTTTTGGTCTCTCTAATTGGATCTTTTGTATACCATCCCTTAACTGAGACTTGTCTGATGTTTCTGTCTTGGTTAGACTTGAATTAGAGTAAATCATTTTTATCATATATTACAAAAGCACTGGTGAGTGGTGGCTTGGAAATTTAAAACAAATAGGTACTTCTCCACAGATAGTTGATGAAACCCTTCTCTAGTAATACTGGGGTCACTTATAGATTGAGGGTGTTCTGAATGACCTGGGGAAAGGTGGATTCAGGATGCCTCTAGATTCTGCCCTACTCCCCATTCCAGCAGTAGGACTTTTACTCTAAAAAAACTTTCCTCCAGAATCTTTCAGTCGCTGCATCTCACTCACAAGTTTTGGATTTCAAGAGAGGGACTCTGATCAACTCAGTTTGGAGAAGGCAACTAGTAAATGTATGGTGATGGAGACCTGGATTCAATCCCTGGGTTTGGAAGATCCCCTGGAGGAGGGCATGGCAACCCACTCCAGTATTCTTGCCCAGAGAATCCCATGGACAGAGGAGCCTGGTGGGCTACAGCCCATGGGAGTCGGACATGACTGACTGTCTAAGCACAGCACACACAGGGGTTGACGGGTGTACAGGTCAGAGTAGGGGAGCTGTGTATCTGAGCTCATCACCCCTATTTCCATCACAGCCTCATCCCGATCTCCACTTGTATCTACTACACACTCCTTGTTTCATAACTCCAAAGCCCTGGTTTTTCATTCCTCTTTCAGGGAAGAAATTCGTTTACTTTCTGGAGAGAATAAGTAGATTTCTCTTACTGTCTCATCAAACAAGCCAGCCTGGGATAAGGACTCCAAGGTACGGCAACTACTCTCCGTTCAACGTGTTTAATCAGTAGGACTCATTTTTGGGTAGAAAATGTGTATAGCTCTTCTCTCCCAAATATGTTTTTGTTTAATGTTGCTCCTTGTTGATGCCTTAATTAAATAACTAGACCAGTCATTGCAAACATAATAGATAGATTGGCCTATTACCATGTTGTCTGAGGAATAAATATGGAGTTCAGTTCAGTCGCTCAGTCTTATCTGACTCTTTGTGACCCTATGTACTTCAGCACACCAGCCCTCCCTGTCCATCACCAACTCCCAGAGTTTACTCAAACTCATGTCCATTGAGTTGGTGATGCCATCCAACCATCTCATCCTTTGTCATTCCCTTCTCCTCCCGCCTTCAATCTTTCCCAGCATCAGGGTCTTTTCAAATGAGTCAGTTTTTGACATGAGGTGGCCAAAGTATTGGAGTTTCAGCTTCAGCGTCAGTCCTTCCAAAGAATATTCAGGACTGATTTCCTTTAGGATGGACTGGTTGGATCTCCTTGCAGTCTAAGGGACTCTCAAGAGTCTTCTCCAATACCATAGCTCAAAAGTATCAGTTCTTTCATGCTCAGCTTTCATTACAGTCCAGCTCTTACATCCATACCTGACTACTGGAAAAACCATAGCTTTGACTAGGCGGACCTTTGTTGGCAAAGTAATGTCTCTGCTTTTAATATGCTGTCTAGGTTGGTCATAAGTTTTTTTCCAAGAAGCAAACATCTTTTAATTTCATGGCTGCGATCACCATCTGCAGTGATTTTGGAGCCCAGAAAAATAAAGTCTGACACTGTTTCCACTGTTTCCCCATGTATTTTCCATGAAGTGATGGCACCAGATGCCATGACCTTCGTTTTCTGAATGTTGAGTTTTAAGCCAAATTTTTTACTCTCCTCTTTCACTTTCGGGCTTCCCTAGTGGCTCAGAGGTTAAAGTGTCTGCCTGCTATGCGGGAGACCCGGGTTCGATTCCTGGGTCGGGAAGATCCCCTGGAGACTGGAGAATCCCATGGGCAGAGGAGCCTGGTGGGCTACAGTTCATGGGGTTGCAAAGAGTCGGACACGACTGAGTGACTTCACTTCTTTCACTTTCATCAAGAAGCTCTTTAGTTCTTCTTCACTTTCTGCCATAAGGGTGGTGTCATCTGCATATCTGAGGTTATTGACATTTCTCCCAGCAATCTTGATTCCAGCTTGTGTTTCATCCAGTCCAGCGTTTCTCATGATGTACTCTGCGTATAAGTTAAATAAGCAGGGTGACAATATACAGCCTTGACATACTCCTTTTCCTATTTGGAACCAGTCTGTTGTTCCATGTCCGGTTCTAACTGTTGCTTCCCGACCTGCATATAGGTTTCTCAAGAGGCAGGTCAGGTGGTCTGGTATTCCCATCTCTTTTAGAATTTTCCAGAGTTTGTTGTGATCCACACAATCAAAGGCTTTGGCATAGTCAATAAAGCAGAAGTAGATGTTTTTCTGGAACTCTCTTGCTTTTTCCCATGACCCAGAGGATGTTGGCAATTGGAACCTCTAATAGAGTTATGGTTTGGTTTGTCTGCCTCCTGCTCCCCCTGTGGCTCTGCCACAGCCTCCTGACTGGCCTCCCTCCCCCAAGACCTTGTTCCCTCCATCTGATCTGCACAGGAATCCTGTCCAAAGCCCAAGGCTTGAAGGAGCTCCCCTCACCTTATCACCCTCGGCTTGAAATCTTGTGTGTTCCTTCAATTACCCATTATGTTTGATCTGAAATCCAGCAGCTTCAGAATCACGTGGGAACTTGTTAAACATTGCAAATTCTCAGGCTACAGCCTAGATCTACTGAATCAGAAACTCTGGGGATAAGGCCCAGAAACTAGTGTTTTTTAAAAAAATACCCACTAGGAAATTCTGAAGCATGCTTAAGTTTGAGAACTATTAGCCAATGGGGGAAAAAATATAAGCTTCTGTCCTGAGAAATCTTTCAAAGCTTCCTCTGCTCTGGTCCCCATCAACCTCTCCAGTTTCTCCACCTCCCCTGCCCTGAATTTTCCACCACAAGAGTGAGGAGCTGTGTGAAGTTGCCTGCAGAGAACGAGTGGATGCTTCTCCAGCTCATTTTTAGTTGTTACTCTAGCAGGGTTTCTGTGGACAGGCTGCGGGCCCTTCTCTGGCCAACTCCCTCCAACACTTGAAGACTTAGCTTAGATGTCATTTCTCCAGGAAGCCTTTCTCCAGCCTCCCCATGTCCCCTTGGATGCTTCCATAGTGCCTTAGGCCCATCTCTCTAAACCCATCACATTATATTTATCTGCTTATATGTTTCCGACATTAGATTATTGGTTACTCTTATTAGGGACTATGCATCCTTCATTTTTATCCATAGAACTTAGCCCAGTGTTTGGCCACTTAACATGCAGTCAGTTATTTAACAATCACTGAGGGATTTATGAATGAATGAAATAATGACTGCATAAATATTTGTCAGTGTTTCTGTCACATCTGTGTTTCTACGCCTGCATTCTTTTTAGCCAAGGAAAATTTCCCTCCAATCCATCAGGAAATAATGCAGAACAGATTCTTCCTGCTCTATTATTTCCACATTATGTATTTCAGGGCTCCCACACTTGGTGTAAGGGCCAATCTTAGCTCCTTATTGGTCAGTGACATTATCATCATGTGAATTTGGTAGCCATAGAGTCTTCTGATAGATTTCTGTCACTTCACTGTGGACTCATGCATCTGAGTTTGCGAAGTGTTCATTGTGAAGTTAGTATTGACTGAAGGAGTGCAAGTGCTTTTAAAAATTTTTTCTCAATGCCCCCTTTGGGCTTCTATGCACTGCCAGGATAGAAGCATAGGTTTCAAAGAAAAAGGAAATACATCTTGGGCTTCCCTGATGGCTCAGTGGTGAAGAATCCACCTGCCAGTGCAGAAGATGCAAGAGACATGGGTTTGATCCTTGGGTTGGGAAGCTCCCCTGGAGTAGGATACAGCAACCTACTCCAGTATTCTTGCCTAGGAAATCCCATGGACAGAAGAGCCTGGTGGGCTACAGTCCATGAGGTCACAAAGAGTCAGATGCAACTTAGTGACTAAACAAGAACAACAACAAAAGTAGGAGACATTTTCATTGGCCATTAAAAAAAAGAAGAAATACATCTCAATAGTGTTTGTCTGTGTTCTTATTTCTTCCTTTATTTAGGAGCCCTGTGTCTTGCTTGGGCTGCCCAGGGGGTGCTAGTGGTAAAGAACCCACCTGCCGATGCAGCAGACTTAAGAGATGCAGGTTCGACCCCTGGGTTGGGAAGATTCCCCGGAGGAGGGCATGGCAACCAACTCCAGTATTTTTCCCTGGAGAATCCGCCTGGACAGAGGAGCCTGGCAGATAATGTCCATAGGATTGCAAAGAGTCAGACACAACTGAAGTGACTTAGCATGCATGCATGTGTCTTGCTTGCGTGAGAGAAATGTGTAATCAGAAAAATTTGAAAATGAGATATTAAGTAGTCCTGTGTAATATAACACAAGCAGAAAACAAGATTTACTCCCAAAGCCATTTCTTTCCTTCCACACGCATGCAGCCCACCCGTGTAATCCAAACCTGTACACACACCATCACATCTGCTTTTGGATGTGGGAGTCATAGTAGTTCCTCCAGCAGAGGTTGTCAGCAAATGCTTCTTCCCAGTCTGCCCCTTGCCATCCCAGATTGTGGTTAGACATGTACCTTCTAGCCATGGATTTGGAGAGAAAACTCTTAAATAAAAAATGATAATCATTAATGTCATCTTTTAAGTGTTTTATATTTTTCTATGGGTTTTCTCTTTTATTCCCACATTTAAAAAATTCTGATAAGCCTGTAAGTTGTTAAGGTTCATCTGTGAAAGTAACATTATTTCAAACATCCATAAGGAAGCTGTGACAGCAAATAGTGAATTTCCCAAGATGACAAGTTAGCAGAGGACCTGGAGCAGAATATCTTCTACTTCTCACTTAGTTGCTGGGTAAAAAGGAACCAAGAAGGAAGCAGCCTGATGGCAGGTTGTTTGATGGAGGTGCAGAGCATTAGCAGGTGACTCACATGGATGCAGAGGACAGAGAAGTTCAAAGCAGGGGCTCTGGATTCAAGCTGCCTGGTTTGAATTTTAGCTCCTCTACTTGCTTGATTGTATATACTGAGAAAGTTACTTAAAATCCATGAACCTTAGTTTCCTTCTCTGCAAATGAAAAAAAAATTGTAATAACTATCTCATATGGTTGCTTTATGACTTCATTACATTAATATGTAAAGAGAGCTTAAAATTATGCCTGGCACATAAATTCTAAATAAATATGGCAGGAGGAGAAGGGGAGGACAGAGGATGAGATAATTGGATGTAATCACTGACTTTATGGACATGAGTCTCAGCAAGCTCTGGGAGATGGTGATGGACAGGGAGTCCTGGTGTGCTGCAGTCCATGGGGTCACAAAGAGTTGGACATGACTGAGCGACTGAACTGAACTGATTATCACACTGACAATTTCTCTGTAAAGTCTTCTTTCATTATACCAATGAATCTGTGTGGCTTTTTCTTCTCTGAACACTAGTCATTTTTAAGCAAACTTGGAGCTTCCCAGGTGAATCTGAAACTGGCCCCCATGCACCGGAGGGCAGGGAGAAACTGGAGAAAGAGGTAGCCCCTTGCAGAATGTTAGGCTGCAAGGTTATAAGCAAGGGAATATCTTTATGAAGCTTGTCTTGCGTGGCTGAAAAATGATTTTCTCACCCATCTGCCAAAATCCTCAAAGTTTATATAGTAGCCTAAACTAGGTTCACTCACCTTCACAGTTCAAATAGTGTTGACATTATCACATTACTTGGTGCAGCTTCTGGGAGCAGAGAAGGCAAGAGGAAGGCATGTTCCAAGACTGGAGAAGGAGTGGGGAGCCGCCAGTTGCCTGGGTCCAGCACACGGGTGTAACCAGTGGTCACTCCTCAGTGACCTCCCGCAACAGTCATTAAAGGGCTTGCTATTTTTTAATGGCACAACTTAGCACTCCAGAACATACTCGCTAATACTCTTTAGCAATTCTTAAAGGCATATTCAGCTCATTTCCCCAATGATGTCACAAACTCCAGAGGCAGACTCTGTGTTGTATACAGCTTCGAAATCCCTTCCAAGCCCTTAATTAATATTTGGATGAATGATCTTTGGATAAAATTGCTTGGGTTCCATTATTTTCTCAAAGATTATTTTTTAAAACACACATTTGCCTGACATCTTCGATTTTTATAGTCTTGTATGTCAATTACTTTATTTACATTTCACAGTGACACTGTGTGGATGGAAACATTTGATTATACCCACTTTTGTTGTTGTTATCATCAGTGATTGATCAAGAACTCGTTGCGTATTCTTTGCAGAGTAGCCTCTTTGTTGTTGTTTAGTCACTAAGTCATGTCCGATTCTTTGCGACCCCTTGAACTGCAGCGTGCCAGGCTTCCCTGTCCTTCATTATCTCCTGGAGTTTGCTCATGTCCATTGAGTCAGTAGTACCATCCAATCATCTCATCCTCTGTCTTTACAGATGACTATTATGAGCATTTGAGCATTGAAATGATACACTAAAGTACATGGGTTGAACTTTGAACCTGGGTTTCTGAACTCAAAATTAATCATTTTCTACTTCATTTTAAGTGTATGGTCAATTTAGACTGGACCAAACATCTGACAGTCATTTATTTTACATATTTCTCCTTTTATTTCCTGTTTGGAGATGTCTGTTTACGGAGTTAAAGCAGGCACATTCAGAAGGGGATGGAAATCAGGATTTCAATTAGAAAAGATACAAATAGAGTTGGACCACATCAGACAAGTCATCTCAGATCCCTGGGGCAAGGACAGCCTGACCAGTAGTACTGGTGGCACGTGTCTTTTTGGACACTTGTACAGATGAGTTGTGATCTTTGTAGAATATTGAAGCAAGGGGTGATTTATTTTTGATGACTTAAAAAAATAAAAGTGAAAGAAAGTGAAGTCGCTCAGTCGTGTCCGACTCTTTGCGACCTCATGGACTGTAGCCTACCAGGCTTCTCTGTCCATGGGGTTCTCCAGGCAAGAATACTGGAGTGGGTTGCCATTTCCTTCTCCAGGAGATCTTCCTGACCCAGAGACTGAACCCAGGTCTTCTGCATTGTAGCCAGATGCTTTACCGTCTGAGCCACCAGGGAAGTCTAAAAAAATAAATAAAAGGGAAAAATAAAAGGAAAGGGAAAAAAAAAAAACACCAAACAGAAATCTCTCCTTGTTAGGAAGGAATGTTATTTCCTAAGTATTAACAAATGCTTCTGAAATGCAAATATTTATTGCACGTATATTGCGTTGAAGTGAGATAGTCATTCAATCTTGGTGTTCTATGTTCAGTGAGGTAGACATCAGTCTTTCCTCCCATTTATCAGTTTGGAATATCCTGAAGTGACAAGTCTGAGGGAGACATTTCCTTTCTGTCGTGACCCTGCACTTTGATTCACAGCATGGCCCTGGTTTTCCCGTTACAACCACTATTCTCCTTTTCCCAGAGTTTTATTTTCTTTACTGGTAGGGTCAGAAACTCAACAGCAGAATGTGAGGGGATGGCAGGTATTTTAAGAGAGTTTAATAAATAAACCATTTTCAGAGGAGATGGCAGGGTATAAAAAGCCACAAGGGAGCATATAGTCTCTTGTGAAGGGTGAAGGGTATTTCTAGAGGCCTGAGGAAATGAAGAGAAGACTGGTTACTGGAACCCAAACGGACAGTTGGGTGCAGAGGCTACCTGATCAGAGCATCAAGCCTCCATCTCAGGCATCAGCCAGGACTCTGAGGGGAGCCCAGAGCACCCGACCCTGTCTCACCCCACCTCCCTCCCATTCATGCCAGTATTTCCATTGGCTGGACCCAACCAGGATCCGGAAAGCCTATTGATGCTGTTTGTACCAGTCACCCCCCAGGACATAAGATGGTTAGAGAAGATGAAGAATGAATGGGGAGAGGGTGGTTGTAAGGGCGAGTGAAAGATGCTGTTGTTGTTTTAGTTGCTAAGTCATGTCTAACTCTTTGTGACCTCAAGCACTGTAGCCTGCCAGGCTCCTCTGTCACTGGGATTTCCCAGGTAAGCACACCGGAGTGGGTTGCCATTTCCTTCTCCAGGGGATCTTCCCAACCCAGGGATCCAACCCATGTCTCCTTCATTGGCAGGCGGGTTCTTTACCACTGAGCCATCAGGGAGGCAAATGCAAGATAGCCGGTAAAACATTAGTGAATCTTTGTCAGCGAGGAGCATGTTTTCCCTGGATTACATGTGCAAGACACTGAAAGGTCAGCAACTTCCTAATCTAGTCGGATGCAGTGGGATTCTCTACTTAAAGTTTGTTCTGAGAAAATAACTCTGTCTTAGAGTTAAGGAAAGGAAAGAGAATGCTAAGTACTGAAATTTCTGCCTGAAAATTTCTGTGGTTTCTAGGAAGTCCATCCAGGGGTCGTGAACCTGGAAGAATAAGAAATGAAAATGATGTCTCTCTGGTAGTCAGAGGAAGGGCTCCTTCCTTCTGGGAGTATACTTGGTCTAAAGAACTTATCATGCCTCTGCTCTGTTCTACTCATCTCTGTGTTTTTCTCTTTCTGCACCCACCCACACATACACAAACACACTCACAGTTTATCATATTATGGTTCCTCAGGCATGGTAAGTTCATTTCTTATGGAGTCCCCCTTGTCACCCAGAATGTGCTGAGCTACACTTCTCTGTGGCCTTGCTTGGGGAATGCAAGCTCATTTTAGTGGGAAGTAAGCACACATCAAGTCACTGCATAAAACTCCTAAAACATTCCTAAGGCATATATTCATGGTGTCTTAAGTTCTGCTTTGAATTAACTGCTTCATATTTTTTTATTAATAAAGATAATAGAGATTGGCTTATATAATTTTTGTAAATGTATAGTTATCAAAATGTCTCCAAGTATTTTGTGATAAATGAGCCCTTTGAGGCTTCATGGTGGATGATGAATTTTTATTAGGTCCCACTTGAATTTTGTTTAGAATCCTCCTTTGGATTATGCATCACTGGCAGGGGACTATGGCGAGCAAAAAGGAATGACTAAATGGCAGTGTCTCTTGTAGACAGACTACAGAAGAAGTGCCTGCCTGCGCACACCTGCACCATTAATCCCGGTACTGGGTGGTCAATGAGATTCCCGTTCAGGCGCAGCGGGAGGCAAGGGAGGGGAGATTGCTTTCCTCGCATCTGTGCTGCACCAGGCACTGTATCGTGTGCATGTGGGAGTTTGATTAATTCCTTTGGGGGACGGTCCTGACAGTGATGATGAAGAGGCTGATGGCGATGAAGAATGATTTTGTTTTCTGGGTGGGTGGCTGCATCACAAACAGGGAGAAGAAGCTGATCCAGGTCACCTGATGAGATAGGCCTCCTAAGGACTTGAACGTGTGACTTTCCTGAGCTGCTGGCTGATTTTAGAAGTCACACCTGCCTAAGAAATATCTTTGCTTCCCTGGTAGCCATCGCAAGCAAGCTCTGACACAGCTAGAAAATTTGCTGACTGTAATCAGAGAGTCAACCAGCTGTCCTTAAAGTAAGCAGACTGTTTACGTGCCCTCTTGGTCCAGTCAGATTCAGTGTTGAAGAATAAATAGTTCATTCAGGAATAGCTGAGCTGCTGCTTTTTCCCTCAAACCCAAAGGCAAAATTAAAGCAATAGAACATTTTTTTGCCAGTTACATTCTGTTTGAAAAGATGAAAAGATGAATCATCCTCATGTTTGTACTCAGAGACATCTAGTTAGGGGCAGGATTATTTGCAGGCTAATTTTGTGTAGGAATCACATTTTGACAGCATATCAATATTAGTAGATGTGTTTGCTCTGGGAAGGAAGAAAAAAAAGCATATCTTGCAGAAAAGGAGAAAACTTGAGGTGCTACTTCTCAAGTGTAGCACTGTAATGTTTTTACATAGGTCAAAAGGTTATATGCGGGCTTCCCTCATAGTTCAGTTGGTAAATAATCCGCCTGCAATGTGGGAGACCTGGGTTTGATCCCTGGATTGGGAAGATCCCTGGAGAAGGGAAAGGCTACCTACCCCAGTATTTTGGACTGGAGGGATTCCATGGACTGTACGGTCCATGTGGTCACAAAGAGTCGGACACGACTGAACGACTTTTTCACTTTCAAAGGTCATATGCAATGACATTTAAAAAACTAACAGACAAATTCTCTGTTTTTGAGATTTGAGTAAGACTCAGTAATATCCTAAAAATAGCTATTCACTCTCCCTTTAATTAATTTAAAATTGAGTGAGATAGCAGTTCTAAGTACGTTTGAAATTCCTTACTTCCTGGGTTTGTCCCCCTTCTACCTTTCTTTGCCCTGAGTAAAAGAGTCTAGAAGGAGAGAAGAACAGAAGGGTGATCCGAAGAAGTATGGGCACCATCAAGGACACAAAATTACCTTGAGAAGTTTGGGTCACTCATTGATGTATTTAGCTTTGATGGTGTCAGGAGAAGGCCCGATAGACTCTTCTGTACACAAGAATCATTTTCAACAAAAGTAATTTCAGTGGAAGTTTATGGGTGTGACTGATTAGTGGGAAATTTCTAAATTCAACTTTAGATAAAAGTGGAAGTGAAAATTATTTTTTTTATATCCATTTCTATTATGAGAAAGCAAATACTATTGGCCAATTAAAATATTGGATTTCTTAAAGAGAGGCTCAGTTCAGTTCAGTTCAGTCGCTCAGTTGTGTCTCTTTGTGACCCTGTGAATTGCAGCACGGGCTAGATATAAATGATAAGATTCAAGTTCATATAAATAGACTATGCTCAGAAGATTCTAAACTCTCTACTTTGCTCCCTTTGTTTCAAAGGCTGGGGGCAATAAAAGAAGAAACAGATTTTGTATTTTTTTAAAAAATTATTTTGTCTTTTTTGCTGGGGCACCCAGGCTTGGGCTTAGTTGACCCTCAGCATGTGAGATCTTAGTTCCTGAAATGGGGATCAAACTCACGTCCTTAGCATTGGAAGGAAGATTCATAACCTTGGGACCACCAGGGAAGTCCCTGTAATTTTTTTTTTGTGCTTTTTCTCATTTGTTAACCATTTCCATAAGTCTGAACAAGTTTGTCTTTTTTATTATACATGAAAAATACCCTTCTCCTTCTTCTTTACTATTTTTGCTTTCTTCACTGGTGTCTTGTTTCTTTCCTAGTAACCCTCTTGAGTACCATTTTGTTATACATAGGAGCTTTCTGAAGCTACTGAACACTGTGACTTGACTATATACCATGTCTAAGCAGCTTCAAACCTATGCTGTTAACTTCAGCCTAAAGTGTTAGTCACTCAGTCATGTCTGACTCCTTGTGACCCCATGGACTGGGGCCAGCCAGGCTCCTCTGTCCATTGAATTCTGCAGGCAAGAATAGTGGAGTGGCTAGCCATTCCCTTCTCCAAGGGATCTTTCCAAGCCAGGGATGAAATCAGGGTATCCGGCATCGTAGGCAGATTCTTTACCATCTGAGAGACCGTGTGCTCTAAAGAGCGTGAAAAACCATAGCATTTCCCAAGCTGTCATAAAATGTGACTCAGTGATCCTATATGTGAGACAGCAAAAGAGACACAGATGTAAAGAACAGACTTTTGGACTCTGTGGGAGAAGGCGACGGTGGGGATGATCTGAGAGAATAGCAATGAAACATGTATATTATCATATGTGAAACAGATCGCCAGTCCAGGTTCGATGCGTGAGACAGGGTGCTCAGGGCTGGTGCACTGGGATGACCCTGAGGGATGGCATGGGGAGGGAGGTGGCAGAGGGTTTCAGGATGGGGAACACATGTATACCCATGGATGATTCATGTGAATGTATGGCAAAACCCCCCATAATATTGTAAAGTAATTAGCCTCCAATTAAAATAAATTAATTAATTAAAAAATAAAAATAAAATGTGACTCAGCCATCCTGCAGGCAGCTGTGTTACAAATGCTTACAGGGATTCAGAATGAAAATTGACCTTCAAAAATGACCGGAAGTAGAACCAGCAGCAAAATTAGACCTGTTCCTAGGAGGCTCTCATGCCCTTATAGCTGTACCTACTTCCAGGGTCTAAAACTTGGAGGCTAGCGTTCATGCTGCCAAGCTGGCATCTCCCAGAGAAAATGGAGCAGGTGGCTGGCACTTATTCCAAAGGTGAAACTCAGTGCAGCAGCCCTTTCCTAGTTTTATTTTGTAATTCTACAGAGGTCTTTTCTATATCTAGAACATCCAGAAACTTTCTATGAAATTTGGTCAGCCTGCATTTGCCCTGATGCTGGGGAGAAGTTGTCTATTCCCTTTGAAGTTTCCTCTTATGACTTAAGTTGGCCCAAGTGGTTAGGTGGATGCGGCTCTGAAGGTTATTTAGATTCCATGGTGGTCCTTAGACTGGAATGGCTGCAAGGCTGGGAGAAGGGATCCACTGTTTTATCCAAATGTCATGCTAGAGGTTCCACAGTGAGACTGATTGGATTCTCCAAATCACCCCTTTCCTTCATTTACAGAAATAACTGGAGTTGACTGGAGAGCCACACTGAAAGCCTTCCTGGCCTCCTGTCGACCCTGACTCTTCTTGTCATCAGATTAATCACAGTTCATTAGGCAATTGTTTAAATGGCAGGGAACACTTAGATTTTGGAGCAGAGTGCCTGGGAGAATGGTTGACGCATGAGAAAAATGAAAGAACTCAGATAGCTCTTTAGAGACAAGGACTGCTGGACTTTACCAAAGGAAGCTGAGCTAATGCCAAGGAGAAGGGCAGGAAGAGACAGTGCCTTCAAGGACGGTCCTCAGTACCAGCCCAGGTCAGAACTGCAGCAGCCCCAGAGATACAAATGCAGATGTTTGATGAGTGGTGGAAATCACTTAGAATTGTAAATTGATTTTTTAAGAACATTGTTTGGCTTTGGTGGCAATGGGGGTTGGGAGGATATAGGAAGCTGGGATTACAAAGACCTAGAGCCTTTCAAGGAACACTAATTCAGTGGCAAGTTAATAGGCATTGAGGGGAAAAAAGTAATTTGTTAGTCAAATAATTTTGAGAATTCTGGCTTAAACAAAGTTAATACCCTAGTGTTTCTGAAATCCTTTAATATATGTTTATGCAAAACAAATCCATGATGATGGTACATAAGATGCAGGATTCTCCCCATTTATATGAACATAAAACTATTTATAAAGGACAATCTCATACAACTGAACTTTTGGGGAACACATACAATACTGCCTTGGAAGGCAGATTGGAGGGAGTTGTTCAGTCACTAAGTCCTGTCCGGTTCTTTGAAATTCATAAACTGCAGCACATGAAGCTTCCCTCTCCTTCACTATCTCCTGGAGTTAAGACACAGTCTAATTTTTCATAATTTTATCCAGTGAAGAAGAGGCTAAACAAGGACTCAAAAATAGGTGTTTACCAACTTCAGGATTTTTCCCAAACCTGAATTCAGCCCTGGCACTTAGAAGAACCTCAGTAATACTGTGTGTGAAAGCAATGATTAACTACTTTCATTGGATAGAAAAAGAGAAATTAAATTGTAAGCCTAGCATGTAGGAATTCTGTATGGGTTAGAATTTTGGTCCACTTGTGAGAAGATTATTTACTAATTGGTTTCTGGGAGATAGTTTATGGGAGTTATGAGGGTCGGATGCATTTAGAGTGGGATGAAGGAGATAGGAAGATTCAATGTAGGTGTAATAAGTCTTCATTTAGTTGGAAATATTATTGGCCTGGGTGTTGCTAGAGTAGAAACTGAGGGACCCTGGAACAGTAAACTTGTTTAGAGTAGTTTTCTTACATCAAGAAAGTATAATTGGCTAGAGTGAATGAAAAGATAGAATTACGGTCACCTACTATCACAGCTTGAATTTTGAAGATTACTGAAAACTGCTTCAGTTCAGTTCAGTCGCTCAGTCATGTCCGACTCTTTGCGACCACATGAATTGCAGCACACCAGGCCTCCTTGTCCATCACCAACCCCCGGAGTTCCCTCAAACTCACTTCCATCGAGTCGGTGATGCCATCCAGCCATCTCATCCTCTGTCGTCCCCTTCTCCTCCTGCCCCCAATCCCTCCCAGCATTGGAGTCTTTTCCAATGAGTCAACTCTTCACATGAAGTGGCCAAAGTATTGGAGTTTCAGCTTTAGCATCATTCCTCCCAAAGAACACCCAGGGCTGATCTCCTTCAGAATGGACTGGTTGGATCTCCTTGTAGTCCAAGGGACTCTCAAGAGTCTTCTCCAATACCACAGTTCAAAAGCATCAATTCTTTGGCAGTCAGCTTTCTTCACAGTTCAACTCTCACATCCATACATGACTACTGGAAAAACTATAGCCTTGACTAGACGGACCTTTGTTGGCAAAGTAATGTCTCTGCTTTTGAATAGGCTATCTAGGTTGGTCGTAACTCTCCTTCCAAGGAGTAAAGCGTCTTTTAACTTCATGGCTGCAATCACCATCTGCAGTGATTTTGGAGCCCCCAAAAATAAAGTCAGCCACTGTTTCCTCTGTCTCCCCATCTATTTGCCATGAAGTGATGGGACCAGATGCCATGACCTTAGTTCTCTGAATGTTGAGCTTTAAGCCAACTTTTTCACTCTCCTCTTTCACTTTTATCCAGAGACTTGTTAGTTCCTCTTCACTTCCTGCCATAAGGGTGGTGTCATCTGCATATCTGAGGTTATTGATATTTCTCCTGAAAAATGCTTACCTGCCTGTTTTTTTTTTTTTTTTTCCTCTACATATGTCCAGGGATTGGTCCTCTTACTAAATGGAACTTCACCAGTTAGTTCGCCAGTCTGATTTTGGCCACTGTTTAGGACTTTGGGCTACCACTCATTCTGTTTGTAACTCAGTTCCTCTGATTGAATGGGAACAATAATTTAACCTGTTCTTCTTCTCTTCTATAGTTAATTAATTGACTAATTCAATAAATATTTACAGAGGCTCTATTGAGTATGAGACCCACTCCAGTGTTCTTGCCAGAATCCCAGGGACGGGGAAGCCTGGTGGGCTGCCGTCTATGGGGTGGCACAGAGTCGGACACGACTGAAGTGATTTAGCATAGCATAGCATTGAGTATGAGGCACTCTTTCAGATTTGAAGGGGGGCATACAACTGAACAAAACAGAGTTTAATTCTTCATAGAGGAGGCAAAACAGGAAATAAATGAATGTATAATGTAATACCAGATCAGTGATTAATATTATAAAGAAAAATAAAGGAGCATAAAGGCCTAGAAGAGCTTCCTTGGTGGCTCAGATGGTAAAAAATCTCCCTGCAATGTGGGATACCCAGGTTCAATTCCTGGGTCAGGAAGATCCCATGGAGAAGGGAGTGGCTACTCACTCTTGTCTGAAAAATTCCATGGACAGAGGAGTTTGGCAGCCTACAGTCCATGGGGCCAGTCCAAAGAGTTGGACATGACTGACACACACACATAAAGGGCTAGAGAGATAGGAAGGTTAGGAACAACATCTTTAAGGATGTGACATTTGAGTATAAACTTATATAAAGTGAAGGATTGAGCCAATGAATGTCTTAGAGAAAAAGAGACAGCAGGTTCAAAGCCTGAGATGTGAATGTTCTTGGCAGGATAATTTCTATAACAACAACAACTATCTACCATATTTTAGTGGTTTAATACAACAAAATTTCCTTTTTCCTTTAAATCAGAGTCTAGCAGGCATCAGTGGCTATGGGAGTTCTGGTCCACTTAGTCATTCAGGGATCCAGGCTGAGAACCTTTGATACTTTTAACAATGGCTCCCAAGGTTGCCATGGGGACAACCTTGTTGTCATGTATAGGCCAGAGTTGGACAGGACTGAGCGACTGAACTGAACTGAACAGGCCAGAATGAAGAGGGTACAGAAAGTGAGAGCAAGAAGTACCACACAAATGGATTAAGAGACCAGGTCTGCCTGCGGCATACCTCACTTAAAGTTTTCTCTTTAACTTAAAAAAAAAAACTTTTTGTTTTATATTGTAGTAGAGTCAAAGCTGGATTTAGAAAAGGCAGAGATAAAATTGCCAACATCTGCTGGATCATAGAAAAAGCAAGAGAGTTTCAGAAAAACATCTTCTGCTTTATTGACTGAAATCTTTGACTGTATGGATCAAAACAAACAGTGGAAAATTCTTAAAGAGGTGGGAATACCAGACCACCTTACCTGCCTTCTGAGAAATCTATATGCAGGTCAAGAAGCAACAGTTAGAACCAGACGTGGAACAACGGACTGGTTCCAAATCAGGAAAGGATTATGTCAAGGCTGTATATTGTCACCCTGCTTATTTAACTTATATACAAGAGTACATCATGAGAAACACTAGGCTGGATGAAGCACAAGCTGGAGTCAAGATTGCCAGGAGAAATATCAATAACCTTAGATATGCAGATGACACCACCCTTATGGCAGAAAGCGAAGAGGAACTGAGGAGTCCCTTGATGAAAGTGAAAGTGGAGAGTGAAAAGGCTGGCTTAAAACTCAACATTCAAAAAACTAAGATCATAGTATCTGGTCCCATCACTTCATGACAGATAGATGGGGAAACAATGGAAACAGTGACAGACTATTTCCTTGGGCTCCAAAATCACTGTATATGGTGACTGCAGCCATGAAGTTAAAAGACACTTGCAACTTTGAAGAAAAGCTATGACCAACCTAGACAGGACATTAAAAAGCAGAGAGTACTTTTCTGACCAATGTCCATCTAGTCAAAGCTATGGTTTTTCCAGTAGTCATGTATGAAAGTGAGAGTTGGACTATAAAGAAAGCTGAGGACTGAAGAATTGATGCTTTTGAACTGTGGTGTTGGAGAAGACTCTTGAGAGTTCCTTGGACTGCAAGGAGATCAAACCAGTCAGTCCTAAAGGAAATCAGTCCTGAATATTCATTGGAAGGACTGATGCTGAAGCTGAAGCTCCAGTACTTCGGCCACCTAATATGAACTGATTCATTGTAAAGACCCTGATACTGGGAAAGATTGAAGGCAGGAGGAGAAGGGGACCACAGAGGATGGGATGGTTGAATATTATCACTGCCTTGATGGACATGAGTGTGAGCAAGTTCTGGGAGTTGGTGATGGACCAGGGAAGCCTGGTGTGCTGCAATCCATGGGGTTGCAAAAAGTCAGACAAGACTGAGCGACCGAACTGAAATGAACTGAACTGAATAGGTGATTAACAATGTTGTGTTAGTTTCGGCTGTACAGTGAAGTGATTCAGATATATCAAATAGACCCGCACCTATTCTTTTTCAAATTCTTTTCCCGTTTAAGTTATTGCATAATATCGAGCAGAATTCTCTGTGCTATACAGTAGGTCCTTTTTGGCTATGCATTTTAAATATAGTAGCATGTACATGTCAATCCCAAACTTCCTATTCATCCCTCTCCCAACTCTTCTCCTCTGGTAACCATAAGTTTGTTCTCTAAGTCTGTGAGTCTGATTCTGTTTTGTAAACAAGTTCATTTGTAATTTTTGTAATTTCTGTAATTTTTATATTTCTCTGTCTCTGACTTACTTCACTCAGTATGACTATCTCTAGGTCTATCAATGTTGCTGCAAATGGTGTTATTTTATTCTTTTTAATGGTTGAGTAATATCCCATTGTATATATTTTCCACATCTTCTTTGTCCATTTTTCAAGTTTTATAGTAGGACTGTGCATTACTGTGGGCCTCAATTTTATTGACTAGTATCATATCATTCCACCTAACTTATATCAGAATTCTTTTTTCCCACTTGAAGCATAAATCCTTCCCCATTTTCTCCCCTGTAGCTGGCATATTGACTACTTCTGTCCCATTAGATTGGATTTTGCATGGATGTGGATGCCAGTTACAGACATGTCTGAACTGCTTGGTCATTTGGAGGAATTTATATGGGAGTCCTTGCTTCCCTTGGGTCTTCATCAGTTTTCCTCTGACTCCTCTTCCAATGATTATCTCCCCCCGCCCTGCCCCCGCCCCATCACCATGCCAACTGGAGGACTGGGAAGTCTGGAGTGGGAACTCACTCGAGTCAGGAACTGCTGGGGATGAACCTGGATGGAGCACACAGGCTTTAGAAAATCTGAAATCTTAAGCAGGCCCTGTCCCTGGAGGAGAGTCACCTGAGATTTTCAGAGAGTTCCAGTCTTATTAAGATGAGGAAATGTTAAGATAGCATTGTTTGAAAAGTTAGAAGAGGCTTCAGAGAGTCGTTAATTTACATATCGAGTGGTCAGTATCTTACTTGAGGAATTTACAGCTGTTGTAAATGGATTATTAAATGGTGATCCCTAAAGTCCAGAGTTGGCGACTGTTAAGGTTAAATTATTAACAAGAAACCATATTTGTAGGATGGATGAGGTTGTAAAATCAGATTTTCTGGAGTATTTAATTAAAATGAACTATGTAAGTTTTTCCCTTTCTTCTTCTATTCCTTGGATTATCACTTAAATTAAAAATCTTGGCTCTCATGGTTTTATTTTATTAGGCTTACACTTGTTCGACTTCAAATCACTCAGATGATTTTCAGGAATACTTATGACCATTTGATCATCAGTGCTGTAGTTTTATGGGACTTCTGCTGTTTTTCAGAAGGTGCTGTTTTTTCCCGCATCTTTGCACAACAGGGTGGTATATATGACCATCCTTTCTTAGATGTTTTGTAAAGGTGTTTTAAGATTTTTAGCGGGGAGGGGCTCTTCTTTCAGTGCTGATGAATACCCACGTATTTCATCAGGAACTGAGTACCATGATTCACATCTAGCAGTCTAAATAACAGCCCATTCTCTGAGCCAGGCGGCAAGTCTCATAGACTAGGTTTAGATGTCAGCTCTGGCAGCCACAATCCAGGCTCAATTTCCATCAGAGCCAGAACATATTAGACGTAGGAAAACTGGAACAGCTTTTTGATGTCAATGTATATTTATTCTTTCTTCATGTCAGTGGGTCCTGGTATAAAACTTGACTTATATGCCCAATCATGGAGAGATGGTCTAGTTTTTGACTAATAACGTAAAATTATTGTTTGAATCTAGCTTTTCCTGTGAAGAAAAAGCAGTAGACCAGAGGAATGGGAGAGGTATGTCAGTTTTGCTTTCAAAGAGTTTCTTTTTCTCTCTCTCCTTTGGAATAGTGAAATTACCTTTTTTTTTTTTTTTGTATTTCATTTTGTTTTATTTATCTTCTCATTCTATGGGGACATTCTTAGAAGGCAGAACTTGTAGCATCTTTCCCCAAACATGAAGGGACGTGCTCCTCACACAGGCAGAGCCCTAGGCTCATGACACTTTCTTCATTTTTAGGCTAGAACCCTGGGATGCATTTGAAAGACCTGAGTGAAACTGGAATTGTCTAAGTAGGAGGGGAGATATGATCTTGAAGAGAGCATAGAAGGACAAGCTGAAAATGGGACTTTGCCTAAAATCTGCCATGAGAATTTAAGTTGTGGATGATGAGAAATTGTAGAGGAAAGGAATGGATATATGCAAAGGTTATATAATAATCACATGGACACACACTTCTGCTGGCTCTTAACCAGCATCCCATGGAGTAGAGCTGTCAGGATTAATTACTTAGATTCTGTATGTGCTGCTGCTGCTGCTAAGTTGCTTCAGTCGTGTCCGACTCTGTGCGACCCCATAGAGGGCAGCCCACCAGGCTCCGCCGTCCCTGGGATTCTCCAGGCAAGAACACTGGAGTGGGTTGCCATTTCCTTCTCCAATGCATGAAAGTATAGTGAGTGCCAAAATGAAAACCTCTGTGAGTGCCAAGTGTTATCAGTTTGCATCACAACTTAGATATCTGGTGGAATAGCAGAGGGATTAGACATTTTCAGAAAATCTATTTTGTTTGACCTCTCTCACTTTCAGGATTGTTTTTTATTTGAAGGGGGCTGGGGAGAGGGGGTAAGGCCATGATTCCATTTCGCTGATGTTCAAGGGTTCATAATTCTTTGTAGCTATTTTTGGTTACTTTTTTAAAAAGAATAACTTGTTATCTCCTGTAGATCTTGCACATTATTTTGACCTTTGTTCTTTTTTCACATGCTTCAGGTTAAAGTTGTTGCTGTATTTTATACACAACCAGAATTCTGGTTAGGATAAATGGGAAGAGTAAATGAAGCTGGAGGGTGGGTCTCGGAAACTGTCTTAGTTGTAGACCTTTGAACAACTTCTTCCCTTAAGAATGGAGCTATCTTCCCATCCCAACTCCAGCTATAGCATCTGTGGATGGGAGGGGCCGTTATCATGCAAACATGTGCAAGGAAAATGCTCATACTCCACAGTGCACATCCCTGTCATTCAGCAAATGCGTGTTAAGTACTTCCTTTCCCTTCTTTTTTTAGTAAGTACTTTCTTAGTAGTAGTGTTAGTTGCTCAGTTGTGTCTGACTCTTCGCAACCCCATGGACTGTAGGCTCCTCTGTCTGGGGAATTCTCCAGGCAAGAATATTGGAGTGGGCTGGCATTTCCTATTCCAGGGGATCGTCCTAGCCCAGGGATCATCTCCTGTGCCTCCCGCATTGGCAGGCAGATTCTATACCATTGCACCACCTAGGAAGCCCAATTATTACCTTGCATATCCCTACTACAAAAAAGGAAGCAGAACACCCTGAGGGTCTTTTGGGGGTCTGGAGGCAGCATATTCTATTACAAGGAATGGAGGACATGAACAGCTTTGTTCTTGTTTCATATGCTTCAGGTTAAAGTCAATGCTCTGTTTTATACGCATTGAGAATTCTGTTAGGATAAATGGGAAGAGTAAATTAAGCTGGATGGCAGGTCTCAGAAACTGTCCCTACAGTTTGGCTACAGAATGGCTACAGAAAGCCGTTCCCTTCTCCAGGTCTCATGCATTGCAGGCAGATTCTTTACCGTGTGAGCCACCAGGGAAGCCCCACTTTCTTAGTAAACACTTTTTATTTTGTAGCCTTTGTAAGCAGCACATGTTTATTAAGTTCTGCAAAACTCTGCATGGGTGCTAGTGATGCAGAAATCAATATGATAAGAGTTCTTACTATTAAGTGGCTTGTCTGAGTAGAGAGATAGACAACAAAATTGATGCTCTATTGTGTCACAGGTGTCAAATACTGGCTCAGCACAGAGTATATTTCATCAATGACACATCCATTTTTTTTTCTTTCAATGTTGCACAATTCTCAACTGTTCTTTTCTTTTTTATTGGAAAAAATATTTATTCTGCTAAACCAGGTCCTGGTTGCAACATGCAGGATCTCTGATCTTCATTGCAGCATGTGGGAGCTTTAATAACACACTTGGGGTCAAATTCCCTGTTCAGGGATCGAACCTGGGCCCCTTGCATTGGGAATATGGAGTCTTAGCCACTGGACCATTAGGGAAGACCCTCAGCTGTTTCTTTTTAAATGAATTTCTTTTCTGGATAGTGACATGATATCCTTCTGGAGAGTGTATTGAATTTCCTTATTCTATGAAAGTGTGTAAGTGGAAGTATTAAGTCGCTCAGTCGTGTCTGACTCTTTGTGACCTCATGACTGTAGCCCACCAGACTTCTCTGTCCATGGGATTCTCCAGGCAAGAATATTGGAGTGGATTGCCATTCCCTTCTCCAGGGGATCTTTCCGACCCAGGGGTTGAACCCAGGTCTCCTGCATTGCAGGCAGATTCTTTACCATTTAAGCCACCAGGGAACCTCTATGCTTATTAGACTCTGTCCATGCTACACCACTGCGTGGATTTTCAGTGCACCGTTTGTCTCTTCAAGTATTTCTAAGCTACTGCTTTATTCACTTATTGTGTGAAGTTAATGGCTTTAAACTGGACCATAGACTCTCTTTCCAAACACTAAACCAGTTGAACAAATAAAATGTGTAAAAATAAACTATTTCCCTTCAGATTCAGGCCAGAATTTGTCATGAAAGTGATGACAGAACATCCATTGGGAGTGACTGAACAAAGAGAAGAAGAAATAGAGTTGTTTTTGTTCCAGTAGCAGAAGCCTACGGATCTGGGAAATTCTACAGGAAAACGGTTCTTATAACTTTGCTTTTAAGGAAAACAAAGCCAGTAGGGCCAGGATTCAGCCCCAGTTTCAGTGACCACAATAGTGACTCCTCAAATAAAGCCCTGGATTGATTAGAGAATAGGAAAATGTTTTGAGCCAGGTGACAATATAACTCAAATGAATTATTCTAATAGGAAGATAGCAAGAAGTAGCAGCAGGAAAAGTCTGAAATGAATGACGGACAGCTTGTCCCCAAATAGGTTGATCAACCAACGTTTTATTAACAGTCACCTGTTTTGCCACTGAGACTCAGGAGCTGAGCTGTCAAGTACTTTGAAGTCACCTGTGGTCAAGAACCTACTTTAGAGACTTCCCTGGTGGTCCAGTGGTTAAGAATTCACCTTGCAACGCAGGGGGTACTGGTTTAATCCCTGGTTGGGGAACTAAGAACCCTCATGCCAGGGGGTAGCTAAGTTCATGCACTGCAACTACTGAGCCCCCGCACTCTAGAGCCTGCTTGCTGTAACTACTAAGCGTGCACCCCACAACTAGAGCGTCCTTGCACTGCAACACAAGATCCTGCATGAGGCATGGAAGGTCACATGTGCCGCAGCTAAGACCCGACATAGCCAAAATAAATAAACAAATGTTTTTAAAAAAGAATCTGCTTTATTCCCTGATTTCAAACTGAGGATCACATACTCGGAAGACAAGTTTAATGACCTCACAGCTAAGGGAAGCTTCAGAACCTCGTTTTCATTTCTTTGATCTCTTTTTCTTATATTGACTGTCCTTCTAGAATTATTTCCTTTATCGAAATTATTCCATCATAAGTTCCTTTATGACAAGATTTTTGATGGTAAATCTCAGCCATTGTATATTCATAAATGAATTCATTTCACTC
This sequence comes from Capra hircus, assembly GCF_001704415.2. Classification (NCBI taxonomy): domain Eukaryota; kingdom Metazoa; phylum Chordata; class Mammalia; order Artiodactyla; family Bovidae; genus Capra; species Capra hircus. The sequence goes on along the minus strand of NC_030823.1, from coordinate 24,274,458 downwards.
CCGTTCTTGAACATGGTTTTGCTGTTAAAATGTTTATGCTGACAATTATTTTATCTCAATACCTTAAAGATACTATTCAACTGTCTTCCGGATTCTATTATTGATCTGGGGAAGTCTACTGTCATTTTCGTTGTCTTTTTTTATTAGGTAATCCATCCTTTCTTTCTGGCTGCTTTATCAACCTTCTCTTTGTATTTGTTTTCCAACTTTGTTACCATATGTCTTGCATGAATCTGTTTTTCTTTTTCCTATTTGGAATATCTTGGGCTTCCTGGATCTGTAGATTCATATCATCTCTCAGCTGTGATACATTCAAAGACATGATATTTTAAAATAATGCCTCCCCTTATTGTTTTTATTCTATCTTTTTTGGGAAACTGAAACATGCATGATAAACCTTTTATTTAGTGTTCATATTAGTAACCTCTCTTTCATATTTCCCATCTTTGTATGTAATGTGGCAATTTTTGATATACATCTTATGTTTCATTGTTCCTTCCTTTTAGTTATACCTAATCTGCTGTTTTGGAGAAGGAAATGGCAACCTGCTCCAGTACTCTTGCCTGGAAAATTCCAAGAATGGGGGAGCCTGGCAGGCTACAGTCCATGGGGTCGCAAAGAGTTGGACACGACTGAGCAGCTTCACTTTCTTTCTTGCTATAGTTCCTTTTGGAGAAGAAAATGGCAACCCACTCCAGTGTTCTTTCCTGGAGAATCCCATGGACAGAGGGGTCTGGCGGGGCTGCGGTCTATGGGGTTGCAAAGTCGGACACGACTAAGCAACTATCACACACACGATCTATCCTTTGATTTAAAAAATTAAGTTCTTATATGATAGTATACATGTTAGAATGCCATTCTCCCAAATCATCCCACCCTCTCCCTCTCCCTCTGAGTCCAAAAGTCCGTTATACACATCTGTGTCTTTTTTCCTGTCTTGCATACAGGGTCATCATTGCGATCTTCCTAAATTCCATATATATGTGTTAGTATACTGTATTGGTGTTTTTCTTTCTGGCTTACTTCACTCTGTATAATTGGCTCCAGTTTCATCCATCTCATCAGAACTGATTCAAATGAATTCTTTTTAACGGCTGAGTAATACTCCATTGTGTATATGTACCACAGCTTTCTTATCCATTCATCTGCTGATGGACATCTAGGTTGTTTCCATGTCCTGGCTATTATAAACAGTGCTGCGATGAACATTGGGGTACATGTGTCTCTTTCAATTCTGGTTTCCTCGGTGTGTATGCCCAGCAGTGGGATTGCTGGGTCATAAGGTAGTTCTATTTGCAATTTTTAAAGGAATCTCCACACTGTTCTCCATAGTGGCTGTACTAGTTTGCATTCCCACCAACAGTGTAGGAGGGTTCCCTTTTCTCCACACCCTCTCCAGCATTTATTGCTTGCAGATTTTTGGATCGCAGACATTCTGACTTGTTGAATTTTGTCAAAGGCCTTCTGTGCATCTATTGAGATAATCATATGGTTTTTATTTTTCAATTTGTTAATGTGGTGAATTACATTGATTGATTTGCGGATATTGAAGAATCCTTGCATCCCTGGGATAAAGCCCACTTGGTCATGGTGTATGATCTTTTTAATGTGTTGTTGGATTCTGATTGCTAGAATTTTATTGAGGATTTTTGCATCTATGTTCATCAGTGATATTGGCCTGTAGTTTTCTTTTTTTGTGACATCTTTGTCAGGTTTTGGTATTAGGGTAATGGTGGCCTCATAGAATGAGTTTGGAAGTTTACCTTCCTCTGCAATTTTCTGGAAGAGTTTGCATTCTAACATGTATACTATCATGTAAGAATTGAATCGCCAGTCTATGTCTGACGCAGGATACAGCATGCTTGGGGCTGGTGCATGGGGATGACCCAGAGAGATGTTATGGGGAGGGAGGTGGGAGGGGGGTTCATGTTTGGGAACGCATGTAAGAATTAAAGATTTTAAAATTTAAAAAATAAAAAACTAAAAAATAAATAAATAAATAAATAAAACAGCCTAGAACCAATACAGTATTGTAAAGTAAAATAAAGTAAAAAAATAAATAAATAAATAAAAATTAAAAAAAAATAAAACTTAAGTTCTATTCATGCTATTGTCTGAATGTTTGTGTCCCCCTAAAATTCATATATAGAAATCTTAATCCCCAAAGATACTGATATTAGGAGGTGAGGCCTCTGGGAGATGCTTATGTCATAAGAGTGGAGTCCTCAAAAATGGGATTAGCACTTTATCAAAGAGGCTCCAAAGAGAGACCTAGATCCTTCTGCCATGTGAGGATATAAGGAGAAGTCCATGATCTGGAAGCAAGTCCTCATTCAATCATGCTGGCACCCTAATCTTGACTTTCCAGCCTCCAGAACCATGAGTGAAAAATTTTTGCCACTCACTCTGTGAAGTTTTGTTATAGTAGCTTTAATGCACTAACAAAATTTGTTTGCTTGCTTGTTTGTTCTTAATCTGAACAGATAACAGTCATAGGGATAAAAATTCAAAAAGCACCAACTACTATCATTATCCAGTGAAATATCTACCATGTATCTCTACTCTGTATCCACCTGGTTCCCCTTCATTACATTTTTGATATCAACCTCTATGTTGCTCTTTCCATCAACCAATTCTCAGCTTTCCTATTGCTTTCACTTCAGTGACGTTTGGCATTGCCAGTCACACCTCTTTGTCTCCAGGAACATCACACACCTCTGTATTTATTGAATGCCCCCCCCCCCCCCCAGTCTCCTTCTCTACGTTCTCTTTTCATCACTCATATTCATATAGAGTTATACCAGGGCTCAGTCCTTTACCTTATTTAGTTATTTGTTATACTTGGCAATCTCTTATTGCCTGTTCATTTAATCAAGTCCATGGATTTAGATGTCATCTGTATATTCATAACAGTAAAATTTATATTTCCTGCCTAAATTCCTCATTCAAATTTCAGATTTATATAACCAGTCACCTACTTAAAATTTCTATTTGGATATCTAATAGACATTGCAAAAGTAACATGTCAAAAATAAGACTCTAGATTTTCTCTCAAAAATCTGCTCCAGTATCCTTCTTTATCTTCAGTGAAGGTGATTTTATCCTTCTTGATGCCTTGGCATTAACATCTACATTCTGCTGAAAATTTGTTCCTACTCACTTTTTAAAGTTTGTGGCAGTCTGTTTGGCCTGGAGGGCTATCATTCTCTTTCAATTTTATTTCCCTGAATACTAATGATTTTGAGCCTATTTATGAACTGTCCTTGGTTCTCATCTGTGTGTTAGGCAATATCCTTAACATAACATATCCTTAGCCCATTTATTTTTCTGTTTGGTTGTTTTTATTTTTGTTCTGCAACATTTTGTATTATGATGTTGAGCTCAGTGCCTGATCTCAGGATGAATTATTTTAAGTTTCTGAAGGATAAGGTTGTGGGCTTTACTATGAAAACAAATATATTAATTATTTGGAGAACAGAAAGGCATCCTAATTGTTTTCACTAATGACTCTTTAGTGGACAAACTTTTAGAGGTTATTCAAGACTTATCAGAGTCATGTGCCAAAGGAGGCAATTACTTCCCACTTCTGTGAATCTGAGCTCTTAGCATTTTTCTTAGAATGTGAGTAAAGTGGATGGCTTTCAGACTTCCTGCTGACTGAGATTCTAGCTCATCCTCATTTTTCATTTCCTTCTCTTCTCTTGTTCTGATTTCTAAGCAGTAGTAAACCTCAACTCAGAATAATTATATGGATCACAGAACTAACTTCCTCAATTCTGCTTCATTATACTTGAAATAGAATGTTCTAGATTAATATTTTGATAAAGAAAACATCTGTTCAGTTTTTATACTCCTACTGATACTGAATGACTTGAAAATTTCACCTGCAGTTTGTTCTCCAGATTCTTAGGGAACCTCCTTGGGAATAACCTTCTGGCATAGCTCTTGACTTGACCACATATTTGCTCATTAGGAGATCAGAACCCAGTTTTGTGTCATTAAATTCTTAAAAAACATTCTCTTATGTTGAGACCAAATAGTGGGAGTATTGCTCTGAAAAACTGAGGTTATGGACTGAAGCATTCTGATCTAGTTGTTTCTAAAAGTGTACTTTGTGAATTTTGTGGAATCCAAGAGATTCAGACGCAGTGGCTCATGGACTGTCACGTGGCCATAGCAGGGCTGAGGTGGAGACACTTCTGCTCCACCCTGCTTCTATTATTTTATTTATTATTTAGTTAGTCAGGTATTCCCTATGCTGGTTAAGGTGGTCAGTTAATTTTAACCACTTTAGTGATAAAGTATCCCACTTTTTAGGGATAAAAGTTAGTTTCAACTGGTGGACTGATCAAAATTTTACTTTCCTTAGTCATCTGCAGATTGTCTCTGCAGATTGAGCTATAATAGGAAATGGCAACCCACTCCAGTCTTCTTACCTAGAGAATCCTGTGGACAGAGGAGCCTGGTGGGCCGCTGTCCATAGAGTCGCATAGAGTTGGATACGACTGAAGCGACTTAGCATGCATGCATGCGTTGGAGAAGGAAACGGCAACCCACTCCAGTCTTCTTGCCAGAGGAGCCTGGTGAGCTGCCGTCTATGGGGTCGCACAGAGTTGGACACGACTGAAGCGACTTAGCAGCAGCTGCAGCAGGCACTATGAAGGAGTGAGAATACACTTGCCTTCAAGCTGTTTTATAATACAATGAGTAAAAAGTATATATCATGTGTGCGTGTGTGCCCACACCATGTATTTGAAAATCTCCAAAATATAGAGGACAGCATTCAAAAGAAAATTAATGGCATAGCCTGGTGCGTGAAGGGTCATACTGAGTAAAAGCTGGGATTCAGGAGTCTACTGACTTTGGTTTAAGTTCAAAATTTTCCTCATCTCTAAAATATTGCTGACCATGTAGGGTTGGTGTGAGGTTTACAGGAGATAATGTGTGTGAAATTATAGTTACTGCACTGCATAGTTGCTGAATAAATGCTGCTTTCTTTCCTTTCTCTCTGATCTTCTCCTCCTTTCATAGACATTGAGCTGCCTTATTTTAATCCCTATCCATCCAGTTTTGGTTCTGAAGTTTTATCTTTGATATCTTCCAGTGTGCTTGTGTATATACATATGCACACAGTACTCTGGCCACCTCATGGGAAGAGTTGACTCATTGGAAAAGACTGATGCTGGGAGGGATTGGGGGCAGGAGGAGAAGGGGACGACAGAGGATGAGATGGCTGGATGGCATCACTGACTCGATGGACGTGAGTTTGAGTGAACTCTGGGAGTTGGTGATGGACAGGGAGGCCTGGCGTGCTGGAATTCATGGGGTTGCAAAGAGTTGGACACGACCGAGCGACTGAACTGAACTGAACTGAATGTACTGTTTACTGTTATTTTTTACTAAGCTATAAATACCTTCAAGGTAAGGGTATTCTTATTCCTTCATGATGCCTATTATAGCTTCGTATTTGTTTCCTGACATACACAGGATGGAATAGCATCTATTACTGTGTCTAAACCCATATATACCCTCCAGTATAAAAATACCCAACAAGATAGCACAGCATCTGATTCTTAGGTCTCTGGGCTTATAAGCTTTTTCCTTGGTTAGGGTCTAGGGAATATAAAATTTATGGCAAAATTAATGGAAATGAAGAGATGACAAAATATACTTTAGAGCACATCTCCCATCGTCGCAACATGCCTACCAAAAAACTTCACTGAAAATCCCTTTGGAGAAAGGTGGTCAATGGGTCACTGGAATTTTATAATCCTTAGGATTGTGATTCGCATCTGCAAATGATTTTTGCAAATTCGGATCCAAGTTTGAGTTGAAGTTAACACTATGTCAACAAACTATAAAAGTTTGAAGCAAAACCAAGGAAAGGCTTTCTTTAAGAAACAAAATCATGAGGGGTGGGCCTTTTGTCAGTCTAAAACAGAAAATTCATATTATCTATGTTTGGTTTCAGAGATTTATGTTTTAAGCCTAAAATAACTCATGTAGCTAAAATAGTAAGCTGTGCCTGAATATGCATTTAAATAAACCTTATGACTAACCAAATGCTGAAACATTTTGCCCTTCATATGGAAGAAATCCTCTCAAAATCTTGTAAGCGCATTTACCATTTCTTACAACCTCTTGGAAACTTAACTCCATTTGGCATATGCTTAGAGGCTGTGTCATTTGGGTTTTTACACCTTGTTTCTAAATGGGCTTCGTGGGTGGAGCAGTGGTAAAGAATCTGCCTGCCAAGCAGGTGACACAGGTTCAACCCCTGGGTTGGGAAAATCCCCCGGAAAAGGAAATGGCAACTCACTCCCATATTCTTGCCTGAAAAAGTCCCATGAACAGAGGAGCCTGGCAGGCTACAGTGCATGGGATTGCAAAGAGTCAGAGATGACTTAGCTACTAGACAGTAAGTGTCTAAATGCTACCAAATACTGAGATCCTGGGATTCAAGAAGACATCCGCAGGGCTTGATGGGTTCTTAACGAATCAGTTGGTTAATTAGTTGAGTTAATGTGTTGCATCAAGATTGTCACAGTGACTGGGTGCTGACTTATTCCCTGGCACTGAGGTGGGGTGGTGTGGACAAAATAAAACTAAAAAGAAGCTTCCAGGAACTTTCATGCTTGGCTGTCTTGAGTTGAAGAAAAAAATTCACAGAACAAATTCACAGACTTTAAGAGTTATGTCAAGTCTTTAAAAAGGCTGCCATTTTTAGCTCTCAGTAAAGGATTGAACCATATCACAAACCAGCTACAGTTGCTGCCCTCTCACTCTAACTTAGGCTGGATTCTTTTTTTTTTTTCCTTCTTGAATGTTCAAGTCAAATATTTTTTCTTCTAATGACTCAACCATCGAAGAGACTGTTTGGGTCATATAGCCCTTTGCCAACTTTGGAAATACGCATTTAACTTTTGTGAAAAGAAAGCTGTGATCTCAAGTGGCTATGGTAATATTAATGATAAAACATAATCAGATTCCTGTGCTTACAAGGTACCAGCCAGTGATATAAGTATTAATTATATATGAACTCATCTAAGCCTAACAACAACAGTATTAGGAAGATGCTATTATCATGTGCATTTTACAGATGAGAAAACTGAGGCCCAATGTAAATTATGTACATAATTAACCTGGTGAGTATCAGTCAGCTAATAAGTGGTCGGGCTGGACTTTGAACCTGGTGACCAGATAATGGATAACAATCATTCATGGTGTCAGAACTGGGAATAGCATTTGGACATGAGAGGCTATTGAAGGGATAGGCTCAACCTGCCGACGCGGAGTTAAGGGACTTAGGCAGAAGGGTTAGAATTTCCTGAGGCTTGACTCTCATTTGCTATTTACTCTCTTTGCTATTGAGGCTGCAATCCTGAAGTTTAACTGGCAAGATTTAAAGGGTTGAACTGACTTATGTCAGTCTAAAAGGTTCTTGGTTCTTAAGTTTTTCCTTTGGTTTCCAAAGTTTCCTGAAAACTTCGTTGTGATCTCATGTGCTTTCAGAGAAAGCCAGGTTCTTGTTTCTAATACATCCATCATGTACCACACTAATGATAGGGCTGACTCCAACCCAGTGGAGTATGTCATAGGTCTTCTGATCACATTTCCTAAACTGTTGTCTGGGTTTTGTCAAGTACCATGAGAGTGGCCTTGCCCTGGAACTTGCCCCAAACATTTTTTCCTCATTTTCTAGGGGATCTTCCTGACCCAGGGACTGAACCCACATCTTGCACTGGTGCGTGCATTCTTCACTACTAGCGCCACCTGGGAAGTCCATCTTTTCCTCTGCTTTCTAATAAATCCAATTAAATAAGATTATTGTGATAAGCAGAAACATTTACCTTGTCAGTTTCCTGCCAAAGAAACATAGCATCTTCTAGGAGCATCTTGTCTTGAAAAACAAGCGCCTTTGAGAGCCCTGGCAGGAGTAACCACAAATAAGTGTTGTGCATGAAAATGAAAGAAGCAAATAGAATTCAGACCATCCTATATGAAAATCAAAAAACAAGACAAAGTTTTCAAAGTTCATGAGAACACAGAGAGTACCTCAGAAGAAAAGTAACACACAATGGGTTTAAAGTACTGGTGGACCACTGGTGAGTGGTCCAGTCATGCATTCAGCTTCTAGCTTTACAAGTGACTTCTGGAAGTAGGATTCAGAAGAGAAAATAATACATGGCATCAAGATCAGAAAAAGAATTATGGTGCATTTCTGTTGGGAGTAATGGAGAGAAATGAGTATGCACGTTAGAATTGTTGTTCAGTTGCCAAGTTGTGTCTGATTCTTTGTGACCTCATGGACTGCCTCATGGTAGGCTCCTGTCTACTGCACCATCACCTGGGGCTTGCTCAAATTCATGTCCTTTGAGTCAGTGATGCTATCTAACTGTTTCTCCCTCTGTCGTCCCCTTCTCCTTTTGCCTGCTATCTTTCCCAGCATCAGGGCTTTTTCTAACAAGTTGGCTCTTCGCATCTATTGGAGCTTCAGCTTCAGTAACTGTCCTTCCACTGAATATTCAGGGTTGATTTTCTTTAGGATTGACTGGTATGATCTCCTTGCTGTCCAAGGGACTCTCAAGAGTTTTCTCCAGTGCCACAATTCAAAACCATCAATTCTTTGGTGCTCAGCCTTCTTTACGGTCCAACTCTCACATTTGTACATAACTACTAGAAAAACCACAGCTTTGAGTGTGAGGACCTTTGTCAGAAAAGTGAAGTCTCTGTTTTTTAACATGCTGTCTAGGTTTGTCATAGCTTTCTTTACAAGGAGCAAATGTCTTTTAATTTCATGACAGTAACAGATTTTATTTTGAGGGACTCCAAAATCACTGTGGACAGTGATTGCAGCCATAAAATTAAAAGATTAGAGGGACCCACTTTAGTAATTTCAGCAAGAGACAATTTCAATGTTAAAAACAATGTCATTGATAATAATGACTTCTAATTGCAAAATTTGTGACTACAATGTTGTGTTGGGGGTCACCCAGACCATGCCAGATTCAGGGATTCGTTAGAGGGTTCACAGAATTCATCATATAGTTATTTTCATGAAAACTGCAAGTATTAATCACTAAGTATTGTCTGACTCTTTGTGACCCCATGGACTATATAGCCAGCCAGGCGCCTCTGTCCGTGGAATTTTCCAGGCAAGAATACTGGAGTGGGTAGCCATTCCTTTCTCCAGAGGATCTTCCCGACCCAGGGATTGAAGGGGGTCTCTTGCATTGCAGGGAGAATCTTTACCTTTTGAGCCACCAGGGAAGCCCATGGCTGTGGTTTATTTCAAAAGATCAACAGCAAAATCAGCAATGGGAAAAGGTATGTGAGTGTTATCCAGAGAAATCCAAGTGCATGCTTTCAAGTGAAGTCACTCAGGACTCAATTTCCCCAGCAACAAGTTACGACAGCTCAAGTGAAATGCTGCCAATTGGAAAGAACCTTAGAGACTCAATGCCCAGGGTTTTTATTGGGGGATCATCATATCAGCCTATCTGCCAACAAATACCAAAATTCCAGAGTTTCAGAAGGACAGCAGGTGTTCATCACAAACCATATTATTTGTATAAACAGTGTAGGCACAGTGGGCCACTCGTAAGTTAAGGCGGTGGAAGCTCCTGAAATCCAAGTTCCCAGAGGCCAGCCAAAGGTAAACGTTCCAAGCAGGTCTAAGGATAACTTGATATGGTAACTCATTTCTGCACAACTGGAAAGTCGCATGATGGATTGGGGAACACTGACATAAAGATAAGCTTAGTATAAATGATCAAACAGTGGAATTTCTGAAGTTTACCTTGAATCTCTAGAGGAGACAGACTCAAAGTCAAAGTGGCCCTTGATGTAAGATGACGAATCTTTGGTGGGATAAAACACTATCCCTCTTCCATGAGAATTCCAGACCTACAATTACCTCCCCCAATCCTACTTCCCCTCCTTCATCTTTTTTCTGAGAGTAACTAGGCTAGTCATTTGAACATGAACTCTTGTGTTTTAAAATAACGTGAGAAATTCTCTTCTGGGATAACATTTGTAAATTCTTTGGCTTATTGGTGTGAAAGCTACCATTTAAAGGTAAAGTTCTTACTAGCCCCTCAGAACACATGGGAATTTCAAAGCTGCACTGCAAGTGTCCATATAGGGATTTTTCTTCATGAGTGTTAGTTGTTAATGTTACGCGTTCAGACACTGTGATGAAGTTCGTTTCTATGGAGACTCTAAACATGGTATGTCAAGTGTGTCATTAAACCTGAACTTCTCTAAATTCCGTACTTGTGGCCTCATAAAGAACTAAATGAGATTTTTTTTTTTTCAGTCTTTAGAAAGTAACAAAGCTATTCTGGAATGGGAATAGAAATGACACGCCTATAATCAGAGATTCTACAGATGAAAAAGGCCTTATTAGGTCATCTACTTTGCAGCTGGGTTCTTCTCAGTACAGCTGCTGTGTTTAAACAGGGTGAGACTCAATGTTCCAATATATCTCTGAGAAGGCTCTGCGACCATCTGATTAAACTAGAAATTTCACCTAGAAGGTTATTGTGTAACTTACCTAGGAGCTATTACATATAACCACTGAAGAAGGGTATATTTTGATTGTGAGTATGGGGGCAAAGAGCTGGTACAAGGGCCTCTTGAAAGAAGATGAATTAAAATTCCAAAATTTGGTTTGTGTTCTTCCTGAATATTCAGAAAGGGAGAGGTGGAGATGCAGACAGAGTGAAAAATTGCTGTGGTGAGTACTCAGCACTAAAGAGAGTTATAGAGAAAGTGATGGAAGAGCTTATGCTTAAAAGGGTCACTGCTAAATAGGCTTAACAGGAAAGTCCAAATGTGTATTTAAGAACAATACAGGAAATTCTTTCTCCTTATATTCTCAAAATTGGCTCATTGTGAAAATCGAATTATATGTCATCTTTTGTTTATAATGCCGTTCATTCACAGTCAGAAGTCACAGGCTTCCCCCGCTGCCCCTCAAGCAATAAGAGGACTGGATCTTGGCTTCCCTAGTGTATTATCTTGCCCAGCATTTCTGGTGTCTTTTGGTATATATTTCTGAGATAGGGAGCTAGACTTAGTTAACATTCAGTTTGCTTTGAAATGAAAAAGATGTGGCCATCCACACCATTATGCCTTATATCAGTTTGTTATTTTCATAGATATGTTAGTTTTATAAGTAAAGAAAAGTAACCATACACACCTTATAAAATTTCAGATTTACTGTAAGAAAGGACTTCAGAAGGTGGGAAGAAAAGAATCCTGAGGACTTCCTTCTTTTTTCTTCCTCCCTCACATCCTCCATCCTTCTTTTCCTTAATCATTTCATCTACTTAATATTTGTTAAAACAATTCTATGCATCAGGTACTGTGATCAATTCTAGGTTCCTGCACTCCAAGAACTTTTTTTCTCTAATGGAAGATCAAATATATAATATAGTATGTTAAAGTCTATGAAGACAAAAGAACAGAATGCTGGAGGAAACACATAATGTAATCTAACTCAGTTTATCTAAGTCAAATAAAATTCTGTATAGGAAGTGACAGATGGGCTGATACCTAATGGGTAAGTAAGAGTTAGTCATGTAAAAGAAAGGTGAAAATACTGGTCACAGGAAGAGGGTAGAACAACTGAGAAGGCCTATAGGTTTAGAAGAGCAGGGCCCAGGCAGACAATTGAAACAAACCCAGTGTACCTGGCGCATACAGCAGGGGTGCATGGATGATATTGGTGAACTGGGGAGGGAGAAAATGTACTGAGATATAAGAATGAAAAGGTGATCAGAAACCAGATCAGGAGGTTATGCTTAGCAAGGTGAATTTTCCCCAAGGAGCAATAGAACTCTTTGAAGAGAGATAATATGTAAGAGAAAGCCATATTATGTGCATGCTTTTAGGAATATCACTAGACCTTCCTGCATAAGATGGTAACTCAGTCTCTGAAGAGGTTAAGCCAGTGGGGTTCTATACTTAGGAATATCAGGCATATAAAGTTTGGGGGTTCCAATGAAAATAGGGGAAGTAACTGAAGGATGATGTTCTGAACAACGACTGTTGTGCATTTGCCCGGGCATGTCCGACTCTTTGCAACCCCATGGACTGCGGCACACCAGGCCTCCCTGTCCCTCACTATCTCCCGGAGTTTGCCCAAGTTCATGTTCATTGCATCAGTGATGCCATCCAGCTATCTCATCCTCTGAGACCCTCTTCTCCTTCTGCCCTTGATGTTTCCCAGCATCAGGGACTTTTCCAATGAGTCGTCTGTTTGCATCAGATGATCAAAACACTGGAGCTTCAGCTTCAGCATCAGTCCTTCCAGTAAATATTCAGTGTTGATTTCCCTTAAGATTGACTGGTTTAATCTCTTTGCTGGCCAGGGGACTTTCAGGAGTCTTCCAGCACCACAGTTTGAAGGCATCCATTCTTTGGCATTCTGAACAATGATATCCATACCCTAAATCCCTTTCAAATTCCTTGCCTTCCAAATCCCTAAATCCCTTGCCTTCCAAAATGGTCACAGTTGGGCTTTCACTTATCTTTCACTCCAATCTTCTGGCAGAAAATTGAAAAATTTAATTCTGGAAAATATCTGCACAATACAAATAACATAGTACAAATAAGTAGTACAAATAACGTTATTTAGGGATGTGCAAAGGAACAGCTTGGCCTTTGTTGTAACACACTATGCTGAGCCCTTGTTGTCATTGTTTGTTGCTAAGTCATGTCCGACTCTGTTTGCAACCCCATGGAGAGTAGCACGCCAAGCTCTTCTGTCCATGGGATTTCCCAGGCAAGAATACTGGAGAAGGTTGTCACTTCCTTCTCCAGGGGCTCTTCCTGAGCCAGGGATTGAACCTGTGTCTCCTGTATTGGAGACTTTGGATTGATTCTTTATCACTGAGCCACCAGGGAAGCACATGGTGGAGACTACTAGGTGATAAGCCACATACCTGTGTACAAACTCCTAATCAGGTTTTTAGTGTATCTTCCTTTAAAATGCAGTATGACAAACCATCAGCAGATATATTTGATGTGAGCCTTGACCTGAAAGCAAGAGTCCAAATTAAACAGAAAAAAAAAACCCCAAAGCCTTCAGAAGTGTAGAAAAGTAGAACACACACACACACACACACACACACACACACACACACACACACATATATTTTATAGAGCATACTCTTAGAGAAGTAAGAGTTGATACTTCACCTGTACAACAAGGACAGGCAAATCTGGAGGAAAGGACATTGAGATGATTAAAAAGAGTTCTTTGAAATGAAAGTTATTATAGAAACTATACAATACTCAATAAAGCATTTGGAAGACAAAATGAGGGAGTGTTTCAGACAGTAGCATAGGAGAAAAAAGATGGGCAATAGAATAATAAAGGTAAGAAAACTAGAGAGCCAGATGTGGAGGTCCAAATTTAAGACTGAAAATTTTATAACAAGAAAATTAAAGGAAAACATCAAAGAAGTAATTCAAGAAAATTTCCTAGAACTGAGGAATATGAGTTTTCAGATTGAAAGAGCCCCTGAGTGACCAATGCAATGCGTCAAGCAAGACCTATTATGGTGCACATTAAATACGAACTTTCAGAACACTGGGGCCAAAGAGAGGATTCCAGGACCTCCCCTTTAGAGGAAAAGAGGCCACATACATAAGAGGAAGAACCAGAATGGCTTTCAGCTTCTCAAGGGTAAAAATAAAAGCTGGAAGGAAAGGGAAGAAGAATGTCTTTTAAGTTCCATCATGTCCAAACTGATTAAGCGTGACTCTTGAATACAGCATTTCAGAGAGGCAAGATTTCAGTTTTATTTCCTCAGGAGATGAGTGGAGTAAGGGAGGGAGAGAGAAATAGGATCTAGGAAGCAGGGAGTTGGGGTGACCAGACCCACTTGGATGGTGGTGAAGGGAGTCCTCAGGCCATCACCTCTGCAGGAGGTGTGCAGAGCAGCAGTCTGGCCCGAGCAGACTGGGGGAGGGCTCCAGGAGCAAAGTCTCTAAGAAGATGAAATCGATACTCAAGCTGATGTGTTTGAATGATCTGAGACCAGACTTACACTGCTGGTGGGGAGCTGGGGAGTGAGTGAGTAACAAGCACTGGCAGCATTCAGTAACAATCCATTTCCTTGCAGTTTTTAGTTTATAGGACTGCATTCCTGGCTCCCAGACCCTATCTCCTTCAAATCTCTCTTGGCTGAGGTTACATCTTTTTTTTGTAGTAGAATCTTTTTCTACCCACTTGGTTAATCTAAAATAATGTCCATATCTTAATATCCTTAATTAAAATCTGCAAATTTTCTACTGCCGTAAAGTGTTACACTTACTGGTTCCAATGATTGTTAATAGAAGCTTAATATCTTTGAGAGCCGTTATTCAGCCTGACATTGCTCTAAAAATGGAACCAATTATGAAGTCAAGAGAAAAATATTATATAAGACTGGAAATTTAATTGCTGTATACTGCATGGCTCCCTGTGAATAACATTTACATGGTCCTAGTCACATTAATCTGATTATGAATTCCATCCCACATTTCAATATAATTATTCCAGAGGATGAAGGAGTGAAAGCTTGTGTGTGTGTATGTGTTTGTGTGGCTTTGGGAGATAGTGGTTGGGAAGATAGTTAAACCATTATTCTCTACTATAGGAATTTAATAAATGATATCTAAATCTGAAAAATCAAGAACTTGTATGCAGTTGAGAGTAATATACATATGATCGATATTTTGTAAACATCAAAATACTAAAAAGGATAAAAAGTGATTGTCATTGGGCATCAAGGGAATAGGATGGTGGGGAAGTTTAGGGACTGGCTGTTTTCCCTAGTAAGTCTTACAAAGTTTTGCATAAAAACACAATTAAAGTGAGAAAGGTTAGATTAACTTCTTAGGTAAGTGTACAGAAATATTTCTGTAGTGCGATGGTTACATTGGGCAGGGAAAAAAAGTGCATCTTTCTAGTTGAAGTGTGGAAAGGACAAAGTAGAAGTTGGGAGACTAACTAAGAAGTTGGGAATGTGGAGAAGAGGAGGGATTAGGTGGCATGTAGATGGGAGATTTGATGGCAATTGCTAATTTATTAGCTGTGAGGATTGAGGAAAAAGGAGGCATTAAGTTTGACACTCAGTTTTCTGGTCCTGGCATCTGGGTTGATGATGATGCCATCCAATTAAAAAAGGGAATTCAGGGAGAAGGAGACACTTTGGTATTTGGTGACTGGACATACATGGGTAGACTCTCAGCACTGGGTGTGTGTATTTAGGAGCTAGTAGCATATGGGACTATATATGGACTGCAAGGAGATCCAACCAGTCCATTCTGAAGGAGATCAGCCCTGGGATTTCTTTGGAAGGAATGATGCTAAAGCTGAAGCTCCTGTACTTTGGCCCCCTCATGCGAAGAGTTGACTCATTGGAAAAGACTCTGATGCTGGGAGGGATTGGGGGCAGGAGGAGAAGGGGACGACCAAGGATGAGATGGCTGGATGGCATCACGGACTCGATGGACGTGAGTCTGAGTGAACTCCAGGAGATGGTGATGGACAGGGAGGCCTGGCGTGCTGAGATTCATGGGGTTGCAAAGAGTCGGACAACACTGAGTGACTGAATTGAGCATATGGGATGTGCAGAGACCCTTATCCTATTATCCTAATGGAAAAAGGCAACCCAGAATAAAATATGTGAAAAGCATCCATAAGATCTGGAGTGGGGTGCCATTGCCTTCTCCTGTAGCAGCAGCAGCACATGGGAGGCATGAGAAGGAATGACTATGACCTTCCAGGAGAGCCTGTCTCTGAGAGGGTCCTGAGAAACAAGTATTATGGGAGGAATTGAGGGCCTTTCTACTCTTTTATTTCTCTGCTTGATTCAGCTTCTTTACTTATCAAATGGACAAAAGAGGCTGAGAAATCACTGAATATTTCAATGCTTATTAACTTACAGAGGATTTCTCTTTCTTTCCCAACAGAGTCGCATACACTTCAGGAGGGCATATGTAAATATTGTTCCAAGATTAATATTTAAATAAAGAAAATGGTTCATAAAAGCCTATGTATCTATATGGTCTAGTTTATAGTAGATGGTTAAAACTTTCCATGTGTCAGCAGATTCTTTTAAAGATTTGGTAATTGGGATGTGCAGAGACCCTTATCCTATTATCCTAATGGAAAAATGCAACCCAGAATAAAATGCGTGAAAAGCATCCATAAGACCTCATCTAATCATGTGTGAAATGCAATAGTAGTCAGCACACTCTGGGTGATGCTCAAGGTCAGTCCAGGTGCAACAAAGAAAGGCCCATCCGTTGAGCTCAGCACATGGCTGGTATATTTTGTTCCTCTGGATGTACTTGTCTTTTTTCCCTCTGGCTGCTTTTGAGATTTTTCTCTTTAATGTTGGTATTCAGCAATTTGATTATGATGTGCCTTAAAAAAAAATGTTTATTGGTTAGGGTTTGCTGAACTTCTTGGATGTGTGCAAATTGTAGTTTTCATCAAATGTGACAAATATCAGCATCTATTTCTTCAAGTAATTTTCTTGAATCTTTCTCCTCTTTCTTTGAGATGCCAATTACACGTACATTGGTTCTATAGATATTGTTATATATTAGTATGGTTCTGATTATTTTGTTTGGGACTTTTTTCTCCATGTACTTCATTTTAGTTAGTTTCTTTTTTTAAATTGAAGTACAGTTTAATTACAATATTATATTAGTTTCAGGTGTATAACATAGTGATTCAATATTTTATTGACTATCACAAAATAATAGCTACATTTACCTGTGCTGCACAGTATGTTTGTTATTTATCTGTTTTATACATAGTAGTTTGTACTTAATTGGAGACCCCTATCTTGCCCCTTCCTGCTTTCTTCTCCCCACTGGTAACCACTAGTTTGTAGTTTTTATCTGTGAGTCTGTTTTGTTACATACATTTGCCTGTTTTATATTTTAGATTCCACATCCAAGTGATAACATAGAGTATTTGTCATAATCTGACTTATATCACTAATGTAATACCCTCTAGGATATCCACACTGTTGCAAATGCAGAATTTCATTTTTTATAGCTAATATCCCATAGTGTCTGTGTGTGTGTGTAAAACATCTTTATCCATTCATTTGTCGACCGACACTTAGATTGCATCCATATCTTGACTATTATAAATAATGCTGCTATGAACATTGTGGTATATGCATCTTTTCGAATTAGAGTTTTCATTTTCTTTGGATGTATACCTAGCTATGGAATTGCTGGATCATGTGGTAGTTCTATTTTTAGTTTTTTGAGAAACCGCCATACTGTTTTCCATAGTGGCTGCACCAGTTTACATTTCCACTGAGAGTGTACAAAGGATCACTTTTCTCCTCACCAACATTTAATACTTGTAGACTCTTTGATGATAGCCATCCTGATAGGCATGAGGTGATACACCACTGTGGTTTTGATTTGCATTTCTCTGTTGATTTACAATGTTGAGGATTTTTCATGTACTTGTTGACCAACTATCTTCTTTAAAGAATGTCTATTCATGTCTTCTGCCCATTTTTTTAAACTAGGTTGTCTTTTTGATATTGAGTCATATGATGTATTTATATATTTTGCATATAAAATTTATATATTTTGCATATGACCCTTATAGGTCATATCATTTGCAGATGCTTTTTCCCATTCAATAGGCTGTTTTTTCAGTTTGTTGATAGTTTCCATTGCTGTGCAATAGCTTTTAATTTAATAATTCCATTTTATATCTTTGCTTTATTGTTTTTATTGTTTGTTTGTTTGTTTTTTTAACCTTAAAAGGTAAAATATCGCTCCAACTTAAGCCAAAGCGTGTTCTGCCTATGTTTTCTCTAGGATTTGTGTAGTATTTGGTCTTACATTTAGGTCTTTAACCTGTTTGGAGTTTATTTTTTGTGTATGGTGTGAGTGAGAAAATGTTCCAATTTTACTCTTTTACATATAGCTGTCCAGTTTCCCAGCACCACCTATTGAAGAGGTTGTCTTTTCTCCGTTGCATATTCTTGCCTCCTTTCTCATGGACTGACTATAAGTGAATGGGTTTATTTCTAGTCTCTATATTATGTTCCATTGAACTATGTATGTTTTGTGCCCGTACAACACAGTTTTAATTACTCTTGGTTTATAGCATAGTCTGAAGACAAAGAATGTAATGTCTCATGCTTTGGTCTTTTTTACATTTAAGATTACTTTGGCAATTTGTTTTTTTTTTTTTGTGGTTCCTTGTATATTTCAGAATTACTTGTTCCACTTCTGTGAGACATGATTGGAGTATTTTTATAGAAATTACATTAAATATATAGATTGATTTGGGTAGTATGGCCATTCTGCAACATTAATTCTTCTAATCCAAAGACATGGGGTATTGTTCTTTTTTAAATATTACCAATTAACTTCATAAATTTTTTATAAATATCAGAGTTTTATAATTATCAGAGTTTTATAGTCTTTCACTTCCTTAGTTAAATTTATTCCTAGATATTTTATTTTTGATGTAACTTTAAATAAGATTACTTTCTTGCTTTGTATTTCTTTTATTTCATTATTTTATTATTTTTCAAGCAACTTTCCATAGGATTGTTTTATTGCTTTCTTTTCTTGTATTGATTCCTTTGTAACTATATAATGCCTTTCTTTCGTCTTTTGCTATAGACTTTGCTTTAAATTCTATTTTGTCTGATATGAGTATTGCTACCCCTGTTTTTGCTGTTTCCATTTGCATGAAATGCCTTAAAATTTTTTTTTCTGTCTCTAGACATTTCATTATTTTATATCTTCCAGCTATTTTCATTATGCTTATATTTTCCTTTAAATTTTGAACATACTTACAATATTTATAATAAATGTTATAAAGTTCTTGTCCACCAATTTCATCATCTCTGTTATTTCTAGGTCTATTTCTATTGATTGCTTTTTCTGTTGAATGTCGCATGTATAGTAATTATTGATTAGATGACATTGCAAGTCTACATTGCTTTGTGCTTTATTTTGTTCTGTTTCTTATAGAGTGCTGGACTTATTTTTGGCATACAATAAGTTTCTTGTAGATCACTTTGGTATTTTTGAGGCTTACCTTTAAATTTTTGGGATAGGATTAGAGTATTTTTTACTTTAGGGCTAATTAACTCTGATATTAAGGCATGACTCTTCTGAAGACTCACCCATTATCTTATGTATCCCAAAGCCTTTCTAGTCTAGTTGATTAGAATGTGAATAATTCCTATCTCAGACAGCAACTTTCCTGCAGTTTTCCTGACCCTTAGAAGAAATAGAATAGCCATCATAGTCAACAAAAAAGTCTGAAGGCACTTTAGGACTTTCCAAGGCAAACCATTATATATCACGATAATCCAAGTCTATGCCATGACCAGTAATGCTGAAGAAGCTGAAGTTGAAAGGTTCTATGAAGACCTACAAGACCTTTCAGAACGAACACTCCCAAAACGATGTCCTTTTCATTATAGGGAGCTGGAATGCAAAAGTAGGAAGTCAAGAAACACCTGGAGAAACAGGCAAATTTGACCTTGGAGTACAAAATGAAGCAGGGCAAAGGCTAATAGAGTTTTGCCAAGAGAATGCACTTCATAGCAAACACCCTCTTCCAACAACACAAGAAAAGACTCTACACATGGACATCACCAGCTGGTCAACACTGAAATCAGATTGATTATATTCTTTGCAGCCAAAGATGGAGTCAGCAAAAACAAGACCGGGAGCTGACTGTGGCTCAGATCATGAACTCCTTATTGCCAAATTCAGACTGAAATTGAAGAAAGTAGGGAAAACCAATAGATGATTCAGGTATGACCTAAATCAAATTCCTAATGATTATACAGTGGAAGTGAGAAATAGATTTAAGGGACTAGATCTGATAGAGTATCTGATGAACATGGATGGAGGTTTGTGACACTTTACAGGAGACAGGGATCAAGACCATCCCCAAGAAAAGGAAATGCAAAAGAGGAAAATGGCTGTCTGAGGAGGCCTTACAAAGAGCTGTGAAAAGAAGGGAAGCGAAAAGCAAAGGAGAAAAGGAAAGATGTACCTATTTAAGTGCAGAGTTCAAAGAATAGCAAGGAGAGATAAGAAAGCCTTCCTCAGCAATCAATGCAAATAAATAGAGGAAGACAACAGAATGGACAAGACTAGAGATCTCTTCAAGAAAATTAGAGATACCAAGGGAACATTTCATGCAAAGATGGGCTCAATAAAGGACAGAAATGGTATGGACCTAACAGAAGAGGAAGATTTTAAGAAGAGGTGGCAAGAATACACAGAAGAACTATACAAAAATATCTTTACCACCCAGATAAGCACGATGGTGTGATCACTCACCTAGAGCCAGACATCCTGGAATGTTAAGTCAAGTGGGCCTTAGGAAGCATCACTATGAACAAAGCTAGTGGAAGTGATGGAATTCCAATTGAGTTATTTCACATCCTAAAAGACGATGCTGTGAAAGTGCTGCACTCAATATGCCAGCAAATTCGGAAAACTCAGAAGTGGCCACAGGACTAGAAAAGGTCAATTTTCATTCCAATCCCAAAGAAAGGCAATGCCAAAGAATGCTCAAACTACTGCACAATTGTACTCATCTCACACGCTAGCAAAGTAATGCTCAAAATTCTCCAAGCCAGGCTTCAACAATACATGAACTTCCAGATGTTCAAGCTGGTTTTAGAAAAGGCAATGGTACCAGAGATCAAATTGCCATCTGCTGGATCATCGAAAAAGCAAGAGAGTTCCAGAAAAACATCTATTTTTGCTTTATTGACTATGCCAAAGCCTTTGATTGTGTGGATCACAATCAACTGTGGAAAATTCTCAAAGAGATGGGAATACCAGATCACCTGACCTGTCTCTTGAGAAATCTGTATGCAGGTCAGGAAGCAACAGTTAGAACTGGACATGGAACAACAGACTGGTTCCAAATAGGAAAAGGTGTACATCAAGGCTGTATATTGTCACCCTGCTTATTTAACTTATATGCAGAGTACATCATGAGAAATACTGGGCTGGATGAAGGACAAGCTGGAATCAAGTTTGCAGGGAGAAATATCAATAGCCTCAGATATGCAGATGACACCACCTCTATGGCAGAAAGCAAAGAAGAACTAAAGAGCCTCTTGATGAGAGTGAAAAAGTTGGCTTAAAGCTCAACATTCAGAAAACTAAGATCATGGCATTCTGTCCCATCACAACATGGCAAATAGATAGGGAAACAGTGGAAACAGTTGCAGAGTTTATTTTTTTGGGCTCCAAAATCACTGCAGATGGTGATTGCAGCCATGAAATTAAAAGACGCTTACTCCTTGGAAGGAAAGTTATGACCAACCTAGATAGCATATTCAAAAGCTGAGAGATTACTTTTCCAACAAAAGTTCATCTAGTGAAGGCTATGGTTTTTCCAGTGATCATGTATGGAAGTGAGAGTTGAACTATAAAGAAAGTAAAGGGCTGAAGAATTGATGCTTTTGAACTGTGATGTTGGAGAAGACTCTTGAGAGTCCCTTGGACTGCTGGAGATCCAACCAGTCCATCCTAAAGGAGATCAGTCCTGAGTGTTCATTGGAAGGACTGATGTTGAAGCTGAAACTCCAATTATTTGGCCACCTGATGCAAAGAGCTAAGTCCTTTGAAAAGACCGTGATCCTGGGAAATATTGAAGGCGGGAGGGGAAGGGAACAACATAGGATGAGATGGCTGGATGGCCTCACCGACTCAATGGACATGAGTTTGGGTAAACTCTGGGGATTAGTGACGGACAGGGAGGCCTGGCATGTTGCAGTCCATGGGGTCACAAGGAGTCAGTCACGACTGAGCAACTTAACTGAACTGACTGAACTGACCCCACATATGCATAGATGGTTTCTCAGCCAAATACTAAAAGAGAACTCTCTGCAGATCCCCAAATCTCTCTCTCTGCAGTTCCATTTTTCCCATTATTCTGTGCTGCTAATTCCTACTGCTTTGGTTCTCCAGAAATCCTGTCTTATCTACACCACTCAATGTTACCAGACTCTGTTTGAATTTTCTTCCCTACACCACAGATGAAAACTGTCTCTGGACAGGTAGTTGGGGTAGGGTAATTACAGGACTGGCTACTTTCCATCAACGATCACAGTCCTGGACTGGCATTTTCTTTTTCTTCTTCTTTTTTTTTTGATTTACTGGTTGTTAATGTAGGATGACATTTACTGTATCAATTATTACCTTTATAGATGAAAATAGAAGCCAGATTCTTTTGGAGAACTAGGAAGATTTTTAAAATCTAGAGAACAAACTTCAGTGTAGGGGGATGAACCGCTTAGCTATATATAAAAATCTAAGTAAATGTTTTATGTAAGTGAGAACATGTACAATTATCTGAGCAGGATTTTGAATTTTAAAGCCTTGGAGTTTAAAAGTGAAAAAGGAAATGAAAACAAAATGGACTCAATGAAGAACACTCAGATTTTTCTCTGGGTTTCACTACTAGTTGATTGAATGACCTTGGAAAGTCACTTATCATCATATTTCCCATCTACAAAATGAAAAGTTCAACCAATTCTCTTTCAGGCCTAAAATATGATGAATTTAAGATAGCTTTTACTTTATTACCACAAATGTATTCTATGTTTCCTATCTCTTTGGTTTTTAAAAATGTATTTCTATTTTTCATCCTTATGATTTTGCCTGTTTACAGAATTTCCTTCCCAGGGAACATGGACATCTTTCACTTGTCTACATTATTCCAGCATTTTAAAGCCAGTATCGAATATATCCTGATTTTCCACAGAGTTCTTCAGGATCCTCTTAGCTTGATATAATTTCTCCTATTTTGAATAGCAACTCAAAACAAAAACACCCAGGTAAAATCTGAACAATAATCATGTGACTCTATATGAACATAATTATAAAACTTTATAAGAGATATTATGAAATGAAATTTTGTATAAATTAAGAGAACTATCAGACCAGTGCTAAAAAAGTGTAGAATTTTTCTCAAATATATGAATATATTTAATAGAATTCTAATCTAAATAATGTGGCAATTACTTTTGTAACCCAGTGAAGTGATTTTAAACATCTAAAAGTTTCAGGCAAGAGTGTTAAAAAATAAATCCCAACAAAACCGAAAAATACTTTGAAAGGTAAGAGTCCTGGGAGGGGAACTTACTGTGACAGATGTTTTTATATATAGATATACACATATATGTATAAATATAGTTAAGCTATTATATCAGTGTAGAACTAGTGTAAGAATTGATAAATTGGTTTTTTAAAATAGTATAGCTCTAAGAAATAGATGGGGAAACAGTGGAAACAGTGTCAGACTATTTTTTTGGGCTCCAAAATCACTATAGATGGTGACTGCAGCCATGAAATTAAAAGATGCTTACTCCTTGGAAGAAAAGTTATGATCAACCTAGATAGCATATTCAAAAGTAGAGACATTACTTTGCCGACTAAGGTCTGTCTAGTCAAGGCTATGGTTTTTCCAGGGGTCATGTATGGATATGAGAGTTGGACTGTGAAGTAAGCTGAGCGCTGAAGAATTGATGCTTTTGAACTGTGGTGTTGGAGAAGACTCTTGAGAGTCCCTTGGACTGCAAGGAGATCCAACCAGTCCATTCTGAAGGAGATCAACCCTGGGATTTCTTTGGAAGGAATGATGCTAAAGCTGAAACTCCAGTACTTTGGCCACCTCATGCGAAGAGTTGACTCATTGGAAAAGAGGGATTGGGGGCAGGAGGAGAAGGGGACGACAGAGGATGAGATGGCTGGATGGCATCACTGACTTGATGGACGTGAGCCTAAGTGAACTCCGGCAGTTGGTGATGGACAGGGAGGCCTGGCGTGCTGTGATTCATGGGGTCGCAAAGAGTCGGACACGACTGAGCAACTGAGCTAACTAACTAACTAAGGGCTTCCTGGGTGGCTCAGTAGTAAAGAATCTGCCTGCCAATGCAAGAGACCCGGATGTGATCTCTGTATCAGGAAGATTCCCTGGAGTAGGAAATGGCAACCCACTCCAGTGTTCTTGCCTGAGAAATCCTATGGACAGAGGAGGCTGGTGGGATACAGTCCATAGAGTCACAAAGCAGTTGGACATGACTTAGCGACTAAACAATAACAAATAGTTCTAAATCATACACTTATGATTTATATGTATAGGTAAAAACTTAATACAAGGAAAGAAGCATTCCATATATCACTGCTGTTAAGATGCCTTCACTGACCTCGGAATAAATTAGATTCCTCTTGATAGTGTCCTCATAGTATTTCCAGTATAATTACAATTTTTTTTTTGATATTTGTCAGCACAGTGAGACTAATGACCATGTCTTCCTTGTCCAAACCTATATAATCAGCTCCCAGTACAGTACCTGGTTTACAGTAAAATATAAGTATTTTTCTGCTATAGTACAAAATAAATATTTGTGTTATTGAAACAAATTGCAGGGGAGAGAATAGCTTTTCAATAACTGTTGATATTTGGGAGAAATTAAATTCAGTTCAGTTCAATTCACTCTCTCAGTCGTGTCCGACTCTGTGACCCCGTGGTCTACAGCACGCCAGGCCTCCCTGTCCATCACCAACTCCCAGAGTTTACTCAAACTCATGTCCATTGAGTTGGTGATGCCATCCAACCATCTCATCCTCTGTCACCCCCATGTTTACTTAATACCATTCTTCATTTTGAATTCAGATGAATTATGGGAATAATGAATCAAATGTCATCATAAATGTCTAGAAGGAATAAAAAATTAATATGTACCTTTTTTTGGAAAGCCACAAAAAATTAACTTGAGCATAAGCCCGGTGGAAAATTCACAAATGGAAAGTTTGCTAGACTTGACATAAGAAATGAAATAGTTTGACAAATCTTAAACAGTGTATAAAACTTAAAGGGAATCAGTCCTGCTAAATACAGCAAAATGTTGTGCTTTAATTTATAAAGAACTTTCTCAACTCTAGGAGAACCTATAATAATAGTAATGTTGAAGGAAAGCAGACCCTTCCCAGGGCCCCAAACTGGGCTCTTGTCTAACACTCAGAAATGAATTGTCCAAGGAGACACATATGCTGACAAAGCAAGAGATTTTATTGGGAAAGGGCACCCGGGTGAAGAGCAGTAGGGTAAGGGAACCCAGGAGAACTGCTCTACCACGTGGCTCGCAGTCTCGGGTTTTATGGTGATGGGATTAGTTTCCAGGTGGTCTTTGGCCAATCATTCTGTCTTTCCTGGTGGCACACGCATTACTCAGCCAAGATGGATGCTAGTTTGAGAGATTCTGGGAAGTGGACAGACACGCGGTGTCTCCTTTCAAACTTTCCTGAACTCTTCTGGTTGGTCATGGCTTATTAGTTCAGTATTCCTTATCAGGATCTCCTGTCATAAAACAACTCATGCAAATGGTTACTATGGTGCCTGGCCAGGGTGGGCGGTTTCAGTGTGCTTCCCCTAACAACTCCCCTCTGAGAGACTTCATACTCAAGATACTTCTTGGAAATTGGGGCGGAGGTCTCTTTCTTCTGTAACTTCTTCCTGCTGTGCATGGGTGTAGGCCTGCCTAGCAGAGCAGAAGTCTCTCTCTACCAGATCTAAGTCAAGGTTTTTTTTTTTTTTTTTGCCTGAAACCAGCATCACCCTTATAATAAGAGCAATTTAGTTTGAAACTTTTGGCCCCTCTCAGAGATGAAATAGACAGGGTCCAAACGGGAGACCTAACAGGATGGTCATCTCTGGTCCCTGGAAACAGAAGGCAACATTTGGGGTGAGGGTCGCAGGGTTTGTGACCCTTTTTGATTGGTTGGTGGTGAGGCAACAGAGCTGTGCTCCAGGAATCTTGTGCTCAGTCTGAAGATCCCATCCTCCACCTGGGTGGGGGCTCAAAGACATTGTTATGCATATTTCTTTGAGTAGGAACCAGGACTCCGTCCAGAGGCTGTGCCAACCTTTGATTGTTTCTCCAGTTTCTGTATCCCCTCTCTTCCCTGATTAGCAATTCTTTGCATCCACCCTTTGGAACTCAGGGAAGGTCAGAGAAGCTGAATGAAGCCTATATCTTACAGACAAGAAATGGAGAACACAGAACAGATCTCTACTCCAGAGCCCCACAGAGTTCTATTCAGTTTTAATTTAGGGAACTAGGCAACTATGACTGTGATAACTTCCTGTCAAAATGGAGCATAGGACTGCCTCAGCTTGGAGTGTAGACACTGAATTGGAAGTATTTCTGAGTTCTGAGTTCTAGATCTGAGTCTTGTATGATTAAAATCTCAATCCCTTGGTCTGCCATTTTGGTGTAACAGACCCAATTAGAAGTAGTTGGAGGAGTGATAACTGGAATTTAGTAGACAAAATAAATCTCATTTCTTTTTAGAAGAATAGGCCTGAAACCCAGTCTGGACCTGGCACTTCAGGGAAACTTGTAGCCAGGTAGCCAGTTGCCTGGTTTTATAAAAAGTAAGGTTGCAGTTACTAGCTTCCAGCAGACATTGTCTTGAGAATGGTGGCATCCAAGCCTGACACGACTCAGAAAACTCAAGTGTTTAGTGATACAAGGTCTAATCTGAAAGTACACCCATAGCATCACCTAGTTATTTCCCAGCATATCTGAACCATAGCTACTCTGTTTTAACTTTTAATTGTAAACTTTTCCTTAATAGCCAAAGCAGATTTCACCATTAATGATGTCAGTGTTTCTCTAGGTATGAGAAGATGCAAGAATTGGGACTCAAAATTTTCTCCTGAAAAGATCTAACTATCTGAAGGCCTCTGTTCTGCCAGTTTTTCCCAGACCACAGAGTGCCTCATTCCTAATTTTCACCCTGAACTCCTTTCAGGGACGTTAAAAGTCAGCAGTTGCAGCGGCCATGATTTAATCTTTGCAGATGTAGATGGCAAGTGTCAGTCTTCAGTTGGCAGAGCCCTTTTTTGCTCATAAACTTGACCATGATTTTGAGGGGGGCATTTCATGACCATTTTATTCCATGGTGCTGAGAATGTCCATTCTCAGGTTTGGCAAAGATTTTGCTGACAGGCCACTCAATGTGCTGTTACTGGACTAGGCCATAAAACAATATCCAAAATTCTCTGGACTTCCTTTCTTACTAGCCTCTTACTCCCTCTTGTTGCTTCTTCCTTTACCTAGAGTTACACTGTTACCATCATCGATCTCATATGGGACTATATATTATTCTATTAGAGGCCTCAGACACACATTTGACAGTGTAAGAAGCAGCAATTTTGTAAAACAGGTGAAAGACAAATAACATAGCCAGCAGTATTAGTAAAGTCACAAGTAAGACTTAAGGTAAGAACTTCCGTTAGATGTAGCCCAGATATATCTTAAGGTAAGAACTTCTGTTAGATGTAGCCCAGATATATCTCAGGTCATCTGACTTACTCTGCTCTGTAGAATCTTTATCTTCCAGGGAAATTATATATTGGCACTGTCTATAAGGCACATAGCCCCATTTTCTAGTGTTACTAGACTGATTGTCCTAAGTATGATTTAATTGTTTCCAACACAGAGGCGACTTTAAACCTAAATTACCATAGCCTGGTGTTATCTTTATAAATCCATCTCATAACTGTGGGAGATTTTTTCCTCCTTTGCTGAAACTTTTCTTGTTGCTCTGTTTGAGCTTGAGTAATAGAGAAAAGTTCAAATTTATGGCCAGAGTCAGAGCAGGCATTATTAATTGGCCAGGTGTGGGGATCCCATCTAGTAATATCACAGTGACCTATGACTATAGGTCACAGTGACTATGACTATAATTTTTTTTTTAAGTAAATTTTCTCAGGGCCAACCAGTTAGAGTCTTGTAGTAGAGAAATTTACCAAGGTAACCCAGAACTAGACACAGGTAATTGGCCACAAACCCAACAATTGAATTGATTTCTAAAACTAGCATAGAATCAGGCCTATGATAGAAAAGCATTTGATTTATATGCAAAGGTCTATGAAGTCAAGAAAACATAAATGATCATACAAATCAGGTCCAGCATCTTGGGCAAGCTGTCTATCTCTGATGTTGTCATCTTCTCATCCTGGTGTAGTGTGGTTTCTCCTCTGAGCATCATTTTAAGGTGAGATCAGGTCAGCTGTCTTCTCTATAGACCAATCTAGTGTAGGGGCCTTTGGAAGTGGGAATTAGTCTGAGTTAATTTCCCTTCAGTTTCATTGTGCATGAGCTAGTTAAGAGTACCTGGTAAAAAAGTCCTTCCATCCAGGTTGGAGACAGTCCCTTAAATTATGTCTTTTTCCAGTCCTGGTTGCAGGTCATGAGGCATCTGATCTTCATCCAAAGATAGATTACTGAGATAAGCTTCAGAAACAAACTTAGGGTGTTCTTTAAGAATTCAATTAAAATTTACATTAATATCACTTAACAGCAAAGAACTATCTAAGAGATGAGTCTTACTAGATGCAGACCTCCATTAACAAACTAGGATTTAACATTTTTTGAAATATCTTTTTCTTCCTAAAGTTACCCATTTTTATCAAATATAACCAAATTAAGGCAAGTTTGTTTGCAAAATAGGTCTGTTCTCACTAATTTTGGTCTGATGATTTATATAACCATAATTGATTATAGACTTTTCATTTTGCTGAAGCATTTATAGAGTCTCAGACTGAAATTTTAAAATAAAACAGAGCTGGGGAATTCACACCAAAGGCTTATCACAGATTTTGCCTAACAAATCTAGGTGAATTTTTCCCTTTTTAAGGTCTCAAAAATTTCTTGAGATTTTTGTACCTGTGGGATAACCTTCCTAACTCATTTGATAAACTTACTGGAAACTTAAAAATTTCCAATTTTTGGAGGAGTCAGATAGAGTGAAAATATAATTGTTTTGTTTATAACGTTTAATTTTACCAAAGTATTGTCATTATTAGTTTGAGAGGATGGTTTTCCCTGCTCCCTGAAAACCTAAGATGCAAACCCATAATTTTTCAGATAGAAACAATAAAAGTTATAAACATATCAGCTGGTTCATTCAGTCCTTTTGTTAACTTTTGTGAAGTCATCAGGTTTTCCATTAGAATACCAGGACATATCAGAATGTTAAGAACTCCATATAATTTCTAGGATATCTGTATTAGTAATTTTACCATACATTATAACATGAGTGGATTTATTACTCATCTGATAATCTTTTTCATGTAATTTAACCAACCAAATAAACACAGTTTAATATCTCTCTTTGGGATGTTTCAGGGGCCCTCTGAAGCACCCCAAAGTTAGCTAGAGGTCAAAATAACTTCAAAAGAGTTCTATTTAGGAAGTTTTATCAAAAAGATCAATTAAAAGGGTTTAGAACATTTGGTCAGGTTTAGTCAATGTTGATGGGTGTATCATTTAACTTGTTGATATGTCACAATGGGCGTAAATACCAAGGCTCAAGGTTTAGTGAAAGTCAGCTCCGCCATCTTGGACCTAGTTGACTCTAACCAGTTTTCTTATGGCCATTTTCTAACATTTTCTTATGTGTCATTTCTAACAAAATCCATTTACTTAACCAATTGTAATCCAATTTTAGAAAATCCTGATCATGCATAACTCTTTTTAGCATTTTTCATACCTTTTTCTTTCTTTTCTTCTTCTTCTTCTTTTTTTTTTTTTTTACTGAAAACGTACTTCCTACTTTCCTTTAGCAACCAAGAACTAACTTTATATTAGCATTTTATAGATTGGTGAGCATAAATACCAGTGATAATTTCTAAAATCCTTGCTTTCTTAGAACATTTTAGGATGGCACCAAACATTATTCATTTATAGTCCCAAATCTCTTTAGTTTCTCTGTAAAAGGAAATTAGTGTTTAGTAGTAAATGTTTCAGAATCTTATTTTATTTGGAAATGACCTAACTATTCAATAGACTTCCAACACTTAGCACACTTGGCATAACCCTTAGAAATTTAAGTTACACCAATCTGGAGAGACTATTTTAGACAGACATTTCTAAAGAATAATTATTCTTAATAGAGTTTATATTAAAGCTCATATCTCATTTACATTTTTGTAGAAGTTTCTTCACTCGAGGTAATTTCCTTGTTGACAAACTTGTAACAGATATAATATTTAACTTATATTAAACCTAGGTACAATGAAAATATTCTACTTAATGTTAATTACTCTAAGACATGTCTATATTAGACAGGTCAACAAACAAACATTAATATCAGGTATTTAATACTGAATATTTCCCAGTTCACATGAACCTGGAATTTATTGTTTAATTTAGAATTATTTGACTTGTAAGCACTTACCTTTTTTTAAGCCAAATAAATAGAGCTCATTTGCAAATTAACCTCAAAAATATTACTGAGACAAAGACATACCAAGGCATATTTAGACAGACACAGTGCAAGATCTAGCTTCATTTTCTAAGTTTAGTCATGAATTAGATATTACAGTATAAAATTTACTAGTTTGTAAAAAAAAGTTGAAATAAGTAAAAATTTTAAAGTCTTTTCCCCCTTTTCCCTCAGTCTCAGGAGTTAGAGATGATCTAGATAAGTGTTCCTGAGAGCCCTGGTCTCAAGGTACAGGGAAAGAAAATCAAGTTCTAATAAAATGGTGGCAGGTCTAAACTAAATGGTGGCCAGACAAAGCAAAATGGCCATCAAAAATAACAACACAGAACACAGAGTTAAAACACACACATATAAACCTGGCAGTCCACATCAGACACTCACTTAAATACAAGAATACAGTCTCTCAGAAAACCTCCTACAGAGACACAGAACTTCAGATCCAGTACGAACATAAAAGATTTCAAAGGGAGGAAAGGAAGCCAGGTTGAAAGAAGAAGGGAGAGGGGAAGGGAGGTGAGAGAGGGGGGTGAAAGAGGTGGCCTCACAGATGTCTCCTGTCACCTACAGATGCCCAGGCATTATGGGACTTTACCCTGGGCCTCCAGAGAAGGGAGGACTGGAACTTGGCTCTACCAGAAATCAGACCAGACCAGAACCAGAATTCTCTGCCAAGAGGAGGTGATCAGTTTCCAATCCTCAGCCCAGGCTGATGCCCTTTGACCAGATTCCTGCATCCAGGACCAGGGGACTAGAAAAAAGGGGAAGGATAGGAAGGGTTAAGGAGAGGAAAGAGAGAGGGAAGGGGAGAGAGGTCAATAAAGTCTCTTATTCCTTACCTGGTCGTGGCACTCTGGCTAGTTGTCTGTGTCAGGAGGAGACCAGGGACAAAAGGGTCCCAGTTGTGGCCACTGGGTCTGGTCAGCTGGCAGGCAAGCTGGCCCGTGAGTAACCAATGGTCAGGGTGTCAGTCTTAGTGAAGAAGAATCCTGCCAGAGTTGCCATTTGTAAGGCTTATCACAAAGTTCAAATTTGCTATTCATCACAGAAATCCAAATTAAAAAGAAAAAACAGTGTATCACATTTTAATATATCGAAGTAGAATAACTTTAGAAAGAGCGCTATCAAGAAATTAAATTTTTACCAGTAAATTATTTCTTTAGGGCCTCTGGGCTCTGACCATCCAAGCAAGTCCATTCCAGGACAGGGATCAGAGTGTTGCTGAAACATGGAGGCTGGAGTCAGAGATAACCCCATGGAGGAAGTCATGAATGACAAGATGTGGTTGGAGGCCCTGCTCAAATTCATTCAGCCTTTGTTTTAATGCCTTGAGGGCCCTTGGAAGCCCCACTGAATAGCCAGAATGAAGGAGACTCTATTATTGCCTTTGACACCAGGCTTCTATGAGAAAGAATAGGGGCAGTCCTAAGATGGTGGAGGAATAGGATGGGGAGACCATTTTCTCCCTCACAAATTCATCAAAAGAACATTTCAACGCTGAGTAAATGTCACAAAACAACTTTTGAATGCCGGCAGAAGACATCAGGTACCCAGAAAAGAGGATCATTGTCTTAAAAAACAGGTAGGAAAAATATAAAACATGGAAAAAAGAGACAAAAGAGGTAGGGAGGGAGCTCTGTCCCAGGAAGGGAGTCTTAAAAAGAGAGAAGTTTCCAAACACCAGGAAACACTGCCGAGTCTGTGGCAAGCCTTGGAAGCACAGAGGGCAACATAACAGGGAGTAAAAATAAATAAATAATTAAAAGCAACAGTTTACGAGCCCAATGGTAACTCCCCCAGCGGAGAAGCAGCGCAGACACCTGCATCCGCCACTAGCAAGCAGGGGCTAGGCAGGGAAGCACGGGCTGCAGTGCTTTTTAAGAATCGGGCCGGAATGCCCCGAGTGTAACCAAAGCGAACTAACTTGGGCTAGCAAACCAGACTCTGGGATAGCTACCACACAAAAAGCTCTAACATAAGACACCACCAGGACTGCACACAACAAAGGATGGAACAGAATTAGCCCACTGCAGACCATCCCCCTCTGGTGACAGGCAAGCAGAGCCAGAAGGGCTGCAAGGGGGCAATCGCAGCCCCAGAAAACCTTCCAAACTGCAAGCAAGTTTCTTTGCTAATTAAGACTTCTTGGGGTTCTGGACAGTCACCATCTGCCTAAAAGGGGCGCCAGTTGTACACCCAGAAAGCTGAGCAGCAGGGACGGGAAAGACAATGTCACAGCGACTGTGCTCACCAAACTACCGAGCTGCTTGGACCTGGGAAGGGCACAAAATGCAGGCCCAACCAAGTCTGTGCCTCTGAGTGCCTGAGCTTGAGCGGCTTAGACCTGGGCTTGCAGCCCAGGGCCAGTCTCAGAGGGTTCCCGGTGGAGCAACCTAGAGCCTGAGCAGTGTGCACCGTGAGTGGGGACAGGCCCAGCGGGGCTGAGACACTACGAACACACGCCAGTGTTATTTGCTTGCAGCATCTCTCCCTCCCCACAGTGCAACTGAACAGGTGAGCCTAAAAAAAATAGTGTCCGCCACAGTCCCCCTTCTGTCAGGGCGGAAAACAGACATTGAAGAGACCAGCAAACAGAAGAAGCTAAAACAGAGGGAACCGCCTTGGAAGTATAGATCTTAAGAAATATAAGCCAGACCAAGGAACTATCCAAGAATGAACTGACCCCACACTGCCAACAACATCAGAGAAAATCCCAGGTATACCTTTACTATTTTTACCATCATTCTTTTTTTGTTTTGTTTTTTTTCTTCTTTTTTTTTATTTTAACATTTTTTAAATTTTTAAGTTCTTAAAGCAAATACCATATATATATATATTTTGTGGTTGTTTTTTAAAAATAATTCTTGTGATTTGCTTTTTTCTTCTTTCTTCTTCTTTGTCTTTTCTTTAATATTGTATTTTTGAAAGTCCAACCTCTACTCTAGATTTTTAATCTTTGCTTTTTGGTATCTGTTATCAATTTTGAACCTTTAAAAACCCAATCTTCAGTACCCATTTTTACTTGAGAGTGAGATTACTGGCTTGACCGCTCTCTCCTCCTTTGGACTCTCCTTCTTCTCCACCAGGTCGCCTCTGTCTCCTTCCTGCCCCTTCTCTTCTTTACCCAACTCTGTGAATCTCTGTGTGTTCCAGACGGTGGAGAACACTTAGGGAACTGTTTACTGGCTGGATCTGTCTCTCTCCTTTTCATTTCCCTCTTTTACCCTCCTGGCCACCTCTGTCTCCTTCCTCCCTCTTCTCTTCTCTGTATAACTCCGTGAACATCTCTGAGTGGTCCAGACCGTGGAGCGCACATAAGGAAGTGATTACTGGCTAGCTTGCTCTCTTCTCTTCTGATCCCACCTCATCTCATTCCAGTCACCTCTAACTTCCCCCTCCCTCTTCTCTTCTCCATGTAACTCAGTGAACCTCTCTGGGTGTCCCTCAATGTGGAGAAACTTTTTATATCTAACCTAGATGCTTTATCATCTGTGCTGTATAGATGGAGAAGACTTGAGGCTACTGTAAAAATAAAACTGAAAACCAGAAGCAGGAGGCTTAAGTCCAAATCCTTAAAACATCAGAGAACTCCTGACTCCAGGGAACATTAATCAATAGGAGCTCATCAAACGCCTCCATACCTACACTGAAACCTAGCACCACTCAAGGGCCAACAAGTTCCAGAGCAAGACATACCACACAAATTCTTCAGCAACACAGGAACACACCCCTGAGCTTCAATAAAGAGGCAGCTCAAGTTACTCCAAAACCATTGACATCTCATAATTGATTACTGGACACTTTATTGCACTCCAGAAAGAAGAAATCCAGCTCCAGCCACCAGAACTCCAAAACAAGCTTCCCTAACCAAGAAACCTTGACAAGCCACTGATACAACCTCATCCACAGTGAGGAAAATCCATAATAAAGAGAACTCCACAAACTGCCAGAATACAGAAAGGCCACCCCAAACGCAGCAATATACACAAGATGAAGAGACAGAGGAATACCCAGCAGGTAAAGGAACAGGAGAAATGCCCACCAAACCAAACAAAAGAGGAAGAGATAGGGAATCTACCTGATAAAGAATTCTAAATAATGATAGTGAAAATGATCCAAAATCTTGAAATAAAAATGGAATCACAGATAAATAGTCTGGAGACAAGGATTGAGAAGATGCAAGAAAGGTTTAACAAGGACCTAGAAGAAATAAAAAAGGGTCAGTATATAATGAATAATGCAGTAAATGAGATCAGAAACACTCTGGAGGCAACAAATTGTAGAATAACAGAGGCAGAAGATAGGATTAGT
This sequence comes from Capra hircus, assembly GCF_001704415.2. Taxonomy (NCBI): domain Eukaryota; kingdom Metazoa; phylum Chordata; class Mammalia; order Artiodactyla; family Bovidae; genus Capra; species Capra hircus. The sequence goes on along the minus strand of NC_030823.1, from coordinate 24,239,817 downwards.
GAAGTAGAAGATAGAATGGTAGAAATAAATGAATCAGAGAGGAAACAAGAAAAATGAATTAAAAGAAATGAGGACAATCTCAGAGACCTCCAAGACAATATTAAACACTTCAACATTCAAATTATAGGAGTCCCAGAAGAAGAAGACAAAAAGAAAGATCATGAGAAAATCCTTGAGGAGATAATAGTTGAAAACTTCCCTAAAATGGGGAAGAAAATAATCACCCAAGTCCAAGAAACCCAGAGAGTCCAAACAGGATAAACCCAAGGTGAAACACCCCAAGACACATATTAATCAAATTAACAAAGATCAAACATAAAGAACAAATATTAAAAGTAGCAAGGGAAAAACAACAAATAACACACAAGGGGTTCCCATAAGGATAACAGCTGATCTTTCAATAGAAACTCTTCAAGCCAGGAGGGGATGGGAAGACATACTTAAAGTGATGCAAGAAAATAACCTACAGCCCAGATTACTGTACCCAGCAAGGATCTCATTCAAATACGTAGGAGAAATCAAAAGCTTTACAGACAAGCAAAAGCTGAGAGAATTCAGCACCACCAAACCAGCTCTCCAACAAATGCTAAAGGATATTCTCTAGACAGGAAACACAAAAAAGGTGTATAAACCCAAACCCAAAACAGTAAAGTAAATGGCAGCGGGATCATACTTATCAATAATTACCTTAAACGTAAATGGGTTGAATGCCCCAACCAAAAGACAAAGACTGGCTGAATAGATACAAAAACAATATCCCTATATATGTTGTCTACAAGAGACCCACCTCAAAACAGGGGACACATACAGACTGAAAGTGAAGGGCTGGAAAAAGATAGTCCATGCAAATAGAGACCAAAAGAAAGCAGGAGTAGCTATACTCATATCAGATAAAATAGACTTTAAAACAAAGGCTGTGAAAAGAGACAAAGAAGGCCACTACATAATGATCAAAGGATCAATCCAAGAAGAAGATATAACAATTATAAATATACATGCACCCAACATAGGAGCACTGCAATATGTAAGACAAATGCTAACAAGTATGAAAGGGGAAATTAACAATAACACAATAATAGTGGAAGACTTTAATACCCCACTCACACCTATGGACAGATTAACTAAACAGAAAATTAACAAAGAAACACAAACCTTAAATGATACAATGGACCAGTTGGACCTAATTGATATCTATAGGACATTTCACATCCAAACAATGAATTTCACCTTTTTCTCAAGTGCTCATGGAACCTTCTCCAGGATAGATCACATCCTGGGCCATAAATCTAGCCTTGATAAATACAAAAAAAATTGAAATAATTCCAAACATCTTTTCTGACCATAATGCATTAAGATTAGATCTCAATTACAGGAGAAAAACTATTAAAAATTTCAACATATGGAGGCTGAACAACACGCTTCTAAATAACCAACAAATCACAGAAGAAATAAAACACAGAAATCAAAATATGTATAGAAAGAAATGAAAATGAAACACAACAACCCAAAACCTGTGGGACAATATAAAAACAGTGTTAAGGGGAAAGTTCATAGCAATACAGGCATACCTCAAGAAACAAGAAAAAAGTCAAATAAATAACCTAACTCTACACCTAAAGCAACTAGAAAAGGAAGAAATGGAGAACCCCAGGGTTAGTAGAAGGAAAGAAATCTTAAAAATTAGGGCAGAAATAAATGCAAAAGAAACAAAGGAGACCATAGCAAAAATCAACAAAGCCAAAAGCTGGTTCTTTGAAAGGATAAATAAAATTGACAAGCCATTAGCCAGGCTCATCAAGAGACAAAGGGAGAAAAATCAGATCAATAAAATTATAAATGAAAATGGAGAGATCACAACAGACAACACAGAAATACAAAGGATCATAAGAGACTACTATCAGCAATTCTATGCCAATAAAATGGACAACGTGGAAGAAATGGACAAATTCTTAGAAAAGTACAACTTTCCAAAACTGAATCAGGAAGAAATAGAAAATCTTAACAGACCCATCACAAGCATGGAAATTGAAACTGTAATGAGAAATCTTCCAGCAAACAACAACCCAGGTCCAGACGGCTTCACAGCTGAATTCTACCAAAAATTTCGAGAAGAGCTAACACCTATCCTACTCAAACTCTTCCAGAAAACTGCAGAGGAAGGTAAACTTCCAAACTCATTCTATGAGGCCACCATCACCCTAATACCAAAACCTGACAAAGACGCCACAAGGAAAGAAAACTATAGGCCAATATCACTGATGAACATAGATGCAAAAATCCTCAACAAAATTCTAGCAATCAGAATCCAGCAACACATTAAAAAGATCATACACCATGACCATGTGGGCTTTATCCCAGGGATGCAAGGATTCTTCAATATCCGCAAATCAATCAATGTAATTCACCACATTAATAAATTGAAAAATAAAGGCCATATGATTATCTCAATAGATGCAGAGAAAGCCTTTGACAAAATTCAACATCCATTTATGATAAAAACTCTCCAGAAAGCAGGAATAGAAGGAACATACCTCAACATAATAAAAGCTATATATGACAAACCCACAGCAAACATTATCCTCAATGGTGAAAAATTGAAAGCATTTCCGCTAAAGTCAGGAACAAGACAAGGGTGCCCACTTTCACCGCTACTATTCAACATAGTTTTGGAAGATTTGGCCACAGCAATCAGAGCAGAAAAAGAAATGGAATCCAAATTGGAAAAGATGAAGTAAAACTCTCACTGTTTGTAGATGACATGATCTTCTACATAGAAAACCCTAAAGACTCCACCAGAAAATTATTAGAGCTAATCAATGAATATAGTAAAGTTGCAGGATATAAAATCAACATACAGAAATCCCTTGCATTCCTATATACTAATAATGAGAAATAGAAAAAGAAATTAAGGAAACAATTCCATTCACCATTGCAACGAAAAGAATAAAATACTTAGGAATATATCTACCTAAAGAAACTAAAGACCTATATATATAGAAAACTATAAAACACTGATGAAAGAAATCAAAGAGGACACTAATAGACTGAGAAATATACCATGTTCATGGATTGGAAGAATCAATATAGTGAAAATGAGTATATTACCCAAAGCAATCTACAGATTCAATGCAATCCCTTTCAAGCTGCCAGTGGTATTTTTCACAGAGCTAGAACAAATAATTTCATAATTTGTATGGGAATACAAAAAAAACCTCAAATAGCCAAAGCAATCTTGAGAAAGAAGGATGGAACTGGAGGAATCAACCTGCCTGACTTCAGGCTCTACTACAAAGCCACAGTCATCAAGACAGTGTGGTACTGGCGCAAAGACAGAAATATAGATAAATGGAACAAAATAGAAAGCCCAGAGATAAATCCAAGCACCTGTGGACACCTTTGGAGAAGGCAATGGCACCCCACTCCAGTACTCTTGCCTGGAAAATCCCATGGACAGAGGAGCCTGGTAGGCTGCAGTCCATGGGGTCGCTATTAGTTGGACACAACTGTGCGACTTCACTTTCACTTTTCACTTTCATGCATTGGAGAAGGAAATGGCAACCCACTCCAGTGTTCTTGCCTGGAGAATCCCAGGGACGGGTGAGCCTGGTGGGTCGCCGTCTATGGGGTCGCACAGAGTCGGACACGACTGAAGCGACTTAGCAGCAGTAGCAGCAGCAGCATGGACAACTTATCTTCAACAAAGGAGGCACGAATATACAATGGATTAAAGACAATCTCTTTAACAAGTGGTGCTGGAAAAACTGGTCAACCACTTGTAAAAAAATGAAACTAGAACACTTTCTAACACCATTCACAAAAATAAATTCAAAATGGATTAAAGATCTAAATGTAAGACCAGAAACTATAAAACTCCTAGAGGAGAACAAAGGCAAAACACTCTCCGACATAAATCACAGCAGGATCCTCTATGATCCATCTCCCAGAATACTGGAAATAAAAGCAAAAATAAACAAATGGGATCTAATTAAAATTAAAAGCTTCTGCACAACAAAGGAAACTATAAGCAAGGTGAAAAGACAGCCTTCGAAGTGGGAGAAAATAATAGCAAATGAAGCAACTGACAAACAACTAATCTCAAAAATATACAAACAACTTATGCAGCTCAATTCCAGAAAAATAAATGACCCAATCAAAAAATGGGCCAAAGAACTAAATAGACATTTCTCCAAAGAAGACATACAGATGATGGCTAACAAACACATGAAAAGATGCTCAACATCACTCATTATTAGAGAAATGCAAATCAAGACCACAATGAGGTACCACTTCACGCCAGTCAGAATGGCTGTGATCCAAAAGTCTACAAGCAATAAATGCTGGAGAGGGTGTGGAGAAAAGGGCACTCTCTTACACTGTTGGTGGGAATGCAAACTAGTACAGCCACTATGGAGAACAGTGTGGAGATTCCTTAAAAAACTGGAAATAGAACTGCCTTATGACCCAGCAATCCCACTTCTGGGCATACACATTGAGGAAACCAGAATTGAAAGAGACACGTGTACCCCATGTTCATCGCAGCACTGTTTATAATAGCCAGGACATGGAAACAACCTAGATGTCCATCAGCAGACAAATGGATAAGAAAGCCGTGGTACATATACACAATGGAGTATTACTCAGCCATTAAAAAGAATACATTTGAATCACTTCTAATGAGGTGGATGAAACTGGAGCCTATTATACAGAGTGAAGTACGCCAGAAAGAAGAACACCAATACAGTATACTAACACATATATATGGAATTTAGAAAGATGGTAACGATAACCCTGTATGCGAGACAGCAAAAGAGACACAGAGGTAAAGAACAGACTTTTGGACTCAGAGGGAGAGGGAGAGGGTGGGATGATTTGGGAGAATGGCATTGAAACACGTATACTATCATGTAAGAAATGAATCGCTAGTCTAGGTTCGATACAGGATACAGGATGCTTGGGGCTGATGCACTGGGATGACCCAGAGAGATGATATAGGGAGGGTGGTGGCAGTGGGGTTCAGGGTTGGAAACTCATGTACACCTGTGGTGGATTCATGTCAATGTATGGCAAAGCCAATACAGTATTGTAAATTAAAAAAAAAAAGAGAAAGAATAGAGATATTTCTAAAGCTGGGATGAAACATTGGTTTTGAAATCTGCTGACTGTGTGCTTTCCCTCACTTCCTGTCTCTTGGATTATTTTTCGTGTCAGGATTATTGACCAGAAAAATTCGTCTTCACTTTCCCCTGCTTCCTTTCCCTATTACACAGAGAAGGGAGACTGGAACCCCAAAAATGTAATGGGAGGCTTGTGTGATTCCCCATGTGTGTCATTCCCCAGTCTCATGTGATTCCTCATAGGTTACGACAAAGAGCCAGAAGAGCTGGTGAGCTTTGGCACAATTTTCCAGGCTTTAGAGTAACAAAGCTTGACCCTAGGCAGAATAAAAATGTAGTGGCTAAAGTTTCTCCCTCTCCAGGTGGCCCCACATAGTGAGAGAAATAGTCAGAATTGAAGAGATGGGCAGGAATGGTGGAGGCTGTGAGAAGTGGGAAGTGGAGATATCAAGCCTGTTCTAAAGGAGGCAGCTGGGCTGAGTTAAAGCCGATGCTGAAGGAAATCCAGGCTCGTTGATGTACACCTTCTGAATGTTCAAAATAAGTTGGAGATTTGGATCTTTAAATATTGGTAAAGCAACAGTTAGAACTGGACATGGAAAAACACACTGGTTCCAAATTGGAAAAGGAGTACGTCAAGGCTGTATATTGTCACCCTGCTTATTTAACTTATATGCAGAGTACATCATGAGAAACGCTGGACTGGAAGAAACACAAGCTGGAATCAAGATTGCCAGGAGAAATATCAGTCACCTCAGCTATGCAGATGACATCACCCTTATGGCAGAAAGTGAAGAGGAGCTAAAAAGCCTCTTGATGAAAGTGAAAGAGGAGAGTGAAAAAGTTGGCTTAAAGCTCAACATTCAGAAAACGAAGATCATGGCATCTAGTCCCATCACTTCATGGGAAATAGATGGGGAAACAGTGGAAACAGTGTCAGACTTTATTTTTTTGGGCTCCAAAATCACTGCAGATGGTGACTGCAGCCATGAAATTAAAAGACGCTTACTCCTTGAAAGAAAAGTTTTGGCCAATCTAGATAGTATATCCAAAAGCAGAGACATTACTTTGCCGACTAAGGTCTGTTTCCATCAAGGCTATGGTTTTTCCTGTGGTCATGTATGGATGTGAGAGCTGGACTGTGAAGAAGGCTGAGCGCCAAAGAATTGATGCTTTTGAACTGTGGTGTTGGAGAAGACTCTTGAGAGTCCCTTGGACTGCAAAGAGATCCAACCAGTCCATTCTGAAGGAGATCAACCCTGGGATTTCTTTGGAAGGAATGATGCTAAAGCTGAAGCTCCAGTACTTTGGCCACCTCATGTGAAGAGTTGACTCATTGGAAAAGACTCTGATGCTGGAAGGGATTGGGGGCAGGAGGAGAAGGGGACGACCGAGGATGAGATGGCTGGATGGCATCACGGACTCAATGGACGTGAGTCTGAGTGAACCTCGGGAGATGGTGATGGACAAGGAGGCCTGGTGTGCTGCGATTCATGAGGTCGCAAAGAGTCAGACATGACTGAGTGACTGAATTGAACTGAACTAATCGAAAAACACAAACCAGACCAAACAAAGCCAAAACACAACCTTGTGTTCCAGCAGCGCTTAGGTTTAACAACGGCTTCTGGCCTCCAGGCTGTAAACTCTGGATTAGACCAGGTTGTCTCAAAGGAAAATTCCTACAAGAGGGAGCCAGGGTGCAAAATCTCTCTCTGCAGAAGAGGGCAGTTTTCCCAAGAAGGGAAAGCTGGAGTGGAGCATTTATGAGACCACTTCCCTGGAGAAGGCTTGCAGGATTGTGTGTAGACTTGCCTTCTCTTATGAGGTCCAAGGCAAAGTCCATGCTCTGTTGCATGACGCTGATCTACAGAGGTGGGTGTACCCTTCAGCCAAGCAGTTTGTGGATGAACTCGTTCCAGTGTGTGGGGCTGGTAGAAAACTGGAAGGAGCAGGGTGCACTAGAAGGGACAGGATGCTTTGGCCTCCGTGTAAATTTCCTAGGGCTCTTGCAACAAATTATCACAAACTTGGTGGCTTGAAACAACAGAAATCAATTTTCTTAGTGTTCTAGAAGCTGAAAATCCTGAATGGTTTTGTGGGCCTGAAAAATCAGAGTGTGGACAGAATTGATAACTTCTGGAGGCTCCAGGGGAGGTTCCTGTCTCTTTCAGCTTCTAGTGGCTGTTGACATGCTTTGGCTTCTGGCTGCATCACTCTAATCTCTGCTTCCATCATCACATCACCTTCTCCTCTTTTATGGTCAGATTTCCCCCTATCTCCTGCTTATCAGGGCATTTGTGATTCTGTTTCCCAGATAATTCAGGACAATCTCCCCATTTCAAGATGCTTCACTTAATCATGTTTGCAAAGCCCCCTTTGCCCTGTAACATCTACAGGTTCACAGATCAGAATCTGGATATCTTTGGGAGGCATTATTTGGTCTACCACAAAATCAATTTTCCTTCTAGACTCTGATGGAGACAGAAGGTGTCCTTCAGGAGGACATGGATGCGTGTCACCTGTGGCTAATGGGAAGCATAGAGAAACTCACAGCTTAAGGGCCAGAGATGACCTTAGGAATGAGAATATGCACAACAATCTCCACAAAGGCCCCATCTTGAAAAAAACATATATGAGAAAAAGATCCAGTCATACCTGGTCACAGTATGGATTTCTGTATGCTCCAGGACAGCACTGTGTTTTGAAATATATTTTCTTGAGTATAGTTGATTTACAATATTGTGTTAGTTTCAGGTATACAGCAAAGTGATCCATATATATATATATATATATACACACACATATATAAGCATTTCTAACTATTTTCTATTATAGATTATTATAAGATATTGTATATAGTTTCCTGTGTTGTATAGTAAATCCTTATTGCTTATCTATTTTATATATAGTAGTTTGTATCTATTAATCCCAAACTCCTAAGTTATTCCTCCCCTCTTCTTTTCTCCTTGGATAACCATAAGTTTGTTTTCTATGTCTAAGAGTCGGTTTCTGTTTTATATATAGATTCATTTGTATTATTTTTTAGATTCCATAAGAAGTGATATCATATGGTACTTGTCTTCCTCTGTTTGACTTACTTCACTTAGTGTGACATTCTCTAGGTCCATCCATGATGCTGCAATGGCATTATTTCATTTTTATGGCTGAGTAATATTCCATTATATATACACACACACACACAAATGCACCACATCTTGTTAAACCAATTATCTATTAATGGGCATTTGGCTTGTTTCCACAGGACAACATTTTTATTTTCTCAAGATGATGTACAGTGAACATTAGAAAAATAGTGTCCTGGTTTTTCTTAATTAAAAGTCTCTCAGTGTCCTACTTGTTCCCTCCAGAGACACCTTACCTCCACCGCCAGCCTCTGGCAAAGTAGTTTCTGCGGTTTGAATTTTCACACACAAGTATTTCCTTACACTCGTGATTGTTTTACTCTCTGGGCCAGCTGGTTGTATAAAAATCCTCTTGTATGTCCATGTCAGCTGTGGAAAAATGTCTGTTTTCCTCCTTTCCATCACTCTGATTCTTTTCTATATTTTTATTTTAATGTCCTCATCCAGTGCATCTCTCAATTTTTGACCTGATGCTGGTGTATCCTCATCTCTTCCTCTCCAACATTAGCTTTTGGGTTTGTGAGTATCCTGTGGGGGCTGTTTTCTGTCTCATCTGTGACAATGGAGGAGCTCCCGACGCTTGGTGCTTGAGGCTTCACATCACTGCTCCGTACAACTTGCCTTTGGAGTTATTCCTGCCCTGTTGGCGAGTGTGTCTGAGCATAAAAATATGGGCATGTGTTCATTCAGTGTTTACTCAACAGATGTTTGTGAAACATTGCCATAGGCTTGGCAACTTACTTGTCCTTAAGGGAACAGAAATGGATGAGGCATGAAGTTTATAAGCTAAAATTAAGTCACTAACATTTATTGAGCATTTACTAGGTGCTGGGTAATGTGTGCTTTCTGAATGTATTCCATTTTATCCTCACGATGACCATGAAGTAGATGTTCACATGCCTTGGAGGTGGGATTGCTGGGGCTACGACCTAAGTGATCTGACCTCAGGTCCCTGCTACCAATAAGAGCTCAGCTCTGACCCCAGAATGCAGTGTGACTCAGGGCATGTTTTCCTGACCCTGGTGCATATCCCAAGTTCAATAGCTTTCCTGGAAATGAAAAGGGGTTCTTGGAAAGTAGGACAAAGAGAACCAGTTGCTCTCACACACATTGCTTTGAAGAGTCAAAATTTCTGCATTTCTTTTGGAAAGCAGTCTGGCAAAACATATCAAGATACTTTAAAACTTTCAATTTAATTGTAGCTCTTCTGGGAATTTACTCTGAGGAAGGAACTGAAAATATGGGAAAAGCTTTACTCCTCAAGATGATCATTAAAACACTATAAAGACAGGTAGAAAATATTCTTACACTGTATTCAGAGGTGCAGAGGAAACTTTCCTTTATGTTTTCCTGTAATTAAACTAATCTTTCCCAGGACACTCATCCTACCATTCCCACCATCCCCATCCCCTCCACCCAGGGGAAATCTAAGTGTATTCTCATCTGGTTGCATGTATGCCAAGTTGCTTCAGTCATATTGGACTGTTTGCAACCCTATGGACCATAGCCCACCAGGCTCCTCTGGCTATGGGATTCTCCAGGAAAGAAGACTAGAGTGGGTTGCCACGCCCTCCTCCAGGGTATCATCCCAACCCGGGGATTGAACTCACGTCTCTTTTTTGTCTCCTGCATTGGCAGGCGGGTTCTTTACCACTAGCGCCACCTGGGAAGCCCATTCTCATCTGGTTAGTTTAGCTCAACTCTTTTGGAGTAAATTCTCACTTTCTTTCCCCACCCTGTGGTCCACACCAAGATGGCATGTGGCTTGTGTGTGGAGGTGTATGAATGTGACCTCATGGAGGTCAGAGGACTGGGGCCTTAAGAGCGCATGCACAGGTTTTTGGTCTGTTTGCTGCCTCCCCTGGCCTCTGGGGTGATGGCGTCTTTCCCTGCATATTCTTCTGTTGTTGGATGTAGACGTTTGGGGCAGTTGAGTTTATGGTGGGCTCTTCGTGCTGGGTCAGGGCCGGTGTCTGAATTAGTCCCAACTCAGGTCAGGCTGGAGCTGAGGAGATCTGAGGTCTGGTGGTGGCCCCCATCCAGTCTTATATCTGGGTGGCTTGTGCTGTACTCTTTCCTGCTTACTGGAGGGAGTGGTGGGAAGAACAGGAGAGTTCTACATAACATCCCTACAAGAAGAAAACTAAAAGAGTAGCTTATACCTAGAAGGGTGGAAACACTAATGCATCAGTAACAGGTGAAGTTGTTGCTGTTGTTCAGTCACCAAGTTGTGTCTGACTCTAGGACCTCATGGACTGTAGCATGCCAGCCCTCCCTGTCCCTCACACTCTCCTGGAGTTTACCTAAGTTCATATCCATTGAATTGGTGATGCCATACATCCATCTAATCCTCTGTTGCCCTTTTCTCCTTCTGCTCTCAATCTTTCCCAGCATTAGGGTCTTTCCAGTAAATTATTATGCCCGAAGAATTATGGACAGAGGTTCATAATGTACAAAAGGCACTGACCAAACAGATGAAGAACACAGTAAAATTTTACCAAAGCTAAGTATTAAATATGGAAAAAAAGAAACTGGTTCTTGGGTATAAAAATAAAGGGATATCCCAACATATTGGTAGCTGGATCAAACTAGATGTATATCTGTATATCTCTTAAATGAATTTTAAATGCAGTAAAAACATTTGAAACACTGAGGGAAAAAAAGAAGGTCACTTAGCTTTGTTTGAGAATACTCGTAAAGCTGCCCACTCCAAGTTTCAACAGCCTCTCTGCCTCCGAGGGGGCCTTTGCACTTCACACGGAAGTGCTAACCTAGGCTGTCTCTACCTGACCCCCAGGCTGTCCCAGGTTATGACCTTGGGCTTCCGTAGTGGCTCAGCTGTAAAGAATCTGCCTGACGGTACAGGAGACAAGGGTTTGATCTCAGGGTTGGGAAGATCCTCTAGAGAAGTAAATGGCAACTCACTCCAGTATTCTTGCTTGGGAAATCCCATGGACAGAGAAGCCTGGTCAATCCATGGGGTCTCAAAGAGTGAGACACAACTAAACAACTGAACACACACACATCCACCAAAGTACCATCCAGTGCCATTGGGAAGCCAAGTCAAAGTTCTCCCTCGGTGAGATTATGGTGCTTTTACCCTTGACCTTTCCAATTTTTGATCTTAATCATTTTATACATCATTCTTTTAAAGAAGAAGATGACTTTTAAAGTATGGCCTACCAAAGAATCTGATTTGCATCTCTAATTAAAGGGGAGCTGTTTCTGAAGTAATGATTATTTCTTTTTTTTTTTTGAAGTAATGATTATTTCTAAGTGCAAGAAGTCAAGTTCCTTAGAAGAACTCTTAATGCATGTCACTGAGGCCACGCTGGGCAGATCAGTCATCATGGGGCATCAAAGAGACATGACCTGTTATCACACCTTGATTATCTCAGCCACACCTTCTGCCTTCTTCCTCTCTTGGAGGAAGATCCACTGTCCCTCCAGTAAAATTAGAAAACAGTTCATGTGTGAAAGTGAAGCACTGAGAGACCATCACCAGCAGACTCTGCTCTGCTGTCCTTGTCTGGAGTGCTTGCCTTATGAAGAGTTGAGATCTTCAGCATTTTGAGAAACAGTGTTACAAGGCTGGTTGAGTAAGGATGGTTGAGGGTGCAGAGCATGGGGCCAGCTGGCTAGGGAAAGGTGGATTTAGGGTCTGGTCAGCAGAGTGAGCAGTTCCACGACTAACATCATTCAGTTCAGTTCAGTTGCTCAGTCATGTCTGACTCTTATAGACCCTGTAAACTGCAGCATGCCAGGCCTCCCTGTCCATCACCAACTCCCGGAGTCCACCCAAACCCACGTCTGTTGTGTCGGTGATGCCATCCAACCATCTCATCTTCTGTCGTCCCCTTCTCCTCCTGCCCTCAATCTTTCCCAGCATCAGGGTCTTTTCAAATAAGTCAGCTCTTCTCATCAGGTGGCCGAAGTATTGGAGTTTCAAGCTTCAACATCAGGCCCTCCAATGAACACCCAGGACTGATCTCCTTTAGGACAGACTGGTTGGATCTCCTTGCAGTCCAAGGGACTCTCAAGAGTCTTCTCCAACACCACAGTTCAAAAGCATCAATTCTTCGGTGGTCAGCTTTCTTTACAGTCCAACTCTCACATCCATACATGACCACTGGAAAAACCATAGCCTTGACATGTCTCTGCTTTTTAATATGCTGTTTAGGTTGGTCATAACTTTCCTTCCAAGGAGTAAGCGTCTTTTAATTTCATGGCTGCGATCACCATCCACAGTGATTTTGGAGCCCAGAAAAATAAAGTCAGCCACTGTTTCCACTGTTTCCCCATCTATTTGCCATGAAATGATGAGACCAGATGCCATGATCTTAGTTTTCTGGATGTTGAGCTTTAAGCCAACTTTTTCACTCTCCTCTTTCACTTTCATCAAAAGGCTCTTCAGTTCTTCTTTGCTTTCTGCCATAGAGGTGGTGTCATCTGCATATCTGAGGTTATTGATATTTCTCCCAGCAATCTTGATTCCAGCTTGTGCTTCCTCCAGCCCAGCATTTCTCATGATGTACTCTGCATATAAGTTAAATAAGCAGGGTGACAATATACAGACTTGACATACTCCTTTTCCTATTTGGAACCAGTCTGTTGTTCCATGTCCAGTTCTAATTGTTGCTTCCTGACCTGTACACAGGTTTCTCAATATCATTCAGGTTCTGCTGAATAATAGAATTAGATATTCATATATTTACTTTTTTTTAGAAATATTTATTTATTTGGCTGCACTTGGTCTGCATCATGTGGCAATCTTTTAGTTGTGGCTTGTGGGATCTAGTTACCTGACAAGGGATTGAACTCAGGTCCCGTGCACGAGGAGCATAGAGTCTTAGCCACTGGACCAACAGGGAAATCCTATATATTTACCTTCTTATCTGTTTTTGGGTCCCTCATTTATGGATTCCAATGCTTGTTCACAGGTTTACCATTTCTTGAATTTAACTGAGTGACAGCATTGAAAAACTGTTTGGCAGAAAATGACTATAATATCTTTTGCAGACAGCAGAAATACCCTGAGGAGAAAGTTAATGGGTGAGAACTTAATAAGTCTTTTTTGTGAAGACTAAGATGTGGAATATATTTTATCTTAACAGTTTTCAACAAAGCCCCTGGAGGTTGTTTTTATGCAGGTAAAAGTTTTTCATTAAACTAGAAATCTTTTCTTTTTTTAATTTGTAATATTTTTGCCTTAAATATTTTTGTGCTTGAAGGAAACCTCAGGCCAAACTCCTCCCATCTCCTGTGGTCCCCCAATTATATTGGTTAATCTTGGTTGTAGACACACATGGGCAAGCATTACCAAAGATTCCTTTTATTTTTCATGAGGATTTTCCTTTGGGGAGGAAAGGAAATTGTACTTCTATTAAGTACAAATGTTTTAAAAAGATACAGAGGGACAGTAGTCCTGCTAAGTGACCCCAGGGACTTCTTCCTATAGTTACAGATTAAGCAAATCAGGATAAGATTTAGGGGATGATGGTGGTGGTGGTGGTGGTGCGTGTGTGTGTGTGTGTGTGTGTGTGTGTGTGTGTGTGTATGTGTATGCGTCTGTTGGACATGTAAATGAGCATAAATCAGACCAAAGTTTCCATTAAGGATAAACTTGGAGGGTGGGGGGATGTCACTCCATAATGTCCTTATGAATCATTTCACAGACACACCAGCACTTATAAATTCCCTTACAACTTTCTTTGTAGTGACATCTCCAAGTCTTTCATTTTTGACTTAAATGACACACAATTCAAGTTTATTAATTAATTTTTGGTCATGACATTTTTTTCTCACTTGACACTATCAGGTTAAAATTCTTGCATTTAAGAATATAAATGCTTCTGCTACGTAAAACCCAACAGTGAAATATCTGTTCTTTACTATTCCAATAAATAATTGTAATGAGTTTGGAGAAAGGGGGTTCTGGGGTCAACTCCCTGCTCAATCTCCAGTTAACTGTGATTTTAAGAAATTCCTTTAGATTTTGGTTTCTTTAACAGTCTGCTTTTGAGAATTTCTTAATGAAATGCTCAAAAAAAAAAAAAAGTGAAAAAGCTTTGGAGAAAAAAGTGCTGAGTCACCTTTAGATGGCAAGAATGGTCTATCAAGATTAGGCACCAGCTTGAATCCACATTGTAAGCACTAACTGCTTTTATATGTAGTGTCCTGTGTTTGCGGAGACACTAGTGGCAAAAGTAGAGCAAACAAAATTGAAGCTGATACCAGTATCTGCCACTTCAACATCTCTCTTTCTGAGGAAGAATAGAGGTGCATGGAGGATGATGTCTCTCCCTTGAACCCTACTGATGTGAGTCACAAACTATAATGTGCAAAAAAACTCCTCTAGAAAGCTTGATAAAAGCTATATTCTCAGGCCTCAAACTCTAGGAATTCAAAGTTGCTGAATCTGGGGCATGGCTGGAGAATCTGCCTTCAGCAAGTCCCTGCTGCTGCTGCTGCCAAGTCGCTTCAGTCGTGTCCGACTCTGTGCGACCCCATAGACGGCAGCCCACGAGGGTTCTCCATCTCTGGGATTTTCCAGGCAAGAGTACTGGAGAGTGGGGTGCCATTTCCTTCTCTGCAGCAAGTCCCTAAGTAATTTTAATGTGGGTGGTCTGGAGACCACACTTTGACAAACATTGATGGAGGAGTTCATAAATCCTAAATGCAGGGCTGATGCCAGTCCTGCTTTCTCTATGTGGAAGAAGTAGAGATCTTTCCCTCACTGTTTCTTGGGATAGGTGGGTTTGGTTTGGTGCTGAACTCATAGCTGATACTACCAAATTCTTTGTGATCTCAACTGAACAGCATGATTGAAACCAATTGTCTTATCTCTGGTCTTAGAATATGGAGACCACTGTCATGGCTCAGAAGCCTAAAGAGAGGGTGGATGACATGAACTGAGAAGATCACAGAAGTTTAAGATTGGTTAAAGGCTGTAGCTATAAGATCATAGAGAATGACAGTTGTCAGGAAGGTCTCTGTAGAGAATTTGAAAGAGGAATGCTTAAATGAGTTTTAAGCTATATATAGCTAAGGGCAGGGAAATTAGTTTTGGAGAACAGTATCTTCAGGAGAATCATATCTCTATTTTGAGAGGATTGTATATCCAAATTTATCTATCATCTATTTATCTACATACACAGCTATGTAACACACACGTGCACATGCACACACACACACACACACATACACACACAGAAATGTGAGAAATGTATCTGGCCAGAGAATAAAAACCTCATCTGTGTTTCTGTTTCAAAGATTTGTGGCAGCAGAAACATTTGGGGCGAGCATATTCATTTGACTAATGAATGTGCTTCTTCTCATTTTTAATGTATACATCTCTGATTTTCTTACAGTGCCAGCTGGCTCGTTAGGAAGATGGGGGTAATGAAAAAAATTCAAGATATACCAGAGATATATATATATTTTACTCACTTAGCTTTTTGGTTGGGGGCTGACATGTCAATTCATCAAACATTTACTGCATTCAGAATGTTTCTATTTCAACAGGAAAAGTTCAGATCTCTAGAGGACTTTGACTAGGGGAGAAAGACTTCCACATTTGTCTTTGGAGCCTTGATACAACAAGTCTTGGGAAAATGAAGAGATCTGAGGAATCTGTGTCTATGTGTGTATACACAAGTTTATCTGGACAACCCCAGATATGAGCTAGAGTATATTTGAAGACTGGCATGAATAATAACTCAGACTGAGCTCGAATCTGAGCTTTCATTTCACTTTACTGCTGAATCAGCAAATAAGTAGTACAAATGATGTATATACTATATAATGATATTAGTAAGGAGATGGGTCATTTCAGTGTCTCTTCCGTTCCTTCTGGAGACAAGCCTGAAATGAGGTGGTCAATGCTCTGTATGAGATGAGAATCTGCCAGATTGGAGGAGCTTCGAGCTATGACCTGGATGCATTTTGCACCACAATGTTTGCAAGAATCTACCTACTACCATCTGTATAGTCAAAGCCACGGTTTTTCCAGTAGTCACGTATGGATGTGAGAGCTGGACACTAAAAAAGCCCGAGTGCCAAAGAATTGATACTTTCGAAATCCGGTGCTGGAGAAGATGCTTGAGAGTCCCTTGGACTGCAAGGAGATCAAACCAGTCAATTCTAAAGGAAGTCAATCCTGAATATACATTGGAAGGACTGATGCTAAAGCTGAAGCTCCAATACTTTGGCCACCTGATTCAAAGAGCCGACTCATTGGAAAAGATCTCGATGCTGAGAAAGGTTGAAGGCAGGAGGAGAAGGGGACAACAGAGGATGAGCTGGTTGGATGGCATCACTGCCTTCATGGACATGAGTTAGAGCAAGCTCCAGGAAATGGTGAAAGACAGGAAAGCCTGGCGTGCTGCAGTCCTTGGGGTCGCAAAGAGTCAGACACGACTGAGCAACTGAACAACAACCTACTATAATTGTGCTCCCCCCATCTCCCCAGGTATATAATTCCTTTTTCTATTTCCTGCTGCCCAGGATAGGGAGGTTGTAAATGGCCACCTTCTCACTGTGCCCTCACATGGCAGGGAGAGATAGAGAGAGAGAGAGAAAGTGCTGGTAATTCTGCTTCTTTTCAGCCCTAATAGATTAGGGCTCCATCCTATGACCTCAACTAACTCTTATCAGGTCCTTATAGGCCCTGTATCCCAATAGTCACATTGGTGGCTAGGGCCTCAACTTATGAATTGGAGGGGGGCAAACATTCAGTTTATAACAGAGACTGCATAATTGTAAAACAATTGCAATTACAATGTTTTCAAAAAAGACTAATGAAAAAGGTTGACAGTATGTTTGAAAACATTAGGGGATTTCAGCAGAGAGGAAGAAACTAGAAGAAATTATCAAATGCAAATGCCAGGTATACAATGGCTATATCAGAGACAAAGAATTTCTTTGACTGGATCATCCAGAGAGTTGATACACCTGAGGAAACAAACATTGACTTTGACGATAAATCAATAGACATTATTTAAAGTTAAGTATAAAAAGAATTAAAAGTGTATGTCTGTGTGTGTGTATGTGGAGGGGGGCCTTCAGATCCCCAAAAGCTGTGGAACAATATCAAATACTCTATGATGTAGGTACTTAGAATCCTAGAAGAAGAAGGGATGTGAGTGCAGAAATAATGGATGAGAATTTTCCCCCAATAATGAAATGCGTCAAACCAAAGATCCAAGAATCCCAGAGAACCCTAAGCAGAATAAAACCACAAACAAAAACCTGTCACATCACAGTTAACCTTCTGAAAATCTTGAAGAAAGAGAAACAGAAAATCTTGAAGAAAGCCAGAGATAAAGGCACATTTTGTGTAGAGGAAACATAAAGAATTAGAGCAGACTTCTTTTCAGAAATTCAAGCCAAAAGACAATGGAAGAATATTTTTTAAATGATAACACAAAAATCAAGTGAAAACTAAAGCCTGAGTTCTAGGATCAGTGAAAATATCCTAAAAAATGAAGGCAAAAAATTTGTTTTCAGACAAACTAAAGCTGAGAGAATTTACTGCCAGAAGTATTGTAGTAAAAGAACTGTTAAAGGAAGTTTTTCAGGAAAAAGAAAAGTGACAGAGAAAAACTTGAATAAATACAAAGAATACAGAAGTGGTGAAAATGATGGCTTACAACTACAGCTGAGTTCCCCATCCTGGTGACTGCTCTTGGTTAAAGATAGCCACTTCTTGAGAGGTTTCCCATCTCTTGGTCAGCCTAGTCAATGACTGTCAGTGTAGGAGCTTAATAACCTCATCCCCTTCCCCAGTGAAAAGTATTGCCGGACAATCCTAGTTTTGGAACTTTGAAATTGTTTGAGACCTTTGCTTAAAGCACGATAAAGTGAAAAAGTTGACTTAAAGCTCAACTTTCAGAAAACAAAGATCATGGCATCCAGTCCCATCACTTCATGGCAAATAGATGGAGAAACAGTGGCAGACTTTATTTTGGGGGGCTCCAAAATCACTGCAGATGGTGGGTGCAGCCATGAAAATAAAGGATACTTGCTCCTTGGAAGAAAAGTTATGACCAACCTAGACAGCATATTAAAAAGCAGAGACATTACTTTGCCAACAAAGGTCTGTCTAGTTAAAGCTATGGTTTTTCCAGTAGTCACATATGGATGTGAGAAAGAAAGCTGAGTTCCAAAGAATTGATGCTTTTGAACTGTGTTGTTGGAGAAGACTCTTGAGAGTCCCTTGGACTGCAAGGAGATCCAACCAGTCCATCCTAAAGGAGAGATCAGCCTTGGGTGTTCATTGGAGGGCCTGCTGTTGAACCTGCAACTCCAATACTTTGGCCACCTGATGCGAAGAGCTGACTCATTTGAAAAGACCCTGATGCTGGGAAAGATTGAGGGCAGGAGGAGAAGGGGACGACAGAAGATGAGATGGTTGGATGGCATCACTGACTCAATGGACATGGGTTTGGGTGAACTCCAGGAGTTGGTGATAAACAGGGAGGCTTGCTGTGCTGCAGTCCATGGGGTCGCAAAGAGTCAGACATGACTGAGCGACTGAACTGAACTGAACTGAAAGTTCAATCTCCCTCTCTCTCTCTCACTTTCCTCAGTCTTGCTTCCTAACCAACCTACCACCCAGGACTTATTGATCCAGAAAGAACTCTCCGGTGAACTTCCTGCTGGTAATCTTCATCTCGAGTCTGTCTTCCAGGGACCTGCAGACACATACTAAAGACCCGAGAGTAACTCTGATGAAGTGAGAGGCTCACTATACTCACCCCCGTGTGCTTGTGTGCATGTCAGTTGTGCAGTCATGTCTGATTCTTTGTGACCCTCTGGACTGTCGCCCGCCAGGCTTCTCTGTCCATGGGATTTCCCAGGCAAGAATACTGGAGTGGGTTGCCATCTCCTCCTCCAGAGGATCGTCCTGACCAAGGGATGGAATCCACATCTCTTGCACTGTCAGGCGGATTCTTCAGTGCTGAGCCACCAGGGAATCCCACTCCCCTCAACAACTTGTTCATTTGACTCAATGACCTCAGTACATACTTGCTTCTCTTTAAGAAATCCTGGTAAGTAAATTCAGGCTTCTACATCAGATGAATGGGGATCTGGCAGTTTACATTTAAAAAGAGATCTTAATTTTATATATAGAGCTATTAAAGAACATTTGGTATACAGTTTGGTTTAGAAGTTCATGAACATCCAACTTTTCAAGAGTATTCCTATTATGCGAAAAACTCACCTGTACAGTAGTGATAAAACGATTTATTTAATTTTCATTTTTAAATGAAGCAGTTGAATTTTCACACTCAGATATTTCTTGCCTCTATGTGCACCTTATCTTGACATGGGGGAAGATGAGTGTCTTTGGAAAGGAAATAATGCCATAGGCTTAGCAGAAATAACATTCTTCCTGACACAGATATTGCCCTTTTGGGATTCTAAGCAAGACAGTTTCAGACTATGGCGATGGCTGTCAAGAAACCAGCTCAGTTTCAGATATGTACCTGATCTGACTTCTCTGCTGTTCTAATTAGATGTTAGTTCTCAGTAAGTACTACCATGAGAAAAGACACATATTGCAAATTGATTCTAACTTACTTTTCAAGCATTCTGTTACTTTTTAGCTTTACTTAAAGTCATTAAATGACACCGAGACATGAGTCTCTATTGAGCAAAGGAAGATAAGATGGCAAGTCACGCTGGAAACAACTGTGAGAGTTTGGGAGGTCCCAGTGGGTGGCCACTTTCACAGTCCTTTGATCAAACAACGGCTCCTCTCTTTTGGGGAAGGTCACCAAGAGGGGCCCTCAAACCTGTGTAAGGATAAAAGAGGACACCAGCTGGTTCAGTGCCGATGACCAGTTGAACTGAGACTGCTTACATCCAGCTAGCCAGAATACACTTCATCTTCACCAAAGGATTAGATGCTTTTCTTTGTAGCTAATCCAAATGATGGTCTCAGGCATCAGAAAGTAAGGAGGTGCAGAGCGTATCTTATACCTGTGAGGGGGCCTGAAATGATGCTCAGCATGACATAATACATACATGCAAATAAATGCTGTTCCCTAAGGAAGCATGCAGAGAAGGCAATGGCACCCCACTCCAGTACTCTTGCCTGGAAAATCCCATGGACGGAGGAGCCTGGCAGGCTGCAGTCCATGGGGTCGCTGAGGGTCAGACATGACTGAGCGACTTCACTTTCACTTTTCACTTTCATGTATTGGAGAAGGAAATGGCAACCCACTCCAGTGTTCTTGCCTGGAGAATCCCAGGGAGAGGGGAGCCTGGTGGGCTGCTGTCTCTGGGGTTGCTGAGGGTCAGACATGACTGAAACGACTTAGCAGCAGCAGCAGCAGCAGCAGCAGCAGCAGCAAGGAAGCATGTATTTATTAAAGGTCTACAGAGCTAAGCATATAGTAAGCACTCAATAAATACTTGTTGAATGAATGAGAAATTGAGAATGAATGAGAAATTTCCTAAAACTATTTTGGAAATAACATTTTTGTTTTTTCTCTCTTTTTTTAATATTGGGAATAAATTTTTAAGATTGCTTCCACAAAGCTAGAAACAATCTTTCTCTTGTCTCTCTTTTCCTTTTTACTTTACTTTTATTCTATAATAGAAAAAGTCTATGAGAATTAAAACCTAATATAGTATTGTTGTGTCCTTAAGGAACTTAACACAATGATTATATTCTTTACCTATCAGTCACCAGGAGCTAGGCTGGTAGAAAAGAGTTTAAAGATAGAAATACAGATGTTTCTTATCTTTTAAAAAATGTTTATTTATTTGGCTGTACCAGGTCTTAGTTGCAGCATGTGGGGTCTAGTTCCCTGACCAGAGATCAAACCCAGGTCCCCTGCATTGGGAGCACAGAGTCTTAGCCACTGGGCCACCAAGGAAGTCCCTGGATATTTCCTATCTTAAGATTCAAGACCAACACACTTAGACCAGCAAAGAGCAGTAGACATCAATGGGTAATAGACATTAATGGGTAACTTTGCCAAATCAAATTCTGAGTCTTAATTCAGAGATATGAGCCAAACATTAAGTATAAGTTTAGCATGTGTGTGCATATGCACACACATACACACATGCACACACATCTACCATTTAAAATGCCTTCTATTTCTCATGCTACAGCCCTCATTCTTATCACTAAGCTATTTGCATAGTAAGTTTCCAGTACGTCTTTGCTGATTGGATCACATGATCAAAATGCTTTTTTTGAAAAGTTATTCTGTGTATGATGGATTCAAGGTATAGTACTGGTGTCTAGAGACATCTCTTTACAGTTAGTGTCTTCACATGCAAAGCAAAGATAATAACAAAATGGGGGAATCTGCATTATTAGTTGAAAAACAATTGCTGCCCTGCTGACTCAGTATCAGGGAGCTGTTGTTATAATTGGTTGATAGTTTGGAGAATGGCTTTGTCCTGATCCTTCTGCACACCCAACATCCCTGTGAACAGTAACAGGCATTGTGTCAAGATGCTTCTCCCTCCACATAGGCAGAGGGGATTACCTTTTGATAAATCTAAGTTAACTTTTGATAAATCTAACTGATTCACATAGAGTTGAAACCAAACCTGTGTGTTCCCTGTTACCTGAAAGCAATCACAAAGTGGTCTGTTCAAAAATGTAGTGGGGCAGACGGAACACAGAACTCTAGGGCTGCTTGTCTTCCTTGCTGGTAGAGATTGCCTCTTGCTGTAGAAATTGAAAATGCCAAAGACCCACTTTGCCCAGCTCTCCTTACAACTGGGGCATAAGTATGGACCTAATCCTGACCAGTGGGTCCTGAGCAGAAATCTGCGGACAAACAGAATCTAAGAACAGGAAGGGTAAGGAGAAGATTCCCTCCCTGGGCTTTGACTCAGGATGGTTCCAGGGTGTGGATGTGATGTATGGAGCAGTGGTCGTTGGCAGCCATCTTGAACCAATGAAGTGATAACATTGACGATGAAGGCCTGTGTGCTGAGAATGACAGAACACAGAAACGGAAACAGCTGGATCCTTGAGGATATCATTGCGCCACTGAGTTAACTGATCTCAGGAATATCAACACACTGTTATTAATGGGTCAGTATTTATTAATTGATTATTTATTAACTTGCAACTGAAAATGCTCTAAAATATGGTGACGCATACAAGAGATAGTAGACAGAGCTCTTGAGATGTAGTTTAAAGTAAGTGAGAGGTAAAGTGCATGTGACTAGAGCTAAGAAAAGTAAAAGCTGGAAAGCGTAGAGTATGAGTGCTGTATTGGTAGCCTCATGGCGTCACAAGCTAGGGGTGGTTGGTGTAACTGCAGTGATTAGAACCAGGCATCTTTAGCCAGAGGATACGTCACAGAGGATGTGGTTTTATTTCTCCTCTGTTCTAGGCTTCTAAACTCGGCGACTGGTGTTTAAAAGCTTGTCATGTCCACTTTGGGTGTTTTTCATTACCATTATTCTGTTACCAAGGATGGGAAATGGGGAGCAGAGAGAGCTGGCAGGGGACAAGATTCACTGTTAACAAGTTAAAGACTTTCAGATGTTCCTTGAGTGCAGAAAATGTTCCATTATGTCACAGAATCATTGTATCCCAAGAATCCGTTGCTTTCAGACCTTGTTAGGATGATGACTTCCTGCAGTGACACACACAGCCTGAAGGCACTGTGAGCTCTGCCGGGCAGTGACGGGAATTATTTTCTTTAGCAAGGAGCCCCAAGTACCTCATCCTGCCTTTGCTTTAGTGACTTTTATTCACCAGGGTATTTGGGGGATGAATGAATGGATCTGCAACTCACCGGAGCCCAGAAGGACTGAGCTCTTGAACCAAGGAAGGATGGATTTTTCCTTCACCCAGGCATACTTCTTCTGGTCTTCTAGAGTTGTGGTTTTAATTTGCAGGTCATGAAACCAATTTATGAGGGTGAGATCAGTATTTAGAAAAGACAAGCAGAATGCAATAACATCCATTAGAAAAAATAGAAAAGAATATAATTGAATAGAGCAGAAAGTATCAGAGAATGCAAAAAGTATTGAAAGTATGTTCAGAGCATCAAAATAAAAGGTTTACTTTAGTTTTAGATGTAGTCTCAAAAATATATTTTCAACTTTAACTTTTTTTGTTTCATTACTTCTGATTGAAGGTGGCAAATATTGAAAGAAATAAAAAAAATGTATCTTTCAAAATTCACAAAACTGGATAATAAATATATAATAAATTTAAATAAACATTCAAACGATGCTATTCTGTTTGGAGCATTCATTTTTCTCAAGTTATTAGAGCTTGAAATGGCAGTCAGACATTTGAAGCTATCTATATTGCTTTGTGAAGTTGTTTCAGTTTGAGTTTGTGTGTGTGTTGGTAAAAACATGTGTAGAAGTCACTATTCAACTATATTGGGGATTTCTATTCAGTTCCAGCACATGGATCCAATCTAATTTTTCTAATGTCTTATTTAGGGCTTCTCTGATAGCTCAGCTGGTAAAGAATCCACCAGTATTGCAGGAGATTCCAGTTTGATTCCCGGGCTGGTAAGATCCCCTGGAGAAGTGATAGGCTACCCACTCCAGTATTCTTGGGCTTCCCTGGCAGCTCAGCTGGTAAAGAATCCCCCTGCAATGTGGGAGACCTGGGTTCAATCCTTGGGTTGGGAAGATCTCCTGGAGAAGGAAATGGCTACTCACTCCAGTATTCTGGCCTGGAGAATTCCATGGATTGTATAGTCCATGGGGTCACAAGAGTAGGACACAACTGAGTGACTTTCACCTTTACTTTCAATGTCTTATTTATTTGTGAGTATAGGCATTAATTAGCCTTTGGACCAGAATTTCTAAAGAAGTCAGATAGTGAGTCCAGAGAAAATGAGGCCCAGAGTCCAAATGAAATGCAAAGCTCTGCCTCTTGTTTTGATCTTCTTTTTTCAGAGAAAGTTGTGTTTTTGGCAGAACATCCAGCTGAGGGATTGTCTGCTGAAGGGAGAATATTGATGTTACCTTCTGAAATGGAATTTGCTAGAACATGTACTGGCCAGCTAGAGGGAGAGGCCCAATAACAAAGGTGCCAAACAAATGATTCTCTTGTGCTTTTTGATCTGAGAAAGTAATTTGCTAAGCTGGTTAGGATTTTCCCTTACCAGCAAAAGTTCTCATCCATCTTGCGCTCTGTTTTTAAGGTTCACTTCCTCAAGGTCCTTCTATCCACTTCTATTCCAATATCACAAGACACACATACACAAACACACACTCATCTGCCCCAAATCTTGGGTTTTATTTTCCCCAGAGTCACATTTGCAAATATGCCAGGGAAAGACCTGAAAGTTATCTGCCAGGATCTCTGAGTGAATGATGCTGCTTCCTAAAGTCATATCCTGCTCCACTTGGATGGAAGACAAGACAAAATCAAATATATGTGAAGAAATTATATTCTTTCTGGTGAAAATCTCATTCTGTATCTATCCACCTATTATTTATCCATTCATCCATCTGGCTATCTAACCATCTATATACCTAGCATCTGCCCATAATTCAAAAATGTCTGATGAGCATTGGCTCTGAATCAGGTACTTTAATAAACCCTGGAGGTATAAAAAATCACACACATTAATCTCTATCTCCAAGAGCTTTCTGTTTCATGGCTGAAATAGAGAAACATCCCACTGTGGCAATGATATGATAGAGCTATATTCAGTCAGTGTGAAACATGAAGGATGGCCATCCAATCCTAAGAGGAAGGCAGAGTATGAAAAAGCTTCCAAGATTTCAGCTAATGAGTATAAGGTATCCCAAAACTGGAGAGTAATGGAATAGTAATGGGAGGGGCAGGGATTAATGTGGAAATATGGAGAAGATTCTCCAAGCTTAAAATAATAGCATGTGTAGGTACAGAGGCATTAGGGAACATGGCCTGCTTTGGGGAAACAGCAAGAAACCCTGATCCACAGGGGTGGAGTGGTGGAAGGTGAGGCTGGAGAATGGATGGTGCTGAGTTGTGAAAGTCTTGCATTTGCGGTAAGAAGAGTAAAAAATCTGTCCTCCCTTCCTCTTACTGAAGGTGAAGTTGGACATGCTGGGGACCATTTTGAAGGGAATTTACTCATAGGGCCATTTATAGCTGTGAGATGACTCTTGTAACTTAGGTCAGGCTCATGTTTCAAATTGGGTTTATTGTTTCATCAAGCGAAGGGGATTGGGGTGCGAGGAGTCAAGCCTTTGCACCCAAGGTCCAAGAAGTAAAACAGTAAACAAGGAGACAGGCGGACTTGGAGTCATAACATTAAGAATAGCCTTAGACTCATAACAAGAAGAATAGCCTTCCTTCATAACAGACATGCAGTTTATGTTCTCCTTGGTGAGATGAGCTTGCTCCCTGGGTAAGCCATGAGGACCTCAACGGTAGCTCCCTCTAGTGTAAATACCAAAGATGAGTCAGAAGCCACTGTCATCTATACTGTGGGACGTCAGACAACCCTGCCTTCCCTGGAATAGCAGAGTAAGCACAACAGAGAGCTTCTACTGGCAATGGACAGAGATTTCCTTGACTGCAAAGTATATACACAAATGAGATTGGTATTATATAGCAGATTAACAGAGAAGAATAAATTTATAGAGAAGTGATAAGACAAAGGAAAAAGGTTTTGGGCTTCTGAGAGAATGCAAATAAATATATGGGGGAAACTAATATAGTTTGTGCAGGTCCTTTGGCATGAACTTTCCATCTTGTTCATGACCATAAACTTCCTTGGGAGAGGGGTCTCAAGCGTGTACTCATTTCTCAAATGTTTCTCTCTTTTGTTAGATAAGGGAAGCTCCAGGAATGCTCCTTTCTATTGAATCTCGAATGCCTGCAGCTCATAATAATCCTTATGCCAAGATTGCATATTCTGATCCTCCACAAGTTCTAATGCCCTTTGTAGCTAAGAGGACAGTGCCCACTTTGTTGTCATTGAGTCCCTAGATCATATCCGACTCTGCAACTCCCTGGACGGTAGCACGCCAGGCTCTCCTGTCCTTCACTCTCTCCTAGAGTTTGCTCAAATTCATGTCCATTGAGTCTGTGATGCTATTTAACCATCTCATGTTCTGTCTTCCCCTTCTCCTCCTGCCTTCAATCTTTCCCAGCATCAGGGTCTTTCCCAATGAGTCAGCTCTTTGAATTAGGTGCCTACAGTATTGGAGCTTCAGCTTCAGCATTAATCTTTTCAATGAATATTCAGGGCTGATTTCCTTTAGGATTGACTGGTTTGATCTCCTTGTAGTCCAAGGGACTCTTCAAACACCACACCCCCCAGCACCACAGTTTGGTGCTGTGAGATTGAAAAGCATCAATTCTTTGTGCTCAGCATTCTTTGTGGTCCAACTTTCAAATCCGTATATGATTCCTGGAAAAACTATAGCTTCGACTATACAGATCTTTGTCAGAAAAGTGATGTCTCTGCTTCTTTAATATGCTGTCTAGCTTTGTTATAGCTTTCCTTCCAAGGAGCACTGATGGAGAAATTGCACATGGGACAATGATTTTGGTCCAAAAGGGTAGTCTCTGTGGAATTTTGAGCAAGAGAGAGGTGATTAGAACTGTGCTTCAGGAGCATTTTTCTGGTAGAAACGGGTCATAAATGGTTAAAGACCTCAGGCCCAGACACAGAAGGCTAAGAAATAAAAGAGTACTTCCTCATATTGTGCTAATCAAACCATGGCTATTTAATCAATATTCAGGGACAATAATAAATAATTGATTTGACCAATAAATTAGTGACCTGATGAGGTTGTTTCTTCCTTTTACCTTCTCTTTCTGGCATCTGTTGTCTTCCTGAAAGAAAAAAAAAGCGAATATCATTCTTCCCAGTGTCATATTGTTGCAGTGCATTACATTAAAAGAGCCCAGGTTGATTAGAATTTTTTTCAGTTCATTTGTTCTTGCTAGA
Organism: Capra hircus; assembly: GCF_001704415.2. Taxonomy (NCBI): domain Eukaryota; kingdom Metazoa; phylum Chordata; class Mammalia; order Artiodactyla; family Bovidae; genus Capra; species Capra hircus. The sequence goes on along the minus strand of NC_030823.1, from coordinate 24,212,658 downwards.
GAATGATTTCTGAGCACCTGTTTGACACCAGAAATCTTAAATCTCTTATGACTTTGGAAGCTGACTTTTTAATAGACCACTTACAGGCTTTCTAAAAATGATTGTAATTTAGATCATAGGTACTGAAATGAACCACTGACCAGCACAGTTCTTTTGGAAGATAGTCTAGTGATGAGTGTCCCATATAACAATGAAGATAATATGTGGGCCTCTGGAGCCTGTTGACTCATTCTTAAAACTCTAATTCTTAACTCACCCAGCACGTGGGTTATGAGTCAGACTCAGGCTAGCGGGGATAAGAGGGCCCTTTTAGGGGACTGGGCATGGATGGCGCATTTGCCCTGACATTCCATGTATATTTCATAAGAGACATTGATATATATTTGATTCATGGCTTGGTCTTCCAGGACAATGCTCTCAGCAGGGAATTGGGGACTAACTGGGGGATGGAGTCCTGACTTCCAAGTAGATTGTTAATAATTCACCCTGATCCTTGATTCACCTATTATTGAAATGAAGACATTTCTCTTTCTATTATAGTGATAGAGTTTTTCTTTTTTTCAGCAACAATATGGGGTAGACATGGGTTTGCTCCCCAAATAGTTTTCTCCTTCTGAATTAATCAGTAGATGGAAATCATTTGAGAAGCTTGGATGTAGAAGAAGAATGGCCAACCCAACAGAGAGGAAGAGTCAGAATTTGCCATTGTCTTTGACAAAGTGCCTCAGTAATTTTGAAATTTAGTATATTTTTCAAATTGCGTAGGCACAGACCCCTAAATGTGTATCAGAATCCCCTGAGAGGCTCCTAAACCATGTATTCTTGTAAACAGCTATGGCCCAAAAAAGTCTGTATTGGACGTAATATTTTGTATGTTTAAAAGTTCCCTAGGGGTTGTCCTTAAGGCCAAGTTTTAGGATCATTAGCTTTATACTGGAATGTCATTTTAGGGGTTTTCAATTAGATTGTTTTTAATCATAATGTCAACTGCTAGTTCCAGTAATTGCTTCTTTTCTTGTGTGCCCTAAGGACTTCATGTGAATTGAATGTCAGGAAACCCCTGGGTCTGTGAACATGAGTGACTGCCCTTGCTTTTGCACAAAGGCTTTCCGAGCCATACTCTTTTACTCTCCTGCTGTGCCCTGCTCTGGACTCATCTGCCTGGTGATTAGTAACACAGGACTGGGGGAGTGCCTTGCTGGCCAGCACCTCAGCTCCTACTAGACTTCTTTTCCCTCTACCATCTTCTCAATCCTTCTTCTATCTCACCTTCTCTTTTCATGTCTTCAGCTGTTCATGAGTGACTCTGAAACTCCAACTTGCCTCAAGCAGAGAAGGAAAGAAAGAGGGCTAAACACTTTCTTTCCTCCTCCTTCATTTCTTCTTCCAACTTCTGATCTGGAGGAAATCTTAACCTGTCTCACAAAAGGTGCTCAGTTATTTTTTCTGAAGAAAGAGTGATTAGTGCCTGATTTATGTACCAGACTACTCTTACATGCTAACCAAGGCAGTGCATTCTGGTTTTAAATGTCAATTTTTTTCTCCCTGTACTATTGGATATTGATACCCTTGAGTTGGCTCTAGATTGCAAGTTCTTACAGTATGGATTCATAACATCATTTTAATTCTCTGAGAATTAAATTCTTTCTCAAAAGAAAGATAGTAAGCCCTTAATTGCTTTTTTTAAAATAAGAAAATTGAAAATAAGTCAGAAAAATAAAAGTTATGGTCTTTGTGAAATAAAGCTTGAGTGACTCTACTGAAGAGCCATGACCACAACTCCTACCTGGGTGGGAGGGTGCCCACCTCTGTGTTCCAGAATATCCTTAGCATGAAACACAGTCCAGATGATCTCTGAATAGGCTGGTCTCTCAAACACTTCACAGGAAAGGAAAAAATAAAAAATATTAAGTGCAATAGTAACTACTCAGCAAATAACCCACCTAAAAACTCCAACGATTTGATTCTGATGACCCATCACCTTGAATACCAATTACCTAGTTATTTTCACAAGTAAATCACTTTAATTTTTTGTCTGGCCATCTGATTTGCTCTGTGAGAATGGGAAAATGTAGGTTTGGATATGGGGATAAAAATTTTTAGACAAATGGCTTCCCACAGCTCAGAAAAGACTGTCAAACAGTGTCACTGAGAACATCATGATTAGAGTAATCTGAGATAATTATCTTCCCAGAGAGATAAAGAAGCATAGTTCTGAGTTTTGCAGAAAAAAATTATACAAATGTGTAAGAAAAATTTGAAAAAGTAACAACTTTGATTCTAACCCAACCATGAGATAAAAGAGGAAGTAAAAATTATTATACTAATTTGAATAAGATGTTTAATTAATTGCTGCAAAAATTGTGAGTATATAAATATTGATACATAATAGAACTGTAAGAAGAGAAAGTGCTACTTTATGTTTAGAGTAAGGAGAAATTTTTTTTGCCCACTCAGACTCTTAGACAATCTCTAAACACAGACTTGGGAGAAGGTACAGTTGTGGAAGGTATATTTGGGAACTGAAAGGGAAATTGAATTGCAGAAGATGACTCAGAGTTTGGAGAAGGGGGCCTGGTTCTAGTGGAAGGCTCTGGAACATCTTTGTTTGCTGTGTGACTAGGAATAACACACTTTGCCTCTCTGGGCTTCAGTTTTTCCAAGTGTGAGATAAATGAAAAAGCTTCCAAACTTTCTTCCCATTTCATATTATGATATTGTGATTCTAAATATGAAATTCACAAGACTAGTTTTGAAAATCCTGACCTCCTGTATTTCACTGGCTTCACTGTTAAGCCCCTTCTGGATCTGTTTGTTATTTCACTAAGCCAGAGGTTCTGTGACTTGGTGAACCTCAGAATCCCTGAAGAGCTGTAAAAACACAGGTTGATGACTCCTACTCCCATGGTTTCCTTTTCAGTTGTGGGGTCCAGGAATCTATCTTTCCAGTGAGCTCCCAGATGATGCTGATGCTGCTGGCCCCAGGGCTGCACTTTGAGAACCATTACACTGAATGGTAAAAGCCCAGACTCTGCCTGCAGAGAACACAGATCAAAGATCCCTGGTCAACCTGACTCCTCACTGCTTGGGGATATAGGTCCAGGTTTAGTTTTCTAACCTCTTATTTCTTGTATACATTTTTGTGAAACATTAAGACAGGAAAGTCAAAGAGATAAACTCAAGGCCATTTCTTCCCTGGGTTCCTAGTACCTTGGCTGTGTCCAAGTGGGCAGAGAGCAGGGTGAGCTGACAGTGGAGTGAAACAGGCTGCAGAGGGTGAATTGGGCTAGAGAGGTGGGACAGAGGGAGCCTCAGGAGGGACGGGATATATGTATACATGTAGCTGATTCATGTTGCTGTGCAGTAGAAACCAACACAATGTTGTGAAGTAATCATCCTCCAATTAAAATAATAATAATAATGCTTACCTTCTCTAGGCCCCAGCTTCCTAAGCTACAAACCTGGTCTAATGCTGTCTATGACAGAAGACTGCTGACAAGCTTACATTAGAAAATGCTGCTAAAATGCTTAGAATCATGGCAGGCAGGTAGTGAAGTGGTTAATGAGGGGCAGATATTGTGATTAATTCATGGAACACTTTAAAAACATCACCCTTGTAAAAAGACAGGGGCACTGTGTGCCCGGGGCAATGTGTCCCAGACCTGAAATCTGATGCCATAAGGTACACTGGGCAAGTCCTGACTTAAGTGGAAACTGTCCCCCAGGCTGACAGACTCTGGGATGTCCACACATAACCAGATGGCAAATTCTTCCAGATACAGTTCACCAGACTTAATTTTGGTGGCCCATGTTCTCCAATTTTGTTCAGATCGAGTCTAAATATGTTCATCCATCCTGGACTCTAATTCCCAAGTGGAGTTTAGAAAAGAAAGAAATGCTGTCTCTTTGTGGATTTAAGATGAGTCATTCCTCTTTTTCGGTTGGGTTTCCATCTGAGAATAGGCAGTGGTTAGGGAATAATTTGATCCTCTTATGTTTCAGCATGTTCACGTCACTTATTTTACATAACAAGTAAACCCTCTTTATCAGTTCAGTTCAGTTGCTCAGTTGTGTCTGATTCTTTGTGACCCCATGAATTGCAGCACCCCAGGACTCCCTGTCCATCACCAACTCCTGGAGTTCACTCAAACTCATGTCCATTGAGTCGGTGATGCCATCCAGCCATCTCATCCTCTGTCCTTCCTTTCTCCTGCCTGCAATCCCTCCCAGCATCAGGATCTTTTCCAGTGAGTCAACTCTTTGCACCAGGTGGCCAAAGTATTGGAGTTTCAGCCTCAGCATCAGTCCTTCCAATGAACACCCAGGACTGATTTTGTGTAAGATGGACAGGTTGGATCTCCTTGCAGTCCAAGGGACTCTCAAGAGTCTTCTCCAATACCACAGTTTAAAAGCATCAATTCTTCGGTGCTCAGCTTTCTTCACAGTCCAACTCTCACATCCATACACGACCATTGCAAAAACGATAGCCTTGACTAGATGGACCTTAGTCTGCAAGGTAATGTCTCTGTTTTTGAATATGCTATCTAGGTTGGTCATAACTTTCCTTCCAATGAGTAAGCACCTTTTAATTTCATGGCTGCAATCACCATCTGCAGTGATTTTGGAGTCCAGAAAAACAAAGTCTGACACTGTTTCCACTGTTTCCCCATCTATTTCCCATGAAATGATGAGACCAGATGCCATGATCTTAGTTTTCTAAATGTTGAATTTTAAGCCAACTTTTTCACTTTTCTCTTTCACTTTCGTCAAGAGGCTTTTTAGTTCCTCTTCACTTTCTGCCATTGGGGGTGGTATCATCTGCATATCTGAGGTGACTGATATTTCTCCCAGCAATCTTGATTCCAGTTTGTGCTTCTTCCAGCCAAGTGTTTCTCATGATGTAGTCTGCACATAAGTTAAATAAGCAGGGTGACAATATACAGCCTTGATGTACTCTTTTTCCTATTTGGAACCAGTCTGTTGTTCCATGTCCAGTTCTAACTGTTGCTTCCTGACCTGTATACAGGTTTCTCAAGAGGCAGGTCAGGTGGTCTGGTATTCCCATCTCTTCCAGAATTTTCCACAGTTGATTGTGATCCACACAGTCAAAGGCTTTGGCATAGTCAAAGGCTTTGGCATAGTCAAAAAAGCAGAAATAGATGCTTTTCTGGAACTCTCTTGCTTTTTCCATGATCCAGTGGATGTTGGCAATTTGATCTCTGGTTCTTCTGCCTTTTCTAAGACCAGCTTGAACATCTGGAAGTTCACGGTTCATGTATTGTTGAAGCCTGGCTTGGAGAATTTTGAGCATTACTTTACTAGCATGTGAGATGAGTGCAATTGTGCGGTAGTTTGAACATTTTTGGCATTGCCTTTCTTTGTGATTGGAATGAAAACTGCCCTTTTCCAGTCCTGTGGCCACTGCTGAGTTTTCCAAATTTGCTGGCATATTGAGTGTAGCACTTTCATAGCATCATCTTTCAGGATTTGAAATAGCTCAACTGGAATTCCATCACCTCCACTAGCTTTGTTCGTAGTGATGCTTTCTAAGGCCCGCTTGACTTCACATTCCAAGATGTCTGGCTCTAGATGAGTGATCACACCATCGTGATTATATGGGTCATGAAGATCTTTTTTGTACAGTTCTGTGTATTCTTGCCACCTCTTCTTAATATCTTCTGCCTCTGTTAGGTCCTTACCATTTCTCTCCTTTATCGAGCCCATCTTTGCATGAATTGTTCCCTTGGTATCTCTAATTTTCTTGACGAGATCTCTAGTCTTTCCCATTCTCTTGTTTTCCTCTATTTCTTTGCATTGATTGCTGAGGAAGGCTTTCTTATCTCTCCTTGCTATTCTTTGTAACTCTGCATTCAGATGCTTATATCTTTCCTTTTCTCCTTTGCTTTTCACTTCTCTTCTTTTCACAGCCATCTGTAAGGCCTCCTCAGACAGCCATTTTGCTTTTTTGCATTTCTTTTCTATGGGAATGGTCTTGATCCCTGTCTTCTGTACAATGTCACGAACCTCTGTCCATAGTTCATCAGGCACTCTATCAGATCTAGTCCCTTAAATCTATTTCTCACTTCCACTGTATAATCCTAAGGGATTTGATTTAAATTATACCTGAATGGTCTAGTGGTTTTCCCCACTTATGCAATTTAAGTCTGAATTTGGCAATAAAGAGTTCATGATCTGAGCCACAGTCAGCTCCTGGTGTTGTTTTTGCTGACTGTATAGAGCTTCTCCATCTTTGGCTGCAAAGAAAAAAAAAAAAACAAAAAACCCAGTCTTATCTGTGTGTATATCTCCCACACAGTGGTGTTCAGAGCAATAATTAATGATGTTCATTAAGAACTCACTAATATCTACCTCTGAGTTGGGAGCTTTGGGACACAGATAAGACATGCAGGAAGTAAATTTTGTTCTCTCTCCTAAGACCTGGTATCTTTGTTAGAAAGTTAAGGTGAACATGTAAATTAATTATCAAACATTGAATTATGAAATTTCATTTTTTAAAACCTCAGTTTAGAATGCTCTTCTTGCTCTTTGAAATCATTCAAGTCCTATACTTTTATTTTATTATTTTTTTGACTGCACCATACATGTTGTGGGATTTTCTCTGACTAGGGATTGAACTCAGTCCACTGCTATGAAAGGGCTTCCCTGGTAGCTCAGATGGTAAAGAATCTACCTGCAGTCCAGGAGACGTGGGTTTGATTCCTACATCAGGAAGATTCCCTGGAGGAGGACATGGCAACCCACTCCATTATTCTTGCCTGGAGAGCTTCATGGACAGAGGAACGTGGTGGGTGACAGTCCATAGGGTCACAAAGAGTTGGACATAACTTGGTGACTAACACACTTAACACTTCTTAGCTCAGTGAAAACTCAGAATCCTAACCACTAGGCCACCAGGGAAGTCCCCTATACATATTTTAAATTCCATGTTATGAAAAAGCCTTTTCCAAGAGAGCTCTGGAGTGGAAGGGAGGAGACCAGGAACTGGTCCCTAAGGATCTACTCCAAGGATTCCCTTATTGTCACTCATCCAATGTGGGTAAACTTATTTGGGGGTCTTGGATCACCCCCTTGGGTCAGTGGTCCAGGCCATTCTCATAACTAACGGATTTTTAAATCTAAGTTTGAAGCAGACAGGCAAGTGCTAAGTAAGTCTTCAGAGTGGAAGGTGCAGGTCCCCGGGGATTAACATACTGCTGCCCAAGTCCAGCATGAGCTGCAGATTGCAGATTCCAGAGATCACTATTCTAGGGGAGCCAGGAGCAGAGTCAGCGGGGGTGGGGCTTGCCAAGCTTCTCCTCCCCCCATTGACTTCGAGAGGCAGCCCATTAAAGGCAAGTGTCTTGGTTTTCAAACCAGCTGAAACATAAATTTTATCTTGAATAAGAGGATCACAGACACTTGAGTAATAAAGCTGTAAACAGATATAAAAATATATGTGTGTTCATAAGCATATGTTAGGCAAATGAGTAATCATGGAAAACTATTGCCTTTGGGGATGTCTCTCCGCATGACTGGAAGGTGCTCATCATAATATGTAAAAAGGTTCTTATCGATGTCTGAGACCAATGTTGTGTATGTGTGCTAAGTCACTTCAGTTGTGTCTGACTCTTTGCGACCTATGGGCCGTAGTCCCCAGGCATCTCTGTCCATGAGATTCTCCAGGCAAGAATACTGGAATGGGTTGCCATGCCCTTCTCCTTTCCTGCCTTGGCACGTGGGTTCTTTGCCACTAGTGTCCCCTGAGAAACCCTAAGAGACTAAAGGTCATGAAGACTCAAATAAAACAGTTCTTTCTTATTTTTGATGCTCCTTATCTGATTCATAATAAAATAAAAATGTCCCCAACTGCTTTTCTCTTAAATACATAATATTATGTAAGTAAATAAGAACAGAGCAGAAAAGTTGGAACATAAATTCTCAGAAAATTTCTGAACCTGCTTACAGCCTAAAGTGTGCAAACTGATGATATTGGAGGGCCTTCCAGTGTCTCCACAATACACTCTAGGGTCCTATGTGGAGACTTGATCACCCTGAAAAAAGTTTGAGTCAAGTAACAGTTACTGAAGATTTGTGGTGTGTCTGAACCATCCTAGGTATTTTCATCTGTAACCTCGTTTGTGGTTCCCAAGGCAGCACTGTGACAGAGAAAATGTTAGTCGCTCAGTTGTGTCTGAGTCTTTGCGACCCCATGGACTGCAGCTCTCCAGGCTCCTCTGTCTGTGGGACTTTCCAGGCAAGAGTACTGGAATGAGTTGCCATTTCCTTCTCCAGGGGACCTTCCTCACCCAGGGATCGTACCCCCTCTCCTCCCTCTCCTGCATTGACTGTGTAAAATGCTCAGCATCATGCAGGGCAAGCAGTGACCTGGAGGTGACCCAGTACTTGTGCAAAGGGGCAATGCTGCAGATGGGCCCTGGCTGCCTCTACTGGCTGAGTCCAGAGGGCTGTCCAATATCTAACTGGTCGTGGTGGGACCAGCAGCAGAATTTCTGCTGATAAAGAAATGTGTTCCTGTGACATATTTGTGGTTGACATTTTACTCCTCGGAGTGGAAATGGAGTAAAAGGCAAAAGAATGCCTCCCTCGACATACCAAGGAGGGAGATCTGGGGAGTTGATGTCTAGCCAAGGCAGATAATGACCCAGGTTTTCTGGGAGGCATGGGTCAGCTGAAAGGGATGTGAGGATAACGTGAGGAGGATGTCTGACATGGTGGAGAATGGGCCTGGCCAGGCACTCCATTGAGCCTCTTTCTCCACCTAGGTCCTCTTACTGTCCTGGATGGAGGGCAAGACCAAGGCGAGAATCAGAACCCTCCCCTCTTGTCCATGGAGCCAAAGGTCCCAGCACTCCAGGGGAGCAGGGATTTGCAGCCTCTGGGCTCAGGCTGTGGTCTGGTGTACATTTCCTGAACCGTCCCTTCTGCGTCCTGCCCCCAGGCCTCTGGAGATTAAAGAGGCTCCATCCCATGCAGGGCCAGGAGACCAAATGTGAAGTCTATTTTATAAAGCTGAATTCTTGCCCTGTGAGGTAATGGGATTCATCATGCAGAGTTGGTGATGGCTGTGGCTGAGAGGAAAGCAGCATTATGGGGGTCACAACCACAGCACAGATGCCATGTCGTTTACCAACCAGGCTCCCACTACAGCTCCAGCCACCACCCACCCATTCTCCTGGCTGAATGGGAGAGATTTTGAAGACGGAGAAGAGTCACTGAAAGGAGTGAATTTTTAATATTTAGCTTTTCCCACATGAAAAAAAGGATGGATTTTTAAGAGCTGTTTGTCTACAAGTATAGTGTAGTGACTACGAAAATAATGAAGATCCCTTCTATTACAGTATGTGGAACATCTTCCCTGAGTTACTCTGTGTGCGTGCCGAGTTGCTTCAGTTCCCACTCTTTGTGACCCCATGGAGTGAGGCACGCCAGTCTCCTCCGTCCATGAGGTTTTCCAGACAAGAATACTGGAGTGGGTTTGCCGTTTCTTCCTCCAACGGATCTTCCTGATCCAGGGAGCGAACTTGCGTCTCTTACTTCTGCTGCATTGTAGGCAGATTCTTTACTGCTGAGCCATCAGGGATGCCAAATCAATCACCATTAATATACATGAGTTCTTTATATATATAGGATATTAACTCCTTATTGGACATAACATTTCTACCTCCCAGGAAAGAACTGACCACTCAATCAGGTCAACATGTGGATAAATTTTGCCCTTTACACAAACAGACTCAGAAGAATGAATGGAATTTCTGGCACCTGGGCCCTGAGATAGTCATTCCTGCAGATATTTACTGAGGGTCTGCCGTGTCCCTCTACTGGGCTATAGTAATTCAAATACAAGGAAGACAGACAGGTTCCCTCTCCTCCTGGAGCCAGCAGAGAGGGGTTTAGGGGAGAACTTGTGGGCTTCTACCTTCTTAGGGAGATAGAAAGGGCCTATCTACATCCCTTGGAATGGGTTCACTTATTCATAGATGCATATGTTTATTTTTCTTAAGCAACTTTGAAACACAAAAGAAAGTGAAAAAATATTCCCATCTGGTTTCTTTCTTCCAAATAGGAAATTGCATGAAGAGTTATAATCAGGGTAAGAAACATGTGGGCTTAGGGATACTGTGCCATGGTGCTCTCCTGACATCAGATGCTGCATGACCGACTCTATTAAAGGCACCCAGGATTCTTTATTTTCTTGAAACAAATTTTTCTTGAATGACAACATGATGTTCTTATGTTCTCAGTAAAAATGAAGATAGCGGAATACTGAGAAAGTTACTAGAGACATGAAGGCAGAGAGGAGAATAGCAGGTTAGCAGTTGACTAAGTATAGTTTTCAAGTGAGATAGAACCACCAAAGAGTCATGTCTCTGTCACTTCTGTGGGGTCTTTGGCAAACTACCTAACTTTCTGAGCATTGTTGGCTTGTCATTAAATGATGCAACGATTTGTGTGTTGCAAAATTTTTGGAGATACTTTTAATAAAAGTGCCATAATGTGACACATATTTAAAGTTCAAATGAGCTCTTTCAGGCTTTGATTTGACCCCATTTCTTCCTGTTCATACCTCTACTTTGAATACAGAGAGTAGTGCTTCATATTCTCTTCCCTAAGAAACCAAGAAATGATGATCACCCCACTGGTGTTAAATTATTCTGGACAAATGCTTCAGTCTTGAAAGTTCTCCCTGAAGTAGGGTTGCCAGATAAAATAAAGGACATTCAGTTCTGCCTAATGGAACTGACTTATACTAAAAAGTTATCTATTGTGTATCTGACACTCAAATTTAACTAAGCATCCTATATTTTCACTTGCTGGATTGATCAATGCTATCCCCAAGGTCTTAGTTGTCTTAACCTCCCACTTGAAAAGAGTTCATGGCTCATGGCTTCTTCTGGGGACTTCTAATGCCCACACAGCACTCCCTGCATGCCTGCATATTCCCAGGTCTCCTTTCAGATGTCTCGGTGCTGGATCAAAGTATCTCTGTTGGCTTTGCAGATTCCTTTGTATCTCTAAAATCCATTTTCTATCCCTTTGATCTTTTCAAAGCTCTCAAATGTATCTCTGATTCATTGAAGGCATATGATGGGATTTGGCTGTTTAAAATGTGGGTAAATCCCTAGTCTGGAGATCTTGATTTTGGAGTGGTTTGTTTGGGGTGGGAGAGAAGAAGCAGCCAGTTCTTATTTGATAGCCTCCAGATTGCTCAAATATATCCATGCTTTCTCAGGCTTACGGTTGCTCCATCAATTCTGTCCTTGCTCAGTTAAGTTCAACATTATCGAGCGTAATTACAGGGAGGTACTTTGGTGACAGAGAACCTGAGGAGACAAAGATGGATAAGATGCTTCCCTGCTCTCTAGAATCTCACCAATGGGTACAGGAGACAGACCAGCAAACGGATGACGAAGCTGTGTGATGCAGGCTCTGGCTAAAGAAGGCCGTGGATGCTGTAAGAGCATAGAGACAGGCACCTGGAATGAAAGGGAGGGTCTGGAGGGACAGACTCTCTGTTGATGAGTTGATGAGCTTTCAGGTAAAGAAACATGTTAAGGCATTCTGGACAGGTGAAACTGCTTGGGCTGTTGGGCAGATGAACAAAGGCTTGGGCTGTATGAACAGCCATGTGCGAGGCAGAGGAACTTTGTTTTTCGCTACTGAGATCTTTGATTAGCTGCTGCTACTGAGTCAGAGACCTAACAAGTCTTCTTGTTATTACTATTATTTTTTAAGAACGTTTATATTTTTAATTGAAGGATAATTGCCTTACAATATTGCATTGGTTTCTGCCATACACCAACATAAACCCGCCAGTATACCTATGACTGATTTATATTACTATTATTCTTTTTACTTTTATTTCTAGCTTTAAAAAGAGAGACAGAAAGAAGAAAAAGGAAAACTACTTGAAATCATACATCCTTGTATCTTTCATGTTTAGCACATAGTTATTTCACACCATAAATTCTTAGATCAAAAATGAAGAATGTATACTCAGGGAAAGCCCCATCATAAGAAAACACAGGGAGCATCATGATAGATACCAGTTTTCTCAGAGTTTACTTGAGTCACCACCTTGACACGTCATAGCATCCTGATGACCAACCTCAGCCCTCATCACTTTCTGGAACTCTGACTTCTAGGGAGATAGTTGTGTTGGACTGTCCGTTAATATCTACAATATTTATATCCACCCCAGGCTGGCGCCTCTTTCTCAAACATTTGAAAGAGGTGAAATTTCCTCCAGCCAATACTGAGCTAGCTAATCCCCTCATATTCAGCATGGAGCTTCGCATGTGGTCATTTATTCCTTAAATACACATGGAGGTCTAATGATATGCAGCCCACTATGCTGAAATGGCATCACTGACTCGATGGATGTGGGTCTGAGAGAACTCCGGGAGTTGGCGATGGACAGGGAGGCCTAGCGTGCTGCAATTCATGGGGCCGCAAAGAGTCGGACACGACTGAGCGACTGAACTGACTGACTGATTGATGCTGGAATGGGTGGATTTCCCAAGTGGCTCAGTGGTAGAGAGTCAGCCTGCCAATGCAGGATACACAGGAGATGCTGGTTTGATCTGTGGGACAGGAAGATATCCTGGAGGAGCAAATGTCAACCCACTCCAATATTTTCGCCTGGAAAATTCCATGGTCTGGGGAGTCTGGTGGGCTATAGGCGATGGGGTTGCGAAAGAGTCGGACACAACTTGGGGACTAAACAACAACAACAACACCACGCAGGGATGGGGCTACAGTGACAAGTGTGACCCCCAAGTTTCCTTCCCTCACAGAGTCTGCTTCTCAGGGAAAAAACAGATGACACAGAAATGAGGTTACACTTCAGGAATGATCCAAGTCCATTAACAGATGACTCGCCACCCTCTGGACAAACCACAGCTGGAACAGGCACAGCTTGCCTTAGAAGAGCAGAGTGGTGAGGGCAAGGCATGAGGGATTGGCAGACTAAACTTTCCAAGTCTCAGGTTCCTCCTCTGAACAATGGCCATTCTAGTGCTTATCTCTGAAGAGGTACTGTGAGAATTAAAGAGGCAATAATGTAAGCCAGCTGATTAGCAAAATGCTCGACACAGAGTTAGAATTTATGTATGTTGGAATATTTTATTAGGCTGGTCTGAGGTTGCATATTCTTGTGCCTGTTCAGTTCAGTTCAGTTCAGTTCAGTTGCTCAGTCGTGTCCAACTCTTTGCGACCCCATGAATCGCAGCATGCCAGGCCTCCCTGTCCATCACCAACTCCCGGAGTTCACTCAGACTCACGTCCATCCAGTCAGTGATGCCATCCAGCCATCTCATCCTCTGTCGTCCCCTTCTCCTCCTGCCCCCAATCCCTCCCAGCATCAGGGTCTTTTCCAATGAGTCAACTCTTCGCATGAGGTGGCCTAAGTACTGGAGTTTCAGCTTTAGCATCATTCCTTCCAAAGAAATCCCAGGGCTGATCTCCTTCAGAATGGACTGGTTGGATCTCCTTTCAGTCCAAGGGACTCTCAAGAGTCTTCTCCAACACTGCAGTTCAAGAGCATCAATTCTTCGGCACTCAGCCTTCTTCACAGTCCAACTCTCACATCGCCTGTAGAAATACCAAATTCCACTGCCCCCTGAACCATCCAGTTACTCCTAAAACTAGCAATCCCTAGATTTACCTGAGACACATGGAGCCCCAGTCGGGTGCTGAATTCTGCATCTTTTCAAAGTCTCCTTCCCCCTGTCAGAGTAGTCTTTTCTTGAGTCTCAGATTAATTGTTTTGACACTTGTTCAGGAATAGATGACTGTCTCACACAATATGTCTTCGCAAAATATTATTTGGGAGGTTAACTGGTGGATTTCAGACCCTGTTACACATTTCCTGTGCGTCATGCCCAGAATACAGAGATGAAACACTTTGTACAAATTAATTGCACTAATTGTTACATATGTGGGGTTAGGGCCACTTGAATGTATTATGCAAATTTATGCAAAATAGATGTAAATAGCACACTCATCATCCTCTTAAACACAATTATCATTACTGGCTCTCACCCAAGAAATGTGTTTTGAAGAGTGAATTAGGATTCACTCAATGACAAGAGTGAATAATAACAAGAGTTAATAACAAGAGTGAATTAGGATTCACTCTTTATCAATAGAGACACAGCCTAAACCTTTAAAATTTTCTGTTCAGTTGATTCCTATTGTATTGTAGCTTTAAGTATCTGGAATGGTGGTGGTCTCAATTGTTTTTCCAGTAAACTTACTGGTCAAAGATGGAGGTGCAGCATTTAACACAGCTTGAGGGAGAGACAAAGCCTTAAAGAAAAGATTTAAAAGTTAATGTTCTTTACCATCTGGTTATAATATACAAATAATACAAATAACTGGTAAAATCTACAAAGAGTTATGTTTTAAGCAAATATGATAAATAATAAGTTCAATCTTATAAAACAGACAGATGAGGAAATGATTGATGATACTGAAAATGAATGCTTTGCTTTACAAAATAATTCACCTTAGGGTATATTAAATACCACCTCATTTGGTATATTTGAAATGTGACTACCATTTGGAAAGTAAATAATTTATATACAGATTTTTCAGGAAATTACCTAAAATCATCTATTGTGATGTATAACCTATATGAGATGTTTTATTTATGACTCAATCGGAATTATGGATCAAGGATGACTCAAATAAAATGTCAGGGAAAGTGCAAATTTAGGATTGCCTAGATGATAAGAATAACAAGATGGGATTGTTATTTTTATCTCTAAAAAACATGCGCAACAAACAAACACTTACTCAAGAATCGAACAAGGTTTGAGAACGTTTGAGGGAAGGTGTTAGGATTCAGTTTGCAGAGCAAAGGTTGGAGGAAACCTCGGTAAGACTTGAGGAAGTGAGGGCTGGATGAAGAGGTATGCTACCAGACGGGCCCCCTGTTGCACGGCTGGCAAGCTTGATGACATATATTAAGAATTCTGTGTTCTAGGAACCATGCTGGGTATTTTAAGTGGATGAACTGTTTCAGTTCTCATTCTTGAATTGTCAAATTACTACCCTCCCCCTTTTTAAAAAGAACAACTACTGAGCATACTGAGGCTTAGGGACACTATCTAAGAATTGGCTTATGACTAGAGACTGACACATCTAGGTTTGTTTGATTCTAAAACTCAGGCCTTTCAACCATTGTCTAGACAGATTTAAAAAATCTGAGACTCAGGGAAGGTTCTCCCTTTGGTGAGAGTTTAAAAATTCTAATATACTGCTAAAATATTCAAGGTAATGTTTGTTTCAGGGGAAGCATATTTAAAAAGGGATTGGCTCTTAGTTGCCTTGGATGATCCAGTGAAGGATTGGGTTTAACATGGGAGAAGGTTGCAACTTTCATATTGACTGATTCATAGGATGTGACGGCTGCCTTTCTACAGGAGTACTGAAACTGATCCAAGGATTTAACTTTTCAGATGTGTCATCAGTAAAGTTTTTAAATAATATTTTCTGAAATAAAATACAGATTCCACAGTTGGCCAAAGTTTTATTTATTTTTTTCACTTGTGAATTTTTGGGGGAGTCTTGATTTTTAAAATTTATTCCAACGATATCTGCCATTCAATTGTTTTGACCATTACAGTTAATGTGATTGTTAGTATAGTTAGGTTTATATAATTTTTAATATGTCTCATCTTTATTTCTTTTTTTCTCTTTTTTCTGGCTTCCTGTAGACTGAATTGATTGTAATTCTTTTTTTTTTTTTTAACAAAAAGTCTCACCAAGATATACAAATGAAATTATATTTAGTTATATACTTGAGGAACCTCTCTGTAAGTAGGTATACTCCATGAAACAGGCTGTTTGGAAAATCCTGCAATATGCATAAATGTTGGAACTGCCTTTGAAACGTCTCGCACCTGGTAAGTGAGCCCCCTCCTCTGTCGTCTTCTCTAGCCAGAACTGCCAGGCAGCATCTCTCATTTCAGATCTCATTGAACTGTCTTTTGACCATCTGCCTCATCACCCTGCCTGTCTTATCAGCCTCATGATTGAGTAGTTTAATTTAGTTATCATGAAATGTCTTTCCATTACACCAGTGGTTTTTGGTAATTTGTATCTCATACTGTCATCTGTTTTGGAAATTTTAATTCTGTTAAAAATTCTTTAATGCAGTGTGTATGAAATAAACTCTATAGAAGAAAATTGTACTGTATTGATTTCTCTGGATCTAATTGTTCTCTTGGGTGATGGTGAATTTGATTCTTTTTTTTTCACATATACTTGTAAAAATCCAAAGAAGTGTTAATAACATTTTATATCTACACAATGCATTAAAAAAAATCTAACTGAAGACAGTAATAGCTTGAAATGCTAATTTTGTTGTATCATAGCTATTCAGTAGCTGGAATGGGAAAATATTTTTGGGCTGAGAGCAGTTTTTAGCCTCTCAAAGATAGAAGATTAGGAGGAAACAGGTCAAGTTTATTTTATCTACTACAAGAGCATTTTTTTGTTTATACTAAGATTATATAAAAATTTCTGGTAACAGACTTACAGACATAGAAAATAAATTTATGGGAGAGGGTGGGGGATAGATTAGGAGTATGGGATTAATGGATACACTACTATATATATAATAGGTTACAAGGATTTACTGTGTAACAAAGGGAACAATATTTGACATCTTGTAATAACCTATAATGGGGCTTCCCAGATGGTGCTGGTAGTAAAGAATCTGCCTGCCAATGCAGGAGAGGCAAGAGACGCAGGTTTGATACTTGGGTTGGAGAAATCCCCTGGAGAAAAGAATGGCAACCCACTCCAGTATTTCTGCCTGTAAAAATCCCATGGACAGAGGAGCCTGAAAGGCTACATTTCATACATGTCCAAAGAGTTGGACATGACTGAGTCACTGAGCATTAGCAATAACTTATAATGGAAAATAATCTAAATAATATATATGTATAAAACTGAATCACTTTGCTGTACCTCTGAAACTAACATAATATTGTAATCAACTGTACTTTACCTCTTTTCATTTTCTCTCTTCTCCTTCTGAGACCCCAATAATGTAAATATTGGTATGATTGATGTTGTCCCAGAGATTTCCTATACTATCTATATTAAAAATTTTTTCTTCTTTTCTATTTAGCTTGAATCATTTCCACTGTGTCTTCTAGATTGGTGACTGTTACTCAGGTTCATCTAATCTACTGTTTGGTTCA
This sequence comes from Capra hircus, assembly GCF_001704415.2. Taxonomy (NCBI): domain Eukaryota; kingdom Metazoa; phylum Chordata; class Mammalia; order Artiodactyla; family Bovidae; genus Capra; species Capra hircus. The sequence goes on along the minus strand of NC_030823.1, from coordinate 24,195,424 downwards.
GTCACTCAGTCATGTCTGACTCTTTGTGACCCCATGGACTTCAGCATGCCAGACTTCCCTGTCCATCACCAACTCCCGGAGCTTACTCAAACTCATGTCCATTGAGTCAATGATGCCATCCAACCATCCCATCCTCTGTCATCCCCTTCTCTCCCGCCTTCAATCTCTCCCAGCATCAGAGTCTTTTCAAATGAGTCAGTTCTTTTCATCAGGTGGCCAAAGTATTGGAGTTTCAGCTTCAGCATCAGTACTTCCAATGAATATTCAGGACTGATTTTAGGATGGACTGGTTGGATCTCCTTGCAGTCCAAGGGACTCTCAAGAGTCTTCTCCAACACCACAGTTCAAAAGCATCAATTCATCAGCACTCAGCTTTCTTTATAGTCCAACTCTCACATCCATACATGACCCCTGGAAAAACCATAGCTTTGACTAAATGGACCTTTGTTGCTAAAGTAATGTCCCTGCTTTTTAATATGCTGTCTAAGTTGGTCATAGCTTTTCTTCCAAGGAGCAAGCATCTTTTAATTTTATGGCTGCAGTCACCACCTGCAGTGATTTTTGGAGCCCCCCAAAATAAAGTCTGTCACTGTTTTCTTTGTTTCCCCCATCTATTTGCCATGAAATGATAGGACCAGATGCTATGATCTTAGTTTTTTGAATGTTGAGTTTTAAGCCAACTTTTCACTCTCTTCTTTCACTTTCATCAAGAGGCTCTTCAGTTCTTCTTCACTTTCTATCATAAGGGTGGTGTCATCTGCATATCTGAAGTTATTTATATTTCTCCCAGCAATCTTGATTCCAGCTTGTGCTTCATCCAGTCCAACATTTCTCATGATGTACTTTGCGCATAAGTTAAATAAGCAAGGTGACAGTATACAGCCTTGACTTACTCCTTTCCTGATTTAGAACCAGTCTGTTGTTCCACGTCCAGTTCTAACTGTTGTTTCTTGACCTGCATACAGATTTCTCAGGAGTCAGGTAAGGTGGTCTGGTATTCCCATCTCTTTCAGAATTTTCCACAGTTTATTGTGATCCACACAGTCAAAGGCTTTGGTGTAGTCAATAAAGCAGAAATAGATGTTTTTCTGGAACTCTCTTGCTTTTTCTATGACCCAGTGGATGTTGGCAGTTTGATCTCTGGTTCTTCTGCCTTTTCTAAAACCAGCTTGAACATCTAGAAGTTCCCAGTTCATGTACTGTTGAAGCCTGGCTTGCCGGATTTTGAGCATTACTTCGCTGGCATGTGAGATGGGTGCAATTGGGCTGTAGTTTGATCATTCTTTGGCATTACCTTCTAATGTATTTTTTATTTCAGTTTTTATATTCTTCAGATCTGCTTGGTTCTTCTTTGAGTGTGTGCTAACTCACTTTAGTTGTGTCTGACTCTTTGTGACCCTATGTTATACAGCCCACCAGGCTTCTCTGTCCATGGGGATTCTCCAGGAAAGAATATTGGAGTGGGTTGCCATGTCCTCTTCCAGGGGATCTTCCCAATCTAGGGGTCGAACCCACGTCTCTTTTGTCTCCTGCATCACAAGTGGGTTCTTTACCACTAGTGCCACCTGGGAAGCCCTTTGGTTCTTTTTTATATTTCCCAAATCTTTGTTAAACTTATCACTGTATTCATGCACTTTTCTCCCAAGTTTGTTGAGCTTCTTTATGATCCTTATCTTGAACTCATTGTCAGGTAAATTGTTTATTTCCACTTTCTTAGTCCTTCTTCTGGGGTTTTATCTTTTTCTTTCAATTGGAACATAGTCCTCTGTCACCTCATGTTGCCTGATTCTCATTTTATTTCTTATGGATCAAGGAGATAAGTTACATTTCCCCATCCTGGACTCAGAGCCTGAAGTAGGAGATGTTCTTTAGGATTCAGTAAAATGCTCCCCTTTGGTCACGAGAGCTATATGCTCTATGAGTAACCCCTATTTTGGCTGCACAGGCCTGTTTGTTGTGTCCACTTCTGTGTATACTGGTAGGTGGGGCTGCTCCCAACCAGACTGGCTGGCAGGCTCGGCTTTATTCCGAGACTGTCAGCCCACCGGTTAGGCCAGGTCATGACAGGGCTTGCTTTTCGGCTTCAGAAGTGCCAGGGCCGATGCTGAATAGCTGGTAGGCAGATGAACCCTCAGCACTAATAAGAAGGAGGACACCAAAACATCACTTGTTGGTACCAGTGTCCTTATGGTGGTATGAGTTCCCCAAAATTGTTGATACCAGCATCTATATCCTCAGGAGGAGTCCCAATTGCCTCCATTCTTTATGGGAGGCTCTTTAAGATCAACAGGTAGGTCTGACCCAGGTTTTTTTTCAAGTTACTGCCTCTGTGTTGGTTCTCAGAGTGTGTCAGATTTTGCTTGTGCCCTTTGGAATCAGGATTTGCTACATCCTTTTGGCTTTCCTGTAAGCAAGCCCCACTGACCTTCAAGCCAGACCTTCTGGGGGCTTCTTGGTGCAGAACTCCTAGGCTGGGCAACCTTCTGTAGAGCTTGGGCCCCTCTTTGGGGAGAAATCCTGTAATTGTGATTGTCCTCCTGCTTGGGGGTCACCTCTCTGGGGGTGTGGGATTTGATTACACTGCCTCTCTGCCACTCCTACCCATCTTGTTGCAGTCCCTTCTTTATGTCTTTAGCTGTGGAAAATGTTTTCTGCCAGTCATCATCAGGTTGTTCTCTGTGATAGTTGTTTTATAGATAGTCATAATTTCGGCGTGCCCTGTGGGAGGAAGGGAGTGCAGGGTCTTCCTACTCTGCCATCTAGGTCACTTCTCTTTAAAAATATAATTTCATTTATAAAAAAAAGTATCAAAAATTTTGTATTCTGTGCCTCGTGCATTTGTGCTAAGTCACTTCAGTCATATCTGACTCTTTGTGGCCCTATGAACTGTGGCCCGTCAGGCTCTTCTGTCCACGGGATTCTCCAGGCAAGAATACTGGAGTGGGTTGCCATGCCCTCGGTTGCCATGCCCTCCTCCAGAGGATCTTCCCAACCCAGGGATTGAACCCAGGTCTCCCACAATGCAGGCAGATTCTTTACTGTATGAATCACCAGGCAAGCCCTGCTGCTGCTGCTGCTGCTAAGTCACTTCAGTCGTGTCCGATTCTGTGCAACCCCATAGACGGCAGCCCATCAGGCTCCCTCGTCCCTGGGATTCTCCTGGCAAGAACACTGGAGTGGGTTGCCATTTCCTTCTCCAATGCATGAAAGTGGAAAGTGAAAAGTGAAAGTGAAGTCGCTCAGTCGTGTCCGACTCCTAACGACCCCATGGATGGCAGCCCACCAGGCTCCTCCGTCCACAGGATTTTCCAGGCAAGAGTACTGGAGTGGGGTGCCATTGCCTCCTCCAGGCAAGCCCTAGTTATTCTCAAAACTAGTTATTCCCAAAGTTGCTTGTCTGATTCTCTTGACAATTAAAAAAATATTTTTTCTCATTCTTTATTTCCTTGTGTATTTTTACTGTAAATGCTTATTTCTCTTGGAGATTTGCCAGTGGATATTTTCTGAGGTTTGGATTAAAAGCTGTACATGCAGAGAAAAAACTGCAAATTACATCTGCCTTAGATATATTCCTGGAATCCCCACTCTCCCGGGATAACTGGACTACATTTCTACTAGAGGTTATTTGAATTACATATAAAGCATGAATTGGATATAGAGGTATTAAAATGCTTTTTTTTTTTTTTAACAAATTCTCAGGTGAGAATGCTGGTTTCAAGACTGGAGTGTTTCTTTGCTGTTCTCCTTTGTGTGTGTATGTGTGTGCTCAGTTGTGTTCGACTCTTTGCAGCCCCATGGACGGTAGCCTTCCAGGCTCCTCTGACCATGGCATTTTCCAGGCAAGAATGCTGGAGTAAGTCACCATTTCCTCCTCTAGGCGATCTTCCCCACCCAGAGATCCAACCCCTGTCTCCTGAATTGGCAGGTGGATTCTTTACCACTGCGCCATCTAGGAAGCCCTGGTTCTCTTTGTATGCCAAGTGAAGGGAAGTAGCTCAGTCGTGTCTGACTCTTTGCAACCCCATGGACTGTAGCCCACCAGGCTCCTCCATCCATGGGATTTTCCAGGCAAGAATGCTGAAGTGGGTTGCCGTTTCCTTCTCTGGGGGATCTTCCCAACCCAGGGAACGGACCTGGGCCTCCCGCTTACGGGCAGACTCTTTACTGTCTAAGCCACCAGCGAATCCCACTTGGCAAACTTGTATGCCAAGTTTATTGTTTATTAATTTTACACTTAGAGATTAAACTTTTGCTATCATGGTATTTTTGGTTCTCCCATTAAATTCACCCTACAATAAGCTTTAGGCTTATACTTCTAATACATTCCATAGACATCAAATTAGAAACTCAAAGTCTCCATAGTTTGGCAAAAACAACAGGGCAAAGATATCTTTGGTGCTCACTGATTTCCTTGGATTCCAGCTTTCTCTCTTTTATCAGTAATGTAAACTGAATGACGTGTTCCTAAAGTAGTTTTTTGTTGTTTTCATTAGGTCATTTGTGGCATCATCTGCTATACTGTTAGGGAATGAATTTTTCTATCTTCTTTGGGGCAGTACTACAAAGGGAGTGAAGAAAACATAGATGTGTTCGTGAGAGCCGCTTATGGTTTATTTCTTCTCCTAGTCTAGTCTATTCCCCACACATTACCAGGTCACCTCTCTGAAGGGAGGTCCAGTGATACTTTTCAACTGATGAGTGGCACATGAAACTTCAGTGGCTGAGAACTTGTCTAAAAACATTTTACAATTGCTTCCATCTTTCAAAATCCCATCTTCCTTTGTGATCTCTGTGCAAAATTCACTTGCCTGACATTTAGAAGCAATACAAAAATAAATGAAAGAAGGATCAACTATCTTTGAAAAAATTAGGTTGAAAATGTCAGGAAGTATATACTTAATGGGTGCAGGGGAAGTTCAGATTTTATAAATAAAGTATGTAACATATGAGCTGTGGTGCTGGAGAAGACTCTAGAGGGTCCCTTGGACTGCAAGGAGATCCAACCAGTCCATTCTGAAGGAGATCAGCCCTGGGATTTCTTTGGAAAGAATGATGCTAAAGCTGAATCTCCAGTACTTAGGCCACCTCATGCGAAGAGTTGACTCATTGGAAAAGACTCTGATGCTGGGAGGGATTGGGGACAGGAGGAGAAGGGGATGACAGAGGATGAGATGGCTGGATGGCATCACTGACTGGATGGACGTGAGTCTGAGTGAACTCCGGGAGTTGGTGATGGACAGGGAGGCCTGGCGTGCTGTGATTCATGGGGTCGCAAAGAGTCAGACACGACTGAGCAACTGAACTGAACTGAACATATGCATATGTGCTTGTGTGTGCAGTTGTTTTAGTCTTACCTGAGTCTGTGACCCTATGGACTATAGCCCACCAGGCTCCTCTGTCCTTGGGATTCTCTTGGCAAGAACGCTGGAGTGGGTTGCCACGGCCTCCATCAGATAATCTTTCCAACCCAGGGATCAAACCCATGTCTCCTGAGGCTCCTGCATTGCAGGTGGTTTCTTTATCAATGAGCCATAGGGACACCCATAGGCATATGTATGTATGCATATGTATATACATTTTGCTATGAGGATGTGGTTGACGTCACTAAAACAAAGAAATATTTCAATAGTGCACCTGACTATATTAAGAACCTTAATCATCAAATTTCTTTTCAAACTTTTCTTCTATTTTAATTCCCATTTTTCTTTCCAAAAGTATTTTTCTAAGTGAGATTATCATAGAAGCCCCTTGATTGGCTACCAGTGTGGCAGAGCTCCATTTTAGCAATGGACAATATTGTCAAAAATGGCTCAGGCTTTAACAGTCTCCCTCCTACCCGTGAGACGTCCCGGCCTTTACCTTCCAGAGCCCCTTGGGGACCTCTTTGAATCTTACCTATCTCCACACTTTTGAACCCACTTGCTCTCTCTTTACATCCTTTTATTTGTATAGCCTGGAGTCTGGTCTTGCCTCTCTGGCTACTCTCTTTGAGAAATGCTGTGTTTAGGCCTGTTGGTCTCTTGGGTCCCTGCACCACCCCCACCGACCACCTGCCCATCACCCTGAGATGTTTTTTTGTGTCCTTCTTGGCTTCATGTTTTGAAAGCTGGATAAGCCTTTACCCCAGGCTTGACACCAGTCCCCAGATCCCAACACTGAAGAAGGCTGCTTCCTTTCTCATAGGTTCTGGATGATTCAGGAAGGCAGAAAGGACAGTTTGGAAAGATGAACACATTTGCCCCATCCACTTCTCTTATTTTCATTCCTGGCTCTTCTATGAGCAGCAACTTCCTCAGGGAGTTGCTGAGAAATTCCAAAAATCTCAGAGCTGAGTTCCTTCAATTTCACTGCTGATGAAGAGTTTGACTCAGCCAGAACTGGGGGACCCTGTCCTTCAAAGTTAAATATACAGAGGATTATCTTCTGTCTTCTTAACTAAAAACCATCTAGGACATTTTATCTTCTTACTGAAATTTCTGAAGATACTTAGAGAAGATGGGCTTTTTATTGATTCTGTGACAGAGATGCTTCCTTCTATTTTTTAATCCATCACATATCAATTGAACACTCAGCATCTTCTAGGCTCTGTTCTGGAAGTACCAGAACAGCATGAAAACAGCAGTTAAAAACAAGCTAACAGACAGTCAATATTCCTGCTCTCAAGGAGCTTACCTTCTTGTGAGACAGGCAAATAATAAATGTACATATAAGCTGACAGGTATTACTTATTGCTCTGAAGAACAAAGCAAGGCAATGGACCATGGCGTGATGAGTGTGCTTTTGTGTGTTTGCAATTTGTCATTTAAGATAGAGAAGGAGTCCCATATAAGGTGATGCTGGAGCAGAGATCTGAAATAGGTAAGGGAATAAGACATGCAGATAGCCAAGAAGATTGTTCCAGGCAGAGGAAACAGCAAGGAAGAAGGGCCTGGGAAGTTCTGGAGACAAAAGGTCCATGTGGCTGGAATGTGGCCAGCAAGAGGGGAGAGTGGGTAGAATTAGGGTGAGAGAGGCAACAAGAGATTGGATTGCCTGGGGTCTGCAAGCCCGTGAGACCTACCCCCATTTGTTGCATGGGGTGTATGTAACTCTGGCAGACCAATGACAGAAACGTCTGTATACAGCCAGAACATTTCAACTTCACTGTACCCATCAGAATCACCAGGGGAGATTGTTAAAAATACAAAGTCATGGGCTCTGCTCCACATTTGAGTAACAATCTGCAACTTGAATTATTAACAAGCTTCTTGGGTAATTATGAAGCCATACCAGCACTGCTCTATAAACTGGTATTAGAAGCCACTGCAGATAATGAAAACGTAAACGTTGCCTTTTGTGAAATCGGCATGAAATAGAGACCCTGACAGGAAATACAAACATGCCCACTTTCTGCCCTTTGTATAATTGCACTAATAGTTTATTAAGGGGTGTAGGTTGATAAAGTGGAAGAGGTGAATGAGTCAGCAAAGCTCTGGAGAAGACATTGTGGAGTGGAGCAGGAGGCTAGACCAGAAATCCTGATTGTAAACCTTTGAACTAGGCTTTTGGTTCAACAGCCTGTTCCCAAGATACTGCTGGATGTCATAAGCACAACTAAGAACTGCACATTTCTAAGAGCCAGATGAGTAACCATCTTCAACGTATTATTTAAGGGCTTCAAGAAGTGCCCGGGCTACAGGAAAATACAATCGAGTATTGTATTTTCCTTTAGTCTGTCTCATCTACTGATGGAAACAAAGCCATGTTCAATCAACAGGAACTGAATGATATTTTCTGTGGTGGGTTGAATGGTGGTTTTCAAAAAGATATGTCTGTGTCCTAGCATCCTAGAACCTGTGAAAATGCTTTTATTTGGAAACTGTGTCATTGCAGGGGTAATTCACCTAAAGATCTTGAGATGAGATCATTCTGGATTACCTAGATGGCTCGGAAATTCAGTGACTAGTGTCCTTTGAAGATACAGAAGAGGAAAAGACACAAACAGCGGAGAAGACCTTGCAAAGAGGGAGACGGGGTTTGGATAAAATATTTTCCTTTACCCTCTCATGTTAATCTCTTGACAGTTGTGATACCTCCTCTCTGGCCTATTTCAATCTTGTACAATTATGGTCAAACTTCTTTTGTCCTTTGTCTATGGGCAGTAGAGATCTTTTCAAACTTAATTTGAATTAGTAACATTTTTCTTCTTACAGATACAGAATTCTTTTTTCTGCTTCTTTCTTAGCCTTTCTTTTTTGTTCCATTTTGTCCAAAGAGATGCTTATGCTAGTTAGTTTCTAGAAATGTACCTTTTTCTGGCTGTTTTACACAGTGACTGATGGCTCTCTCAAAACCATTAAGCTAGAAACTTGTCTTTTACTATAAGGTGTGCAGTTTTTAGTCCCTGGAGGATCAAGAACTCTAAACCACCTACCTTTCCCTGGATTCTTGCCTGGAGAATCCCATGGACAGGGGAGCCTGGCAGGCTACAGTCCATGGGGCCGCAAGAGTCAGACTTAGCAACTAAACCACCACCACCACCACCTTTCCCTGGAAATATTGTCACATTATCAATGCAGGCACAGATATTTACAGAAATACAGATGGTGGCAGCATTTGTACTTGTCTGGCTCTTGTTTGGTCTTGGTTGGCACACATCACTCTGTCCTAATTCTTCACACCGACATTCAAAGCAGTCATGTTTGGGCTCCCGCCCTCCTCCCAACTTCCCAAATTTGCAGCTTCTGTGTGTGTGCATCGGCTCACATGGTTTCCCATATCTAGACTCTGTCTTCCTTGTCTCTCGTCACCAGAATTATGCTCGTTGTTGAAAGCCTTTACCCAATCTCACTCTCCCTAGGGAGACTCTCTTGTCTGCCCCAGGCTGTAGTCATGTCTCCCTACTGTGGGCTAAGTCAGAGGCTGCACAAACTCAGGTGGCATTGATAAAGTTCCTTGGGTTGTCAATGTCCTTCTCATTCCAGATAGAATGAACTCTGGAGGGCAGCGGCATGTCCTTGCCTTTGCATTTCCCCTGTAACCTGGCGCAGTGACCCACACTTAAAAGAGCTCCTCCTGTGGGTTGAGTGAACACTGACAATGAGTTTGTAAATCTCCTGCTTGGAAAACTGTGAATCCGAGAGATAGATGGCAGCTCCCTTTTCTAGCTGGATCCTGAACCTTGATGCTTTTCTGGGATGCCTAGTTGATATTCACGGATAGTTAAAGCCCACTTAATTTGTTTCAGTGTTAAATAGGATCTTTGATTTATAAGAGCTGGGTCAGGCAGTAGAGTGAGTAACTGACAGTGTGAGCTCTCCACCATGGCCTGGGCCAGCAGGAAGCCCCACAGCCTGGTCCTTCTTACCGGTCTACCCAACAGCAGTAGCGCTGTGCATACACTTGGAAGGGCAATTAGATTCTTCCTCCAGCCAGCCAGGAACTTGGGACATAGGAAACACTAAAACACTGTTCCTGCCCGGAAAGACCTTGCTGTGTGGTCATGCAGAACCTAAAAATTCAGGCTGATTGCCCCGGGACCATTCCCTGTGTGGGTGGGAGCACACAAACTCCCTGTTAAGTGGTGATGGGAGGTGGCACCAGGAGGGTGCCCAGGGAAGAGAAGGACTATGAGCTTGGGCTGTAGGGTTAGAGGGACTGAGTTTACACCAAGTCTCTACTCCTCACCAGCTTCTTGATCTCTCTGATTCACTTTCGTCATCTTTAATATGAGAATCATTAAAGCTGCTTCCTGAGATTATTATGACAAATAAGTGAGATCGTGGATGTAAAGCACTGATCTGGTCAATGGTTAGTTTTAAGTAAGTGGCTGCGTCAAAATCACTGCCTTTTTATTTCACAGCACTTGGGCCTGGCCTTTAATTTTTTTTGCCAGACACCTGGCTCTGTGTCCTGCCTGCTGAGATTTTTGCCCTGGTTCTTACCTACCATAGCGGTATGCTCTTCTCCTAACTTTCTTGATGACCTTTTCCAGCTGGCATTATCTTGGTGATTCCTGTTTCTCTTCTATCCAGAGAAATGCTATAAGAGGGCAAATGTGGCCCCTTCATTCCATTCTTTAACACAGATGTTTCCATAAATCCATCCTCATCCAGAACCTTGTCCATCATGAGAAGGTCCCCCCACTGTAATGTTGGAGGGCTTTGGTTTACTGGAGTGTGGATTCCCTGATAGGGTTTAGCTGCATCAGCTCACAGCATCCTGAGAAAGAGAACAATTTGGGTCTATTCTGCCCTAAAAGCTACAGCTTAATACACTTTTTTTTTAAAGGAGTGTGAACCAGTGATAAAAGTTCTAATTTCTGCAAAGCATGAGAAGAAGTGTTAATACAGCTTGGGAAAATACCCTCCCGTCCTCAATTTCCTGGCATGTTGCATCCTTTGCCAATGTAGAGCTTATCTTGCAAAGACAGTGGATGGCCAGAGTGACACTTTTTAGTCCAAGAAATGAAGTCTATTTTTTCCTTTGCCTGCAGGCTCCTTGCAGTATTTTGGGTAAATGTTTATATTCTCAGAGGGCAAACAGTTTATTGGTTTGGATAACTCCTTTCCCCTGACTTTTCCTGCTTCTTTTATTATTTTCCAGTTTTACAAAGGGAAAGGGCATCAGAATGGAATCTTATTTTGAAAGAGAAAAGAAAAATGGCTTGAAAGACTCTTCCTGTAAGTTATTGAGCCTGACTCCTCGGTTCCCAATTGTAGCATCACCCTCTTTGTACATTCTATTAGGATTCTCAGCCATTGAAATCCCATGAGAGTATTAAGTTTAGGTTCAGTGAGAGTAGGGGGATTATCTTTGCCATCTGAGTAACCTCAGCACCTTGTTGACTTATTGGGAAATCTTGTTGGAAGGATAAGTAAATTATTGCGTTGGAAATAGGTTCAAGCACAGGTTTGTCACTAGACCCAATGTCTTTTTTCTGTCATTAGGAGTTTAGGTAGACTTTTATTTAGTTATTTAACATTCACTGAGCATCTTCAGAATGATAAACACTTTTCCAAATGCAGAGGGAGCAAAAGTGAAGAAGGCAAGTGCCCTTCCCTGGAGGAGCTTGTATGGGAATTTTCCTGTTTTCCCCCAAACTATTCCATATCTACAATAGTTCCCTTTAAAATATTTTTCTATTTAAAAAAATCAAAGTACTATCAAAACCCATGTAATTTGGTAACATTTGGTTCCTTTTTTTTTCAGTTTTCTGAAAAGTAAAATATTACATACAACACTGAAGGTGCTGATGACACCCTCCTTCTCTGTCCAAGTCTTCTCTCTCACAAAGTGATTTTTATTTACATTTGTTGCATACTCAGTTTATATATTTTTGTTTTAATTACTTGATGAGTACAGAATACATTGTATTAGAGATGATATTTTTGTAAATATTAAGCCAGTGTCTTTAATTTTCATTCTTTTGCTTATTGAAGCATAGTTGGTTTACAATATTATGATAGTTTCAGGTATACAGCATAGTAATTCAGTATTTTTATAAATAATACTTCACTAGAAGTTATACCAAGATGATGGTTATAATTCCCCGCACTATACACTATATTTTTTTCCTACCTATTTGTACACAGTAGTTTGTATATCTTAATCCCCTATCACTAACTTGGCACTCCCCAGTCCCCTCTCCCCATTGGAAATCACTCATTTGTTTTCTGTATTGGTAGATTTGTTTTTCATTTGCTGTGTACATTTATTTGTATTACTTTTTAGATTCCATATGTAAGTGTTATGCAGTATTAACCTTTCAACATTTCACCAAGTATTCTCTAAGGTCCATCCATGTTTCTACAAATGGCAGAATTTCATGCTTTTTTATGTTTGAGTAATATTCCATTATATCACTCACACACACACACACACACACACACACACACACACACACACACACACACACATGTTCTTTCCATTAGACAGCCATATCTTTCTTCAAGAATTTTTATCCTGTATCTCTTTGAATATTACTTCTCACCTTGGGTATTATTCTTTTCATTTAATACTCATCTTAAGGGTATTCTGGAGGTGCTCATTATAGTATCAATGCTTATTAAGTTCCACTCCAGTTTTATCCTTTTATCTCTATGTGTGATGTGCTGGGTGAATTCCTCAGACTTACCTTTCAAGCCACTAATTCTCTCTTTGATAATATCCAGCCTAGAGCTTATGCCATCTATCATGCTTTAATTCCAATGAATACTTTTCAGTTTCAGGATTTAAGATGTTCTTTTTCATACCATCATTCTTGATTCATACCATTCTGTCCAAATATACTTATTTTAAAACTAAGATTTTTGGAGATTATTTGTATTTAATTGGACACAGTTCCATTTTTCAATTGCTAAGTTTATTGTTTATCTTTCTCAGTGTTAGTTTTCTTCATGTACTTTGGAATTGTTGACAGCAGGCTCATCTTGAGTGGCAGAGGTCTCTTTTTCTTTGTTTTCTGCTACCTGCAGTGAAGGTGAGGCTAGGATTTGGATCTCAAAGTATCTTTTCCACCAAATGTTAAGTAAGTATCACAAAATGTCCCTGGGTGATTTATTGCTTTTTGTAGTATCTTTGGTTGCTATTTAACTAATATTTCCATCAATAACTTTTGATTATAAAACACAACAGCACTTAATCAAATATTCTGAATTAAAGTCATCCTCACCTATAGAACTATAATTAGGTCGTTCAGACAAGATGAGTAGCTGGAATTAAAACACACACACACACACACACACAGACACACACACACACACACACACACACACACACACACAAAGCAGGACTACCCTAAACCAGAACTCAAAATATTAATTGCTTTGGTATAATTGGAAATTTTTCTTCTTGTTGTTCATGTTTAAACCAACTTTCAGAACAATTTCCCTATACTGGGGAGTTTGTCTCCTGGTTAGAGATTGTCCTGGCCAGCCTGCCCCTACCAGTTTTTTCAACATTAAGTTTCCCCTCTGGGGTCGATTTGACTCATTTTTTATGCTATGTTTTTGATGTCATTATGTTCATTATGTTATTATGTATTATTTATACTCAGTAACAATTACCCACGTTAAATGTACATTTGATGAATTTTGAAATAATACTAATTTGTGGACACCACCACAGAGAAGATATTAACTATTTCCCTCACTCTGAAAAGATCTTTAGGGTCCCTTTGGAATTAATTCTTCTCCTTGTATCTGGCCCCAAGAAACCACTATTCTTTCTGTTACTGTAGAATTTCTCTTAAAATTCATATAAATGGAATCACAGATCACACAGTATTTGTGTTTGGTTTATTTTACTCGGTATAATACTTTAGAGTGTCTTCTATGCTGTTTGTACCCATAATTTGTTCCTTCTTATTGCTAAATAATATTCTATGATGTGAATATACCACAACTAAAAAATTCTTTCTCCAATGAATGAATATTTATAATACCCCCAAATTGCCTCCGATTTGGGAGTATTATAAATAATGCTGCTATGAACATTAACATATGCAATTTTGAACGCGGGTTTTTATTTCTCTTGGATGAATTCCTGGGTTATATGGTTAAAGTGTGTTTAATATTTTAAGACACCGCCAGTTTGTTTTCCACAATGACCATAACATTTTTCATTTTCACCAGCAATATATGAAAACTCCAATTGATCCATATTCTTGTCAACACTGGTACTGGTAGTTTTTTAATTTTAGCTATTCTAGTAGGTTGTGAAATGGTAGCCCAAAATGCTTTTAATTTTTAATTCTCTGATGACTAGTGATATTAAACATCTTGTCATGTATTATTGGCTAATTCATATAACTTCTTTTGTAAAGTGTCTGCTCAAATCATTTATACATTTTTACTGAGTTGTTTGTTTTCTTATTAGAGTTGTAAATGTTTTTTAATTTATTCTCAGTACAAGCTCTTTTCAACTGCATTTTGTTAAAGTTTTCTCTCAATTCTATGGATTGCTTTTTTATTTTTCGAAGAGCAAAAGCTTTTAATATTGGTAGAGCCCATTTTCGGAGAAGGCAATGGCATCCCACTCCAGTACTCTTGCCTGGAAAATCCCATGGACGGAGGAGCCTGGTGGGCTGCAGTCCATGGGGTCGCTAAGAGTCAGACACAACTGAGCGACTTCACTTTCACTCATCGGAGAAGGAAATGGCAATCCACTCCAGTGTTCTTGCCTGGAGAATCCCAGGGATGGGGGAGCCTGGTGGGCTGCCATCTATGAGGCTGCACAGAGTCGGACACGACTGAAGTGACTTAACAGTAACAGAGCCCATTTTATCAATATTTTCTTTCACAGTTTGTTTTTACTGCCCTATTTAAAAAATTTTGCTTCATTCAGTGTCATATTTTTTTCTCTTTGTTTCTCTGAAAAGTGTAATGGCCTTAGCTATTGATTCCACAGAATTTTAAAAAGCAAAGTGTTGCATTCACAAAGATACCACTTCACATCCACAAGATGGCTAAAATGGAAAAAGTGAAGAATAATGCATGACAGTGTTGTATATTGCTAATACTAATGCTTCTTCAGGGAATTCCTATGGTCCTACATTGTTTGCACATTTCTCCTGTCGCTCTTCCTGTATCCTGAGGCTTGACAGCTTTGAAGAACAGAGATTTGCAAAATGCTGTTGCCAGGCTGCTTTCTCAGGGTTTCCCCCACTGTAGCAATGTGAAAGCCACGCCCTCTCTTTGTCTCCTCCACCACCTGGATTTCTTCAGAGTTGGGGGTGTGGATGAGGTCTGAGAAGACTTTGTTGGTGGATGTCAAACTTTCCTTGGGGATCAGGTAGCTGCAATGAGTTCACAAAGCTTTCACAAGTTTTCTAAGCTGCTTTGTACCATGCCCTGGGGGTGGATGGTTGTTGCTGTTCAGTCATTAAGCCATGTCCGACTCTGCTACCCCATGGACTGCTGCACGGCCAGGTTTCCCTGTTCTTCTCCATCCCCTGGATCTGGCTCAAACTCATGTCCATTAAGTCAGTGATGCCATCAAACCATCTCATCCTCTGCTGTCTCCTTCTCTTCCTGCCTTTAATCTTTCCCATAATCAGGGTCTTTTCTAATGAGTTGACTCTTTGCGTCAGGTGGCCAAAGTATTGGAGCTTCAACTTCAGCTTCAGCATCAGTCCTTCCAAAGAATATCCAGGGTTGACATCCTTTAGGATTGACTAGTCTGATTTCCTTGCAGTCTAAGGGACTCCTAGGAGACTTCTCCAACACCATAGTTCAAAAGCATTAATTCTTTGGGGCTCAGCTTTCTTTATGGAGGCTTCCCTGGTGGCTCAGAGGTTAAAGCATCCGCCTGCAATGCAGGAGACCCAAGTTCAATCCCTGGATCAGGAAGATCCCCTGGAGAAGGAAATGGCAACCCACTCCAGTATTCTTGTCTGGACAGTCCCATGGATGGAGGAGCCTGGTAGGCTATAGTCCACGGGGTTGCAAAGAGCTCGACATGACTGAGCGACTTTACTTTCTTTCACTTTCACTTTCTTTATGTTCCAATTCTCCCATCCATACATGACTACTGGAAAAACCATAGCTTTTACTAGATGGACTTTTGTTGGCAAAATAATGTCTCTGTTTTTTAATATGCTGTCTAGGTTTGTCATAGCTTTTCTTCCAAAGAGCAAGAGTCTTTTAATTTCATGGCTGTAGTCACCATCTGCAGTGATTTTGGAACTCAAGGAAATAAAGTCTCTCACTATTTCTGTTATTTATTGCCATGGAGTGATAGGACCAGGTGCTATGATCTTAATTTTTCAAATGTTAAGTGTTAAGTCAGCTTTTTCACCCTCCTCTTTCACCTTCATCAAGAGGCTCTTTAGTTCCTCTTTGCTCTCTGCCATAAGAGTGGTGTCATCTTTATATCTGAGGTTATTGAGATTTCTCCCTGCCGTCTTGATTCCAGCTTGTGTTTCATCCAGCCTGGCCTTTCACATTATGTACTCTGCATATAAATAAAATGAGCAGGGTGACAATATTCAGCCTTGAAGTACTCCTTTCCCAATTTTGAACCAGTCCATTGTTCCATGTCCAGTTCTAACTGTGGATCTTGACCTGCATAGTGGTTTTTCAGGAGGCAGGAAAGGTGGTCTAGTATAACCATTTCTTTTAGAATTTTCCAGGGGTTGTTTGGCTCCATGAAGTCAAAGGCTTTAGTGTAGTCAATGAAGAAGTAGATGTTTTTCTGGAATTCTCTTGCTTATTCTATGATCCGATGGATGGTGGCAATTTGATATTTGGTTCCTCTGTCTCTTCTAAATCCAGCTTGTACATCTGGACATTATTGATTCATGTACTACTGAAGCCTAACTTGGAGGATTTTGAACATGGCCTTGCTAGAATGTGAAATGAGTGCAATTGTGTGGTAGTTTGAACACTCTTTGGCATTGCCCTTCTTTGGTACTGGAATGAAAATGGCCTTTTCCAGTCCTGTGGCCACTGCTGAGTTTTCCATATTTGCTGGCATTCTGAGTGCAGCACTTTCATAGCATCATCTTTTAGGGTTTGAAATAGCTCAGTTGGCATTCCATAACCTCCACTATCTTTGTTCATAGTGATGCTTCCTAAAGGCTGCTTGACTTCACACTCCCAGATGTCCGGTTCTAAGAGAGTGATAACACCATAATGGTTATTGTGTCATTAAGATCTTTTTTGTATAGTTCTTCTGTATATTCTTGCTACCTGTTTTTAATATTTTTTGCTTCTGTCAGGTCCATACTATTTCTGTCCTCTATTGTGCTCAACTTTGCATGATCCCTTGGTATCTCTAATTTTCTTCAAGAGATCTCTAGCCTTTTCCACTCTATTGTTTTCCTCTATTTCTTTGCATTGTTCACTTAGGAAGGCTTTCTTGTCTCTTCTTGCTATTATTTGGAACTGTATATTTAGATAGATGTATCTTTCCTTTTCTCCTTTGCCTATTACTTCTCTTCTTTTCTCAGCTGTTTGTAAGCCCTCCTCAGACAACCATTTTGCATTTTTGCATTTTTTCTTGTTGGGGATGGTCTTGATCACTGCCTCTTATACAATGTTATGCACCTTTGTCTGTAGTTTTTCAGGCACTCTGTCTATCAGATCTAATCCCTTGAATCTATTTGTCTTCCACTGTATAATCATAAGGGATTTGATTTAGGTCATAGCTGAATGGTCTAGTGGTTTTCCCTACTTTCTTCAATTTAAGTCTGAATTTTTCAATAAGGAGCTCATGATCTGAGCCACAGTCAGCTCCTGGTCTTGTTTTAGCTAACTGAATAGAGTTTCTCCATCTTTGGCTGTGAAGAATATAATCAATCTGATTTTGGTATGGACCATCTTACGTTGTTGAAAGAGGGTGTTTGCTATGACCAATGTATTCTCTTGGCAAAACTCTATTAGCTTTTGCCCTGCTTCATTTTGTACTCCAAGGCCAAACTTGCTTGTTACTCCAGGTATCTCTTGACTTCCTACTTTAGCATTCCAGTCCCCTATGATGAAAAGGACAACTTTATTGGGTGTTAGTCCTAGAAGATCTTGTAGGTCTTCATAGAACCATTCAACTTCAGCTTCTTCAGCATTAGTGGTTGGGGTATAAACTTGGATTACTGTGATACTGAATGATTTGCCTTGGAAATGAACAGAGATCATTCTGTCATTTCTGAGACTGCACCCAAGTAATGCATTTCAGACTCTTTTGTTGACTATGAGGGCTACTTCATTTCTTCCAGGGGATTATTGCCTACAGTAGTAGATATAATGGCCATCTGAATTAAATTTGCCTATTCCCATCCATTTTAGTTCACTAATTGCTAAAATGTTGATACTCACTCTTGCCATCTCCTGTTTGACCACTGAACTAGATTCATGGATCTAACAGTCAGAAAATGAAGATCATGGCATCTAGTCCCACCACTTCATGGGAAATAGATGGGGAAACAGTAGAAACAGTGTCAGACTTTATTTTTTTGGGCTCCAAAATCACTGCAGATGGTGATTGCAGCCATGAAATTAAAAGACACTTACTCCTTGAAAGAAAAGTTATGACCAACATAGATAGCATATTCAGAGATATTACTTTGCTGACTAAGGTCCATCTAGTCAAGGCTATGGTTTTTCCAGTAGTCATATGTGGATGTGAGATTTGGACTGTGAAGAAGGCTGAGCGCAGAAGAATTGATGCTTTTGAACTGTGGTGTTGGAGAAGACTCTTTGAGAATCCCTTGGTCTGCAAGGAGATCCAACCAGTCCATCCTGAAGGAGATCAGCCCTGGGATTTCTTTGGAAGAAATGATGCTAAAGCTGAAGCTCCAGTACTTTGGCCACCTCATGTGAAGAGTTGACTCATTGGAAAAGACTCTGATGCTGGGAGGGATTGAGGGCAGGAGGAGAAGGGGATGACAGAGGATGAGATGGCTGGATGGCATCACTGACTTGATGGACGTGAGTCTGAGTGAACTCCGGGCATTGGTGATGGACAGGGAGGCCTGGCGTGCTGTGATTCATGGGGTCGCAAAGAGTCTGATACTACTGAGTGACTGAACTGAACTGAACTGATGCAGTATTATTCTTTATAGCATTGGACTTTACTTTCACCACCAGAGATGTCCACAGCTGGGGTTATTTCCACTTTGGCTCAGCCTTTTCTTTCCTTCTGGTGCTATTTCTCCACTTGTCTCCAGTGGCATATTGGACACCTATGGACCTGGAGAGTTCATCCTTCAGTGTCATATATTTTTGACTTTTCATACTCTCATGGGGTTCTCAAGGCAAGACTGCTGACGTTGTTTGCCATTCAGATAACACTGACCCAGTTTACAGATAAGAAAGGTCACAAGACCTTGCTAGACAGCAGTCTAGAAAGTGTCATAACCAAGATTTCAACTTCTGTCTTTTAGCTCAAAATCCACTCTTCTATCGTGTGTGTGTACGCACTCAGTCATGCCCCACTCTTTGTGACCCCATGGCCTGTATGTAGCTCACTAGGCTCCCCTGTTCATGGAGTTTTTCGGGGAAGAATACTGGACTGAAGTGCCATTTCCTACTCTGGGAGGTCTTCCTGACCCCAGGGTCGAACCCTCATCTCTTTTATCTTCTGCCTTGGCAGGTCGATTCTTTACCACTAGTGCCACCTGGGAAACCCCTATTCTATCATACTATTCTGTAAAGTATTAACAACATCCTTTCCCATATGTTTAGCTTTAAAATGCCCACATCTTTTATTCACAAATGTTCTGTGAAGTAAGCAGGCTGAATGCATATTATAAGTCACTCCATCTAGAGCCAGCTCTGGCGAAAATACTCATTACATCCTAGTACATGGTCATTATCTCTAAATGAGCTTAAATCGGCATCTCAGGTTGCATTTGCACCCAAATGTAGACAGCCATATCATAAGTCATGGTAAACAGGGCATTTGGATAGTAAGAGGGACACTATTATTAATGATAGTGGGACAAGAGGTATAAACTAGGACTGTCCAGGAAAATTAGGACATACGGTCATTCTCACCTTTAGAATAGAGGAAAGAAAATTAACAAATTTAAAGCCCCGATACATGTTAGATTTTGTACTAAGCATTTAACATAGCTTAGCTTAAGAGATACATATGGTTGTGTACACTGTACAGATTTGGAGAAATCAAGACACTTCTGGCAGAGAGTATAGCTTAGTGGTTGAGAGCACAATAAGAAAGAAGGTTTCTAGCACAGTTATTCATCAATCAAATACTGAATGCATATATGCTATGTACAGTGTTAGTTTCTGGGGACAGCAACAACAAATAAGAAGTTTCTTATTTTATTAAGGGGAGGATAAAATTAAATAAATAAAAATATAAGCATTCTATGTATCTGTATATATAGATGTATTTTTTCATAACCAGGTGATATTGAACGTGATAAAAGAGCATAAAGCAAGGTAATGGGCTAGAGAGTAATTGGGGTGCCATTCTAAAACTGGCTGGGAAAAGTTATTTGAACAAGTCATGGAACAGCGTCCTTCAGGAAATAAGGAACTGGACCACATGGGCATTTGGGCAAGAGTGTTTGGGCAGAAAGAAAAGCAAAAGCCACAGCCGTGAGCAGAAGTACGCTTGCTGTGCATGAGGGCCACTAGGAGGCCAGTGGTGAAATGAAAGGAGAAGGAGGAGGGTGGTGGGGTGGGGTGAGATTTGAGAGGTTGCAAACGGCTAGATCATGCTTTGATTTGTGTTTTTCGAGAATCTCTAGAGGTGTGTGTAATTAGTGGTTAGATTCTGGATGTATTTTGATGTTAAAACCAATAACTTTGGTGGTCCAGTGGCTAAGACTCTGCACTCCCAAATGCAGGGGGCCTAGGTTTGATCCCTGGTCAGGGAACTAGATCCCACATGCTGCAACTAAAAGATCCTATAGCTGCAACTAAGACCCAGTGCAGCCAAATAAGTAAATGTTTTTAAAAAATAAGTTTTTCAAAAACTTAATGGATTGGGTATTAAACCTAATGGATTGGGTATTAAATAAAAGTGAAATATATGAATGAGGCTCCCCATGTGTTGTCTGTGGTAAAGAGCATGCCTGCCAATGCAGGATAGGTAAGAAACACAGGTTTGATCCCTGGGTTGGGAAGATTCCCCTGGAGGAAGGAGGCATGGCAACCCACTCCAGTATCCTTGCCTGGAGAATCCCATGGATAGAGGAGCCTGGCAGGCTATAGTCCGCAGGGTAGCAAAATGTCAGGCATGACTAAAGCAATTCAGTAAGCACACACATGCATGAAGCATAGGAATATATGCTGCTATGATTTTTAACATGAGCAACTTGAAGATCGGAATTGCTATTTTCTGAAGGAGAGAAGATAGAGCAGAGTGAGGGACCAATATCAAGAATTCTGTTTGGGGCATGACAGGTCTAGGATTCCTGTTAGACTTCCAAATGGAGATGTCAAGTACTGTGTCCTTCATATTTATTCTTTCCACTGTATTTGTACATATTAGTCCCTCTTCCTTATGTCCAATAAACTTTCGATGAAACCAACAAACACAACATCGAAAGGAGAGGAACAGACTAGGAGATGACTATAGACAATGCTTTCAAGAGTTTTGCTCCAAGGCGAAACAGAAAAATGGATGGCTAATTGGAAGGGCTTGTGGGTGGCAAAGGAGGGTTTTATCTTAAAGATGGAGAGTATGTTTGCATACTATTAGGTGTTACTGAGCAGACAGGAAAAAAATGGTTAATGCAGAAGTAAGAGGGATGAAGTGCTAGAGAAATGTTCTTGGGTAGGCAAGCAGGATTGGGTTCCAATGTACAAATGAGGAGCTGGCCTTTGCCAGGAACTCATGGAAAATTAACTCATGGTGAGAAGAGGAAAGGCCCAGAATATGGATACAGATTTGGGTAGGTGAGTAGATATTTTAGGGGAAATTTCCAAAAATTCTATTTTGACTGCTTTAGTTGCCTCAGTGAAATAAAAAGCAAGGTTATCAGCTGACTTGAAAAACAGAGAGGAAATAGAAGTTAGAGGAGAGTGGAAGATATGAAATAGAAATTTAGGAGAGTAGGGAAATAAATGGACCGGGTCCACATAGAGGCCCAGTTGTGATTTGTTGTCATGAATTAATGCAAGATTACTCTGTATGCCTAGGCATTTTTCTCTAATCATGTGCTCAGAGTGGCACAAAATAGAGAGCTGGATTTGTCAAATTAGAAGCTTTGCTAGGAGATGAAGTTGCCAGGAAATTAATATATTCTGTAGAGTGAGTATAACAGCATGTTACGGAGGGGAGTGAATTTACGAAGTGGGTATGAGATGGCAGTGGCTGTGGGGTAAAAATGCTATACATGTCGTGGATTAGAGCTCTCAGTGGAGTCACAGCACTGTTGGAAGCAGGGAATTAGTGAAAGAGAGCAGATAGACTGAGTGTAGGCTGCATGAGATTAAGATCACTGAGAGGCTGTAGTTATTACTAAAGACAAAGTTCATGGTGTCACTGAGAAAGGTGATAAGTGAGGTGAGGTGAAAGACAAGATAATTAAAAGAGAAGCAAACTAAAGAATTAAGAGATCAGGTTTTGGAAAGACTGTTTATATGTACATTAAAATAACAAAGAGTGATGACACGAGTGGTGTTGGATAAAAATCAAATTATTAAGAAATGAGGGAGAGTGGTTCAGAGACCTGTAGGTTTTTGCTACAAGAACATTATTGGACCAGCAACATCTGCATCACTGGAAGCTGCCTAGAAGTGTAGAATCTGGGACTTCCCTGGTGGTCCAGTGGTAAAGACTCTGTGCTTCCACTTCAGTGGTGCAGGTTGATCCCCGGTCAGGGAACTAAGACCCTGCATGCTGTGTGGCCCAGGAAAAAAAAAAAATGCAGAGTCTCTTCATTTCAGATCCACTGAAGCAGAATCTTTAGACAATTCATATGCCCATTAAAGTTGAGGAGCACCTCTGCAGATGACTCCAGCAATGAGAAGAAGCAGTAGGTCTGATGAGCTTCAGAACAGCTGAGAATATTAAGGAGAGAGGAACTATTGCCTGATCATATTGGTGAGGAACAAGACATGTACCCCAATCCAGGGGCAGAGTTTGGAAGAGATGTTGGAAAGAAAAACAGCTGCTACTTGAGAGGGTTGTGGGAATTAGTGTCCTCAGTGGGGAGAGCTGGGTGTCTGTTGAGCAGATGCTTAATATGTAGGTGATTTTGCTACTGAAGAACCATGAGTTCCACATGCCCCAGTGGGAAGATCTGGGGGTCAAGGAGGCTGGGGTATGGGGTGAGGTTTGGTGATAAATAGAGTCACATGCAGGTAGAGGGCAGGAATGAGAGATGATCTATGGTCTTGGGCCTACCCAGAGTGACCGAGGGCAACAGGAATATAGGGCATGACTGGATTAAAGCTGGCACTCTCTTAGGCAGTTGTGAGCATTAGGGTGGAAAGATGCTTCTGAAGACTCTTGCCAGCACAAAGTGGGATTCCACGGACTTCTCATGTTCAGAGCTCAATAGATGGTGATTTCCTTTCTTCCTACTGCAAAACTGCTCACCAAGTAAATGGTGGACTCAGGGTTCCAGTTCAGATGAGCCTCACCATGGAATCTGTGCTCTCTCCACCGCACTAGTGATCCTTAAACTTTAGTCTTCATCACAATCACCTGGAGGACTTGGTCAGCCACAGAGTGCTTGTCTCCACCCCGAGTGGAGGTACTGATCAGTAGGTCTGGGGTGGCAGGAGCATTTGCATTTCTAATGTGTTCCTGGGTGATATTGATGCTGTTGGTCCAAGGACCATATATTGGGAACCACTGCCCTACTCCACACTGTCTCCCAGAACATGTTACTGTCTTTCAAACCCAGGCTGTATCAAAGAGCAAGTGTTTATTTGTCAAAGAAGAGCCTGAGGGCCTCAGATTACCCATGGGTTTAGAATCCTCTTCTATGGAATTTCCATCAGTGTTCAATGTTCAGAGTTCTGCCTGTCGGGAACTCTGCCACCACAGAGCAGAGCACTTGACCTGTCAATGAAAGGGCAGTGTTTCAATGCCCTGTTCTTCCCATCACTGCTACAAACTTCATTACCCACAATCAAGTATTGGTTAAGTACACGATCCAAGTTTACTCACTCTTTTTTGTTTCCTATCTAATTTTAGCTTCTGGACAAGACCTGGGCTCTTATTTCTGACTGGGGCACATGAACCTTGACTGTGGCCAGGGTTCTTGGTGATTCTTAGAGCTGTGGCCAATAGCTTGATGACCTTCATAATCCTGAAGGACAGTATCAAGACTAACAGGAGACCATGGGCAGACTTGGGGAAAGATGGATGGGAGGAGGTACAGAGGAGAAGACTATGGAAATCATTCCAGACTAAAAAGACCTGAGTTGAACTCCTGACCTCTTCTCTTACTGGCTGCATAAAGTTAGGCACCGACATTTCAGCTCTCTTGGCTCCAGTTTTCTCTACTATAAAATTATGATATAAATAATTAAATTGTGATATTAATAGTTGTGATATAATAATCTTACACTTTCCCAGGTGGGGCAGTGGTAAAGAATACACCTGCCAATACCAGAATCACAGCAGACATAGATTTGATCCCTGGGTCGGGAAGATCCCCTGGAGAAGGAAATGGCAACCCACTCCAATGTTCTTGCCTGGGAAATCCCATGGACAGAGGAGCCTGGAGGACTACAGTCCATAGGGTAGCAAAAGAGTCAGATACAACTTAGCAACTGAGCATACATGCAGTAATCTCACAAGTTTGTTCAATAGACATTGAATATCTGTCTCATACTAGGCGTCATGCAAGACAGTAGAGCAAAACCTGTAAGATGCAGTCCCTTTCACAGCTATGATGGAGGAACTTGGAGTGAAATATGTACATGTATTAATATTACACTGCATAATTGTGAAGTGCAATAATTAATGGGAGGATGGGAAGAAAATAATGCAGAGACTGGGATTAGTGGAATACAAGACTTTGTCAGCAGGCAATTACCTATCCATTACAACTGTCTGGAGAGTCTTTTGAAAATATAAATACATGGACCTTAACTCCAGACATTTGAATTGGTATGAACATGCAAGGTGTGTCATCTGGACCCTGTTTTTGTTTTTTTTTTATTTTATGTATTTATTTATTTGGCGTCTCTGAGTCTTTGTTGCTGTGCTTGGACTTCCCCTAGTTGTGTTGAGCAGTTCAGTTCAGTTCAGTCACTCAGTCGTGTCCGACTCTTTGCGACCCCATGAACCGCAGCATGCCAGGTCTCCCTGTCCATCACCAACTCCCGGAGTTCACTCAGACTCACCTCCATCGAGTTGGTGATGCCATCCAACCATCTCATCCTCTTTTGTCCCCTTCTCCTCCTGCCCCCAATCCCTCCTAGCATCAGGGTCTTTTCAAATGAATCAGCTCTTCGCATGAGGTGGCCAAAATATTGGAGTCTCAGCTTCAACATCAGTCCTTCCAATGAATACCCAGGACAGATTTCCCTTAGGATGGACTGGTTGGAACTCCTTGCAGTCCAAGGAACTCTCAAGAGTCTTCTCCAACACCACAGTTCAAAAGCATCAATTCTCAGAATGTCTGCGATCCAAAAATCTGCAAGCAATAAATGCTGGGGAGGGTGTGGAGAAAAGGGAACCGTCCTACACTGTTGGTGGGAATGCAAACTAGTACAACCACTATGGAAAACAGTGTGGAGATTCCTTAAAAAATTGCAAATAGAACTACCTTATGACCCAGCAATCCCATTGCTGGGCATACACACCGAGGAAACCAGAATTGAAAGAGACACATGTACCCCAATGTTCATCGCAGCACTGTTTATAATAGCCAGGACATGGAAACAACCTAGATGCCCATCAGCAGGTGAATGGATAAGAAAGCTGTGGTACATATACACAATGGAGTATTACTCAGCTGTTAAAAAGAATACATTTTAATCAGTTCTGATGAGATGGATGAAACTGGAGCCGATTATACAGAGTGAAGTAAGCCAGAAAGAAAAACACCAATACAGTATACTAACACATATATATGGAATTTAGAAAGATGGCAATGATGACCCTGTATGCAAGACAGCAAAAAAGACTCAGATGTGTATAGCGGACTTTTGGACTCAGAGGGAGAGGGAGAGGGTGGGATGATTTGGGAGAATGGCATTGAAACATGTATACTATCATGTAAGAATCGAATCACCAGTCTATGTCCGATGCAGGATACAGCATGCTTGGGGCTGGTGCACGGGGATGACCCAGAGGGATGTTGTGGGGACGGAGGTGGGAGGGGGGGTTCATGTTTGGGATCGCATGTACACCCATGGTGGATTCATGTCAATGTATGGCAAAACCAATACAGTATTGTAAAATAAAATAAAGTAAAAATAAAAAATTAAAAAAAAAAAGCATCAATTTTTTGGCACTCAGCTTTCTTCACAGTCCAACTCTCACATTCATACATGACTACTGGAAAAACCATAGCCTTGAATAGATGGACCTTTGTTGACAAAGTAATGTCTCTGCTTTTCAATATGCTTTCTAGGTTGGTCATAACTTTCCTTCCAAAAAGTAAGTGTCTTTTAATTTCATGGCTGCAATCACCATCTGCAGTGATTTCGGAGCCCCCAAAAATAAAGTCTGACACTGTTTCCACTGTTTCCCCATCTATCTACCATGAAGTGATGGGACCAGATGCCATGATCTTCGTTTTCTGAATGTTGAGCTTTAAGCCAACTTTTTTACTCCCCTCTTTCACTTTCATCAAGAGGCTCTTTAGTTCTTCTTCACTTTCTGCCATAAGGGTAGTGTCATCTGCATATCTGAGGTTATTAATATTTCTCCTGGCAATCTTGATTCCAGCTTGTGTTCATCCAGCCTAGCATTTCTCATGATGTACTCTGCATAGAAGTTAAATAAGCAGGGTGACAATATACAGCCTTGACATACTCCTTTTCCTATTTGGAACCAGTCTGTTGTTCCGTGTCCAGTTCTAACTGTTGCTTCCTGACCTGCATACAGGTTTCTCAAGAGGCAGGTCAGGTGGTCTGGTATTCCCATCTCTTTCAGAATTTTCCACAGTTTATTGTGATCCACACAGTCAAAGGCTTTGGCATAGTCAAGAAAGCAGAAATAGATGTTTTTCTGGAACTCTCTTGCTTTTTCAATGAGCCAGCGGATGTTGGCAATTTGATTTCTGGTTTCTCTGTCTTTTCTAAAACCAGCTTGAATGTCTGGAAGTTCATGGTTCATGTATTGCTGAATCCTGGCTTGGAGAATTTCAAGCATTACTTTACTAGTGTGTGAGATGGGTGTAATTGTGCGGTAGTTTGAGCATTCTTTGGCATTGTCTTTCTTTGGGATTGGAATGAAAACTGACCTTTTCCAGTCCTGTGGCCACTGCTGAGTGTTCTGTATTTGCTGGCACATTGACTTTCAGCAGCAGGGACTTCTCTCGTTGTGGAGTATGGGCTCTAGGCTTCAGTAGTTGTGGGTCTTGGGCTTTAGAACGCAGGCTCAGTAGTTGTGATGCATGGGCTCAGTTGCCCTGAAGCTTATGGGATCTTCCTGGACCAGGGATGGAACTTGTGTCCCCTGTATTGGCAGGTGGATTCTTAATCACTGGACCACCAGGGAAGTCCCTGGACACAGGTTTAAAAAAAAACTATACCAGATGACTCTAATGAGAATCCAGGGTTGAGACCCACTTGCTTAGGGATTTGCCCCCCGAAGGGGAAGAGATTTTTTGTTCTGAGTACTGGGGTTGGATTTAACCAGAGGGAGCTCTCCTGGTCCCTTCTTACCTGGCCTTCCATCTCTGTCCTCAGCTCCCTGAAAGACGTGGGGATTTCTACTCCATGTGTGAATTAAAAGAAAGGTCCTTGAGATCAGGAGGTAATGAGAATGCCAGAAGAGCCAGTCTATTATTTATCGCAATCCCAAGACAGACGGAGCGCTTCAGAGTAATTCTTGCAACAACTGAGTTGCCAAGGGAGGAAAATGAGTGAAATTAATCAGCAGCAGGGGAAGGATGTCCTGCAGGAAGGAAGCAGTTGGAGACTTGTTTCAGATGAAGAGCCAAGGCCCTCGGACCAGCACAGGAAGCAACAGGAAGGGGCTTCAGATCCGGCTAGCAGCAACATCTCTCACTGGGACCCGGGGAGTCTGAGATCTTGCTGGGCAGGGATCAAAGGCATGTTCTGAGCCATCTTCTGTCCTGGCATTGGTGGCCGCCCCTGCTCACTCCAGTAAGAGACATGGCTGCCCTCTCAGAGTGGGCTCCCCATGGCTCTGTCCCCAGCCTCTCCTGTCCAGGGCAGGAAGGAGACTAGCAGCCAGCATGAGGCCAGGCAGAGCCAAGATGGCAGGTCACCTGTGCAGTCCACCTGGCCCGCCTCCTCCTCCCTCTCAGCCCACTTTATAGGCTGTGGTGTCTCTCTTGGTTTCTCTTGGCCTAACTGTCCCGTGCTGGGGCTGGAGTCCTGCTCTGAACTTGGCTGAGACGCTATCAGTGGGGGAGAGGGACTGTGCCTGTATCCAAGTCCTGAGAGTGGCCCCACTGCCATGGAAATACCACCCTTCTCGGTGATGGCTACATCTACCTGCCTTCTTCAGGGTAATACAGCCACTCCCTTGGACTCCTTGGATTGTAAAATTATCAGAACTTCCTGTTGCCTGATGCCCAGAGAGCAAAGGTTTGAAACAGGCTGACTGGAGATGTCAAGGATGAGCCTCAGGATGTAAGAATAAGAGTCAGTGATCAATGGACATACTCACTGGACCCCCATGGCTCCTGGGACAGGAGCTGCACTCACCTGCAGCCAGGTGAGTGTTCCCAAGCCTACCTGGTCTATCTGGACCAGAATCCTTGTCTGGTAGAGTGGTTGAGGATGGGCACTGCATCTTCCACAGACATTACTCCAGGGCACCAGCATCTATGCCCAGAGCACTGTGCCAGCCAGCCTCTGAATGCAGATGAAAACCTGAGAGTGTTTTGTCAACAGCATAGTGCTCCTCGCAGGCAAATCCTTATTACAAATGGCACACATTCATTTGTTTCCCATGAACTTTCCTTATCCATCCAGCCCTGCACTGAAATTCATCAACCTGATATCTCAAGTGGGATGACTCATCGCCAAAATGTTTTAAATGTCGTAGACTGTGCAGAGTGGGGGCCACCAAGTTCATCTCCCTCCCACCAAGTTCACGCTCATCAACTCTGATCTCTGGCCACATTTTCTCTCTCATTCCTCCTCACTGTGAGTGAGGAAATGTGGAGGGTGAATTTTCAAATTTCGTTTTACACGCACATCATTTGAGCAATTTGGCTTGCTTCAACCTCAGGTCCCCTTCCTGCCCTTTCTCTGGAGCTCTGTTGTTGTGACCAGGGCTCTGCACCTGGAATTGGAAAGTCCAGGGTTAATTAAATCTTAGCTGTGTGACCCCAAGTCAGTCTCAGATTTTTTTTTATCCTGAAAAGTACATGTGGTGGTATCTTACAGGTGGTAATGTACTCAGTAACTGTAATACAAGGCTTACTAGTCTAAGGTGTTAGAACTGAACATGGAACAACAGACTGGTTCCAAATAGGAAAAGGAGTACGTCAAGGCTGTATATTGTCACCCTGCTTATTTAACTTATATGCAGAGTACATCATGAGAAACGCTGGACTGGAAGAAGCACAAGCTGGAATTAAGATTGCCAGGAGAAATATCAATCACCTCAGATATGCAGATGACACCACCCTTATGGCAGAAAGTAAAGAAGAACTAAAGAGCTTCTTGATGAAAGTGGAAGAGGAAAGTGAAAAAGTTGGCTTAAAGCTCAACATTCAAAAAACGAACATCATGGCATCTGGTCCCATCACTTCATGGGAAATAGATGGGGAAACAGTGGAAACAGTGTCAGACTTTATTTTTGGTGGCTCCAAAATCACTGCAGATGGTGATTGCAGCAATGAAATTAAAAGACGCTTACTCCTTGGAAGAAAAGTTATGACCAACCTAGATAGCATATTCTGAAGAAGGCAATGGCACCCCACTCCAGTACTCTTGCCTGGAAAATCCCATGGACAGAGGAGCTTGGTAGGCTGTAGTCCATGGGGACTGAACGACTTCCCTTTCACTTTTCACTTTCATACATTGGAGAAGGAAATGGCAACCCACTCCAGTGTTCTTGCCTGGAGAATCCCAGGGACAGGGGAGCCTGGTGGGCTTCAGTCTATGGGGTCGCACAGAGTCGGACATGACTGAAGCGACATGACAGAGGATGAGATGGTTGGATGGCATCACCGACTCGATGGACATGAGTTTGAGTGAACTCCGGGAGATGGTGATGGACAGGGAGCCCTGGCGTGCTGCAGTTCACGGGGTCGCAAAGAGTCGGACACAACTGAGTGACTGAACTGAACTGAACTTGTCTAACAAGCCCTACTCACTGTTTGTGGTAAAAATTACTAAACTTCATCCATACAACAGTATTATTTCTGGGTCTCTGCCCCTTCCTGGACATGTGGAAAACTACATTTCTCAGCTTCCTGCATGAGCTAGAGGGGAGAGTGACAAGTGGCATTTCTGGGCTGAATCACTGAGGAACAGGGACCCAAGTTCCTAAATGGCCATCATGGAGCATGTGTTGGGATAGAGGTGCCACAAGAGCATCTTGGAGGCTGAGCCACCCTGTGGGGGACAGCTGCCCTGAGAAGATACCCAGACCCATAGGAGACTTGGTATGGATGAGAAAAAGCCTTCTGTTAGGCTAAGCAACTGAAGTTTGGGGACGGTGTTCATTACACAGCATAGGCTATCTTATTCTGTTTCATCCATTTCTTGCCTTCGCTATGACAGGGGTTTTCAAAGAGCTTCATAGCTCTTTGGTTCCTTGGGGGTACTATGGGGATGCCATGATGGAGGGAGTGAAGAAAATAAGGGAAGTTGAGTAAGCAGGCTTCTAGTCAACCAGAGCTTCACATTGATCTCATCTATGTATCGGTGTTTCCAGAAAGATTACTTTCGAAAGAAGAATCCAGTTTCTAAAATGTTACTTGACTTGTGGACACAGGAGGGAAGGAGAGGGTGGGATGAATTGAGAGAGGAGCATTGAAACATATACATTACCATATGTAAAGTCAGAGAGCCAGAGGAAATTTGCTACTGTATGATGCAGGGGGCTCTACTCCAATGCTCTGTGACCACCTAGAAGGGGTGGGATGGGGTGAGAGGTGGGAGGTTCGAGAGGGAGGAGACATATGTATACCTATGGCTGATTCATGTTGATATATGCAGAAACCAGCACAATATTATAAAGCAATTGTCCTCCAATTAAAAATAAATAAATAAATTTTAAAAAACATTAAGGAAAGTTTCTTGATAAGTCACTGCTCTGTTGCAGTGATTCTGAACTCTGCTCTCTTCCAGCCATTACTGTTATCTTCTGTATTCTTTTTGAGTTCCACGTCTCATCTAGGTTTTGATTAGAACCAAGACTTGAGCTCTTTGCTGTGATGCCCACCCCTGCTACGGTGACTGTACTCACCTCATCTGCAATTCTCTGCCCTGCTCCTTGATCCAAAGCCGCCTCTGTAATTGCAGATGGTCTGGAGCCATTGTAGGGAGCTGGGCTGGAAGAAGGAAGGAGTGAAGACTGAGAACAGTCAGGAGATACCCAGGATCAAAACCTGGTCTTTGAGGAGGGAGATGAGGGGGAATGATGCTTTATGCATCAGGTTATATGATTTGGGAGTGTCTTATTTATGGGGACCAGAAGGTTGAACACAGGAAACCTGGGTACCATTCCCTGTTCCATCAGTGAGTAGCAGAGGACTTGCATAAGATTTATCTTTCCAAGGTCCTACTTTCTTCTAAAGCAAATGAAGGATCAAACTAGATAAGTGCTTTACAAACTAGCCCATTGAAGCCTAAGAATTAAGGTTTGTTAGGAAATGCAGGCGGATCTCCCTGGACAGGACTGAACTCTTCACCTCAACACAACCAAAACTACTCCACATTAATCATATGATTATGATATGGACTTTTAGGTAACATTTCATTAAAAGAAAGGGTTTCATTTATGTTAGACTTGAGGACAGTGAGATTAGATAATTGTCAAGGATTTTGTAAAGCTTGAACATTGTTTTTTTTCCTCTTTTATACATCTATGTGTCCTTGGGAAGGTTACTTAATTGTTCTGAGCCTCACTTTCCTGATGTATAAAATGAGACTTACTTACCTCATGGAGTTTGTTGTGAGGACTGAACATTAAATATATAATTTCTGTGCAAAATAGCTTATTAATAAGTAAAGGTGATAATGGTAATGATTTAAAATATATATGGTCATTCCATTTTATTGGGTGAGCAGAGGGAAGGCCAGAGAAATTGTGACTTAACTAAAGTTACATCACTACGGGGTACCAGAGCCTAGATCAAAAGGCTGGTGATGCCCTCGTATCCCAGTTTCTTCACACCAGCTCACTGATCTGGATCTTCTTAAAGCAGTAGCCTCTGTTCTTTAGTCTTATCCTTCCCCTTTTTCTGCTTTGAGTTGTCTGCCCAACCTCCTAACAAAAGTTAAATCAAATCTCTTCTGATTATATATGGATAATCAGGGCTTGACACCCAGCAGGTGGTGAACATTCCATAAGTGACTGAAAGAGTGGATCCCATTTTATAGATGAGGAGACTGAGATTCAGAGTTTGCTTGCCTTGCCCAGGGTCACTGAGGGATCAGAGACAACATAGGACCACAGCACGGCTCTGTTCAGGTAGGTACACCTCTGACCCTCTAGATTACCTGCTTCAGAATTTGTCCTGGGGCATGAGTAAGGTCCCCCCACATTCAAGCATTTTAAACAACTTTTAGGCAGTGCCCCATAATATATGGGGTTTCCCAGGTGGCATTAGTAATAAAGAATCACCTGCCAATGCAGGAGACATAAGAGATATAGGCTTGATCCATGGGTTGGAAAGATCCCCTGGAGGAAATGGCAACCCACTCCTGTATTCTTGCCTGGAGAATCCCATGGACAGAGGAGGCTGGCAGGCTGTAGTCCAAAGGGTTGCACAGAGTCGGACATGACCGAAGTGACTTCGCATGCACACATGGCATATGGAACTAGGGATCAAACCTGCACCCCCTGCAGTGGAAATGCAGAGTCGTAACCACTGGACAGCTAGGGAAGTCCCAGCCATGTTCATTGTTCTGGCTGGGGATGCCATTCCCCCAGGGCTGGCGTCTTTCCTGAGATCTGCTGCTATTCTCATTCACCTCATATTGTCATACTTCTTGCAAATAAAGTGTGACTGTGCAGTGAATCCCATGTTCCAGCTCCTCCCTGGACTTCTTACCCTCTGCTTGGGGACCCAGGCTTAGGAAGAAGGAAGGGAAGCAGTGGGGATGGTACCTTCATCCTTTTAATCGACTCTGGAATGGGGTAAGCTACAGTCCTGCCTTTGGGGAGTGAATAATAACCAGAACGGAAGGATGATGGGCACTTGGGACTTTGGGATCCTATGATGGCAGAGGTAGCTGTGATTTCCTTTCTTCCCTGGATGGCAGTGATGTCATCGTTCGACCCAGAACCAGCTCTGATGCTGGGGTACCAGTCATTACAGCCGATCATCTCCTATTTCCCCAGTCTGCTGTTTAAGATTCACTGGGTGCCACTGAATCTTCTGATGAACAAAACAGGCTGAAGGGGAGGGGGATACTGTGGGAGTAAAATCAGACTTCTGGCGTGAATCACAAAATGCAGTCTTCTCACCAGCTGAGACTCACCCAGCATGGAAACCTTTACCAAAGGGTGATACAATCACAGCCCCGCCCCTGAACCAGCTCCCTGGCAAGTTCATCGTTTACATCTGAAAACAATTTCTGCATCCAGGCAAAACTCCGGACTGCAGCAAGAAGCTATGATGAACACTTACCTGGAGAATGCTGCAAAAACCAGCAGTTCGACTGTATTAAATGTTTGGTTTTGGTTTTTCTGCTTATAGGTCAGCTGTGGGGCCCGGAGCTTCTTCCAGTTTGCACACAGATGCAGACAGTCAAGACTCAAATAGCATGACTAGGCAATGCCATGTTTGTCTTAATAACTGCTCTCAGTCATTAAGATGCCTGTGTTGGATTTATCACCAACGATTGGATTGATTACTCGGTACTCAACGGCAATCTGAGCCTTTCTGTGCTTCCGCTTCAGTCATTTCATTAAGATGGATAGGCTGGTAATGCCACCCCCATGGGAGGTTGGGCTGGAGGGTTCTGCGCAAATGGAGCCTTCAAGATAAAAATACACCAAGCATATGAGGAGCAAATGACTAGAGAACCAGGATGCTTTCTTCCTACCCCCTGGTGCCCGGGGATCCGCCCAGACTGGCGAACAGTCCATCTGCAGCTGGTGGTGACAGCTCACAGAAAGGGACCAAGGGCACTGACACCCCCTTAGAGGTGTTTGCCTTGGCCAAATGTGAACACAGGTTCATGGAGCTCTTCAGGGCTCTCTTTGCCAGGCCTGGCCTACCCATCCCATGCAAAAAGAGGTCTTAGCTACTGGGTCTCTGTCAATACTAGGAGGTCTCCTGGGTCATGACTGGGAGCAGACTTTATTGGAGAAATTAAGATGTCCTTCAGGCCTTGGCGATTGCCAGTAGGTCCTGGTGGGCCTCCTGAAGCACCTATAACAACACAAAATAAGAAGTGCAAGGAATAAACCATTTCTGATCTATTTGCTACTGATTGAAGTTCACCAGCCCGGTCTTCTAGAGAGGTTCTTGTCAACTGCCCATTTTGTGATGCTCTAACTCCACCCTTTACAGCCAACCTGCTCACCTGAGACATCCCATAGACCCTGCTGCCCACCAGCTCGTGTCGGCACTGCCCTCACGCTGCAGGACATCGGGGCCCCCAGGAATCTCCACGCTCCCAAGTCAAACACGGCCCCAGCCTTGAGTGCTTCCATGTGACGCTAGGTGTCCCCTGCACTGTCGCTTATTTCTTATCTCCTGTCTACCTGCTGGCAGTTTGGGGGGCTTGGCTGCCAGAAGGAGATTCAAGTAGAGCTTGGAGTGGGTGCAAACCTTTCCTGCTGCTGCTTCTCAGGCTTTCTTCACTCAAGGGCAGCCCCATGTCCTTGGCTCCATTCTGGGCCTTCATCCACACTGCCCTTCTTGACCTGTGCTGAGCTCTGCAAGGTCAGTGCAGCTGCTCATCTGGAATTTTGAACCTGGAGGCAGACTTTTATTCACAGTATCATTTCAAACTTCCTCTGCATTTTATATTTTCCTTTTCTCTTCACTGGGACCCATATGTTGGCAACTCCAGGTGAATAATCTGCTTGGACCTGCCAGGTGCCCAGGTGTTATCCCTGCCTTAGCCGAGGGCCTGCAGAGGTGAACTAACCAGTGTGTTGGACCCTCCCAGGGAAGAGGAAGCTGGTCACTCCTATGGGTTTCTTGACTCCTTAGCTCTTTCTGTTCAGTGAGACAGATTTCTTTCTTTTCTTTTTTAAAGAAATGGTGTGTTCAATCTTCATGATTCCACATTTCACTCCAGGGGATAAAGATATTGATTGAAAAAAACCATTTGATGTTCATGAAGACTTTGGAACTTTTTAATGAGCTTTTGAAAGTTCTTTAGATCATAAAAACTATGTTTTGCTGAATCTGAACAGCCTCATTTGAAAGAGGTTGGGAGGTTGTTTAGATTGAAGTTTTCTTTAGGCTGGGGAGGCCATCGCCTTGTGTGTGAAGGAATCAAAACTCTCTGTACCTTGGTGCTGTTGTTCAGTCGCCAAGCTGTGTCTGACTCTTTGTGACCCCATGCCCTGCACCACGCCAAGCTCCTCTATCCTCCACTATCTTCTGGAGTTTGCTCAAATTCATGTCCGTTGAGTGTGTGATGCTCTTAATATTTAGCCATTTGTCTTCTGCTGCACCTTTTCCTCCTGCCCTTAATCTTTTCCAGCATCAGGGTATTTTGAGTTGGTTCTTTGCATCAAGTGGCCAAAGTATTGGAGCTTCAGCTTCAGCACCAGTCTTTCCAATGAATATTCAGGGTTGAGTTCTTTTAGGATTGACTGGTTTTATCTCCTTGCAGTCCAAGGGACTTTCAAGAATCTTCTCCAGCACCACAGTTCGAAAGCATCAAGTCTTTGGCATTCAGCCTTCCTTATGGTCCATCTCTTACATCCATACATGACTACTGCAAAAATCAGAGCTTTGACTATACAGACCTTTGTTGACAAACTGATGTCTCTGGTTTTTCATATGCTCTCTAGCTTTGTCACAGCTTTTTACCAAGGAGCAGGAGTCTTTTAATTTCATGGCTGCAGTCGCCATCCGCAGTGATTTTGGAGCCAAAGAAAATAAAATCTGTCACTGCTTCCACCTTTTCCCCTTCCATGGGGTAGTATTAATTATGGAATGGTGTATACTTGCTATGTCCTGGCACTATTCTAAGTGCTTTACATGTATATCATCTTACAGAACTTTTCTGACACCACCAACTAAGAGTGGGTCTTAGGAGATGGAGAACTGCCCCCTTATCACATGTGCAATTCCTACTTCTTTCTCTCTCTTTTTCAAAGTTTGAAGCTTGGAGAATATTATTTATTTATAGTTGATGTACAATATTGCATAAGTTACAGATGTACAGTATAGTGATTCACAATTTTAAAAATTAACTTATTTATTTTAATTAGAGGATAATTACTTTACAACACGGTGGTGGGTTTTGCCATACATCGACTGAATCAGCCTCGGGCGCACATGTGTCCCTCCATCCTGAACCCTCCTCCTACCTCCCTCTCCACCGTACCCCACCCCTCTGTGTTGTCCCAGAACACGGGCTTTGAGTGCCCTGCTCCATGCATCAAACTTGCATGATCATCTATTTCACATATGGTAATACACATGTTTCAGTGCTATTCTCTCACATCATCCCTCTCTCACCTTCTCTCACATAGTCCAAAAGGTCTGTCCTTTACATTTGTGTTTTTTTTGCTGCCTTGTGTATAGGATTGTCGCTGCTGCTGCTGCTGCTGCTAAGTCGCTTCAGTTGTGTCCGACTCTGTGCGATCCCATAGACGGCAGCCCACCAGGCTTCCCCGTCCCTGGGATTCTCCAGGTAAGAACACTGGAGTGGGTTGCCATTTCCTTCTCCAATGTGTGAAAGTGAAAAGTAAAAGTGAAGTCGCTCAGTCATGTCTGACTCGTAGTGACCCCACGGACTGCAGCCTACCAGGCTCCTCCATCCATGGGATTTTTCCAGGCAAGAGTACTGGGGTGGGTTGCCATTGCCTTCTCTGAGGATCATCGTCGCTGTCTTTCTAAATTCCATGTATGTGTGCTAATATACTGTATCGGCTACTATACTGTATTTCTCTTTGACTTATTTCACTCTTTTTAAAGATTATACTTCATTTATAGTTATTACAAAATATTGGGTATATTCCCTGTATTGTAAAATACATCTTTGTAGCTTATTTCATAAATACATTTGTTTTTCTTGACTCCCCCTACCCCTACCTTACTCTTACCTTGGTCCTCTCCCCTTCCCACTCCCAGCTGGTAACCACTAGTTTCTTCTCTATATCTGTGAGTCTGTTTTATTTATTTATATTTTTTGTTATATTCACTAGTTCATCATATTTTTTAGATTCTGCACATAAGTGATATCATATGGTATGTCTTTGTCTATCCGACTTATTTCACTTTGAATAATGCCTTCTAAGCTCATCCACGTTGTTGCAAGTGACAAAATTTCATAACTGGAGTGGTGAAGGAACTCTCCCAGTTCCTCATGTCTCTCAGTTTAAGCCTTATAAATAATGATTTTTTCTAAAAGTCCCAGAAAACATAGTTTTAGAGAAGACAGACCACAGAGATGGCTTGGGTTCAAATACCAACCTCGACACTTTCCAGCTAGGGCAAGGCAGTTAGCATTTCTGTGGCTTGTTCATTCATTGTGCGTGGGTGCATGCTAAGTTGCTTCCATCGTGTCTGACTACTTGTGACCCCAGACTGTTACTGTTGTCGTTGTTTAGTTGCTAAGTTGTGTCTGACTCTTTTGAGATCCCATGACTGTAGCCGGCCAGTCTCCTCTGTCCATGGGATTTCCCAGGCAAAAATATTGGAGTGGGTTGCCATACCCTCCTCCAGGGGATCTTCCTGACCCGGGGATCGAATCTGCGTTTCCTGCATTCTTTACCTCTTAGCCATTAGGGAAGCCCATGCACTGTGAACACCCACTAGCTATGCCTGAATGTCTATTATTTAAGGAAATGTGCCAAGTTCTGTGCAGATGGTGGTGATGACAGTTTCAACAGCAGTTACCGCTTAAGCTTAGATTATGTGGTAGGCCCTGGACCAGGTGCTGTTCATGCCGCTTTTCACTTAGTTCTTCCATAAACCATGATAAGTAGGATCCACATGGGGAAGCTAAGGTGAAGAGGCTTTAATTAACTGGCTTAAAAGCTACATAGCTTGTAAATGACAGAAAGAATCAACCTCAGTTGTCGGACTTCAAAGCCCATGTTTCCAACCAGCAAGTCACCAAAATGACTCATACAGTAATCCTGAATTCAAGGCTTTAGAGCTTCAGAGGGGGAATTAAATGGTATATGACTAAGACTAGGTTATCAGACGACAGATGTAAGGTATAGAGTTCAAGCAGCAGAGAGAGGGTTTTCATCTGTGGGGATCAAAGAATACTTTGCAGAAAAATGGTTATTTTAACACGAGAGTCTGGTTAGGATTTGAGTATGAGATATGCATGTGGGTGGTGCTTAGAAAGGGGCCTCTTCCATCCCAGGTGCTGCAGTAAGTGTGCTATACTAGAAGTTTTTGAGGAGAAGCGGGGATAGGTTCTGTACGGCACAGCACAGTCTTAAATAAGTATATGGATTAAATGTATATGTATTTATCTTTGCAATCTGTATATACCTATACTTCCATATCTCTATCTATTGTGTTTTACAGAAACTATTATCACTCCTAGGAATATGTCCCTAAAGATATCGTCACCCAGATCCATAAAGAAATATGTACCATGATGTTTTCCACAACATTGTGTGTATGGAGCGGAGGTGCAGGGTGAGAAGACCGAGGAGCACGAGGCAAGGGATACATATTTCCGCTGATGACGAGCCTAACCCCAGTCAGGGTCCTCTAAACCTCCAAGGCCTCAACCTTGGGCTCTGACCTTGGCCCACTTAGCCTTGTCAGTTTTAATAAGAATCCTGCTGGCTTAGTTTAGCAAGAATCCCCCACCCTCAGTATCTTATTGAAGCTAAGATTGAAGGCAACTGAAGGAAACAAGGTTTCCCTGGTGGCTCAGATGGTAAAAGCGTCTGCCTGCAATGTGGGGGATATGGGTTCTATCCCTGGGTTGGGAAGATCCCTTGGAGAAGGATAATGGCAACCTACCCCAGTACTCTCGCCTGGAAAAATCCCATGGATGAAGGAGCCTGGCGGGCTACAGTCCATGGGGTCACAAAGAGTTGGACATGACTGAGCGAATTCACTTTCTTTTTTCTTTCTTAAAGGCAAAGGAGAAGGAGGTGGCTGGGGATGAGATGAATAGATGGCATCACTGACTCAATGGACATGAATTTGAGCCAACTCTGGGAGACAGTGGAGGACAGAGGAGCCTGGTGTGCTGCAGCCCATGGGCACAACTTAGCAACTGAACAACAACAGTATCTTATCACCTTGCCAGCTTCAGCAAGAATCCTGTCCAGTTGGTTTAACCAGAATCCCCTTGTCTCTTATGTCTCCTCCTCTTGAATTATCATCCCAGCCCTTCACCCTACCCCTTGGCTATAAAGGAATTGGAATTTGCAATAGAGTCCATTTCCTTTTTTTTGGCCTCACTGTGTGGCATATAGAACTTCCCTTACCAGGGATCAAACTTGCGCCCCCTACGGTGGAAACTCCCCTATGGTGGGAGTCTTAACCCCTGGATCACCAGCAAAGTCCACGGAGTCCGTTTTTATTCTGAGGTCTCTCTTCCCCTATCACAATAGTTCCTGAATAGAATTTGACTTCACTACTGTGACTTTGCCTGGCTCCGATGTTCCTTGACACCTAGCTGGCCACGATTTGGAGTACACATACCAAGATGCACATATCTTAAAGGCATAGTGCTGAGTGAAAAAAAGAGTGAAACATAGAAGTCTATAGAGTTTTTTTTTACATAGATACCATCTATGTAAATTATAAATAGATGTACAAAATAACAATATGTTTTTACCAAGACACAAATGAAAAGGTAGACATTAAACACATGAAAAAGGCAAATTGGAAGTGGTCAAACAGGAGATGGTAAGAGTGAGCACTGACATTTTAGGAATCAGTGAACTGAAAGGGACTGGAATGGGGGAATTTAATTCAGATGACTGTTGTATCTACTACTGTGGGCAAGAATACCTTAGAAGAAATGGAGTAGCCCTCATAGTCAACAAAAGAGTCCAAAATGCAGTATTTGGGAACAATCTCAAAAACAACGGAAGGATCTCTGTTCATTTCCAAGGCAAACCTTTCAATATCACAGTAATCCAAGTCTATGCCCCAACCGCCAATGCTGAAGAAGCTCAATTTGAACAGTGTTATGATGACTGACAAGACCTTCTAGAACTAACACCAAAAAAAAAAAAAAAAAAAAAGAGAGATGTCCTTTTCATCATAGGGGACTGGAATGCAGAAGTAGGAAGTCAAGAGATACCTGGAGTAACAAGCAAGTTTGGCCTTGGAGTACAAAATGAAGCAGGGCAAAGGCTAACAAAGTTTTGCTAAGAGAATGCACTGGTCATTGCAGATACCCTCTTCCAACAACACAAGAGATGACTCTACACCATCACCAGAGGGTTCATACTGAAATCAGACTGACTATATTATTTGCAGCTGAAGATGGAGAAGCTCTATACAGTCAGCAAAACCAAGACCGGGAGCTGACTGTGGCTCAGATCATGAAGTCTTATTGCAAAATTCAGACTTGAAGGAAGTAGGGAAAACCATTAGGCCATTCAGGCATGACTCAAATGAAATCCCTTATGCTTATACAGTGGAAGTGACAGACCCAAGGGATTAGATCTGATAGTCAGAGTGCCCAAAGAACTGTGGATAGAGGCTCGTGACGTTGTATAGGAGGCGATAATCAAAACCATCCACAAGAAAAAGAAGCTCAAAAAGGCAAAATGGTTGTTTGAGGAGTCATTTCAAATAGATGAGAAAAGAAGAGACACTAGTGGCAAAGGAGAAAAGGAAAGATATACTCATCTGAATGCAGAGTTCCAAAGAATAGCAAGGAGAAAAAAGAAAGCCTTCCTCAGTGATTAGTGCAAAGAAATAGAGGAAAACAATAGAATGGGAAAGACTAGCAATCACTTCAAGAAAATTACAGATACCAAGGGTACATTTCACGCAAAGATGGGCACAATAAAGGACAGAAATGTTTTGGACCTAACAGAAGCAGAAGATACTAAGAAGAGGTGGCAAGAATACACAGAATAACTACAAAAAAGATCTCATATGACCTAGATAACCACAACGGTGTGGTTATCTAGGTTATGTGACCTAGATAACCACAATGGTGTGATTAGTTGCCTAGAGCCAGATATCCTGGAACGGGAAGTCAAGTGGGCCTTAGGAAACATCACTACGAACAAAGCTGGCGGAGGTGATGGAATTCCAGTTGAGCTATCACAAATCCTAAAAGATGATGCTGTGAAAGTGTTGCACTCAAAATGCCAGCAAATTTGAAAAACTCAGCAGTGGCCACAGAACTGGAAAATGTCAGTTTTCATTCCAATCCCAAAGAAAGGCAATGCTAAAGAATGTTTAAACTACCACACAATTGTGCTCATCTCACATGCTAACAAAGTAATGCTCAAAATTCTCTAAGCTAGGCTTCAATAGTACGTCATGAACCGAGAACTTCCAGGTGTTCACCCTGGATTTAGAAAATGCAGAGGAACCAGAGATCAAATTGCCAATATCTGTTGGTTCATAGAAAAAGCAAGAGAATTCCAGAAAAACATCTACTTCTGCTTTACTGACTATGCTGAAGTCTGTGTGGATCACAACAAACTGTGGAAAATTGTTAAAGGGATGGGCATACCAGGCCACCTTACCTGCTTCCTGAGAAATGTGTATGCAGGTCAATAAGCAACAGTTACAGCTCGACATGGAACACCAGACTAGTTCCAAATTGGAAAAAGAGTACATCAAATCTGTTTATTGTCACCTGCTTATTTAACTTATATGCAGAGTACATCATGCAAAATGCTGGGCTGGATGAAAAATAAGCTGAAATCAAGATTGCCAGGAGAAATATCATAACCTCAGATATGCAGATGACACCACCCTTACAGCAGGAAGCAAAGAGGAGCTAAAGAGCCTCTTGGTGAAAGTGAAAAAACTGGTTTAAAACTCAATATTCAAAAGACTAAGATCGTGGCATCTGGTCCCATCACTTCATGGCAAATAGATGGGAAAACAAAGGAAACAGTGAGAGACTTTTTTTTCTTGGGCTCCAAAATCACTGTAGATGGTGACTGCAGCCATGAAATTAAAAGACAATTTCTCCTTAGAAGAAAAGCTATGACCAACCTAGACAGCATATTAGAAAGTAGAGACATTACTTTGCCAACAAAGATCCGTCTAGTCAAAGCTATGGTTTTTCCAGTAGTCATGTATGGATGTGAGAGTTGGACCATAAAGATAGCTGAGTGCCAAATAACTGATGCTTTTGAACTGTGGCATTGGAGAAAACTCTTGAGAGTCCCTTGGACTGCAAGGAGATCAACCAGTCAATCCTAAAGGAAATCAGTCCTGAACATTCACTGGAAGTACTGATGTTGAAGCTGAAACTCCAACACTTTGGCCACCTGATCTGAAGAACTAACTCATTGGAAAAGCCCCTGATGCTGGGAAAGATTAAAGGCAGGAGGAGAAGGGGACCACAGAGGATGAGCTGGTTGGATGGCATCGCTGACTTGATGGACATGAGTTTGAGCAAGCTTCGGGAGTTAGTGATGGACAAGGAAGCCTGGTGTGCTGCAGTCCATGGGGTAGGAAAGGACTGGACACAACTGAGTGACTGAACTGAAACACGTAGCTATAATCGTTATTGGGTGGTTGGGAATGGAGAATGGAAATAAAAAGGAATAGCCGAGTAAATCAAGGATAAAGAAGTGGTATATATATAGCATGGAATACTACTTAGTTATGAAAAAGAATGACATAAAGGCCATTAGTAGCAACACAGAAGCAGCTAGAGATTATTATGCTAAGTGAAGTAAGTGAGAAAGAGAAAGACAAACATATGATATCACTTTTATGTGGAATTTAAAATATGATGCAAATGAACCTATCTAGGAAACAGAAATAGAATCAGTGTCATAGGGAATAGACTGGTGATTGCCAAGGGGGAAGGAAGTGGGAGAGGGTTGGATTGGGAGTTAGGGATTAGCAGATGCAAGCTATCCTATATGGGATGAATAAACAACAAGGTCCTAGTGTATAGCACAGGGAACAATATTCAATATCCTGTGATAGACCATAATGGAAAAGATTATCAAAAATAATATATATGTATATAATTGCATCATTTTGCTATATAGTAATAATTAACACATTGTAGTTGAAATATAATTCAATAAAAAATTTTAAAAAAGGATTTACCCAAATTGAGGATGATAATGTGTGAAGAATTAAGGAACACAATTGCCTCACACTTCTGAGATCACCTCTTAACCATCTACCCTTGATCCCCTACCACCCACATAAGCACATCT
This sequence comes from Capra hircus, assembly GCF_001704415.2. Taxonomy (NCBI): domain Eukaryota; kingdom Metazoa; phylum Chordata; class Mammalia; order Artiodactyla; family Bovidae; genus Capra; species Capra hircus. Next base: position 24,152,194 of record NC_030823.1, on the reverse strand, counting down.
GGCTGGGGCGAGAGAGGCACCAGGAAAGGCTGGACCTGTACACTGATGGCAAGTTAGGTGTTCATCAGGTATGCTAGGGATTCCATGATCCTCGATCACAGATCTGCCCCCAAGATCTGGACAGTATGAGCAACAAATAGGCCTGGAATCTTAGGGACTGAATGTTGCATTCACAGTACAGGAGGATGGAAGAGAAAACAGGGGATGTGGGTAAGATATCAATCCATACTGATGTGTGGGAGATGCGTTTTCTGTGCAGAGCTTTGGGTATATTGCTCAGGCAGGGGTGACCCCTTAGAAATGTTTCTCCAGGGTAAACGCCATATCCTCAAGATATTCCGCTCCCTCACCTAAACCCCTGCTTGGCATCACATACTGGGATTTTCTTGTGTTTTTGCTGTGGGGCGAGGTACAACCCTTTTGAGGCTGACATACATCATGGTGGTTTCTAAGTGGATTGCCTGGTCTCCTGTCTCCCACCTGGATCCTGAAACTGTCCCCACCCCCCTGCCACTCTGTTTTTGGGAGACTGGAACTGTCTTTCCAGAGTCCTAGAGCTCCTTCTCCCTAATTTTCAAGAGGGTTCATGGGCATGGGATCAGGCCAACTGGATGAAGCATGACTGAGTGGAACATGTGATAGATACTGGACGAGTATTCTTATGTCTGCTATCCCAGGATTCAGATCATGCAATTGTCCAGGGGTCTTGAATGTGTCATCATTTAACTTGAAGTTAGTTCCCATGCTTTGGAAGTTAGTTTCCACATTGACTTTGAGGCAGTTATAACAGTGGCTCAGATGGTAAAGAATCTGCCTGCAATACTGAAGACCTGGGTTCGATCCCTGGGTCAGGAATATCCCCTGGAGAAGGGAATGGCTATCCACTCCAGTATTCTTGCCTGGAGAATTCCATAGGCAGAGGAGCCTGATGGGTTACAGTCCATGGGGTCTCACAGAGTTGGACAAGATTGAGTAATTAACATTTCACTTTCTTTTCATAGGTGTAATGGAGTGATTATGCTCTGTCCTAATGACTCCAGATTTTTAATTAATCAAAGCATTTCTTGGTTGCAGGCCTGGGTTCCCCTGCACCATCACCAGCTTCGGCACATCAGAGACAGGCTGAAACCCGCTGGCATCATGCAGGATGAAAGTGCATAGTGGGGGCATAGAAGGGACAGTGCCCTTCAGTGGCATCTCACACTGCCACAAGCATGACCAGGCTTTGCCTCCAGGGAATCGAGACACCAAAGCAGGTGGTTCACCTCTGATGGTGAAGCCAGCTCATGATACACTACCTGGGCTATTCACCTCATGAACACTCAGAGGAAGCTTCCGATTGGCAGCTTGCTAGGTCAAATTCCAAGTTTTCCTTCTCCACAACTGAATTGACATGTGTACCTGTCAATTCTGATCTCCCAATTGTCCCTCCTGGAAGCCCATTCACTCAACAAAAGCAGGAGGATGCCTGAAGCATTCAGTGTCAGCAAGATAACAGGAGAATTGGAAGGACCTGAGTCAGACAGGGTGGTAGGTGACAAAGTCAATGGGCAAAAGCTGGGGAGCTCAGAGCACGATGCTGCAGAGACTTAGGCTTCTGTATGGGTGATCTGGAGACAGTGCGGAGATTAGAGCAGAGGACTGTCATGATTTGACCCAGGACTGAAACAACTTTTAAAAATTATTTTTTATTTTGATTTCTTAAAATTGGAGTATGATTGTTTTAAAATATTGTGTTAGTTTCTGCTGCACGATAAAGTGAATCAATTATATGTATACTTACCTCCCCATGTTTGGACCTCCTTCCTACCCCCATCCCACCCATCTAGGTCATCACCGAGCACTGAGCTGAGCTCCCTGCGCTATACAGCAGCTTCCCACTAGCTGTCTGTTTTGCACATAGTAGTGTATACATGTCAATCCTAATCTCTCAATTCGTCCACCAATATGCTGTGTCCACATGTCTGAGCTCCACATCTGCATCTCTATTCCTGCTCTGAAAATAGGTTCATCTGTACCGTTTTTCTAGACTCTACATACATGTGCTAATATCTGATATTTGTTTTTCTCTTTCTGACTTACTTTTCTGACATTACTTCTCTTTCTGACATACTCTGTACTACCAGACTCTAGGTCCATCCACATCTCCACAATAGAAAATAGAGACTCTCTCTTATTTACCTCTGATTTGCTAGTGCCAACACTTTCCCTGGAACATGGCAAATGCTTAATTAAATCTGAACACAGTTGTAGTACATTATGAAAAATAAATGAGAAAAAAATATGGCGCTATCCCAGGTCGTCAATAAAAGCATGAGTTCTACATATTAAAATTTGTATTTTAAAGTCTCAGTGTTCACACGCTGTCCAAAATTTACATGCCCACGTTCCTCTAACCCATTCCCCAAATGGTATCTAATGAAAGTCAGCTTTTTCTAGAATGCTGATACTTACCATCAACACTATCCTACTGTTTCAGAGCCTCTGAGTCTACTTGGCATCTCTGTCTGGCCAAGACTGATTGGCTTTCATCAGTTTTGTTTCCAATACTCAAGTTGTGAAAAATATTAGGCATATTCAGATGTGAACTGTATTGGTAATCTGGATCATAATTATTATAATCCCTAGGAAATCATGAAGCCAAACTTGGCTTTGTATTCAGGGAAAAAAACACAAAACAGCTTCATCCTCTGTCCCAACTGACATGCATAGTTTCATGGAGGACTCATTTTTGCTCTGCTGTCTTTATTATTTTTGGTTTGTTTGGGATGGGTTTGTTCCCTCATCAAGGATGGAAGACCACTAGAGATGAACTTCAGGATAAAGGGTAGGTGAAGTTCTGGCTGTGAGTTCCCCTAGTCTTTTGAGACAATTTCAGAATGACCCTCTTTCAGAAGATGCTAGTATGATGGATAGAAGCCTGACTGGGAGGCCCCAAGAGGAGCAGGCTTCTTTTGACTGGAGCTCAGAAGAACCTAATCCCTAGAACAACTCTGAGTTGAGTATTTTCCCATTCTGATAGGAAAGGAATAGAGGTTCAGAGAGCTTCACTAAGTGACTCAAAGACATGTAACTGATCAAGGGCAGAACTGAGTTTTGAAACCAGAATCAGTGTGTTTCCAAAGGTCACACATTTGCATCACCTCCTTCTTGGCCTGGGCTTGTTACTCTGTAGGATGAGTTCACTGCTTTTTCTCGAGTGCTTCCAGATCCAACCATTTACAACTGAGTGGAGCTGGATTCTCCTAGGGCAAGAAGGCCTGCACAGCACTGCACCTCTACTGTATGCATAGCGAATCCCACCCCTTCCTCTGACCCAGACTTTCCAGCCATAAAAGCTGATCCCCCAATTCCCACTTAGCATCTCCCCCTCACCTCCCATCATTCCTTTCTCCTTTGTCCCAGTACTTTTTGCTTTTGTCTCCCACGATTCGCTCATTTATTTCCTGCGTGAATGTGTGCTCAGTTGCGTCTGACTCATCGCGATACTATGGATTGTAGCCCGCCAGGCTCCTCTGTCCATGGGATTCTTCAGGCGAGAACACTGGAGTGGGTTGCCATTCCCTTCTTCCGTGGATCTTCTTTGACACAGGAATCAAACCCACATATCCTGCATTGGCAGGCAGATTTTTTTTACCAATGAGCCACCTGGGAAGCCACATTCTTCTCTTATCCCTCCCTCAAAGCCTCTTTCTTTTCCTCCGCCCTCCTCTGCTTTTTCCTTCTCCACAGTATCCCTGTGCAAAACTCTCCTTCTCTTTTTCCAGGCTTATCTCACAATTACCTGAGAGCTTTCTTGATTAAATAAACTATTGGAATGACTTTGGAAAGTCCCCTCTGTACTTGGTTTTCATTTGTCAAATGAAAGTATTGCGTTAGACAGTCTCCCCAGCCATTTCCAGTGCCAAGGTCCTGTGACTACAAACAAACCTGATCTCTTCCTCTCCCCTCTGTTCCCTTAGCAGCTGCGGACTTTATTTTCATATAAGATTGATTTGCAGTTTCCACCGTTTTACTTTGTTTTTATCCTTGGATATTTGCCACATGTGCCATTTAGGTGGTTCAACCGATACTGTAAACTCTTGGAAAGGAGGGACCCTGTGACCTCCTCCTCCTCCTCATTCCCTTCCTTTCTATCTCTGGGCCACAGGACAAATTCATGAACTCAGGGGTTATTCAAACAATACTATCAACTGTCAGACTGAAGACAGATGACAAGTCTTGTCTGAACCTTGTTTTTTTTTGTGTTCTTGCCACACAAGTTTTTAAAAACATATATATATATAGTTATACATTTGGCTGAGCTGGTAAGGAACCTGCCTGCCAATGCAGGAGATGCACAGGACTCAGGCTCGATCCCTGGGTTGGGAGGACCACCTGAAAAAGGAAATGGCAACCTGCTCCAGTATTACTGCCTGAAAAATTCCATGGGCAGAGGTGCCTGGAGGGTTACAATCCACGGGGTTGCAAAGAGTCAGACATGACTGGGCATACACACACACACACACACACACACACACACACACACATACACACACACATACACACAGTTATACACTGGTGTGAGAATAATTACACATTGATGTGAGAGTTAGGTCTTAGCTTTTGGCTTTTCTACAGTTGACTCTGTTAACATAAACTAGCTGACTCTGCCTATGCTCCTTGGCTATGAAGAATGATCTGGATATAATTGTGGTATATTATATTATGGATTATATATTGGATATATATATCTGGATATAATAATAACTGGTGGTTTTTGGATTCCAGGAATGAAGTTTGGGTCCTCTTGGTCTGATGGAATGACACCTTCAGATTCATCAAGGAGCTATCAGCACCATTATGTGGATTTTGAAGTGTGTTCTCAATGTTGCTGTGTGTGTGTGTGCTCCTGGTATCATGGTGGGAGATGGGGCAATCTGTTTATTCAGTCATTCATTCAAATATCATTTTATTGAGCACTTATTTTCAGAAAATGAGCATAAATAGATCTGTAAAACCTGATTCTTGTCCTTCAGAAGTGCCTGACTTAATAAAGGAAATCAGTGCCCAGTGACTATAATGCAGCTAGATATTATTGTCATGGAGGTATCATAGAAGGTTCTGAGGAACTGGGGACTGGGTATAATCAGTGGCATCATGAAAAATATCACAGAGGATGTGGATTTAGGGCTATGCTCTAGTGAAGGTTGGCAGCAAAAAGACAGGGGACATTCCAGACACAAGGAACAGGCTGTTTAAGGCATGGGGTGAAGGGACTGGTAAAAATAAGATTAAGAAGGTCAGAGGCCAGATGGTAAAAGGTCTGCCTGGCCCATGGAGGAGTCTGTAGGCCAGAGACTCTCAAATTTTACTGGGTTGAAGGCTCATCCATGGAGCTGGCTGAATATACCGACTTCTGGGACATACTTTGATTCAGCTGGCTTGAAGTGAGGTTCAAAAATCTATATTAGAGGGCTGACTTTTAATATTCTGATGGAGGCAGTCTGTTAATCATCTTATGCAGATATTGCTGTTTTGAACTTGGCAGTAGGAAATACCAAAGTGTAACATCATCATATTGGGGTTTTAGGATAATAAGTCTAACAAAGTATGGTAAGTAGATTGAAGAAGCAGCATTTTATTGTGAAGGTTTGCATGAAAAGCATCTGAGGCCTGACCTATGGCAGCTGGTATTGGTGATGCAGAGACCCCAGACAAGATTTAGTGAACAAATGGAAATTAGAGGGCTTCCCTGGTGGCTCAGTGGTAAACAATTCACTTGCCAATGCTGGAGACATGAGTTCAGTCCCTGATCTGGGATGATCCCACCCACATGCTGTAGAGCAGCTCAACCCTTGTGCCACAACTACTGAGACTGTGCTGAGGGCCTGGGAGCTGAAATTACTGACCCCATGTGCCGCAACTTCCAAAGCCAAGTGCCCTAGAGTCCACCCTCTGCAGCAAGAGAAGCCACCACAATGAGAGGCCCACCCATCACAACTAGAGGGGAGTCCCTGCCCTCTGTAACTAGGGAAAGCCTGCACAACAGCAAAGACCCAGAGCAGCCCAAAATAAATAGACAAATACGATTTGTAAAAAATGGAAACTGGGGAGAGGGAGGAATCACAGGTGCCTGAGGATATCTCACAGGATTAATTAGTATCTAGTAGTGCCACTAACAGAAAGTAAAATGCGCTTGACCCAGAAAAAAATGTTTGGTGTGGGAGTGAAGTTTTCAGTGTCTGTAGAATCTACAAACAGGTTTAATTCAGCTCTCCCAATCTGAATTTGGGAATTATAAGTATGTAGAGATGGGATTTTAAGAGAGAACTCTGGAGCAAGACTAGAGTATGCCAAAGATGTACATTTATTAAAAAAAAAAATTTTTTTTTTTTGGTGTTTACTTTTGCTTTGTTTTTATTTACTTTTTTTTTGGAGTATTGTTGCTTTAGGATGCTGTGTTAGTTTCTGCTGTGTGGCAAAGTGAATCGGCCACATGTATACATATATCCTCTCTTTCTTGGATTTCCTTCCCACTCGGGTCACCACAGAGTACTGAGTAGAGTTCCCTGTGCTATATAGTGGGTTCTCATTAGTTACGTATTTTATACATAATAGTGTATATATGTCAACTCAGTCTCCCAAATCATCATATCCCGCTTCCTCCATTTGGTATCCATATTTTTTTTTTTCCGCATCTCTGTCTCTATTCATTGTTTGAAAATAAGTTCATCTATACCTCCCCCCCTCCCACAGATTGCACATATATGTGTTAATATATGATACCTTTGAGAGAAAGGCAGAGAAGGGGAGCCCTATAACCAAGACTGTAAATCAGGCAAGTGGAGGCTTACAGAACTCAGGAGAGTGGAGGATTTTTATGAAGGGCTCTTTCAGCGTCATCTTGGGACTGAGGCACAGTTCTCCCCCTGGAGGCGAAGAGGAGCATTGCAGTAAAGAGAGCTTGGGGTGGTACTGGAAGGCAGGGAGGCAGGCATCCAAAGGGCTGTGTGCTAAGGGCTGGGTGAGACAAGGGGTGTGTTGACTTGTGTGTGTAAGTGTGCACGTGAGTGTGTGTGTGTGGCTAAGAAACCTGTGTTCATTTATGCCATGTGCATCTATCTAACAGGAGCCTTCTATGTGCCAGCATCTGAAAATTCCACGCACAAGACGGAGGAATGGCAGCCAAAATGTGGAGCATACCTGGGGGTCAAGAGTCAGAGAACAAGGAGGGTGAGAGCCAAGGGCTGCAGAGCGGGCAGTGGCCTGGAGGAATTCCAGAGGAGGGATGCTGTTCCGCACTGCCAGTCTGGATGGGACTCAACGTGGTCAGAATGAGACTAACGGCAGAACACAGCAGGGACATAAGCCGCAGAGAGAGGAGAAAGACTGTGGAGTGGCTTAGAGACTGACATTTGGGAGGAAGGTCACTGGTGTTTTCACTGAAGCCTGCCTGAAGAGTAAATGGATATAAGGAAAGAAGGAAAGAGGAAGGATTTTCGAGTAGGAAGCAGGATAAGATACGATTAGGCAATTTTGTCCATGAAGCTTATTGGTACAACTTGAAGACTTAAAAAGATTTGTTTTTGACAGTTTGCCTTTCAAAAGTTAGTCTTTCTCCTAAGGGCATATTGAAACTTAAAAGCATCATGCTAGGCTTTTCTACATGTTGAAATAGATTCTTAGCCTGTCAGTTATTAATGCTTCTTTTCCAGGAGTTTTAAGTCTTTGGCAATATACCAAGTAAATATTCTAACATAGAAAATAAAACTGTCCTTTGGATCCCAAAAAGCACATGAAAAGATGCTCAGCCTCACTAATTCCTAGAGAAATGCAGCTCAAGACTACAATGAAGTATCCTCTCACATGGGTCAGAATGGCCATCATCAAAAAACTCTACAAACAAGACATGCTGGAGAGGATGCGGAGGAAAGGGAATCCTCCTACACTGTTCGTGGGAATGTAAATTGGTACAGCCACTATGGAAAACAGTAAGGAGGTTCTGTAAAACACTAAAAATAGACCTACCATATGACCCTGTAATCTCACTTCTGGGCATATATCCAGAGAAAAACATAATTTGAAATGACACATGAACCACAGCGTTCATTGCAGCACTGTTTACAATAGCCAGGACATGGAAGCAACCTAGATGTCCATCAGCAGAGGAATGGATAAAGAAGTTGTGATACATACATACAATGGAATATTACTCAGCCATAAAAAAGAGCAAAACAATCCTACTTACAGCAGCATGGATGGACCTAGAGATTGTCATATTGGGTGAAGTAAGCCAAACAGAGGGAGACAAGTGTCACATGATACCGCTTATAAGTGGAATCTAAAAAAAAAAGTACAGATGAACTTATTTACAAAGCAGAACTAGAGTCACGGATGTAGAAAACAAACTTACAGTTACCAGTGGGGAAAGCTGGTGGGGAAGAGGTAAATTGGGAATTTGAGATTAACAGGTACATGCTAGTATATATAAAATAGATAACTAGAAAGAACCTCCTATATAGCATAGAGAATTCTTCTCAGTACTCTGTAATGACTTTTACGGGAAAGTAATCTGAAAAAGACTGCATATATCTATGTGTATAATTGATACATTTTGCTGTCCTGCAGAAACTCATACATCATTGTAAATCAACTATGCCCTAATAAAGTTTGTTAAAAAGAGGCATAAAAAATAAAATTGTCCTTTATTACCAAGTATTTTTAAAATAAGTATCTCTCATGTTAACATAGTCAGATGTATGCATGTGTGAGTGTGTGCAGGAGTATTCATAGCAACAGTACATGTATAGATGTGGGAAGTGTCTATTTAACCAATGAAGATATTTTGTATGCTATATTTCAGGCAATGTAGGTGCTAGAATATACCAGTAAGCAGGAAAGACATGGCAAGGCTAGTTGTTACAGTAAGTTGAGATATGTATCTGTGCCATCAAATTCTTTGGTGTCATATTGGCAAAGGAGGAGGCATAATTAAGAGGACTCATCAGGAAGACAGCATAATTCAATGGGCCATAAGATCAAAAATTTGACCTCATGCAGGGGTACACTAGTAAATTGGTTCTCTGGGGGTTGCAGGAGGAAGCTCTGGTAAATAGTATTTGCCAGTTATCATGGTATAACTATCATACCATGTAAATAATAGTTGATTTCAAACTACCAACCTGATATCACTGATTGTGGAGCTGGGGCAAGAAATATGCACAGTTTGCCCCTGCAAGCCACTACCAGTCTGCTCCAGTATTGTACTGACCCTTTACGCAGACAGAAAAATAATAATGGTATAAGTATCTCCTATTTTTTGAAAAGTTTGCTTTATACTACTTTGCTGTTAGGTAAGACCTACGTTAGTACTTGTTTCTGGTATCCGAAAGAAATCTAAAGTGTTTTCGCTTTTGTTAAAGAGGCAGAAAACGAAAGCAGCATTCAATTTTTGTTTTGCACCGAACGGGTACAGATGTGACTTCCCAGGTGGCTCAGCCGTAAAGTCTGCCTGCAATGAAAGAGAGATGCAGGAGATGCAGGTTCGATCCCTGGGTGGGGAAGAGGCGCTGGAGTGGGAAACGGCAACCTGTGTCATTATTCCTGCCCACACGACGGCGCATGCGTGCACCTACCCCCCCTAGCCATGAGAGCGGCGCCGCCAAGTTCCTTCTTGGCGACTTCACTCAGTATCTCAAGATCAAGCTGCCAGAGCTTTGACCCATGTCTGTGAGAATCTTGTGCTTTATCTTGCAAGATGTGTCCTAAGGTAATCGCTTCTTTGCTATACATCATTTCAGCTTTTACAGAAGGTTTCATAGCAAACCTCTACTTGTTGAGACACCTATAGTAATAATCCTTTCATTTATGGAGCTGCTTGTGGTTCACCAGGCGTTTTGATGTATTTTTCCTTAGTTGCACAATACCTTGAGTGTGATATGAGAGGATGTGATTTGAAGGATAGGAACAATCTCTTTGGCCAGCCATACACCTTAAATTATCATCAAGGAAACTCTCTTTGTTTTACTATTCATGAACAAAGTCTTTTAAGGAATAGAATACAGGATACATATACATATTAATAACTGTTGATAGCACAGAATAAGATAAGAAAGATCTTGACTGTAGGATATTATTCAAGACAGAAAATCTGAAAGAGGTCATGGAGAAGGAAGATTTGGCAGCCAGGTAAGGAAATGGTTCAAAAAAGAGATCCAAGGATATTAAAGACATATTTTTTCCTGCTTCATAATTTTGCTTAGGACTTGGTCTACTCCTAGATCATAGATCTTGCCAAATATAGTTCATGCTCCATTATCCACCCTAATGGAGGAGAGTTGGACAACATAACTCAAAACAATGGACAACCTTGAAAGGTATATACAATTGGATTTGCAGAGAATATAATGCTTGTTTCTTAGTATCTGTACTATATACTGTGAATGGCTTACCCATTCTCCTTCTTGGAGAAAAGGAACTTAACCTTTTCATGGCAAGTATAGAGAGTTGAGAAAAGTTGCATGAATAGTACTAATCAAAACTTTTTTTGTAATTGTGGAGCTGGGGTGGTTGTGCCTCCTTATAAGCAATTTGATAAAGTTTTACTTGAGTTATTTCTAATCAGAGGATGAAAAATCTCTTGTCTTGGAAAATGAAAATACTTTTTCCAAAAGGAACATATTTAATTCACGTGGACATAAAGCTTTAAAGTGTATTTTGGGGTGTGTGTGTGTACACACACATATGCACACAACATCAACTACTGCTGGCTACAAGAGAAATCACTATCTTGACACTGGCGGTTGTGGGCTTTTATCGCTTGGTGAGAGCTGATGTTATCGATGGGCAGCAAAGAGGACAATGGGGGTGTGCATCTTGTCAATTTCTAGAGCATATTTTATCTGGACAAGAAAGAGTGGCTCAGCATCCCATCTGTCATTTCTGCCCTTGAAAGCAGGAATTGATAAATGACAATAACTTTCACTCCACCAAAGCACACGCTTATCTCTGTCCCATAGCTCAGTTTCAGGTTGTGCTGTGCTATGCTAGGTTGCTCAGTTGTGTTCAATGCTTTGCGACCCCATTGACAGTAGCCCACCAGGATCTTCTGGGGATTCCAGGATCCATGGGGATTCTCCAGGCAAGAATACTGGAGTGAGTTGCTGTGCCCTCCTCCAGGGAATCTTCCCAACCCAGGGATTGAACCCAGGTCTCCTGCATTGTAGGCAGATTCTTTACCTTCTGAGCCACCAGGGAAGCTTAGGGGGAGAGAAAAAGATAATATCTAACCCCCAGTGGAAGTTGCTGGTACTGACAATATTGAGAGGAAAATTGCCAATCAGAAAAATACTGTAACCTCTATCATGAACATCCATTCTCCTTTGTGATGGAAACTGACACATCCTTCAAGGCTTATTTCGAATGTCATTTTTTTCATGAAACATTTTTCTGCTTCTTTAATCAAACATGATCTATCTTTTGTTTCTTGCCCTATGTAATTATTTTTATTATTTGTCTCATGCTTTCTCCTAAGCCTGGTAATCCTTGCGGTCAGTAACAACGAGAGTTTCACAAATAGGAGATGCTTAGTAAATATGTGTTGAATTGTAGTGTTGAATTCAATCGAAATGAATTAGTTTGAAGGCACTCTAAGTATAACAGAAGCCCTTTTTTCCAATGTGATTGCTAACCAGTTATTTGGTTAATCAGGAAAAGGTAGGAGTAGACCCCAGAGGGCTTTGAGCAGCCCCACTGTTACCACTGGTCTGGTTACCATCACACCCTTGGAAGAAATTACAGCAGCAGGTGACCTCATACTGGTGGTACCTGCCAGTGGGAACCAAGAGATTATCACAACAGATGTCTTAGAAATAGTAAAATGGTTCAGTGTTACAGGCTTCCCTGGTGGCTCAGTGGTAAGGAATCCACCTGCCAACTCAGGAGACCAGGGGTTGGATCCCTGGGTGGGGAAAATCCCCTGGAGAAAGAAATGGCAACCCACTCCCGTATTGCTGCCTGGGAAATCCCATGGATAGAAGAGCCTGGTGGGTTACAGTGTATGAGGTCCCAAAGAATGGACCCCACTAAACAACAGGAAGAAATGGTCATGGTTTTATCAACAGGAATGGCATTAAGGATGATACATTTTTGTACACCAAACTGTCCTGAAGAGAATATTCCCAGGAAGGGCCTTCACAGTGCAGGAAATGGAGAGGTCTTGGAATCGGATGGTAAAGGGGCAGAGAGTGTGGAGGTAGCAAATGTTCCCACCGTGGTTCTGGTCTGGGCAGTAAGTAAGTAGCAGGCTGGAACCATCATAGAGCCACCCATGTGGCAGGGTCCTTCTTATGATTACCCGCAGAAGGACTATAACCGTGAGAGCAGAACAGGGAGAAGAGTGAGGGATGGAAGAGGCTCCCAAAGGGTTTCAGCCCTCCTGACAGGGAGAAGAGAGAGGGTGCTGACCTCCAGGTGCTGGAGGGCAGGGTGGACCCGTGAGACAGATCAGGCTCCCTAGGAGCCCTCCTCACCCAGGACAGGCAGAGAGGACCATAAGGAACAAGGTAAGGGCAGTGAAGGAGAGGAGACCCAAGGGCACCTCAAGCGTGGTACCCCCGCATTTTCAATTACAGATGCGGATGCTGGGAAAGCCCAAAGCACGACATGGCAAGGAGACAAAAGCAGCTGAGAATTCCTCCGTGTGAGGCTCGGCAGGGTAATGCTGAAAAAATGCCAGCTTCTCATTTCTACCATCTTCCTGTCTAGCCATCTAGCAAGAAGAAATGAATATGAAATTTCAGAAATAAGAAAGGTACAGAAGATTGGAGTTGAAGACCCCAAGTGCTTACCTTTTTGCCCATTAGAACAGATAACTAGAATCTTCTTCATTACTTACACAGCATAGTATTTATTATTATATTTTTATTTATTAAAAGGGTTTTTCACCATCCACTTTTAAAGGTTTTTAAATTGTTTCATATCAAGTTAAGATTTTTAAGAACCTCATTTTAAACCTGTAATAAAAGTTTACAACTTGATCAAGAGAAATCAGCAAACTGCAAGCAACTGTTAATAAAAGTCAATTTTTAAAATGTGGGTTAGCATGAACAATAATTTTAAAAATCCTGTTTGTACACCATTCACCATTTTACTCAAACTCATTTGCCAAGTTTTTTGATGTGGCACCAAAGAGGCTTCTTTGAATATGTTTTCACTGATTTGACTCCCTGGTTTTCTTTCTTGCATTCATCCTACTCATAACGAAAAATTTCAAATTTCCAATGTTGGGTGTTTTAGTATGGAGGGAGAGCTTACAGACACTTGCTGTACAATCTGAGTTCAGTAACTATGAAGAATCCTCCCCAGTCTGTAATAGTTGTCTCCAGTCATTGAATTGGGATTTTTCCAAGTCTGGTCCAGTAGACCAGATTCTTGACACAGGCAGCCACAGAGCACTTGAACTGTGGTTAATTAGAAGGAAGATATGCTAGAAGCATGGGATACACACTGGAGTTCCAAGACTTAGTACCAAAAAAGAGCATAAAAGAACTTATTAATAATTTTATTTTTTCCTTGGGATGGTTTTGGTCAATGCTCTAGTCTCTCCTAAAGGAAATCAACTCTGAATATTCATTGGAAAGACTGATGCTGAAGCAGAAACTCCAATCCTTTGGTCACTTGATGTGAAGAGCCGACTCATTGGAAAAGACCCTGATACTGGGAAAGATTGAGGGCAGAAGGAGAAGGGGGTGACAGACGATGAGATGGTTGGATAGCATCGTCGACTCAGTGGACATGAGTTTGAGCAAACTCCAGGAGATAGTGAAGGACAGGAAAGCCTGGAATGCTGCAGTCCCTGGGATCACAGAGTGGGACATGGCTTAATGACTGAACAATGACAACAATAATTTTATACGATTATAGGTTGAAATGAAAATGGTTTGGATATATTGGGTTAAATAAAACATATTAAAGTGAATTTTACTCATTCTTTTAAGATGTGACTGTAAGAAAATGTAAACTTACATATGTGGTTTGTACGATATTTCTATTGGTCAGCACTGCTTTAGAGAGTCATATTTATTGATTCATTATAAAACACTCAGTGTTGCTTTCCTAGAAACATGACTCTTTGGTTTTGGACCCAGGGATCAAACCTAGGTTTCTTGCACTGTAGGCAGATTCTTTACCATCTGAGCTACTTGGGAAGCCCTCAAGTTTCTTAAATGTATCAGGTTTGGGAGCAAGTACTGCTAATTTTTGGCATGCTCTCTTTCCAGTTTGTAGGAGGAGAAATCCATGAACAATTTAAAGTCACGTGCTTAGGTGTTTTGGGCTTCCCTGGTGGCTCAGATGATAAAGACTCTGCCTGCAATGCAGGAGACATGGGTTCAATCCCTGGGTTGGGAAGATCCCCTGGAGAAGGGAATGGTTACCCACTCCAGTATTTTTGCCTGGAAAATTCCATGGACTGAGGAATCTGGTCAGCTACAGTCCACTGGGTTGCAAAGAGTTGGACACAACTGAGTGACTAACACACAGACACCTGAACCTTATGTGTTTAGGTGCCATGGCCTCAGTTCTCATGAAACAGTGAGGACTGGTAAAGAGAACTTCTACTACACTCTTAATTCTGAACAGAGCTTGGAGATGTTCCCTTTTGGATATGCTGTTTAAAAGTTTTTTTGTTTTTGTTTCTGATGTGGACCACTTTTAAAGTCTTTATTGAATTTGTACAATATTGTTTCTGTTTTATGTTTTGGTTTTTTTTTTGGCCTCAAGGCGTGCGGGATCTTAGCTTCCCAGCCAGGGATTGAAACTTCCAGCCCCTGCATTGGAACACAAAGTCTTAACCACTGGACTGCCAGGGAAGTCTGGGATATGCTGTTTTAAAATGACAATATCACAACTCTCTTTACTGTTGTTGTTCACTCACTAAGTTGTGTCTGACTCTACAACCTCATGAACTGCAGTACGCCAAACTTCTCTGTCTTACACAGTCTCCTAGAGTTTGCTCAAATTCATGTCCATAGAGTCAGTTATGCCCACCTCATCCTCTGCTGCCCCTTCTAATTTCTACTAACTTCTTTGACACCCTCAGAATGGTAGGCTTAAAAGATAAAGATCAGGAATATCCTGATTAAGTTAAGAAAGGATTCATTTCATTAAGGGAAAATGAAAGGTCCAGCCAAGTGAATCATGATTGTTTCAGTGAAAATGGCTACAGAGAGGTAAGGCGTTTGGTATAAGAAGTGGTCCATATCCTACTAATGAATCAGTAGATTTGCTAGTAAGATCGTAGGCTGTTGGGGTGTTGGTTTTCTCTCAGGTTACAAGGGTAATGAACGGGGCATTAGCTCTCTTAAGGAGGAATTTGCTCTTGGACGGGAACTGGCCTGCAGTGAAAACTCATCCTCCATTCCTCTGATTTCATCGAGCTCTGCAGGAGTCATGATGAAGTGCTCGCTTCCATAGAAGAAGACAGCTCTTCTCACCCACAGCCCTGTCTGTTTAGAAGGGGTACATATTTTGCCAGTTACATTATGTCTGTAAGGCGGGATTGTGGAATCTGTTTCTGCATCCCAGCTGTGACCAGGGCAAGCGCTATGAATTGTCTTCTCTGTGATGGGGGTGAGGATGGATTGCATGGGGAATATGGAGAATACAGGGGGTTCATACTCACTGATCCACCCGTCCAGCCATACTCGCTGGTGTCTGGTGCAACTTAAGAGTGTTTGTGACTGCATAGAAGCAATGCAGTTTTAGTGTCCCAAGAGCCTGGCTTATGAAAACAAATCTTACCTAATGGCTCACCAGTCATTGTGGATAGTGGAGACCAGACAATTACTATTATTTTCCATGACCCTCTCCAGTGAGTATGCTTCCTGACTATCCAGAGCTATGGGAATGGGTGATGTAAAACTAGGTGAAGCATGAGTCATGTAGATCCAACCCCGATCTAAGCAAGTGGCAAGACTGGATCACCTGACCCGCTTCATCCACTAAACTGAGCAGGGTTAGGAACACTCATCAAAAGCTGATTTCACTTTATAGCTGAATAATATTCCATTGAATATAAGTACCACATCTTCTTTATCCATTCATCAGTGGATATTTTGGTTGCACAGCTGACTCATTGGTTAGAGATGTGGATGGACCTAGCCTGTCATACAGAGTGATAAGTCAGAAAGAGTAAAACAAATATCATATATTAACACATGTATATGGGATCTAGAAAAATGGTACAGAAGAACCTATTTGCAGGGTAGGAACAGAGATGCAGATGTAGAGAATGGATGCATGACACGAAGATGGGGACAAGGGAGTGGGATGAATTGGGAGATGGGCATTGACATTTATACACTACCCCGTGTAAAGCTGATGGCTAGTGGGAAGCTGCGTATAACACAGGGAGCCCAGCTTGGTGCTCTCCAGTGACTTAGATGGTTGTGATTTAGGGAGGATATCCAAAAGGACGGGGACATAGATATACACATAGCTGATTCACTTCATTGTATAACAGAAGCTAGCACAATATTATAAAACAACTATACCCCGAAGAATAATTTTTTTTAAAAAAACTGATTTCAGAGAGATAATATTTATTAGGAGATAACTTTTGTTTTGAGTATTATAGGTTTGCTTGCAAATGACAACAAAGAAAATAATGATCAGAAGAGAAAGTAGCTATCTTTTGTCCTCCTCCTCTGGTGTGTGATGAATAAATGAACCAAGCGTATTAAATTTCTAGGATACTGTTTATTTGATAATCGTTCTGCTTCATAGGTTCCCTCCTGGAAGAGGTGTGAGACACCAGGCTGCAGATTGGAATAAGCTGTGTTCTAGGGAAGACGATCAGGCTCATTAGAGCTTTGCAGAGATCAGAAATGAAGTGATCAGCCTCCAGCTTGCCCTCAGCATCCTCAGAATTTAACTGTCTTCTCTGAGGAGCCCAGGGAACCAACCCCCTTCTTGCAGCCCAGCTCTGCCCTGTAGTTTGAGAATCCCAGGCTGTGTGCACTGTGGCAGAATCTTGGTTTTATGGCTCTCACTTGATTTTTCCATGATGTGTGGATGAAAATGCCTGTGCATAATGGGGGTCTCAATGTAGGTTAGCTTGTGAAAAGCTGGAGTCTATGAGATGGCTTGCTTTTTGGCTGTAATCAGAAATGGAACAGGGAAAATCAGTGAAACATTAAAAGGGAAGTGATGATCAATACTGAAATAACCTGCTGTCTTTAAGGGTGTGAGAAATATCTTGTGGCTTATTGCTCTATTCTAAGCCTGAAAAGGGGGAAGCAATGATCTCTATGTTGCTATTCATAAATAGCCTTTTTTTTTTTTTTCTGCAGAAAGCTGAAACACAATTCTCAGACTTGAGAATTGTGGCCAAATGAGATACTAAGACTACTGGGAAGAGGTATGTTATAAATGGCCAAATAATTAATGTAAGTGAAACTATGCTGTAAATATTTGCAAACTATTTGTGATATTTACTACTACAGTCATGAGTTTTCAGTGGCTAAAGAATTTGAGGCAGCGTTTCTAATCCCAATCTATTTTCCTCCTTATGGTGATCACCTAAGACCATACCTGATGGGGGGAAGGACTGGGGAAATGCAGCATTCTAAGATATTGCCCTCAAAGGAGCACTAATGATATTCCTTTTCTCTCATGTATATAATGTGTATTTCCTATCCTCAGCCTAAAGCATTGACTAGTCCAATCCAGACCACAACACGTTTGAGAAAAGAGCTCAGTGAAATTACCCAGCACGATCATTAACAATAAAAACAGTACTAATAGTAACTTTATCATTATTATTATTGCAATTGTTTATTCAACCGTTTGCAAGGTCATCTGATGGACAGCATATGCTAAGTCGCTTCAGTCATGTCTGACCCTATGGACTGTAGCCTGCCAGGCTCCTCTGTCCATGGGATTCTCCAGGCAAGAATTACTGGAGTGGGTTGCCATGCCTTCCTCCAGGGGATCTTCCCAACCCAGGAATCAAACCCATGTCTTTTATGTCTCCTGCATTGGCAGGTGGATTCTTTACCATTAGTACCCCCTGGGAAGCTTTTCTCATAATTCCAAATTAAAAAACAACAATGAAAATGCTCTCAGGTTTGGAAATCTCTCTGAAGTACACAGGTGCGAGAAAGTGACAGATTTCTCTCATCACTTATACAAATGTAATGTTCTAAAATTTCATCTCAATCGTAGATTGTTCTGTGTTTTTGTTTTACTGGTAGGTGGTGGGTGGAGGGAAAGTGGGAAATGTAAGTCTGTTGTCTTGAGGAAATGGGTCAGACCTTTAGCAAGAGCGAGTGACTCTCTGATTGACAGGGCATTCCACAGTGACATAAACACCTGGATTACTAAATCCCTTTAAATAATTATGAAGGTTTTAATTCTGTGTTAATCATTCCTGTTTATATGAAATTGTATTCATATACCAAATATGTGTAAGTTTATATACAAAATGTAAGTTCATTTAATCCTTACAACCATCCAAAGAAGGAGGTATTGTCATGCCTGTTGTTCAGATGAAGACACCAAGGTGTAGACAGCTAAGGTAATTTGTCCGTGGTCGACTCTGAAAATGATGAACCTGAGATTTTAATCTGCTTTTACATTAAAAGTACTGGAAGCAATTTTTCTTCTTTAAAACCAATATTTCAAACAAAAGTTGAAATGAAACCAGAGAAGTCTAAAGGCCGATTTACAACCTGATTTCTTCTTGGCCTTGGAACTGGCTAGTGAAAATTGCTGAGTCTTTAGTGTGGAAGGAGCGTTTGAAGTTCAATACAGGAGAAAATCCTGATGCCAGAGTTGTCTCATGTTTGCCTTTAAATTCTAATGGCCCAGAACTCCAGCACTGGAGTCAGATTTATTAATTGCCCGTTATGTGCCAGGTACTGCAGCCCTTTGCTTTGATGGAAAATGCTGGCTTTACAGTTGACAAAGCACACTTGCTTACATAAATCCCCACACTGAATCCTGGATCCAACTCAGCGGGAGAGCAGGAAACTAGGGCTCAGAAAACTGAAAATCTCGACTCAGAAAGTGGACAAGAAAGACTTAAGTGAAGATATTCGGCTCACTGCGTAAGGGTTAGCTTTACTCCTCAAGCTCTATCACGAGGGATACACAGAGTTCATCATACCACGAAACTTTTCCTATCTCATTTTCGTCCACAAAATTCTTTTTTTTTCCTTTTTCTGGTGCTTTCTGATACTTCTTTTGAATTGAGTTCTTCAGCATGGATAGGGTCAGTTTGAACTGCTTTACTTTGTATGTTGCTAATAAATGCATATTTTTTCCTTTAAAAAATCCTGAGAGTGACTGGTGTGTGTTTTTCTATTTTTCTTTGGATCTCTGTACAGCATTGAACAGTGCTTACAACTGTTTAATTAATTGACTCCTTGAATATAATCTTCATCCAGTTTTCCTTCTCTTTAGACTTGGTCTCTAAAAGATCCAGACACTAGTTAGCATCCTAAGGGACTCTGAATGGTCCACGTGATTTTCCAGGTGCTTATCTTCTGTTACCTCGAAGACCTGCACCTCCCTCAGTTGCTGTAGCACTTTGCCAATACCTAATATCATACATATTGTTTTAAAATATTTTAAAATTAAATATTAAAAATTTTTTTCATTATGGAAAATTTCAAACATATAGAAAAGTATAGAGAATACCATAAGGAAGCCAATGTACCCACCTTCAAAAATGATCATTACATGGATACTCTTCCTTTTTCTGTACTCCTGTAAAGGGGATTATTTTGAAGTAAATTCCAAATATTGTAGCAATTTACCTCTAAAGATTTCATATGTATCTCTAGAAAATGAGGGCTACTTTAGAAAGCATAACCACAGTATTATTACCACAGATCTATAGTAATTATTTAATGCAATTAAGTATCCATTTATAGTTCATATTTCATTGGCTGTATTTTTTCTTTTTAAATTTTAGTGTGTTGATTTGAATTGGGTTCCAAAAAGTTTCCAGCTATGCCATAGGTTGATTTATCTCTTTGTCTCATTTACTTTATATATTTCCTCTCCGTTTCCTTTTTTTCTGCTGGTCGGTATTAAGAAACTGTCTCCTTTTGCTGAAGAGATTCCATAATGAATTGGATTCCACAGAAATCACTTCTAGTTTGACAGCTGTTCGGATTGGCTTGTATGGTTTCTGCTTTCCAGTGAGCACCCTAAGTGGTTTTGAATTCTGTTTTCAGGGCTGCCTAAAGCCCAGTTACTTTCCTTCCATTTTGTCTTGTGTAAGTGCTGACACTGAGTGGGTCTCAGAACTTGGGTCCTGAATTTGTCTCCACATCAATTTTGTTTGAGTTTCTAGAAATACATTTTTTATCTTGTTTTGCTGTAGCAGTTTTTATAAAACTGAAATATACTCGATTTGTAATGTTGTGTTAGTTTCGGGTGATTCAGTTATATGTGTTTTTTCTTTTTCAGGTTCCTTTCCTTTATAGGCTATTACAAGATATTGAATATAGTTCCCTATGCTGTACAATTGGAGAAGGCAATGGCACCCCACTCCAGTACTTTTGCCTGGAAAATCCCATGGACAGAGGAGCCTGGTGGGCTGCAGTCCATGGGATCTCGAAGAGTCAGACATGGCTGAGTGACTTCACTTTCACTTTTCACTTTCATGCATTGGAGAAGGAAGTGGCAACCCACTCCAGTGTTCTTGCCTGGAGAATCCCAGGGACGGGGAGCTTGGTGGGCTGCCGTTTATGGAGTCGCACAGAGTTGGACACGACTGAAGCGACTTAGCAGCAGGAGCAGCATGCTATACAATAGGTCCTTGTTGTTTATATTGGAAAAGACTGATGCTGGGAGGGATTGGGGGCAGGAGGAGAAGGGGACGACAGAGGATGAGATGGCTAGATGGCATCATTGACTCGATGGACATGAGTCTGAGTGAACTCTGGGAGTTGATGATGGACAGGGAGGCCTGGCGTGCTGCAATTCATGGGGTCACAAAGAGTCAGACAAGACTGAGTGACTGAACTGAACTGAACTGAACTGAACTGAATATGTATCTGTTAATCACAAACTTCTAATTTATCCCTCCCTCACTTCCCCTTTGTTTTCTACATCTGTCTGTTTCTGTCTTGTAAATAAGTTCATTTGTACCAATTTTTTAGATTCCACATGTAGGTGATATCATATGATATTTCTCTTTCTCTCACCTACTTCACTTAATATGATAAGACCTCTAAATCCATCTGTAAGTAAGTGTTATTCGCTCAGTCGTATCCGACTCTTTGCGACCCCATGGACTGTAGCCCATCAGGCTCCTCTGTCCCTGAGATTTTCCAGGCAGGGATGCTGGAGTGGGTTGCCATTTCCTTCTCCGGGGGATCTTCCCAACCCAGGGATCGAACCCGGGTCTCCTGCACTGCAGGCAGATTCTTTACCTACTGAGCTACAGGGAAGCCCTAAGTCCATCTGTGTTGCTGTCAATAACATGGCTGAGTAATATTCTATTGTGTATATACACCACATCTTCTTTTTTCATTCCTCTGGTGATGGGCATTTAGGTGGCTTCCATATCCTGGCTATTGTAATAGTGCTGCTATGAACATAGCAGTGCATATATCTTTTTCAAATTATATTTTTCTCTAGATATATACCCAAAATGTGGATGAAATATTTGGTAACTCTATTTTCAGTTTTCAAAGGGACCTCTATACTGTTCTCCATAATGGATATACCAGTTTATAGTCTCACCAACAGTGTAGGAGTGTTCCCTCTCAACACTCTTCCCAGTATTTGTTATTTGTGAACTTTTTAAATGATGTCCATTATATGGGACTGGAATGCAAAAGTAGGAAGTCAAGAAACACCAGGAGTAACAGGCAACTTTGGCCTTGGAGTACAGAATGAAGCAGGGCAAAGGCTAATAGAGTTAGAGAGAACGCACTGGTAATAGAAAACACCCACTTCTAACAACACAACAGAAGACTCTACATATGGACATCACCAGATGGTCAACATTGAAATCAGATTGATTATATTCTTTGCAGCCAACGATGGAGAAGCTCTATACAGTCAGCAAAAACAAGACTGGGAGCTGACTGTGGCTCGGACCATGAACCCCTTATTGCCATATTCAGACGGAAATTGAAGAAAGTGGAGAAAACCACTAGACCACTCAGGTATGAACTAAATCAAATCCCTTATGACTATACAGTGGAAGTGAGAAATAGATTTAAGGGACTAGATCTGATAGTCAGAGTGCCTGATGAACTATGGATGGAGGTTCGTGACATTGTACAGGAGATAGGAATCAAGATGATCCCCCCAAAAGAGAAATGCAAAAACGCAAAATGGCTGTCTGAGGAGGCCTTACAAATAGCTGTGAAAAGATGGGAAGTGAAAAGCAAAGGAGAAAAGGAAAGACATAAGCATCTGAATGCAGAGTTCCAAAGAATAGCAAGGAGAGATAAAGCTTTCCTCAGCGATCAATGCAAAGAAATAGAGGAAAACAATAGAATGGGAAAGACTAGAGATCTCTTGAAGAAAATTGGAGATACCAAGGGAACATTTCATACAAAGATGGGCTCAATAAAGGACAGAAATGGTATGGACCTAACAGAAGCAGAAGATATTAAGAAGAGGTGGCAAGAATACACAGCAGAATGGTACAAAAAAGATCTTTACGGCCCAGATAATCATGATGGTGTGATCACTCACCTAGAGCCAGACATCTTGGAATGTGAAGTCAAGTGGGCCTTAGGAAGCCTCACTATGAACAAAGCTAGTGGAGGTGATTGGAGAAGGAAATGGCAACGCACTCCAGTGTTCTTGCCTGGAGAATCCCAGGGACGGAGGAGCCTGGTAGGCTGCCATCTATGAGGTCGCACAGAGTCGGACACGACTGAAGTGACTTAGCAGCAGCAACAGCAGCAGTGGAGGTGATGGAATTCCAGTTGAGCTATTTCAAATCCTAAAAGATGATGCTATGAAAGTGCTGCACTCAATATGCCAGCAAATATGGAAAACTCAGCAGTGGCCACAGGACTGGAAAAGGTCAGTTTTCATTCCAATCCTAAAAAAAGGCAATGCCAAAGAATGTTCAAACTACCGCACAATTGCACTTGTCCCACACGCTAGTAAAGTAATACTCAAAATTCTCCAAGCCAGGCTTCAGAATATATGAAACTTATACTTCCAGATGTTCAAGCTGCTTTTAGAAAAGGCAGAAGAACCAGAGATCAAATGCCAACATCTGCTGGATCACAGTCAACATCCGCTGACTGTGTGGATCACAATAAAAGAAAGAGATGGGAATACCAGACCACGTGACCTGCCTCTTGAGAAACCTGTATGCAAGTCAGGAAGCAACAGTTTGAACTGGACATGGAACAACAGACTGGTTCCTAATAGGAAAAGGAATACTTCAAGGTTGTATATTGTCACCCTGCTTATTTAACTTATATGCAGAGTACATCATGAGAAACGCTGGGCTGGATGAAGCACAAGCTGGAATCAAGATTGCCAGGAGAAATGTCAATAACCTCAGATATGCAGATGACACCACCCTTATGGCAGAAAGTGAAGAACTAAAGAGCCTCTTGATGAAAGTGAAAGTGGAGAGTGAAAAAGTTGGCTTAAAGCTCAACATTCGGAAAACAAAGATCATGGCATCCGGTCCCATCACTTCATGGCAGATAGATGGGGAAACAGTGGAAACAGTGGCCAACTTTATTTTTTTGGGCTCCAAAATGACTGCAGATGGTGACTGTAGCCATAAAATTTAAAGACGCTTACTTTTTGGAAGGAAAGTTATGACCAACCTAGACAGCATATTAAAAAAGCATAGACATTACTTTGCCAAAAAAGGTCCGTCTAGTCAAGGCTATGGTTTTTCCAGTGGGCATGTATTGATGTGAGAGTTGGACTGTGAAGAAAGCTGAGTGCAAAAGAACTGATGCTTTTGAACTGTGGTGTTGGAGAAGACTCTTGAGAGTCACTTGGACTGCAAGGAGATCCAACCAGTTCATCCTAAAGGAGATCAGTCCTGGGTGTTCATTGGAAGGACTGATGCTGAAGCCAAAACTCCAATACTTTGGCCACCTGACGCAAAGAGTTGACTCATTGGAAAAGACCCTGATGCTGGGAAAGATTGAGGGCAGGAGGAGAAGGGGATGACAGAGGATGAGATGGTTGGATGGCATCATCGACTTGATGGACATGGATTTGGGAGGACTCTGGGAGTTGGTGATGGACAGAGAGGCCTGGCGTGCCGCGGTTCATGGTTTGCAAAGAGTCAGACATGACTGAGTGACTGAACTGAACTTAATGATGTGAGATCATACCTTACTATAGTTTCAATTTTCATTTCTTTATGAATTTGCTATGTTGAGCATTTTTTCATGTGCCAGTTGGCCATCTGTATGTCTTCTTTGGAGAAATGTCTACATCTTCAGCTCATATTTTGATTGGATTGTTTGTTTTATTGCTATTATGTCATATAAGCAGTAAAATCAGATTTTATTAAAATCTATTACAATATGGGAAAAGAGGGCTTCCTTAGTGGCTTGGAGAGTAAAGAATTCACCGCAATGCAGGAGACCTGGGTTGGATTCCTGGGTTGGGAAGATCATCTGCAGAAGGGAATGGCTATCCACTCCAAGAGTCTGGCCTGGAGAATTCCATGGACAGAAGAGCCTGGTGGGCTACAGTCCATGGGGTTGTAAAGAGTCTGACACGACTGATGGACTAAGCACAATAAGGGAAAAAATACTTTGGTATAGAACTAAACTCAATTCTGAAAACAACAACTGGGGATTTATAGTGAAGGAACAGGGTGAAGGGTGTGGTGGATGGAAAATTAAGAAGAGACAAGAGTGAAGGGATTCATGCTAAAATCACTTAATATAATTCTTGCTGAAGATTGACCAGGCTGAGTGCATATCAAGGGTAGGGGGATTCTTTGAGGCAAGCCAAAGACAGAGCCCAGAGACATAGAAGGTCCAGAGAAGTCCATCTAGAATTTGGTCAAGGACTTCCCCGGTGGTTCAATGGTTAAGATTCCACACTTTCACTGCAGGGGGTGCAAGTTCCATCCCTGGTCAGGGAAGTTCCACATGCCACACAGTATGGCCAAAACAAAGCAAAACAAAAATAAACAAAAAACAATTATTTTTGTAAAGTTTAGTTTCTTTTGTAAAGAAGAGAGTCTTTTTCAAGGTGTGTAGTTAACTGTATCTAGACTGCGTGAAACTACAGATTAAATGGCCTTGGCTCTTAACATGTAAATTGTAAGGGAAAGAATGGGATGGAGGGAGATTAATGACCACAAATTAAAAGTAATAAATAGCAATACCAAACTATTGAGATTGAGTGTACACAAGGTATAATGGTTGATTGCTGTTGCTGCTGTTGCTGCTGCTGCTGCTGCTAAGTTGCTTCAGTCGTGTCCAACTCTGTGCGACCCATAGATGGCAGCCCACCGAGCTCCTATCCCTGGGATTCTCCAGGCAAGAACACTGGAGTGGGTTACCATTTCCTTCTCCATTGCATGAAAGTGAAAAGTGAACATGAAGTTGCACAGTCGTGTCTGACTCTTCGTGACCCCATGGACTGCAGCCTACCAGGCTCCTCTGACCATGGATTTTCCAGGCAAGAGTACTGGAGTGGGGTGCCAATGGTTGATTAGTAGTTCCTACAAGGATAGAATCCTGGAATGTGAAGTCAAGAGGGCCTTAGGAAGCATCACTATGAACAAAGCTAGTGGAGGTGATGGAATTCCAGTTGAGCTATTTGAAATGCTAAATGATCATGCTGTCTAAGTGCTGTACTCAATATGTCAGCAACTTTGGAAAACTCAGCAGTGGCCACAGAACTGGAAAAGGTCAGTTTTCATTCTAATCCCAAAGAAAGGCAATGGCAAAGAATGCTCAAACTACCACACAATTGCACTCATCTCACATGCTAGCAAAGTAACGCTCAAAATTCTCCAAGTGAGGATTCAGCAATACATCAACCATGAACTTCCAGATGTTCAAGCTGGTTTTAGAAAAGGCAGAAGAACCAGAGATCAAATTGCCACCATCTGCTGCTACTGTTGCTGCTAAGTTGCTTCACCTGGATTATTGAAAAAGAAAGAGAGTTCCAGAAAAACATCTATTTCTGCTTTATTGACTATGCCAAAGCCTTTGACTATGTGGATCACAACAAACTCTGGAAAATGCTTCAAGAGATGGGAATACCAGACCACCTGACCTGCCTCTTGAGAAACCTGTATGCAGGTCAGGAACCAACAGTTAGAACTGGACATGGAACAACAGACTGGTTCCAAATAGGAAAAGGAGTATGTCAAGGCTGTATATTGTCACCTTGCTTATTTAACTTATATGCAGAGTACGTCATGAGAAATGCTGGGCTGGAGGAAGCACAAGCTGGACTCAAGATTGCCAGGAGAAATATCAATAACCTCAGATATGCAGATGACACCACCCTTATGGCAGAAAGTGAAGAAGAACTAAAGAGCCTCTTGGTGAAAGTGAAAGAGGAGAGTGAAAAAGTTGGCTTAAAGCTCAACATTCAGAAAACAAAGATCATGGCATCTGGTCCCATCACTTCACGGGAAATAGATGGGGAAACAGTGTCAGACTTTATTTTTTGGGGCTCCAAAATCACTGAAGATTGCAGCCATGAAATTAAAAGACGATTACTCCTTGGAAGGAAAGTTATGACCAACCTAGACAGCATATTCAAAAGTAGAGGCATTGCTCTGTCAACAAAGGTCCATCTAGTCAAGGCTATGGTTTTTCCAGTAGTCATGTATGGATGTGAGAGTTGGACTATAAAGAAAGCTGAGCACCAAAGAACTGATGCTTTTGAACTGTGGTGTTGGAGAAGACTCTTGAGAGTCCCTTGGTCTGCAAGGAGATCCAACCAGTCCATCCTAAAGGAGATCAGTCCTGGGTGTTCATTGGAAGGACTGATGCTGAAACTGAAATTCCAATACTTTGGCCACCTGATGTGAAGAGCTGACTCATTGGAAAAGACCCTGATGCTGGGAAAGATAGAGGGCAGGAAGAGAAGGGGACGATGGAGGATGGGATGGTTGGATGGCATCACTGACTCAATGGACGTGAGTTTGGGTAAACTCCGGGAGTTGGTGATGGACAGGGAGGCCTGGTGTGCTGCAGTTCATGCGGTTGCAAAGAGTCAGACACGACTGAGTGACTGAACTGAACTGAAAAGGATATATCTAAATTCTTACCCCTTAGTATCTGTGGTAGTGACATGATTTGAATATAAGATCTTTACAGGTATAATTAAGTTAAAAATGTTGGCATAAGATCATCTTGGGCTTGGAGGGGGTCCTAAGTCAATGACTAGTGTTCTAATAAGAGGAGAGGGAGATTTTAGGCACATAGACAAGGAAGAAAAGGCCATGTGAACGCAGAGGCAGGGATGGGAGGGCAGCTCCAGGCCAAGGAATTCCAATGATTGCCAGCAGCCACCAGAGGCAAGGAGAGAGGGTAGAGTGAATTCTCCTTTGGAGCTTTTGGAAGAAACCAACCCTGCCAACATTTTGATTTTAAGCTTCTGGACTCTAAAACTGTGAGAGAGCAAACTTCTGTTGCGTAAGGTACCATAACAAATTATGGCAGCTGTAGGAAACTAACAGACATGGGCATATCAAGAAATAAAAAGAGACGATGACCACACATGTCAGAATTATTTCCTTGGACAGTGAGGAGGTGGGGATTAGAATAAGGCACATGGAAACCTTATCCAGAGGCTGAAAATTTCTATTCTTGACTTCGGTGGTAGAGACAATGGTGTCTACCTTACAAGACTTCCTTGAGTGCTACCATTGTTTTCTGTGCTTTTCTATTTCTGAGTCCTAGTTTCAATTAAAAAAAGTTTTCAAAGTCCATGTACAATCCATCTGTGGCTCCACTCCCACATAAAATTCCTGCCATTCTTTCTAGAAGGAAATGATATGTGTCTGATAATTTATTCCTGACAAAAACATGCTAATTATGTTTTCTATTTTTCTTCCATTTTTTTTCCAAGTAGTATTTTGTCATTAATATCAGTAACTGACTTTATTTTTCAGTTGTATATTCATCTTGACCTCTTCTTTAAAAAAAGGGCCTTTCACTGCCTGTTTTGAAGCAAATCGTCCACTCCCAAATGCATGTCATTGCTCTTTGCTGATTTGAACGTACCATTTTAAGAAACAATCTTGAACTATTTCCTTCCTCAGCCCAATTTAGTTTCTCACCTTCACATCATAAATGATGAATATTCCATATCACAGTTGATCTTTGAAAATATGTTATCAAAATGGAGACTAAAGATAGCATCAAGTATTTCTCCTTGGGCTTTCAATATTATCTTTTATCTGCTTTTCATTTTCTCTCTGGGATGGAAAAATCCTTCTTCACCCACCTCCACTCTTCTTTTAGATGATAAAAAAGAAAAGTTTCTTCATTTCCTTCATGTTTCTTATTATATATGCTGTTTATTGTTTGTCCACACCAAAGCACATGAATTACAACAAAAATCAGATTGCATTTCCCAGGAAGCTCATGACTGATTTGTCAGTCTTCTGAAATAAAAAGTCTATGTGCATTGTAGAACTTTCTTTGCTCACTTACTAGTTTTCTATAACTTTTTCTTTTCCTTTGGAGGACCTTATGAAGACTGGTATAAAATAAAATGGGAAAGAGTCAATATAAGCCCCCAAATTTCAGGACCAGAGACACTGGGCATATGTAGTGGCCTACCTTTGATTTCTCTCACTGTGTGTCTCTCAATCTCCCCTTCTCCTTCTCTGTCTTCCCCTTCTCTCTGACTGTCAGTAGTAGAGAAATACCAGATTGGATTGATCTTGGATTCTAGCTCTGGTTCTCCGCTACTTCACTATATGTGTGTGTGTTAGCTGTTCAGTCATGTCTGACCCTTTGGGACTCATGTCCGACTCTTTGGGACTCATGTCCGACTCATGGACTGTACACCACCAGGCTCCTCTATCCATGGAATTTCCCAGGCAAGAATACTGGGTTAGCTAGCCATTTCCTTCATCAGAGGATCTTTCCAACCCGAGGATTGAACCCAGTTCTCCTGAAGTGCAGGCAGATTCTTTACCATCTGAGCCACCAGGGAAGCCCACTTGGCTATCTACATTTGGATAATTTGTTTCAACACTCTTGGTCTCCCCTTTCTCAGATATGTTCTGGACAAGGAAACCTTTCTTCAAATTAACCCTATTTAGAAATCCAACAACCAAAACAGATGTAAGCAGAAATGATTTGATGTATATGTGCATATATATTTGTTGAAAGTGAATCAGTTCTAATGAGGTCTGATGCTGTTCTTTGTCCCATGTCCTTGGAACAGTATAGGGCCAGCCCTTGTGCTAACTGAGTTTTTGGGTCCTGTCTACTCAAGTATTTCTGAGTCAGTTTATGAGCTTAGTCATGGATCTGATTAGAGAACTACTCAGGGAAATACTAGTCTGATTCTGTTTTGGTTTTAAACACATATTTTGGAATCTTTTATTGTTAGAAATATGGGAGATAGGAATATAGATATGATGCCAGTGTATTTCACATATACATATATATATGTGTATATATATATATAATCTCACTTACAGTTCCATTATTTTTTCTAAGCTATCAAATTGTTGCAATGGTAGTGGTTGGCAGGAACTTTTAATAAAGAAATATCAACAAATCATAATCTTTTTTTTTATTAAACATAGAATTCTTGAAATTCTTCCTGTGATGGACCCTGGGCTAGGTGCTATGTTGGGATTTAATTAGTAAGCTTTAGTACAAATCTCAGTGGTTTGTGACAATAAACATTTATTTCTCACTCATATTATATGTCGGCAGCAGCTGGCTGGCTGTTGTGCCTACACTCCAAATAACTTTTTTTTTTACTTTTTAAATTATTTTTTAATTTCTTTATTGAAGGATAATCACTTTACAGAATTTTGTTGTTTTCTGTCAAACCTCAACATGAATCAGCCATATGTATACACATATCCCCTCCTTTTTGAACCCCCTGACCATCTCCCTCCCCGGTATGCAGTTTTTTAATTTTTAAAAATTTTAATTGGTGGCCAATTACTTTACAATATTGTGGTGGTTTTTGCCATACATTCACATGAATCAGCCATGGGTGTATATGTGTTCCCCATCCTGACCCATCTTCCCACCTCCCTCCCCATCCCATCCCTCAGGGTCATCCCAGTGCACCACCCCTGAGCACCCTGCCTCATGCATCGACCCTAGACTGGTGATCCATTTCACATACGATAATGTACATGTTTCAGTGCTATTCTCTCAAATCATCCCACCCTCGCCTTCTCCCACAGTCTCCCAAAGAACAGTCTTTTGGACTGTTCTATGCATCTGTGTCTCTTTTGCTGTCTCGCATGTTATTGTTACCATCTTTCTAAATTCCATATATATGCATTAATACACTCTATTGGTGTTTTTCTTTCTGACTTACTTTGCTCTGTATAATAGGCTCCAGTTTTATCCACCTCATTAGAACTGATTCAAACACACTGTTGTCCATGTGTAGTTCTATTTCCAGTTTTTTAAGGAATCTCCACACTGGTCTCCATAGTGGCTGTACTAGTTTGCATTCCCACCAAGAGTGTAAGAGGGTTCCCTTTTCCCCACACCCTCTCCAGCATTTATTGCTTGTAGACTTTTGGATCGCAGCCATTCCGACTGGCGTGAAATGGTACCTCATTGTGGTTTTGATTTGCATTTCTCTGATAATGAGTGATGTTGAGCATCTTTTCCTGTGTTTGTTAGCCATCTGTATGTCTTCTTTGGAGAAAAGTCTGTTTAGTTCTTTGGCCCATTTTTTGATTGAGTCATTTATTTTTCTGGAATTGAGCTGCAGGAGTTCCTTGTATATTTTTGAGATTAATTCTTTGTCAGTTGCTTCATTCGCTATTATTTTCTCCCATTCTGAAGGCTGTCTTTTCACGTTGCTTATGGTTTCCTTCATTGTGCAAAAGCTTTTAATTAGACCCCATTTGTTTATTTTTCCTTTTATTTCCATTATTCTGGGAGGTGGGTTATAGAGAATCCTCCTATGATTTACGTCAGAGAGTGTTTTGCCTGTTTCCCTCTAGGAGTTTTATAGTTTCTGGTCTTATATTTAGATATTTAATCCATTTTGAGTTTACTTTTGAGTATGGTGTTAGAAAGTGTTCTGGTTTTATTCTTTTTTTTTCATTTTTATTTTTTATTTTTTAAAATATAAATTTATTTATTTTAATTGGAGGTTAATTACTTTACAATATTGTATTGGTTTTGCCATACATCAACATGAATCCGCCATAGGTATACACGTGTTCCCCATCCTGAATCCCCCTCCCTCCTCCCTCCCTGTACCATCCCTCTGGGTCGTCTCAGTGCACCAGCCCCAAGCATCCAGTCTTTTACAAGTAGTTTACCAGTTTTCCCAGCACCACTTGTTAAAGAGACTGTCTTTTTTCCATTAATATTCTTGCCATATACCTCTTCATTCCAGGATGCAGGGCAAAGAAGCAGGGTTTTTTGGGCATCCTTTCTGTAGAAGAAATGATCGAAAGAACTGGGAAAAATTCACCATGCTCTTAAAGCTTCTGCTTTGGTGGGGCATATATCATATTTGCTTATATTCCATTTCCTAAAGGAATTGCTTGACCAAACTCACCATCAATGGAATGGGAAAATACATTGCTCCTTCTTCCAGGAGACATTACATGTTTTGTGGTCATGGATGAGCTATAAATTCTTATAGTACAGGGTAGAGAATAAATAGTTGGAGAAAATGCCGCAATCTTCTATAGTTATTAAGTTAATCAGACAAAAATCCTAACTTTAGGTGCTTATAATTTAGTAGGGGAGAGAAAAAATACACACAGTCAGCCAGAACATAGAGATGACTGTGACAAGAGCCACAGTAAAGATAGATAGTCACAGGAAAAATGCTGTGTATGTTCAGAGAGAGAGAGAGAGAGAGAGAGAGAGAGAGAGAGAGAGAGAGAGAGAGAGAGAAGGATCATTTGAGGGTGATCAGAGAAGGGCTTATTCATTTATTGAAAATAGTATAGTTTGAACAGGGAGGCAAAAATCATAGCCTAGGAAGAGAAAACAATGTGAATAAGAGCATAATAGTGGTAAAACATGGGGGAAATAGAGACTTATGGAAATGGAATAGAAATTTTCCCTAAAATGTGGAAGGAAGGGTGGTGAAAAAATTAGAAATCAATGCTAGGTTATATTGTGATCCAGTGGTTGAGACTCTGTGCTTCCAAAGCAAGGGGCACAGGTTGAATTCCTATTGAGGGAAGTTTGGAATGCCACATGGTACAGCCAAAATGAAAAAGAACCAGGAATTTAAATTGGAAATTTAAAAGTTTTGACTAAGGCAACAAGGAGCTGCTGATCCCTTTTATGGGGAGCAGTGACATAACTGAAATTGTCCTTTGGGAAGATGAATCAACCAATATTGTGAAGAGGGCATGATTTATGTTGAAAGTGGTCAGGGAGAAGCAGAGCCAGTTAGTAACAATGCTGGTTAGAAAGCTTCAGACATGAGATGATGGAAGCCTGAAGTACAGAGAGATGGGGATGGGAAAGAAAAGAAGATAGACCTCTACTATTTGATAGAGAGGAATGGATAGGATTTGACAGTCTGTTGGATGTGAGTGGCTGGGATCCAAGATGGTGTCAAGGTTCACAGATGAAATACCTGGGATTGTGGGAGTATCATATATAGACATAGGGAACCTTGGAAATTAACTATTTAAATTTACCTTGAAGTTCATGAGTAACTAGAATTAGTAGCAGTTACTAGACTAAAGCAGTCAAAATATTGTTATTGCTTAACTACAAGGAGGTTGCTAAAAGATATATGGGGTCTATGTCTTTCTGTATTTCAATGATGACTTCTACCCAGAATCCAGTGGGTTTTCAACCATTATATTGCTATGCATTTATAGAGCTCATGCCTTTTTCAGAGCTTTCATACTTTCCTAAGAATTAAAAGTAATTTCTTTTTAGGTGCCACTAGGTAGAGAAACAGCAATTAAGACTCTATGTTGTCAGATCCAAAATGAGGTAGAGAGGACTTGAACCTGCACAAAATCACTCAAGGGATTGATGCTAATATGATAAAGGGCTTCTCTGAAGGGCTGATGCTAGATCAGATATAATCCAAGGGAATTTCAGCATCACTACATCACAGAAAGAATAATGATTTTTAGAGCTTCTTATTTCTTGTTGCAATTCCAACTCTGCCACTTAATTGCTATATGACTTTGAGCAAATCACTTAACCTCTCTGTATGCCAGTCTGTTACATGTAGAAGAAAAATAATATTTCACTTATAAGATAATTAAGAGGGATAAATTAGATAAAGGATGTACAATATCTAGTGCAGTGCTTTGTTCTTGGCGGACTCATTTCAGAATACTATTTACCTTTTCCTGTAGCAAAGGGCTGAATAAATTAAGCACTGGGTAAATGTTAGTTTCCTTTCCAAGATGTAAAAAGCATACTTTTTTCCATCTAATTTTTTAAGGTGTCAGTGGAATTATCTGCTTCATAGAAACTGGGATTACTAATTCTTTAAGGCTGGAGACCTGTCCTTTTTTTTAAGTTTGGTTGTTGGTGGTGATTTTGTTGCTAAGTTATGTCTGACTTTTGCAACCCCATGGACTGTAGCCAGCCAGGCTCCTCTGACCATGGGATTTGCCAGGCAAGAATAATGGAGTGGGTTGCCATTTCCTTCTCCAGGGGATCTTCCCTACCCAGGGATTGAACCTGGGTCTCCAGTATTGCAGGCAGTCTCCTGCAGTGCAGGTGGATTCTTTACCGATTAAGCCACCAGGGAATCCTTTTATAAATCTTGAGTGCCTGTAAATAGTCATTTTAGGGAGTAGGGTTAGAACATGCATCACAAATAACAACTGGTGGAACTTTTTCAACATACTGAGATTCTGTGGTTTGCATAAAAAATACTGATAAATGAGTAGTCAGAAATGTGACTTTGAGATGGAGGTCTGTACCTCAACTCTGAGGGATACCACCTACGTAGATAGTGATGGGAGAGCTGCCTCCTATGTGATGCAACTCAGGGGTTCCAGCTAGATCTCTCTCACCTTATCACCTAGTAACTGACTGAGCCTATTTATCACCTGTCAACTGGGAGTGATGATAACTACTTTGTTTACTTCGTTGGGTGATTAATCATAGTGTAATCCTCCTTACACTTGATTCCATATTTACCAATGTGTCTCCTTGCTAAAATGTATTTGCAGCCCCTAAGTCAGTACACCCTGTGCTTTCTTCATCATCCTCAGATTGTGCAGAGCAATTAATGAGAGGTTTAAAGCCCTGATGTCCATGTTCTCACTGCACTGGGACAAGGTGACTCTACCTTCTTGTTCCAACTCTGATACTGTAAACAGGTGCCTTTCCTGCCATCTACGTGGTGTCACATTTTCCTCATTGTTTTGCTTCTTGTTGGTGATGCCACTTTGGCAATGGCCCTCAAATGGAGTGCTGAAGTGCCCTGTAGTGATCCCAAGTGCAAGAAGGCTGTGATGCCTGTGGAGAAAATAGATGTCTTTTTAAGCTTCATTCTGGCATGAGTCACAGCACTGGTAGCCATGAGTTCAATGTCAGTGAATCATCAGTGTATTAAATACGGAATCTTTAAATGGGAACTCTGATAAAATATGGCTATGTATTGATTGAGTGTCCCAGGTGGCTCAGTTGTAAAGAACCTGCCCGCCAATGCAGGAGACATGGGTTCGATAGCTGATCTGGGAAGATCTCCTGGAGAAGGAAATGGCTACCCATTCCAGTACTCTTGCCTGGAAAACTCCTGGCAGTCTACAGTCCATGGGGTTGCAAAAAGAGTTGGACATGACTCAGCAACTAAACAATAACAACATGTATTGTGAAAATGTCACCAAAAGGCAGGAACCCACCTAAAAGCAATGGTTCAATTATTCGTTAATCCATTTTCTGTGCAACTTCCTAGAACATAGCCTCTGTGAATAGCAAGAATCCACTGTATACTTGGGAGGAAGGCGAGAGGGAAATTTGGAGTTTGTGATTAACATATACACTTTATTATATATAAAATAATAATTATATATAATATAAATAACAAGGACCTATTGTATAGCACTGTATAGCACAGGGAACTCTACTCAATATTCTGCAATAACCTAAAATGGAAAAGAATCTGAAAATGACCATATATATATATATAACTGAATCACTTTACTGTACACCTGAAACTAACAGAACATTGTAAATTAACTCTACTCCATTAAAAAAAGTTATTTGTCCCAGGATGCTAAAAGAAAAAGAGAAGAAAAAATACACATCCAATCTTTTTGAGCACTGTACTAAGAACTTTGTAGATTTTGTCACTCAACTACAGAAACAAAGAAACAATGAGGTAGGTACATCATTAGTCCCATTTTACAGTGGGCAGAAAACTGACATACAAAGACATTAAACAACTGTTCTCATGTCACGCAGCAGAGAGGGAGGACCCAGGGCTGGATTCAGTACTGGACAGTTTGTCTGTGAAAGCCTTAAAAAAAAAATATATATATATATACATATATATATATATATATATATAATGTTTTATTAATAGTGAGGGACAGGGAGGCCTGGCATGTTGCAGTCCATGGGGTTGCAAAGAGTTAGATGTGACAGCGACTGAACAACAGCAACAACAATGTTTTATTAAACATGATTTATCATTACTGTTATTAATTTAGGGATGGCCAGTTCATCTCACATGAACTGGCATTAGAAAGAATCTTTGAGGAATGAAGAGTAGCCATGAGGGTCTATCCAGCCTAGTCACTGAGATGATACAATATCGTCATCACAATTAGAATCATCCAAACCAGCAAGATGCTCAAGACTCATACCCTCTCTTGGTCTTTGCCTGAAATGCCAATACCATGAGAGATGGTCTGAAATTTAGTTATAAAATGGCTGCCTTGTAAGAAAAAGAAACCACTATACTGAAAAAATCCTAATCCTGACTACAGGGTTCCTCACTCCCAGAGCACGTCCCTCCTTCCCTCTACCCGTTCCACCAAGAGGTTTTCTCATCCCAGGCTTTACAAAGGCCACATGTTGTCAGCAATTTATGAATATGAATAATGTGATTTACATTCCTTTGATTTAATATAATGATTAAGCTTCTTTGTACTCTGTTCCAACTCACTGAAATGAAACAATACATTTCCTTTAAAATCCTTTGTCCTTTATTAGTAATTTTTCCCCTTCCAAATTTGCTTGGCTTTGGCAAATGAAAGATAAATTTTGCTTTGATTTGGTGGCACAGAGCGATCAAAAGAGAATAAAAACATTAGTTAAAAGGCACAAGGGAATTGAGCAGGACAGGAATTAAGTTAGTTGAAGCAAATTACCTTATGGTTGTAAATCAGCAGGGGTTCAGATAGATGTAAGGAATTCATTTCTGCATCCAAATAATTATTTTTGCTTTTCAACAATAGCACGGGACTGTGTTCCTATGGGTGTTTAGGGACACCATAGCCAATCCTTAATTAAATGGAGAGGCCATTCTGACTATAAGGATAACATGATCAATGTATTGTGGGCTGGGATTTGGGCATGATCATAGCCCTTCCCTTTCGTTCCTAACCTTTGATGACCCAGGATTCAGTCCTCAGTGAATTTCTCATTTAAGAAAATATGAAAGAAAAGAGATGTAAAGAGAGGCTTTAGAACAGTCTAATAAAAAGATTTTGAATGGCCTTATTGCAAAGAATCCTTTGAAACGGAGGATGACAAGACTGAATTGGGAGGCTGGAAAAAAAGGAACTGGAATATTTCTCCTGTTGAGACCTCTCGTGTTCTAGGAGGAAGGGCAATGGAAAGCTGTGGGGGCTGGGAATGATGAAGGGATGCTTCAGGAACAGGGCTGCAGAACTGGATTTATCAAGGGAAGTGGGGCCCCTCTGTATCTCTATTTCTGTCCTTCTTGCCTGATACACCAGAAAGAAGCTGGGCAGGGCTGCAGATCTGAGTTCTAGCTGGGGTTCTATGAATTTGGGCAAAGAGTTTTTTAATTCCCTTGTCTGCAAAATGGGATTAGTATATTTTGTGCTCTGTACATCTCAAAGGATTTTGGTGAGGATCAAATGGACAACATGTGTGAAAATGCTTTGCAGAATTTAAGACGGTTACAAAAATAACCTTCCTTGAACGTAAGAACTGAGCTCTTGAACTTGGCTTTGCATCACATTCACCCCATGTGAGCTTTTGAAAATCATATCTCATCTTCTCAGGCTCCATGCTCAAACTGTAAGAGATAGGGCCTGAAATCATTAAAAAAAAAAAAAAAAGACACAAAACCTCCCCACAGA
Source organism: Capra hircus (assembly GCF_001704415.2). Taxonomy (NCBI): domain Eukaryota; kingdom Metazoa; phylum Chordata; class Mammalia; order Artiodactyla; family Bovidae; genus Capra; species Capra hircus. The sequence continues at coordinate 24,114,768 of NC_030823.1, read as the reverse complement.
GCTATAGAAACAAAAGAATCAAAACAGAGATCCTTTGGATGATGATGATGATGTTGTTGAGTATTAACAATTACTATGGACTTTGAGACAGAAGAAATTTAAGATCTTGCTTGTGCTAATCCAGCGGTGTATGATTGGAACCTGGTCTCTCTCAGGTTCCTGGTGCTAAGGAGCTTTAGGTGATAGGTTTTTTTGGGGACAGACCTTGGCTACTGATGGTTAATCCTGCTTCCATAAAAGGGAAAGTCATAAGACCCATAAAATAAATTTAAGGGTCTTCTCTGTGCCAGGAATGGTGTTGAGTAAATTTCAAGCATTCAAGTGACCCCCGTGAACTCCCAGACACTGGACATATGCCTGGCTGGTCCCAGAATATAGTTAGAACCTCACTGGAAGAAAGAAGCTGTCTTTCTGAGCAGAGCTGGGTATTCCATTGAGTGACGGCAGTTTCTGTTAGATTGTCTTCTTGCACTTTCATGTTGAGTTTGTCTACCATCTTGCAAGGGCAGTTCAATACCCCTCCTTTTTTGAGTGACATGGTACTTAATCAACTAATTTTCTTAAAAACTGGGAAGAGGAGATGAGGTATTATGATTGAAGTTTATGCACCCCACGGAGAAAAAGAAACAGAAATGTATGGCCTCTAATTTAGTCTAAAGATCAATGCAGTGTTGAAGGGAATAGCCCTGCCAAACACACTCTCACAGCATGCAGGGCTGAGCTTGCAAATCAGCTTCCACTTAAAATGTAAAGATCAGAGCAGCCTGGAAATTTTTGGTCTCTACTTCTGCTCACTTATCCCTCAAGGATCACAGCTGACTGTTTCAAAGGAGCTGCAAACAACTGCCTATTCATTTGCTCATTTGCTCTCTGGTAAGTTCATATTAGGCATCCTTCCAAAACCACTACTTCTATTAAGGTCGCAGGGTCACAGCAGGACATTTCCAAACAGAGTGCTCTGAGAACATTTAGAAACAGGTTGCAAATGCATATTGATTATTTCCAGTTGCTTAAAAAAAATGGGATTTTAGCCTTATTACTAATAACTGCAGGTTGAAAAACATCCCTTGGTTAAAAAAAAACACACACACACACACAAACAACCAAACGAAATTGCACATCCTTTCTTCTAGTCATGAAAGAGAATGTGTAGGAAATGGGCCAATTTTAACAGTCAAATTTAAAAAGCCAGGGTCTCCATGAGGATATGAAAATGAAGGAATAGTTTGAATGTAAGAGATAGTGACTGTTTGATGAGACACAGAGTCTTGCCCTGTTTATTTGTAATCTCACCTGTGTGTGAGAATTCTCAGTGGTTGCATATATTTAAACTTGATAATATGTTTTTTCTTGTAACATATTGTTAGGTTAATTAGTGTATTTGTTATCTGGGTCAACATGCTCAGTTTGTGGTGTTTATGGTGCAATTCAGTTTTCTCTCTGCTTGTTGTCTTTTCTAACTGGCAAATAACTTCTGAATCTGTTCTTGCCCTTTTAATTCCTATCACTCAAAGCCTTGTGATGAGGCTCTCATTTCTCACTTGGCTTAAAATTGCAGCCTCATAGCCACTTTCTCCCTATCTCTTTTGCCTTGGCTTGAATCTCCTCATCATGCCAGACTAATTGCTGTGGACTGAACATGTGTGTCCCCCTCAAAACTTGTATATTGAAATCCTAATTCCCAGTGTGAAAGTATTTGGAGATGGGGCCTTAGAGAGGTAATTAAGGCATGAGGGTGGAGTCCTCAGGATGGATTAGTGTCCTAATAAAAGGGGCTTAGAGAGCACTTGAGCCTTCTTTCTGCCATGTGAGGGTATGATAAGAAGTCAGCAGTCTGTAACTTGGCAGAGGGCTCCTACTGGCACCCTGGTCTTGAACTCTCAGCTTGCAGAACTGTAAGAAACACAATTCTGTTGTTTATAAGCCAGTCTGTTTATGGTATTTTGTTACAGCAGCCTGGACTAAGACACTTCAAACCACAAATCCTCCTTGGAACACTTCTGAGTCTTCCCCTCCTGCTCTTAGATCCCAGATAGTTCAGTTCTGCATGCAAGAGGCATCAAGAACAGATAACTACCTGTGTCTCAAGTTTAATCTCCCAATACTCTCCTCTCGAAGAAAATACTTATCATTTCCCAATTTGCTTTCAGTTCCATAACAAAGCTCTTTTCCCCCGAAAGCATTTGTTGTCCCATATTTTTATCCAATTTTATAGAAAGAGTTATCAGACTTTCTCTTTAAGATGGCCACCCACCTAAGACTCTTATCCTTTCCTTCAACTTTGAAAGATTTATTTTTTCAGCTATTTATTTTCTTTCTGGTTTGCTCCTATCAGCTTTTTCTGTTGCCAAGTAGGTACACAATCTCCTTAATCTTGGGGAAGAATAGGATCCCTCATTGTTTGTGTCCCTAAATCCCTTATCTTTTGGTCTTTCATCCACATCTGTCATCTCAAATGAGTTATCTGCACGTATGTGCACACTTCCCACCTCGTGTGCCTTGGCACCCTAGTATTTTATCAAGCAGAATTTCAGGAACCCCAAATCCTGGTGCCCTCAGCCCTTGAGGTGGCCAGAGGTCTCCTGGGTTCATCTCACCTGGCCACAAATGACCTGTGTCTATGTACCCCAAAAAATGAAAAGTGAAAGTGAAGTCACTCAGTCATGTCTGACTCTTTGCGACCCCATGGACTGTAGCCTATCAGGTTCCTCTATCCATGGGATTTTCCAGGCAAGAATACTGGAGTGGGTTGCCATTTCATTCTCCAGGAGATTGTCCCAACCCAGGGATTGAACTCAGGTCTCCCACATTGTAGCCAAATGCTTTACCATCTGAACCACCAGTGAAGTCCTCTAATATATATATGTACCCCAGTATATATACAAAACCAAAATGTCTTATGTGTGCCGTGATGTGGGAAAATTTGGGAAACATATCTGAATCCTTCCCCACTGCTCAGGTGTTTCTTAAGCCCATTTCATACCCTCTTGAAAGTCCTCTGGAATGTCATCCTTATGATGGAATCCAAGGGATCATTTCAGACTTCACCCTTCACAAATTTTTCATTATCTGCAACATGAATGTTCTTGACCTTTGCCCCTCCTGTGGTTGCTGTGACTCTGTAGTAAGTGGCTTCTTCATCTTCTTTTCTGACTCTTCTCTACAACATAGTTAACCCAATCTTCCACTCCCACACAGGTGTTGACCCCCAAAGCGCTCCCTGGTAAAGTTCTTCATGCAGGCCTTTCGTGCAGACCTTCTCAGGGAACCCAGTTTGTAACGGCAGCCTTCCTTGAATTTTATAAGGTGAGTTATTAAGATCTTTTCTGAGATGCTAGAGGGTTTGTTTATATGGGCAGAATAAGATTTATCCCATTAAAATCAAGTTTATTTCAAACTTCTATCACTACACTGGATTAGCAGCTCCTGGAGGGTGAAGAATACTTCTTCTGTATCCTAACCTAGTAATATTTGCTCAGCAATGGACACATTCCTGTTGGCCGAGTAGGATCACTCTTTGCAACAACTTCCTATAAGAAATATGTTCCCTCTTCACCCCTCACACCTTCTCTTACTAATCTCACGTATCAGTGTGGTTGGCCTGGATTATCCATTGATAACAACTCAAAGTCCATTTTGAATCAGCAAAGGTTTATTTCTGATTCATGTATTTGCTATATTGAGCTGGACATTTTTTTCTGCCTTGTCTCCTTTCAGGGCTCAGCCTTTCAGAAAGGTCACTAAAATATACCTAATCTCCATATCAGGGGAAAGTGACCTTTGAATGGCCTCACATCATCAATTAACTGCTCTAGCTCCGAGTGGTCATGTGACACTTCTCTTCATAAGTCATTGGTTGAAAGTAGTCACATGGTCCCTCCAGATCATAAGAGACCCAAGTGTAATCATGTGGTTGAAGACAGAGAGCTGAAAACATTTGGTGAAGAGCTCCAAGACTACCACCCATTGCTATAAAGCCAGGTGTGGTAGACCTTTAGCGTTTCCCCTTTTCACTGAGAGATCAGTCACACGCTCATGAGAATAGTTATATTTACAGACATAGTTTCGGACTCCAGCACCCTGGGATCATTCAGAAGCTCAGAGTGGGAGACCACCTTCGTGGTGTAGTGGTTAAGAATCTGCCTGGTAATACAGGGGATGCAGGTTTAGTCCCTGGTTTGGGAACTGCCTAACAGAAGCAGAAGATATTAAGAAGAGGTGGCAAGAAAACACAGAACTGTACAAAAAAGATCTTCATGACCCAGATAATCACGATGGTGTGATCACTCACCTAGAGCCAGACATCCTGGAAGGTGAAGTCAAGTGGGCCTTAGAAAGCATCATTATGAACAAAGCTAGCGGATGTGATGGAATCCCAGTTGATCTATTTCAAATCCTGAAAGATGATGCTATGAAAGTGCTGAACTCAATATGCCAACAAATTTGGAAAACTCAGCAGTGGCCACTGGACTGGAAAAGGTCAGTTTTCATTCCAATCACAAAGAAAGGCAATGCCAAAGAATGCTCAAACTACCGCACAATTGCACTCATCTCACATGCTAGCAAAGTAATGCTCAAAATTCTCTAAGCTAGGCTTCAGCAATACATGAACCGTGAACTTCCAGATGTTCAAGCTGGTTTTAGAAAAGGCAGAGGAACCAGAGATCAAATGGCCAACATCCTTTGGATCATCAAAAAAGCAAGAGAGTTCCAGAAAAACATCTATTTCTGCTTTATTGACTATGCCAAAGCCTTTGACTGTGTGGATCGTAATAAACTGTGGAAAATTCTGAAAGAGATGGGAATACCAGACCACCTGACCTGCCTCTTGAGAAACCTATATGCAGGTCAGGAAGCAATAGTTCGAACTGGATATGGAACAACAGTTTGATTCCAAATAGGAAAAGGAGTACGTCAAGGCTGTATATTGTCACCCTGCTTATTCAACTTATATGCAGAGTACATCATGAGAAATGCTGGGCTGGAGGAAGCACAAGCTGGAATCAAGATTCCCAGGAGAAATATCAATAACCTCAGATATGCAGATGATACCACCCTTATGGCAGAAAGTGAGGAGGAACTAAAAAGCCTGTTGATGAAAGTGAAAGAGGAGAGTGAAAAAGTTGGCTTAAAATTCAACATTCAGAAAACTAAGATCATGGCATCTGGTCCCATCACTTCATGGCAAATAGATGGGGAAACAGTGGAAACAGTGTCAGACTTTATTTTTTTGGGCTCCAAAATCACTGCAGATGGTGACTGCAGCCATGAAATTAAAAGATGCTTACTTTTTGGAAGGAAAGTTATGACCAACCAAGATAGCATATTGAAAAGCAGAGACATTACTTTGTCAACAAAGGTCCATCTAGTCAAGGCTATGGTTTTTCCAGTAGTCATGTATGGATGTGAGAGTTGGACTGTGAAGAAACCTGAGTGCCTAAGAATTGATGCTTTTGAACTGTGGTGTTGGAGAAGACTCTTGAGAGTCCCTTGGACTGCAAGGAGATCCAACCAGTCCATTCTCAAGGAGATCAGTCCTGGGTGTTCATTGGAAGGACTGATGCTGAAGCTGACACTCCAATACTTTGACCACCTGATGAGAAGAGCTGACTCACTGGAAAAGACTGATGCTGTGAGGGATTGTGGGGAGGAGGAAGAGGGGATGACAGAGGATGAGATGACTGGATGGCATCACTGACTCAATGGACATGGGTTTGGGTGGACTGCAGAGTTGGACATGACTGAGTGACTGAACTGAACTGAACTTGGGAACTAAGATCTTGCATGCTGTCTGGCAGCTGAACTCTTGATGCAACTAGAGAAAGTTGGTGCACCACAGTGATGACCCCATGTGCTACAAGGAAGAACCAGTACAGTCAAAATTAAAAAGAAAATAAATGAAACAATGAAAAAAGAAGCCCAGAGCAGAGGTGTAGGAAGCAGAGCCTGGAGAAGGAAGGGTGCTTTGCCCTGTCCTCCTTCTAAGGGAAAATCTAAGGGAAACCCCGGTCAGAGACTCTTAAGAAAATATCATGTGATTAGAATGAATGAAATTAACTCCCACTGAAAATTTGGTTTGATCCAACTGACAGTTTGGTTCAATCCAGGAACAGAATATACTTTTGATGTGCACACATAAACACACAAACCTACATGTGCATATATACGAAGCAGTTCTAAAACAATATTTTTGAGTACATTCTGAACTCAAATTGGCCTAAGTAGCCCAACAAGGCCCTTGAGGTATCTGTGACAGTAGCAGGCAGTTAGCACACTGCTTGTGTTTTCTTAAAAGTTTTCCTTTTCAGGTAGTTGAGATCAGATTTTAAAAATTTGCCTCCTTGAGCTAATTTATGTGTAAATTTCCACTACTTATAAAGAAAAGATTTGCTAGTCTAAGTTTTGCAGTGCTGCATGCTTGAGTGTCAAATGATGTGTGGGTTTCCTTACTTTTCCCCATAAAAAAGGAAACTGCATGTACAAAAGAAATTAAGGGATTTTCCCCCGTATATCTTGAAATACTTCTAGGTCATCCACAGAGGAAGAGCAAATCCTGTTTATCTTTAATTGCTTTGATTAATTGTTTAGTTTCAGTCTGGAAATAGCATTCTGTAAAGGATCAGAGGGTTCCTGGACTTTCATGTGTATTTTTGTGCTTTAGACCAGCGCTGTCCAACAAAACTTTTGTGATGATGGGAATATCTGTATTTGCACTCTCCAAGATGGTAGCTGCCAGCTTAAGGTGGTTACTGAGCACTTGAAAGGTGTCAGCACAACGGAGGAGCTGAATTTTTCATTTCCTTCTAACTTATTTAAGTGTAAATGTAAATGGCCACAAATGACTAGTGACCACCATATTGGGCAGTGCATGTTTAGAAACATGACCCAGAACCAGAGTGATCTGACAGCCTAGAAACTTTGCTTTCTGCCCTGGCTTTGGGGTAGTTTGTCTGCCCGCTGTGTAGACTTCACCCCATCCTGCTTCTTTAGCATCTGCATACCTGCAGGATGCCAAGTTCAGAAAAAGGTGGGCAGCTTTTCAAATTTATTTCAGTTGGTTCATTTCAGTTGACAATTCACTTAGAATTCCTCAGACTCCTAAAATTTTCTGAGCCCTGGGACCATGTACCAGTGTGGGACTATCATAGACAGGAAAATAATCCCTGGGAGAGATCCTAGATCTCAGAAGGCTGGCTTCCCCTTAGGCTCTGCTCACTTCCTCTCCTCTCCTTGGCCAGGTCACAGCCTGATTTCCTTTGGCTGTGACATTAGTTCTATGCGCCAAGGGAGATATAAGTCTTCCCACGTGGCTCAGTGGTAAAGAATCAACCTTCCAAAGCAGGAGACGTGAGTTACATCTCTGGGTCAGGAAGATTCCCAGGATAAGGAAATGGCAATCCACTCCAGTATTCTTCCCTGGGAAGTCCCATGGACAGGGGAGTCTGATGGGCTACAGTCCCTGGGGTCACTGAAGAATCAGACATGACTTAGTAGTTAAACAATAACAAAAGGGAGATATATTCTCTTTAGGTTTCTTGCTTAGATATTTTGGATATGCCAGAGAGTGTGTAATTTCCTTGGTTCTGTCTCGCTGAAACAGATTTAAAGTGGTGGAACAGTGTTACAGCTGTTTCAGCTCGGAGTTTTACTCAGTAAAGAAAGTCCATTCCCGAGGTATTAAGGAAGGCCAGTCCCACAGGAGAAGTCTCAGTCTGTTTTGGCTCCCTCTTTTTATATGTCTTATTTCCTATCCCCTGAGTCTGCCCTATGCAAATTAGGGCTAGCCAGGCAAGGGGCGTGTTTGCTTCACCTGAGGTTCTCACTCAGGTCCACAGATTTTCCCTTTGTTCTCTTTTTTCGAGCTTTTCCCTTTCTTTTTCTGTCTTTTAGCCACTGCCATTTTGGACTCCTTTCTCTGTTCTAGCTACCTAACAGATGTATTTTAGGCAGACAGATTGTCTTTTCCCTCTTGTCACACTTGGTGGAAATGAAAGCCATGAAGAGTTAAGAAACATGGAAGAAGTTCAGTCAGATTCTGCATTTGCTTCTCAATACACCATACCCTTAAAGCTCCACTGAACAGGACTGGGACTTGGTACTTTCTAGTCCTCAGTGAATTAGAGCTTAACATATGCAAATCCAGAAAACTCCTTTCCAGCTGATGGATCTTTGGGTACATTTGCACTGTGGAAGCCACAACAGGGAAATCAAAGACTTAAGGAACTGCAGGTGCTGGAGGATAAGGTTAAAGGCAAAATCAAAGTAGGAAACCTCTTGCTCCTCATTGGCTTACAGAGAATGAATGTCATTTAGCATGTCTGATGTAATATGGTTCATTTGCTTTGAACTATTGTGACTCATATTGAAAAATAAAAGTTATTACTACAAAGTAATGGAACTGACTTTTATACAACCGCATAAGAATCAAAACACTGAAACTCAGATCTGGAGGGAAGTGGCTTGTTACTGCCCATGTTCAATGAATTTTTACCTCTATCTTCTGAGCACACAGTAAACACATCCTTTTGAATATTCTTCAAGGTAAGAAATCAGCCTCATTATGTGGTATTGGGCTGGAAGTGGAGGAGTAGCAGGTAATCACAAGTAGATTTAGCTTTTTCCTTCCTTTTTTTTTTTTGAACAGTGAGAATTCACCCAGAGTTTCTCAGGTAAAGGAAAGCCAGATGATAAAACTGGGCAGTACAACTTGGGTCAAAATCTGACTCTTTGCTTAATGTCACTTTATCTTCGCAGCAGCCACACAGCACGAGTGCCCAGGTAGAATGGGACATTGCTCCCCCATGTGCTAATCTCATGAGTTGGGGGCTGATCAGGCCAGGGTGCTGCACAATGAGTCGCTGCACGTTTAATGTTATTCAGTGTGATGCTCCTCCTCTGCATCGCCTTCTGGATGGCAGCAAGGGCAAGAGGATGGGTGAGGAAGCCCGTTTACCTTGCTTTGTTCTGGCTTCTCTCTTGAACTCATGTCATTGGTCTAGCCTATGCCTTGTTTACCACAGGGAAAGCCTCTGGGGGTCATTCACCTCTCTTTAGTCTCTCTACTCCATGGGATTGGTAGTGGTGAGCTGGAGAAGGAAATGGCAGCCCACTCTAGTATTCATGCCTGGAAAATCTCATGGACAGAGGATCCTGACAGGCTATGGTCCATGGAGTCACAGAGTCAGACACAGCTGAGTGACTAAACAACAGCGAAGAGGGTGAGCAGATCCTGGGATGTGGCTTTTGGCTTAGGCTAGGAGGGTAGGATAGGGCAGGACACAGACCTTGACTGCATGGTAGTACTCATCTGATCAGATCCATCCTAACTGAGCTGAGAGGCAGAGGTTTCACTTCCAATAAAGTATTCCTTGGCTTCCATGTGTCACATGCTTTGTGTGAGCAACCGCCCTCAGAAATGGGGACAGATGATCTTGTCCTGTTGATCATAGCCCTTGAGTCACACCATCATTTCTAGTATTAATAGCATTATCTCCCCTACGTTATAGAAGTGAAATTAATCCTCAGAAAGGCTAGGGGGCTTGCTTCAAATCTTACAGTGGGAAGTTATGAACTGGGGTGACAATAAGGTCCCCTGACAGTGGTGTGCTAGAGCTGGCTGAACCAGCTCTTGAGGGTCAATTACTGTTGTCTCATACCAGCTGTGTGTTCAGGAACTTCATTTTGATATCTTGAAATGAACCATCCTGTGAGTGTTTGTACCGTGGAAATGGACAAATGCTCTAAACTGGAGCTTCCCCCTGCCATAGAGCTGGTTATGAAGCATTTACCAGCAGTTGTGACTTACACAGTCTATGTGGCTTCAAAACCCATATTCTTTTCACTGTTCCATGGTTCTTTATAATTGGCAACACTGTGTTCTTGAAAAAGTGGGTTTTCTACAGGTTGGCTCATTTGAATCACACATACCATTTTAAGCCTGGGGTTTGCCCCAGAGCACGCTGGGTAGCTAGGTTTGGTACCATAACCAACTACCTTAAAGAGAAAAACCTTGGTACTGTCTGTCTTTCCACATCCTCTCTGGCTCCACACAGGTATGCTGCCCATGAAGGGGATGAAGTGCCTATGGGCACACCCCCCACCTTGCACTCTACTAAAGGAGGCTGGTGGGCAGTTAGTACTTCTCACATCATGTACATAAAACAACAGACCTCGTAAGTGTATATGAGTCACAGATAGATAGAATGAGAAGTGTGGGAACTAGCTCAGGTTCAAATCCTGACCTGCATCACTAGTTAGATGGCTTTGGGAAAGTCACTTAACCTGTATATGCCTCTGTTTCCTTTCATCTAAAATGTGAACTCATCTTGAAGTAAAGCATTGGAGATAGTGCATGAATGAAAAAAATACCTAGCACAGTGGTTTTATTAAACACATGGTAAATGCTCAGTAAATTGTGGCCTTTATTTAATTTCATATATTTATTAAAAAATTTTTTTTGGCTCTGCCGTGGGGTGTGTGGGATCTTTATTCCCTTGACCAGGGATTGGACCTGCACTCCTGCACTGGAAGTGTAGATCCTTAACTATTGGCCCACCAGGGAATTCCAAATTTGTGACCTTTAAATGTGGACTTGTAACAGCTAAAGTTTCCTGGAAGTTCATGGCTACATTCTTATATATTCTGCTAATTTATAGTGTATCATTGTCTTTTCTCTCAATTAGAAAACCATTACCAATGAAGACCATATCTGAGGAAAACTACTAGCCTAGGAGTTCACGTTATTTGTGTTGCGAAGCAGCAGGATGAGAAAGAGAAGTCCCTCTGAAGTTTGGCTCAGATTCCAGCTCTGCAACTGCAAGCTTATGATCTCTGAATTTCTAAATTTCTATTTTCTCCCATGTAAAATGGGAATAAAAAATCACCTCTCTCATAAACTGTTAGGATTCACTGAAATTTTTATGAATGTGCTCAGTACATTTCTTGATATGTAGCTTGGTGCAATGAATGTTAGTAATTTTTTTAAAGCATTATTTTCATGGATTTTTAGCAGTCTAATGTGATACACACGTTCAGAGGTCAGCCTGGCTGAAAGGAGAGCACTGGAAAAAGGATCCACGGAGATCCTCCCACCCTGAGAACTTGAGAATGGTACAGGCTGGCAATGGCAACCCACTCCAGTACTCTTGCCTGGAAAATCCCATGGGCAGAGGACCCTGGTAGGCTGCAGTCCATGGGGTCGCACAGAGTCGGATACGACTGAGCGACTTCACTTTCACTTTTCACTTCCATGCATTGGAGAAGGAAATGGCAACCCTCTCCAGTGTTCTTGCCTGGAGAATCCCAGGGACGGGGGAGCCTAATGGGCTGCCGTCTATGGGGTCGCACAGAGTCGGACACGACTGAAGCGACTTAGCAGCAGCAGCACAGGCTGGCAGGTGTGAATGAAGACTCATGCTCCTGACTTAATTACACAAATGGTTTATGTGCAATGATTTAATAAAGGAAGAAAAACAAGTTTGACTCCATGTGTTCTAGACAAGGGCCAAGATCAACAACTTAAGAATGCTGGATCATTTGTTACTGTTTATTTATGCTCTGGGTGATGGTGTAGTAATTGCCCTTGCTTTTTGTGCCTGATGCCTTTAGAAGCTGTAACAGATGCTGAAGGGAGGTGGGACATTTCACCATGGATCCAGGAAATTGAAAGCAAACTTTTCACAGACAGCCAAAAGAGTACTGTGAAGCTTTCTTTTGCTGGTTTCAGTGTGTGAATATGCATCCACTTTTAATTTAATAAAAATGCCCATGAGGATAAATGATGCTCTGCCAATTTTCTAGCCTCTTTGAAGAATTTCCCAAGTGTTAAGAGGCTGAGAAATTAGACTTAAAGTCTTACATAATGAATAATTTGGTTGCATGGTTCAGCCCATTTCTGTTAAGCAGACCTGTTTTCTCTGGGTCCCTCTATGCCCCCAGACTGAGGCAGGTTTATCTGGATTCTTACTGGACAGTGTCAGATACAGAAGTGTGGTTAGCCTTTCACAGAGATCTCAAACTCTTCCTAAAAACAATGATGCATAGAAAGCAAGATACCAGAGTTTAGTCAAAACTCTGCCACATTCTATTGTAAATTCACTTTCTGTGTGTCAGTGTTTTCATCCATAAACTCAAGGCATGGAACACTAGATCAATGGTAAACCCCTTTCAGATTCTTGTCAAATACATGGCTTCTCTCCCTTTAACAAATCACATACACACATGTATATAATTTCAAGCATTCCCAGAGTCCGGGGTTAGAAACTCTGGTTAAATTATTGCAAAAGTTTCTGTTAATTCTGGGATCAAGAACAAATACATTTTCTTAGGAAAAAAATCTAATGATTTTTAAAATTATTGCAAAAGTTTCTGTTAATTCTGGGATCAAGAACAAATACATTTTCTTAGGAAAAAAAATCTAATGATTTTTTTTTAATTTCCCCTGAGTTAGACAACCAAATGATACAAAATTAAATGTATTTCCTTGTTCATACATCTTGCAAAATCTATTTCAATGGCTGTTTGCTTCCATTTCCTAATATTTTCACAGAAATGATGACACACAGTGAAGCATTGTAACTTTCTAATAGTACTGTAAATCTTGCCTTGTAAAGCAGTGAATTTTGAGTCAGAGAGTAGCAAGATAACATATTGGATAGTTTTGCCATGTCCATGCAAATCAGTGGTATGCAACTTTAGACTTGTGTGCAAGTGTTTCTGTCTAATACAGTGGGCTAAGGACCTCAGTGACCCTAGGGGATAAATACCAGGGACTTTGCAACTGTCTTGCATGTTCTTATTGGGTGCAGGAGAGCTGATGACTGTATTCCTTCTTAGGAAGGGTAAACACTGATGGAACCAGTTGGTGAGAATAATGTCCATGAAAATAGGGACCACATGGATGGCTGCCCTGGCTTGGTTTAGAGCCCCATTAGATACAGACAGACTTTCTGTTTCCTAATTCCCATGCTGCAGTGCCTTTATCTCATCTGATGGTTCCAAGTGAAGTTGCTCAGTCGTGTCCGACTCTTTGCAAACCCATAAACTGTAGCCTACCAGGCTCCTCAGTCCATGGAATTTTCCAGACAAGAATACTGGAGTGGGTTGCCATTTCCTTCTCCAGGGGATCTTCCCAACCCAGGGATCGAACCCTGGTCTTCCACATTGTAGGCAGACACTTTACCATCTGAGCCACCAGGGAAGCCTTTATCTCATCTGATGGTTCCAGGCACGGTGCAGACCTGTTCAGGTTGCTGCAGTGTGTCTACTCTGGTGCCCAGGGAGCCTTGTTACTCTCCTTGACCTCCATTCATAGCAAGTGGTCTTCTGAGGAGCTTCTTTCAATGCCAGGCCATCCTAACCTTGCCAGGCCAGGTTTTGACAAATAAGGGAGGCCAGGCTATCAGCCAACATGGTGGACTGTCTTGGGTGTTTTTTAGATGTCACCAACTCCTCTTCCTTCTGGTTCCGGGACAGAAGGTCACAGGCCTGGAGCAGAGCAGAAGCTGTTAGCTTGTTTCCACTCTAGATGGTTCTGGGCTGGAAGATTAATTAAAATAAAATGTCTGAGCACATGGCACACAGGGAATACAGTTGTAGTCAAATTGGAATACACTTGTGGGCAATATACTTGTCGTTGAATTGAGATTGGAGTCAGGGTCTTATGGTCTTCTACAGCTTTATATGGTCTTGCATTTTAGAACATTAAAAAAACAATTTTATTTGGCTGTATTGGGTCTTAATTGTGACACATGGGATCTTCCTTGAGTCATGTAGGGTCTTTGGTTGTGGTGCAAGGACTCTCTAGTTGTGGTGTGTGAGCTCAGTAGCTGCAGTGCATGGGCTTAGTTGCTCTGGGACATGTGGGATCTTAGCTCCCTGACCAGGGATTGAACCTGTGTTTCCTGGACGGCAAGGTGGGTTCTTAACCATTGGCCCACCAGGGAAGTCCCAATATCTTCATTTTGACTGAATCAAGGATCCGAAGTGTATATTAACAAGTGTTTTGGGGTCTGGCTTTAGGTTTGAGAAAGCATACAACTGAGTGGGCTTCAGCCCTCAGCTTCGCATTGTTAAATTGACAAAATCGGTAGTCTGACTCTACTTTTCCTTACATAAATTAAATGTAGTTTTAGATAAACCTTGAACCTTTGTTGAAACTAGTAGTTTTTCTCTTTTAAGATTGAGGTTACCTGAGGGGGATATTCATAAACTCATTTGGCAATTAAATTTTTTTGCCTAGTTAATTAACTCACTCGAAGACAGAGATCTAACACAGGACTTGGGTCAGAGGAATCTTCAAGATGGGAGCACTGAGTAAGGCAAGCAGTCAGCAGACTGAGTCTGCTGCATGAAGTTCCAGGTGGACCGAAGGTTCATGTGAAATTTGGCCAATTGGAGAGACCGTGGTAAAGAAGCCAGAGCTGGCGGGAGCAGATGGAACAGGCTGCTAACTCCACACTGGATCCCCTTCCATTTCCTGTGCAAGAGCCACACTAATGAAACAAACTTTGGAGAAAGGGTGGATTTCCAGAAAAAAGGCCAACACAAGAGTAAATTATGAATTCAAATAAAAATTGAGACAGAAAAGATGTAAATGAGAAAAATGGGTCAAGTCCAGGGGCAGGAGCTGGCAGACAGGATCACAGAGCATAAGGACATCAAGCCATCGTTACTGTAATTGAGCTGACAGATGTGAGTAGAGATGATGGAAATCCAGGCAAATCCTGTTCCTTTTGTCTCTAACGAGAAAATATTAATGTGTCGGTTCTTTAGCAGAAGCTGCTCTTTTCCTGTTCCTTAGCTCTGCAGGAATGCGTCACTGAGGCCTGGGCCCAAAGAGGTACAGTGGACTGTGTTCTCTGTGTGTCTGATCATTAAAAAGGAATGTGTTAACTGAAGCTGTTAGAGGGTCCCTCCTGGAGACTACCCCTAATGTATCTCTCAGGGAGAGTTACTCTGTTCGGAACCATGGCAACGTGGCTCTAGGATGTAGGTTTCTGATGTTCCATCCAGAGCTAAAAAGAGTACTAATGACTCATATCAACAGAGCCCCTGAAAGATTTACACCACTCATAGCCTTAGAAACATTTACCTTCAAGTTCAAATCCCACCTCTACCCTTACCTAGTTAGGTAGTTTCAACCTCTATGTAACTGTCTAGCCTCTCTCAGCCTTGGTTTTCTCATCTGAAAAATGAGATGATTGCCTCATGGTTTTATTTTGAAGACTAGAAAAATAACAGTTTTAAAGGATTGTGCACAGTACTCGTTACATAATATATAATACACTATGGCAATAGCTTCTCTTCGCCTGCTATAGAAAAAAGTGTAGGATGGTGATTCTAAACCTTTTGGAGTACAAAGAATATTTTTATCATTAGATATTTCACAGACTCATATATAACAGTAGTTCTACTTTTAAGACCCACTGATGAAGAAAATATATATTGATAGTAATACTTTAAAACAGGTTTGCAATTTCTAATCCTTCATGACATCTACATGCCCATGAATGTTCAGTTGGGTCTGACTTTTTTGTGACCCCATGGACTGTAGCCTGCCAGGCTTCTTTGTCCAAGGGATTTTCCAGGCAAGAATACTGGAGTGTGTTGCCATTTCCTTCTCCAGGGGATCGTCCCAATCCAGGGACTGAACCCACATCTCCTGCATTGCAGGAGGATTCTTTACTACTGCGCCACTTGGGAAGCCCAATGACACCTATACACACTTACGACGCTATACTGCGTCATCTGAGTGAGATGCATTGCGGGCACATGTGATTGTCAGGCTTCTCACCATCGCTAGCTGCCCTGTTGGGGCTCAGTGGCCCAGGGGTGGGACTGGTCCCAGATTTGTCCTGCTGGACTGTGTTGTGAGTGACACCTTTTGCTCTGGCTATGGCCCTACTTCTCAGCTCAGAGACTGACTGAGAGAGAGGCTGTGCAATTTGTGTAGCCAAAGGCCCGCTTCTCAAGAATTAAATCTTAAAGGGTCAATGGTGGGGAATGACTTCCCAGGTGGTGGTAGTGGGTAAAGAATCCTCCTGCCAAGGCAGGAGATGAAGGAGACGTGGGTTTGATCCTTGGGTTGGAAAGATCTCCTGGAGAAGTAAATGGCAATCCACTCCAGTATTCTTGCCTGGAGAATCCCATGGACAGAGGAGCCTGACGGGCTACAGTCCATCCATGGGGTTGCACAGAATTGGACATGACTGAGCTTGCATCCATGCCCAAGGATCAATGGGGACCTGAGTCTCTTCAGGGGGGATTAATCCACTTTGTTGCTATGTATACTGGGTTGAATAGTGTCCCCCTAAAATTGATGTCCACCCAGAACCTCAGAGTTCAAATAGATCTTTGCAGATGAATTTAGACTAGAGTAGATGAAGGTGGGCCCTAAACCCAAAGATTGGTTCACTCATAGGAAGGGCATGTGAAGACACAGATGTGCACACAGGGAGAATGCCTGAGAATGTGAATGTGTCAGAGATTGGAGTGATATCTCTATATGTCAAAAAACAACACGGATTGCCAGCAACCAGCAGTAGCTGGGAGAGAGACGTAGAATGGCTCAGATGCTCCAGGAGGAACCAGTCTCATTAATACCTTGGTTTGAAACATGGCTTCCAGGACTGTGAAAGAATACATTTCTGCTATTTTAAATCATCTGGTTTGTAGTACTCTGTTACAGCAATCTTGGCAAACTTGATTTTTTTCTTACGACCAAAATGATAAATATTCATCACAGCACTTCTCAGGTATACAAAATTGAATTATACAAAACGAAAAATAAATTATGCTTTATTCCATCACTTGAAGATAACTGTTGCAAAACATTTGGATATTTATTCACCTGGTCTTTTTCTCTGGACGTTTGGGGTGTGTGTGTGTGTGTGTGTGTGTGTGTGTGTGTGTGAGTTTATTTTTTAAAGCAAATTTTAGATGATTAATAGCTACACTTCTGCATTTTTCTTCTGCTGGGTAAAAGCAGAGAAACCAAAACCTGTGTAACCCAAGCTATTTTTTTTTAAAATATTCTCAGAAAATGTTCCAGATGATTTTCAATCTTTTTACCAGAGAGTGGGCTCAGTTGGTAGGGAGTTTCTCCTGTTTGTGACAGACAGATGCTGACATATGTCTAATAAATTTAGCACTTAGCTTTAGCTTATGTTCAAGTTCACAGTGCCCAGGAGATAAGACGAAATTGGTATTATGTAAAACCCTTGACAGCCTCTGGGCTCTAGGACTTACCATGTCTTTATCATCAGGTCTGTTTACAAAGAAAAGTCTTTGAAAGGTTTTCTCTGTGGAACAGGGTTCTTTCAAAATCGCACATGGTGAAAATGTTACATGAGCTCTGTGCCGCTTGTCTGCTCCTGACCAGTTAAGGAAGGGAAATTTCCTTTGGCAGCCCACAGTGGCCCCTTGAACCTGGCCTCTTAGCTCCCTGGCCAGGCTGTGATGTGAGCTCCGTCTGCAGCAGGGGTAGAGGGCAGGAGCAGGGGCAGAAAGCACAGTGCTGCCCAGGATGGCAAGCCTCTCCCTGGACAGGAAGGGGGTCCGTCTTGTTCCTACATGTGGAGCCAAAGGGCCAGCATTGATCTAAAGCCCTAACCTTTTTGGCACCAGGGACTGGTTTCCTGGAAGAAAATTTTTTCTCAGACCAGGGGTGGAGGGGATGGTTTCGGGATGACTCAAGCACATTACATTTATTGTACACTTTATTATTATTACATTGTGATATATAATGAAATAATTATATAGCTCATCATAACGCAGAATCAGTGGGAGCCTTGAGCTTGTTTTCCTGCTCAGGAGGTAATGGGGAGCGGCTGTAAATGCAGATGAAGCCTCACTTGCTTGCCCTCTGCTCACGTCCTGCTGTGCAGCACAGTTGCTAACAGACTGCCAATAGTCTGTGGCCTGGGGGCTGCGGACCCTTGGCCTGAAGTGAAGTGAAGTCGCTCAGTTGTGTCCGACTCTGCGACCCCATGGACTGTAGCCCACCAGGCTCCTCTGCCCATGGGATTTTCCAGGAAAGAGTACTGGAGTGGGCTTCCATTTCCTTCTCCAGGGGGTCTTCCTGACCCAGGGATCGAACCTGGGTCTCTCAGATTGCAGATGCTTTACTGTCTGAGCCACCAGGGAAGTCCAGGGGCTCCAAATATTAGCAGCGGTGGGGGACAGAGGCCTTACCCCTCCACTACCCAAGGGGTTTCACAGAAAGTAAAGGCTAATATAACTACCTCTAAGAGAAAATGCCAATCTGGAACTCTTTAACATGGGTGCTGAGGATGAGGCTTTATTTGCTAAAGCAACAGCACAGAGGCCAAGAGCAGGCAGTAACTGGCCAGCCCTGAGGGAGCAGTGGCAGGCTTCGGAGTCTGGCTTTCTCTCTCTTCCCTTCCTCTTCTCCTTGGTTCTTTGTTTCCCTTCTGTGCTTCCTCCCTCCCATCCTTCCTCTCTTTCTTCCTTCCTTTTTATTTTCCTTTAAGTAATTTGGATTAGTTGCCAAAATATAAATTGTGAGAGGTTTCAGGGACCTCCCTGGAAGCCCAGTGGTTAGGACACCACCTTTCCAGTGCAGGGGGTGAACTTGGAGGGAGGAAAGGAACAGGCCGAGCTGACTCCACCTTGAAAAAGAAGGAAATTCTATCTTGTACCTTCAGTGAGCTCTGGACTATGTGCCTGGTAGCCATGGGGATAACATACCTATGGCTGAACTGGCCTCCTGGACTGATAAACACCAGATTCCATACCAAGTTTTCCTGTCGTCATAAAGAATGTAATAATCCCCTATGTAGTCAATCACCTTTGTAATCTTTACGGCACCCAGGGGTGTAGGCTACAGTTTATAACCTGCTGACCCTTCTGATTATGAATCATGGCTGTAACCCGATTGTATCTCCCTTTAACGTTTCCCAGGCTAGGTTTAAGGAATTTGGGGATGTGGGCTTGAGCAGTACACTTAAGGTATAAAAGGTTTTCATAAAAGTCGGTCGGGGTCCTTGGCTAAGAGGAGACTCTGCCTTGGGCCCGCTGGTGTAATAAACTGCACTCCACTATCTGCATTGTCCTTCTGAGTGCGTTTGTTTCCCGGAGTGTGTGGCTACAACAAACTAAGTTCTTCCCTGTTGGGGAACTAAGATCTCACGTGCCTCGTGGTGTGGCCAAAAGAAAAATAGAGGTGGGATGGGGAGCGAAGGGGGAGGGTGGTTTAGGAGGGGGCAGTGTATGTATAGCTATGGCTGAGTTATGCTGATATGTGGCCAAAGCCATCACAATATTGTAGAGTAATTATCCTCCAATTAATCATAAGATAAAATTTTTTTTTTTTAAGGAGATTTCGTGCCCAAGGGGCTGAGGACATTCTCTGGCCTCTCTAGGCAAAGGAGGCTTGGCATTGCTTGCTCATGTTCCTGCATGGCAACTTCTGGCCAGAGCTCAGTTCCCACCTACCTTCAGGTGGGAGCTGTGTTGCCCACTTGTCCACTGACACCCCTCCATGCCCAGATCCTCCTTTTCCATCATTGCCTTGCTCCAGGGGAACTTCTGAGATGCCTGTTCACTTGAACAGGATGTACTGCACTTCAAATCGTGTCCCTGTGAGCCTCTTTAGCTTACAGCCTGACAAGAGAAGCTTGGAGACTCTCCCTCTCATTTCCTTCCGCCTTACCTGTGTCTCTTACCTGCAGAAGTCACACGTGCCCACCTGACCTCAGCTTCCGCACCTGGACAATGAGGGTACCAGGATACGTGAATGTTTCCTGACCCTCCATGCCTGGGGAAACACAAATGCAACCTTATTGGCACTGGTGGCATATTCAGGGCTAAACAAACAATGGGAGACTTGCACCTTAGATTCAGGCAATAAGATGATGCATCGTCTGTAGAAAATATAAAACTCCAATAAAACCAACTAAAATTATTTTTTTTACCAGTCAGTGATAAAATACTCCTTCACCAAAAAAATGTTTTGTTGGTCTAAGTTCCA
This sequence comes from Capra hircus, assembly GCF_001704415.2. NCBI lineage: Eukaryota > Metazoa > Chordata > Mammalia > Artiodactyla > Bovidae > Capra > Capra hircus. Next base: position 24,094,778 of record NC_030823.1, on the reverse strand, counting down.
AGAAACTTTGCAGTTGCTGGTGAGTTTTCATAATATGTAAACTTAAATAGGATAGCTCATTAATTACCCTGTTATAAACATTGTAATTTACATGGTAGTTTATTCTAAATGCTCATGGTTATACACTCACTACTCACAATTGGAGACTCAGCTGACTGTTTGGAGGGTGAATTCGTCATTGTTTGACATCCTTTGAGGGCTCTGGATGCATTTTCTGTCACCAGTCCCATGAGATGTGCTGCATTTTCCTACTTTTAAACAGAAATTTCAAACTAAACAATGACAGCAGAGTGAGCACAGAGAAGGAAAAAGGAATCAAAATTGCTTTGATTCTTTTTTTTGTAATCGCTTGGAGTTCATACTTACTTAAGCATTTAAAATGATGAAACAGTATAAGCTATAAAAGTGTAATATGTATAAATGTGCTTATTTCTTTGTGTTTATAGAAATACAGATTTAGTTCAGACATGAAATAGTCTACTGAAATGGAATAATATCTGTAAGATTTAAACGTATTCCTTTCTAAAACAACTGTTAGTTGTTTTACTGAAATTAATGTACTGCTGTTGTAAATTTTTTTCGGGATAGTTCTTCTGTTAAAACCAAAGTCAAAACCGAGTTAAAACTGAAGAACAAAGCAGGGAAAAAACATTCATCAGCATTATGATTTCATAGTTGTCTAAATTGCACCCTTTGAGACACTTCAGTTTTATTACAGATTGCTTATTAGTTAATGGGGAGTCATTTAGATAAAATACTATTATAACACTATAACCAAGAATCACATTTCAAAACTGTTAGGTAAGTATCAAGCTATTGAATAAACAATTGTTCTTTCCTCCCCTTTTTGTACCATAATATTTATTTTCTCTCATATTTTTCATTTACTTTTCTGTTTAATGGTATGGTTATATAAGCATATGAAATTTAATGAAAGCAAATTTACACTGTATTTCTTTTCTGGTCATAATTGGTGTTCTTTTCATTCATGATTATAACTGCAAATGACGTTGTGATACAGGAGAAGGGGGTAGTTTCAATTGACCTCCCCCATGTGTCATGTATGGATGTGAGAGTTGAACTACAAAGAAAGCTCATTGCCAAAAATCTGATGCTTTTGAACTGTGGTGTTGGAGAAGACTCTTGAGAGTCACTTGGATTGCAAGGAGATCAAACTAGCCCATCCTAAAGCAAATCACTCCTGAATATTCATTGGAAGGACTGATGCTGAAGCTGGAAGATTAATACTTTGGCCGCCTGATGCGAAGAACTGACTCATTTGAAAAGACCTTGATGCTTGAGAAAGATTGAAGGTGGGAGGAAAAGGGGATGACAAAGGCGGAGATGGTTGGATGGCATCACCGACTTGATGGACAAGAGTTTGAGTAAGCTCCAGGAGTTGGTGATGGACAGGGAAGCCTGGCGTGCTGCAGTCCATTGGGTCGCAAAGAGTCGGACAGGACTAAGAGAGTGCACTGAACTGAACTGACGCATGTTAAACAGGTAAAGCTCAGCAGTTGCGGTGGAAACCAGCAGGGGGTGCTGGAGATGCTTAACTCCCCTGCCTGCCTCCTTCGCAGCCTCCAGCTCTTCCTAGGAGCCCCAGGTTTCAGGAACACAGGTGAGCGTCACTGGAGGCTCTCTGCAGATTAACTCAGTGCTTCCTTCAAACTGCAAGTGACTATATCTGAGTGTGTCATCCCCATGGCCTCTGCCCACATCCAAGCCACCATAACCCATCACCTCCTTAGTCTCCCACCTGATTTTCTGCTTCCACACTGCTTCTCTACCATACTTTTCTGGCCAAGGGCTAAAGGAATACTGTTAACTATGAGTCAGACCTGGGACACCTCCTGCATCAGAATCCCCCAGGGACATTCTCTGGTTTGAAGCATTGAGTCCAACTCCTGCCCTTCACCTGGGCCTGTGAAATTGCAGTGGGCCTCGCTCCTCACCCCACATGTGAGTCACTCCTCAGATTCCACTCACATGTTCCCTCCTCAGAGGTTCCCTGAGTGTGCTTGCCCTTCTCCCACTCTCTGACCCCCGACCTGCTGCACTTTACTTCACAGCACTTAGCATTACCTGACGCCTCACTTAAGTATGGACTTGTTTGTTTACTTACTCTTTGGGGCTGAATATTCTTATTGCCCCCAAATTTATATGTTGAAGCCCTAATCCCCAATGCGATGGTATTTGGAGGTGGAAAAACATCTATTTCTGCTTTATTGACTATGCCAAAGCCTTTGACTGTGTGGATCACAATCAACTGTGGAAAATTCTGAAAGAGATGGGAATACCAGACCACCTGACCTGCCTCTTGAGAAACCTGTATGCAGGTCAGAAAGCAACAGTTAGAACTGGACATGGAACAATGGACGGGTTCCAAATAGGAAAAGGAGTACGTCAAGGCTGTATATTGTCACCCTGCTTATTCAACTTATATGCAGAGTACCTCATGAGAAACGCTGGACTGGAAGAAACACAAGCTGGAATCAAGATTGCCGGGAGAAATATCAATCACCTCAGATATGCAGATGACACCACCCTTACGGCAGAAAGTGAAGAGGAGCTAAAAAGCCTCTTGATAAAAGTGAAAGAGGAGAGCGAAAAAGTTGGCTTAAAGCTCGACATTCAGAAAACCAAGATCATGGCATCCGGTCCCATCCCTTCATGGGAAATAGATGGGGAAACAGTGGAAACAGTATCAGACTTTCTATTTTGGGGCTCCAAAATCACTGCAGATGGTGATTGCAGCCATGAAATTAAAAGATGCTTACTCCTTGGAAGAAAAGTTATGACCAACCTAGATAGTATATTCAAAAGCAGAGACATTACTTTGCCGACTAAGGTCTGTCTAGTCAAGGCTACGGTTTTTCCTGTGGTCATGTATGGATGTGAGAGTTGGACTGTGAAGAAGGCTAGGCGCCGAAGAATTGATGCATTTGAATTGTGGTGTTGGAGAAGACTCTTGAGAGTCCCTTGGACTGCAAGGAGATCCGACCAGTCCATTCTGAAGGAGATCAACTCTGGGATTTCTTTGGAAGGAATGATGCTAAAGCTGAAGCTCCAGTACTTTGGCCACCTCATGCGAAGAGTTGACTCATTGGAAAAGACTCTGATGCTGGGAGGGATTGGGGGCAGGAGGAGAAGGGGACGACCGAGGATGAGATGGCTGGATGGCATCACTGACTCGATGGACATGAGTCTGAGTGAACTCCAGGAGTTGGTGATGGACAGGGAGGCCTGGCGTGCTGCGATTCATGGGGTCGCAAAGAGTCGGACACGACTGAGTGACTGAACTAACTAGGTTTAGATGAGCAGAAGGCAATGGTACCCCAGTCCAGTACTCTTGCCTGGGAAATCCCATGGAAGGAGGAGCCTGGTAGGCTGCCATCTATGGGGTTGCACAGAGTTGGACATGACTGAAGTGACTTAGTAGCAGCAGCAGGTTTAGATGGGGGCTCCCGTGGTGGCTCAGATGGTAAAGAATCTGCCTGCAGTGCAGGAGACCCAGTTTCCATTGCCGGGTCAGGAAGATCCCCTGGAGAAGGGAATGGCTACCCACTCCAGTGTTCTTGTCTGGAGAATTCCATGGACAGAGGCGCCTGGAGGGTTACGGTCCATGGGATTGCAAGAGTTGGACACAACTGAGTGACTAAAACACAGACACACACAGAGGTTTAGATGAGGTCATGAGGGTGGGGCCCTCCTGTAGGGATTAGTGCCCTTATAAGAAGAGGAAGAGAGACCAAAGTGGCTGTCTTTAACAGCCTCCCCTTTTTCTCTTACTTCTTCCCTCTCTTTCCCCCTCCCTCCTTCACTTTCCTTTCCCTCTCTTCCTTGCCCCTCATTCTTCTTCCACCCACCCCTCCCCACCCACTCTGACCAAGGAGAGGCCATGTGAGGACAAAACAAGCCAGGAAGGAGCTCTCAGCAGGAACCATGTCTGAGGCATTTTGATCTTGGACTTCCGGCCTCCAGAGCTGTGAGAATTCAGTCTGTTGTTGAAACCATCTGGTCTGTGGCATTTCGTTATAGCAGCCTGAACTGACTAAGATGCTTATTTATAGATTTACTCTTACCTAATAGAAACTGAGCATTAGAGGGGAGGGATGACTATTTTTTGCTCACTGCTTATAACCTTAGAGCTTAGAACAGTGACTGGCATATCATGGGTGCTCAATAAATATTGTTCAGTGGTTGAATGAATGGACCGCTGAGGTTTCTTCCAGTCCTATGTTTCTAGGATCACCTATTATCAATCTCTCATGGAATACTATTCAATATGTGAGGGGCTGGTAGTTTTCTCAAGAATTGAGAAAGTGGTCTTCATTTCAGGGGGTTCACAGCATGAGTGGGAAAGTCTTGGGCGGATGTACCATTATAGCAAGCCTCAACCATCATGAAAACTTTCAACGATGTCACAGCTAACCAAAGTAGTCTGAAGGTAGGTGTGAGAGAGGGAAAAAGAAAATGATGATCAGCTAAATGGCAAATTCAGTGGGTCCAAGGCCCAGTTTCATCCAAAGCCTATTTTAATAATCACCAAAAGCCCTGCTTTCATCACATTTTGAGAAGGTTGAATATTTTAAAGGCTCTTGCCCACTAATACACAGATTTTTTTTCTCTTCTCTTTCTTAGATTCCTATATAGTTTGAACAAGTTAGTTTCACAGTATAAATAATAATGAGTCCTACCTACTAGGTATTCTGCTTTTTACAGTTTCAAAACTCTTCCTAATCATTTTTTAAAATTCTCATTTTTTAAAATTCCCTGTGCTATATAATAGGACCTTGTTGTTTATCCATTTTATACGTAATAGTTTGCATCTGCTAATCTCAAGCTCCTAATCCGTCTATCTGCCCCACTTTGGCAACTACAACTCTATTCTCTGTGTCTGTGAGTCTCTTTCTGTTTCACAGTTAACTTTGTGTTGTATTTTAGATTCTACATTTTAGTGATATCGTATGGTATTTTTCTCTGTCTGGATTCACTTAGTATGATAACTTCTAGGTGCATTCACATTGTTGCAAAATGTCATTATTTTGTTCTTTTTATGGCTGAGTAGTATTCCAGTACTCTTGCCTGGAAACTCCCATGGACGGAGGAGCCTGGTAGGCTGCAGTCCATGGGATCGCTATGAGTCGGACACTACTGAGCAACTTCATTTTCACTTTTCACTTTGATGCATTGGAGAAGGAAATGGCAGCCCACTCCAGTGTTCTTGCCTGGAGAATCCAAGGGATGGCAGAGCCTGGTGGGCTGCCTTCTATGGGGTCGCGCAGAGTCAGACACAACTGACGTGACTTAGCAGCAGCAGTATTCCAGGGGGTGCAATGGTAAAGAATCCATCTTCCAATGGAGGAGATACAAGAGACGCAGGTCCAGTCCTTGGGTTGGGAAGATCTGAAGTTGAACTGACAACCCACTCCAGTATTCTTGCATGGAAAATCCCATGGACAGAGAAGCCTGGCAGACTACAATCCATGGGGTTGCAATGAGTTGGACATGGCTGAGTGACTGGGTGTGCATGCGCGTGCACACACACACACACACATCCTTCTTTTATAGATGAGGACAGTGAGGTTCAGAGAAGCAGAATTCCTGTTCCCATGGCAGAGCTGGCAGCCTTTTGAAAGTGAGAGACCAAGGCAAGAGAAGCATCCAGAAGGCAAGCCAGCGTTTGGGACACAGCATGGGAAGAACACTGAACACACCATGTGGACACACTTGTCACTAACCATTTGGTAATCCCCAGCAAGGAACTCGTTTTCCTGAATCCTATTATCCTAAACTCTGAAATAAAGGCTTTTCATGAGAATCACTGATTTCCAAATATGAGTACACATCGGAATCACAGGGGCCTGCTGTCCTCTGCCCCACTCACCCATCCGCAGTATCTGATTCAGTAGGTCTGGGACCAGACACTGGAGCAAATATCTCTAGAATGATCCCCACTGATCGGCCTGGCTCATCCAGGTTTATGATGGTCTTGGTGCCATCTCTGAAGAGCACCCTACTTCCCTCTGCAATGTGTCCAAGTTCATCTCTCTCAAGGTCCTTCCTCAGTCTGACCTTCTAGGAGTCTCTGACTTCTCAGAATGTCACCAGGGCATGAGAAGTAGGAGATGTGTTTCTCTCCCCACAACAGTGTGCAGTGGACTCTTTAATGAGTGGAAGGCAGCCAGCAGGGCCTTTAAGTGGAAACTCACCTTGTCATGAATGGCCCCCATGAGTTGTACTATAAGAACCCAAAGGCTGTGGGGTCCTTCCCAAACTCTGGGGATCCTTCACTTTCACTTGAGCTGCGCAGGGTAAACTGCTTCCTCCCCAAGTCATAGCCTTTTCAGCCGCTCTCCCATATCACGAAAGCGAGATTTTCAAGGATTCTCTTATTTAATTCATTCTTTATTCTTCTTAACTTGTCCAGTGGTCATATTCCATTGGCATAAAAAGTAGTCTCCTCTGAAGAAAACATTTGAGTCATTTTGGTAAGGCCGCATGGTCATACAATATTGGTACAATTTACAAAATAAAGGTCTCGACTTCTCCAGTGGTACAGTGGATAGGAATCTGCCTGCCAATGCAGGGGACATGGGTTCAATCCCTTGTCCAGAAAGATTCCACATGCTGTGGAGCAGCTAAGCCTGTGTGCCACAACTACTGAAGCCCAAGCACCTTAGTGTCCATGGAGAAGTGAGCACAATGGGGAGCCCACACGCTGAAGCAAATATTAGCCTCCACTTGCCTCAGTTAGAGAAGGCCTGTGTGCAGCAATGAAGACTCAGCATAGCCAAAAATAAAATGAATTAATTAATTTAAAATACTATTATTAAAAAAATAAAGGTCTCATGTAAAGTACACAGGTATATCCACAGCATATAGACAAACACCATTTGGCATCACCTCTTCTGCCTTTTAATACAATATTAAAAAAAATTGAATAACAAGTGCATCTGGTCATTCTGATGTCAACTAAGGTCATTATCATAGTACTTTCTTCAGGGGGAAAAAATCCCTTCCCTTTGAGGGGTGCATAGTTCATTAGGATGAGTCAGGGAAACCACATGATGAGTTTCAATGGAAATGCTGCTCCTCTGTTTATAATTATAATCTTGTCTCAGTGCAGACAGTCAGGCAGGAGGACCACAGCAAATAGCACCAATTAGAAAATAACACGTTGGGTGAAAATTCCCCCAAACAAAGGACTTTTGCAGCAACTTGATTTCCTAACATCCCTCGCTCTCTCAGGGAAACAACTGACTGGACAAAAATATGGGAAGGAACAACAAAAGCTGGGCTTGCTTTCTAGAGGCCCATCCAGGGACCTAAGAGCTCAAGTCCCGCATAGTTCAGCAATGGCTTGTATGCCCCACATACACATGAGGACACACACACGTGTCCCGAGGGGATACCTTCTGGCCCAGGCTGGTCTCTGAGTGGGGGAATCAGATTATTTTGTGTGTTCCCTTGGGAAGCCGGAAGGGTAGGTGGAATGGGGTGGGAAGAAACCTAGAAAAAAAAATCCTGTTTTTCTTTTTCCTCTTTCCCCACGATAATCAAGGAGATAAAAATCTCGTTCTTATCTATTTTTATTATGAAAACCTACCCTCCTTCACCCTATGGTAATGGGAATTGAAGCTGGATGTGTGAGATCAGTTGGAGATTGATGACATTTGTTATAAACCTCAAGCTCCAGCTAGGTCAAAATCCCAGGTTTCATCAACATGGTTAAATGAATCCGTGTTGTTGGAAGAATGCTGTAGTGGTTCCCTTGTGATGGACACAGGAGGGAAGTGACCGAAAGGGAGCCACTGGGTGGCTGGTGCTTTTGTGTCTCCATTTTGGGGATTGTTACACAGGTGTGTTCTGTGAAAACTCATTGAGCTGTAGGGTTCTGATAGGAGCCTTTTCTATATGGATGTTTTATTTCTATGAAATTTTGTTCAGTTCTATGCAGTAATCAAAACTTTCAATTTCACTCAAAGTTACGATTTCTCCCCCACCTCTAGGGAGGCCCTATTACAGGGTCTTTTGCCTTTCGGAAAGGAAGTGTGTGTGTGTGTGTGTGTGTGTGTGTGATGTGGTGCATAGTGTGTATGTGTCGTGTGGTGTGTGTGTGTGTAGTGTGCGTGGTATAGTGTGTGTGAATGTGGTATGTATAGTGTGTGTGTGCCTGGTGTGGTGTATGTGGGTATAGTGTGTGTGGTACAGTGTGTGTGTGGCATAGTGTGTATGTGGTGTGGTGTAGTATGGTGTGTGTGATGTGTGTGTGTGTACTGTGTGTGTGGTGTGGTGTGTGTGTGTGTGGTGTATGTGTGGTGTGGTGTGGTGTGTGTGTGGTGTATGTATCTGTAGTGTGTGTGTGGTGCATGTGTGGTGTGTGTGTGGTGTGTGTGTGGTATGGTACAGTATGGTGTGTATGTGTGTGTAGTGTGTGTATGGTGCATGTGTGGTGTGGTGTGGTGTGTGTGTGTGGTGTATGTATGTGTAGTGTGTGTGTGGTGCATGTGTGGTGTGTGTATGGTGTGTGTGTGGTATGGTACAGTATGGTGTGTATGTGTGTGTAGTGTGTGTGTGTGTCTGTGTGGTGTGTATCTGTGTGTGGTGTGTGTGTGTGGTGTATGTATGTGTAGTGAGTGTGTGGTGCATGTGTGGTGTGGTGTGGTGTATGTGTGTGTGTGTGTGGTGTATGTCTGTGTAGTGTATGTATGGTGTGTGTGTGGTATGCTACAGTATGGTGTGTATGTGTGTGTAGTGTGCGTGTGTCTGTGTGGTGTGTGTGTGTCTGTGTGGTGTATGTATCTGTAGTGTGTGTGTGGTGCATGTGTGGTGTGGTGTGTGTGTGTGTGTGCGGTGTATGTCTGTGTAGTGTGTGTATGGTGCATGTATGGTGTGTATGGTGTGTGTGTGTGTGTGTGTGGTGTGGTGTGTGTGCGTGTGGTGTGTGTGTGTGTGTGGTGTGCGTATGGTGCATGTCTGGCATGGTGTGTGTATGGTGCATGCATTGTGTGGTGTGTGTGTGTGTGGTGTATGTATGTGTAGTGTGTGTGTGGTGCGTGTGTGGTGTGGTGTGGTGTGTGTGTGTGTGGTGTATGTCTGTGTAGTGTGTGTATGGTGCATGTATGGTGTGTATGGGGTGTGTGTGTGTGTGTGTGGTGTGGTGTGTGTGTGTGTGGTGTGTGTGTGTGTGGTGTGCGTATGGTGCATGTCTGGCATGGTGTGTGTATGGTGCATGCATTGTGTGGTGTGTGTGTGGTGTATGTATGTGTAGTGTGTGTGTGGTGCGTGTGTGGTGTGGTGTGGTGTATGTGTGTGTATGTGGTGTATGTCTGTGCAGTGTGTGGTGTGGTGTGGTGTGTGTGTGTGTGTGGTGTATGTCTGTGTAGTGTGTGTGTGGTGTGTGTGTGGTGTGGTGTGATGTGTGTGTGTAGTGTATGTAGTGTCTGAGTGGTGTGCGTGGAGAAGATCACCTCCTCGCCCTCTTCCTCACTCATCTCTCACCCCCTGTTCCTGACCCCTGGGGTGGGGGTTGCCAGCTGTGAGGGGGGAGGACACAGAAGGAGAACTAACAAGCTCTTAGCTGGTGGGCCAGAAGCTGTAAGAGTGACTCTTTCTCATGCTCCTCCCAGAGCCCCATCCACAGGTGCTGCTAATGGCCCACAGTTTCCCCCTTTTAGGAGAATTTGTAATTGACCAGATACAAGCCACATCTGCTGGGTGATGACCCAGACATGCCCCAACCTCCCCAAGTGTCCCCCTTCCCCCACATTACAAGCAAGAGCCAATGACTAACTGGCCTGCTGTTGAAAGCCTGGTCCCCTTTTCCACAGGACGGCAGAACCTGTGGGGCCAGTCAGAAGTGAGCCACTCACAGAGACCTCATTCTTGTTTTGTCCTCCCCCAACCCTGTTCTATCCTGATTCCCTAACTCCTTCCCCTGAGAACACCCCCTCTGTAAACCACAAGAATCCTTATATTAGGCCCTGCTCCAAGGCAGCCCAACCAAAGGCAGCTGGCTCCGAGCTCTCCAAGCCTGGGAAAAGTTGAAGGCTGATACCTTCTCTTCTCCGCTCGCTGGTGGTCTTTTGCCTGCAGACCCTCTCACCCTGCTGGTGCTCTCCATTCCAGCTACTGTCATTAGCCCTTGGAAATCAGATAATCCTCTACCAACTTCTCTGTAGGTCGCCCACACCAGCTCCATCACATTGCCCATGTTTTGTCCTTGAAAACTGAGGGTATTTTGCTGTGCAAACTCCAAGAGTTAGAGCTGTCACCTCTCCTTTACTCCCCATTCCTTACATTTTAAGGGTTGGTGGCTGAGGATAAAGTGTTAATCTACTTTATCCCCTTAATTTATTGAGGGGACATGGGACAAATTCTCTAAGAGCCTTTGAGATTTTAAGTGGTATTCACATGCAGCCTTCTCCAGAGAGGGTTATAGAAATATGAAATTGTTATTGAGTGGGCGTGTTGATATTTTTATATCTGATACTTATATTTTGATATCTCAATTAAAACTTCCAATTTAACATCCTATGACACTCAAATATTTGAAGACTGCTTTAGGGTTTACAGAAAGGGTCCTTTTCCCATACATTATTACATTACTCATCATCCCTGGGCTATCCTGGTATTTTTTTTTTTTCTTTGTAGTTTTCCTCTGGGGCCCATCAGAGACTTTGAATTCTCCATATGGTTTATGGGTGAAAGAAAGTCTGGAAGCTCCTTCCTAGCTTCGAGAGGAACCCTGCAGATATGAGGATTCAAAATGCTGCTCTCCTCATGGGTAGCATCAAGATTTTCCTCTCCCACACTGTCAGGTTACACATTCATATGGTCAGGCGTGAAGTTATAGCCTGGTCTGATCCAGGCTATATCTCAAGATGCCACACTTCCTGGGGAGCATGACAAACTAGCAAGAGCCCCATAATTCTGCCTTCACGTCCCAGCTCCCTCCAACAATCTCTTTAGTCCTCTGTTTCTTCAGCTGAAAATGAGGGAGTTGTACTATGTACTCTCCCAGGATCCCCTCCCATTAAAATATTCTGATTTTTATGATCTTGAACTCCATTGTTGGTTTAATTAGCGAGTCAGCTTAGAAAAAGGAGTTAGCATGACATCCAGCCTTAAAGAGGGCCTCAGTCTGCTCTCCCAGCATTTGTCACAGCAACGTGATGGTTCTGGGAGGGACAAGACGTGCCAGCAAATGGCACCGCTGGTGGTAGGGCAGTGCGCCTTCTTTTAGATCCTTGGAACAGTCTTGGGGAAAAGAAAGTTTAGCAACACCCAAGGTCAGACAAGTTGGGCCCCTGTACAAATAGCAACCCCGCGAGTTCCTGTAAACAGATGTGAGGCAGTGCCTATTTTAACTGAATCACCCACTTGGCAACAGGACAACAACAGTAAACCGATTGTTGCTGGCTTCTGTCTCTGTCAAAAAGAAAAAAAAGTTTACTCCCTGAGGCCCCTGAGCTTTTGGCTTTATTAAGAAACTTGATAAATATAGTTCAGCAAGTGTGTGGTCCATCTCGAATTTATAGCCAGTTTCTAGCCTGACCAGAAGGGGTCACGGTGTCAAAAGGTTTGCCTCATTTTTGCTTTGATTAGAGAAAATCCAAGAAAATGGGAAGCCCATGGTTTCCTGACCAGGTCTTCCAGGTCTGGGGTGGCCACTTTCCCCACCTCGCCTGCGGCTCCTTCTCTGAGCCGCCCAGACCTCTGCTCATATGTGCAACCTTTTCAGAAACCTGTTGACAGGTTTGAAAATAAAGCAGGCGATGTAAAGAACATGCAAGTCATAGCTATATGAAAGGCGACCAGGCTGGCCCTCCCAGTGGGGATTAGAGAGGATCAGCTGTCCAGTCGGGCTCGCTCCCGGGAGGCGGGCCTCCTCAGGGTGGAGAGGGGCCCTGTGGCACCTCTGCTGTCCAGCTGCTGTGCGGGGCCCTCTCTGCCCTTCTCAGATGCTCTGGGTCTCTCCCAGGATGCCGGGACATGAGAGCCTTGGAATTGCCAAGGAGTCGGTGTGTGATGTGGTCCTGGGGCCAGCTTCACTGCCCCTCAGGGTGAGCGGCTTGGGGCAGAACCTGGGGTCTAAGGAGACCCACCAGTGAGAGCCAACTCCCAGGAGGTTTTGCTGACTTTGCTTGGGCTCAGGTCCTCTGCTTCAAGATACTGGGGGCTAGAGGGAGACTGTGATCTGAAAGCAACAGTCGGGGGGTCTGAGGTATGCAAAGTGACAGTACTACCCTCTGGGAGGGAGGCCAGTACGTCTCCTCTTCCTCTCATTTTCCAACTTTCTTTTCATCATTCACACCAGTGTGCAAAAGAATTGCTCATCTTGGTGTACAAAATAATTATTCTTCCTCCTAAAGTCAATGATATGGGACTCATTTCTGTGTGCAAATATGGTAAGAACTCTGTGGAAAAAAAAGGAATGTAAAAGTCTCCTGGTATTGGGTACCAGTGTATACCCTGCCAAGATCCCCAATAATGCTAGGATTAGGATTAGTGAGTACTTTACAGCAATGGATCATATATAAAGAGTATTCACAGTGACCTAATTTTTAAAGTGTGTGGCCCCCTTCAGGATTTCTGTGGTCGGCCTGTCACTTAGCATCCCTCCACCCCGTCTCTGCCCTCATGCTGTAGAACAAAGCTGTCAGGTCCAAGATGAACAAGCCCCCTTCTAGGCTGGTCATTGAGATTTGAGGGATTACACAAATGAGATGGGGCCTCTGCAAAGGCCCCATATCTCGGCAAAGACGAATTTTACAAACATGCTTTTCTTGCTAACCAGACTGAGTGATCACACTGATGTCATGAAACTGTGAGTTTTGTCATAAGGTCAAGAGTTGTCCACTGATCCTGAAGAACTGCACCAAAAAGAGGAATATGGAGACAGGAAGGGAAAATGATTCCGCTCGAGAATAGAAAGCTGTGAGGCTCTCTCATTGGTTACAATGGAACTTCCTGCCATGCGAAGATGCATTAACTGGGCAGAAAGATGGAATGTATACTGACGATACATCAGATACTGGAAGATATCACAGGTGAATGCAAAGATCAACTCTGAGAACACTCGAGTTCCTGCCTTTCTCTCCTAACATGCATTATGAGTCAGTCAAACTGGAACACAAGACACTCCTGTAATTGTCCTGCACTTGCTTCTCTTTGTTCAAAGTGGTACCTCTTCTGAGAAAGTACTTTTCACAGCACCCTTAACAGCCAGTGCCTCTTGAACGATTCCTTTCTGACAATGTGCTAAAGGCGTGTGCATCATCTTATGTAGCTCATCTAATCCTCATAAGCACATTATGAAACAGGTGTTATCAATCTCCATCTTACATCTTTGGAAACTAAAGGCAGAAAAATTCAAGGAACTTATGCAAGGTTGCACTGGCAGTCAAAACGGGGGTTCCATGTGGGGCAGGCCATGACCTTAACCCTTAAGTGCGCCAGTAGAGAGAGGAAACTTTCAAAGAACATTTTGAATTCAGGAGACTTTCTTTCCCCAACTTGAACTGCTCCCTGGCTAGTGGCCTCACAGTCCAGAATGGTGCCTCAAGTCCAATGTGACATTCCACGCTGCCTTGCTCTGGGCCATCTTGCCCCCATCTTTGTCAGGATCTGACCTTAGTCAGGGCTCAATAAATATCCCTCCTGCTTTGAGCAGTATGCTGCTGCTGCTAAGTCACGTCAGTCATGTCCGACTCTGTGCGGACATGCCTGAAGGAGCCCATGGAGTCCCAAAGCCAGTCTTGTTGCTGCTCTTGAAAAATGAAATTTAGCAATTCCCTCCTTGATCCTAAAGCAGATATCACATGCATGAAACATCATATGTAATCAGAGTCCAGGAGCCCTTGGGTCACTCCACACAATTCAAACTAGGTGCTGCTATTCCTGGGGAACATATTTTTAGTTTAAGCTGGGATGTAATGAGATCTCTAAAAATAACACTGTGAAAGGTGAGGCTAAGTGTAGACCCCATAGAAGGCAGCCCACCGGGCTCCTCCATCCCTGGGATTCTCCAGGCAAGAGCACTGGAGTGGGTTGCCATTTCCTTCTCCAGTGCACGAAAGTGAAAAGTGAAAGTGAAGTTGCTCAGTTGTGTCCAACTCTTCGTGACCCCAAGGACCACAGCCTACCAGGCTTCTCCGTTCATGGGATTTTCCAGGCAAGAGTACTGGAGTGGGTTGCCATTTCCTTCTCCAGTGCACGAAAGTGAAAAGTGAAAGTGAATTTGCTCAGTTGTGTGTGACTCTTAGCGACCTATATAAGCAAGTTAAATTTTTTTACAAGTAATAATTTATTAGGGTTCTGCTTTAAATATGGAAATTATGTCATTGTATCCATACAACTTCTGTTCTGTCTTTTTCCAGTGAGGAATCAGACTCAGGAAGATTAATAACATGCCTGAAGTCACAGAGGTAGAGGGACAGAATTAAGATGCAGCTGCCAGTTTGTCAGACCCCAGAGTTCTTCTACTGCATGACCTTTCCTTCCAAGCTCCAGGACCGTGGGGAGGGAAAGATGTGTCGGGGTTGGATGAGAATGGTAGAGATGAACTTCTCATGAACAGGGCTTCTTGGGACTGGTGATTTTATATAAATCATACCAAATGATGTGATGCTAAAGCTGGTGGAAACAACTCCAGCCTAGAAAAAGCCCATGGAGTCCAACAGCCCCAAAGCCAGTCTTGTTGCTGCTCTTGAAAAATGAAATTTAGCAATTCCCCCCTTGATCCTAAAGCAGATATCACATGCATGAAACATCATATGTAATCAGAGTCCAGGAGCCCTTGGGTCACTCCACACAATTCAAACTAGGTGCTGCTATTCCTGGGGAACATATTTTTAGTTTAAGCTGGGATGTAATGAGATCTCTAAAAATAACACTGTGAAAGGTGAGGCTAAGTGTAGGGGCCGAGTTCACCCCAGTGCTGAGGCAATAAAACGTTATTCATGGTCCATTTAAAGCTGTGTAGTCCTGGGCCAACTTTTTTGCTTGAACAGAAGTTTGGTTCATCCTATTTGGACCTAACTCAGTTTCCATTTACATGGTGGTGGTCTGCGCAAGAGGAACTTAGAATATAGGCTATTAGAGGAATTTTACAGCTGCTGAAGCACCTCAGGCTGGTTTGTCTCTGAGGGGCTCTGGTTACACTCAGGCAAGAGACTGGAATATTGAGTGTTGAGACCACCCCACAGCTCGGCTGGCTCCCTGCTCTGCTGCCTGCTGACTCGTCTCAGTATCGTGCTCCCTGGGTCTTTTGGCTGCAGTTATAACAAACGATCTCCTGGCTTGGCAGTGGAAGAGTTCAAGCATGCCCGTAACTTCAGACCCAGAAAATGGCACCCAATAGCGTCCAGAAATTGCGATAAGGAGCTCGCCACAGATGTGAGAAACTTCAAGATTTTAATAATTCAGGGCTTTGGAAGGGATATAGTTTTCCTGAACAGAAAAGCACTGTATTAAGTGTACCACCCACAAGAACTTTGAACACACACACCAGCAGACGCTCACACCATCCGAAACACATCCACATGTGCCCCGTGCCAAGGCTTCCGCTCCCTGACTTAAGGTAGATCTGACAGCAGCAGATGGTGATTCTCAAATTTCTTATCTCACCCTGGTTATCCAGAAACATCGTTTATCCTGTCCTTGGGGCTGTGCTAAGGAAGCTGAAGTTACAGGCTGGATTCTATTGACAATCCCGTTGACTTCACTCTCTGAAAAAGAAATGGTCAGAAATGTGATTTGCTTGCCTGTTGATCTGTTTATTTATACTCACCCTTCACCAGATATAGATTTGGGATGAGGTCATAGACTCCACCCTAACCACTGGCTTACAAATATCTTGTTATAGATATTGTACCTGTAAATAGACATGGCCCAGAACAAGCCAATACACTACTGGAAAATTTGCCCATAGCCCAGTCCTTATTGTTGACGCTGGCAGGCTCATTAAAGGGAGGTCAACACCTCGGGGACTAAATTAACCCTAGTTGTATATACATAGTCTCAGCCAAAGGCAATGCTAAGAGTGGATTCTGTGACCTTCTTGACACGTACAGCGCATATGACCAAGCTTATAGGGTATGGCCAGAGGCAGGCAAGGGCCATTTAAAATTTTTTGTCAGAACCTGAATGAACTTAAGGAATTCTTGTTGTTGTTCTGCTAAGATGCTTGGATAGCATTTCGTGGGGCTGACGTGACCGACCAACCATGTAATTGCAAATGTGGGACTACTTGCTTGATCTCTCATTGTAAGGTGGAAATGTAAGGCGGAAATGGATTATCTTCCCTGCTCTACCTAGTCAGAGAAGTCTTCCCTAGTCAGAGACACTCTGCCTTTAAAGGGAGCATGGAATTTTCAGGTTAAGTGCAGCTCTGCTGTTCTATTTTGATATCAAAATACAGGTTGGAGAGACAATTTAGCCAACATCACTGGGCTTTCACTTAGGAGCTAGAGTTGCTTAGAGACATAAATTAACCTTTACTGAAACTTTACTGTTCAGGTCTATAAAGCGTGACCTGCCATACATAGATTTTCAGGGAGTTCATCTGTTTCTCAGTTCGGTTCCTTTTGGAACCCCTTTCCTATTTCAGCAGCAATACACTTCCTGAACACACACTCTTCTCATGCTTTCTCAAGTTCTTATCTAAAACTGTCATCAGGAAAGGATGAGGGAAGTGTTCCAGCTAAAGTGGCTGATAGTAGCGGCTTCCTCATTTGTGTATCTTGTAGAGCTCAGACTGAATTCAAAAGTGGAAAAATCCATATCCAGAGAAAAACATGGTCCAAAATGATGCATGTAGCCCAATGTTCATTGCAGCACCGTTTACAATAGCCAAAACATGGAGGTGACCTAAATGTCCATCAACAAAGGCATGGTTAAAGAAGATGTGGTATGTATATACAATGGAATATTAGCCATGAAAAAAATGAAATAATGCCTTTTGTAGCAACATGGATAGACCTAGAGATTGTCATACTGAGTGAAGTAAGTCAGACAGAGAAAGACAACTATATGATATTGCTTACATGTGGAATCTAAAAAAATGATATAAATGAACTTATTTACAAAACAAAAGCAGACTCACAGACTTAGAGAGTGAATGTATGGTTACAGAGTGGGGTAAGGAGTGGGGAAAGGGATACTTAGGGAGTTTGGGATGGACATGTACACACTGCTGTATTTAAAATGACTAATCGGTATGGACTTACTGTATAGCACAGGGAACTCTGCTTAATGTTATGTAACAACTTAAAAGAGAAAATTTATAACAAGATCACTTTGCTGAACATCTGAAACTATCACAATATTGGTAATCAAGTATAGTCCAATTTAAAATAAAAATTAAAAAAAAGAAGCTTCCTCATTTTTTACCAAAAAAAAAAAAAGTGTTAAAATCTAGTGATAGAATTCAGGCCAGTGAGAGACATTTGTGGGGAGGCAAGGATTGAAGTGACACCATAGTCTGGAAACGAGGGAGCGTGACTTAGGCCTGTTATGGAACAGTGGGCTAATAGAGCTGGCAGGGCCATTAACTTACACACTTTGCTAAAGATAAGGAACTGAAATCTAGAGGAGAAAACATCAGGTTTGCCCAAGCTCAAAGAGCTAGTTAATGACAGCAGAGATGGGCCTCTAGGATTTACAGTATCTTGAAATGAGAGTGACTTGACTGAAAAGTTTACCATTTGTGTAAGATGGAAGAGGAAGGAGAAGTTCATTCAGGTCAGTGCTCCAAGGAAATAACATTGACATGGCTGCCAATTACCTCCAGTAGGCTAAGCTCAATGGTCAGTTTTCAGTCCCGTCTTGCTGGGTTTATCACCAACATTTGACAGTTGACCTGTCCCTCCCTCTTGAAACACTCTCTTCATTTAGCCTCTAGAACACCACACTCTCTTTTGGCTTCCCCCTCTGCATAACAGACTTCTTCTTTTCCTTAGCTGTTTCAGGAGACCCAGGTTCAATTCCTAGGGCTGGAAGATCCCCTGGAAAAGGAAATGGCAACCAGTATTCTTGCCTGGAGAATTCTAAGGACAGAGGACCCTGGTGGGCTATAGTCACTGGGGTCACAAAGACTCAAACATGACTGAGCAACTAACATTTTGTTCTCACATCTGTGTCTTCTAAAGACTGAAGTGCCCCTGCAGCCACCCATGTCTTCTCCTCTGAATTCCTAATTCACCTGTGCACTTGATCTCTCCATATGGCTGTCTAACAGACATCTGTAACTGAATGTATCTGAAACCAAATTCATCTCCTAACCTCATCCCCTAAACTTCCTCCCTCAGCCTGCCCATCTTAGTAAACAACAAATGCATCCTTCTCAAGGTTCAGATCAAAGCCTTGGCATCATCTTTGAATTATTTTCTTTCTCTTATCCTCCATTTCCAACACACGTATAAATCCTATAGATTTTTACCTTCCAACCCTATTCAGAACCCAATCATTTGTTAACCACATTATAATCTCAATCATCCTGATCTCAGCTAAGTTTATTTCTTATCTGGATTATTAGAAAAACCTAACTAGTCTTTGTCTGAACTTGTCCCCGGCCATGTAATCTCAATATGCCAACCCAAGTGGTCCTTTCCAAATAGAAGTTTGGTCATTTTGCTTAATTTGCTCATCTCATGCAGAAGAAAAGTCAAAGTACTCCAGTGGCCTTAAGGTCCTGTACTACCTGGAGCCCTGCTATCTCTGTACCGTTACCCACCCCTCTCTCCCTCTCACTGACCGTCTTGCTCTTCCTCAATCCTCTCAGGTCCACCTAGACTCAAGGCTGTTATACTTACTGCTCCTTCCACAAATACACTTGCACTTTATCTCCCTCTCCCGCCAGGTCTTGCTCATCCATTATCCTTTATGGGACCTTTCTGACCTCCTCATATGGAATCACACCTGCCCCAGCCTTTCATCTTCCTTTATTCTTCTCCCAAGCACATATTACCATCAGACACAGTTTGCTTTTATTGCTAAATTTGTTTGTTGCCTCCAACTATCATGGAGACACTAGCTAGGCAGGGATTTTTGTCCAATGCCTAGAACAGTGCTCAAGAAATATTTTTAAGTAAACGAATGAATGAATAAACTGAACCTAAGATCTAGAAAAGGCCCAGTAAAGGGCTGTGGGGGAGCTGTGTATAGAAAATTTCTGCAGAGGGAACTAGAAGTATATAAAGAAAATGAGGGGATGGGACTTGGCTTAGAGAACCTAAGAAAAGGGGTCAAATAGCCTACGATGAGACTGGAAAAGTTGGCAAAGGTCAGTTTGTGCCAGGATATCCTTGAAGCCAGGATAAGAGCTTTGGGTTTGAGCTGGAGTGAGATGAAAAGCTGTAGATAGTCTTAAGCAGGGAGTTCTTTTCATGTGGACGTCCCCACCATGCTTGACCCAAGGCACAGCGCTTGATCTTGAGAAAGTCATTGTCTGTGAGGAGCATCCACATGCACAGTTAACAGTGAAAACGGCCCAGGGTATCAGAGGACACACACTTCTTCCTTGAGGGGGAGGAGAGTGACCAGGAACATTAATGTTCTGATCCGTTTGTGGAAGGGTGTTCTAGGAGGAGGGAAGGATGTGTGCAATAGCTTGACAGCCTGTCATTCCGTCAGAGGCGGGTATGTGGCTTGAACTGCAAATAAAACTGTGCTTTTCAAGGTTGGACCCAAGTCTGGCTGGCTGACTCCAGTTCACATCTGTTCATTATACCAGGCTGAGACATGGTTTGGACACCAGGTAGAGGGTGGTGCCTGGGGTCGGATGGAGGACTCTTAAGGCCCACAGGCATGCTGCTTCTTGTTTGGCTAGGAAAAGAACATCCATTCTATAGCCACATTTCACTAAAGAAAGTAGGGCTCAGAGAGACAAAGTCACTTGTTCAAGATGACACACCTTGTAAGAGGCCAGCTGTCACAGTTCAGTTTGTTAGGGGTGGTATTAAAAAAGCAAAAGGAAGTGTCATTTTACATTAAACTGAATTGGGAAAATACTCATGACTTCTTAACTATTTTTTTCCTGCACCTTGTGACATGCAGGATCTTAGTTTCCTGACCAGGGATCAAGCCCATGCCGTTTGCAGTGGAAGCTCAGAGTCTTAACCATTGGACTGTCAGGGAAGTTCCCTCATGAATTTCTTAAGGATGAAAAATGTTTGCAGTTAGTACATATTCCCCCCCAGGATGTGTGTGTGTGTGTGTGTGTGTGTATAGTATCTTAAAAAAATGTGTATATATATATATATATATATATATATATATATATATTCATAAGTGGCTCAGTTTTACCTCTCTGTTTGATCCACAAAAATGCTTTAGAAATTAACCCTTCATGCTCTAACAAACCATTTTTCTTTTACCCAAAGTAAAATTAAATAAGATATATCCTTATTATTGGGCTTCCCTGGTGGCTCAGATGTTAAAGAATCCGCCTCCAATTTTGGAGACCTGGGCTGGGAAGATCCCGTGGAGGAGGGCATGGCAACCCACTCTAGTATTCTTGCCTGGAGAATCATCATAGACAGAGGAGCTTGTTGGGCTACAGTCCGTGGAGTCTCAAAGTGTTGGACACAGCTGTGCGACTAAGTACAGCACAGCACAGCAAGTCCTGATCACCAGTAATAGAGATCATGGCAATGATATTAATCACTGGAACAGCAGAAATCTGCTGTCCCTTCATGCTCAGTCTAAATGGTGACTGAAGCAGAATTAACGTCAAGGCAGGTACCACTCTAAATATCCTGGTAGGTAGAGTTTATTACTGCTGCCCCCTTCATCCCCACCACTGCTGAACTCTGCTTACTGGTAGTCTGAAATATAATCTGGAAGACTTTGGTCAGCCATGCACCTTTCAAATATAATGTAGAATAATGTAATGTAATATGTGTGCTCAGTCATGTCCTACTTTTTGTGACCCGATGGACTATAGACCACCAGGCTCCTCTGCCCATGGAATATTCCAGGCAAAAATACTAGAGTGACATGTCATTTCATCCTCCAGGGGATCTTCCTGACCTAGGGGTTGAACCCACATCTCTTGAATCTCTGCACTGGCAGGCAGATTCTTTGCCACCAGGGCCACCTAGGAAGCCCATAATGTAGAGCTGCAGCTGCTGCTGCTTCAGTCGCGTCCGACTCTCTGCAACCCCGCAGACGGCAGCCCACCAGGCTCCCCCGTCCCTGGGATTCTCCAGGCAAGAACACTGGAGTGGGTTGCCATTTCCTTTTACAATGCATTAAAGTGAAAAGTGAAAGTAAAGTCGCTCAGTCGTGCCTGACTCTTAGCGACCCCATGGACTGCAGCCTACCAGGCTCTTCCTTCCATGGGATTTTCCAGGCAAGAGTACTGGAGTGGGGTGCCATTGCCTTCTCCGATAATGTAGAGAGACTTAGCTAAATTGGAGCTGGGAGAAAGCTGGGCAAAGTGGGGAGGAGAGTTCTACTAGTAAGGTGGACCACTTCTTTATTATTTATAGTCCTGAGAAGGACTTTAAAGTTTCAGTTAGGTTTTCCTTGAATTTGGAGAGAAACATACTCAAGCCAACCCAGGCAAAATCCATCTTGGTATTCTAGGTCAAATGTCAGTAAACATTTTCTATACAGGGCCAGAAAGTGAATCTTTTAGGATTTGCCGGCCATATGGTCTCTGTCACAACTACTCAATTCTATAATGTGAAAACAGCCATAGACAGTATATAAATGAAGAAATGTGGCTACGTTCCAGGGAAACTTTATGAAATCAAGTAGCTGGATTTCACCCATGGGCAGTAATTTGCTGACCTCTGTTCTAATCTCTAGTAGAAGAAAAAAATTGCTAAACTTCTCTAGGAAGTTTTTAGCTTTAAAGATTGAAGGCAGGAGGAGAAAAGGACAACAGAGGATGAGATGGTTGGGTGCATCACCAACTCGATGGACATGAGTTCTGAGCAAGCTCCGGGAGCTGGTGATGGACAGGGAATCCTGGCGTGCTGCACTCCATGGGATCACAAAGAGTCAGACACGACTGAGGGACAGAACTGATTTTTTACTGTGTCTAGTTCATATCCCTCAGCTGTAATACAAATCTTCCTTCTCTTTTTTGGGGAGATAGAGAACATCTGTTTGGTGGAAGGACTAGTTCTGCCGCAGGGACAATGCTGACACATTAGCTTTGCCAGGAACTCTGGACTCAGAGGCTATGCATTCAATATCCTGGCTTCACTACTTACTTGCTGTATGACTAAATGCAAGTTGCTAAACTGTTCTCTGCCTTGGATTTCCTATCTGTGAAATGGTTATTTTCCTGATGCTAAACTCATGGTTGGAGCCAAAGTGAAAACAATACCCAGTTGTGGATGTGACTGGTGATAGAAGTAAGGTCTGATGCTGTAAAGAGCAATATTGCATAGGAACCTGGAATGTCAGGTCCATGAATCAAGGCAAATTGGAAGTGGTCAAACAGGAGATGGCAAGAGTGAACGTTGACATTCTCGGAATCAGCAAACTAAAATGGACTGGAATGGGTGAATTTAACTCAGATGACCGTTATATCTACTACTGTGGGCAGGAATCCCTTAGAAGAAATGGAGTAGCCATCATGGTCAACAAAAGAGTCCGAAATGCAGTACTTGGATGCAATCTCAAAAATGATAGAATGATCTCTGTTCATTTCCAAAGGAAACCATTCAATATCATAGTAATCCAAGCCTATGCCCCAACCAGGAACGCTGAAGAAGTTGAAGTTGAACAGTTCTTTGAAGATCTACAAGACCTTTTAGAACTAAAATCCCCAAAAGATGTCCTTTTCATTATAAGGGACTGGAATGCAAAAGTAGGAAGTCAAGAAACACCCGGAGTAACAGGCAAATTTGGCCTTGGGATACGGAATGAAGCAGGGCAAAGGCTAATAGAGTTTTGCCAAGAGAATGCACTGGTCATAGGAAACACCCTCTTCCAACAACACAGGAGAAGACTCTACACATGGACATCACCAGATGGTCAACACTGAAATCAAACTGATTATATACTTTGCAGCCAAAGATGGAGAAGCTCTATACAGTCAGCAAAAACAAGACCAGGAGCTGACTGTGCTCAGATCATGAACTCCTTGTTGTCAAATTCAGACTTAAATTGAAGAAAGTGGGGAAAAACACTAGAACATTCAGGTATGACTTAAATCAAATCCCTTATGATTATACAGTGGAAGTGAGAAATAGATTTAAGGGCCTAGATCTGATAGAGTGCTTGATGAACTATGGAATGAGGTTTGTGACATTGTACAGGAGACAGGGATCAAGACCATCCCCATGGAAAAGAAATTCAAAAAAGCAAAATGGCTGTCTTGGGAGGCCTTACAAATAGCTGTGAAAAGAAGAGAAGCGAAAAGCAAAAGGGAAAAGGAAAGATATACGCATCTGAATGCAGAATTCCAAAGAATAGCAAGAAGAGATAAGAAAGCCTTCTTCAGCAATCAATGCAAATAAATAGAGGAAAAGAACAGAATGGGAAAGACTAGAGATCTCTTCAAGAAAATTAGAGATAGCAAGGGGACATTTCATGCAAAGAAGGGCTCAATAAAGGACAGAAATGGTCTGGACCTAACAGAAGCAGAAGATATTAAGAAGAGGTGGCAAGAATACACAGAAGAACTGTACAAAAAAGAGTTTCACGACCCAGATAATCACAATGGTGTGATCACTCACCTAGAGCCAGATATCCTGGAATGTGAAGTCAAGTTGGCCTTAGAAAGCATCACTATGAACAAAGCTAGTGAAGGTGATGGAATTCTAGTTGAGCTATTTCAAATCCTGAAAGATGATGCTATGAAAGTGCTTCACTCAATATGCCAGCAAATTTGGAAAACTCAGCAGTGGCCACAGGACTGGAAAAGGTCAGTTTTCATTCCAATACCAAAGAAAGGCAGTGCCAAAAATGTTCAAACTACCACACAGTTGCACTCATCTCACACGCTAGTAAAGTAATGCTCAAAATTCTCCAAGCCAGGCTTCAACGATACATGAACCGTGAACTTCCAGATGTTCAAGCTGGTTTTAGAAAAGGCAGAGGAACCAGAGATCAAATTGCCAACATCTGCTGAATCATGGAGAAAGCAAGAGAGTTCCAGAAAAACATCTATTTCTGCTTTATGACTATGCCAAAGCCTTTGACTGTGTGGATCACAATAAATTGTGGAAAATTCTGAAAGAGATGGGAATAGCAGACCACCTGACCTGCCTCCTGAGAAATCTGTATGCAGGTCAGGAAGCAACAGTTAGAACTGGACATGGAACAACAGACTGGTTCCAAATAGGAAAAAGAGTATGTCAAGGCTGTATATTGTCACCCTGCTTATTTAACTTATATGTAGAGTACATCATGAGAAATGCTGGGCTGGAAGAAGCACAAGCTGGAATCAAGATTGCTGGGAGAAATATCAATAATCTCAGATATGCAGATGACACAACCCTTATGACAGAAAGTGAAGAGGAACTAAAATGTCTCTTGATGAAAGTGAAAGAGGAGAGTGAAAAAGTTGGCTTAAAGCTTAACATTCAGAAATTGAAGATCATGGCATCTGGTCCCATCACTTCATGGGAAATAGATGAGGAAACAGTGGAAACAGTGTCAGACTTTATTTTTTTGGGCTCCAAAATCACTGCAGATGGTGATTGCAGCCATGAAATTAAAAGACACTTACTCCTTGGAAGGAAAGTTATGACCAACCTAGATAGCATATTTAAAAACAGAGACATTACTTTGCCAACTAAGGTCCGTCTAGTCAAGGCTATGGCTTTTCCAGTGGTTATGTATGAGAGAGTGGTTATGTATGTATGAGAGTTGGACTGTGAAGAAAGCTGAGTGCTGAAGAATTGATGCTTTTAAACTGTGGTGTTGGAGAAGACTCTTGGGAGTCCAACCAGTCCATCCTAAAGGAGATCAGTCCTGGGTGTTCATTGGAAGGACTAATGCTGAAGGTGAAACTCCAGTATTTTGGCCACCACATGTGAAGAGTTGACTCAATGGAAAATACCCTGATGCTGGGAGGGATTGAGGGCAGGAGGAGAAGGGGACAACAGAGGATGAGATGGCTGGATGGCATCACCGACTCGATGAATGTGAGTTTGAGTGAACTCCGGGAGTTGGTGATGGATAGGGAGGCCTGATGTGCTGTGATTCATGGGGTCAGAAAGAGTCAGACATGACTGAGGGACTGAACTGAACTGAAATGAACTGAACTGAAACTCATGGTGCTGTTTTCAGGATTGAATGAGATGATGCATTGTAAGGGACTTTAACCTATGTTTCAATAAATGTGTGCTAGGAGGAAAAGGATGGGGGTGACAGAGAGAGATAAAATATTCCTTTAATTTTGACAAAAATACAATTTATTTGAGGGCAAAGTTGGAGATCCTATTTGGACATTTTAGTAAAGGGAGAAAAGACAGTCTTATGTGTTGGGTTGAATAATGACCTGTCACGCTATCCTTCACAATATACATCCTCCTGAAATGATCTTGCCTATTTGTTTTCTTTTTATTACTCATCTTTTTCCACTAGAACATAAGCTCCTGGAGGGAAGGGAATACAAGCTCCTGCTGATGCTTAGAAGAGTTCCTGACAGATAGTAGGTATTCAACAAATAATTGTTCAAAGGAAGAACAAACAAATAGGAAGATTATCTCTTCCTCGAAGTGCTCAGCTTCAAGAAAACTCCACCTTGGAACTTTCCTGGTGGCTCAGTGGCTAAGACTGAGCTCCCAAAGCAGGGGGCCTGGGTTCTATTTTTAGTCAGGGCTAAAAGTTTGCATGCCATACTGAAGACTGAAGATCCTGCATGCTACAACTAGGACATGGCACAGCCAAATAAAGAAATATTTTTTAAAAATTTAATTTTTTTTTAAAAAGAAGAATTTACTCTAGTGAGGAAAGAAGAACCTACATCCAGCCAGCCATCATCCTCTGAATCATGAGTTAATGCAAATGATAACCCTCATGGCAGACACCATTGTCAGAACACCCCCATGTAGCTTCCCAACTGACCAAACATTTCTGATGTTATAGATTCATATGCTGAAGCCTTAATCCCCAGTGTAAGAAGAAAGAGGCTAGACCTCTCTCTCCAGCATGTGAGGATACAGTAAAGAGGCAGCCATTGCAAGCCAAGAAGAGGGCCCTCACTGAGAATGGCAAATTCACCCTGGACTTTCAGCCTCCAGAGCTAAACTTGTGATCACTATCAAAATGAGTTTTAACTGCAACTCCCTTACTTGTTGACCCAGTCTGTCCTCCCAGATAAACACCAGGGGGTAATAAAGTATTGACATCTTCTTTACAAAAATAAGCGATAGCTTGCCAAATATATATATAAAAATATATAGAAGGCAAAGACCTTAGTGAAGTCCCTATAGTTCCTTAAGGTTTAGATTGAATGAAGAGACGAACAACACTCTCTTCTTTCTCTGTGGTTCACAGTTTCTCTGGATTTCTCCCATTTCTGTTTGCATCATTTTTTATTCATCTAATCTGGTCATGACGTTACATCTACAGGAGCAGGGTATGTCAGACATGGAATCAGTTCAGTCACTCAGTCGTGTCCGACTCTTTGCAACCCCATGGAGTGCAGCACGCCAGGCTTCCCTGTCCATCACCAACTCCCGGAGTTCACTCAAACTCATGTCCATTGTGTTGGTGATGCCATCCAACCATCTCATCCTTTGTCATCCCCTTCTTTTCCTGCCTTCAGTCTTTCCCAGCATCAGGGTCTTTATACCTTTTCCTTACTTTCTTTGCTCTTTCTCCTTCTGTGTATTCTATTTTAATACATATTTGTTATGCAAATATTAAAATACCTAGCATAGTTCCAAACATTCTTCCCTCTTTAACTGGAAAGAAACAGATATTACCAAAAAAGAAAAAAAAAAGCCATTTAAGGACATGTGTAAAGCAATCTATAAACAGTCTATACACTGAGGGGCTGAAGAAATGCAAATTATAGGTGAGAGGAGGGGAACAGAGGATATGCCAAATCTAAGAGGGCTTTCTGCTGGAAATGGGTTTGAGTCAGGTCTTGGAAGGACGCCTTGGTCATCTTTTACTGAAAGAAAAGCAAATGGGAGGTTAGATGAGAGGCAGATGCCAAAGAACACACAATGCAAATTGCGTTCAGAGAGAAGAATAACATTCGAGAAATGTTTATTGAGCTTCAACTTTGTCAGCAACACCCCTGGGATTATAAGTGAACGAGGTGATTTGGTCCCATCCTTGAATTGCTGATAGTATAATGCAGGGAATTATTGCTAAGAAACTTGAACCTCCACATTTTTTTAATAGGCGATTTAACTAAAATGTCAGAAACTGATTAAAATTGCTCCAGCCAACCTTCATCTCCAAGTTACTCACTTCAGTTCCTTAAAGACCTGTTTCTGAGTTGGACACCTCAGCACCAAGGTTTTGATGTAGATTTCTTCTTCTTTTTAAAAAATTCTTCACCACATGTATTTATTTGGTGAGAACACAAGTTCTACTCTCTGAGCAAATTTCAAGTATACTAATCAGTATAATCAATTATAGTTTCCATGTTATGCATTATAGCCTCAGAAATTAGTCATCTTATAACTTTACCAAGCTCTCTTAATTTCCCCCACTTCCCCGCCCCTGGCAACCACCATTCTACTTTGCTCCTATGAGTTTGCCTTTTTTTTGTTTTCTCTTTTGGTTCAATTTAAGATTTCACAAGTAAGTGATACCAATGCCAAAAGCTTGGCTTCTCTGGACCAGTGCTGGATCAAATCTCAGAGATTTTGGGTGAAGTAGAAAAGGAGAGCTTTATTGCTTTGCCAGGCAAAGGGGGGCACAGCAGCCTTCTCCCTTGAAAGATTGTGTTCCAAACCAGAGGAATGATGAAGGGTTTATAACAATGATTCAAGGGTGGAGTCTCTGACAACGTTAAGGTGTGAGCACTTTTGAGAGTCCCTTGGACTGCAAGAAGATCCAACCAGTCCATCCTAAAGGAAATCAGTCCTGAATATTCATTGGAAGGGCTGATGTTGAAGCTGAAACTCCAATACTTTGGCCACCTGCTGCAAAGAGCTGACTCATTTGAAAAGACCTTGATGCTGGGAAAGATTGAAGGTGGGAGAAGGGGACAACAGAGGATGAGATGGTTGGATGGCATCACTGACTCAATGGGCATGAGTTTGAGTAAACTCCGGTAGTTGGTGATGGACAGGGAGGCCTCGCGTGTGCAGTCCATGGGGTTGCAAAGAGCTGGACACAACTGAGTGATTGAACTGAACTGAACTGAGGGCCTGCGTTCCCTTAATCTCAGATGGTCTATATCCTGATCTTGATGAGTTTCTCTGGTCCGTTTAATCTTGCCTCAGCTGCTTTCTTGGGTGTTCTCCCTTGATTAACAACTGTTGGAATCTGCCCTTTGGGACTCAAGAAAGGTTGGAGGCTTGCCCATAAGAAGCCTCCATGTCAGGGAGCCCCACAGGGCCCCACTCTGTTTCAATACCATGTGGTATTTGTGTATCTCTGGCTTATTTTACTTAGCATAATTCCCTCCATTTTCATCCATGTTGTTGTATATCATATAACAGTGCTAGCTATTGTCACTTTGTTTATATTAATATCACTCCCCTAGTACTTATTTATCTTATAACTAGATGTCTGTACCTTTTGACCAGCTGCCTCCAATTACTTCTCTCTGTGCTGTCTGCCCCTGGTAAGCAGGAATCTGATCTCTTTTGTGTTAGTTTGCTTTTCTTTTTCTTTCTTTTATTCTCGATTCCACATACAGGTGAGATTACATACAGTGTTTGTCTTTCTCTGTCTGATTTATTTCATTGAGCCTAATGCCCTCAAAGTCTATCCATGTGGTTGCAGGTTTTTCCTTCTTCAATGTGGATAGCTAATAGCAAGAGGATGACTACAAAAGTTAGTCTATATCTAACAGTCACATTAAGTGAACTTGAAAATTGACATAGAAAGGTATTTTGGCTTTAGTTTTGGACGCAGTTTCCATAATGGCTGCCTGGACACTGCTCCTGGGGCATGGGCCCGGTGATAGGATATCTCCATTCAGGTGTTAGATCACTGGTGCATCTAATCATGGGTGAGATAAACTTATACTAAGGGAACATTTCATGCAAAGAAGGGCTCAATAAAGGACAGAAATGGTATGGACTTAACAGAAGCAGAAGATGGCAAGAATAAGAACAAGAATTCAGAACAGGTGGCAAGAATACACAAAGAACTGTACAAAAAAGAGCTTCACGACCAAGATAACCATGATGGTATGATCACTGACCTAGAGCCAGACATCCTGGAATGTGATGTCAAGCGGGCCTTAGAAACCATCACTACGAACAAAGCTAGTGGAGGTGATGGAATTCCAGTTGATTTGTTTCAAATCCTGAAAGATGATGCTGTGAAAGTGCTGCACTCAATGTGTCAGCAAATTTGGAAAACTCAGCAGTGGCCACAGGACAGGAAAAGATCAATTTTAATTCCAGTCCCAAAGAAAGGCAATGCCAAAGAATGCTCAAATTACCACACAATTGAACTCATCTCACACAGTAGTAAAGTAATGCTCAAAATTCTTCAAGCCAGGCTTCAGCAATACATGAACCGTGTATGTCCAGATGTTCAAGCTGGTTTTAGAAAAGGCAGAGGAACCAAAGATCAAATTTCCAGCAACTGCTGGATCATGGAAAAAGCAAGAGAGTTCCAGAAAAACATCTATTTCTGCTTTCTTGACTATGCCAAAGCCTTTGACTGTGTTCAGTTCAGTTCAGTTGCACAGTCGTGTCTGACTTTTGCGACCCCATGAATCGCAGCACGCCAGGCCTCCCTGTCCATCACCAACTCCCAGAGTTCACTCAGACTCATGTCCATCGAGTCGGTGATGCCATCCAGCCATCTCATCCTCTGTCGTCCCGTTCTCCTCCTGCCCCCAATCCCTCACAGCATCAGAGTCTTTCCCAATGAGTCAGCACTTCCCATGAGGTGGCAAAAGTACTGGAGTTTCAGCTATAGCATCTTTCCTTTCAAAGAAATCCCAGGGCTGATCTCTTTCAGAATGGACTGGTTGGATCTCCTTGCAGTCCAAGGAACTCTCAAGAGTCTTCTCCAACACCACAGTTCAAAAGCATCAATTCTTCGGTGCTCAGCTTTCTTCACAGTCCAACTCTCACATCCATACATGACCACTGGAAAAACCATAGCCTTGACTAGATGGACCTTTGCTGGCAAAGTAATGCTCTGCTTTTGAACATACTATCTAGGTTGGTCATAACTTTTCTTCCAAGGAGCAAGCACCTTTTAATTTCATGGCTGCAGTCACCATCTGCAGTGATTTTGAAGCCCCAAAATAAAGTCTGACACTGTTTCCAC
Source organism: Capra hircus (assembly GCF_001704415.2). Lineage (NCBI taxonomy): Eukaryota > Metazoa > Chordata > Mammalia > Artiodactyla > Bovidae > Capra > Capra hircus. Next base: position 24,064,379 of record NC_030823.1, on the reverse strand, counting down.
TGTTTCCCCATCTAGTTCCCAGGAAGTGATGGGACCGGATGCCATGATCTTCGTTTTCTGAATGTTGAGCTTTAAGCCAACTTTTTCACTCTCTTCTTTCACTTTCATCAAGAGGCTTTTTAGCTCCTCTTCACTTTCTGCCATAAGGGTGATGTCATCTGCATATCTGAGGTTATTGATATTTCTCCCGGCAATCTTGATTCCAGCTTGTGTTTCTTCCAGTCAAGTGTTTCTCATGATGTACTCTGCATATAAGTTAAATAAGCCGGGTGACAATATACAGCTTTGACGTACTCCTTTTCCTATTTGGAACCAGTCTGTTGTTCCATGTCCAGTTCTAACTGTTGGTTCCTGACCTGCACACAGGTTTCTCAAGAGGCAGGTTAGGTGGCCTGGTATTCCCATCTCTTTCAGAATTTTCCATAGTTTATTTTGATCCACACAGTCAAAGGCTTTGGCATAGTCAATAAAGCAGAAATAGATGTTTTTCTGGAACTCTCTTGCTTTTTCCATGATCCAGCGGATGCTGGCAATTTGATATCTGGTTTCTCTGCCTTTTCTAAAACCAGCTTGAACATCTGGAAGTTCACGGTTCACGTATTGCTGAAATTTGGTTGGAGAATTTTGAGCATTACTTTAGTAGTATGTGAGATGAGTGCAATTGTGCGGTAGTTTGAGCATTCTTTGGCATTGCCTTTCTTTGTGATTGGAATGAAAACTGCTCTTTTCCAGTCCTGTGGCCACTGCTGACTTTTCCAAATTTGCTGGCATATTGAGTGTAGCACTTTCACAGCATCATCTTTGACTGTGTGGATCACAATAAACTGTGGAAAATTCTGAGAGAGATGGGAATACCAGACCACCTGACCTGCCTCTTGAGAAACCTGTATGCAGGTCAGGAAGCAACAGTTAGAACTGGACATGGAACAACAGACTGGTTCCAAATAGGAAAAGGAGTATGTCAAGCCTGCATATTGTCACCCTGCTTATTTAACTTCTATGCAGAGTACATCATGAGAAATGCTGGGTTGGAAGAAGCACAAGCTGTACTCAAGATCGCTGGGAGAAATATCAATCACCTCAGATATGCAGATGACACCACCCTTATGGCAGAAAGTGAAGAGGAACTCAAAAGCCTCTTGATGAAAGTGAAAGAGGAGAGTGAAAAAGTTGGCTTCAAGCTCAGCATTCAGAAAACGAAGATCACGGCATCTGGTCCCATCACTTCACGGGAAATAGATGGGGAAATAATGGAAACAGTGGCTGACTTTATTTTGGGGGGGCTCCAAAATCACTGCAGATGGTGATTGCAGTCATAAAATTAAAAGACACTTACTCCTTGGAAGAAAAGTTATGACCAACCTAGATAGCATATTGAAAAGCGGATATATTACTTTGCCGACTAAGGCCTGTCTAGTCAAGGCTATGGTTTTTCCAGTGGTCATGTTTTGATGTGAGAGTTGGACTATAAAGAAAGCTGAGCACCAAATAATTGATGCTTTTGAACTGTGGTGTTGGAGAAGACTCTTGAGAGTCCCTTGGACTGCAAGGAGATCCAACCAGTCCATTCTGAAAGAGATCAGCCCTGGGATTTCTTTAGAAGGAATGATGCTAAGGCTGAAACTCCAGTATTTTTGCCACCTCATGGGAAGAGTTGACTCATTGGGAAAGACTCTGATGCTGTGAGGGATTGGGGGCAGGAGGAGAAGGGGACAACAGAGGATGAGATGGCTGGATGGCATCACCGACTCGATGGACATGAGTCTGAGTGAACTCCGGGAGATGGTTATGGACAGGGAGGCCTGGCGTGCTGCGATTCATGGGGTCGCAAAGAGTCAGACATGACTGAGTGACTGAACTGAACTGAAGTTGCTAAAATCTGGCTCAGAGATAAAGCAAAATATAACATGTATAGTTCAAGCATTAATCTAGAATTCGACTTTTCTCACTGAAACATTTCTCACATAGAACTTCAGAGGCATATATCTTTTTTCCTTTCATCAGCCTGAGATTTTTCAAAAGTGAATCAGTTTGAAACCAATGGTATAGAACAAGTTAAAAAATAAATAAATATTTATTTTACTTTAACCAAATTCATAGTCAATAATGACTCCAGTATTCTTGCCTGGAGAATCCCATGGACAGTGGAGTCTGGCAGGCTACAGTCCATGGGGTCGCAAGAGTCAGACATGACTTAGCGACTAAACCACCACCACCAGTGATGGGGGAGGGAGGACAAAATGACATTTGTTAAGTGCTTACTGTCTGCCAGAGCTTTATGTATGCTAATTTACTTATAAAGCATATGTTTCTCATCAATAGGAAAAGGGGAAAAATCCCTCTATTTTTATGTAGGAAAGCTGAGGATCAGAAAGGGTACCTTGAACAAGATCACACATTTTAAAAGAGGCAACCCTAAGTATCAAACCTCCATTTCTCTTTACAAGTTTCAATCTTTTCCCATTACACCATCCTGCTTCTCCTCCATTTTATTGGATTATCTTAGAAAAAACCATTTATTTTATATTGTTCATCACAGTTTTAAACATGTGTATACAAACATTATCTCCCTTAGTCTTTGTATTACACTGCAAAGGACATGAGAATCTTTCATCCCTGGTAGCTCACATGGTAAAGTATCTGCCTACAATGCAGAAAACCGAGGTTCGATCCCTGGATGAGGAAGATCTCCTGGAGGAGGAAATGGCAACCCACTCCAATATTCTTGCCTAGAAATCCCTTGAACAGAGGAGCCTGGCAGGCTATGGTCCATAGGGTCGCAGAGTCAGACATGACTAAAGTGACTTAGCACTAACACTATTTTGAGGGAGGTGGTTTCATCCTCCTTTACAGTGGAGGAGGCTCAAGGAGTTATGTGAGCCTAGTCACAGTCTCATGACTAGAAGCTAACAGATTTGGAGTTATATCTGGTAGGTCTCCTAACTAGACATTCCAAATTCTTTCTCCTCTAGCACTGCTGCCTGGTAAACCCAAGACCACAAGGAATATGCCTTCAGCATTGTGAATCACCAGTGGGCAGCATGTCTGAACTTGCATCAGTGTCTGGTTGTTTGAAGTACACTATATACTGGAAAAAGAGCAGTGATCCATAGAGGAAAGCTAAGGTGGTCATCATGCCAGCGGTTACATTTGTGGGACATTGATAGAGTGTGTGACCTCTTTTGACTGTGGGCCATAAATCCTAAGATACAATGAAAGGAAATTTGATTCACACATTCATTCACATAAGCATTTAGTAATTTTCCATAATATTATGTGTGTATTATCAACTTACATCATCATCCTGACACCATGAAGCAGGCAGATTATCAGGACTATTAGCCTCAATTTCCAGTTAAAAATTTGAGAGCTGAGTTAAGGTGTATAAGGAGCCACTGACCAAGGCAGGCCTTAGACCTCACCATGCCCTCTTCAAGATTCATTGGCATGGCCTTCAAGAAGCCCATGAGTTAGCATATCTGTGAAAATGACAGGTGATTTATTGTTTTGTATCTTTGATTCATTCCATTTTAGTTTAGCATGTTTATTCAATTGGTGTTGGCTCTTGATGTAGGAGATACAAAGATAGATGTATCTTCAGTCCAGATCTCTTCCCTGATAGACAAATTCATATAAAATATAAATCTCTTAAATTACCACAGGAAGACACAAAACTCCGGAGTAGTCCTATACCCTTTAAAAATTATTAATGCATTACTATTAAAAATATTTCTTGCAATAAAATATAAACCTTAATGATTTTTCAGAGTAGTTTTGGTAACAGTCAAAGGAACATCAATATTATTCAAATTTCAATGTTATTCAAGTTCATTATTCAATTATTCAAATTATCTTCCAGATAATAGCAAATCTGAAAATTCTCTGATTTATTTTATAATTCCCAAACTAGACAATGACTGTACAAAAAAGTAAAAAAAATGTACTGTTAACTTACATCATAAATTCAGATGCAGAGATCTTTGGCAAATTATTTCAGCAAACAATGTACAAAAACTATAATTCTACCAATATCATAATGTCAAAGTCATATTGAATCATCCAAGGAAAGCAAATTTGTTCTAATGCTAAAACTACATGATGAACTTATTAGATGAAGAAAAAAAATGTCATTCAATAAACTTCAATAACATTCATGGAAAGAAATTCTTGTCAATGTATGGCAAAACCAATATAGTATTGTAAAGTAAAATGAAGTAAAAATAAAAATTAAAAAAAAAAAGAAAATTCTGTAACCTCATAAGAGGTAGTCCAGAAAATTTCAGCCAATATATATTATGGTTAAAGATTAAAGCATTCTCCATAAAATCAGAAACAACATAGGGATACTTAAGGAACCTAATCATGATTAGTTGAAGACAACATTTTGTCCTGTATGAAAAAAAAAAAAAAACTCATATAATCTAAAGATGAATTGCCAGAATTCATAAAGGAGTTTAGCAGAATTGCTGAACTTAACCTCACTATTTTAAAAATTGAACTCTATATACCTGCAATAAGCATTTTGAAAATGCAATTAAAAAATACCATTCACAATCAAGAGTAAATGACTAAGAATAGCCAAAACACTCATGAAGAACTTATGTGATGTTTTAGAAGCTATATTAATAAAGACAGTGTACCCGCAGCACAGCACTGGAAGAATAGACCGCTAGAACCGTCTCAAGAGCTGGGAAACCTATCTTTGCACATATGAAAAGTTAGCATCAGATTGAGCTTACATACTGTGGGACAAAGGGAATACGGTGCTGAGAAAATTTATTATGCATATGAAAAAAAATTATATACCTACATTATACCATACATAAAAATAACTTCAAGGAACACTAATGATTTGAATGTGAGAAGCCAAGTCTTAAATATTTCGAGGAAAATTTTCTCCTATATATTTATAGATTCAGGGTAAGGAGACCATTAAACTAAATAAAAATTACAAAATGTGAATAAAAAATGTGATGACTCCAGTGAAATAAAGAGAAAATTTCCCAGTAAAACACATTATTCATAAAGTAAAAAAAAACCCAAAACCTGCAAATGCATAGTATTTTATACATAAAGAATTTCTGCAAGTCAAGAAGATGAAGAAAAGCATCCCGGTAAAAAATATGTGAGGGAGTGGGGTGGGAGGGAGGCTCAAGAGAGAGGAGATATATGTATACACATGCCTAATTCCCTGGTGGTTCAGACGGTAAAGCGTCTGCCTACAGTGTGGGAGACCCGAGTTCAATCCCTGGGTTGGGACGATCCCCTGGAGAAAGAAATCGCAGCCCACTCCAGTACTCTTGCCTGGAAAATTCCATGGACTGAGCCTGGTAGGCTACAGTCCATGGGGTTGCAAAGAGTCAGACACGACTGAACGACTTCACTTCACTTCACTTCATGGCTAATTCACTTTGCTGTACAGCCGAAAGTAACATAACACTGTAAAGCAATTATCCTCCAAGTAAAAATAACTTTTAAAAAATATGTGAATAGGAATTTCACAAACAAGCAGAATTTAGAATTAATATAGAGGAAAAAAAATGCTCAACCTTATCGGTAATCAAAGAAATACAAATTAAAACTTCAATGTAATATTGCTTTATACCTCCAGAGAGGTACATACTAAAATGTCTAATAATACTAAGTGTTGATCAACACTACAGAAGTAGGTGGTTACAGTCACTGCTGCTGGGGTGTTAACTGCTTTGCAAAGCAATTTAGTAATACTTGAAATATTTGAAGATGAGCGTCCTCTAAAGATCCAAATATTTCTATTTTAGTGTTCCAAAGAAACCATTGTACTTATGCACATGTAGGAGACTATTTATAATAATATTGTTCCTTATAATCCCAAATTACAGAAAAAAATCTGTTTCCTTCTATGTGAGCTGACTATATGAGTTGTAATATATTATGCCACAGACTGCTTGAGACAGTAAAGAATGAATGAGTGAATGGTATCTGTAGGCTTCAAAAATGGGTGGACTTCACAACTATAACACTAAACAGAGAAAGTAAGTCACAGATACGTATGGAATATTTCTATTTATGTAAATTCTGAAATTTGCAAGACTAACCATGTTGTTTCAAGATGCACAGAGATGAGTTATAGGGAAAACGATGGAAGGACAGTTACAAAACCTCCCAGACTTGGTTATTTCTGAAGAGTTAAGGGAGAGACAGACAGGGGAAAAGCTGGCTATTCACAATGTTCTGTTTCAATGTTGTGTGGTGGGTGTGTGCATGTTTTACTGTATTGTTCTTTAGACCTTACATTGTGTGTATGGGCTCTGTGTCAGTCACTCAGTTGTGTCTGACTCTTTGTGACCCCATGGACTATAACCCACCAGGCTCCTCTGTGCATGGGATTCTCCAGGCAAGAATACTGGAGTGGGTTGCCATGCTCTCCTCTGGGGGATCTTCTCCACCCAGAAATTGAACCCAACCTCCTGCATTGCAGGCAGAGTCTTTACTGCTAAGCCACAGGGAAAGCCCAGAGAAGGGTGTAAGGAATTATAAATAAGCCTGCAAACTGACATGACCATTTTGGCTTTTCAGCCATCATCCCAAAAGCTGTGGCTTTGTGGACAGTGAAAAACATGGACACGATTTTAAGGTTTGATTCATATTTCTGTCTATAGAGTGTGAGTGGCAGGCTGAAATCCCCAAGGGGACAAAAACCATCACTGAGGGACGAGGAGAGGCAAGGACGGGGATATCTGAATGGCAGGTCCTCTCTCTGCCTGAGGAGATGTTGGCACCTTAAGCTGAGTGTGGTTCCTCAGGCCATTCCAGTCACCTGCTGACAAAATTAGCTTTTTTTTCCAGTAAAGTCGAAAACTCACATTTTATATGAAACCCTCCAACTTTTAAACCTTGACAGTTGATTCAAATACTTACGAATAAACCCTCCAGAACCACCGACTATATCTGGAAGCTGCCCTAATGTGTGACCCACTAGTTTGCAGTCTCAACCCAGAAGCCAGCATGGTGTCCTGCCCTCAGTAGTGAACATCCAGGAAATATTTGCTCAGGTGAAGAATGGCATGATGTGTTATTTTCTCTGACAATATCTGAGGAGACGCTCTGAGAGCGACATGAAACATTGGCTGCAGACTCTTCTCTCTTCTTTCCTTCGAGAGGTCAGGTCTACATTCCCTCCTCGTATTAATACCAGGGGAGTTCTGGGGCTGCTGGATCAATCGACAGTGGTAGAAGTGACCCTGTACTGCCCTTGGAAACCATCAACTTCCGCTTCCTGTCTTTTAGAGCACTTGCTCTGACGGAAGCCAGCCGTAGAAAGCGTCTGACTTCTCTGAGTTGGCCATCCTGGAAAGACCATGTGAAGATGCTCTAATTGGCCATCTCAGCTGAGTTTAGCAGACATCCTTGCCATGGCGCCAGCCATATGGTTGATGCTGCCTTCAACCCCCTGACCAGCCCGTCTACCAAAGGAGAAAACCCCCCTGCAGTAAGTGTACTTTGTTGTTACTGTTCAGTCGCTATGTCTGACTCTTTGCAACCCCATGGACTGCAGCATGCCAGGTTTCCCTGTCCTTCACTGTCTCCTGGAGTTTTCTCAAACTTATGTGGATTGAATCGGTGATGCCATCCAACCATCTCATCCTCGGTCACCTCCTTCTCCTCCCGCCCTTAATCTTTCCCAGCATCAAGGTCTTTGCCAATGAGTTGACTCTTTGCATAAGGTGGCCTAAGTATTGGAGCTTTAGCTTCACCATCAGTCCTTCCAATTGATAGCTTACCGTGAATGGTGTTGGATTCATGATCTCCGGAGAAGATCTAGCTTCGGGACCAGGGACCAGTCTTGATCACTCAAGAGATTTTGTGTATCTGAGTTTTATTAAAGAGGACAGAGAAAGCTTCTGACATAGATGTCAGAAGGGGAATGGAGAGTCTTATCTAGGCCTTATCTTTTACCAGACCACTCGCACAACATATATCTTAAATCAACAAGATTAGAGCTAACAATAGAAAGGTCTTAACACACCCACTCCCACAACATATGTCTTAAGATAACAAGATTAGTCAGAAAACCTTCTTGTTAAGGAGAAGCATGAGCAAGATACATTGTTATACTGACTAAAACAAAGCAATGTAGAAAAAATTTTTTTATCTTTTTCTCCTCCTTGAGAGCCTCAGACCCCTTTCTCCATCTCGAGAGCCCTGGATCCCTTTCTCCTCCTCAGTGACCCTGGACTTCTTACCAACCTTCCTAGGAATTGACTCTCTCACAATGAATATCAGGTCTGATTTCCTTTAAGACTGTGTACTTTATACTACAAGGAATACAGGGTTTATGCAACTGAGCCTGTGTGAATTCCTGACCCTCAAAATTGTGAGATATAATAAAATGATTGCTGTATTAAGCCACTGAGTGTTGAGGTATGTGTTATGCATTAATAAATAATTAAAAACTCTAAACTTCTTAATTTAGTTTCTAATCAATCCAACTGTAAATCCTTACCTGCTCTGGGCTTCCTTGTGGTTTGCTTTCAAGGAGGAGACAGATGATATCTTTTTAAAATTTTTATTGGATTATAGTTGATTAACCATGTTGTGTTAGTTTTAGGTATACAGCAAAGTGATTCTGCTATGTATATACATATATTCATTCTTTTTCCAATTCTTTTCTCATTTATATTATCACAGAATATTGAGTAGAGTTTCCTGTGCTATAGAGTAGGTCCTTGTGGATTAGAAAATTTCTTATAAATATATATATTATCTCCAGGGAAAAGAGGCCTGGACAAATGTGTAAGAAGGGAACAATCACCAAAGAATAGTATCTTTGAGACTAGGTTGAGAAACCAAAGCCCAAATCGTATATAGGATTGCTGTACTAATCATTCGACCATGAAGAATATATTTAAGGGTTTGTGAGTTATTTGTATGTGTGTGCTCAGTCCCTCAGTCATGTTTGATTCTTTGCAGCCCCACTGACTATAGCCTGCCAGGCTCCTCTGTGGGTTACTTGCTGCTGCTACTGCTGCTAAGTCACTTCAGTCATGTCCGACTCTGTGTGACACCATAGACAGCTGCCCACCAGGCTCCCCCATCCATGGGATTTTCCAGGCAAGAGTACTGGAGTGGGTTGCCATTGCCTTCTCTGCAGTGGGTTACTTAGTGAATTTTAAAATTCTGCTCTCTAGGGTAATCAGGGAACATGTTTGAGCAGCTACACTTTGCGAGGAAATATAAGGGATTCAGATACATACATGATCAGTGAGTGACGAAAGTGCAGATTTTGTACAATAGGGCTAAAGCCATTCTATAACCTAGCTGTCATCAATCAAGAATATTGATGGCAGCAGAGCTGGAATAATGCTTTAAAAGCCTCACAGTGCAGGAGAGATTCTGATCTCCTCTGAGAGGGGCAGCTGCTTCATTTCCAGGAAAAAGTATGAGAGGTTTGGAGTGCAACACATTCCCTATAAAGCATGGGATGCCCAAGAGAGAAGTCTGCTGCTGCTGCTGCTGCTAAGTCGCTTCAGTCATATCCGACTCTGTGTGACCCCCAAAATGGCAGTCTACCAGGCTCCTCCGTCCCTGGGATTCTCCAGGCAAGAACACTGGAGTGGGTTGTCATTTCCTTCTCCAATGCATGAAAGTGAAAAGTGAAAGTGAAGTCGCTCAGTCATGTCCGACTCTTAGCGACCCCGTGGACTGCAGCCTACCAGGCTTCTCTGTCCATGGGAGTTTCCAGGCAAGAGTACTGGAGTGGGGTGCCACTGCCTTCTCCAAGAGAGAAGTCTAGATGAATCTTATCTGCATAAAAATTAGTGGAGCTCTGAGGCAAAAACTTGGACTGGCTTTTTAAGGATCCTGGTATTGAAGGACCCAGAACAATGAGGTTTAAACTTTATGCACAGTGTATAAGTTTTGCCAGAAGTTAAGATGATAAAAACAAACTCTATCATCTTAATACTGCTCCTGATGGGCAGGACAGGCACCAACCTGGAAAATGAAGGAGTGATTCCTGGACTCTGTGAGAGACAAGATTGGTCTGTGGTGAGCAGGGCTTTCTGTAGGCACTAGAGGATGCCATTTACATGGTTCTTCAAGTACTCTTCAGGGAGCACTCCCAAGTTTGTATGATAGGGAGCTGGGATGATAAGTATAACAAAATAAATTTGATTATATGATAAGTAGGTACTAGGAGCAACAGAAACTCCAGTACTTTGGCCACCTCAAGCGAAGAGTTGACTCATTGGAAAAGACTGATGCTGGGAGGGATTGAGGGCAGGAAGAGAAGGGGACAACAGAGGATGAGATGGCTGGATGGCATCACTGACTCGATGGACATGAGTCTGAGTGAACTCTGGGAGACAGTGATGGACAGGGAGGCCTGGCGTGCTGCGATTCATGTGCAAAAAGTCAGACACGACTGAGCGACTGAACTGAACTGAACTGAGGAGCAACAGAAATGTAAAGCTTGTGTGGTAGGTAGGGTGTCTTGTAAAAGATGGGATACCAGGGAGGAAAGAAGCTTTCATCTATCTGAGCAGAAGCACCCTTACAGCATCACCTGTAGCTTAAATTGCCACGATTCATCATTATCTATATCAGCCATGACAGCAGCTTCTACAGAATAGGGCTGCCTGAAGTTGAGCAAAGGTCCACGTGGAGAATGGAGGAGAGGAACTCAAGGACTTTCAAGAGCATGTCCCAGTTTCCTCAGGCAGATCCAGTGACATTCAGCATCTCTCATGTAAAAGGCACTGTCCTAAATACTTAAGACATAGAATGAGCAACACAACCCTTACCCTCAAGAGGCTGGGAGTCTAGTTCAAGGAAAGTTCACCCAGATCATTTTGATGTTATGCAGTAAGTGTTGTAAGAAGGAGAGACCCCAGAGGGACACAAAAAAGAAGCACTTAATCCAGTTTGAGGTTTAGGTCAAGAGGGGATAGAGCTGAGAATGACTGAACAGAGTTTTGAAAGACATTTGCAGAAGCTGGAGAAGCATAGAGTTGCTAAGAGTGTTTCTCGCAGAGGACACAGTATTAGCAAAGCTATTGAGGTGTGAAATAGTGCTGCACGGGAGATGAAATAAAGACTGCTTCTGCAGAGTGTAAAGTTCAAGGTCAGTTGAAGAAGACCCGTGGGAAAGTAGGCTCACAAGTTTAGGAGAATCTGGCTATCCTGGGGTCAGTGACATGGATGGATTTGTATTTCATATAGGATATTCTGATGATGGCACATGCTATCGATTTGTGGGGGCAGAGGACATAGGATTGAAGGTAGGAGATAAATAGAAAGCTATTTGCATAGTCCCAGCAGATTTAAAAAGACCCAATCAGGAAAAGGGTAATTGATAGAAAGAAGGAAAAAATAGTGTAATTAGTAGGCAAAATTGACCAGACTCATGATTATTCATTTTAAGGGAGAAGAAGAGGTTAAGTGGGACGCACAGGTTACTGGGTTGGACAGCTCCATGATGGTAGTGTCATTGATCAAACGGAGTGGTTACAGGAGGAGAAATGAGCTGCAGTAAGCTTGCTAAGGTGCAGTTTTAAGGTGTCACCAATTACACTGGTGGAAGCTCAGAATTCTTTTTTTTTGAATTATGGTTTTAATTGGTACCTTTAACCCTGGTCATCTTTTCCCACTCCAGAAGAGCCAGGGAAATTAAGGATTACATAATGTTATAAGATTTTTAAAAATAGAGTAATAGAGCTCTCCTATTAGGAATTTAGCCATCCCATCATATATAAAACGGATAACTAACAAGGTCCTGCTGTATAGCCCAGCACATTCTACTGGTTATTTTGTAATAACCTACAAGGTAAAAAAAGTCTCAAGAGGAATACACACACACACACACACACACACACACACACGCATGTGTGCTCAGTCACGTCCAACTCCTTTGGACTGTAGCCTGCCAGGCTCCTCTGTCCATGAAATTTTTCAGGCAAGAATACTGGAGTGGGTTGCCATTTCCTCCTCCAGGGGATCTTCTATACCCAGGGATCATACACACATCTCCTGCATATTCTGCATTGGCAGGCAAATTTGAATCACTTTTCTGTATACCTGAAACTAACATAATATTGTCAATCAACTATACTTCAAAAATAATTTTTTTAAAGGAATTTAGCCATTTTTCAATGTCCTGTGTCTGAAGCACACTGGTAGTTTACATGTCACATATAGCAGAGAATCTGGAACACTACTCAGTGATAATAAATAAATGCATTTTCTCCCTTCTCTAAATACAACAATATCTCTGAACAGCCAATGCCATAAAAATCCAAGTATTAGAACTCACAAGTTTTGAAACTGTGAGATGCTATGTTCAAGTGGAGTCTCATGAAATTCCTTAATGCCCTTCCTTGGAGTCCCTATTTACTCTTGTTCTAGCTGATGGTTGTTACCAATATAACTCTATACATTTGAAAGGAAGAGGCAAGCATATGGCCAGCAGCAAGATGTGATGGGGAGTTAGCTTAAAGCTGGAAAAAGCAGCCAAGAAATGGAAATTCCAGTGCAGGGGCTAGGAGCTGCTTGTAGTAATAAGCTTTGAACACAGAACTGAAATTGGCAATGGTGACACTGTATGATCAAGACATGGTTAATTGTGCTACATGTCTTTGTCTGTTAAAACAGTGATCACATGTGTATTTCAGACAGATGTCCATTAAAGACTGGGCTGGGCCCATCACTGAGGGTACCTGGTCATCTCATCTTTGTGAAGCTGCTTCACTCAGTCTGCTTGAGTGGGGAGAATTGTTGCCAGATAAAATATAGGACAAGCATGCATGCCAAATTGCTTCAGATGTGTTTACTCTTCATGACCCAATGGACTGTAGCCTGCCAGGCTCCTCTGTCAATGGGATTCTCCAGGCAAGAATACTGGAGTGGGTTGCCATACCCTCTTCCAGGGGATCTTCCCAACTGAGAGATCAAACCCAGGTCTCTTAGGTCTCCTGCATTGACAGGCAGGTTCTTTACCACTAGCATCACCTGGGAAATCCAAAATATAGAACACCTGGATATATTCGTATTTCAGATATATGATAAGTATTTTTAGTATAAGTAAGTCAAGGCTATGGTTTTTCCAGTAGTCATGTATGGATGTGAGAGTTGGACTGTGAAGAAGGCTGAGCGCCAAAGAATTGATGCTTTTGAACTGTGGTGTTGGAGAAGACTCTTGAGGGTCCCTTGGACTGCAAGGAGATCCAACCAATCCATTCTGAAGGAGATCAGCCCTGGGATTTCTTTGGAAGGAATGATGCTAAAGCTGAAACTCCAGTACTTTGGCCACCTCATGGGAAGAGTTGACTCATTGGAAGAGACTCTGATGCTGGGAGGGATTGGGGGCAGGAGGAGAAGGGGACAATAGAGGATGAGATGGCTGGATGGCATCACGGACTCGATGGACGTGAGTCTGAGTGAACTCCAGGAGATGGTGATGGACAGGGAGGCCTGGCGTGCTGCAATTCATGGGGTTGCAAAGAGTCGGACATGACTGAGTGACTGAACTAAACTGAAGTCCCAAATATTGCATCCTGCATTTTTATTTGCTAGATTTTGACACCTTAGTAGGGGATAGTGTAATGTAGACAAGTTCTGAAGCACAAGATCTTGCCTTCTCCTCCGCCAAGAGATCAGACAAAACAAACAAACAAACAAACAAGCTGACTATACTAGGAACAGAAACTATGGTCAAGGGGGTGGGGTCCATTCTCCTTTTTCAGTCTGTTCCTTGCCTTCATTAATTTCCTTTGTGCCGTATGGTCAATTCCATGACCCAAGGTGGCCTATGCAGCTCTTTATTTCTGGCAACAAAAGAGACCCATGAATGCCTACAGGTAAAACCAGTTTTGGTGCTGGAGGGAGCAAACACTCCACAGTAGGAAAATTGTTCCTGGAAACAAACACAAGTACTTTCTACTGATAGACAAGCCTTTAATATGTTAGCTTTCTTATTATGTTTGCTTTTCTTTACATTTAAAAGGTTAACTTTCTCCAGAGACTAGACAAGGAATTGAAATGCTACCTTCCAAATCAGTTTCCCTGAACCCTCTCTGAGCACAGTTCTCCAGATGGGCAGGGTTTGCTGGGTGCCCGATGTGTTAGAGCCTAATAGGTGGCCCAAAAGAAGTCAATGTACTCAGCCTTCCTTTTATTTTCTGCCATCTACCCCCTAATTTTTTGAAGAAACTTTATGATTAGAAAATTGAGGCTACACTTCCATGAAACAGTGATTTCTATTGGGTCTCTCTTAGTCTGCTTGGGCTGTTGTAACAAAATGCCATAGACTGGGTAGTTTCAACAACACAAATCTATTTCTCACAGTTCTGGAGACTAGACATCCAAAATCAAGGAACCAGCCTGGCAGGGTTCTGGTGAGGTGCCTTCGTGACTTGTAGGCAGCTATTCTCTCATTTCGTCCTCATATAGTGAGGGCAACAGGGGCAGGGTACTCTGGCATCTCTTCCTCTTCTTATGAGGGTGCTAATCCCAACATGGGAGTCCCATCCTCATGACATCATCTAAACCTGTTGTCTCCCAGAGACCCCACCTCCAAATACCATCGCACTGGGGGTTAGGGTAAGTTGTTCTCCTGCATGCTCAGTCCCTATGTCATGTCTGACTCTTTGCAGACCTTTGGACTGTAGTCCTTCAGGCTCCTCTGTACATGGGATTTCCCAAGGCGCGAATACTGGAGTGAGTTGCCATTTCCTTCTTCAGAGGATCTTCCCAACCCAGGGATCGAACCCATGTCACTGGCATTGCAGGCAGATTCTGTACCACTGACCTACCAGGGAAGTCCTTCATTTTATGGGTTGTCAGAATTAAATGGTCACTAAGTGTTCTACTGGAAAATAGAAACAAAGTGAAAACCATACTGTATGTAAGGCAATATGCTAAAAGTTTCATTGTTATCTCTGTTTCCTATGAATGAAAATGAAGCCCAGAGAAGTAAAGTAACAGTCCCAAGGTCCCACAGTTAGTGAGAAGCATATTGAGGATCAAAGCCCAGGTCTGTGTGATGTCGAAGTTCATGTTGTAACAAACCCTGCTCAGAACCTAGTACATAATAGGTGCTCACTTCAGACCAGTTCATTCACCCTGTTGTTCATTTATTCATTTCACACCCATTTTATCCTAGTTTGTGCTAGACTCTCATATGAACTAATAATAAAATAATGAGTAAAGCGTAGTTTATATTTCAAGATAATAGTCTAAGTGGGTTTCAGGTAGTATACTATGATGCAGAGAACATTGGATTGGGGGTTTGACAGAAGGTTATTGATGTTGGTTCATGAGAGATTGAAATGACCTCACAAAAACTGGAGACATGGCGACTCATGGGGATACCAGGAAATCACTGATCTAGTCCTTTGTGCCACTTGAAGACTTGGCCAGGACTTTGGCAGGGTGGCTCTCTTTGTTTTGACTATCCCCCAAGCATGGTGTGACAACAGCTGGCCTTACCTAGATAGTGATGGTGGTTTGGATGCTTCTGTTTGTAAGTTAATATATGCTACCTGAACCCTTGGTTTTACAAACTGAGTCTGCTCTAGAGCCCCACCATTTGTAATGTATGTTTAAGATGACTTTCATGGTTCTCACCTGGGGGTGATTTTGGCGATGTCTGGAGATATTTTTGGTTATGGTGATGGTAGAGGACAAAGAGAGAGGGGTAGAGAGCAGGGGTGCTGCTAAATATCCACCAATGTACAGAATGACTCCTACTGAGAATTATTAAACCCCAAATATCCCTGATGCTGAGGTTGAGAAACTCCATTTTACACTGGAAGTGGTGAACTCCCAGCTGCCTTTTCATGTCTCTGGTTCTGGAGATCTGTAGATGGCTTCTACTTCTAATGATTCCTGGGTTTTCTCTTCTGCTTTTGGTCTGTGGATATGCTTGTCTTATTTTAAAGCACAACTATGTTTTTCAGGAAGACATTTCAATATTTTAACTACTATACTGTGTGTTTGGCAGAGGAAGGATAACATATTCTTCAGAGTGAAAGAATCTTCACTCGAGTACCTGGTAGTACCTGGTATATCAGTAGTCCTTTAAGAGATACTGCAAATGCTATCATAATATTTATGTATATGAGGGGCATTTGGTAATTATGAGCTTAATCATAATCTAATGAGTCAAAATCATTTATTTTGTTTTAAACTAAATACCATATTCGGTTCATTCTAGTCCTTTTGGGGTCCATTCGTAGGCTAGGCTTATGGCTAGTAGGAAGATTAGGAGAAGGGCTATGGTAAGCATTGTGTTTAGGTTAGTTGTTTGTGAGGCTCATGGTAGTGGTAGCAGTAGTGCAGTTTCTAGGTCGAAGAGGAGAAATGTGATGGCCACTAGAAAAAATTTTATAGAGAAAGGAAGGCGAGCGGATCCCATGGGGTCAAATCCGCATTCATATGGGCTTGTTTTTTCTGAGTACACGTTCAGTTGGGGGAGTCAGAATGTGATCTGTGAGTTTCATTAGTTTGATTTGACCTCTTAGACATATATCTCCTAGCATATGGTAAAAATAAATACAAATTTCAGAAAGTGTAAGGCTGATGTCCATGTCCCTGATGATGATAAATTCAGCAA
Organism: Capra hircus; assembly: GCF_001704415.2. Classification (NCBI taxonomy): domain Eukaryota; kingdom Metazoa; phylum Chordata; class Mammalia; order Artiodactyla; family Bovidae; genus Capra; species Capra hircus. The sequence goes on along the minus strand of NC_030823.1, from coordinate 24,047,788 downwards.
AATGGGTGTCATCCTGAGTGTGAAACTTGTTGGGAATCAAGACAACACTCTCCAAGTAAAACTCCTTTATGACTGTGTACCATGTGCTTTAATATATAAATTGCAACTGGTTCTAAACCAGTTTACCAGTGACCCTGGTGTGACCTTTACATAATCACTATTTTCCTCTTAAGCTTTCATCTCATTATGAGCAAAATAAAGGAACTGGACCAAATGATCTCTTGCTGTTCAGTCGCTCAGTCATGTCTGACTCTTTGTGACCCCATGGACTGGAGCATGCCAGGTTTCCTTGTCCTTTACCATCTCCCAGAGCTTGCTCAAACTCATGTCCACGGAGTTAGTGATCTAACTAACCATCTTGTCCCCTGTTGTCCCCTTCTCTTCCTGCCTTCAATCTTTCCCAGCAACAGGGTCTTTTCTAATGAGTCAGCTCTTCACATCAGGTGGCCAAAGTGTTGGAGCTTCAGCTTCAGCATTAGTCCTTCCAATGAATATTCAGGGTTGATTTCCTTTAGGATTCACTGGTTTGATCTCCTTGCAGCCCAAGGAATTCTCAAGAGTCTTCTCCAACACCACAGTTTGAAAGCATCAGTTCTTCGATGCTCAGCCTTCTTTACAGTCCAACTCTCACACCTATACAAGACTACTGGAATGACCATAACTTTGACTATATGAACCTTTGTTGGCAAAGTAATGTTCTAAGATTCTAGGGTTTATGCCTCAACTGTGATTTATATAATGTAGGTCTAATTCTTTGCAGTTTCTTTCAGAATGCCACAGTTAATATGTAAGTATTTATGGTAGAAGAACTTTTCATGAATAACTGTCCTTCCATGATCTGCTCTTTATGGGACAGAGATCAAGCATACGTGGCAGCATGACATGGTTAGTTTCTTAACCTCCTTCTCATATATCTGATCTGCAAAATAGAGATAATAGTTCTACTAAAGAATCCGCCTGCAAAGCAGGAGGCCCTGATTCGATTCCTGAGTCTGGAAGATCCACTGGAGAAGGGATAGACTACCCACTCCAGTATTCTTGGGCTTCCCTGGTGGCTCAGCTGGTAAAGAATCAGCCTGCAATGCGGGAAACCTGGGATTGATCCCTGGATTGGGGAAATCCATTGGAGAAGGGAAAGGCTACCCATTCCAGTATTCTGGCCTGGAGAATGCCATGGAATATATAGTCCATGGGTGTCACAAAGAGTGGGACATGACTGCGCAATTTTCACTTCACTTCACCTCTTATGACTTTCACTTCACTTCACATCTTATGATTGCTTTAAGAATTAAGAGCAAATTTACACAGTAAATAGTCAACAGATATCAGTGTATAAGATTTCTAAAATGATCCTATGAATCTATGAAAATATGCATGGACTGTTAGCCATTACATAGATCAAAGAACACATTGCTTTGAATACTTCTTTGACTTTTCACCCAGTTGTTTTTCACTCCCTCAAAAAAGTACACAGATTTGGTGCTAATAGGCTCTAGGAAGGCAGAGAAATGGCAAATATGAGCCTCCAATTCTCCTTCAGCTGGAAGATATCAACTCAAACCCTTTATCTAGACTTTAAAAGAGTTTGTCATCTTTGCTATGTGTGTGTTCTGACACATAAGAGAGAGTACTCCATTTTGGCTGGATTTAAGGAAAGAAACTTCAAGTCAATGTGTAGAGGAAAGCTTTGATTCACTCTAAATCTAAATCCAAACACACAAACCCCATTTTCAAGTTGGAACCCAAGTGAAATCCCTTTGAGGCTGGCCTGTCTCTAATTAGCAGTGTTTAGCCCATGTGCATAGTTAGAAACAGCCAGAGTGGCTTGTGCCATTGACAAGATAAGGACTTGTCCATAAAAAAAAAAATTCATTTTCTCTCACAAGAAATGTGTGTCCCCACCTTCCCCCACTTTGCTGTTCAATTACTCTGGAGAATATGGGAGGAAAAGAAGATATTTTAGATGGTGGAACTATGAATCTGAGAAAGGGGATATGTTTTTAATTAAGAAGACAATAAAAATGGGAAATGAACTTAGTCAACTGTAGCTTCTCCTAAAAATTCTTGATGCAAAATTAAGTAGGTTCCCAGTAAAGGAGCCTAAGGGAGAGGGGGAAGGAAAATGCAGTGTCTGATGAAAGAGGAAGTCTTTGGTGCTTGTACAGGTTTAAAGGCAAAGATACAGGACTTTCATGGTTAGTAGTGAGACACATTCTGGAGAAAACCTTCATGTCCACAGAGAAACACACCCCTTACACCAGTTAGCCTTTGTAGTATTACAAAACACCCCCAAATATAAAGACTTAAACAATGATTTATATAAGATAAGACTCAAGAATATATTGTACAATGTGGGGAATATAGCCAATTTTTAAAATAACTGTAAATGGAAAGTAGCCTTTAAAGATTATATAAAAGTAATGCTCAGTCACTTCAGTCATGTCTGACTCTTTGTGACCCTGTGGACTGTAGCCCACCAGGCTTCTCTGTTCACGGGAGTCTCCAGGCAAAAATACTGGAGTGAGTTGTTGTGCCCTCTTCCAAGGGATCTTCCCAACCTAGGGATAGAATCTGCATCTCTTGTGTCTCTTGCATTGGCAGGCAAGTCCTTGACCACTAGTGCCACCGGGAAAAGCCCATAAAAATAATAAATTTAAAAATTAAATAAAAATAAAGTTAGTAATAACAGATTTATTATTTCTCATGATTTTGGGGGTTGTTGAGCTCAGCTTGGTTGTTATTCTGCTGGTCTTATCTGTGGTCACTCATGTGGCTGTAATCACCTAGCAACTTAACTGGGTCTGAAGCATTTATGATAACCTTGATGCTAGTTGTCAGGCTCATTCCTTTTCTTGATGATCCTCACCATGCAATAGTTTATCTTGGGCTTCCTTACATAGCAATGAGAAATCCAAGAGGGTAAAATGGAAGGTGCAAGTCCCCTTAAGTCTTATTGGACAAAGTCATGCAGTTTCACTTCTGGAGCATTCTATTGGTCAAAGCAAGTCGTGAGATCAGGTGCAAAGGGTAAGAAAATGACTCTGTCTCTTGATGGAAGGAGTGACAGACTCATAATGGACATGGGGAGACAGGACATATTTGGAACCATTATTACAACAATCCACACATTTTTACCCACAGGTATGGAGAAAGAAATGGCAACCCACTCCGGGATTCTTGCCTGGAGAATCCCATGGGCGGAGAAGCCTGGTAGGCTACAGTCCAAGGGGTCGCAAAGGGTCGGACACGACTGAGTGCCTTCACTTCACTATTTTCACTTCGTGAAGCTGGGAAAATTTCTGTGCCTATTATGACATTCTCACAGTAGAAAATGTCAGCCAAGTGACCCCAGCCAAGAAGGTTGGATTCAGCCTTAAGCAGTAGCTGACCTTCAAGGTGTGTTATCTCTATTCTTTCTGCCAAACACTGTTGCTCTGAATTGAGTGATAGATGGATTTTTCCTTAAAGATTTGTGATTCTTTCAGGTTTATGCTGAGTCCCACTCATTGTTCTTGGAGTTGAAAAAACAAACCAGTTTCATACTGCTCTTTGGTGTGAAGGTACATGACACTGAAATGTATAAAGGAGCTCTTTCTTATTTTCCCAGTAACTTTTCTTTTATTTCTATATTCACTTCAGTTCAGTTCAGTTTCTCAATCACGTCCAACTCTTTGCGACCCCATAAATTGCAGCACGCCCTGCCTCCCTGTCCATCACCAACGCCCAGAGTTCAGTCAAAGTCATGTCCATCGAGCCGGTGATGCCATCCAGCCATCCCATCCTCTGTTGTCCCCTTCTCCTTCTGCCCCCAATCCCTCCCAGCACCAGAGTCTTTTCCAATGAGTCAACTCTTCGTGTGAGGTGGCCAAAGTATTGGAGTTTCAGCTTTAGCATCAGTCCTTCCAAAGAACACTCAGGACTGATCTCCTTTAGGATGGACTGGTTGAATCTCCTTGCAGTCCAAGGGACTCTCAAGAGTTTTCTCCAACACCACAGTTCAAATGCATCAGTTCTTCGACACTCAGCTTTCTTCACAGTCCAACTCTCACATCCATACATGACCACTGGAAAAACCATAGCCTTGATGAGACAGAACTTTGTTCTGCTTTGTAATGTCTCTGCTTTTCAATATGCTATCTAGGTTGGTCATAACTTTTCTTCCAAGGAGCAAGCACCTTTTAATTTCATGGCTGCAATCACCATCTGCAGTCATTTTGGAGCCCCCCAAAATAAAGTCTGACACTGTTTCCCCATCTATTTCCCATGAAGTGATGGGACCGGATGCCATGATCTTCGTTTTCTGAATGTTGAGCTTTAAGCCAGCTTTTTCACTCTCCTCTTTCATTTTCATCAAGAGGCTTTTTAGTTCCTCTTCACTTTCTGCCATAAGGGTGGTGTCATCTGCATATCTGAGGTTATTGATATTTCTCCTGGGAATCTTGATTCCAGCTTGTGTTTCTTCCAGCCCAGCGTTTCTCATGATGTACTCTGCATAGAAGTTAAATAAGCAGGGTGACAATATACAGCCTTGAAGTACTCCTTTTCCTATTTGGAACCAGTCTGTTGTTCCATGTCCAGTTCTAACTGTTGCTTCCTGACCTGCATACAGGTTTCTCAAGAGGCAGGTCAGGTGGTCTGGTATTCCCATCTCTCTCAGAATTTTCCACAGTTTATTGTGATCCACACAGTCAAAGGCTTTGGCATAGTCAATAAAGCAGAAATAGATGTTTTTCTGGAACTCTCTTGCTTTTTCGATGATCCAGTGGATGTTGGCAATTTGATCTCTGGTTCCTCTGCCTTTTCTAAAATCAGCTTGAGCATCTGGAAGTTCACGGTTCATGTATTGCTGAAGTCTGGCTTGGAGAATTTTGAACATTACCAGCGTGTGAGATGAGTGCAATTGTGCGGTAGTTTGAGCATTCTTTGGCATTGCCTTTCTTTGGGATTGGAATGAAAACTGACCTTTTCCAGTATTACATATAATCTAATATGCAACTTCATTTCCTTGGTTCATTTTCCTGAAGGAAAATTTAAGGTAAGGACCAAGGAGTCCCATTGATTGATGTTCAACTTGAGTGTGACAGGCTTTACCAAGAAAAAAAATTTGCACAGAGAAAAACACATGGAATAGAGATGCTGAGAACTCCTCCTCCCAAAAGTAAAATGGGAAGAAATGAGCTATGGATGTCATCTAGTTTTTCTTTGCAAATGTGACAATCACATAATTTAGTCCTCCATTACTGGGGTGGAATAAATAAAACTGACCAAAAGTTTCACAGGAGTGGAGCTCCCTCCACGTGGAAGGAAACAATAAAAAAAATGGAGAAGTTTTTCTCTGAACTTTGGCACATTCAAGTTGTCTCGGAATATTATTGAAAGAAATCAATTTGATAGGTTTGCTCAAAATAAGGATACCTGAAGATGCTTTTCTGTGGTTTTCCCACTGGTCTAGCAGTAAAGAATCCACCTGCAATGCAGGAAACAGAGATTCAATCTCTGGGTTGGGAAGATCACCCTGAAGGAGGGCATGGCAACCTATTCCAGTATTCTTGCCTGGAGAATCCCATGGAGAAAGACGCCTGGTGCGCCCCAGTCCATAGGATTGCAAAAAGTCAGACACAACTGAAGCGTCTTAGCACAGATGCACAAAAATGTTCTGTATCAAGGCCAGATGGCAATGACCTTGTGTATCATTCTGGGTGGCCTGGGAGTGCTCAAAGAAACACTACTGATAAGGATTCTAGATTACGTCTTGGTTGAGGACTGTGAGGGGAGGAGAGAGGGCTGTGGTAATGTATAACAATAAAATCTGCACTGGCCAAAGGAATGGGAATGCTGTCCGGTTTCCTGTGTTTGTCAGTCCTGGCACAGATCATAAAATCTCCTCCCCTGCCTGGGCCTGGTACCCTTTTACTAACTTTTAAATTATGATCACTTTCAATCATTTATTTTATGAGTGTTACTTTCAAATGTGAACCTATAAAGTAACTCTGTGTCAGTCCCAAATAGAGCATTTTGGTTTATAGATGGAGTATCTATGCCTTTTCGCCTTTAATAGTGCAGCACTGGTCCTTTGCATACACACTTGCAAGTTGCCAGCCTTTTTGTGTACAATTCAACAGAGAGACAGGAAGCTGAGTGAGCCCAGGAAAGCTAACAGAACTAAAAAGATCTAAATTGGTTCTGCCTTTCCCATAGCCTGGATAAATGCTATGTGCCTTTCCCTCCAGCCAGGATTATTCTGTTGGGAGGATTTTATTTGTAAACCTCTACTAGGAGCTCTTAGCTGAAACACTGGTCTGTCTGGTCTTGATGGCCTGGTCAGATAGCCCAAGTCCCCACCACACAAGGAGGTAAGTCACAAGGATGTGAACATTTCTGTGGCATCCAGCAATCTTTGTTCCGCGCTCTAGGCTGAGTCTAGGCTGAGATTCTTTGTACAACCTGATAAGGGGGAAACAGCCAGTGGTTTAACCCCTGTGAACAGTTTGTTGTTTATCCAGTATGTAAATGTTTTTGGTTCAAATTCCACAGCTTCCCCAACTTCAACACACATGGGAGTCAAACGAGGACTTGATTTATAACAAACCTTGATTCTGATCCTGTAGGTCTGCAGTGGTGCCTGAGATTTCTACGTGACTAACAGTCTCTAGTTCTTGGGCCTCTCTTGGAAAAGCAAGGCTATTTAGACAACAAGAGAGAATTGGTTTTTTGAAAGAGCATCTTCCATTCACAAAATTCTCTGCAATCATACAACCATTCAACTTGAGACGCTGCAGACTTTCTCTTGGATGGTAGGTGCTAAATAAACTAAAATCTGTCTGAAGCAAAAGATACATTGGTGTCTGGGAGACATTTGAATAGGAGGTAAATAGGTACAGATGGGAGAAGTGTTATTCATTGAGGAAATACAGGGTTCTTAGCTGGACAGCTCAGGAGCGGGTAAATGAATGGTCCCCATCAAGACATATGGAGGAACTGGAATCCACTCCAGTATTCTTGCCTGGGAAGTCCCACGGATGGAGGAGTTTGCTGGGCTACTGTCCATGGGGTCACAGAAGACTCAGGCACAACTTAGTGACTGAGCATATCAAGAGATAAATGTCAGGAAGCATGGAAACTCCTTACCATTTCTTGTCTATTATTTATTTAATCCACCACAGCTAGTTACTTGCTAAGAAGGAGCAGTATTTATTTAAGAAATATGTAGACACATCTTTCTTTATCAGTGAAACTTAAAAAGAGTTTTTTTCATGAGTATAAATGTCTTTGGCTCTACCAAGAAGATAGTTTTATTTATTTATTTATTGCTGGGAAAGGGAGTGCATGTGTCTCCAGGATCCTCTATCCAACGGATTCTCCAGGTGAGAATGCTGGAGGTTCCTATGGCCCCCTCCAGGATATCTTCCTGACCCAGGGATCAAACCCACATCTCTTATATCTCCTGCATTGACAGACAGGTTCTTAATTACTAGCACCCACCTGGGAAGCCCTGGGAAGAGAGAGGAGATGCTATATTTGTGTGTTGCTGAAACAACCAGTTGGAAAATGAATAAATAAAATAACACAAACAAGTTGATTGTCTCTATGAGAGAAAACCTAATTTGACTGCTTTTTATGTACTTACTTTTGGCAAAAACTAATTTTGGCTTTTAATGCTAATGTTAAGCTATGGTCTCTTCCTCCCAACCCCAACACATGCAATTATAATGGCACAGTTTTTGCTGCTTCTTTTCTTCCATCAGCTATCATAAAATTTGGGAAAATCATGAAAGCAGTTTCAAAGAAGAAATGACTGCACTCACTAAGCACTCACATCAATTTCTTCTTCTTCTTCATTACCAGCTTAACATTATCGTTAGCATCTTCAGTTCAGTTCAGTTCAGTCGCTCAGTCATGTCCGACTCTTTGCGACTCCATGAATCGCAGCACGCCAGGCCTCCCTGTCCATCACCAACTCCTGGAGTTCACTCAGATTCACATCCATCGAGTCAGTGATGCCATCCAGCCATCTTAGATGATTATTAATGTCTCTGTTTTGACTTCCCTGCATTGTACTAGCAGAGAAGTTCTAAGGCATATTCCTGTAGACTTCAGGTGTGTTCTATGAATTAAATAATTTCCCTATTCTTTTACAGCATCATTACAGAAAACCTGCAATTATTTCTACTTCTTAATGTTTATGTTACAGATCTTCTGTTTCCCAAACTCAATCTTGTTGTCAAGTATTAATAATTAATGACCTATAAACCAATGCTTTTGAACTGTGGTGTTGGAGAAGACTCTTGGAAGTCCCCTGGACTGCAAGGAGATCCAGCCAGTCCATCCTGAAGGAGATCAGTCCTGGGTGTTCATTGGAAGGACTGATGTTGAGGCTGAAACTCCAATACTTTGGCCACCTGATGCGAAGAGCTGACTCATTATAAAAGACCCTGATGCTGGGAAAGACTGAAGGCAGGAGGAGAAGGGGATGACAGAGGATGAGATGGTTGGATGGCATCACCTACTCGATGGACATGGGTTTGGGTGGACTCTGGGAGTTGTTGATGGACAGGGAGGCCTGGCGTGCTGTGGTTCATGGGGTTGCAAAGAATCAGACACGACTGAGCAACTGAACTGAATTGAACTGAACTGAAACCAATACTTAATGTGGAGTGTGTCACTGTGGACTAACAAAATCCTGCATAAAAGTCTTTGGTCATTTGTATTGCCGTTCTTGCAGTAATTTGTTTTCAAAGTTTCCATTTTCATATTCTAGGTTAGCCTGAAGGGAGGCTGGAGGTTTCAAAATATGTCCACACATAGCTTGATAATCCTGCCTTAAACAGATGGAGCCTGATCTTTCCCCTTCACCCCCATGGGTTCAGCTTTAGTGATTCATTTATAATGAACAGAATATTCTAGAAGCAATAGAGTGTGCCCCTGGGACTAGATTATAAGAAGCATTGTGGTCTCCTTGCTGTCTGTCTTTTGGTCATTCACTCTAGGGCAAAGAAGCTACCATGTTGTAAAGACACTCAAGCAGCCCTATTGAAAGATTCATATGGTGAGGAACTAAGACCACCTATCAAGAGCAATGAGGAATGTAGGCGTCCTGCCAACAACTGCGTGAGCCACTTTGTAAGTGGATCCTCCAGCCCCAGACACGCCTTCAGATGACTGTAACCTTGGCCAACATCTTGATTGCAGCCTCATGAGCGACGTCAAGTGAAAATCATCCAGCTCCTGAATTCTTGACCCAAAGATACTCTGCGGAATAATATATACGTACTGTTTAAGCCACTAAATTTTGGAGTGATTTGTTATGCAAGAGTAGACAACTAACACAGGAAATATATCTGTTTTATCAAAGGCATATCCACTGAGGATTGACAATAACCCGAAATATTTAAGGAAACTGGGCATATCAAGGATGAATATGCAAAGAGCTGTATGTCAAGACTAAAGAAAGCAAAGGAATGGAACCAGAATTGTTGAAGATAAGACTTCAGTAAAAAGTCCATTTCCCTTAATTATCATAAGCCATTAACTATGATGCAATTTCTGGCATCACCCAGGACTGGATGTGTGATGAAAACGGTAAGAAGTTAGGAGGCTGAGTTTAGAGGAGAAAGTGTGAGGAGAGCTCTGGACACTTGTCATGTGAATTACAGCACTTTTATAATGTGTTGACATCATGGAATATGAATGAAGCTGTACTCTCACTCCCCATCTTTTCCTCATTTATACTATCAAGTCCAGTGTGGTTTGAAGGTGTTGCTCTATTCAATTTACATTAGTTCACAAAGCAATAAACAGCAACAAGCCTGCTGTGAGGACAAAGGTTTTATACTAAGCACTTTATTTTCCTCTCCAGTGTCAGAAATGTCTCACCGTACAAGTTGATCCTGCTGAGTTCAAGTTTAAGAACATTTGTATCAGCAAGTCCTTCTGTGCATTCCATCTCTTTTCATTAGAAGGGGCTTGGTGCCCTGCATGTGCAATTCTTCCGAGGGGAGGCTAGAGCTCTGGCAACAATCCAAAAATACTAATCACCTTCTGTTTGGTTCTGTCAGAGCCAACCAATTTTTCCTCCTTGTTATTTTCTCTTTCTCGCATTTGGCATGACACAACTTGGACCAGTTTTCACAGTGCTGAACCTCATGGACATATATAGGTGGAGACACAGAACTCTGGGTTTCATTGTTTAACATGTTTTCATTTAGAGTAATAGAATGTTAGTTCCAAGAATGTCTAAGAAATCACTTGGTCCAGTCGTTGGCAAACTAAGTTTCACACAGCCTTAAGGCTCCTTAGAAGTGCTCTGAAGCCACTCTGATTTTATCTTTTTCCACTTACTTGTGTTCTGGCAACATTTATTTAAACATGTAGTTGTAAGCCTCTGATCCAGTCTGTTGTCCTTGCATTTAAGATGCTTAAACTGAGGTTCAGAGAGATAAATGGATTTGTGCAAAATCGTATAGTTTGATTGGCTGATTAGAAATGAGTCTCCAATCCCATGCCGTCTTCTAAACATCCGAGTGAATGTGCACACAGGGATCTTTGGGCAGAGCTGATTCCGAATGTGAACTAGAAGGGTGTGGCCTAGTTTAAATGTCCTTCATCTCTCGCATCTCCCCAGCCACTGACTTACTTCATCGTTGGAAAGATGCTTTCATCTTGGCTAGATTTTTCATTACTAGTGCTCTCTAGCATTTTACATATCTAGTCAAATGAATACTTTTACGAACTATTGCGCTTTAGATAGAAAGTCACAGATGGATTTTATAATCTATAAATGAAAGTCATGGATAGATTCTCAAAGTTACGGATTAGATGTTATATTCTATAATTGAAAAAGGCCACTAAAATAATTTTGAATGAGTAAAAATGTAATTTCTCCCCCGCCAAAGTCCTGTTTTACCTAGGCTGCACATGGACAGAGTAAGAGGAGCACAGTAGGTGGCTCCCTTGAGCAGGAGTGAAACAACTTCAGTCCACTGTGCTTCGTAGCTCCTGAGTTCGAGATGACACCTGTGGTTTTCGCATGGGGACCTCTGGCTGTCCCTAGAGGCTGATTAACCAAAGGGAATAGTGTAAGGCATTCCATCCCCTCCAGTCCTGTCTAGCAGTGATTCAAAACTCAGTGACTATGGAAAACCCTCGTATGTGGAACTTCAGTTTGAAACCTTACATAAAGTTTTATTTATTTATTTTTTTTCCCCACATTTTCTTTTTTTTTATTTTTTTTTAAATTTTAAAATCTTTAATTCTTACATGCGTTCCCAAACATGAACCCCCCTCCCACCTCCCTCCCCACAACATCTCTCTGGGTCATCCCCATGCACCAGCCCCAAGCAAGCTGCACCCTACATCAGACATGGACTGGCGATTCAATTCTTACATGACAGTATACATGTTAGAATTCCCATTCTCCCAAATCATCCCACCCTCTCCCTCTCCCTCTGAGTCCAAAAGTCTGGTATACACATCTGTGTCTTTTTTCCTGTCTTGCATACAGGGTCGTCATTGCCATCTTCCTAAATTCCATATATATGTGTTAGTATACTGTATTGGTGTTTTTCTTATAAAGTTTTAAAGGAATCAATTCAAGTATATAGCAGGCAGTTATTAAAGTTGCTCCTAATTTTTCTATGTGAAGAAGCATGTTCAACTTTGGTTGTATCTTGGATCAAGGTTATGTTTGCGGGCTAATTTTTCTATGTGAAGAAGCATGTTCAACTTTGGTTGTATCTTGGATCAAGGTTATGTTTGCGGGCTAGCCAGATAAAAAGAGGTGGTGTTTTCTCAACTTGTTAGCCCCTCAAGTTCTCCAGTGTCCTCCCTCCCAATCCATTGTTTTAAAACTTTTAGTTTTACATTGGGGTATAGTTGATTAGCAATGCCGTGTCAGTTTCGGGCGTGCTGCAAAGTGATTCAGTTACACATATACACCTATCTACTCTTCTTCAAATTCTTTTTCCATTTATGTAATATGGAGCAGAGTCTTTTCCATGTTATGTAATATGGAGCAGAGTCCCCAGCTGGTCCTTGTGGGTCATCCATTTAAAATATAGCAGTGTGTACATGTCAGTCCCAGACTCCCTGACTATCTCTCCTCCCACACTTCCCCTCTGGCAGCAATAAATTCAATCTCTAAGTCTGTAAGTCTGTTTCTGTTTTGTAAATAATTTAATTTTATCATTTTTTAAAAATAAGATTCCACATATAAGAAATATCACATATATTTGTCTTTCTCTGTCTGACTTACTTCTCTCAATATGACCAATCTATTTTGATATTTGTAAACAACTGAGAGGGCTTCCCAGGTGGCTCAGTCCCAAAGAATCTGCCTATCAAGCAGGAGATATGGGTTCGATCCCTGGGTCAGGAAGATTCCCTGGAGAAGGAAATGGCAACCCACTTCAGTATTTTTACCTGGCAAATCTCATGAACAGAGAAGCCTGCTGGCTGTACTCCATGGGGTCGCAAAAAGTCGGACAAGACTTAGCGACTAAGCAACCGACAATGTACTACTTTCTGTGAACTCAAGTTGGCAAAAAATGTCATCAGTGAAAGTATTTTCACCTGATAAAAATGAAGTCAAATAATGGATATGTTTTAGTCTTTCTTAGTCCGTGAAAAGACTTAATCATGAAATACTTGGTCTACTTATCATCAGTACAGAAAACTGAGTGAAAATTGAATTATATTCTGATTGAATACCTCCTACAGTTCTTGGAATGATTTGTAGTTGTGCTAACTTGATCAGTGGCTAGTTATGGCCCAGTAATAATATATTTTTATGTGAAATTTTATGTGAATAAAATAATAAATTAAATTTTTTCAAGTGTCATTTTATTTATTTAGGGATTTGATTACTAGGTACTCCAAATAAATTAATACAGATGGTTTAATAAAAACAAAAAAGGGAGAGCTATCAGGTCTTACAAAATACTGTGCAACTAACAAAATATCTATAGTTGTTACTATATATTGAAAGCATGTCATGTATTAATTTCTGTATTAACAGTGCCTGGCATACTTTAATAATAGGATGCATTTATCCTAAATACACTATATAATTCTCCCAGTAGCCCTGTGAGATAGATATTATTGAGCACCATTTTACATATGAGAAAATCTGAAGACTAAGAAAGACTAAAATATATCCATTATTTGATTTCATTTTTATCAGATGAATCTCCTGATGTCACTATTTAAGGAGTTATAAGAGGCAGAAACACAAGTTGTCCCCAAATCTGTGCTTTTAACCACTCTCCAGTATCACTTTTCTATAGAGTATTGGGTGTTAGTAATCAAACTTTATTAGCTTATTTTTTCAAGTGAAAAAAATTTATGGTCTGTCATTCATAAAACATGTAACATGGGCTTTCCCTTTCTCATAAAAGGAAAGATTTTTGGTAGGATGGGAAGATACCTGACTCACTCAGTCTACTTCCCATTGAACCAGCTATGATAATTCAGATGTCAAGTTCAACACTCAGAAACTAAGGCTATTGTCCAAATATGTGCTAATCTCTGGAAAGAATAACCTGTTAAGAAATACTCAGTGACAAGGGGCTTCCCTGGTGATGCAGTGTTTAAGACTCTGTGCTTCTACTGCAGAGGGCGTGGGTTTGATTTCTGATAGGGAACTAAGATCCTGCATACTTCCCAGTGTGGCCAAAACTTGTTTTTAAAAAAGAAATATTCAGTGACAGAAGAAATCCTCAGCTTCTAATATTCAACGATGAACAAACAGAAAGATACAATGAAATTAATGAGAAACAGTCTAATAGTTCAAAAGTCTATACTATATGAGAAAAAGGCTGTGTGAGAAAAAACGTAGGTAGAAAAAAAGAAGAAAAATTAGCTGGATGTTCTCTTTATAGTCTCGATAAATACGAGAAAGCATGGGCTTGTGAAACAGGGTTGAGAAACGAGATAAAAGTGTTCTTATGGAGTGCCAGCAGACATGAAGAAAGATCTGACAGAAGTGAGAAGAGAATTCTGGGAACTTAAAAATGCAATAGCAGAAGGAAAATATGCTTTGAAGATAAATAGAATTGACACTGCAGAAATTCAAGTCAATGATATAGAAGATGGACTATATCTCTTTATGAATGCTGAAGTAATATATTTTTCTTTAATGAGGGAGAGGAAGTTGATATGGAGAACAGAAACTAATTTTACATACATAACTTTCAGAAGAGACCCAAACAAAGGAAGGGATAAAAGAATATACAAAGTAAAACCCTTTCCTGAGCTAAAATCGTCCCCATCATCCTCATCTTCAACCTCAACATCATCATCACTACCTACCAGCATCATCATGACAATCACGTGAGCTGTGATCCAAGGAACTTAACATTTTTCAGGGTGAATGATTCATAAAGTATTACATTGTTGCAACATTTTATTTTAGAGAATTAAAAAATGTAGTTCAACAAGGGAAAAAAACTCATTGTGCCCTTAGATTATTCTTCATAGTACCTTATTAAAAAATTCATAAGACAGTTTTAAAAATGTAGAGTTTTAATGAAAAATTTTAATCCAAGAATTCTGCAGTAGACAAGAGATTGCTTTCTAACATGTTGTTCATGCTTAAAGGCAAAAAGATAGGCATTTTTAAATATGGAAAGATTTAAAAGAAAAAGAGCCCTTTTGTAACTTCTAGAAACTGTGCCTGAAGACATATGACAGCTGCCCAAAAGATGAATCAGTTTTACCTGAGAATGAACACATTTATTCATTAAAGAACTACAGAGTTCAAAATAGAGCACAAAATGTTAACTATAAATAATTGTTATAATTATAAAATTAAACACAAATGTAACATGATATAAAAATTCAATAAAAATAAAATTTTGATTTCACAAATTATACTTACAAGGATTGGAAAATGAGAATTTAAAGTATTTTAATTTCTTTTATCATATAGAAAGTCATTGCAGGGTACTTAATTTATAACTAAAAATTACAATTTTGAATACACCTTTGAAAAATTTGAAGTATATGGAAAGACATATTAATTAGGAATATATTCAGTTGCAAGTACACACTAGCCAACTAATAGTAGCTTCAATTACTGTTATTTAAAATTTTTTTCTAATATCAAGACTTACAGAGTAGTTTTTGTGTTCTTTCAGTAAGTAAATAATGTTGGAAGATATATCTACAAGTCTTGGGCCTTCCCTCATGCTCACAGATGACTGCTGCGACAGCAGCCTGCTGACTGCATCCATGTAGGAGGAAGGAGAAAGGGAAAGTCAGTCACTCTAATAGGCTTCTGCTTATATCTCATTGGCCAGAACTCGAATGGCTTGCTGAACTTTTACTCATGCACAGCAAATGTTAAATAAATATTTGCTAAATGTCTAAATGAATAAAACGTAGTATCTGAGGTTAGGACAAGCATATATTTTAATAAGTTAAAGACTGTTAAAATGAGCTGAAAAATAAAAGTACATCTAAAATAAAAGGACAAAGACATAAATAGAAGTAAAATTGTTATAGGAAAATTTTCCACACCCTTCTCATATTTTGAAAGATTAGAGAACCAAATATTAAGGACAAAGACAGATAATGTAGTTTAACAGGGTTAAATAATAAGATTATTTAACAAGAATGAATTAATGAATATTAAAAATAGAATACACATTTAAAACATTCACAAAGCATATACAATTGAAGAATATAATGAAAACCTCAGTGGATTTCAAAATACAGATATAGAATGATTACATTTTCTGACACCTTTGACTTTTGATCAAATA
The DNA here is from genome assembly GCF_001704415.2 of Capra hircus. NCBI lineage: Eukaryota > Metazoa > Chordata > Mammalia > Artiodactyla > Bovidae > Capra > Capra hircus. The sequence continues at coordinate 24,032,030 of NC_030823.1, read as the reverse complement.
ATTAAAACAAACAAAAATATTCAATTGCACGATAATTTCTTAACTACCGAACTAAAGAAAAAAATTAAATTATTTCTATAGGTCATGAAATAATACTGAGAAAATATTAAATTGTGATATGAGGCTAGAATTATACTTATGGTCAAATTCAGTATGTTATGTGCTTTTATGATTAAGCAGAAAAGGAAGACAGTGATTTTTGCATTTCAAAACAAAAATACAAATTTAAGTAAAGTAGGGAGGAATAATAAAAATAAAAGCAGATACTAAAGAGTTGATGAACAGAAGCATAATAACTGGTATTGGTTAAAAAGTTTGAGGGTCAATCTATTAAAAAATACTTATAAAACAGACCAAGAATAATAAAGCGAAAATGAGAGGGTACTCAAAAATAAAACTGAGAAATAAGAAGTAGGCTATAAAATAGACCTGTATAAAATAGAGAAGAAATTTATTAGAGTTTTCTTTGTACAACTCTATGGCAATAAGTTTGAAAATCTGGATTATCTAGATTAAAAATGTAATTGACTCAATATGATTTAAAAAAATGATGGAAGACTAAATAGAAAAATAGCTTTGGAAGAAAGTAAATGCAGTATAAAGAATTATTTCCACAAAGACTTATTTTACTGGTATTTTTTCCCACAAATTGTCAAGATATTGATAATTCCGATACTACATAGAAAATTATAGAAATCACGGATCATAGATTTCTTTCAGAAATAGAAAATCATAGTATGCAAATAATTTATTGGGCTAGCTTAACCTTGCTGTAGTATCCAAATAAGGTAAAACAAAGCAGCACAGGTATAGAACTGAGAGTTTTTAAATGTATTTCTTGGCTACCTTCATAAATTATTGGGAATGTTTGTAAAAATTTCAGATTCCGAGGCCCCACTACTCACAGATCAGAGTCGTTAAGTATGGGGCCCAGGAATATAGTTCTTTTTTAAAATATTCTTGATTATCAATTTAATATAGAAAAGTATAGTATATAGCAGAAAATTAATTTTGAAACTCTTAGAAAATCTTTGCTTATATTACATTTTAATAGAAGTGGCATTCAAACAGATTCAAACAGTACAGAGAGTATAACAAAAAGTGTCCTTGACACTATCCCTCTGTACCATCTTGTTTAAATTCAGTCCCCAAAGGTAACATTCTAGTATGAAAAGTAAAAATTATGTACACACCAGTATCTATCTTTATCTATCTTTCAATATATCCATAAGAGTGTCCAGACTATGTTCACTTCTTTGCAACTTGCTTTCTTTCATTTAATAATTTATATTGAAAATTTTTTGTATCAGCACACACAGATCAATCTATTTTTTAAATGGCAATATATTTTTCTATCAAAAGCACATATACCCAGTACTAGACATAAAATAGATAACCAACTAGGACTTTTGGTATAGCATAGGGCACTGTACTTATATTTTGTAATAACCTATAAAGAGAAAGAATCTTAAAAGGAATATTTTCTATACATATATCACTTTGTTATACATCTGAAACTAATACAACATGGTAAATCAACTATTTTTCAGTTTAACAATGAATGTAATTTGTTTAGCTAGTCTTCTGTTGGCTAATACATTGATTGCTTTGGTTTAGTTTTGCATTTTCTACATATATTTTGTGAATAGAACCATATGGTAAATCCTTAGCAGCAGAATTGCTGGATCTAATATGCATGGACTTTTAATTTGATAACCATTGCCAAGTCCTTCTCTAGAAACAATAAGGGATATTAAGTGCTTATTTTGCCATATCTTTGCCAGGACAGGGTGTTAATAGGCTTAAATCATAAATCTGAATTGTATTTCTTTAATTATCAAAGATCATGTCATCTGGTCCCATCACTTCATGGGAAATAGATGGGGAAACAGTGGAAACAATGTCAGACTTTATTTTGGGGGGGCTCCAAAATCACTGCAGATGGTGACTGCAGCCATGAAATTAAAAGATGCTTACTCCTTGGAAGGAAACTTATGACCAACCTAGATAGCATATTGAAAAGCAGAGACATTACTTTGCCAACAAAGATCCGTCTAGTCAAGGCTATGGTTTTTCCGGTAGTCATGTATGGATGTGAGAGTTGGACTGTAAAGAAAGCTAAGCACTGAAGAATTGATGCTTTTGAACTGTGGTGTTAGAGAAGACTCTTGAGAGTCCCTTGGACTGCAAGGAGATCCAACCAGTCTATTCTAAAGGAGATCAGTCCTGGGTGTTCTTTGGAAGGACTGATGCTGAAGCTGAAACTCCAGTACTTTGGCTACCTCATGCGAAGTGTTGACTCATTGGAAAAGACTCTGATGCTGGGAGGGATTGGGGGCAGGAGGAGAAGGGGACAACAGAGGATGAGATGGCTGGATGGCATCACTGACTCAATGGACGTGAGTTTGAGTGAACTCCGGGAGTTGGTGATGGACAGGGAGGCCTGGCGTGCTGCAATTCATGGGGTCACAAAGAGTCGGACATGACTGAGTGACTGAACTGAACTGAATTATCAAAGAGGTTGGGCATGACTTCAAATTATGTTGTTCATCTATAGATTTTTTTTTCCTCTCATAAACTACTTACTTGTAAATGTTGCTTACTTTACCACTGGATTTCTTCTTTTGGTAATTGATTGCTTGAGCACTTTGTAAAATATGGAATTGATCTGTCAATTCATTATTTTTTATAACAAATTTCCATTTGTCTTTTGGCCATGAAGCATTTTTTTTTTCTATTAGGGAATTAAAATTGTTTGATACTCAAATGTATCTTTCTCTTCTGCCACAGCTTCTGGATTATGTAATCTTCATTTTTTAAAATTGTTCCTAAAGTGATACTTCTGCTTTCTCACATGTGAGATCTTTTACTATAGACTGATCTCAATTACAAACGTGTGTGAAAATCTATATTTTTGTAAACAATCCCACTATTGGGATATTTTTGCAACTTACCCACTACAATGAAATAGTCTATCCTAAACTTTGAGAATGATTTATTAAAAGGGAATCCATTAATGCAGTGTTAGTCACACAGTCAAGTCCAATTCTTTGTTACCCATAGACTGCAGCTGCCAGGCTCCTTCATGGAATTCTTCAGGCAAGAATACTGGAGTGGGTATTCCCTTCTCCAGGAGATCTTCCCAACCCAGGGATCGGACTTAGGTCTCCTGTATCGAAAACAGATTCTTTACGGTCTGAGCCACAAGGGAAACCCTAGTACATTACAACACATCAGTATTTCAAGACACAAAATATGGTAATTTCAACAGATATAATATATATATATGTACATATATATACTACAAAACATTTCTTTACAGATAAAAAGGAAACTCTTAGAAAACTAAGGACATAATACTTCTGTAGAAGATTAAGAATAAGTGTAATAAAATACTAGCCAGCATGGTGAAGCACTGGGGACAATTACAATTAAATTCAGAAAGCTGGCCAGGGTTCCTGCTGCTGCCATCATTACTTCGTATTGTTATAAATGTATTGTCCAGCACAACGTGGTAGAAAATGAAAAGAAAAATGCATGAATATTTTATGAGAGAACAAAATTGTTAATTGCAGAAGACGTAAATAAATACAAGGGAAATTCAAGGAAATCCAACTGAAAAACTATTAGACAGTGTAATTTTGGAAAGGGAATGTCTCAGTCTGTTGCGGTTGCTATAACAAAATATCACAGACTGAGAGACTTAATAAACATTTATTTCTCCCAGTTCTGAAGGCTGGGAAGTTCAAGGTCAAGGTGTTGGCAGATACAATGTCTGTTGAGTCCCATTTTCTGGTTATAGATAGCTGTTTTCTCTCTGTGACCTCACATGGTAAAAAGGGGCCAGAGAGCTCTCTGGACTTTCTTTTATAAGAACACTAATTCTATTCAAGAAGGCTCCACCCTCAAGACCTAAACACTTCCCAAAGGCCTTACCTCCAAATACCATTACACTGGGGGTCAGGTTTCAACATATGAATTGAGGGGTGAGGGTGCAAACATTCAGTCTATAGCAGAGAAGCAGCTAAAAGTAAAGCTTAATTAATGGGGAAAAAGAGTTTCTTAGCTTCTCTCAGAATAATAGTCCAAAGCAAAGTTATTGCAATATACGTGGAGCTTTTCCAAAGAAACGTCAAAACTCAGTTAATTATATAAAAGTAAATATGAACATAAGAATAGGCTTGTCATGTCCTTAGATGGGAGGGTTAAATACTTTAAAGACGTTAACTTTTCTCAGATTAATTTTTATCAGTATTATTTCAGTGAAAATCTCAGTTTGGGCTGTAATTTAATAAAAGAGTTCTGAAGTTTATCGCCAAGAATAAACCAATAGGAATAGCAAAATTTATATTGTAAAGGAATAGTAGTGCTGAAATGTTAGTTGCTAAGTTGTGTGCAACTATTTGTGACCCCATGGACTGTAACCTGCCAGGCTCCTCTGTCCATGGGATTTCCCAGGTAAGAATACTGGAGTGGATAGCCATTCCCTTCTCCAAGGGGTCTTCCCCACCCAGGGATCAAACCTGGGTCCCTGGCATTGCAGGCAGATTCTTTACTGTCTGAGCCATCAACAAAGCCCAGGAGTGCTGAAGGAGAGACTTTAATCTATTAGGTTTCAATATGCTTCAGGATGATATTGCCATTAAAACAACATATGCCTCAAGGTAAGTTTCAAAACATACTCAAGCATAGGTCCTTGGTGACTCATCTGAGACTCTTTGGGCTAGGTGTGTTTTGGAATTTAAAATCTGGAGTTTAAACCTTCAAAAATTGTGAATCACTGTTACATACTTGAAACATATACTATTGCATATCAACTATACTTAAATAAAAACAAATAAAAATTGAATTTTAGTAAGGCAATTTGGTTATATCCTAAAAAAATATTTAATTCTTCCAGTCAGTCTAGACAAGAATCTTCTGCAATGAAAGTGGTAAATAGTCTCTTACTGATTCAGCTCATGCTTTGCTCCTGAATGAATGTTTGCATCAAACTCATGATTAAAAAATTTGGTGGGGTGGGGGGGGGACTTCCCTGGAGGTCCAGTGGGTAAAACTCTGCTCCCAAATGCAGGGGGCTGGGTTTCATCCCTGGTTGGGTAGCTAGATCCCATATACCCCAACTATGAAATGCACATGCCGCAAATAAAAAGATCCTGGGAGCTGCAACTAAGATCCAGTGCAGTCGAAATAAATATTATAAACAAAACCCTCTGTTTCCTGAACTTTTGGAATTGTGGGTTACAGACTGTGGGACTGTATGTATGTCAAAGGCTGTATGTATGTATGCCTGGAGCTGATTCTGAAATGGAGATTTGGTTGCAGGCTACTGGTTAGGAAGTGCTATTCAGATCTGCCAGAATGGAAGAAGATGGAAGTGAAATTGGGCAAAGGGAAGAGCTTACGTGTGAATCAGTCCCAAGAAGGGCTTTGGCATTACAGGGAGCTGTGGGGCTGGGACAGCCCTTAGAGTTGTCCTGGACTGGGGGAGAAGCCTGGACCTTTATACTCTGGTAACAGTCCATTGCTGGATGAGGGTTGCCTCTGGAAGATATGACCCAGGGCAAGACAGTTTTGTTTCATTTTTTTTTTTTTCTGTTGAGACAATTGCCAAAAGAGGTCTGGCAACTGAGGGCTGTCTTTCTGAAACTGAAGAACCAATCCTTTATTCCCATAGGGGAGTCTGAGTGATTCATCAACATTACTGCATGCATGAGAATTTAACATGTGATAATGGAAACATCACAAACAGATGGATTAGTCAGCAAATAGTTTGGAGAATGATCTCCAGTAAAATTTTCACCTCATACTATGTGCAAAATAAACACAAGATGGATTATAAAGTTAAATATAAAAACAAAATAATTACTAAAAACCAAATAATTAAAAATAGAAAACAAGGATAAATGTTCTCTAGTCTTTTTACAGTGGAGATGAAATTGTAAAATGTGGAGGAAATAATAAAGTAAAAGCAGAAATTTAATTATAATTAAATTAAAAAATTAATATTAAAATCATAAACAAAATTAAAAAACAAAAATCAAATGAGGAAAAATATTTGCAGCGTAGGTAGCAAAACTTAATACACATATGTATGTACTTATCATAAACATAGGGCTTCCCCAGTGGCTCAAAGGCAAAAAATCTGCCTGCAATGCAGGAGATGCTGGAGACACCAGTTCGATTTCTGGGTCGGGAATATCCCCTGGTGGAGGGCATGGCAAGTCACTCCAGCATTCTTGCCTAGGGAATCCCATGGACAGAGGAGCCTGGTGAGCTACAGTCCATAGGGTTGCAAAGAGTTGGACACCAAGGAAGCAACTGAGCACGCATGCATACATAAATATATAGCTCATATAAAGCTGATACAAATGGCTCATAGAATAAATAAGAATAACCCAACAGCAAAATGGGCAAAGATTATAGGTTGAGAGTTCTATAAACATATGAAAAACATTTACAAACTAAATTCAGAGAAATTCTAATTAAAATATTGAATCATCAGGACTTCCCTGGTGGTCCAGTGGTTGCTCTGTGCTTCCACTGCTGGGGAAGCAGTTTGCTGTTGTGATGCCATCCAGCCATCTCATCCTCTGTCGTCCCCTTTTCCTCCTGCCCCCAGTCCCTCCCAGCATCAGAGTCTTTTCCAATGAGTCAACTCTTCACAGGAGGTGGCCAAAGTACTGGAGTTTCAGCTTCAGCATCAGTCCTTCCAAATAACACCTAGGACTGATCTCCTTTAGAATAGACTGGTTGGATCTCCTTGCAGTCCAAGGGACTCTCAAGAGTCTTCTCCAACAGCACAGTTTCAAAAGCATCAATTCTTCGGTGCTCAGCCTCCTTCATAGTCCAACTCTCACATCCATACATGACCCCTGGAGAAACCATAGCCTTGACTAGGTGGACCTTTGTTGGCAAAGTAATGTCTCTGCTTTTGAATATGCTATCTAGGTTGGTCAAAACTTTCCTTCCAAGGAGCAAACGTCTTCTAATTTCATGGCTGCAGTCACCATCTGCAGTGATTTTGGAGCCCTCAAAAATAAAGTCTGACACTGTTTCCACTGCTTCCCCATCTATTTCCCATGAAGTGATGGGACCAGATGCCATGATCTTCGATTTCTGAATGTTGAGCTTTAAGCCAACTTTTTCACTCTCCTCTTTCACTTTCATCAAGAGGCTTTTTAGCTCCTCTTCCCTTTCTGCCATAACGGTGGTGTCATCTGCATATCTGAGGTAACTGATATTTCTCCCAGCAATCTTGAGTCCAGCTTGTGCTTCTTCCAGCCCAGCGTTTCTCATGACGTACTCTGCATGTAAGTTAAATAAGCAGGGTGACAATATATAGCCTTGACGTACTCCTTTTCCTATTTGGAACCAGTCTGTTGTTCCATGTCCAGTTCTAACTGTTGCTTCCTGATCTGCATACAGATTTCTCAAGAGGCAGGTCAGGTGGTCTGGTATTCCCATCTCTTTCAGAATTTTCTACAGTTTATTATGATCCACATAGTCAAAGGCTTTGGCATAGTCAATAAAGCAGAAATAGGTGTTTTTCTGGAACTCTCTTGCTTTTTCCATGATCCAGCATTAGAAAAATTAAATACATAAAAATGCTTACAAGATTGTTACAAAGAAATGGTGAATTATAAAACCAAAACTATGATCAAAATATCTATCATCTACTTGTTTTTTTTAATCTCTTTCTCTATCACATCTCTTCATTCCCTTAGGAAAGAGAATAAAATTAAAGCAAAGTGTTAAGGGTGCTTATCTCTCATATTAGTGTGTAGCTCTCTTTCCTTTTCTTCAGTATACATTTACTTCAATTTCCAAATATGCACTGAATATGTTACATTAATAATAAAAGAAGATTCAAAATTTATTGCAAGATAAAATAACATGCAGAACTTTTTTACCTGTGAATTTTTTTAAAAAAATTATTGGCATATAGGTGCTTTAGAATATTGTTATTTTCTGCTATACAGCAAAGTGAATCAGCTATATATATGCATATATCCTCTCTTTTTTGGATTTCCTTCCCATTTAGGTCATCACAGAGCACTGAGTAGATAGGGTTTCTGGTGCAATATGGTAGTTTCTTGTTAGTAATCTTTTTCATTTGTGTGTGTGTGTGTGTTAGTTGCTCAATTGTGTCTGATTCTTTGTGACCCCATGGACTGTAGCTTGCCAGGCTCCTCTGTCCATGGAATTCTCCAGGCAAGGATACTGGAGTGTGTTGCCACAGGGAAGTCCAGTAGTGTATATATGTCGATCCCAATCTCCCAATTCATTCCACCCTCAGAGACTGTCATCATACAGAGTGAAGTAAATCAGAAAGGGAAAAATAAATATCAGATATTAATGGATATATGTGGAATCTAGAAAAATGGTCCAGATGAACTATGTGTTCTGTGATCTTATGTAAGAATTTTCAGCCTTTTCTGAGTAGAGGAAACTTTGTACAGTATCTCAACTCAGCCAGATCAAAATTACCTTTCAGCTCACTTGAACTGCCTTTACTGATTGATTGATCAGGAGTAATTGATGATGAGGAGACTGTTGGAGCCCAGATCCCTAGAGGAGAAGGTAGGGAGAAAGCAGGACCTGGGTCCTAGGACAGTAGTCACAGCCTTGAAACAGCTTCTTCCCTTTTTCATTCTAGAAGAGATGGCAGGGTTGCACAATCAGGAAAACACAAGGGCTTTGTATTCCTATGGGGCTTGCCTTTCTATGGGGTTGTTTCAACTTGTAAATATCCAAGAGGTTTTTTCTTAGCACAGTGTCAGCCCCAAGATGAAGCAAAGGGGCAGCAGAATCCAGAGAGGAGGGCTGACCCTCAGTCTTGCAGGCTGAGCCATTCTGGAACTGAGATACTAAACTTATGTGGTTCCGAGGCTCTCAGTTTCTTAAACCTCTGGCCAGTGATGACCTTTTCTAAGTGTAGCTTCTACCCTATTCCCAGGCCTGCTCTACACATGGGCCTTTGCAGTGTTAATGGCACCATCTACCAAAGTCTAATGTATAAATAGGACATTGCTGGCGGAGGGGACTTGGCAATATTTGTACCCATTCTCGAATCCTAGTTCTTCCCAAGGCTGCCCAGTTAATCTCTCTGGGCCCATCCTGCTAACCAGCTAAGTATACTCCATGAATGCAGTCCAAACCAAATATTAGACTGTTAGTCACTCTGAAATATGCCTCAGTCATGTATATGGACAGTGTTTGCAGTTTGGGGTTATCCACATGATCCCAAGCTCATTATCACAGATGACAAAGAACCAACTGTATTCATAACCATGTGAACATTACTCACACGGGCTAGATTTTATAAGCAAGAAAAAACAGAGAAAGACCAAAATAAAGATGAAAATACATGGGGGAGAGGAGTGGGAGTCTGAGACAAAGGAGAAATTGTTGGGATTGGAAGGGACTGAAAAGGGCAGCCTGCACTTCCAACCCCATCATTTCATGGTTTCCCGCTCTTCATAATAAAGAGACAAAGCAGAGGTTGCTGGGGCAGGGAGCTCTTGCCCCAGGAGGAGCTGGGACAGAGACGGGACAGAGACGGGACCAGAACTCGCTCGGGTCCTTCAACTCTCTGTGGGCTGTGCAAGCTCCCCGTTGCCCTTCTAAATAGTGGGAGGAAAAGACGTTGGGTGAGAGTTGAACGAGAGAAGTAAATTCTTTTTCTTTTAAAAAGTAATTTTTATTGAAGTACAGTTGATTTACAGGGATGTGTTAGTTTCTGCTGTACAACAAAGTGAATCAGTTATATATATACATACATCCCCTCTTTTTTAGATTCTTTTCCCACATAGGCCATTACAGAGTACTGAGTAGAGTTCGTTGTACTCTACTTGTAGAGTAGGTTGTTATGAGTTATCTATGTTATATATAGTAATGTGTTTATGCCAATTCCAGTCTCCCAGTGCATCTCCTCTTTCCCCCTTGATAACTATAAGCTTGTTTTCCATATCTGTGACTCCATTTATGTTTTGTAAATAAATTCATTTGTATCATTTTTTCAGATTCCATACCTAAGTTTTATTGTATATTTGTCTTTCTCTGTCTGACTTACTTCACTCAGTATGATAATCTCTAGGTCCATCCACATTGCTGCAGTGCTGTGATTTTATTCTTTTTTTATGACTGAATAATATTCTACTGCATATATGTACCACATTCCTGTATCAATGGATATTTAGGTTGCTATCATGTCCTGGTTATTGTATACAGTGTTTCAGTGAACACTGGGGTGCATGCATGTTTTAAATTACAGTTTTCTCCAGATATACACTCAGGAGTGGGTTTGCTGGATCATATGGTAGCTCTAGTTTTAGTTCTTCAAGGAACATCCATACTGGTCTCCATAGTTGCTATATAAATTTACATTTCTACCAACAGTGTAGGAGGATTCCTTTTAATTCTTTGATGAAGATGTGGATGAAGAATGTCACCTGCTGTATCAGTAAACAAAGGATGTTGCCACTACCAAACCATCAGTCACTGCAGCTGCCCCCAGAAGAGCATGCTGATGAAATTCAGGATGGGAACTCTCAGGATGCTGGCCCTAGATAGCTAAGGTGCACATCAAAAGAATGATTTCAATGACCCCAAACTCTTATATCATCTCTTCCATGGAAACCCGCTAAATTCATTAATTTGAGAGATCTGTGTTTAATTAATTATAATATTTTGATGTTTGAGTTTTTGTTGCAAAAACTCCTATATATACTGGCTCTTTCCTCATCTCTTTGGAGGAGTCCCTCAGAGGTGCCTGAGAGGCTGCCTCCTGAGCTTAAGTCCCCAGAAAGTCTGCTGAATAAAACAATTCTCAACTTCTAGGTTGTGCTTTTTCCCCCCCTCTTCGGTTGACAGAGGTAAAGATGAAGTCAGCGACTTGATTTTCAAAATGAACAGGATATGTCATCATTTCTATTTACTCATCACTTTTGGAGACAGTGCAGCTGCTTATGAGTGGATCTACAGGTACCCTACTTTTTTCACATCTTGCCTCTGTCTGGGTTCCTTGGAGCCTCAGGATGGCCCCATGCTGATCTGTGCTGTGATGGTGCGGTGACATCACTTATCTGCTACTATCCCCTTGGTCAGCCCTCCAGATTTCCTCTGGTTCCACTGGGTGGCCTGGACTGAAGCCCTGTCTTCTCCGAGGACAGCTGTGGCCCAAACTCTCTTGCCCTGCTTGTCTCACACCATACAGTCTAAAGAGGATCTGATTTCAAGCCATCTGGCTCTCTTTTGTCTATCACGTGAGTGCAGTTTTTGTCTGAGAATGCCACTCTTCTTCCTGACAATACTGGAAAGAGCTCTTCCTTCTCTTCAGAGGGTGTAGATTTGGAAGAATCCTGAGAAATTTAAATCAAGTTTCCCTACGTCCTTTGCAAAGGAGTTTGGAATCCCCAAGAGGCTTTGCAGCTTTAAGGAGAGGGTCTGCTTCTGAAACATCCTCCTAGGAAACGCAGACCTTCAGGGCTTGATCTACTAAATTCATACCTATTATGTGGTTTCTAGGAGCTTGGCCAAGGGAACAAGGTAGGTAGCCTGACAATGCTTAGAATTCTAAGTACATGTGGGCTTTCCCAGGGCTCCTCTAGTCCCTGAGATATTACAGACAGCAGAGCAAGAGTTTGGTCCAAGTTTTCATCATTGCTGTTCTGAGCTTCTCGTCATCTCCTTACTGCCCCCTCTCCCTACTATTATTAATGCTTCATCAATGCCTGAAAAAGACCTCTTTTCCCATCACAGAAGCTTTTAAAGTGGGAAAAGTGGGATGGAGTTATTTCCATTTCCATGGCACGTCATGGCCTGGAGGGACACATGGGAGCTCTGGCTGTGCCCCCTCCATAGTCCCCTTCTTAGGTCATTTCCTGACACTACCTACATCAGTTCTTAAATCCTGGCTGCTCACCCAATCTTACCTCTGGGACTTTGTTGATTTAGCCTCCTCTATGGATCTGGGGAAACTGTCCATTCTCTTCCAGGGAAAATCTTAGTGACTGTTTGAGACCAAGTCAGATATCCTGTCTTTGGGAGGTGTTGCATCAGAGTCCGGACCACATTGACTGGAGCACGGGCGCTCCCATGAACTAGCTCTGGGAGCATAAGGAAATTTATTATGCCCAACTGTGCTCAACTTTAACTTGTGAAAAAAAAAATCTACTTCATGAAATTGATAGAGGGTAAGGAGACGTATGTGAAGCAACTCACTTGGTACCTGGCAAGTCATCAATAACCCCCCTCCGCCATTTTTCCTTTCTGCTGCATTAGTGAGAGCTTCTTTTTTCTTCCCTTCTGTTCTCCGAAGGTCTTTCCAAACTCCTCAGAAGGGTTCACTGTGCTCCTGTGCAGCCATTGGGTACATAAATTTAAACTTTGTTTAAGTTTTTCTGGACTCTTCTAAAACTACACACACTGAATGGAAGGAAGAGCTCTTCCTAATTTCTTTTGCTTGAGGTAAGAGCTTTGAAGGCAGAACTCGAGTACTCCAATTCCCAGGTCTAGGCTAGTCACCAGACTGAGGCAAGCAAGGACTCAAAAACCACTGGGTAAAGTAGTGAAAGGACAATGCAGAGAATCTCTCCAGGGGAAGGCAGAAAGGACTGAGCGCAGGTGATGTGTCTCTTAGTGGGAACAGAGCTATGGTTCTATTCCTTGAATTCTTGACCACGTTGGGAAAGACCTCATGGTTCAGAGTTATGGGGATGTCAAAGAGTTGGAAGGGATATTGGATATCAGTAGAGTTTCAAACTCTTGAGTCAGGCAGGCCCCAGGTCCAAGGTGGAGACAGACAGAGGCATGTCCTGATATCTGTCAGTTTCTTGGGCCGGGGCTCTCCTGGTCCCCCAGTCTGCCTCCCCCAGACCTCAGAGAGGAGGAGGAGAGGGCAATGCTGTTTCAGCAGGAGGGCTTGCAAAATTCTCATTATTTCCACTGTTTCCGAAGGTCAGGGCTTCAGATGGGTCAGGATAGAGCCTAGACCAGCCTCACTGGCTGGAGGTAGGCACTTTGTAATACTTAGGAGAAGGTGAAGAAAGAATGTCCCTCTCCAGATTCCGTATTTGCTATGACCACATGCCTCCCCGCCTCCAAGTGCTTTTCACATTGACTACCCTGTCCTCAGGCATGCCCTGCTAAGGAGATAGCTTCCTTCCCTTTAATGAGAGGAAACCCAAGGCCCAGAGGAATGAAGCCATTTCCCTTGGATGCCTCAGTGAGTCAGTGGGGAGGCTTTAAATAGAACCCACCTCCCTGCCACTCCCACTACTTACGCGTTAGACCACACTCTCTTCTGAGAACAGGAATGCAAGCCCTGTACATTCCTTCTAAGGACAAAATGTACCTCTTGGAATTAGCCATGGGATTTCAGATTGAATGGCATGAGTAAGGGAGGGAGGGGAATGAGAACCAGGAAGATGAAAGTGGTTTTTCTTTCCTTCTCTATTTAGACAGCACATAAATTTTTTTCTTTGTACATCATAATTTTTCCTTCAAGCAGATAACATCTATTTATTTTATTTTATTTATTTTGGTAGTGCTGTGTGGCATGCAGGATCTTGGTTCCCTGATCAAGGATTGAACTTGTGACCCCTGCCTTAGGGAGAGCACAGAGTCTTAACCACTGGGCCACTGGGAAGTCCCTAGACAGTACATTCTGGAGAGCCTAGGTGTCAGGGGAAGGTGACCTAATCCTGGCACTTTGTACATTTAAGTGGTTACCCACAGGAGCCAAGGCCACTCATTCCAGATTGTCGTGTGGCCAATGCTCCTTGCATGGCAAGTAGTGACTGGCAAAGAGGGCTCAGTCTTCTAATCTCATTTAATATATTCTGTTTCTCAACCTAAATGTCCATTGACAGAAGAAGGGATAAAAAGATGTGGTACCTGTATACGATGGAATACTACTCAACCATAAAAAAGGATGAAATAGTGCCATTTGCAGCACCATGGATGGATCTAGAGATGATTATACTAAGTGAAGTAGGTCAGAAAGAGAAAGACAAATACTATATGCTATCACTTACATGTTGAATCTCAAATACAACACAAATGAAGTTATTTGCAAAACAGAAACAGATCACAGACATGGAGAATGGCAACTTGTGGTTGCCTGGGCTGGTGGCAGGGAAGGGAAGTACTGGGAGTTTGGGATTATCAGAGTCAAACTATTATATATAGAATGGATGAAGGTCCTACTGTATAGCAGCAAGGTCCTACTGTATAGCACAGGGGGCTGGATTCAATACCCTCTGATAAACCACAATGGAAAATAATATAGGAAAGACTATATATGTAAAAGATAAAATAAAAATTCTGCTTTTAACAGAGGCCAGGAAACAGTATCTTATTTAATCCCTAAAACAGTTCTGTGAGGTTGCTGCTGCTGCTCCTGCTGCTGCTGCTAAGTCGCTTCAGTCGTGTCCGACTCTGTGTGACCCCGTAGATGGCAGCCCGCTAGGCTCCTCTGTCTCTGGGATTCTCCAGGCAAGAACACTGGAGTGGGTTGCCATTTCCTTCTCCAATGCATGAAAGTGAAAAGTCAAAGTGAAGTCGCTCAGTCGTGTCCGACTCTTAGCGACCCCATGGACTGCAGCCTACCGGGCTTCTCCGTCCATGGGATTTTCCAGGCAGGAATACTGGAGTGGGGTGCCTGTGAGGTTATTATCATCTTATTTCTATAGCTGAGAAAACTGAGTCTCTCAGAAGGCAAATAATTTGTCTGGGTCACTCAGTGGCCAGTGGCTACATTTTTAATGGAAAGTGTAGCCAACTGAGCTGCTCTCTAAACCTGTCCTTGCCCCTTCACCAGTCTTTTCCAAAGTGTGGTCCCCAGACCAGCGGCAATTGCATCGTCTGGGAAATTGTTAGGAAAGCCAATTCTTAGGCTCCACCCCAGACTTAGAAATCAGAAAATCCAGAGGTGGCGGCCCAGGAATCTGTTCTAACAGTTCCTTTAGGGAATCCTGATGAAGTTTAAGTCTGAGAACCAAAAAAAAAAAAAGTGTGAGAATCACTGTTTGGTGCCTAGAGGAGCAGGGACACCCAGTGAGGAGCCGACGAGGGCAGCAGGAAGGGGCAGGGAACAGCCCAGGCAGGACAGAGTGTGGCCAACAAGGAGGGGACACCCTCAGCCAAGCCCCTTCCCTGCACCGCTGTGGGAAACACAGGCAGCCAAAGAATCACAGTGAAAGAGTTAAAGGTCCTAGAGAGGCATGTTTGTGGGCGGGGAGCGCGGCAGGGGCGGGGGCTGGGGGGAATTAAAATAAGGCAGCGGCAAATGAGGACTTCCTGAATGCTATGCTGATGAGTCTTGAATCATCCACAGCAGCTAATAAGAAAGAGAAGAGGGAGAAAGGCAATGAATAAAATGGAGAGAGGATTAAGCAATGCAGGGACGTCAAGCAAGACTAAAGAAAGTGTTACGTAGGCTTTGGTAGAAAAATATTAACAGGTGACGTGGATACCTCTTGTGGACTGAATGTTCCTGCCATGCCTGGAAGAGTTCTGAGTTGCTTTAACTTTAAACAAACGATTTGTGACTAGATAGATAAGGCCCCACGGATATTTTATCACTGATACTCTCAACTGGAAGGGGTGGTGTCAGAGTTACCTGGCCTTTTCTTTTAATCAAAGGACTATGTTCAGATGCCACATCAGAATGATTGAAACAGAATCATGGGATCTTAGGGGCTGGTAGGGGAAAGGTTAGCTGTTGATTTTGACAAAACTTTCTGAGTGACTCCGACACGTCTTTTACTACATCCCACACAAACACGTACTAACATAGATACATGCGCAACTTCTATTTGATTTTAAAATTGAAAGAAAATACAACACAACAAGTATACCTGTCACCCTTCCAGTGATACTTCTGTAGAATCTCAGAGGTGTGGGGACCTCCACCCCCTCGGGGTTGAGCACCTCCAGAATTGGCTTTCCATGGCAGGCGCAGGGCTCTGTTATCCATCTGAGGTCAGAAGGCACGGCCTGCAGCTCTGGCCACCCCGACTCCTTCATACCATTGTTTTGAAATTCAGAAGAGTTTTAAATTGGAATTGGCTGGGCCAAACTTAGAAAAAAATGTTTTCCTTTTTGAAGGGCTTCTGGGCCCTCTGCCCTGGGTTTCCAAGCTGGAATGTGTGTGGGTGTGTGTGTGCATGTGTGTACATGTGTGTACATGAATGTGTGTGTGTGTATGTGTGTCTATATGAGAAGTACATCACTCAGGGAGCTTCTCTCCTCCCCCACCCATTCACTGTCACAGTGATGCTGACACTTGTGCTCTCTGGGGTTGTGTTATATACAGAATGTAAAAATCCTCCAGGTGATATGGGGGCAGGTGTAGGAACCAAAGGTGTTGTGGGTGCTTAGAATGGGATTAAGGATTTGGACTAGTTCCTCCAGTTTTGGTGTATAAGTGGTTTCTATGTAAGCACCTGACATTGGTCATTTGTGGCTTTGATGTGACGTCTCCTGTGGTCTCATGATCCCAGCTGCTTCTATGGGATTCTTTGTTGTTGCTGTTCAGTTGCTCAGTCATGTCCAACTCTTTGTGATCCCATGGACTGCAGCACACCAGACTTCCCTGTCCATCACCAACTCCCAGAGCTTGCTCAAACTCATGTCCATTGAGTCAGTGGTGCCATCCAACCAACTCATCTCATTCTCTGTCATCCCCTTCTCCTCCTGCCTTCAATCTTTCCCAGCATCAGGGTCTTTTATAATGAATCAGCTCTTCGTATCAGGTGGCCAAAGTATTGGAATTTCAGCCTCAGCATCAGTCCTTCTAATGAATATTCAGGATTCTTTTCCTTTAGGATTGACAGGTTTGAACTCCTTGCAGTCCAAGGGACTCTCAAGAGCCTTCTCCAACACCACAGTCCAAAAGCATCAATTCTTCAGCATTCAACCTTCTTTATAGTCCAACTCTCACATCCATACATGACTACTGGAAAAACCATAGCTTTGGCTAGACAGAACTTTGTTGGCAAAGTAATGTCTCGGCTTTTAAATACGCAATCTAGGTTTGTCATAGCTTTCCTTCCAAGGAGCAACCATCTTTTAATTTCATGACTGCAGTTACCATCTGCAGTGATTTTGGAGCCCAAGAAAATAAAGCTGGTCATTGTTTCCAATGTTTCCCTATCTATTTTTCATGAAGTGATGGGACCGAATGCCGTGATTTTCGTTTTAGAATGTTGAGTTCCAAGAAGTTTATGCCCTATTCAAAGTGAATGAAATAGTCTATCTTATTCTTATTTTACAATGTAAGAAGTCAGTCATGTAGCCACGTGAAACACTACCTTGAGTCTCACTCAGTAAAAAAACCAGAGAATGGCTTAAGAGTCAGGTTTTGTTAATAGCTCTTTTCTATAAAGATAGGAAAGGCAGTCAAATCTGAGCATTCAGATTCCTTTGACATGTTTTTTGTTTTTATTTCCAAAGATATTAAATTTAAAAGTGCTGAACTCCTTAATTTATAATGATGTGACAATAAGTGTGCATGTGTGTGACACGTGCAGTCACGCACATACACAACCTACACACAGGGACATAAAAGCAAGACGTCAACCTCAATATGAACCCATAGCAGCTTCAGAGGCCCAGGGTGACAGATGTCACTGGTGATTCATACCCATGAATCACTTATCTCAGCTCATTGAGGAATGGCATGATGCAGCCCACACGACAGAACACATTTGTTCTTTTTTGGTAAATCCCTAAAATTCTGAGCAGCTGCTTTGTTCCTTATACGTTCCATCCTGGTAGCGGGGTAGAAACAGTGGCTGGTGTGTATTTTGGCTGCAGTTACACAGCACGGGGTGGTTCCCTTCACGGTACAGGGTGGCCCTCCTACTTAGCCTGTAGCCCATGATGAGACCTTGCCTTGCTTTTCTGGGTTCAGTCCTTGCTCTTTCTCAACACCAGGCAGCATCAATGTTCAAGTGTAGAACTTATCCAAGACTGGACTTCACAGTGTTTAATTCCTCAGCTTCAAAGTCCTTCAGCTCCACTTAAGCCAGATGAGTCAACCCACGGCCACACTCTAACAGTTGTCATGGTCCAGGATGGCTTTCCTCCCTGAAGCCTTAAAGTCTCTGACAATATTCTCTCCATCAGCTCTTGTGTTCCCTTATTCCCAACAATTATTTTTTTGATCTTTTGGAGATGTTCCCTTTTTTTTCACAGTCTCCCAGCCCTTTTCTGATTTCTCCCTCCATGTTAGATGCTATGCACTATTATTCCACCAAAACAGGTCTTGTCACAGCATCTATAACCCCCATATAACCAAATCCAAAGACCAGTTCTCAGTCATGACCTTACTTGACATTTTACCATTTGCCACCATGATCACTCTTTTTGAAAAGACTTTCTGTACTTCACTTTTAAGACACCACACCGTCTTGATTTTTATCCTGTCCTGTCCTGTGCTCAGTCACTCAGTTGTGTCTGACTCTTTGCGACCCCATGGACTATAGCCCACCAGGCTCTTCTGTCCATGGGATTATTCAGGTAAGAATACTGGGGTGGGTTGCCATTTCCTGCTCTAGGGGATCTGCCCGACCCAGGGATTGAATGCATGCCTCCTCATTGGCGGGTGGATTCTTTACCACTGTGCCACCTGGGAAGCTTGATTTCTGTCCTAGTGTTACTTATTTTTGGTCTCCAGTCACCTTTCCTGGCTTCTCCTATTTTCCTAACCTCTTAATATTTGAGTGCCCTAGAACTCAGAGCTCATCCCTCATTGTTATTTATATTCACTCCCTAGGTAATGGCATCTAATCTGATGGCTTTAGATGTGAACTATTATGTACAGACAGGATAAGCAACAAGATCCTACTGTATAGCACAGAAGACTATGTTCAATATCTTGTGATAAACCATAATAGAAAAAAATATTAAGAAGAATGTAAATATACATGTATAACCAAATCACTTTGGTGTATACATTAATACAAAGTTATAAAACAACTATACTTGAAAAAACTGAAAAGAATAATCTGATGGCTTTGATCAGCATCCACATTCTGAGAAACCCTCTAGCCTGGATCTCAACACTAAACTCCAGGTTGTTATGTCCAGTTGAATGTCTAATAAACACCAGCAAACTGATACATCCGGAATCTAACTCCTGATTCCTTTCCACCTTCACTCACCAATCTTTCTTAGCGCATTAAAATAGTAATTTATCTTTCCGGTTGCACAGGCCAGAAAATTGCCATCATCTTGATCATCTTCTTTTCTTCTCATATCCCCATCCTATCTGTCATCAGGAAATTTATCTTTTAAAGTACATCCCCAATTCAACCAAGCTCACCAGATCTTCTACTAACCATAAATGTGTTGGTCAAAGCCAACAAATTTCTCATCTAGATTATCGCAGGGATCTCATAACTGATCACTCATTGCCATCATTGCCCCTAATAGCATGCAAGCAACTTGTTGAGTGCTCCTTTTAAAATACACAAATACACTTGTGGCTCAGCTGGTGCACTGTGGGAGACCTGGGTTCAATCCCTGGATTGGGAAGATCCCCTGGAGAAGGGAAAGGCTACCCACTCCAGTATTCTGTCCTGGAGAATTCCATGGACTGTATAGTCCATGAGGTCACAAAGAGTTAGACATGGCTAGTGACTTTCTCACACAAAAAAGTAATAATAATAAATGTTATTATTCCCTTTAATAATCAAGGAAATTTGAATATTTTCCCACAGTGGGTGGCTTGTCCCTTCATTCTTTTAATAGTCTCTCAAATGGAGCAAGAGTTTTCAATTTTGATGAAGTCCTGTTTATTTCCTTAATTATTTGCTTTCTTATTTGGCTAGTACTTTTTGTACTAAGAACCCACTTGCAGACTTTTGAACTCACTTGTATATTTTTTGTTTCTTTTCCTGGCAGCATTGCGGTCTGCGGGTTTGAAGATCTCAGTGCTCAGAAAGGAAACGCTTCTCCCAGGGAATAAAGCAGTAGCTGAGTTACATTTAAGATGAGGCTGTTACCTGGCCATTTGGATTTCCTTTTTTTTTTTTAATTTTTTTAATTTTTAATTTTTTAATTTTTTTAATTTTAAAATCTTTAATTCTTACATGTGTTCCCAAACATGCACCCCCCTCCCACCTCCCTCCCCATAACATCTCTGTGGGTCATCCCCATGCACCAGCCCCAAGCGTGCTGTATCCTGAGTCAGACATAGACTGGCGATTCAATACTTACATGATAGCATACATGTTAGAATGCCATTCTCCCAAATCATCCCACCCTCTCCCTCTCCCTCTGAGTCCAAAAGTCTGTTATACACAGCTGTGTTTTTTTTCCTGTCTTGCATACAGGGTCGTCATTGCCATCTTTCTAAATTTCATATATATGTGTTAGTATACTGTATTGGTGTTTTTCTTTCTGGCTTACTTCACTCTGTATAATCGGCTCCAGTTTCATCCATCTCATCAGAACTGATTCAAATGTATTCTTTTTAATGGCTGAGTAATACTCCATTGTGTATATGTACCACAGCTTTCTTATCCATTCATCTGCTGATGGACATCTAGGTTGTTTCCATGTCCTGGCTATTATAAACAGTGCTGCAATGAACATTGGGGTACATTTGTCTCTCTCAATTCTGGTTTCCTCGGTGTGTGTGCCCAGCAGAGGGATTGCTGGGTCATAAGGTAGTTCTATTTGCAATTTTTAAAGGAATCTCCACACTGTACTCCATAATGGCTGTACTAGTTTGCATTCCCACCAACAGTGTAGGAGGGTTCCCTTTTCTCCACACCCTCTCCAGCATTTATTGCTTGCAGACTTTTGGATCGCAGCCATTCTGACTGGTGTGAAGTGGTACCTCATTGTGGTTTTGATTTGCATTTCTCTGATAATGAGTGATGTTGAGCATCTTTTCATGTGTTTGTTAGCCATCCGTATGTCTTCTTTGGAGAAATGTCTATTTAGTTCTTTGGCCCATTTTTTGATTGGGTCGTTTATTTTCCTGGAATTGAGCTTCAGGAGTTGCTTGTATATTTTTGAGATTAGTTGTTTGTCAGTTGCTTCATTTGCTATTATTTTCTCCCATTCTGAAGGCTGTCTTTTCACCTTGCTTATATTTTCCTTTGTTGTGCAGAAGCTTTTAATTTTAATTAGATCCCATTTATTTATTTTTGCTTTTATTTCCAGAATTCTGGGAGGTGGATCATAGAGGATCCTGCTGTGATTTATGTCGGAGAGTGTTTTGCCTATGTTCTCCTCTAGGAGTTTTATAGTTTCTGGTCTTACATTTAGATCTTTAATCCATTTTGAGTTTATTTTTGTGTGGGGTGTTAGAAAGTGATCTAATTTCATTCTTTTAAAAGTGGTTGACCAGTTTTCCCAGCACCACTTGTTAAAGAGATTGTCTTTACTCCATTGTATATTCTTGCCTCCTTTGTCAAAGATAAGGTGTCCACATGTGTGTGGATTTATCTTTGGGCTTTCTATTTTGTTCCATTGATCTATATTTCTGTCTTTGCACCAGTACCATACTGTCTTGATGACTGTGGCTTTGTAGTAGAGCCTGAAGTCAGGCAAGTTGATTCCTCCAGGTCCATTCTTATTTCTCAAGATTGCTTTGGCAATTCGAGGTTTTTTGTATTTCCATACAAATCTTGAAATTATTTGTTCTAGTTCTGTGAAAAATATGGCTGGTAGCTTGATAAGGATTGCATTGAATTTTAGATTGCTTTGGGTAGTACACTCATTTTCACTATATTGATTCTTCCGATCCATGAACATGGTATATTTCTCCATCTATTAGTGTCCTCTTTGATTTCTTTCATCAGTGTTTTATAGTTGTCTATATATAGGTCTTTAGTTTCTTTAGGTAGATATATTCCTAGGTATTTTATTCTTTTCGTTGCAACGGTAAATGGAATTGTTTCCTTAATTTCTTTTTCTACTTTCTCATTATTTGTGTATAGGAATGCAAGGGATTTCTGTGTGTTGATTTTATATCCTGCAACTTTGCTATATTCATTGATGAGCTCTAGTAATTTTCTGGTGGAGTCTTTAGGGTTTTCCATGTAGAGGATCATGTCATCTGCAAACAGTGAGAGTTTTACTTCTTCTTTTCCAATTTGGATTCCTTTTATTTCTTTTTCTGCTCTGATTGCTGTGGCCAAATCTTCCAGAACTATGTTGAATAGTAGCGGTGAAAGTGGACACCCTTGTCTTGTTCCTGACTTTAGGGGAAATGCTTTCAATTTTTCACCATTGAGGATAATGTTTGCTGTGGGTTTGTCATATATAGCTTTTATTATGTTGAAGTATGTTCCTTCTATTCCTGCTTTCTGGAGAGTTTTTATCATAAATGGATGTTGAACTTTGTCAAAGGCCTTCTCTGCATCTATTGAGATAATCATATGGTTTTTATTTTTCAATTTGTTAATGTGGTGAATTACATTGATTGATTTGCGGATATTGAAGAATCCTTGCATCCCTGGGATAAAGCCCACTTGGTCATGGTGTATGATCTTTTTAATGTGTTGTTGGATTCTGATTGCTAGAATTTTGTTGAGGATTTTTGCATCTATGTTCATCAGTGATATTGGCCTGTAGTTTTCTTTTTTTGTGACATCTTTGTCAGGTTTTGGTATTAGGGTGATGGTGGCCTCATAGAATGAGTTTGGAAGTTTCCCTTCCTCTGCAATTTTCTGGAAGAGTTTGAGTAGGATAGGTGTTAGCTCTTCTCGAAATTTTTGGTAGAATTCAGCTGTGAATCCGTCTGGACCTGGGCTTTTGTTTGCTGGAAGATTTCTGATTACAGTTTCAATTTCCATGCTTGTGATGGGTCTGTTAAGATTTTCTGTTTCTTCCTGGTTCCATTTTGGAAAATTGTACTTTTCTAAGAATTTGTCCATTTCTTCCACGTTGTCCATTTTATTGGCATACAACTGCTGATAGTAGTCTCTTATGATCCTTTGTATTTCTGTGTTGTCTGTTGTGATCTCTCCATTTTCATTTCTAATTTTATTGATTTGATTTTTCTCTCTTTGCTTCTTGATGAGTCTGGCTAATGGTTTGTCAATTTTTTTTATCCTTTCAAAGAACCAGCTTTTGGCTTTGTTGATTTTTGCTATGGTCTCTTTTGTTTCTTTTGCATTTATTTCTGCCCTAATTTTTAAGATTTCTTTCCTTCTACCAACTCTGGGGTTCTCCAATTCTTCCTTTTCTAGTTGCTTTAGTTGTAGAGTTAGGTTATTTATTTGACTTTTTTCTTGTTTCTTGAGGTATGCCTGTATTGCTATGAACTTTCCTCTTAGCACTGCTTTTATAGTGTTCCACAGGTTTTGGGTTGTTGTGTTTTCATTTTCATTAGTTTCTATGCATATTTTGTTCTTTTTTGATTTCTTCTGTGATTTGTTGGTTATTCAGAAGTGTGTTGTTCAACCTCCATATGTTGGAATTTTTAATAGTTTTTCTCCTGTAATTGAGATCTAATCTTAATGCATTATGGTCAGAAAAGATGCTTGGAATGATTTCGATTTTTTTGAATTTATCAAGTTTAGATTTATGGCCCAGGATGTGATCTATCCTGGAGAAGGTTCCATGAGCACTTGAAAAAAAGGTGAAATTCATTGTTTTGGGGTGAAATGTCCTATAGATATCAATTAGGTCTAACTGATCTAATGTATCATTTAAAGTTTGCGTTTCTTTGTTAATTTTCTGTTTAGTTGATCTGTCCATAGGTATGAGTGGGGTATTAAAGTCTCCCACTATTATTGTGTTATTGTTGATTTCCCCTTTCATACTTGTTAGCATTTGTCTTACATATTGTGGTGCTCCTATATTGGGTGTATATATATTTATAATTGTTATATCTTCTTCTTGGGTTGATCCTTTGATCATTATGTAGTGGCCTTCTTTGTCTCTTTTCACAGCCTTTGTTTTAAAGTCTATTTTATCGGATATGAGTATTGCCACTCCTGCTTTCTTTTGGTCTCTATTTGCATGGTATATCTTTTTCCAGCCCTTCACTTTCAGTCTGTATGTGTCCCTTGTTTTGAGGTGGGTCTCTTGTAAGCAGCATATAGAGGGGTCTTGTTTTTGTATCCATTCGGCCACTCTTTGCCTTTTGGTTGGGGCATTCAACCCATTTACGTTTAAGGTAATTATTAATAAGTATGATCCCGTTACCATTTACTTTATTGTTTTGGGTTCGGGTTTATACACCCTTTTTGTGTTTCCTGTCTAGACAATATCCTTTAGAATTTGTTGGAGAGGGGTTTGGTGGTGCCGAATTCTCTCAGCTTTTGCTTGTCTGTAAAGCTTTTGATTTCTCCTTCGTATTTGAATGAGATCCTTGCTGGGTACAGTAATCTGGGCTGTAGGTTATTGTCTTTCATCACTTTAAGTATGTCTTGCCATTCCCTCCTGGCCTGAAGAGTTTCTATTGAAAGATCAGCTGTTATCCTTATGGGAATCCCCTTGTGTGTTATTTGTTGTTTTTCCCTTGCTGCTTTTAATATTTGTTCTTTGTGTTTGATCTTTGTTAATTTGATTAATATGTGTCTTGGGGTGTTTCGCCTTGGGTTTATCCTATTTGGAACTCTCTGTGTTTCTTGGACTTGGGTGATTATTTCCTTCCCCATTTTAGGGAAGTTTTCAACTATTATCTCCTCAAGGATTTTCTCATGATCTTTCTTTCTGTCTTCTTCTTCTGGGACTCCTATAATTCGAATGTTGGAGCGTTTCATATTGTCCATGAGGTCTCTGAGATTGTCCTCATTTCTTTTAATTCGTTTTTCTTGTTTCCTCTCTGATTCATTTATTTCTACCATTCTATCTTCTATTTCACTAATCCTATCTTCTGCCTCCATTATTCTACTATTTGTTGCCTCCAGAGTGTTTCTGATCTCACTTATTGCGTTATTCATTATATTTTGACTCTTTTTTATTTCTTCTAGGTCCTTGTTAAACCTTTCTTCCATCTTCTCAATCCTTGTCTCTAGGCTATTTATCTGTGATTCCATTTTGATTTCAAGATTTTGGATTATTTTCACTATCAATATTTGGAATTCCTTCTCCGGTAGATTCCCTACTTCTTCCTCTTTTGTTTGGTTTGGTGGGCAACTCTCTTGTTCCTTTACCTGCTGAGTATTCCTCTGTCTCTTCATCTTGGTTATATTGCTGCATTTGGGGTGGCCTTTTTATATTCTGGTAATTTGTGGAGTTCTCTTTATTATGGAGCTTCCTCACTGTGGGTGGGGTTGTATCAGTGGCTTGTCAAGGTTTCCTGGTTAGGGAGGCTTGTGTTGGAGTTCTGGTGGGTGGAGCTGGGTTTCTTCTCTCTGGAGTGCAGTGGAGTGACCGGTAATGGGTTATGAGACATCAAAGGTTTTGGAATAATTTTGAGCTGCCTGTATACTGAAGCTCAGGGGAGTGTTCCCGTGTTGCTGGAGAATTTGCGTGGTATGTCTTGTTTTGGAACTTGTTGGCCCTTGGGTGGAGCTTGGTTTCGGTGTAGGTATGAAGGCATTTGATGAGCTCCTATTGCTTAATGTTCCCTGAATTCAAGAGTTCTCTAATGTTTTCAGGCTTTGGATTTAAGCCTCCCGCTTCTGGTTTTCAGTTTTATTTTTACAGTAGCCTCTAGACTTCTCCATCTATACAGCACCGATGATAAAACATCTAGGTTAAAGATGAAAAATTTCTCCACATTGAGGGACACTCAGAGAGGTTCACTGAGTTACAAGGAGAAGAGAAGATGGAGGGGGTAGTTAGAGGTAACTGGAATGAGATGCGGTGAGATCTAAAGAGGAGAGAGCAAGCTAGCCAGTAGTCACTTCCTTATGTGCGCTCTATAGTCTGGACCGCTCAGAGGTATTTACGGAGTTATACGGGGAAGAGAAGAGGGAGGAAGTAGACAGAGGTGACCAGGAGGATAAGAGAGAGGAATGAGAAGGAGAGAGACAAATCCTGCCAGTAACCAGTTCCTTAGGTGTTCTCCACTGTCAGGAACACACAGCGATTCACAGAGTTGGATAGAGAAGAGATGGGGGAGAAAAGAGACAGAGGCCACCTGGTGGAGAAAAAGGAGAGTCCAAAGGAGGAGAGAGTGGTCAAGCCAGTAATCTCGCTCTCAGGTAAACTTGGGTAGTGAAGTTTGGGTTTTTAAATGTACAAAATTGACAACAAAAACCTAAGAGCAAAGATTAAAAATCTAGAGTAGAGGTTGGATTTTCAAAAATACAATATTAAAGAAAAGAAGCAGAAGGAAAAAGGAAGAAAGAAGAAAAATAACAAGAATTATTAAAACAAACAAACAAACAAACAAACAAACAAACAACAACAACAACAAAAACCCAAAAAACCACCAACAACCATCCAAAGACTATATATGGTGTTTGCCTTAAAAAAAAAAAAAAGGTCTTAAAAAAAAAAAATAGTAATAGTAGGTTATAGAAATAAAAATTAGAGGAGAAATAGAAGACTTAACAATTTTTAAAAAAGTTAGGAAAAAAAAGAAAAAAAAACAAAACAAAAAAAAAAGAAATGATTTAAAAAATAGTAAAAATATATGTGGCCCTTCTCTGATGTTGTGGGCCGTGTGTGATCACTTCCAAGGTGGTTCCCTCTGTTTAATTTCTTCTGTTTGCTGGTTTTTTAGGCTCACAAGTTCAGTCGTGCTGTGGGGAGGGGGGATGCTGCAAACAAATAGCACTGTCGTGTGCACACAGTGTCTCAGCCCCGCTTGACCTGTCCCTTCTAGCGGCGCACAAACCACTCCGGCTCTACGATGCTCAGCCGGGAACCGTCTGGGGCCGGCCCTAGGCTGCGTGCACTTCCCCGGTCCAAGCCGCTCAGGTTCGGAGCTCAGGCAGCCCTCAGAGGAACAGATTCGGCTGGGACTGCGCTTTGTGCCCTTCCCGGTCCGAGTAGCTCAGGAGTTTGGCGAGCGCGATCGCCGCGGCTTGTCACCTTTTCTGCAGCTGCTGCTCAGCTTTCTGGGTGGACCGCTGGCGCACCCCGTGAGGCAGATTGTGACTGTCCAGCACCCCCAGAAGTCTTAGCAAAGGAGCCTGCTTGCAGTTAGGTAAGTAAAGTCTCTCCGGGTCTGCAATTGCCCCTTTCCAGTCCTTACGGCTCTGGCTGGCTGTTCCCGGCGGGGGATGGTCTGCAGCAGGCTTTTTCCATTCCGTCCTTTGTTCTGTGCTCGGTCCTGGCGGTGTCTTATGTTCGAGCTTTTCCTGTGGTAGCTATCCCACAGTCTGGTTTGCTGTTTTTGAAGACAATGGTCTGCTTTTCTGGTTGCCTGATGTCCTCTGCCGGCCTACAGAAGTTGTTTTGTGGAGTTTGCTTGGCGTTGAAATGTTCTTTTGTGGAATTTGTGAGGGAGAAAGTGGTCTTCCCATCCTATTCCTCCACCATCTTTTTCTGAATCCCATTTGGATTTCTTTATACCACTGAACCAACAGGTTGTTCTATGAGATGGAGTGAATGGTACTGATTTCAAAGGGGAAACTGGGTTGCTGCTCACAACAGAGGCAAGGTTTAGGTGTGGTCTGGAACCCAGGGGATTCTCTTGGGTACTTAGTTCTATTCTCCAAAGAAAAGGTTAATGCATATCTTTTAAGGTTCCTGTAGGATCTTAAAAACATGGTTGGGGGGTGGGCAGGACAATTGAGAACTCATACTTTTGAGAATGAAGATCTGGGTTACTCTCCCAGACAAATCATCTTAACCAGCTAAAGTTCTCTTTGGTTGGGGGAAGTGGAAACAAGGAATGGATTGTGGAAGAAGAAAATCATAGAATCAGTCAATTATGGATGGCATTGTGACCAATTATAGAAATGAGGACTTGGTAACTTTATATATTTCTCTTGTTGTATGTCTATTTACATTAGCTAATCATTTTCTTCTCATTTTTATACAAGTAGTTTGAAGTTAACTTTAGAAGTTTGACTTCAGGTAACAGAGACTGTGAGAGCATTTGAGAAAAATTTAAGGTAGCCAGTGACAGATTTACTGACAGCTGGGATTATGCATCTCCATTTTGGGGAATTTCTTTACTCTTTATGAAAGCTGCATCTTATTATATGAAATATATAGGTTTTTTCAGCTTTACTGAGATATAATTAACATATACATTGTATAAGTTTAAGGGATGCAATGTATTGATTTGATATATTTGATATATATTGTGAAATGTAAGGTTATATATTATGTAATATATATAGTATATAAATGTAAGGTTATATATAAATGTAATATATTGTGATAGTAAGGTTAGTTAACACATCCACCAGTTCATATAAATGTCATTTCTTTTGCGGTGAGAACACTGAAGATCTACTCTCTTAGCAAATTTCAAGTACATAATACAGTCTTGTTAACTGTAACTACATTAGATTCCTGGACATAGTCATCTTATATTAAAGTTTGTATTCTTTGACCAACATCTCCCCATTTACCCCCCTACCCCCAGTACCCTGGAACCATCATTCTACTCTGTTTCTATGAGTTTGGGTCATTTGTTTATTCGTTTGTTAATGTAAGAAGTGTATGTATTTACAGAGAAACACACTTCACAGACAGTGTATGGGCCATCTCCAAAGGCGAGAGTGAGTTTGACCCTTTTAGATTCCATGTAAAAAGTGGGATGATAGAGTATTTGTCTTTCTCTGACTTATTTCACTTAGCATAATGTCCTTAGGGTCCATCTATATTGTCACAAATGGCAGAATTTCCTTCCTTCTTATGGCTGAGTAGTATTCTATTATGAGAAAGAAGGAAATCCTGCATGCATAGTATATTATATGTATACATATTATATATATGTATATATATATATATGCCTCATCGTCTTTATTCATTTATCTGTAGACAGCCACTTAAATCACTAGATTATTTCCTTATCTTGGCTATTATGAATAATGCTGTGCTAAGCATGGGAGTGCAACTATCTCTTCTATTAAATATATCTTGATTTCATTTCCTTTGGATATATGACCAGAAGTGAGATTACCAGATCATATGATAGTTCCATATAGTAGTTCTATTTTAAAATTTTAAATAAGAGGAACCACCTTACTGTTTTCTATAGTGGCTATGCTAATTACATTCCCTCCAGCAGGGCGCAAGTGTTCCCTTTTCCCTATATCCTATTAACACTTGATATCTCTTATCTTTTGAGGATAACCATTCTAAAATTTGCTAGTATAGTTTATCATATTTAATGATCTGGGCATGTTAACTTTCTTTGCACTCCAGCATAAATTCTTGATTATGGTGTATGGTCTTGTTAATGTGCCATTAGATTCAGTTTGCTAACAATTTGTTGATAATTTTTGCATCTATATTTATCAGAGATATTGACCTGTAGTTTTCTTTCCTTGTAGTGTCCTTATTTGGCTTTGGTATCAGGGTAATGCTGGCCTCATAAAATAAGTTTGGGAATGTTCTCTCCTCTTCAATGCCTTAGACTAAATGGACATATATATATATACAACATTCCATGTATCAGCAGCAGAATACACATTCTTCTCAAGTTCACAGGGAACATTTTCCAGGATGTCTCTTTAGTCTAAGAGCTTGAGAAATATTGGTATTAATTCTTTAAACATTTGGTAGAATTCAGCAGTGAAAACCCCTTGGTCCTGAACTTGTTTATTTGTAAGTTTTGATTGTTAGTTAAATCTGGCTACTTGAGATTTGTCTGATCAGATTTTCCTACTTCTTCATATTAATAATTCAATCTTGGTATGTTGTATGTTCCTAGAAATTAATCCATTTCTGGTAGATTATCCAATTTTTTGGCCTATAATTATTATAAGTAGTCTCATGGTTCTTCATATCTTTGCGCATCAGTTGTAATATCTCTTCTTTCATTTCTGATTTTATTTATTGAAGTAATTTCTTCTGTTCTTAGTCTAGCTGAAGATTTGTCAGTTGTTCATTCAAAAAATGAGCTCTTCATTCTACCTTTACTGGAGAAGGCAATGGCACCCCACTCCAGTACTCTTGCCTGGAAAATCCCATGGATGGAGGAGCCTGGTAGGCTGCAGTCCATGGGGTCACTAGGAGTTGGACGCGACTGAGTGACTTCACTTCCACTTTCACTTCATTTTATTAATCTTTAAATGTGTAAAGCTGTTTATTTGGATGTTTCTTTTATCTTGATGTTGTTTTTATTTATCACTATAAACATCTCTTTTGGAACTCCTTTTGTAGCATCCCATTAGTTTTGGTATATCGTCTTTCCATTTTCATTAGTTTCGAGATTTTTTTGATTTTCATTTGATTTCTTCTTTGATCCATTGGTTGTTCAGAAGTGTATTATTTAATTTCCACACATTTGCAAATTTTCTAGCTTCCTTCTTCTATAAATTTCTAATTGTATAGAAATTGTAAAAGATACTTATTGTGACTTTAACTTTCATAAATTTTCTAAGACTTTTTGTGACCTGTCATATGATCTATTCTGGAAAATGTTCCCTGTGGACTTGAGAATAATGTGTATTCTGCTGCTGATACATGGAATGTTGTGTATATATGTCTGTTAGGTCCATTTAGTCTAAAATATAGTTCAAGTCAAACATTTCATTATTGATTTTCTGTTTGAATGATCCATCCACTGTTGAAAGTGGAGTTTGAAGTCCCATACTATTATTATATTATTGTCTATTTCTCTCTTGAAATCTGCTAGTGTTTCCTTAATAAGCAGGTGCTCTGATGTTGAATGTGTATATATTTATGGTTGTTACAACCTCTTGATTATTTGACACTTTCATCATTATATAATGACCTTCTTTGTTTACTGTTACAGTTTTTGGCTTACTGTATATTTTTTCCTATGTAAGTATAGTTATCTTGGCCCTCTTTTCATTTCCACTTGCATGAAGTATCATTTTCTTCCCTTCATTTTAGGCCTCTATGTGTCCTTAAAGCTTAAAAAAATGAGTTTATTGTAGGCAGTTAATTATTGGGTCTGTTTTTAAAAAAATTATTCAGCCACTCTGTGTCTTTAGTTGGATAATTAAGTCAATTTATTGTTAGATTAATTATTGGGATTCCTTTTAAGTTACCAGCTTTGTTTCTCATGCTAATTCTAAGATTATCTCTTTGACTTGATTTGCAATAGTTTTATTTTTATGTGGCCTAATGAACATCTCTTTAAGCTGAGTTTGTTTGGTGTCCTACAAGCTTTGTGAATTTGGAAATCCAAATATATCTCAGATTTGGAAAGCTCTCCACCATCATTTCTTAGATAAGCTTTCTGCCTTCTGGAAATATTTTGATAGTATCCCATAAGTCATGTGGGCTTTCTTTGACCCTTTTCATTCTTTTTGCTTTGTTGTCCTCTACTGGATAATTTCAAAATTTGTGTCCTCTTACTCACTGATTCTTTCTTCTGCCTTGCCCATGCTACTGTTGATGTTCTATAGTATTTTTTTCATTTCATATTTCATTCATTAGTATTCTTCACTCCAGAATTCTTGTTTGCTTCCTTTATACGATTTCTCTTTGTTAAACTTTTCATTTTGTTCATGTATCATTTTCTTGATTTTGTTGAATTGTCTTTCTGTGTTTTCTTGTAGATCATTTAACTTTCTTAAAATAGCCATTTTGAATTCTTTATCAAGAAAATCACAGATTTCCATGTCTTTGGTATTGATTCCTGAAAGATTATTGTGATACTTTGGCGCTGTCATGCTTTCTTGGTATTTTTATATTCCTTGGAATTTTGCATGGCTGTCTTTACATTTGAAGTCACCTTGTCAAGTCTTCACTAACTGCTTTTAGGAGAGAAATACTTTCCATCAGCCCTGCTAAAGATTCTGAGGCTTTTGCAAACTTTCTATGGAAACACCTGCTCCACACTTTCTGCTCCCTCTTGTGGCAGAATTCTTAAGCTTACATGTTGGCTCTCAATTCTGCAATGTACCGAGTCAGTTGCTGACAGCCTCCCTCTTGCTTTACAAAGGGTGGTGCTATTCATCTTTGTGGTCCCTTCCTGACCCACAGATTCTAGCTGACTTTTGGTGTGTGCTCATTAGTTGTCTGTCAAAGTTTACTCTCACTTCTGTTCTCTGGAGCATACACAGGGAGCAGGGTGAAGGTGTTTGAGGGTGAGGTGCACAGAGCATCGGAGCTCAAGTGTACCCATGGGTCAGTTGGCAGGATACACGGGGAGTGCATTCCCACTGGCTTGAGGGTGGGCGTCTTGATGGGGTTTGTGATACAGTTAATAGGATCTGACCCCTTTAATGTCCTCTGAGAGATCTGTCTGCCACTCTCCCAGCCTTTCCCCACCACCCCATCAGGCACCTCACGATTTATTAATTTGGGTAGAGTGAGAGAAACATGCTCCACTGGCAGTGTCTCACACAGCTTGGGAAGCTAAGTGCTCACTCACCTGCTCTCCATTCCTCTTACTGGAGAAATCATGGGCTGAGAACGACTTCCTTAGTCCCAGGCTATGCCACCTTGGGGACAGGGTGGTGTAGGTAAAGTCAAACTGTTCCTCTCACCCTCTCTGTTGTATTCAAACTTATATTTTTTGCTTCAGTGGTGTGTTGGTATGTCTCCACTAGGACCTTGACTTCCACAGAGCTTTTCTCATTTATGGATGATTGCCTAAGATACCCCGTAGACTACAGCCATGAAGGGCTGGAGCTGGTTCGCGAGCCCTTGCAGTGTTCATAGGCAGGACAATGGTTTTCCTAGGTCCCTTAGTGTATGGTGATAGATCCCACAGCTCCCACAAAGGCACTTTTATCTGTGAATGGATGCCAATGTGTGTGTTGGGGGTGATGACGGTTATCTTATTCATGAGAGTGTGTCTTATTCAGCCATGTTGCTCATCTATCTAGCTCTCTGGTTGTTTTCTTGCTGTCCAGTTCAGTTTAGTCACTCAGTCATGTCTGACTCTTTGCGACCCTATGAATCGCAGCACGCCAGGCCTCCCTGTCCATCACCAACTCCCGGAGTTCACTCAGACTCATGTCCATCGAGTCGGTGATGCCATCCAGCCATCTCATCCTCTGTCGTACCCTTCTCCTCCTGCCTCCAATCCCTCCCAGCATCAGAATTGCTGTACAGAAGTTCAAATAGGTATAGAAGTCTCTCTGCATGTAGAGACTGGAACCAAAGGAAGTGACTATGCCAATTATTAATAATCATCAACTTAGCTCAGCACTGAATAGGTCCTCTATTCTCTGCTCTGCAGTAATGAAGATGAGCCCATACACTTCTATTTAATATTGGGCAGAGAATCTGAATAGGCATGTTCCCAACAAAAACATACAGATGGTCAATAGGTACATTAAAAGATGCTCAATATCACTAAGCATCAGAGAAATGCAAATCAAAACCTCAATGAGATATCACCTCACCCCTATTAGAATAAGTACTATTAAAAAGACAAGAAATAACAAGTGTTTGGCTTTTGCTATTCAGTTGAATAAGTTCTTATGCATCTGGGGATATTAATTCCTTAGCAAATATATTTTTAACATATTTTTCTCTTTAGTAAATCTTTTAATTTTGTTAGTGATTTCTTTTGCTATACAGATGTGTTCTAGTTTGATGTAGTCCCACTTGCTTATTTTTACTTTTTTTGGCTCCTCTTTTGGTGTCAAATCCAAAAAATCATCACCAAGACTGACATCAAGGAGCTTACCATCTCTGTTTCATTAGGAGTTTTATGGCTTCAGTTCTTATGTTCAAATTTTTAATCCACCTTGAGGTAATTTTTGTGTGTGGTATAAGATAGTGTTTTCATTTCTGTCCAGTTTTCCCAACACCATTTATTAAAGGGATTGTCTTTTCCCTATTGTGTATTTGTTACTTCTTTGTCATAAATTAATTGGCCTTATATGTATGGGTTTATTTCTGGGTTGTCTGGTCTATTCTATTGATCTATGTGTTTGGTCTTGTGCTAATACCACACTGTCTTTACTCTGTGATTTCTTATACCCCAAAGGGGGATCCTCAAAGGAAAATTCTTTGGAAAATTTTCTCTGAACATGAGCTAACTAACAGCTGCTTCCCCTTTTGGCCAACTTTCCAAACTGAGATTAATTGTAAACAAGTTTAGGTATCTTTTCTTTTTTAAAGGTTTTATTTATTTTTGGCTGTTCTGGGTCTTCTCTAGTTTCTGCGTGGGCTTTTCTCTAGTTGCAGAGAGTGGGGGCTATCCTCAAGTTGCCTAGTTGCAGTGTGCAGGCTTCTCATTGCAGTGGCTTCTCTCGTTGTGGAGCACGGGCTCAAAGGCATGCAGGCTTCAGTAGCTGTGGCACATGGGCTCCATAGCTGCAGCTCCTAGACCCTAGAGCACAGGCTCAATCATTGAGGTGCACGGACTTAGTTGTTCCCAATGCATGTGGGATCTTCCTGGATCAGGGGTCAAACCCTTGTCTCCTGCATTGCCAGGTAGATTCTTTACCACTGAACAACCAGGGAAACCCTAGGCATTAAAAAATTTTTTTTAAAATTAATTAATTTTTAAACTTTATTTTACTTTACAATACTGAATTGATTTGGGAGAATGGCATTGAAACATGTATAATATCATATAAGAAATGAATCATGAGTCTAGGTTCGATGCAGGATACAGGATGCTTGGGCCTAGGCATCTTTTAAAAGAGAATCTCTTAAATTTTGTCAAAGGCCTTCTCTGCATCTATTGAGATAATCATATGGCTTTTATTTTTCAATTTGTTAATGTTGTGAATTACATTGATTGATTTGCAGATATTGAAAAATCCTTGCATCCCTGGGATAAAGCCCGCTTGTTCATGGTGTATGATCTTTTTAATGTGTTGTTGGATTCTGATTGCTAGAATTTTGCTGAGGATTTTTCATCTATGTTCATCAGATGACATGATCCTCTACATAGAAAACCCTAAAGACTCCACCAGAAAATTACTAGAGCTAATAAATGAATATGGTAAAGTTGCAGGATATAAAATCAACACACAGAAATCCTTTGCATTCCTATACACTAATAATGAGAAAGTAGAAAAAGAAATTAAGGAAACAATTCCATTCACCATTGCAAAGAAAGAATAAAATACCTAGGAATATATCTACCTAAAGAAACTAAAGACCTATATATAGAAAACTATAAAACACTGATGAAAGAAATCAAAGAGGACAGTAATAGATGGAGAAATATACCATGTTCATGGATTGGAAGAATCAATATAGTGAAAATGAGTATACTACCCAAAGCAATCTAAAATTCAATGCAATCCCTATCAAGCTACCAGCGACAGTTTTCACAGAACTAGAACAAATAATTTCAAGATTTGTATGGAAATACAAAAAACCTCAAATAGCCAAAGCAATCTTGAGAAAGAAGAATGGAACTGGAGGAATCAACTTGCCTGACTTCAGGCTCTACTACAAAGCCACAGTCATCAAGACAGTATGGTACTGGTGCAAAGACAGAAATATAGATCAATGGAACAAGATAGAAAGCCCAGAGATAAATCCACACACATATGGATACCTTATCTTTTACAAAGGAGGCATGAATATACAATGGAGTAAAGACAATCTCTTTAACAAGTGGTGCTGGGAAAACTGGTCAACCACTTGTAAAAGCATGAAACTAGATCACTTTCTAACACCACACACAAAAATAAACTCAAAATGGATTAAAGATCTGAATGTAAGACCAGAAACTATAAAACTCCTAGAGGAGAACATAGGCAAAACACTCTCAGACATAAATCACAGCAGGATCCTCTATGATCCACCTCCCAGAATTCTGGAAATAAAAGCAAAAATAAACAAATGGGATCTAATTAAAATTAAAAGCTTCTGCACAACAAAGGAAAATATAAGCAAGGTGAAAAGACAGCCTTTGGAATGGGAGAAAATAATAGCAAATGAAGCAACTGACAAACAACTAATCTCAAAAATATACAAGCAACTCCTGAAGCTCAATTCCAGAAAAATAAATGACCCAATCAAAAAATGGGCCAAAGAACTAAATAGACATTTCTCCAAAGAAGACATACAGATGGCTAACAAACACATGAAAAGATGCTCAACATCATTCATTATCAGAGAAATGCAAATCAAAACCACAATGAGGTACCACTTCACACCAGTCAGAATGGCTGCGATCCAAAAGTCTACAAGCAATAAATGCTGGAGAGGGTGTGGAGAAAAGGGAACCCTCCTACACTGTTGGTGGGAATGCAAGCTAGTACAGCCACTATGGAGAACAGTGTGGAGATTCCTTAAAAAATTGCAAATAGAACTGCCATATGACCCAGCAATCCCACTGCTGGGCATACACATAGAGGAAACCAGAATTGAAAGAGATACACGTACCCCAATGTTCATCGCAGCACTGTTTATAATAGCCAGGACATGGAAACAACCTAGATGTCCATCAGCAGATGAATGGATAAGAAAGCTGTGGTACATATACACAATGGAGTATTACTCAGCCATTAAAAAGAATACATTTGAATCAGTTCTGATGAGATGGATGAAACTGGAGCTGATTATACAGACTGAAGTAAGCCAGAAAGAAAAACACCAATACAGTATACTAACACATATATATGGAATTTAGAAAGATGGCAATGATGACCCTGTATGCAAGACAGCAAAAGAGACACAGATGTGTAGAGTGTACTTTTGGACTCAGAGGGAGAGGGAGAGGGTGGGATGATTTGGGAGAATGGCATTGAAACATGTATACTATCATGTAAGAAACAAATCGCCAGTCTGTGTCCGATGCAGGATACAGGATGTTTGGGGCTGGTGCACAGGGATGACCCAGAGAGATGTTATGGGGAGGGAGGTGGGAGGGGGGTTCATGTTTGGGAACGCATATACACACCTGGTGGATTAAAAAAAAAGAGAGAGAGAGAGAGAATCTCTTTACAAGTTGAAGTGTCCAGAATTAATTATTGGGTCACTGATTATTAAATTTGTCAGATGTACAAGTTGGAACTCAGGAAAGCTGCCCCAAAATGTTCCACAATAATATATTGATTATTTCTCATTCAAGTTACTTGAGAAACAGCCAGTGCAAGAAGAATGCTCTGACCTTCCTCTCAGTCTCCTCGAACACAGGGAATAAATCTATGTGAAAGTTACCTTCCTAGAACTTGGAGGAGGGGAGACATCTCTATCACCAGAGATAGGAAACTCAGGGCCCCAAAAGAATGTACAAACAACTCTTGACCCATCTTACTTCTTTACCAACTTACTACCACAAGCCCAAACTCCGTTTAGAATCTTCACTAATTCAGCACCCAAGCCTAGGTTTCTTTGTCTTGTCAATTCCTCACAGATTGATTGTCTTTGTCTAAAAATTATAAAAGCTTCCTTCTTTGGCTACCCCTTAAGTCCTATTTCTATGAGATCTCTGTACATGCAAATTATTTTTTTTTCTCCTGTTAATGTCTTGTGTCAATTTAACTATTAGACCAGCCAAAAGAACTCAAAAACAAATTCCAAAACTTCCAGGCTCAATTACAGAGAGTCTGAAAGACATGTAAGTGATGGAAATTGTTAATGTAGATGCATTTAGCTCTCTTATAAAGTGTAGGAATTTTATCAGTCCCCAAAGTGATTATACTATCAAACACTAGAAAAATATGCCTATTTTTGTAGTAGGAAACCACAGACATATACTTGTTAATAAAACAATGATGCCTACATGTACCTACAATGGCAATGATGGAAAAACTTGAGCTGCCCAAATAAATATGTTTTATGATTTCTGAGCTTTTCTATTAATATTAATAGTGCACTATTTTTTCATTATTCTGTCACCCTCCAGGAACTACTACAAGTCAAACAGTTGCAAATATTGAAAACTAAATAAATGCAAATGGGATAAAAGTCTAAAATTGCAAAAAAAAAAAAAAAGAACCCTTAGTTATCAACTTAATTTTTCTGTGATTTGAAAAAAGACCACCATTATTTAATTTTATCAACAGAGTACCTCTGCCAAATGAGAAAAAAACAAATTCCAAGAACTTCTAGAGTGGGCAGTAGACAGTAATTGCTAATTATTGATCAAAGTAATTATAAAATAAAGTGTTAGTGGCTCAGCTGTGTCCAACTCTTTGCAACTCCATGGGCTATAGCCCACCAGGCTTCTCTGTCACTGGGGACTCTCCAGGCAAGAATACTGGAGCGGGTTGCCATTCCCTTCTCCAGGGGATCTTCCTGACCCAGGGATCAAATCAGGTCTCCTGCATTGCTGGCAGATTCTTTATGGTGAGAGGCACCAGGGAAGGCCCAATTATAAAATAAATGTGACTATTTAAAGGTGAATTAATTTGGCCACAGTGTTGAAGATGGATAGGAGTTGATGCAGAAAAATAAGGCAGGGTGTGCAGGAAGCTGCCATAGTTTCTCAGTGTGGCAGGTTCCTGATGAGGAGCATGATGGAAGAATGGAGGGAAATGGGTGAAAGTAATAGTCATTGCGAAGAAGGGATTGTGAGAACTTGAAGAGTCATTTACAATAGTTAGTAATAAAGATACTGCTTCTAGTCTGGGTAAATGAGAAATTTTCTAAAAGCAGGAAGTTTGGAAAAGAGTTTGAGGAATAAAAGTGGATATGTTTTCATATATTTTATTATAAATGATGGTTTAAAACAATAAAAATAAAGATGTGAAAAAGATGATAATGGCTGACAGCCATAGGAAATGAGCTCAACATCATTAATTATTCAGTTCAGTTCAGTTCAGTCGCTCATTCGTGTCCGACTCTTTGCAATCCCATGAATCGCAGCACGCCAGGCCTTCCTGTCCATCACCAACTCCCAGAGTTCACTCAGACTCACGTCCATCGAGTCCGTGATGCCATCCAGCCATCTCATCCTCTGTCGACCCTTCTCCTCCTGCCCGCAATCCCTCCCAGCATCAGAGTCTTCCAATGAGTCAACTCTTCACATGAGGTGGCCAAAGTACTGGAGTTTCAGCTTTAACATCATTCCTTCCAAAGAACACCAGGGCTGATCTCCTTCAGAATGGACTGGTTGGATCTCCTTGCAGTCCAAGGGACTCTCAAGAGTCTTCTCCAACATCATGGTTCAAAAGCATCAATTCTTTGGCGCTCAGCTTTCTTCACAGTCCAACTCTCACATCCATACATGACCACTGGAAAAACCATAGCCTTGACTAGATGGACCTTTGTTGGCAAAGTAATGTCTCTGCTTTTCAACATGCTATGTAGGTTGGTCATAACTTTTCTTCCAAGGAGTAAGCGTTTTTTTAATTTCATGGCTGCAATCACCATCTGCAGTGATTTTGGAGCCCCCCCAAAATAAAGTCTGACACTGTTTCCACTGTTTCCCCATCTGTCTGCCATGAAGTGATGGGACCAGATGCCATGAACTTCGTTTTCTGAATGTTGAGCTTTAAGCCAACTTTTTCATTCTCTTCTTTTCATTTTCATCAGGAGGCTCTTTAGTTCCTCTTCACTTTCTGCCATAAGTGTGGTGTCATCTGCATATCTGAGGTTATTGATGTTTCTCCCAGCAATCTTGAGTACAGCTTGTGCTTCTTCCAGCCCAGTATTTCTCATGATGTACTCTGCATACACGTTAAATAAGCAGGGTGACAATATACAGCCTTGATGTACTCCTTTTCCTATTTGGAACCAGTCTGTTGTTCCATGTCTGGTTCTAACTGTTGCTTCCTGACCTGCATATAGGTTTCTCAAGAGGCAGGTCAGGTGGTCTGGTATTCCCATCTCTTTCAGAATTTTCCACAGTTTATTGTGATCCACACAGTCAAAGGCTTTGGCATAGTCAATAAAGCAGAAATAGATGTTTTTTCTGGAACTCTCGTGCTTTTTCCATGATCCAGCAGATGTTGGCAATTTGATCTCTGGTTCCTCTGCCTTTTCTAAAACCAGCTTGAACATCAGGGAGTTCATGGTTCATGCACTGCTGAAGCCTGGCTTGGAGAATTTTGAGCATTACTTTACTAGCATGTGAGATGAGTGCAATTGTGCGGTAGTTTGAGCATTCTTTGGCATTGCTTTTCTTTGGGATTGGAATGAAAACTGACCTTTTCCAGTCCTGTGGCCACTGCTGAGTTTTCCAAATGTGCAGGCATATTGAGTGCAGCACTGCCACAGCATCATCTTTCACTAATCATTAGGGAAATGAAAATCAAAGCCACAATCAGATATCACCTCACAAAAATTAGGATGGGCTACTCTTCAAAAAACAAAGAAATAACAAGAGCTGGTGAGGATGTAGAAAATTGAAACCTTGTACACTGTTGGTGGAAATGTAAAATGGTGCAACCACTATGGAAACAGTATGGTAGTTCTTCAAAAATTTAAAAACAAAACTACCATAGGATCCAACAATCCTGGTGCCTGGTGGGCTACAGCCCATGGAGCTGCAAAGAGTTGGACACAGCTGAGCCACTAACACTTTATTTTATAATTACTTTGATCTGTATATATCCCCTTCAAAACTGAAAGCAGGGTCTCAAAGAGTTATTTGTACATGCGTATATACAGTAGCATTATTCTCAGTAGCTAGGAGATGTAAGCAACCCAAATGTCCATCAAAGAATGACTGGGTAAAGAAAATGTGGTATATAATACAATGGAATATTATACAGCCTTTACAAGGAAGGAAGTTCTGACACATACTCCAACCTCACAACCCTGTGGGACATTATGTTAAGTGAAATAAGCTAGTCACAAAAAGACAAATACTGTGTCACTTGACTTATGAAGTACATAGAGTAGTCAAATTCATAAAGACAGAGAATAGAATGGTGATTACTGGATGCTAAAGGGACTTTGAAATGAGGATTTGTTCAATAAGTATAGAGTTTCAGTTTTGCAAGATGAAAAGAGTTCTGGAGATGGGCTGCCCAACAATGTGAGTATATTTAACACTACTGAACTATACACTTAAAATGATTAAGATGGTAAGTTTCATTTTCTGTGCATTTTGCTACAGTAAAAATAAAAATAAGGTACTTCAGTGTGGTGACAAACAGAGGAGAGGAAAAAATATTTGACATTAGCAGAGTTTTAGATATATTTTCCCAGGTGGCGCAGTGGTAAAATTTTATCTGCCAATGCAGGAGATGCAAGAGATGCGGGTTCATTCTCTGGGTCAGAAGGATCCTCTGGAGAAGGAAATGGCAACCCACTCCAGTATTTTTGCCTGGGAAATCCCATGCACAGAGGAGCTTGGTGGGCTACAGTCCTTGGCATTGGCAAAACATCAGACATGACTGAGCACAGCAAAGTTTTGGAGGCAATAATAGAAGGTTTTATTTTGTTCCCACATGGTGGAGGGGATTTTAGAAGCTGTCTTTCTATGTAGTCATTATTAATATAAAGTGGACATTATTTTACCCATTTTTAAAGATAAAACTAGTAAGATTTAGAGAGGTTAAGTAACTTGGACAGACCCGCCAGCTAGACCGTGGTAATGCCAGGCTCTGCGCTCTACAAGATAGGTTGTTTGAAGATGCACGTTACCTCTGTTGCAGGAGGAAGGGCTGAAGCCTGAGCTCAGGTAGGATCACAGGTGAGTCCCAAAGGGAAGAGGGAAATCAGAGAGGATTCAGCAGAAGTACAGTTAAAGAGGGAGAGATGCCTAGGATCAGAGAAGTGCAGTCATGGGAGTCCAAGAAAGAATTCTAAGGGGCAAGGAATGGTCCAGAAATGTTTCTGCCTATTTTTGTGTAATTACTTATCACACTACCTTTGTGCATAATTACTTCAATTTTGTGCAGAAAAGAGAGCTAGATGGACCTCATTTACTTTAATTTTGCTTCCATTATGTTTACTCTTTTGAAGTCTGATTTAAAAAAGTCACTCTGTGCTGCTATTTAATTCTTGATTATATTGTTTGATCCCACTGAAAATAGTCACCATTGGTGTCACTTAAATTATGTTTTTACTTAATTATCTGATGCATTATCCTGGGAAAACAAATTTACCCAAGTTGGGTTCCACACCTCCCTTGCCTATTACTTGCCCTTTCTTTCACCCACTACACACACACACACACACACACACACACACACACACACACAAATGCACACACACAGACACACACACACATCTTGAGGTAGCAATACTAGCTCTCTCCAGATGGTTCTATTACTCC
This sequence comes from Capra hircus, assembly GCF_001704415.2. Lineage (NCBI taxonomy): Eukaryota > Metazoa > Chordata > Mammalia > Artiodactyla > Bovidae > Capra > Capra hircus. Next base: position 23,989,912 of record NC_030823.1, on the reverse strand, counting down.
TTAGGACTAAATAACAGAAATGTTTTTGAAAGGTAGCAGAATATGCCACCCCAAATATGTCTCTTTGGCATAGGATTATTTTGAGAAACTGCAGATCCAGGACTTGCTCCGAAAACAGAGCAGTTGCTGTTTTGTAAGAGAAATTGACATCTGTAAAGAAGATCTCCATTTGTAAGGGCTTCTCCCTTCTCTCCTGTACCAGGAAGAGAAGAATGACTCTAAATTATAAGAAACTTACGTTAACAGAGAAGGTTCAGAGGTAAATCTGTAAAACAAACCATGTTTTTTTTTTTTTTAAACTGTGCTTCTCCTGGTTTCTTCCTCTAATTAGCCTATCCTCACCATAACATCTTTCTTTTGTGTTTAGATGAAGATGTATTTGAAGTGATGTGTGTGTGTGTGTGTGTGTGCGCGTGCGTGCGTGCGCGCATTAGTCCCACAGTCATGTCTGCCTATTTGTGCCCCCTGACTGTAGCCCTCCAGGCTCCTCTCCAGTAAAGAATACTGGAGTGGGTTGCCGTGCCCTTCTCCAGGGGACCTTGCTGACCCCTTGGATCGAACCTGTGTCTCCTGCATTGCAGGCAGATTCTTTACCGTCTGAGCCACCAGGGAAGCCCATTTAAAGTGGCAACCTGGAACATCCCAGGGAGTTATTGAGGTTTACATGTGAGTAAATTTCTGTTGGTTTTTCTGTTGTTAATCTATCTTTTATTACAGGGAGTCTCAGTCAGGAACTTAGAAGAGTAGAGATTATGTTTCCTCTGCTACACTTCCAAACTCTTGTCATATCTCTTGATCTGTCTAAAATAGGAAAACCTTTGCTCTGTGTTCATGGACTGTTAGGCTTTTAACAAATGGCTAAGGTAGAAGCAGCATGCCTGTACCACAGAGCTCCCTTCTGAGGATGAACTCCTTGTCAGGAAACTCACACATCTCTTAAAACCCAAAAATACTGGAGTGGGTAGCCTAGCCTTTCTCCAGCAGATCTTCCCTAATTGAACTGGAGTCTCCTGCATTTCAGGCAGGTTTCTTACCAACTGAGCTATCAGGGAAGTCCCTTAAGTTTCTAGAAAAATTCTATATCCATATGGTCTTGCTTATCTTGAAAGTGAAAGTAGAAAAAAGTGAAGTTGCTCAGTCGTGTCAACTCTTTGCGACACCATGGATTGTAGTCTACCAGGCTCCTCTGTCCATGGGATTTTCCAGTCAGGAATACTGGGGTGGGTTGCCATTTCCTTCTCCAGGAGATCTTCCCAACCCAGGGATTGAACCCGGGTCTCCCACATTGTAGGCAGATGCTTTACCATCTGAGCCACCAGGGAAGTTGCCGCTGCAATTTAGCTCATTTTCCACTCATTTTTAGTGCTTCCTCCCCTGTTCTGGCTCCTGTCAACTTCTTCCCACGCTCCAACTTAGGCTGCAAAATAGTCACTTCAAGCTTGTTCCTATCAGTCTCCAGGGACAAGCTCTCAGACCATTTTTATGCTAAAAATTGTCCTGCTAGTCACCTTAGGAAGCAAATCCAGGAGCACAGAGCATGGCCTTCTTGGATTCTTGTCCTGTGCTTTTGTTCCTGGAATTGGTGATTTCATTTCAAGACACATTGAAGATGTGTATGTGTGCATGCTCAGTCATTTCAATTGTGTCCAGCTCTTTGCGACCCCATGGCCTGGAGCGCACCAGGCTCCTCTGTCCATGGTATTCTCCAGGCAAGAATATCAGAGTGGGTTTCCATACTCTACTCCAGAGGATATTCCCGACTCAGAGATCGAGCCCACATCTGCTGTGTCTCTTGCCACCTGGGAAGCCCCATTAAAGATGTCACTTCCAGTCAAATCACTCTTCCACTCTTCACGACATATGAAAGAGCAGAATAAAGGAAGGAAAGAGGCAATGGGCCAGGAGTCAGGATGCGATGTTCAACTTCTTATGAGGTCACCAAATAACTGTGTTGTCCAAGCTCACACATTTCTCCTGACTGAGTAAGTCTCAGGTTTATCATTTTAAAATATGAATTTATTCAGCAAATACTCTCCTCTATGCAAAATAATAGGGTATTTAGTGAGGTAGAATATATGAAAATTTATTGAGTGGTTACTGTGTGCAAGGCAAATAATATTGTGTACCTACTATGGATCAGGTACTGTGCTAAATGATACAGGAAGCAAGGGATCCAAAATAGAAAAGGTTAAACAAAACAGAACAGAAGCCAAAGAATTGACACATGGAAAAGAGTAATTAACACCAAATTAATGGTTAAATAATAAAGAAATTCAGGACAGAGGGAGATGAGTAGATACACTAATGATCAATGGAGCCATCACCTAAAAGGGCAAATGACTAGGAGTGCCCTGGAAGGTATAAGGTGCCACAAAATCTCAAGAACAGTGTTATTACTTTAGATACTCAAAGTCTGCAATTCTTAATGCTGGAATAAGACCACACTATATGCTCAGGCAATGGGACCCCACTCCAGTACTCTTGCCTGGAAAATCCCATGGACGAGGAGCCTGGTAGGCTGCAGCCCATGGGGTCACTAAGAGTCAGACACGACTGAGTGACTTCACTTTCACTTTTCACTTTCATGCATTGGAGAAGGAAATGGCAACCCACTCCAGTGTTCTTGCCTGGAGAATCCCAGGGATGGGGGAGCCTGGTGGGCTGCCATCTATGGGGTTGCACAGAGTCGGACACGACTGAAGCGACTTAGCAGTAGCAAGATGACCACACTGATGGAGTGCAGTGCACACAGTGGTTGGGTATGGATTTTGACATTGGGCAGATCTGGTTTCAAAATCCCTCCTAAGAGTTTTGCTATTTGGGAGCCATCATTTATTTTCTCTTAGTTTCCTCAACTCTGAAATGAGTTTAGTGATATTATCACTAAACTAGTCTTGCTAGCTTGTTGAGGAGCAAATGAGATAATGCTTGCCAGGTGCTGAGCTCAGTGGCTGAAAGCACGTTAACTGTTTTTCATAGTGTATAACTTTGCTACATTTTTAATGCCATTTCCAATATTGCTGGATGTTACAAGAGATACTCTGTCAGGTAACATCTGCGTGCGTGCTCAGTTGCTTTAGTTGTATCTGACTCTTTCTGACACCGTGACCTGTAGCCCGCCAGGCTCTTTTGTCCATGGAATTCTCCAGGCAAGAATACTGGAGTGGGTTGCCATTCCCTTCTTCAGGGGATCTTCCTGAATCCAAGCCTCCCACACTGCAGGTGGACTCTTTAGCATCTGAGCCCCCTGGGAAGCTATTTTAGGTAACATAGGGATGTAGTCAAGAAAAAAGAGTCTTTGTCACTGACATGCATCTGAGGAGGAATTCAGAACATGTGGATGCCTTTGATAACTAATAGCGCAAAGCATTGGGGAACAAGACAGTTTCCCCTACCCTTCTAGTCTCTTCTCACTGATCTAAGAGTTAAGTTGACATGAGACAGATTCAGAGGAGGAAATAAAGCATAAATTTAATAACATGTATACATGGGAGAAACCCAAGAAAACCTAGTGACTCGCCAAAATGGGCCAAATCTTCACTTTCAGATACCGTCATCTTTAGCTGAAGATAATAAGAGGATGTTGAAGGTAGTGGTTTGGAACTTCAGAGGGCAGGAAGGAAGCTCACATGGAGAAGGAAAAGCAAATGTTTGGTAAACACATTTGCAGAGACAATGGGAAAGAGAGAGGAATTTTAGCAGACTTTTCTAGGTTCCTCCCTGGCGACACACTTAGTTCATACTATAGTCTTCTCTGGTGATGGCTCCTCCCTGGAACACTTCCTCTATTTACATTCTTAGGCAGTTAGGAGGAAGGTTGAGTTTTCTTCCTGAGTCTTATGGGCCTTGCTTGTTCTCAGCTAGAAATAATCTTATGCCAAAGAGATGTCTTGGGATAACAAATTTTATTCTCCTACGAAAGCAACTAAGTGCCTGTAGAATGTCATCCTGTCCCCATGCACAGTAAAGCCACTCTACTGTGATGAAGGGAAGTGCAGTATTTATTGCAGGGCACCATGCAAGGAATCCAGGGTAGTTAGTGCTGAAAAAGCCCGAATTCTCCTGGGTTTCAGCAAAGTTTTTTTTGTTTGTGTGTTTTGTTTTGGTTGCTCTAGGTCTTCATGGTGGTACAGAGGCTTCTCTTGTTGCAGGGCACTGGCTCCAGAGTGCCTGGGCTCAGCAGTTGCAGCACACCAGCTTAGTTGCCCTGAGGCATGTGGAATTTTAGTTCCCCAACCAAGGACCAATTGGAGAAGGCAATGGCACCCCACTCCAGTACACTTGCCTGGAAAATCCCATGAATGGAGGAGCCTGGTAGGCTGCAGCTCATGGGGTCATTAAGAGTCAGACATGACTGAGCGACTTCCCTTTGACTTTTCACTTTCATGCATTGGAGAAGGAAATGGCAACCCACTCTAGTATTCTTGCTTGGAGAATCCCAGGGACGGGGAAGCCTGGTGGGCTGCCGTCTATGGGGTCGCACAGAGTCGGACACGACTGAAGTGACTTAGCAGCAGCAACCAGGGATCAAACCCGTATCCTCTCCATTGGAAGGCAGATTCTTAACCACTGGGCCAACAGGGAAATCCCCAGAAAGGCAGTTTTCTTTTAAAGGGCCAGTTAAGAGAGGGGAAGTTTGCAGAGTATATGATTGATTTGTGCACAATTCTCAGATTGGTTGATGGGGCAGTAACAGGGTGGTATCACAGGTGTTAACATTATCAGTCCTTAGGCTGGGGCCTGTGTGCTCATGGTCAGCAGTGAATTAACAACTTCCATTTGGTGAGGGTTTTAGCATCTGTAAAACAACTCAGGAAATGTGCATCAGATACTGTCTGGGTACTTCAGAGAGGAGCTACAGCAGAGGTTATGGGGGAAGGGTCTGCTATGGAAGGCCTCATAGGGTCCTGCTTGGTGATAATAGTATTTGGGAAAAGAAATCATAGCAGTGGACTGGCCAGCAGACAGCTAGGTAGAGAGGGCTGGGAGCTGGGTGGGAATTCAGGTGTGCGGCTGGCCTACAGCAGAGGTGAAGAGTCTGATGAGACAAACCACATTTTCAAGGAGTTTATGTCAAAGTGATCAGCAGCTGGTGCTGCCAGATGGCACAGAACCAGGAAGACAAGCAGGTGAGCACAGCTAATAATGAGAATGCAGGTGGGAGACACTGAGAAATTCAGACCAATGGGCTGGCAGCATCTGGACCTGCCCTTGGGTAGCAAGGCCTGGCCGCTGGGCTGAGATGCAGAGCAAGAGTTTTGAGGAAAGAGTTAATCTCCAAAATTGGAGCATGTTGGTTTAAGAAGTGCTGTTTGTAAAGAAGTTAAACTGCAGCTAGAAGCCCAGAATGGGAGCTCTGAAGCCCTGGGTCTCAGGTCCACGGTCACTTGCTGGGAGGGGAACTGTAATTATTTCAGCCCTTCCTGCTTCAGAGCATCGTTCTTGGTAACTAGGAAGGGCTGTGGTGGCGCAAGGCTGAGGACTACAGCTGCAGGGGAAGGGAGGAAGGACCAGTGCAGGCAGTGGTGGACATCTCTGTTTAGCACTAAAGGGAGCCTGGGACTTGTTAGCTAAAGCAGTTATGCAGCTACTGCCACATCGAGTCTGCATGGTTGTTGTGTTCCGATTGTTTTGGAACTAACATGAGGCACCAAGACTTAGAGAGATTAAAGCATGTGTCAAATGTGGAGCCTGGTGGACTGGTTTCTATCATCAGCATCACGGATTCTCACCATGAGACAGTTTCATCATCTACAAAAGTTTATCCTCCTCGCTGTTCTCAAGGCCATAAACTTTCATCATGGCTCCCGCGTGCCATATGTAGTGAGTGGGAAACTCACAGAAGAGGGAGGCATAGACCTGTCCAGTGGTGGAGTGAGGGGTGCAGGGCACAGTCTATCAGGAAAGAGCAGGAGAGGGACTTCCCTGGCAGTGCTGTGGTTGAGATCCAGTGCAGGGGATATAACTTCAATCCCACATGCCTGGATCCTGTGTGCCACAACTAAGGCCAGATCTAGCCAAATAAATACATAAAAGAAAGACCAGGAGAGAAGGAAAAGGATGAGATGCATAGGCTTAATAGGCACCAACTCAGTGCTTCTCATTTAAAGAGCTCAACAAAGTGATGAGACAGGTGTTACCATCTACCTTCTCAAAGATGGGGTGATGAAGACCTGGAGAGGAGTTAGACAACCTATTCAAGGTCATAGCATTGGAAAATGTTTAAGCCATTGTTTGAACCCAGCTTTCTCTGACCCCCAAACCCATAATCTTCCCAACATCTACTCAGGGGAGAGAGCTGGGCAAGCAACTCACCTTTGGTGCATATTTGAAGCCCAGCATTATCAGAGCACAGAGAGGAAGAGGGAAAGTTTCATTTGGGTTAAAAAAAAAGTTTACATATGGAGAAGGATGAGAAAGGGCATTTAGGAAAATCAGGCAGTATCATTTGTGGGAAAGTGTATTTCTTCAGGCCGTGGACAGAATCTGAGGGTGTGAAACTGCAAAGATAATCTTTATCCTATAGCCTTTTCCACTAAGGAATCTGAGGATGAGCAAATCACAAGCATGGGCACCATTTATCCATTGGAGGTGAGAGAGTGGCCTTCACGGGACAGGATGAAAATCAATAATGTTATCACTTTGAAGCGAGAAGCCAGTTGATAGAGCACAAAATGTCAGCAGCCTGACAAGGCAAAGGCAGCCTTGACCAGGGACAACTGATATTGATTATAATGATCGCAAAGCAATTATCTCATGGATCTGCCTCCCATTCATTTTGCCTTCCTTCTCAAAATCTGTACATTCAGGACCACAAAGAACCATTTCTCCCTGGAGTGCTGGCTCTGCTATTTGGAAGGACATTAAGAGTTGCACTGTCCTGCCATCAGCTTCTCATCAAAAAGGGGTTGGTAGGAGTAAGCAGGAATTTTAGAATGTTTGGGGCACCCAGGAATGCAGGCAGGATAATACAATGGCCAAAACGTATCACGCTGGTGTTGCACTAATATTCTGGAGTCCTGAGTGCGGGTCCTAGAGCAGTCATTCATTTGCTGTGAGGCTTTGGACAAAACACTGTCTCTCTGGGCTGCAGTTTCTTTGTTTTTAAAATGAAGGATTTAACAAGGATCTACTGTACAGGGTTCCTCTGGTAGCTCAGATGGTAAAGAATCTGCCTGCAATTTAGGAGGCCAGAGTTTGATCCCTGAGTTGGGAAGATCTCCTGGAGAAAGGAATGGCAACCCACTCCAGTATTCTTGCCTGGAGAATTCTATGGACAGAGGAGTCTGGCAGGCTGCAGTCCATGTAGCTGCAAAGAGCTGGACACAACTAAGCGACCAACACACACCCACACACCCTGTACAGCGCAAGCAACTCTGCTCAGTGTTACGTGGCAGCCTGGATGAGGGAGGAGTTTAGGGGAAAATGGATACATGTGTTTTAAGGGAAATCAACCTTAGATATTCATTGGAAGGACTTGTTGAAGCTGAAGCTCCAATACTTTGGCCACCTGATGTGAAGAACCAACTCACTAGAAAAGACCTTGATGCTGAGAAAGATTGAAGGCAAAAGAAGGGGGGCAACAGAGGAAGAGATGGTTAGATTGCATCACTGACTCAATGGACATAAGTTTGAGCAAACTCTGGGAGATAATGAAGGACAGGGAAGTCTGGTGTGCTGCAGGCCCTGAGGTTGCAAAGAGTTGGACTTGACTTAGCGACTAAACAACAAGGATACATGTATATGCATGGATGAGTCCCTTTGTCATCCTCCTGAAACTATCACAACATTGTTAATCAGTTATAGTCAAATACAAAACAAAAGGTTAAAAAAAAATGAAAGGGTTAAGCTAGAAGAGTTTTTTCTCTGGGGCTTCCCTGGTGGCTCAGTGGTAAAGAAATCACCTGCCGGTGCAGGAGTACATGGGTTTGATCCTTGGGCCATGAAGATCTCCTGGAAAAGGAAATGGCATCCCACTCCAGTATTCTTGCCTGGGAAATCCCATGGACAGAGGAGCCTGGCAGGCTGCAGTCCATGGGGTCACAAAAGTCAGATATGACTTAGCAACTAAACAACATCAGCAACAATTTTTTCTCTGCTTTGGTTTGGTGGTTGCATATGTGGGTGTTTGTATTTATGTATACACATATGTGTGTATATGTGTATGTGCATGCATGTGTGTGTATGTGTGTGTGTGTTCTCTCTGAAGGAACATAACTAATAACCCTTGACTCTCGGTTTCTCCTTGGTTTGTAGTTTTTGTAGTTTATCTTTAGGTCATTAGCTCTTCTTCATCTTCTTCTCTGTTTCCTGCCTTTGGAGCATGGCTACAATCTGAGAGCTGAGAAGATGTGAATTTTTTTTCAGAGGTCTTCATTTCATAAGAATAATCCTGGTACAAATTATATGCCAAGGAATGTGCCCAAGGCCTGGTATAAAATATGAATGTGATGGTTAATTTTATCTGTCAAACTGACTGAGCCATGGGGTGCTCAGACATTTAGTCAATCAGTATTTGGGGCGTGTCTGTGAGGATGTTATGGATGAGGTTAACTTTTGTATTTGTATATTAAGTAAAGCAGGTTGCTCTTCCTAATGTGGATGGGCTTCATCCAATCAGTTGTAGTTTTGAGTGTGTGACTGACAGTGTGAGTGTCTCTGTTTAGGAAGCTATGTATGTCTGCCATTCTGTTTGTGAGTGTGTATGTGTTCCTGATCTTATAACAAAGCATATATCTTTCCCCTTTTTCTCACTTGCTTCATGCAGGATCTTTAATATATTTCATTCTTTTACATTTAAGCTTATGAGGTTATTGGATTAGACATCAGGCCCTATGAGTTCAGACTCCTTCATGTGGTCTAGTTCAATTCAGTCACTCAGTCGTGTCTGACTCTTTGCAACCCCATGAATCGCAGCACGCCAGGCCTGGAGTTACCATCTCCTGGAGTTCACTCAGACTCACGTCCATCGAGTCTGTGATGCCATCCAGCCATCTCATCCTCTGTCGTCCCCTTCTCCTCCTGCCCCCAATTCCTCCCAGCATCAGAGTCTTTTCCAATGAGTCAACTCTTTGCATGAGGTGGCCAAAGTATTGGAGTTTCAGCTTCAGCATCATTCCTTCCAAAGAAATCCCAGGGTTGATCTCCTTAAGAATGGACTGGTTGGATCCCCTTGCAGTCCAAGGGACTCTCAATAGCCTTCTCCAACACCACAGTTCAAAAACATCAATTCTTCGGTGCTCAGCCTTCTTCACAGTCCAACTTTCACATCCATACATGACCACTGGAAAAACCATAGCCTTGACTAGATGGACCTTAGTTGGCAAAGTAATGTCTCTGCTTTTGAATATACTATCTAGGTTGGTCATAACTTTTCTTCCAAGGAGTAAGCGTCTTTTAATTTCATGGTTGCAGTCACCATCTGCAGTGATTTTGGAGCCCCCCGAAATAAAGTCTGACACTGTTTCTACTGTTTCCCCATCTATTGCCCATGAAGTGATGGGACCAGATGCCATGATCTTTGTTTTCTGAATGTTGAGCTTTAAGTCAACTTTTTCACTCTCCTCTTTCACGTTCATCAAGAGGCTTTTTAGCTTCTCTTCACTTTCTGCCATAAGGGTGGTGTCATCTGCATATCTGAGGTTATTGATATTTCTCTCAGCAATCTTGATTCCAGCTTGTGTTTCTTCCAGTCCAGTGTTTCTCATGATGTACTCTGCATAGAAGTTAAATAAGCAGGGTGACAATATACAGCCTTGATGTACTCCTTTTCCTATTTGAAACCAGTCTGTTGTTCCATGTCCAGTTCTAACTGTTGCTTTCTGACCTGCATACAGATTTCTTAAGAGGCAGGTTAGGTGGTCTGATATTCCCATCTCTTTTAGAATTTTCCACAGTTTATTGTGATCCACAGAGTCAAAGGCTTTGGCATAGTCAATAAAGCAGAAATAGATGTTTTTCTGGAACTCTCTTGCTTTCTCCATGATTCAGCGGATGTTGGCAATTTGATCTCTGGTTCCTCTGCCTTTTCTAAAACCAGCTTGAACATCAAGGAGTTCATGGTTCATGTATTGCTGAAGCCTGGCTTGGAGAATTTTGAGCATTACTTTACTAGTGTGTGAGATGAGTGCAATTGTGCTGTAGTTTGAGCATTCTTTGGCATTGCCTTTCTTTGGGATTGGAATGAAAACTGACCTTTTCCAGTCCTGTGTCCACTGCTGAGTTTTCCAAATTTGCTGGCATATTGAGTGCAGCACTTTCACAGCATCATCTTTCAGGATTTGAAATAGCTCAACTGGAATTCCATCACCTCCACTAGCTTTGTTCATAGTGATGCTTTCTAAAGCCCACTTGACTTCACATTCCAAGATGTCTGGTTCTAGATTAGTGATCACATCATCATGATTATCTGGATCGTGAAGATCTTTTTTGTACTGTTTTTCCATGTATTCTTGCCACCTCTTCTTAATATCTTCTGCTTCTGTTAGGTCCAGACCATTTCTGACCTTTATCGTGCCCATCTTTGCATGAAATGCTCCCTTGGTATCTCTAATTTTCTTGAAGAAAGGCAAAAAGCAAAGGAGAAAAGGAAAGATATAAGCATCTGAATGCAGAGTGGTCTAGTTATTAGCACCAATCCTGCATTTTAACTCTCTTGAGCTGGAATCAACAAAGTCATGGCAGTCAGGTTTAACTGAAGATTCCTTTAATTCTGCTCTTTGAGAAGAAAAGAGTGGTAAAGATCCCATGAGAGACAGGGTAGGATTCACTAATTCTCTGTGCCCTGCCTGTGTGCTGGAGAATGTCCATCATGGCAATAATAATACTTGCCATTTGTATGTTCCTCAATGTTGATGGACCCCAAGGAATCAGGAATTCAGTGCCATTAACTGGGTCAGGGAGAAACACTGGGCTCAAGAAGCACAAGCTGGAATCAAGATTGCCAGGAGAAATATCAATCACCTCAGATATGCAGATGACACCACCCTTATGGCAGAAAGTGAAGAACTAAAGAGCCTCTTGATGAACGTGAAACAGGAGAGTGAAAAAGTTGACTTAAAGCTCAACATTCAGAAAACAAAGATCCTGGCATCCAGTCCCATCACTTCGTGGCAAATAGATAGGGAAACAGTGGAAACAGTAGCTGACTTTATTTTTCGGGCTCCAAAATCACTGCAGATGGTGATTGTAGCCATGAAATTAAAAGATGCTTGCTCCTTGGAAGGGAAGTTATGACCAACCTAGGCAGCATATTCAAAAGCAGAGACATTACATTGTTGACAAAAATCCATCTAATCAAGGCTATGGTTTTTCCAGTAGTCATGTATGGATGTGAGAGTTGGACTGTGAAGAAAGCTCAGTGCTGAAGAAGTGATGCTTTTGAACTGTGTTGTTGGAGAAGGCTATTGAGCGTCCCATGAACCGCAAGGCGATCCAATCAGTCCATTCTAAAGGAGATCAGTCTTGGGTGTTCTTTGGAAGGAATGATGCTAAAGCTGAAACTCCAGTACTTTGGCCACCTCATGCAAAGAGTTGACTCATTGGAAAAGACGCTGATGCTGGGAGGGATTGGGGGCAGGAGGAGAAGGGGACAAAATAGGATGAGATGGTTGGATGGCATCATGTGAAGAGCTGACTCATTGGAAAAGACCCTGATGCTGGTAGGGACTGAGGGCAGGAGGAGAAGGGGATGACAGGATGAGATGGCCGCATGGTATCACTGATTCGATGGACATGAGTTTGAGTGAACTCCGGGAGTTTGTAATGGACAGGGAGGCCTGGTGTGCTGTGATTCATGTGGTCTCAAAGAGTTGGATATGACTGAGCGACTGGACTGAACTGAACTGAACTGAACTGTGTCAGGCTTGGCTGGCATGAGGTAGATACTTAGTAAATGTTTGCTGGAGGAATGAGGTAGGGTAAAACAGAAGGGCTGTTTTGAATAGAAGGTTTATATATAATATGAAAAAAGATTGACTTCCAAAACCAGTGTTTCACTTAATAAAATTTGAAGATTTTAAAATTAAAGTATGTTTTTCCCCTGAAACTCAATTTTCTTTGTATAACCTAAAGTTCTATAACAATAAAATAGCTTTACTATGATATCATCATTTCATATAAATAAAACATGATTGAGCAAAATGATCTTTTTTTTTTTTGAGCAAATCAAATGTCTGAGCTCCCATGCATGGGTAGTTGAGTTGGGGTCACACTCTGGAATAATGCTTATTTGTGGGTTCTGGAAACTTTGGAAGAGATATGTTCTGTACTCCTACATGTAGGTACCTGTCATCCAGGTCATGTTTTATGGATCTCTACACATCTCTGCACCCCACCACACCCATGGGTGTACACAGAGAGATTTCTATTTCTCTGTCCATCTCCTCCCTAGTCACATGTCAGCCCTTTCTGAGTGAGCCACATGCTTTTTTCTTGGTTAGTCCAGAAAATTAAAAAAATCTCAGTTTCTGGTTAATTTTCATACATTCATGAAGACTTAAATTTCTATTAAAATAAAGCCTGCTTATGAGGGCTTCCCTGGTGGCACAGGGGTAAAGAATTTGCCAGCCAATGCAGGAAATGTGGGCTCAGAGAAGGAAATGGCAACCCACTCCAGTCTCCTTGCCTGAGAAATGCTATGGACAGAGAAGCCTGGCAAGTTACATACAGTCCATGAGGTCGCAAAAGAGTCGGACACAACAGGGTGGCTAATCAAGAACAGCGAAAACTTGCTTATAAAGCATTGTGATTCCAAAAGAGCTCAGATTCTGAAATAGAAAACGCGCATAATATTGGCCTTCAACTGGGTTAGGCTGGCAAAGCATACATTTTAAAAGAAGTGGGAAAAGGAGCCAACTGGGCTGAGAATAGTAAACAGACGTTTGATTTGGTGTAGGAACCCTGTAATTCTTTCCATGATGCCTCCTGGATACTGGAATTTCCGTTTCGCTGTTTTGAATGGATTTGCCTTCTGTTGCCCGATCTCTGCTGTGCTGCCTTGTGTCCTTCGGCCCTTAAGGCTATCACCTCCTCAACACGATCTTCCCCGACCCTTTGCTCCTCACCCCCACCCCAGGCAACGCTCTGCTTTCTCCCCCTCACAGTACTCATCTCTGCAGGACATTAAACAGTTGTTGTTGTTGTTGTTTTTCTGTCTCTCACTCATTCATCACTGGGTACCAAGTTCAGTGAGAGTGAGAAGCCAGTCTCCCTTCTCAGCTGTGTCCTTGGCACTGGGAAGAGCCCCTGACCCAGAGGATCCTCAGGGATATTTCTTGCATGAGTCTTGAAACCATACTCTGTATTATAGAAGCCTGAACATCTTATTTTTCTCAGCATCCTGGGATGCCATATGTTACTTTTTTTTCTCTTTTAATCCTGGGTCTTACCATATACAGTGGGTTTTACTATATACATTGGGTTTTACCATATACATGTTTCTTATTCTTATGGGTTCAAATGTATCCTTATGGTTTCTCACTTTGATGACATAATTAGAAGATCCTTCATATAAGGATGATAAAAATATCCACCTGAATGTTCACCTGGTGTTCTTACATGTTCGCTTTATATTTCAATATTTAATCCATCCTGAATTTATTTTGGAATAAGACACACACTAAAAATCCAAATTAAATTTTATTCAAACTGTTAGCCAGTTGTCCCAATGCTTTTTTTTAAGAAATATTTTCATTTCTCTGCTGATTTGAAATAACAGCCTAATAATCAGCTAGATTTTTCTGCATCCTTGTATCTTTCTCAGGACTGTATTCTGTTCCATTGATCTGTTAAGTCTAGCTATGACCCAGAATCACAATACATTAATTATTATAGATTTATTATAGCATAACTTCTTGCCTAGAAGGACAAGTGTGTCTTTCTCTCCCACTATTATTTTCTTTTAAAATGCTTTCATTTTTGCTTAAATTAGCAGTATGTTTTCAATTTTCAAAAAATAAGTGCTAGTGTGATTTATTGGGATTGCCTTAATGGAATACATTATTGCTTTTCAATTTGTCCATCTAGGCATTTGGTATGTTTCTTGACTTCTTGTAATTTTTTGTGTCCTCTAGGGCTTTTTTTCACACTTTCTTCCTATACTTGATGATTTCTGGAGAATTAAACACCCTTAAAACCTTCCACTCTCTTTGTCCTTTTCCATATGCTTCCTGTGGTGTACAGGCCTTTTCTCTCTGTTAAACTGATTTCATCTGGGTTGAGTCAAGTAGAGTCACAGACAATGTTTGGAAGGTCTTGAGAGTCTTTCTCTCCTAATGAATAACTAAAACCTCCCATGACTGTCAAAGTTTCCGAAAGCAGAGAGGAGCTTGCCAGGCACTGGCCTTTCAGGCCAAACAATAATCCACAGCAGGCCATGTGTTAATCTTCTCCGAGCACTTGATTTGTTTGTCACTCTGCTCTGCTAAAGTAAGACAAACATCCATTTGAACTCACCTTCCGCTGATACACCAGAGGCTTGACTCTGAGGCTCATAGACGTTGACAAGTAACCACCTAAAAACTGAAAAGAGACATTTCAGTGTACATGTCACATGGGGATAAACAAAAGTGATTAAGATTAACTTCTGTTGATAAGATCTTGGGCCCCGAACCTGAACTGTCTTGTTTCGATTCCTGGCTCCATCATTTACCAGCCTGTCTCTTGGGCTAGGTACTTCACCTTTCTGTCCCTTTGTGGCATCATCTGTCACAGGGGGAACAATAATCAACCTTCTTGCCTGGTTTGCTAGGTCAATTAATGCAATATTCCCTGTAAGTGCTTGGAACAGTATCTCATTCAATACAAGAAATGATCATGCTAATTATTCTTGTAGAGTTAATGTACTGGACTGAGATAGCCTTAAGATCAAGGCTTACCCTCTTGTATTTAGCAGAGTACTTATGATAGAATAAGGCACTTGGAGTGTTTGACAAACTGAATCTTCTTACTACTATTACTCAGAGTAGAATTTGTACCACCGTAGACTATGTTTACCTAAGCATATGCTCATAAGTTTTTTCTGCAAGTTTTCATCTTTTCTCCTGGGTCTTTAGCTTCTCTCTTGACTGAATTTTTCTTCTCCCACCACGCAAATATTCTCAATGACCACTCCGTACAGTCTTGTTTTATTGCAGTCCCATTTTCCACACTTGCCTGAACCTGCATCTGTCTGGTTTTACTCCTCTAGGCCACTGCACTTCCTTTGCTGAAATCTCTAATGACCATCTGATAGCCAAACCCAATGGATGATCTCATTCCTTCCTCATCTTACTTGATCTGTGTGAGTTTTCCCTAGATCACAAACTTCACAAGAGGAAACATTTTATCTGTCTTCTGCTGCTGCTGCTGCTAAGTCGCTTCAGTCATGTACGACTCTGTGAGACCCCATGGACGGCAGCCCACCAGGCTCCCTCATCCCTGGGATTCTCCAGGCAAGAACACTGGAGTGGGTTGCCATTTCCTTCTCCAATGCATTAAAGTGAAAAGTGAAAGTGAAGTCACTCAGTCGTGCCCGACTCTTAGAGACCCAATGGACTGTAGCCTACCAGTCTCCTTCATCCATGGGATTTTCCAGACAAGAGTACTGGAGTGGGTTGCCATTGCCTTATCTGTCTTACTCACTGTTAAATTCTCAGTACTTAGAATAGTCTCTTTGCTTACCAGATACTTAATAAATATTTGTTGAATGAATACATTTGTAAATACCAGTCACAGTGTTGGCCATTTTCTCCCTCTTCAAACATTCTTTCCATTTTTCTCAACAGAAATAATACCCTCTTGTTTTCTACTGGCACTTCCTTGGTTTCTTTCTTTTCTCTGTCTATTTCTCAAATGCTTTTGTTCTCTGGAGTTTAGCTCTTGGTTTCCTCTCTCATCTTAAAAGCTTCCTCCATGACCTCTTGTTCACCTATGTTTCAAACACCATCTACACCTGTACTGGTTGCTTCTACACCTTTGACTCTACCCAAATTCAATTTAATATCTTTACACAATTTAGTCAAATGCCTACAGGATGCCTCAATATCTCCTTGATATTTAAAAAATATCTCCCAAATGGAACTTATTATTTTTGTCAGATCTTAATGTTGAAAATGTAAAATACGAAGTAGTTAGGTGTTAGCCAGAATATTACCATAATGGCTTACAGACTTTAACTTGGAGGGCACTATTTTGTGCGACAAATGGTCCTACTAACTGAACCCCAGAATTGTGTAGACCTACTTACTCAGTCCTGAACTGAGCAATGTGAGTGTGGAATGTATCTATTGACAGGGCAACTGCATTCTCTTATTTTCAGATGTTATGCAGTCTTAAGGCAATATAACTATGCAGTTGCTGGAGGGTAAGAAACGGATTCCCTCATATGTCCTCAAGTAATCATGAACCAACGTGAGATCATTTGGGAGTGGCTCATTCTTGAGTTTGGAAGCAAACCTCCTAAATCCAAGATGAGTTACTCCATCACTCCCTTTTTAAGGATACAGATTGGGGCAGCTGGTATACTTGCTAGGGCTGGCATTAATAATTTAAACCTAAAGCCTTCATAGTTCTCTGAAGTACATGCTGAACTCAAGTCTTTTGAAGTTTAAAAGCGGCAAGTGTTGTAAACTCCCTGAAGTCTGTAACAACAGCATAAGGAAAGGCTCTATTTTCCCTAACATTGAGTCATTGCCTCAGCTGTGCTTGCTTACTAAGGACTCTGTCACCTGCTAGCATCTTCTGAGGCCCTGAATGGCCCACACATGTGTGTTCAGGCCAGTCACTGTCTAATTCAAGGTCAAGCCATCACTGGCTGCACCTCCAAATCCCCTCATGAGATGCATCCCTTTGCTGAGAACCTCTCCACCCACATCTGTCCCTGGAACCAACCTCTGCTGCTATAGGCAAAGCTGGAGGCTGAGTATTACCTTTACTCTTAATGATAAAGGCTAATTTGAAGGACATGGCTTATTGTGAGTGTCAAAGGAGTTTACAGCATAACCTCAGAACTAGGGCCTAGCACTGTGCTCTGGATCAGGGCAATGCTAGGCCACGGCAGGCCTCCTTATGTGGAGGGGGTCCCTGAGAGGAGAAGCAAAGCCCTGTTCTTTCTCTGGTCAGTCTGGCTCCTAAAGGAAAAGAATAGAGTTGTTGAGCTGGAATGCCCAGTTTGTTTCCCCAAAGTTACTCACAGAAAATTCTTCCACTTCTCCAGGGGAGGCTTAAAGACACAGGGCAAGAGTCTATACACGTTTAGGAGAAATCTATCTGCCATAAAATTAGGAGCATTTCCCCCTAAGACTACTCCTTCTCCAAGATGTGGTTAATGCATGACCGTCTACTCAATCACTTAAACCAGTAACTGACAGACATTCTACACGTGGGCTGTTTAATAGGTAGTCACTGGGCATTGAGGCTATTGAGTGCTTAAAATGTGGCTAATCCAGATTCAGATATAATTATAAAACATACATCAGGTTTTAAAAAAGAATGCAAAAACATCATTGACATTTTCATGTTGATTCCATGTATTGAGTCAAATAAAATATATTAACATGAATTCCACTTATATACATGACTTCATTATATTTCCATTGGACAGCATCACTGTAGACCAATGGTTTTCAAGCCTTCTAAGAACGAAGACTGTTGCAGATTGATACTTTAATAAAATTAAATAAAAATATCTTGCTATGAAACTTCTTAAACTCTTACTCTTGATTCTGTACTTGTTACGTTGCCAGCTGGTAACAATTCAGATTTGGCCCTGGTCTGAAGACCACACTCACAAGCATTCTCTGGGCTTTTCTTCTTTCCATAGGAGCCATGGATAATTATTTCTAGGAATCTTGTTCTTACACTCCCTATTGCCATCCCATCCTTTCTATCTCCATTACTTCTTCCTTAGTCCAGACATTTATTTACTGTCTGGGTTATTGCAGGTGACAACTCCATGATTTCCCTGCCAGCCCTCTTATCACCCCAAGCCCATCCATGCTCATAATCACTCTCACAGTGATCCAGGTGAAGGATAGATCTGATCATATCACTCTGTTCCTTAAAACCCTGAATCTCCTTCTTATATCTCCTAGTCAAAGTAACAATTTGTGTGTCACCTGCAGCCACCAATGAGTTGGCTGTGCCTTGCCATTTCTGGTCACCTTTGACCCATTCCCTACACAGTAATGGCTCATACATCCTGCATGTGTCCTCAGTTGTGTCTGATTCTTTGTAACCCCATGGACTCTAGCCCACCAGGCTCCTCTGTCCATGGGATTTTCTAGGCAAGAATACGGAAATGGGCTGCAATTCCTTTTTCAGGGGATCTTCCCAACCCAGGGATGCAACCTGTGTTTCTGACATCTCCTGCATTGGCAGGCAGAATCTTTATCACTAGGGCCACTTCTCTTTTTTCTCTACACCGTAATGGCAGACAGCAGCTCCTAGAATTGACCATGTACCTGATCCTCTACAGAAAGCACCTTTTCATGGAATCCTTGCATGGATCTGAAATGTTGACAGTATTTCCCCTACATTATAGATGTTTACAAGCAAAGGTCAGATGGCTTGAGTGATTTTTCCAATATTCAGATGATAAAAAGCAGAGTCAGAGTTTGAACTTGGGTCTAATTTAAAAACTTGTGCTATTTCTAGACGATATGGCGCTTCTTGGGGTTTCTCCCACCTCTCTTGCTTCTGGGCATTAGCATAGATTATTCTCTTAGTTCCTCATCTTCTATTCCTGATTCATTTCTACTTTTACACTACCCAATTAATCATCTAGTTCTACCTAAAACATCTCTTGAAACCTCCTAACACCCCAAAGTCCAGCTTCCTCTGGGATCCTTTCATGGTTCTAGTCTAATAGGAGACACATTGTGTGGTAATTTGGGACTTACTTTAAGTCTCTGGAATATTGAGCTTCTAGAATAGGAACCATCCTTTGTGTTGAGCATTATGTCTATCACATGAGAAATGCTTATAACTCATTCATTCATCTCTTCATATATGTAATAACTATTCATTAAATGAGAGAGAAAAGACCCTGTTTTCATGTTGCCTGCCTTCTAGTTGAAGGCAAAAGGAGAAGGTTAAGCACATGATGAGACAGTTAGATAGTATCACTGACTCAATGGACAAGAATTTGAGGACAGAGGAGCCTGGTGTGCTGCAGCTTATGGGGTCACAGAGAGTCAGACACGACTTAGTGACTGAACAACAACAACAACCTTCTGGTTGTGGAAAATTCAAAGAATAAGCTAAACTTTTAAAAATGTATATGCACGGTGTTAGAAAGTGATCTAGTTTCATTCTTTTACAAGTGGTTGACCAGTTTTCCCAGCACCACTTGTTAAAGAGATTGTCTTTACTCCATTGTATATTCTTGCCTCCTTTGTCAAAGATAAGGTGTCCATAGGTGTGTGGATTTATCTCTGGGCTTTCTATTTTGTTCCATTGATCTATATGTCTGTCTTTGTGCCAGTACCATACTGTCTTGATGACTGTGGCTTTGTAGTAGAGCCTGAAGTCAGGCAAGTTGATTCCTCCAGTTCCATTCTTCTTTCTCAAGATTGCTTTGGCTATTCGAGGTTTTTTGTATTTCCATACGAATCTTGAAATTATTTGTTCTAGTTCTGTGAAAAATGTGGCTGGTAGCTTGATAGGGATTGCATTGAATTTGTAAATTGCTTTGGGTAGTATACTCATTTTCACTATATTGATTCTTCTGATCCATGAACATGGTATATTTCTCCATCTATTAGTGTCCTCTTTGATTTCTTTCATCAGTGTTTTATAGTTGTCTATATATAGGTCTTTAGTTTCTTTAGGTAGATATATTCCTAAGTATTTTATTCTTTTCGTTGCAATGGTGAATGGAATTGTTTCCTTAATTTCTTTTTCTACTTTCTCATTATTCGTGTATAGGAATGCAAGGGATTTCTGTGTGTTGATTTTATATCCTGCAACTTTACTATATTCATTGATGAGCTCTAGTAATTTTCTGGTGGAGTCTTTAGGGTTTTCCATGTAGAGGATCATGTTATCTGCAAACAGTGAGAGTTTTACTTCTTCTTCTCCAATTTGGATTCCTTTTATTTCTTTTTCTGCTCTGATTGCTGTGGCCAAAACTTCCAAAACTATGTTGAATAGTAGCGGTGAAAGTGGACACCCTTGTCTTGTTCCTGACTTTAGGGGAAATGCTTTCAATTTTTCACCATTGAGGATAATGTTTGCTGTGGGTTTGTCATATATAGCTTTTATTATGTTGAGGTATGTTCCTTCTATTCCTGCTTTCTGGAGAGTTTTTATCATAAATGGATGTTGAATTTTGTCAAAGGCCTTCTCTGCATCTATTGAGATAATCATACGGTTTTTATTTTTCAATTTGTTAATGTGGTGAATTACATTGATTGATTTGCGGATATTGAAGAATCCTTGCATCCCTGGGATAAAGCCCACTTGGTCATGGTGTATGATCTTTTTAATGTGTTGTTGGATTCTGATTGCTAGAATTTTGTTGAGGATTTTTGCATCTATGTTCATCAGTGATATTGGCCTGTAGTTTTCCTTTTTTGTGACATCTTTGTCAGGTTTTGGTATTAGGGTGATGGTGGCCTCATAGAATGAGTTTGGAAGTTTCCCTTCCTCTGCAATTTTCTGGAAGAGTTTGAGTAGGATAGGTGTTAGCTCTTCTCGAAATTTTTGGTAGAATTCAGCTGTGAAGCCGTCTGGACCTGGGCTTTTGTTTGCTGGAAGATTTCTGATTACCGTTTCAATTTCCGTGCTTGTGATGGGTCTGTTAAGATTTTCTATTTCTTCCTGGTTCAGTTTTGGAAAATTGTACTTTTCTAAGAATTTGTCCATTTCTTCCACGTTGTCCATTTTATTGGCATACAACTGCTGATAGTAGTCTCTTATGATCCTTTGTATTTCTGTGTTGTCTGTTGTGATCTCTCCATTTTCATTTCTAATTTTATTGATTTGATTTTTCTCTCTTTGCTTCTTGATGAGTCTGGCTAATCCTAGAGGAGAACATAGGCAAAACACTGTCAGACATAAATCACAGCAGGATCCTCTATGATCCACCTCCCAGAATTCTGGAAATAAAAGCAAAAATAAACAAATGGGATCTAATTAAAATTAAAAGCTTCTGTACAACAAAGGAAAATATAAGCAAGGTGAAAAGACAGCCTTTGGAATGGGAGAAAATAATAGCAAATGAAACAACTGACAAACAACTAATCTCAAAAATATACAAGCAACTTCTGCAGCTCAATTCCAGAAAAATAAACGACCCAATCAAAAAATGGGCCAAAGAACTAAATAGACATTTCTCCAAAGAAGACATACGGATGGCTAACAAACACATGAAAAGATGCTCAACATCACTCATTATTAGAGAAATGCAAATCAAAACCACAATGAGGTACCACTTCACACCAGTCAGAATGTCTGCGATCCAAAAATCTGCAAGCAATAAATGCTGGAGAGGGTGTGGAGAAAAGGGAACCCTCCTACACTGTTGGTGGGAATGCAAGCTAGTACAGCCACTATGGAGAACAGTGTGGAGATTCCTTAAAAAATTGCAAATAGAACTACCTTATGACCCAGCAATCCCACTTCTGGGCATACACACCGAGGAAACCAGAATTGAAAGAGACACATGTACCCCAATGTTCATCGCAGCACTGTTTATAATAGCCAGGACATGGAAACAACCTAGATGTCCATCAGCAGATGAATGGATAAGAAAGCTGTGGTACATATACACAATGGAGTATTACTCAGCCGTTAAAAAGAATTCATTTGAATCAGTTCTGATGAGATGGATGAAACTGGAGCCAATTATACAGAGTGAAGTAAGCCAGAAAGAAAAACACCAATACAGTATACTAACACATATATATGGAATTTAGGAAGATGGCAATGACGACCCTGTATGCAAGACAGGAAAAAAGACACAGATGTGTATACCGGACTTTTGGACTCAGAGGGAGAGGGAGAGGGTGGGATGATTTGGGAGAATGGGAATTCTAACATGTATACTGTCATGTAAGAATTGAATCGCCAGTCCATGTCTGACGTACGGTGCAGCTTGCTTGGGGCTGGTGCATGGGGATGACCCAGAGAGATGTTGTGGGGATGGAGGTGGGAGGGGGGTTCATGTTTGGGAACGCATGTAAGAATTAAAGATTTTAAAATTAAAAAAAAATAAAAAATTTTAAAAAAATGTATATGCATCTATTTTCCGGCTTTCCTGATGACTCAGTGGTAAAGATTCTGCCTGCAGTGCAGGAGCCACAGAAGACTCAGGTTCATCCCCTGGGTCAGGAAGACCCCCTGGAGGAGGGCATGGCAACCCACTCCTTTTGTCTGGAGAATCCATTGACACAGGAGCCTGGTAGGTTGCAGTCCGAGGGGTTGCAAAGAGTCAGACATGACTGAAGTGGCTTAGCAGGCATGCATCTATTTTGCTTTCCTGTTCCTCCTTTTTGTGATATAATACTCACTCACTGTGATCTTCACCAGGCTACACTTTGTATGGCTATAGCAGCTGCTGCATCTGCGCAGTCATCTGTTTTATTGCATTGCCATGTCCATTGTGCTGCCTGTTTGGCTGGGACAGGCTGGCTCCTGTTCACGCTCATTTATTCTGTTTCTCAGGGCTCAGGGCTCAGGGCTCACTTTTCCAATTGGTTCGTGTCTCAGGAGTGCCCAGGAAATTCCCTTCCAGCTCCTTCTGCTCTGTCATGGGTCACATGTTTATAGCAAAAATGTCTATGTGCACGGAGGGCAGGTTGGTCAGTGGTCCATTGAGCCTTGATCTGATTTTCTGGGTTGACAAGATTTGAAGCAAATGAAGACCTCACTGAGTCTCAGTTTCCTCACCTGTGAAGTGAGATTAGTATATTCCAAAGTTGATGTCGCATCATTCTCTGTCTCCAGGAGTCTAGTGCTGAAACTATTAACAGCCACAACAGGTTTGCTCATTTACTTAACAATTATTTATTGAGTGCTTGCTACATTCCAGATATGGTCTTAGGTGCTGGGGATAATATTTCATGGGGCTTATGTTCTGGCTGGAGGACCCAGGTAATTAAGAGAATGCATGCTTATGTCAGCTGGTGATAAGAAGACAGAGCACAATGACCAAGTGAGTGGGAAGCAGAGACCTGAAGGCAGTGAGCGTTATG
Organism: Capra hircus; assembly: GCF_001704415.2. Lineage (NCBI taxonomy): Eukaryota > Metazoa > Chordata > Mammalia > Artiodactyla > Bovidae > Capra > Capra hircus. The sequence goes on along the minus strand of NC_030823.1, from coordinate 23,966,738 downwards.
CAGAAACCTATCCTGCTCAATGCACCTGGCAATCCACTACACGCTTTTCTCCCATATCAGTCCATTATTGCAGGCTTATGTCTACAGACTTCTCTTTTCCCAGAAAAGCTCTTAGAATGACAGAAAAGACAATCAGATATGCTCTCCACTTGCCGCCATCCTCAACGCCACTCCAAACCTGTATACTTTTCATGTTCTAGGGCTTGAGCAGAGGAGCAGAGAGGAGAATGGCTAGTAGCTAGTGATTAGCGCACAGAGTCGGACACGACTAAAGCGACTTAGCAGCAGCAGCAGCAGCAAAAGCACCTTAAGCCCAAGGCACAGCTTCTGGGACCAGTAGAATGAGATGCTCACAGTGGAACAGCCTGCTTGTATGAAAACTCTCCCTGCCTCACCACATAGCATGCTTAGGCAGTTACCTAAGGAGATATGTGTTTTTTTTTTTTTTATTGAAGTATAGTCATTTTGCTATGTTATATTAATTTCAAGGGTACAGAAGTGATTCAGTTATACATATACATATGTGTGTGTGTGTGTATATATATATACACATATATGTATATATATATATTTGTTGCTGTTTAGTTGCTAAATTGTGTCCAACTCTTTGTGACCCCATGGACTGTATGTAGCCCACCAGTCTCCTCTGTCCATGGGATTTTCCAGGCAAGAATACCAGAGTGGGTTGCCATTTCCTTCTCCATATATATACATATATATATATATATATATATATATATATATATACACACACACACACACACGTATATATATTCTTTTTCATGTTCTTTTCCATTTTAAGTTATTAAAAGGTTTTGAGTATACTTCCTTGTTAGACAATAGGTCATTATTGTTTATCTATTTTATATATAGTAGTGTGTATATATATGGAGAAGGCAATGGCAACCCACTCCAGTACTCTTGCCTGGAAAATCCCATGAACGGAGAAGCCTGGTAGGCTGCGGTCCTTGGGGTCACGAAGAGTTGGACACAACTGAGCAACTTCACTTTCACTTTTCACTTTCATGCATTGGAGAAGGAAATGGCAACGCACTCCAGTGTTCTTGCTTGGAGAATCCCAGGGATGGGGGGGCCTCTTGGGCCGCCATCTATGAGGTCGCACAGAGTCAGACACGACTGAAGCGACTTAGCAGTAACAGTAGCAGTAGCAGCAGTGTGTATATGTGGTAATCCCAAAGACCTAATTTATAGTAGGTACAAGTTGATACAGAAGACTGTACAAAGGTCTTGCCAACACACTTCATAGGGCAAATGGCTACAGCTGAGCCATCTTCACTTCAGCCCTGCTTGGACCATCTCACCTGCTCAGGTTAGTGTCCACTATGGGAAAATGATTAAATGATTTGTGTGTCCTTATATCTACGTGTATCACCCTATGTTCCATTCCTAAGGCTGTTTTTGGAGAAAGATGGTAGAGCAAAATGAAACTTTGCCTCATGGAGACGTACTGCTTCTTTAACCCTAGATGGAGCTTCACTGCCATTCATAATGTTGATGGTGATTTTAACATAGACTCTAATTTGATAAGACTAATGGACATATTTACCTTTCAATGCCTCTTTAGTTCATTGAAAAAGAGTAAGTTTTGAGGGGTCCCAACTTCTGCTTCCTATTTGTGCCCCATTCTATGACTCCCAATTAAAACTAAGTGAGATAGAGTTGTGTTAGATAGAAAAAAAGTCCAGAGTCTTTTGTTCATTGACTTTGGGTCAACTAGAAGTAGATCAATTTGCTAGCTACCTGAGGGCTGAGGGTCACACATATGCATGCATGGGTTATCTGCATTGACAAGAAGCCAGCTTCAAGAATCTTTGCTCTTGATAGGTAAAATAAAACACCTCAATATTGAATGAATCCTATTTTCCCCCCTTCATTGTTCAGAAAAATTGTTAGAAGTGCACTTTTTTTTCTTGAGCAGAGAAAACCAATGAGAGAATGGCCTTCCCACTCATGAGCAAGCCCTCACTTGACTTGCTCCTCTAGAATTCTCTTTGGCCCCCAAATGAGCCAGCAGCTTACAGCTTTATTTTCCAGTGGCAAACTAAGGAGAGGAAGGAGCAGTGAGGTGTAATTTAAAAGATAAAGACTAAACCAAAATCTTTGAAAACTTTGGGAGTTAGAAATAAGGAGAAGGTAAAGAATGGTAAGAATGAACATTTATTGTTAACTCATCTATTGAGCTGGGAGAAGGCAATGGGACCCCACTCCAGTACTCTTGCCTGGAAAATCTCATGGACAGAGGGGCCTGGTAGGCTTCAGTCCACGGGGTCACTAAGAGTCAGATATGGCTGAGCGACTTCATTTTCACTTTTCACTTTTGTGTGTTGGAGAAGGAAATGGCAACCCACTCCAGTGTTCTTGCCTGGAGAATCCCAGAGACAGGGGAGCCTGGTGGGCTGCTGTCTATGGGGTCGCACAGAGTCGGACACAATTGAAGTGACTTAGCAGCAGCAGCAGCATCTATTGAGCTATCATAGAATGAGCTATTTTTTACTGCTTAGTATGTGTAGGTAATACTCCGAGTATTTTATATCTGCCATTCATTTTGCTCTCATAGCAATTCTCTGACATGGGGACACTATCATCCCCAGTTTACAGATGATAAGACTGATGCACAAAGATATTAAATAGCTTGCTCGGGGTAGCGTGTCTAGTGCGTGGAAGAAGTTGGGAAGGAACCTGACTGGTTCCAGAGTACATGTGTTTAACTCCTGCACCACAGCACCTCCCTGAGTGGTCCTCTGCATTCCTGGGATGCCTGCTATAAAGGAGCAGCTCTCAAAGCTTGATTTTGATTGCAATTCCAGCATTGCTATCTATGCCCTTCCCACATGCAAACCACAGTGTGGGAAAGAAGCAGTGAGAGGCATCATCAGGCCACAGGTAATGCCATCTACCTGCCATTTTTTAAAAGTTGCAGAGTATGTATTTTATATTTTAGTGGCTTCTAATGTCCAGGGGGTCTTCATTTGCACAAGATGAAATTTCTGCAGGATGGTGTGATGTGTGATGATGGTGAATGGACAAGGACTGTGGGTCGTTCTTGTCAGAATGACCTGAGTATGATTCAGAGGGAACTCAGAGTCCAGGAGTGCTCTTGGAATAAGAGATGAGTTTGTCTCCTTAGGTTTTATGTCTACAACAAGACAATAAGTGTGCTTCATTTGGAGGAGGAAATAAAACTAGAAAACTTCCAGGTTTATAGATTCAAGATATGGATTTTCAAAAATTCACCATAAGCTCTGACATGAGGTTGATAATTTCCTGTTCCCTGTTGCTGATGCCTTTTGCTATAAAAATTCATGCTCAAAAGAGGTATTACTAAATATTGGAGAGAGATATGAAAGAAATAGCTTTAATAAAGACATAATACCTTTAATAAAGAAACTGATACAAAGCTGATACTTTCTACAAGAACTGAATGGATATTTAAAAGGGTAGAATTTGACAAGTGAGCATGCATCCTTAACTAGGTTTTAGTAGTGAATATCCTGGTTAAAAATCAAACCCAAAGATTTTTGCAACCATGATGAGTAAAAATTGCAAAACCTACTTTTTAATCATGCAATCTATTTTATACCTAATTAAGATAGAAAACTCAAGTATTGCTTGAGGGAAGACTGTCCCTTTGTTCTAGAAGGATCAGTTGGAATATGCCATTTGGTTATCAATTTTTAAGCAAGTTTTGAGGCAAAGTTCAAAAGTGTCATTAATCTGAACAAAAGAGTGTAAGAAAATAAGTGTCTTATTTGGTTATATAAATTGTGGTATATGGCTGGGACAGAGCTATATATATATATATATATATTTTTTTTTCATGTTCTAAAAGTTTTTAGAGGAGAGGAAATGAGGAACAGAAATATTTTTGGCTCTGAGTTTCGAGTACTCTGTACTAAAACCTGTGGCATGTTCTGATGGTGTCATAGGTATTTTGGCTTGAGAAGTTACTGATTGGAGATAAGGATTGACAAGGAAGATTGCAGAAATGTCTTACTAATACACTCTTCACCACTCATTGTAAAAGTTTATCACAGTATCCCTGGTGGAACTTTTTGTCCTAACTGTAGGATTGTTTCATACAGAATGGCTAATATTTGGGAAAATGTACTGATGTTGTGATATATTCTGATAAGACTGTTCATCTCGGTCCAGAGAATGAGACCACACTTCTTGGGAGATTTCCTGGAGAGGCCAGGGAAGGGGGTATGTTTATCATCCTGCATCCTGGGTGGAGACAGCTATTGGGGCAGGAAATTAATTGTAACTTGAATGATGGAGCTTGCATGGTAAAGTGGACATTTTTTCCTGCCTGGGATTGGGGGTCTTACTAGGGGGTGTGGACTTTGAGACACAGGTACATTTGGTGTCCCTGCAAAAGTGGGATGATCTGCTCCTTCCATTTACTCATTGATTTTATTAACTATGGAGTGACTACTATGTGCAAGTTATAGGAATCTAATTGAAAGGACAGATACAGTCCCTGCCCTCACCCAGCTTACAGACTACAGGTGGAGACAACTACCGAACTAATAGTTTTTTAAGCTAATTTTTAAATTAATTGATTGTGTCTCAAAAACACATAGCAGAAATTTACCATCTTAACCATTCTAAGCGTGTGATACAGTAGCATTAAGTACATTCACATTGTTGTGCAGCCACCGCCATCTTCCATTTTAGAAGATTTTCATCTCCCATACTGATACTCTGTATCCATTAAACAATAACTCCCCATTCCTCCTTCCTCAGGCCCTGGAAACTACCATTCTACTTTCCATCTCTATAAACTTGACTGCTATACATATCTCGTATAAGAACAATCACCATATTTGTCTTTTTGTGACCAATGTTAAAATTCTGATAATGTCCCCCAGGTTCAACTACATTGAAGTGTGTGTCAAATTTCATTCTTGTTTAAGGCTGAATAATATTCCAATGTATGTTTATGCCGCATCTGGTTTAATTGTTCATCTGTCAATGGGTACTGAGTTTGCTTCCCCCTTTTGTTTATTGTGAATAGCTCTGCTATGAATTTGGGTGTACAAGTATCTCTTTAGAATTCTGCTTTCAATCCTTTGAGGGTAATAATTGCTTTTTAAGCATGAGAAATAAGACTATACTTATTAAATATAAATAAAAGGACACTGAGAGTGAATGTAAAAAAAGGCAGTGTCCTCTGTGGAGCAAGAAGCTAGCTCATCACAGTGTGTTTCTGGAGAAGATGATACTCAGGACAAGGCAAAGATTAGCTTAGAGTTAACCAGGGGAGACAGAGGGGTGGGACTTTCTAGGAGGCTGGGGAAGCAAGCCAGAAACTCAAGACAGCCCAGCTTGGAGCCCTTAAGGAATGCTGTGAGTGGATGGATTGGAAGTCAGTAAAGAGGTTAAGACTTTACAGAATCTGGGCCTGTTGGCTCTGGGGGGAGTAAGATATACTGATAATTGTAAACAGGATCTTGCCACGCTATTTTCATTTCTTTAACCCTAGACATTTAGAAAAACCTTTCTTAAAAAGTGGACTTTGCCTCACCTTTGCTCTGGAGACCATTAAGGGAAAAGCACTTGTTTAATGACTGAAATGGAGTGACAGAGGAGAGGCCAGCCTTTGTGGGGGCAGAGATGATGACCAAAGGTGTGGCAGTTTCGCCAGGGACTTGAGTGATGAAGGTGCAGTGAGGTGGCCTGATAAGGAGGCTGACTCAGAGGCGTCCTGGGGACGCTGCAGTACTCAGAATTACCTATGTAGCCTGGGAAACATGTGCTGATTTGAATGCACAGGATGATGAAGCTGGGTAAGTTAGTATACTGGCATATGACACCCCTTTCTAAGTTTATTCATATATTTTATGTTGAGACCAACTATTTGTGTGGTTAACTGAATGTAGAATGGGTCACACTCAGGAATGTGTATCAGTCAGTCAGTTCAGTTGCTGAGTCATGTCCGACTCTTTGCGACCTCATGGACTGCAGCACACCAGGCTTCCCTGTCCATCACCAACTCCTGGAGCCTACTTAAACTCATGTCCATCAAGTTGGTGATGCCATCCAACCATCTCATCCTCTGTCATACCCTTCTCCTCCTGCCTTCAATCTTTCCCAGAGTCAAGGTCTTTTCCAATGAGTCAGTTCTTCGCATTAGGTGGCCAAAGTACTAGAGTTTCGGCTTCAGCGTCAGTCCTTCCAATGAATATTCAGGACTGATTTTCTTTAGGATGGACTGGTTGGATCTCCTTGCAGTCCAAGGGACTCTCAAGAGTCTTCTCCAACACCACAGTTCAAAAGCATCAATTCTTCAGTGCTCAGCTTTCTTTATAGTCCAACTCTCACATTCATACATGACTACTGGAAAAGCCATAGCTTTGACTATATTCACAATAAAGTCCAAGTATTCTAAGTAGAGGACATATTCTCTTGGTCTTTGAGCCCAACCAGTAGACTTTTCATACTGTTATGGGGTTCTCAAGGCGAGAATACTGAAGTGGTTTGCCATTCCCTTCTCCAGTGGACCACATTTTATCAGAACACTCCACCATGACCCGTCCATCTTTGGTGGGCCTACACGGCATACCTCATGGTTTCACTGAGTTAGACAGGGTGTGGTCCATGTGATCAGTTTGATTAGCTTTCTGTGATTGTGGTTTACATTCTGTCTGCCCTCTGATGGATAAGGATAAGAGGTTTATGGAAGCTTCCTGATGAGAGAGACTGATTGAGGGGGAAACTGGGTCCTGTTCTGATGGGCGGGGCCATGCTCAGTAAATCTTTCATTCAATTTTCTGTTGATGGGTGGGGCTGTGTTCCTCCCTGTTGTTTGACCTGTGGCCAAACTATGGTGGAGATAATGAAGATAATGGCGGCCTCCTTCAAAAGGTCCCATGCACGCAATGCTGCACCCAGTGCCCCCAACCCTGCAGCAGGCCACCACTGACCCGCAACTCTGACAGAGATTCCCGGACACTCACGGGCAAGTCTGGGTCAGCCTCTTGTGGGGTCACTGCTTCTTTCTCTTAGGTCCTCTTTTACACAAGGTTTTGTTTGTGCCCCCCAAGAGTCTGTTTCCCCAGTCCTGTGTAAGTTCTGGTGGCTCTATGGTGGGGTTAATGGGAACCTCCTCCAAGAAAGCTTATGCCATACCCAGATCTGCTGCACCCAGAGCCCCTACCACGGCAGCAGGCCATTGCTGACCAGTACCTCCACAAGAGATGCTCACTCAAGGGCAGGTCTGGCTCAGTCTCTGTGGAGTCTCCTGGTGTGCACAAGATTTTGTTTGAGCCTTCCAAGTGTCTCTGGTGGGTATGGGGTTTGATTCTAAACATGATTTCACCCCTCCTACTGTCTTGCTGGGTCTTCTCCTTTGCCCTTGGACAGGCATTTTTTTGGTGGGATCCAACATTCTCCTGATGATGGCTGTTCAGCAGAAAGTTGTAATTTTGGAGTTCTTGCAGGAGAAGATGAGCTCACATCCTTCTACTCTGTCATCTTAAATGTCTGTCTAGTCAAAACTATGGTTTTACCAGTAGTCGTGTATGGATATGAGAGTTGGACCATAAAGAAAGCTGAGCACTGAAGAATTGATGCTTTTGAACTATTGTGTTGGAGAAGACTCTTGAGAGTCCCTTGAACTGAAAGGAGATCCAATACTGTCTTGGTAACAAAGCATGGTGCCCCTCCTGGCCATGGCTACCATGGAGCGAAGAGTGAAATTCAGGGACTGGTTGCAGAAATCATCTCCTCTCAGGAGATGCTATGTCTGTTTCCTTTCAGTTTCAGGTCTGACTCATACTAATGGCCCTGATTTATACACACTGCAAACATTCCAAGTACTATGCAAACAGGATAAAAAAAATGAATTCTTATCAACGGCACTAGTAGGAGTTGCAACTCCTGGCATTCACTGGATAGCACTAATATTTTCTTTTAAAGTTCAGATTTTTTTCTTTGATTAGAAGCAGGAAATCTTAGCTGAGCCCAGAATGCCTGTGGTGTGTAAGTATGGCTCTTTGAGTAGTTTCGATGTGTGAAAGATTATAAACAAAGAAAGGAAGTGAATGTTTCTAGAGTATCTCTAGAATCACAAAGGCCAATTAAATAGCATCTCAAATTACTGATGGGAAAGCCTGTATCATCTTTAAGTCTGAGACAGAAGAATCAAATATAGTGGTGAGTTTATATAACTGTCACACTGGTGCTGATATGTACATTCACGGAGCTGACGAGCTTGAATCTCGGCCATCATGTGTGTATATGCTTGTATTGTGTGTGTTTGTGTGCTTGGTCATTCATTAATATCCGACTCTTTGCAACCCCATGGACTGCTGGACTCCTCTGTCCATGGGGTTTTCCAAACAAGAATACTGAAGTGGGTTGCCATTTCCTCCTCCTGGGGATCTTCCTGACCCGGGGATGGAACTCGAGTCTCTTGGCAAGCGGATTCTTTACCTCCGCCACCTGGGAGGCCCTTGTTTGTGTTACAAGTGTGCACCATGCACACACAGTATGTGTTCTTAATTAATTAACTGCTGGAGTAAGATAGTTATATTAAAACTATGGCAAGGTGAAAGCAGTAGCACTTTGGATCTGTGTACTTGCCTAGGGGAAGGAACTTACAGCTAATGTTTATACATTAAAATAATCAGACACTCTTTGTCTGAATAGAGGACTTTATGGTAGACTTATTTTAAAAGAGAAGGTGGGGAACCAGCATGGAAAAGGTTTTTAAAGTATATATTTGCAGGTAATTCCTTTTAAAAAAAACTCATACCTGATAAAATTCCTATCTTTGCTGATACTGTTTATCAGACCATATACCCTATGAAAATGTAACTCTCTCCTGGGCTGGTGAAATATATTCTATTAGTAATCTTGATACAGTTGTGTAAAATACTTCTGCTTACTGCAGATGGTTTGAATGCATATAGGATGGGGCAAAGGGAAGTTTTCTTTTCTTGGTTGACACACTGTTGGGGACTGTGGAGTGGAGAGAAATGGGATAAATTATAATATTGGTGAACTGTAGACTGGTCATCTCATATCAAAAGAGTGAAACATCTCATTTTTCAGCAGTATTGAGTTATGAACTGTTTCCATATAGCAATCTTCCATATAATTGAAGGCTGCCTCTGTTAATGCTAAAATATTCTCTTTCTTACCCTTTCTGGCATAATTTCCATAGTGCATGGCACATCTCCTTGTCTTCTTAAATGTTAGTAGATGTCTGTGACATTTAAAGTACGTACTCATTTGAGTAAATGTCAGCTGATATCACTTTTCTCCAAGGGGTGCCTGCACCCTAGCAGCAGTTGAAGGGGTGTAGACCCAGGCTGCCATGTTTGTCAGAGGGGTGTTGTCCCCTCCAGTCACAAATGATGGGATTAGGAATGTGCTCTTGACTCAGTCTAGTCCATTGGGAGAACTTCATTGTGAGAATTTATATTTAGGACACAGGACACTGAAACAGATAGGCAAGCAGAGGTGGGCTGGAATCCTACCAAGGCTAGACATGCCATCTGCAAGCTGAAGAAATGGGTGAATAAAGAGCAGAGGAAGCAGGTTTGAAGGCAGGAGCCTGGGTCCAAACTAAGAGGCTGCCTCCAACCAGGGTGGCAGGGTTATGACACAGAGCAGAACAACTTCTGCATGAAGGCTGTCCACAGATCTTCCCCCCCCCCCAACCATCTAAGAGAGTTGATGAAATAACCTGAAACCCCCTGATACCTAGTTCATCGACTGCTTTTCTTCCCTAAACTCTTATGCCATTTCTGACTTACAATCCACGTGCTCCCTAAGTTGATTTTTACATATGCTATTCCCATTTCTCTTATCTTCATTCATGTGTGTAATTCTGTTAATGCTTCAAAAACCAAATCAAAGAACATTTTCTTCAGAAAGATTTCCTTGGATCATCGAGCCAAGGGAAGCTCATAGCAGCCCATGTTTATGCCAATGGCTGTCTGGTTTCTGAGCTACCTACACATGTCCTTTCTCTCTGGTAATTGACTATATAAGGGGAGATTTCTTTCTGATTCTCCATTGGATCTCTAAAGTACTTTACACAGAACACAGTACATAGCTGTGTATTAGTGCACAGTACATTAGCTGTTCATTGCATTTGTGTAAATAAGTGAAAAAACAAAGCTCTAATCAGCCACAGGTTTCAGGATCAACATTTTTGGCTTATACTAAATCTCACCAGAATTTATATAAAATCATGTGCTCAGACAAGCTTGTTTTCTCCAGAGCCACCCATCTTTAAGGGACTTCCCTGGTGGCTCAGAGGTAAAGAATACACCTGCAGGAGACTCAGGTTGGATTCCTAGTTTGGGAAGATCCCCTAGACCAAGGGAATGGAACCTACTCATTAATCTTGCCTGGAGAATCCCATGGACAGACAGAGCCTGGTGGGCTACAGTCCATGGGATCACAGAGTGGGATACGACTGAGTGACTGACAGTTTCACTTTCATCCATCTTTAAAATAAACTCTGTGTGGTTGGCCAACCACAATGGGTAAGCATTGTCCTTTTACTTTTAGATGGGAAGGAAATTTATTATTTCATTGATAGTTATAGTTTGTGACAATGAAAAGATTTTAGAAACGGATATGCTAGTGGTTGTGCAACACTGTGAGTAAACAATACTATTACACTGCACACTTAAAATGGTAAAACAAAAAAGAAAATTTGAAAGAATCTTAACACTGTCTGATTTTTGAGCTGGAGCTGTTTTCCTGTTCCCAGAGTAATCAAACAAGTTACAGAGAAGCCCAGCACACGTGCTTGAGAAACTCTTGACTCTGAGACAGTGACTGGAGGGGGATCATGGCAACGATGCAGATCTGTGTGTGATGACTTAGCTGGTATTTTCCATGGATCACTCAGGGCTCTGCTGATGAAAGCAACACGACCAAGCACCTTTGAAGTGGCAGCATTGCAGAGAGGGTGTGAAGACAGAAGAACTTTGATTCATTCCCCCTCTTAATTGATTTTAAAAGCAGGAAAGGAGGAAGCAGGCGGGGGGAAGTTCCCAAGCTGCGGAGCTACAGACGTCCTCGCTCTCCAAGTGCATTCAGCGGCAGGTCAAGTGTGTAGTGAATGCGTAAGCAAGAATATTTAATATGCGCAATACAGTTATGTGGTGTTGGTTCACCGATTTCCTCACGTTACTCTGCACACCTCTCTCAAAGGAGCCATTCCGGTGAAATGAGATTTTAATAAAAGGAATCCGTATGGCATATTGTTGAACATTCAACACACTGTCTGCCTTTCCCAGTGATGCTGGGCAGAGAACACTGTCCTATTTGAAAATACGATGTTTACATACAAATGTAATTTGCCAGAGCAAAATCATTTCTGCCCAGGATCAGTTGAACATATGCATTTTATTAAACTGTCTTTTTGATGGACTTTTTTTTTTTTTAAATTATTTTTAGGGGAAGCTTGTTCAACCACCTTTTTTTTTTTTTTTTTTCCTCTCCCAAATGTTGCCTGGAAATTTTGTGTAATTACCTTGTTTTCCAAACGCAAGTTGTTTTTGAAAACTCAGCAGTCAATTATTGCGCTGGGTGCAGGATAGCTTACTGCAGCTTCCTCCTTGAGGCTCGCCAATCCCCAGGGATGCAAGAGCAGGCTCACAGGTTTGACATATCAGCTGCTGCTGAAGCCATTCTTCTTTGTTTGACATCAGAGTGGATTTTCAGAGCAAAGTGGGCATCAGGGTGACTTCTGATTGATTTCTATTCTCCTTTTCTGACTACAGGCCACGGTATGAAATTCATTGGCTGTGAAGGTGTAAACTGTTGCTAAGTCTCTTTCTTTTTTTTTTTTTTTTTCCCTAGGGATTTTTTTTTTAAATTTTTATTTTTACTTTATGGTACTGTATTGGTTTTGCCGTACATTGACATGAATCCACCACGGGTGTACATGCGATCCCAAACATGAACCCCCCTCCCACCTCCCTCCCCACAACATCCCTCTGGGTTGATCCTCTACATAGAAAACCCTAAAGACTCCACCAGAAAATTACTAGAGCTAATCAGTGAATATAGTAAGGTTGCAGGATATAAAATCAACACACAGAAATCCCTTGCATTCCTATACACTAATAATGAGAAAGTTGAAAAAGAAATTAAGGAAACAATTCCATTCACCATTGCAATGAAAAGAATAAAATACCTAGGAATATATCTACCTAAAGAAACTAAAGACCTATATATAGAAAACTATAAAACACTGATGAAAGAAATCAAAGAGGACACTAATAGATGGAGAAATATACCATGTTCATGGATCAGAAGAATCAATATAGTGAAAATGAGTATACTACGCAAAGCAATTTATAAATTCAATGCAATCCCTATCAAGCTACCAGCTATATTTTTCACAGAACTAGAACAAATAATTTCAAGATTTGTATGGAAATACAAAAAACTTCGACTAGCCAAAGCAATCTTGAGAAAGAAGAATGGAACTGGAGGAATCAACTTGCCTGACTTCAGGCTCTACTACAAAGCCACAGTCATCAAGACAGTATGGTACTGGCACAAAGACAGAAATATAGACCAATGGAACAAAATAGAAAGCCCAGAGATAAATCCACACACATAAGTCTCTTTCTTAGAGTAACACAGGAGAGCATATGTTGACCTTTCGCTAGGTCAGCAGTCCCTGAAGACATTAGTTGAAGGAATGCTCATACCCACGTTTTCAAGAGGAGTACAAAGAAGTTGGCTATCTCTCTATTCAGCAAAAGTGGGTATCTATCTAGCCTTAGAGCAGCAGCATCAAGTGATGGAAGTGCTCTGAGGCATCATTTCCCACACTCCAGTCCTCCCTACCTCCCTATCCCCAAACAAGTTAAGGGAGTCTGTGTGCAAGAGAGAGAGAGAGAGAGGAGAGAGAGATACCCAGGTACAGAGGATAGAGTGGGAAAGATTGGAGAAAGAAGAGACTGATGTTTTTTGTGTGTGAATTCTGAAATAATGAGGTTAGGTCATAGTAAGTTTCGAGAAGTCCTAGGAAATGTGGACTAGTGCAAAGAGGAAAGAGCGCAAAATCTCAGGCCTGGAGAACTGAAGTTTAGCCTTTCTATCTCCAATCCATTTCATCAGGGTTCTCCTTCACCCTCTTCCTGTCTCTGTTTTCATACCTGTCCCTGGGGATAACTGGAGCCTGTGTCATTTGTCATTTATGGCCATGCTGGGGACAGTTGGGAAGAGCTGGTCTGGGGAGAGGGAGCAACCTCAGAGGGACCTGAGCCAGGAGACCAGAAGCTGGGGAAGTCAGAAAGGGAACACAAGTGATGCAGAGTGGTGTTAGAGACACAGGAGCAGAGAGGGGCCAAGGCGGACTCTGATGTGAAAGCAAACAAGAGCCCAGAGCGATGCCATGTGGTGAAGAACATGGCTCATCTTGCCTAGTAGATTCCAGAATAGAATCACAGGTCCTTCTCTGGTTTTTCAGCTCTTTTGGACAATCTTGTACGGGAAACACTCCATCACAAAGCCCTGAGGCCTGGCAAGATCTGGGGTCTGATGGAAGATGGAGCAGAGCCACCCCATTGACATTCTAGGTACAGCAGAGATCTCCCCCCTCATAACCCAGGATGGAGCTGATGGGGGAGATCAATAGGGCATCTGAGCACAAGTCCCAAGAAGTCTCACTGAGTGCGCCTGAGCGGGATTCCATGTAATGGATTCAGGAGTTGGCTATTGCCCTCAGAATTGGGCAAGGGTGATGTGACCAAGACGAGGCAAGTGGTGTTTGGAAGGTGGTGGGAATCGAGGTGATTTAGTACAGCTGGGTGTTAGAAAAAAGCAGGGGGCAGAGGTGAAACCCTAGAAATGGAGCCCCAGAGGAGTTAGACAGTGTGATATGGCGAATGACAGCGGGTGAGGCTACTTTAATATTTTCGTTTCCGATTTTGTTTGTTGTGTAGATCTCCACTTTAGAATGTAAGCACCAAGCAGGCAAGGGTTTTTGTGCTGGCAGTAGCTGTACCTCACTCCCTAGCATAAGGCCTGACATCTACAAATTCCTCTGTGAATATGTTTTGAGTAACTGACTTCAGAAAACCTGGAGGGTGTGTGTATTGTGGGGGTGGTGGGGGAGTGGTCTGCACTTTTGTATGAAGAACTGTGGTTCCCCCTGAGGAGTGGGTCCTTCCATGGCTGAGATTGAGTCAGACACCCAGTCTTTTCTGCTATAGGCTTTGCCCTTCACTAAGTTGATTTCTTCAGTCACTTTAAGAGTTGATACATGGTCACTATGGCTTTTGAATCAGTTACTGCTGAATAAAAGTAGCCTATATTCAGATAAATGTACAAAGGAGAAATCTGAGGTACCAACAGGATTTTCATTCTAGTTTGCTTCCAGTTTTCTATCTGCAAGTAACGTGATAGCTTAATGTCAGTAACCAGGAGAAAGAAGGGAGAGATAGACTACAGCTCGGTGCATTTCCAAACTGGGTCATCTTCAGCCACTTAGACCATGAGAAGAAGGTCACATTTCCAGTCCAGGTGTGTGTTCATCTCTCCTAAGAGAACTCCTGTTGGTGAAAAGTGAGGAGTGCTCCAGTGTTATCGGGCTGTTGCACTGTGGGGACAGCTCTGAACTAACAAACCGAGGTTCCAAAACTTTTAAAACTAAAAAAATCTCAGAGGACACTTGAGAAGAAGGTGGTGGCAGGAACCCTAGACCTAGGCACTGTCCTGACTCTTCGTCTAATTTGCTACCGGTCCTGGAGGATATCACCCAACCTCTCCAGGCCTCTATTTTCTTGTCTTTAGGATGGAAATCTCTCTCTTATCTTTAGCAAATTTCCCTCACAGCCTCCAAATTCTGGAGGTCTTGTAAGACTATAAAGGATCATCAAGACATGGAAGCAACATAAATGTCCATTGAGAGAAGAGTGGATAAAGAAGATGTGATACAAATATATAATAAAATAGTACTCAGCCATAGAAAGAACAAAGTTATGTAGCAGCATGGAAGGACCTAGAGATTATCATACTCAGTGAAGTAAACCAGACAAAGACAAGTGTCATATGATACTGCTTATATGGGGAAACAAACAAACAAACAAAAAAGATACAAATGAACTTGTATACAAAAGAGAAATAGACCCACAGACATAGAAAACAAACTTATGGTTACCTATGGGGAAAGTGAGAGGAGAGATAAATGAGGAGTTTGAAATTAACATATACTCACTACTATATATAACATAAGTATACCAATATATACCAATAAGAATTTCCTGTATAGGAATTCTACTCAGTATTTTGCAACAACCTATAAGGGAAAATAATCTGAAAAAGAGAATATGTATGTATAACTCAACTGCTTTGCTCTGTACCTGAAACTAGCACAACCTTATAAACCAACTATACTTCAAGAGAAACATACACTGAAGAACTGCTGCCTTTGCACTGTGGTGTTGGGAAGACTCTTGAGAGTCCAAAGGAGATCCAACCAGTCCATCCTAAAGGAAATCAGTCCTGAATATTCATTGGAAGGACTGATGCTGAAGCTGAAGCTCCAATACTTTGGCCACCTGATGTGAAGAACTGACTCATTTGAAAAGACCCTGATGCTGGGAAAGATTGAAGGCAGAAGGAGAAGGGGATGACAGAGGATGAGATGGTTGGATGCCATCACTGACTCAATGGACATGAGTTTGAGTAAACTGCGGGAGTTGCTGATGGACAGGGAGGCCTGGCATGCTGCAGTCCATGGAGTCACAAAGAGTCGGACATGACTGAGCGACTGAACTGAACTGAACTGATGCATCCCAAGTCTTATTAATGACTGACAAATATTAATATATCTAAATGAATATTTGTCTGGCTTTAGTGTTGGGAATATGTGCACAAATGATACAGGTGAAGGAAACTCCTAGCACTGTCACCTGAAATATGAAGTTGATGGAATCCAACTTGCTTATTAGCATTATTACCTGGTGGAGGAGGGGAAGGGGAGCTGGTTTCCTGGATGGTGGCCCCAGCCTGAGTATTTTAGGAAGCATCACGGATCCCGAGGGACTTGTTCCTGGGAGTGACCATGACTCAGCTCATTGTGAACCCAACAGAAAGGAGGAATTGAATAAATATGGAATGTCCTCACCCGCATTAACCTCACCATAGACTTTGGTCATGAGCAGAATGTCACATGGTATCAAAGGCACTTAGTTTTCAAAAGCTAAATTGCAGCCTGGAGTTACTCTACTAGAGTACCCAAGGAGGATTTTTTCTTTCCTTACTGTGTGCTTCCCAAGGAGTCACAGAGCTCCCACTTAATAGAAATCCACCTAAGAGAAGCCCGAGGTGATAAATTTCTGAAGGACCAACTCACTTCCAGAAATGACCCTCCTCACACCCGCAGCTTCGGCAGCTCCCTGCTCCCAGCTGTTCTATTGTCCCTGGGAGCTGGAGTTTTTGGCTTTTCCTATGTCACTCTATTTTTAAAGTTGTTACTATTTTGGATGTGACTGTTGATATTTTCTTAGGAAGTTACCATTTTTTTTTTCTTGGCAGTATACATCATTTCTTTCCTTAAATGTCATCTCCTGACAGCCAGGGTCCAGAACTTTTCTTAGTCTAACTTATCCTTGAGACTTACAGAGGAAATCAGTGGGAAAACGAGATTTGCTTCTCAACTGTTTTTTTTGTTTTGTTTTTTTAAATTTCCCCCTCCCCTCCAGAAGGTGGGTTCTTGCATCATTTCTAATCTGTGTCCTGCAGCAAATATTTAAATGCTGGATCTTTGCGCCTGCTTTCCTATCACACACAAACACAGCGAAGCTCACAGCAAGCTTTAGAGACTAGACATTATTTTACAAATGAAGGAATCAAATCTGTGATGAGTGACTTGTTCAGTACAGCTGGTAAGCAAAGTGAGATATTGAACCCGCGGTGTTTGGATGGGATGGTGGTGGTTGTGTATGTGTTTAATTGCACCACAAGACATCATGTTGTAAATGAGGAGGTGACATGGCCAACCAGTTAAAACTGCAGGTCCCTGGAGACTGTCCAGCTGTGACTTTTGGCATGTCATATATTTCTCTCTGCCTCAGTTTCCTCATTTATAAAAGAGGATTATTGCTCTTCTAAAATGAGGATAGGGGACTTCCCTGGTGGTCCAGTGGTTAGGGATCTGCCTTCCAATGCAGTGGTTGTGGCTCGATCCCTGGTTCAGGAACTAAGATCCCACATGCTGCAGGGCAACTAAGTCCATGCACCACAAGAGATCCCACACGCTGAAACTAACACTTGATGCAGTCAAATAAATAAATTAAAAAAATAAAATGAGTAAGTTAATAGCAGCCATCTCATACTTACATGTAAAATGCCTAAAACAGGGCATAACACATATTAAGCACTTAGTAATTCACTATTGGGACCCAACGTTGGTTCCAACCGTGGGACCAAGATCTGGAATTGCCAAAGCGAGGTCTCAGGCTCCTGAGGAGTCCCTTTTTGTCGGTGGGTTCAGGCACCCTTCCTCCCGGGCATCCTTCCGTTTTACTTCCGAGGTCAGGGGCTGCAGCTGAGAGGGCCTACGCCGCGTCTGAGGTCAGGGGCAGCGGCGGAGAGTGCCAGGCTGCGACGGTGCAGGAGCAGCCGAGAGGACCTACCCCCGCTGAGGCCAGGGGTGGCAGCTGGAGGAGCTGCCCCAAGTCCAAGGAGTGGTAGCTGCGCAGGCACCAGAGGGCCTAGAGGAGCTATTCCACGTTCAAGGTCGGGAGGGGCGGCAGTGAGGAGATATCACTCGTCCAAGGTAAGGAGCAGCAGCTGCGCTTTGCTGGAACAGCTGTGAAGAGATACCACACGTCCAAGGTAAGAGAAACCCAAGTAAGATGATAGGTGTTGCAAGAGGGCATCAGAGGGCAGACACACTGAAACCATAATCACAGAAAACTAGTCCATCAATTGCACTAGGACCACAGCCTTGTCTAACTCAAAGAAACTAAGCCATGCCCTGTAGGGCCACCCAAGATGGGTGGAGAGGCCACCCAAGATGGCATGGTGGAGAGGTCTGACACATTGGGGTCCACTGGAGAAGGGAATCACAAACCACTTCAGTATTCTTGTCTTGAGAACCCCATAAACAGTATGAAAGGTGAAATGATAGGATACTGAAAGAGGAACTCCCCAGGTCAGTAGGTGACCAATAGGCTACTGGAGATCAGTGGAGAAATAACTCGAGAAAGAATGAAGGGATGGAGCCAAAGCAAAAACAATACCGAGCTGTAGATGGGACTGGTGATAGAAGCAAAGTCTGATGCTGTAAAGAGCAATATTGCATAGGAACCTGGAATGTCAGGTCCATGAATCAAGGCAAGTTGGAAGTGGTCAAACAGGAGATGGCAAGAGTGAATGACGACATTCTAGGAATCAGTGAACTAAAATGGACTGGAATGGGTGAATTTAACTCAGATGACCATTATGTCTACTACTGCAGGCAGGAATCCCTCAGAAGAAATGGAGTAGTCATCATGGCCAACAAAAGAGTCTGAAATGCAGTACTTGGATGCAATCTCAAAAACGTCAGAATGATCTCTGTTCGTTTCCAAGGCAAACCAATCAATATCACGGTAATCCAAGTCTATGCCCCAACCAGTAACGCTGAAGAAGCTGAAGTTGAATGGTTCTATGAAGACCTACAAGACCTTTTAGAACTATCACCCAAAAAAGATGTCCTTTTCATTATAAGGGACTGGAATGCAAAAGTAGGAAGTCAAGAAACACCTGGAGTAACAGGCAAATTTGGCCTTGGAATACGGAATGAAGCAGGGCAAAGACTAATAGAGTTTTGCCAAGAAAATGCACTGGTCACAGCAAACACCCTCTTCCAACAACACAAGAGAAGACTCTACACATGGACATCACCAGATGGTCAACACCGAAATCAGACTGATTATATTCTTTGCAGCCAAAGATGGAGAAACTCTATACAGTCAACAAAAACAAGACCAGGAGCTGACTGTGGCTCAGATCATGAACTCCTTATTGCCAAATTCAGACTTAAATTGGAGAAAGTAGGGAAAACTGCTAGACCATTCAGGTATGACCTAAATCAAATCCCTTATGATTATACAGTGGCAGTGAGAAATAGATTTAAGGGACTAGATCTGATAGAGTGCCTGATGAACTATGGAATGAGGTTTGTGACATTGTACAAGAGACAGGGATCAAGACTATCCTCAAGGAAAAGAAATGCAAAAAAGCAAAATGGCTGTCTGGGGAGGCCTTACAAATAGCTGTGAAGAGAAGAGAAGCGAAAAGCTAAGGAGAAAAGGGAAAATATAAGCATCTGAATGCAGAGTTCCAAAGAATAGCAAGAAGAGATAAGAAAGCCTTCTTCAGCGATCAATGCAAAGAAATAGAGGAAAAGAACAGAATGGGAAAGACTAGAGATCTCTTCAAGAAAATGAGAGATACCAAGGGGACATTTCATGCAAAGATGGGCTTGATAAAGGACAGAAATGGTCTGGACCTAACAGAAGCAGAAGATATTAAGAAGAGGTGGCAAGAATACACAGAAGAACTGTACCAAAAAGATCTTCATGACCCAGATAATCATGACTGTGTGATCACTCACCTAAAGCCAGACATCCTGGAATGTGAAGTCAAGTGGGTCTTAGAAAGCATCACTACGAACAAAGCTAGTGGAGGTGATGGAACTCCAGTGGAGCTATTTCAAATCCTGGAAGATGATGCTGTGAAAGTGCTTCACTCAATATGCCAGCAAATTTGGAAAACTCAGCAGTGGCCACAGGACTGGAAAAGGTCAGTTTTCATTCCAGTCCCAAAGAAAGACAATGCCAAAGAATGCTCAAACTACCGCACAATTGCACTCATCTCACACGCTAGTAAAGTAATGCTCAAAATTCTCCAACCAAATTTCAGCAGTATGTGAACCATGACCTCCCTGATGTTCAAGCTGGTTTTAGAAAAGGCAGAGGAACCAGAGATCAAATTGCTAGCATCCACTGGATCATGAAAAAAGCAAGAGAGTTCCAGAAAAACATCTATTTCTGCTTTATTGACTATGCCAAAGCCTTTGACTGTGTGGATCACAATCAACTGTGGAAAATTCTGAAAGAGATGGGAATACCAGACCACCTGACCTGCCTCTTGAGAAATCTGTATGCAGGTCAGGAAGCAACAGTTAGAACTGGACATGCAACAACAGACTCGTTCCAAATAGGAAAAGGAGTGCATCAAGGCTGTATATTGGCACCCTGCTTATTTTACTTATATGCAGAGTATGTCATGAGAAACGCTGGGCTGGAAGAAGCACAAGCTGGAATCAAGATTGCTGGGAGAAAGATCAATAACCTCAAATATGCAGATGACACCACCCTTATGGCAGAAAGTGAAGAGGAGCTAAAAAGCCTCTTGATGAAAGTGAAAGAGGAGAGTGAAAAAGTTGGCTTAAAGCTCAACATTCAGAAAACGAAGATCATGGCATCCAGTCCCATCCCTTCATGGGAAATAGATGGGGAAACAGTGGAAACAGTGTCAGACTTTATTTTTGGGGGGCTCCAAAATCACTGCAGATGGTGATTGCAGCCATGAAATTAAAAGACACTTACTCCTTGGAAGAAAAGTTATGACTAACCTAGATAGCATATTGAAAAGCAGAGACATTACTTTGCCAACAAAGGTCCATCTAGTCAAGCCTATGGTTTTTCCAGTGGTCATGTATGGATGTGAGAGTTGGACTGTGAAGAAAGCTGAGTGCCGAATAACTGATGCTTTTGAACTGTGGTGTTGGAGAAGACTCTTGAGAGTCCCTTTGAGTGCAAGGAGATCCAACCAGTCCATTCTTAAGGAGATCAACCCTGGGATTTCTTTGGAGGGAATGATGCTGAAGCTGAAACTCCAGTACTTTGGCCACCTCATGCAAAGAGTTGACTCATTGGAAAAGACTCTGATGCTGGGAGGGATTGGGGGCAGGAGGAGAAGGGGACGATCGAGGATGAGATGGTTGGATGGCATCACTGACTCAATGGATGTGAGTCTGAGTGAAATCCGGGAGTTGGTGAGGGACAGGGAGTCCTGGCGTGCTGCGATTCATGGGGTCACAAAGAGTCGGACACGACTGAGTGACTGAACTGAACTGAATTCACTATTAATATTTAATGTTTTATTAATCAATAAAACATTTTAATTTATGTTTGAAATTGACTTTTATTTTATTATATCTTATTTCATCCCTTTATTTCTATTAGACATTTGATTTTGGCATTTTGAATTATAATTGTCTTACATGGATCAAAAATTCTGATTATCAAAGGTATATTCTCAAAATTTCTCTTTCACTCCTGTTTCCTGTTCTTCCCAGTGTCAACGTGCTGTCCTCAAAGCAGCAGCAACTATTACTAATCTCTTTTTTGTGTATCTGCCCAGAGGTTTCCTTGGCATATACAAGGCAATATTTACTCCTCTGTCACACAAACTTTTTATATGGACAGTAATTTACTCTGTATATTATTCTTTCTTTCTGAAAGTTATTTCCATATCCATGTAGAGAGAATTTCTCACAACTTTTCTTTTCTTTATTATGAATTTGACAACTGCATTGCGTTCTGTTGTATGAAAGTACCCTCCTGATGGACAGGGAGAGTATTTTAAGTCTTTTGCTATTACATTTATGATGAAATGAATGACTTTGCACATATGCTCTTTTGCATGAGCATATTCACAAGATGAATTGAATATCTGTCATTCTTCAAGGAGTGTGTTTACTTCCAATTTTAATAGATACCATTAACCAAATTGCCTTCTATAAGGCTATTCTAATTTAAATTCCTGTCAGCTATGCATAAGAGTATAAGAGGGCTTGCTTCTCCATAACTTTATCAACACAGGGAAAAATTATGTTGCAATTTTAAATTGACTTAGGGAAATTGATATTGTTTTATGATGAGTTTCTTAAAAACATGGCTTGAAGTTACTTGATTTAGTCTGTAATTCTGTCATTAGAGAACATTTTGCAGTGCTGTATATTAATATACAGCTGTCAAACACTTCTCAGTCATAGTTATTTCTAGAAATTTTATTACTTTTTGTTGATAGTATGAATGGATTTGTCCATTATCTTCTCTAATTTGTTGGTGTTTGCATGTATGAAAGTCATTTATTTCCACATATTAATCTTGTCCTCCATAATCTCACTGAATCCTCTCAGGTATATAATGTCTTTTCAGTTGATTCTCTTGGAACTTTTAGATAATGCTGATATCTAAAATTAACAAATGCTGATAATTTCACTTTGCTCTTTTCAGTTTTTACACTTCTCTTGTCACTTCCACTGGCTAGTTATTATAATGTTTTAAGCAATAGTAGTGAAATGGCACCCTTTTTATTGTTGACATTGTAGGGAAAACTTGTAGGGTTTTCCCATTAGGTATTAGCAATTGGTCTTATTTATAAATCTGGATTAGTTAGGGTTCTCCATAGATTTATTATGAAGAATTGGCTTATGCAGTTATGGAGGCTAACTCTCCCAATCTGCTGTCTGAAAGGTGGAGATCAAGGAAAGCCAGTGGTGGAATTCAGTCTACATCTGAGGACTTGAGAACCAGGGGAGACAATGATGTATTAATTAATTTCCCTGGCAGCTTGGTGATAAATAATCTGCCTGCAATGCAGGAGACACGAATTTGATCCCTGGGTCAGGAAGATTCCCTGGAGAAGAAAATGGCTACCCACTCCAGTATTCTTGCCTGGAGAATTCCATGGACGGAGGAGTCCATACATATGCATTTTTTTTCTGATAAATGCACACATGTATGTAGTATCTCACTTTTTCTCCCTATTTTCAGTACCTTTTATCAATTCAATAATTTGAATAATGTTTTTCAACAAATTTTTTTCAACATCTGAGATGGTCATTTGCCTTTTTAGAAATATGATTATGATATGAATGGATTTCCTAATATTAAACTACTGGAATAAGGACAACTGAAATAATTTTACTTTCTGGAGTAAGTCCCACTTGGTTACGGTGTATGACAATGTACCACTGATATTTTTGTTGCTAATATTTTATTTAAGATTTTGCACCTAAATTAATAAATATCACTCATATTGGTTATCATTTTGCTG
The DNA here is from genome assembly GCF_001704415.2 of Capra hircus. Lineage (NCBI taxonomy): Eukaryota > Metazoa > Chordata > Mammalia > Artiodactyla > Bovidae > Capra > Capra hircus. Next base: position 23,943,611 of record NC_030823.1, on the reverse strand, counting down.
TACTATAGGTTTTGTTATCAATGTTATGTTCAATTCTTATATTGAATCAGGTTTCAAATTTTCCATGTAAATTTATTTACATGGAACTAGCAAAAACGTCTTTTGTGACTCTTATTTTCTTCAGTTCCTGTAATTATTTCCCACAAACTAGTTTTATTTATTTTTTATGATGTCTCCAAATTTTTTTCTGATTAGGCAATCTAGTAATTTATCTAGTTTTTGCTCTTGCTTTTTGTTTTTTTCTCCCTAAGATCCAGCTTTTGGATCTGTTTGTTGTGCTATAGTTTTCCTTTTTTTTTTTTTTTCTCCCCAACTTACTAATTTCTGCTTTTATCTTTATTAATTCATTTCCTTTATTTCCCTTCAGGGTATTTGGTTTGTTCTTTTTCTGATTCTTGAGTTGCATACTTAACTCATTTAATTTGTTCTTACTTTCTGATATATCTATTCAAAGTTATTAATTTATAAGAATTAAAGGGTTTAAAAGTACACTTTGAAAGCATAACATGTTGTACAGACCAATGTCTGTCCCCTGCCCTTTCTCATTAGCATCTTCTGCAGTGCCTTTCACAGGAGCAGGCACGTACTGTGTTCTCAATAACTACTTGACTCAACAAATGCAGAGTAGGTAGATCCATGGCAGAAGAGCGTGCCCCTTCCCTTGTCCTTCTACTCTGCAGGACAAGTTTCATTGCATCATATTTATTTGTACACCCATGAGGTTTTGCTTCAGAAGAAGCATACACTGCTTTAGCCAAAATGATTCCCTTGCCAGCCAAGAGTCCTGAGGATCGGCTGCTCTATTTTTCAACAGATACATATTTTGATGAACTATTTGTGTTGGCACCAGTGCTTCCACAGTTCTTGCCCAAGAGCACAAAGTTTCAGCCCATTTGCAGATCTGCACAATAATGACAGCTTGTATTTATACAGGACCTGTTTTAAAAGAATTGTGAATTTAGAAGAGTCTGGTGTTTCTTCGAGTATGGCTTTCACCCTTTTACCATCCCAGAGGCAACAGGAAGAACAATACTGACATAAAGAGAAACTGGAATTCAAAGTCTCTTGCCAAAGGTTTTTATGTCCTGTCAGTGATGAAGAGGACCAAGTTGTGTGTGGTCTATAATCCTTTCCACATGAATATGGTCATTTTAAATAATAAATTGTATTTATGTTATATATTTTATATATTATTTATTATTGTATATATGTAGGTATATTTTACATGCTCATATATTAAACGTGGTTAATATATAAAATCAGCTTTGGGTCATAATTTACATACAATTCACAATTTTCAATGAGAGAGGTTTAACAAATTTATTCATAATTATATTTATAGTTATGTAAGCACTATGAGAATCCATTTTTATCATCCCCCAAACATTCCCAACATCTTAAAGAGATTTTTTTGTGCCCCCTTGGAGTCAAAACAATTCACTATATTCTTGGCAACTATTGAAGTACCTTCTTCCTGTCACTACAGTTTTACCTTTTTAAGAATTTCATTGAAATGGAATCACAAGCGTTTGCATCTGCCTTCTTTCACTTAGCATAATTCTTTAAAGATTCATCTATATTGTTGCGTCATCGGTAGTTTGATACACTCTAATGCTAGAAAGTATTTTATTGTATGGATGTACCAGTTTATATAAACATTCACCAGTTGATGGATGTTTGGATTCTTCACAGTTTTGGGTATTTAAAATAAAGCTACCATGTACATTCATATAAGAATCTCTTTGTGAACATATGTTTTCATTCAGTTCAGTTCAGTCGCTCAGTCGTGTCCAACTCTTTGCGACCCCATGAATCACAGCACGCCAGGCCTCCCTGTCCATCACCAACTGCGGAGTTCACTCAGACTCATGCCCATCGAGTCAGTGATGCCATCCAGTCATCTCATCCTCTGTCGTCCCCTTCTCCTCCTGCCCCCAATCCCTCCCAGCATCAAAGTCTTGTTTTCGTTACTCTTGGATAAATGCCTAGGAATAGAATTGTGAGTCATGGTACGTGCACATTGAACTTTAAAAGAAACAAATTATTTCCCAAAGTGGCTGTACCATTTTTGCATTCCTGCCAGCAAAGACTGTTCCAGTTCTTCCACATCCTCGGCAACACTTGATTTTAGCTTTTCTAATGGGAATGTAGTAGTTTCTTATTGTGGATTTAATTTACATTTCCTTAATATATAATGATGATGTGAATTATTTTTACAAAGTTTTCCATTTGTGTATCTTTGGTGAAGTGTCTGTTCAAACCTTTGGTCAATTTTTAAACTGAGTTGTTTGTCATTTTATTACTTAATTTTAAGTGCTCTTTATATATTCTGGATACCATATTTTAAGTAAATGTATGTTTTGCAAATATTTTTCTCAGTCTGTAACTTGCTTTTTTGTTTTATTAACAATATTTTTCAAAAAAAAAAAAAGCAAAAGTGTTTGAATTTAATCCTTAGATGGGGAAGATTCCCTGAAGGAGGGCACAGCAACCCACTTCAGTATTCTTGCAAGGAGAATCCAATGGACAGAGGAAACTGGTGGGCTACAGTCCATGGGGTTGCAAAGAGTTGGATGTAACTGAAGTGACGTAGCACACACACAGTGTTTTATAGTGCATGTTTTGTATATCTTATTTATATTTGACTAATCCAAGTGCACAAAGATTTCTCCTCTATTTTCTTCTAGAAGTTTTATAGCTTCGACTTTATTTTTGTTTATGATCCATTTTGAGTTAATTGTTTATATTATTGAGGGAAAGACCAAAGTTTTTTTCATTTTTTGAAAATATGTGGATAATTCAGTTGCTCCAGCATCATTTGTTATAAAATTATCCATTTCCATTTTTTTTGAAAATCAATGATGATATATGTTGGATTCTTTGTGACTATATAGATGATTATGTTATCTACAATACAAGCAAATTTTCTTCTTTAATTCCAGCTGTGTACTCTTGTTTATTTGTCTCCCCTTATTAAACCGGTTAGGACCTCCAGTACAAAACTGAATAGAAATGATAAGGATAAACATTTTTCCTTTATTCCCAAATTTAAGAGAAATATTCATCACCAAGAGAGACCTGTTGCCGCAGAAGGACTTGAAGGATGTTTAGGGCAAGATGTTTCTGAGGAAGTCCAAACTTACCTTTACTGAGAAAGAACACAGGACAAAAATCTAATTGCCATTTATGAGAAGAAATTCTCTGGCACGTTCATGTTCCTCTTACTACCAGATTTATGACAATCTTGTCTTTCTTCTTTTCCTAAGCTGATTCTCATCCAGAAGCTAGCTTATTATTCCAGGGTCACCTGTAATATAGTGATGGAAAGAAGAACAGATCCCAGACATAGAGTTTCAGGCTCTTAAGCCTTGGGACTGGGTTGGGTCATCATGATAGCCTGTGAGTCCGTGTGGGAGAGCCTCCTTTCTAGGGAGGTCCAGTTCTGCTCCCTGAGAGAACTTTCGGTGCATTTATCCTGCTTCATCCTTACCCTTCCTCTGAGGTCCTTCTCTTGATACTGGTGCTTCTCCCTGCTATAGTGGTGAGAGGGGGGCTTCAAGGCTAAAACAGCTTTTCTCAGCCATACCCAGGCCTTGGATTTCAATTTAGAAAACTCAGACACAGGTCCTGGGGCTGCGATCCTTGTCCTAGAGGGTTTTCTTTCTGGTTGTTTGTTGTTTGTTTTGAAAAGTTGTCAATCATAGCTTCCTCACAACTGAAACATAGGCTGCCCCCCGCTCCTTCTGGGGCCATTTGGGTGATAAATAATTCCACAGAGGGTGCTGATTTGGAGGTCTGCATACTGAAGCAGAAAAAAGCACATACTTTAAATTATGTACCCCAATCCCAGAGGCTCGGATATTATTGGGGACAATCTCTAAGGCTGACTAATAGGCCATTTGCATGTGCCGAAGAAATACCTTCTAGTTCAACAGGGAAAAAGGGATCTTGATGATTTTTAGACACATTTGGTTTTTTGTTAGCAGGAGCTCTCCCAATCTGGCAGAGGGATGGTTTATTAGGAAGGCAGAGGTCAGGAGCTGGTTTGCTGGAACAGCAAACGCCAAGTGACAGATTTATTGCTCATCAGGACTCCCGAGGGTAGTATCTTGGTATTTAGCTTTTCCTTATATGGGTGAACTGAGACTGAGATTGGAAGTTATCACCATACTCCCAATCTTGCACCACCCTTTCTGGGATCTTGTTCAGTGCATAATAATGGTGCATTGGTTTGACGCGGGAGGAGTTCTGTTCCCTAGGCCTCCAATGCTTGAAGACTTACGATCATCTAACTTTCTCTCTTCTGGCAAGGCCAAGAGGGATAAGAGAAAGCTAATGAAAACATCACAGTTCTGTTTCAATTAGTAAGTCAGCCTGGTCAACAAGAAAGATGCTACGGATTTTAATTAGTCTCGGGGGAGGAGAACAGAATGTTCTAAGATGTCCTTGTTCACCCTCATATTGCATTATCTGGGCCACAGGGTACATGCAAACTTTCCCCCAGGGCTCAGAATGTCTGCCTAGAAATAAAATTCAAATTCGCTGTTAACCTTTTTGCCACCATGTTGTTTCAAAACAGAAAATGTTCAATGGGATTAGCTTTAGAGATGCAAAGCCTGTCCAGTGTCTAAATACTGGTCAGTCTTATTCCTAGAAAGTACCTCAGAGGACACAAATGTTGGGGGAGGGGAAATTCTGTCCAGAAGAGTGGTCAGAAATAGCTGAGATGAAATCTAGGTCCGTGTTCCGGTGCTGTTCTCACAAATAATTCTAGAAAACAATCCCTTCACTTCTCTATGCCTTGGATTCTCCATCCGTATAATGGGGCTGATTGTGTCCCCATTTTGCTTGGGAATCCTCAAATCCATGGCACAAATCCTGACTAACGTGTTTCAGGATATGCAAAGATCTCTCTATTAAACGATGCTATCATGTTCCATGAGCTTTTCTCCTCCTTATATTTTCAACTTGTGAACTCACATCTGTTAGGGTAAGCTAAGTTTTTCTGTGACACCTAACCTCCAAATCCCCAAGGTCCAACCTGAGGAATTCATAATTGGGAGATGGGTGTAGGGGAGATGGAAACAAGTAAACTACTGGGCTAGTCACAGTTTCTTGGAGGGATGAAGTGTGTAGGAGAGGCAGGAGTGATAAACTTTATGACAAGTAAGGCTCCATTGGACATGAAAGAGGTCCTTTGGTTCTTGAAGGAGGATTGGGTCTTTCCCAGGTGGTGTTGGGCTGAGTGGATCTCATGGTAGAGAAAAAGGAGCTTCAAGTCAGACTCCCTTTCTTTTTAAGCCATAGTCAACAGGGGACGCTCTTGGCTCTATTTTGTAGGTCCCAACTAGTATTCAAAATATGCTTGCAATTTGCCCCCAAATTTCAAAGAAGAATAGAACAATCTGTGGTCCTATTTTGGTTTGTTTTTCTGGAAAAAAAAGAAGACAGAGAACAGAATATTTCTGTTCTGTTATCCTCAGAAAGAGGATATTTTGCACTATTGAATAGGGTTGAGGCTTGCACTTATAAAAATGAGTTAATATATATGCTGAAGCCTCCATTTCACAGCTTCCAAATTAACGATTAAAATGAAAAATCTTAAAGGCGGGTAAGAAGATGGAATAAAATCTTTGAAGCTAGAACTGAGGCAAAGTGAAGTCACTCAGTCATGTCTGACTCTTTGCAATGCCATGGACTGTAGCCTATCAGGCTCCTCCATCCATGGGATTTTCCAGGCTAGAGTACTGGAGTGGGTTGCCATTTCCTTCTCCAGAGGGTCTTCCCGACCCAGGGATTGAACCTGGGTCTTCCACATTGTGAGCGGACACTTTACCATCTGAGCCACCCAGGAAGAACTGAGGCAAGGCCCTCCTAAATTACTCCCTGCCAGGCTCACTCAATAACGTTGCAGGTGTCAAGAGTGGGCCTGTGTGCTGTGGTATTCAACTATTTTGCATAAAAGCTTTGATAGCTGCCTCTGCCAGAGAGTCCCTCCCTCTCACTGATTATTTACAACTGCATCGCCCAGGAAGACTAGCATCACAGCCTATGAATCAGGATCCAAGCCCCAAAGCACTATTTCCAGAAAACAACACGATATTATAGCCAAACTCTCTGGATGGTACTGTTTTCAGAGGCTCAGACAGCCACTCTTGGTGTGGGTCCTTTCAGAAAAGTCATTGGTCAGAATACCTTGTATTTGTACTTGTTGTTCAGTCACTAAGTCATCTCAGAATCTTTGCAACGTCATGGACTGCAGCAAACTCCTGGAGTTTGCTTAGATTCGTATCCATTGAGTCACAGATGCTATCTAACCATCATATCCTCTGCCATCCTATCTCATTTTGTCTTCAATCTTTCCCAGCATCAGGGTCTTTTCCAATGAGTCAATTATGGCCAATGTACTGGATTTTCAACTTTAGCATCAGTTCTTTCAATGAATATTCACCTTTGATTTCCTTTAGGATTAACTGTTTTTATCTCCTTGCTTTCCAAGGGACTCTCAAGTGTATTCTCCATCACCACAATTTGAAAGCATCAATTCTTCAACACATATGTATAGTATGTAATTATTTGCAAAACACCTTTACTTATCCATTAAGTGAGTCAGTTAAAATATAAAGACCAATGTCCAGGAGTGTGTGTGAAATGAACATTTTGCATTATTACGAGAAAATATAAATTTCTGCAGCCTTCTTGGAGCAGTTTGACAGTGTCTGCTTTTTATTTCTTTAGATTTGTTAGCCACACTGTGTGGCATGTGGGATTTAGTTCCTTGTTGTTCAATCACCCAACTGTGTCTGATTCTTTGTGACCCCATTGACTGCAACACACCAGGCCTCCTTGTCCCTCACCATCTCCCAAAGTTTGCCCAAGTTCATGTCCATTGCATCAGTGATGCCATCCAGCCACCTCCTCTGATGCCCTCTTCTTATTCTGTCTTCAATTTTCCCCAGCATCTGGAACTTTTCCAATGAATCAGGTGTTCATATCAGATGGCCAAAATACTGGAGCTTCAGCTTCAGCATCAGTCTTTTCAACAAGTATTCAGGGTTGATTTCCCTTAAGATTGACTGGTTTGTTCTCCTTGCTATCCAAGGGACTTTTAGGAGTCTTCTCCAGCACCACAGTCCAAAGGCATCAATTCTTTGGCATTATGCCTTCTTTACGATCCAGCTCTCACAACTGTACATGACCACTGGCAAGACCATAGCCTTGACTATACGGACCTTTGTCGGCAGAGAAATGTCTCTGCTTTTCAACACACTTGTCTAGGTTTGTTATCACTTTCCTGCCAAGAAGCAATCATCTGATTTCATGGCTGCAGTCACCATCTGCAGTGATTTTGGAGCCCAAGAAGAGGAAATCTGTCACTACTTCCACCTTTTTCCCTTCTATTTCCCATGAAGCAATGGGGCCAGATGCCATGATCTTAGTTTTTTAAATATTGAGTTTAAAGCTGTCTCTTTCACTCTCCTCCTTCACCCTCATCAAGAGGCTCTTTAGTTCCTCTTTGCTTTCTGCCATTAGAGTGGTATCATCTGCAAATATGAGGTTGGTATTTCTCCTGCCTATCTTGATTCCAGCTTGTATCTCATCCAGCCTGGCATTTCTCATGATGTGCTGAGCATACAGGTTAAACAGACAGAGTGACAGCAGTCTTGTTGTATTCCTTCCTCAGTCTTGAACCAACCAGTTGTTCCATACAGTATTCTGACCATTGCTTCTTGATCGCAACAAGTTTCTCAGAAGACAGGCAAGATGGTCTGGTATCTCGATCTTTGAGAACTTTCCACAGTTTGTTATATCCACATAGTCAAAGGTTTCAGTGTAGTTGATGAAACAGGGGTAGATGTTTTTCTGGAATTCCCTTGGTTTCTCTATGATCCAGTGAATGTTGGCATTTTAATCTCTGATTCCTCTTCTTTTTCTAAACATAGCTTGTACATCTGGAAGTTCTTGGTTTGCATAATGCTGAAACCTAACAAGCAAAATTGTAAGCATGACCTTATTAGCATGGGAGATGAGTACAATTGTCTGACCGTTAGCACATTCTTTAGTCCTACCCTTCTTGGGAATTGGAGTGAGGACTGACTTTTCCAGTCCTGTGGCCACTGCTGGATCTTCCAGATTTGCTGACATATTGAATGCAACACCTTGATGGCGTCATTGTTTAGAGTTTTGAATAGCTGTACTGGAATTTCATCGCATCCAGTTTCATTAAAAGCAGTGCTTCCTAAGTCCCATTTGACTTTGCACTACAGAATGCCTGGCTCTGGGTGACTGACCACACCATCGTAGTAATCATTTCATTAAGATCTTTTACTGTACAGTACTTCTGTGTATTCTTTCTATCTCTCCTTGATCTCTTCAGCATCTACCAGGTTTCTACCAATTCTGTCCTTTATTGTGCCCTTCTTTGGGCAAAATGTTCCCTTGTTATCTCCAGTTTTCCTGAAGAGATCTGTAGTCTTTCCCCATCTGTTGTTTTCTTCCAGTTTTATGCATAGTTCATTGAAGAAGGCCTTCTTTTCTCTCCATGCTGTTCTTTGGAACTTTGCATTTAGTTGGGCATACCTTTCCATTTCTCCCTTGCTCTTTGCTTCTCTTCTTTCTTCAGCTATTTGTAAAGCCTTCTCAGATAACCACTTTGCCTTCTCTTTTTTCTTTTTCTTTGGGATGGTTTTGTTCACCATCTCCTGGACAATATTATGGACCTCTGTCCATAGTTCTTCAGGCGTGCTGTTACCTAGATCTAATCTCTTGAATCTATTCATTACCGCCACTGAATATTCATAGGGGATTTGATTTAAGTCGTACCTGGCTGGCCTAGTGGTTTTCCCTGCTCTCTTTAGTTTTAACCTGAATTTTGCTATGAGAAGTTGATGAGCTGAGCCACAGTCAGCTCCAGGTCTTGTTTTTGCTGACTGTATACAGCTTTTCCATCTTCAACTACGAAGAATGAAATCAATTTGATTTTGGTACTGACTATTTGGTGATGTCCATGTGAAAGTCATCTCTTGTGTTGTTGAAAGAGAGTATTTGCTATGACCATTGCAGTCTCTTTGCAGAATTCAGTTCCCTGACCAGGGACCAAACCCGTGACCCCAGCACTGGAAGTTTAGAGGCTTCACCACAGGACCGCCAGGGAAGTCCCAACAATGTCAGTTTATTTTAACCTAGCAGTCACACTTCGAAGAATTTATCCTTCAATGGTGTTTGCTCAAAAGCTGAACATGCAAGTGAGTTTATTATAGTGTTCTTTGAAATAGAAAAAAGCAAGGGAAAACTCACTATCTCCTGAGGACTGTCCAAATAGCCCATGATACACAGGAACAATAAAACTAAGCATTTATTAAACATGAGATAAATCTGATGTCCTGATATGGTAGGATGGCTATGATAAAGTTATCAGTTTAAGTCCAAGTGCGCTAGTGCCCATGCATGTGTTATACGTGCGTGTGTATGTGGGTATGTGCGTGTGTTATGTGTGGCTCTGTGTCATCTGCTTAAGCATAGACATTACATCCAACATATCAGAGGTCACTTCTTGGGAGTGGGTTTGAGGTGAAGAGAAACATTAAGTAGGTACTTTACCCATTTCCTTACCAAAATAAAATAAAATAAAATAGCAAAATTGACCTCTTTCCCTGCTTTATAAGTGTGAGTTTATCAGAGGGAAAGCAAACACCAATGAACACACTCGGGGTCACCCTATCCCCATCTGGTCCCCAACTAAGCAGCATCCTAAGCCAGTTGCTGTAGGTTCCTAATTCCTTACAAAACAGCTTTATCTGGACCTGGACAATGGTGGATATCTGTCTATAATTTTTCACATATGCTAGTCATTTGTGAAAACTGTTCTTTTCTAAGCATAAATGTATAGATTGCCACCTGTGTCTTTTCTTTACATACTTGTGGTACATGTAATTTTTTAAAATTTGATGAGCTATCTTTTCAGAATCATAGTTCCCAAATATGCTTGCACATTGGAATCATGTGGAGAGCTTCAAAAACTGTTTGTGAGTTCTACCCCTGCAAAATCTTGGTTTTATTGGCCTAGCTAGGCATAACAGCAAGGCTTTTTTTTTTTTTTTAATTCTCAAGAAATTCTAATATATAACCAAGGTTGAGGGCCACTGTTCTAAAATTTAGACTCACTTGTGAAACTTAATGCCTTTTATTTTTTAAATAATACTTTTTTCTTGAAATCTTTTTAAAGTACCTTTTGTGGGGCAAGTTATTTACAGAAGTCATACATTATTTTATAATTGCGGAAGAAGAGGGAATTCCAAGGCTGTCTATTGGTTAAGACTCTGTGCCTCCAATGCAGGGGGCACAGGTTCAATCCCTGCTTGGAGAACTAAGATCCCACATGCTGTGCAGCACAGAGTAAAATGATAAAAAGTAAAAGAATAAAGAAAAATGTAATCTATGTAAAATATAATCATATAGTTATATGATTTTGGAAAGTAGATTTTTTCAACACTGTGAAAGAGATGACAATGAATTCATCATCTCTGTTTATCAGTGAAAAACTTGGAGCCCAGAATGCTGATTAATTTCCACAAGCTCTATAACTCCTAAATGGCAGAGCTGGATTCAAACCTGGTCATCTCACCTTAGGTAAGATCGTAGAATCTTTGTAGTTATCTTAGGTAGTTTTCATAGGTCCTAGAATCTTTGTAGTTATCTCACTGCCAGCACCACAGGGCTAGGATCTGGCTATGAATGAGTTTCTTGCTAACCAGTTGTAGGAAGCTGGGAAAAGAAAAAAAAAAAAAATCCAGTGGAAATAGCTCTGGGTTAAGATGGACAAAATTTAGGCTTCAAACCTTGCTCATCTACTCTCAGCTGTGTGACTGTCTGCTGACCTCTCTGGTCTCCGCTCTTGTCGCCTTCCTCATTCATATCTGCTTGAACTCCCCACTGAGCTGCTCCATATGGAGCAGCCACTAGCCACATCTGTCTATTATGACTGAAGTTTTAGTTTGATTTAAATTTAAATTGTGTGGGTACACTCAGTTGTGTCTACCTCCTTGAGACCTCATGGACTGTACCCTGCTAAGCTCCTCTGTCCAGGAAACTTTCCAGGCAACAATACTGGATTGGGTTGACATTTCCTCCTCCAGGGGATCTTCCTGGCCCAGGGATCAAACCCGAGTCTCTTGCATCTCCTTCATTAGAAGGTGGATTCTTTCCTATTGTGCCACTTTTCGATTAAAATTTACATAGCTAATATAACTAGTGGGTCTATATTGGCAATGTGGGTCAGAGTGATTTTACAAGACACCCCACTCACTGAGATTTGTTTCATAACAGGAAACATGTATTTGATAACACTGTGCTTATAAATAGTGTAAGAAGTAAGTCTGATGGAGAAAGACAAATATCATATGATATCACTTAGATGTGGAATCTTAAAAAAGAGATACAAACATTTAGAAAATGGAAAGAGACTGAAAGGCTTAGGGAAAAAACCTATGGTTAACAAAGGGGAAAGTGGAGCAGGGAGGGATAAATTAGGAGCTTGGGATTAACAGATACACACTACTATATATAAAAGAGATAAACAAGGACCTATTTAACACAGGGAACTATATTCAATACCTTGTAATAACCTATAATGGAAAAGATCTGAAAAAAAAAATATATCCATATATGTACATATAACTGAATCACTTTGCTGTACATTCAAAACTAAACATATTGTAAATCAACTCTACTTCACTTAAAAGTAAATTGCCCGAGCACCATTACATAGAGCATGAAATAAAACCCATTGAGCACAGCATTTCCAATCCAGCTGCTCTGTCTCTGCAGTTACAGTCCAGCAGCACCAACATAATCATCATGTGCAGAAACACCATCATTTTTCTCATTCTCTCCTGTCTGCGTCCAAAGCCGGCCAGCATTCTCTTTTTGAGGATTCTGCCCATCCTTCAAGGCACAGCTGAATACACCTCAATTAAGAATTCCACCCCCACCGACACTTCCACTGCTCACTCCTCAGCTTCCCAGTGAAATGAGTCACTTCCTCTAGCGCTTCCAGCATCCATGTTATTACACGATGGTTAGTGATTCAGGTCTGATGGGGAGAGAGACAGTTCAATGCAGTTGGGTCAGTGCTCTGATGGAGAGAGACCAGGATGCCCTGGAGAAGGGACTATGGTAGCCAGGCTGGAGAGACTGGATCCTCTGAGAACAGATGTAAAGACAGGGTACATGAACAAGAACATTTATTAGGGGCAATGCCTGAGAGAGAAAACAGGATGGGGAGCTGGAAGTGGCTGAAAGGACTGTCAGACCACATCACAGACATGCCACGGATTTCAGAGCAGCATCTGGCCCTGAGCCAAATGCGCCCTGTCATCAAAGGATTCGAGGTGCATTTACATTAACCATAGAATGTGACACACTAAGTAAAATACCTGTGATTAAGCACCATACAAATCACAGTTGTTTTTATTGTAAACCTCCAGAAACTATTATAATGATAACATCAGGAGAACATCTCAGAGTTAACAAGGAGACCAACAGATGGAAATTAACCAATTACACTACAGATGTTGTTTTGCAAATTGAATAAGAGATGGCATGCAAAATGAAGGCTTTAGTTTTGCTATCAAAATCTCCTTCTAAGTGAATTTAGATCTTGGATTTGGTAACTGGTGATTCTGTGAAACTCCTTTCCCCCTGGGTCTTCAACAGTGTAAACAACCACACAATAAGAGTTGAGTAAGTATCTGCCATGTGCTTATTAGTGTGCTAGACACTGTGGGAAATTAGGACCGTAAGAGGAGGCTTGTGCTGTGTAGGAGCACATTGAGGAGGTGAGACCATACTCATCAGTGACATAAGGATCAAGAAACAGGACTGGATATAATGTTGAGAGACAAAACATCACCTGCTCAGACAAAAGAAATGGAGCCTGTCCTTAACCAGGAAACCAGGCAGGACATGCCATAAGATTGCGTTATGTCACTCTCATTAGGGATAAATATTTGAAAGACCTTAGAAATGACAAAAACAAAATAAAGATGGGAGTGAAATCAGTGAGATGGAATGCATGCAAATCTGTAATGAAAATTTTGTCATTAGTGGCTGAGTAGGATCTTCCTTGGGGTTTTGAACACCGAGCCCCAGCAGTCGCCCAAGCTTCTAGAATAAAATCATGTTTCATTCTGAGTTTCTGAGCCACTGACCTGAGCTTTACTCACCGTGTCCTTCAAGCTTCCCAGGTGAGGGGCAGTTTCTGTGCTCTTGCAGCCATAGATGGGTCTAATTGACACTCCCACCCCCAGCCCTGGCCTCAGATTCCCTTTGCAGGGAGAGGGAGGCTCCGGCTGAGTCATCCCAGTGATAAACGCTGTAGTCACTCTAGGGAGGTGTCCCCAGCTGCCCCTGCTGGAGGACAACCAAGTGAGTAACCCTGTCCGTGTCACGTGGTCCTGGAATGAGGCTGGCTCCTGACCATGCCAGGTCCGTGCAATGAGCGAGGCTGCTTACAACACACGCACTGACCCTGACAGCTCCCTTGAGGAAATAGGAGGTTTGTCTGGGGGTCTCACAGACTTAACAATTGAAAGTGCAGATGAAAGGCTCGTGAGCCAGTGAACAGGCAACCAAAGCTGATGCAAGTGAGTTCTTAGAGAAATATTGCCTGGGAACCTCTGGGAGGAGATTTCTGGGAATTATCTTCTGCTTTCTTGCACATTCCCTCACCCTTTCCAACACGGCCCTTATGGCTGATACAAAAGCATCAGCAGCTTGCTTGCCCAGGGGAGAGAAGAGAGAGAAATTCAGGATGATGGAAAGGCTAAAAGCCACCATCAGAATCAGAGTCTGGAAATCATGTGACCTAAACCTCCTCTCCTTGGAGTTGGCCACAGTGACTGGAGTTTTGGGGAGCCCATACAGCAGATCCAACCCAGACTTTGTGCAGTCTCATCCCAAAGAAATTTTATCCCAAGATCTTTGTATCACTACAGGTGTGGTTTGAATATTTGCTCTGGGCTTTAGCAAGTCCTTCAACATGATCATCCATGTCATTCATTTGGGTCTCAACTGTGTACTCCAGTCCCCTAAATTCTCATATTCTCTTTCTCTCCCTTTCTTCTCATCCTCCTTCACATCTTCCTGTCTTTTTCTGTTTCCCCCTTCCCCTCTCCTTTTCTCTTGTTCCCTTTCCCAGATTGATGTCTGTCCCCTTTAAGCACTTTGTTTTATTACGGTCGTGAGTTTCAGTGGCTAACTCGTCCTTTCTCTCTCTGTTTGCACCCTCTTCAGTGTCTGTTCAGAGGTCTGGGGTGCCTGCGGCAGCAACCCATCAGCAGATTGCAGAAGATACAGAGGCTCCCTGCCCCAGGGGCTTGTCATGCAGCAGCCCATAGGTTGTCATTTCCAATCGGAAACCATTCTGTTTTCTGGTGTTAGCGTAAAGGTCAGTGCTCCCCAGACTTAAAGTAGGGAGAACAGCATCAGTGGCTTCTGAATCTGAGGATGGTGACAAATTGGAATAACTTGTGTGTGTGTGTGTGTGTGTGTGTGTACACATGTGTGAGTGACTGTCTGACTTCCAAACTCCTTTCTTCTTCAACCAAAGCTTTTTTTCAGGATTTTTGTGGACAAGATGCTCTCATTGATTCTGAATAATAGCCAGGGACATCAGACAATGTGGAGAAGACTCTGCTCAGTTTACAGATGGGCAAATGGAACCTGAGACAATTCGCTGAGTTTTCCAGATGCTTGGTGGTAAAATAGGGTTTAGAGATTAGTTCTGATCCTCCACCACTAGGGCCCCTTCTTCTAGAACAGATAAGATGTGCCAAGGTTTATACATGTAAATTGGTGCAGATAGAGGGCTTTGGATTAGGAGCTAGGAAACCTAGATTCCAGATGCAGTTCAGCCTTCACCAGCTCTGGCATCAAACAAATCAACTCTTCCTTCTCTGAGCTTCAGCTTCAAAAATCATCAAGTCATGAGTTTAGATGGTTACGAAAGTGTCTCTAAACCATGCTATTCCAAAAGTCTGGATCCCTACAACTAAGGGAATGGTTTCAGAATGAACAAGATTCCGGTTCTTTCCATCTGGCTCAGCTATGGGGTGGACTCGCAGCACTCAGCCCCGATACTCAGCGCCCCTGGTGAACCACAGGGATCTTGTCCAGGTTGATCTCTCTGGAGATACAACAGAAAGTAGCCTAGTTGTGTCCTGCTTGAGTATGGCCAAGTATCTCACAGTACCTCTTCACCTGGATTATATAGGGAGATCTTCCAGAGTAAAGATCTCTTTCCCATTGAACTTCACACACACACACACACACAAAAGAAAGGCTATCTAGTATGTTCATTTACTAGAGTTCCTTTACCTCAAGTTCTCAGGTGGCACAGTGGTAAAGAATCCACCTGCCAATGCAGGAGACTCAAGAGCTATGGGTTTAATCCCTGGGTCAGGAAGATTGCTTGGAGGAGGAAATGGCAACCCACTCCAATATTCTTCCCTGAGGATTCCATGGACTGGCAGGCTCCAGTCCATGGAGTCTCAAAGAATCAGACATGCCTGAGCAACTGAGCACACACACACACCTGAAGTTCATCTATCTGGGCAAGTTACCTATGACCACTGATTAGAACATTGGCACAGATGAATTAAACAAATCAGCCCTTTGTCACCTACTTAGGTGAATAATTGTTCAGAGAAAATGGGACTCAGTGGGGTAGAAAGGCAAACAGCTAAAATGAAGTGTCTAGGGAGATTCAGACAAGCTCATGATGGCAGTGAGGGTGACTAAGAGGAGTGCTGGGCCAGTGGGGAGTAAAGGAGGCATTGCTGAAAATAAACATGACCTCTATGGCCAGGATGCTTCAGAGTTCGCGGTGTTTCAAAGAGAAGGAGGACTAGAAGTCTTGGGCCTGAAGCAGAGGCCTGGAGATTACTTAGCTAGTGTTCTGGTCCCAGACAATAAATTACCTCTGTCATCTAGAAAATAAAACTATATCCTTTCCCATTTATTTAGTTCCCACTATGTACCAGGTATTGTCTCTAAACCTCACAACAAGCCTGAAAAATAGGTATAATGGTCTCTATTTTATGTGGGAACCTGTGGCATAGAGGGGTCATTTGCCCGAGGCCACCTAGAGGGGCTCAGGTTTCTCTGACCCCATGACTTTAGTCCTCTGCCGTAAGGCCCATCCATGCGAGTTTTACAGACTTCTAAGGAAGAGTGCTAAATAGTGTATTCCTTGGACTCTGCTGATAGTCCATAGAACTGATACCAAGAAAGATCCTAGTGTTGGATCGAAAGCTCCCTTACATCCAGACCAAGTCTCCTTTCCTTCATTGAGGATACAATGTTTTTGCTATGCTTCCCCTGCGTAAAGAGAACATTCTTGGTCTTGATTTTGGGAAAATAAACTTTTGGTTTGAATGGATGGTACTTGTGTTCCTCATGCTGTGATTCAAACTGAGGGTTCTTGGGTGGATTTGGAAAGGATGGTCAAAGCCCTGCCTACCGCGAAAGCCCATATATATATATTACACAGACACACACATATGCATGTATGTTTTGTTGGTTGTTGTTTTGTCATTAAGTCATGTCTGACTCCTTTGTAACCCCATGGACTGCAGCCTGCCAGGCTCCTCTGTCCATGGGATTTCCCAATACTGGAGTGGGTTGCTATTCTCTTCTCCAGCGGATCTTCCCAACCAAGGGATTGAACCTGTGTCTCCTTCATTGGCAGGCAGATTCTTTACCACCAAGTCACCTGGGAACCCCATATATATATGTGTGTGTGTATGTATATGTGCATATATAACTGAATCACTTTGCTGTACAGCAGAAATTAACATTATAAATCAACCATATTTCAATAAAAATTCAAACAAGATTTTTTAACCTAATAATCCAAAATAATTCAGGTAAAAGACTTTCCTCAGCAAAATATCTTCTATATGTTATATATCTGTTTGGGGACAGTCTGTTTTGGTCCAGACTGTGAAGGTTACATATAAAATCTCCAGGCTCTATTGTATTGTGTTGTTGAGACCTTCTCAGGTATTTTATGGTTGACAGGAAAAATGTTAGAACTTCCTATAGCTCTGACACTGGAAGGTTAAATCCAGACCATCATTTCACATGCCCAGAATGTGATAAATCCATCGAGAGTTCCAAGTTCCCCACAAGCTATGCTCCCTAGGCACCTTTTCCTCCTGCCTCAGGGGACAGGTGATACCAGTTGTTTTGTTATCCTCTCCTCATTCTCTTTTCATTTCCTTTAATTTGAGCTTTTTTAAAATTTAACTTTTCCCAATTTTTTTTTTTGCAATTTAACAGATAATTATTAAGCAAAATTTATATATGCACAGCATATAGTACTGTCTATAAAAGTTGAGAACTTTCCAATTAAGATATTTCTTGTTTAAAGTAGGCCTTCACCTCTACAGTAGAATATAAGTTTAATTTATGGTCTCTCTTGTTAAATATTGCAGTTATAGGTTAGTTGGTCTTCCCTGGTGGCTCAGCGGTAAAGAATCTACTTGCAATGCAGGAGATATAGGTTTGATCCCTGGGTCAGGAAGATCCCCTGGAGAAGGAAATGGCAACCCCTTGCTGTATTCTTGCCTGGGAAATCCCATGAACAGAGGAGCCTGGTGGGCTATAGTCCACGGAGTTGCCAGAGTTGAACACAACTTAGCAACTAAACAACAACATAGATTAGTACTTTATAAAGGCAAATGCAGGAAGATAGGTAGGTAGATTTTTCGCGTGTGTGACAAACTGGAGAATTCTTATTTCCAAGTTTTAACAAAATGTGGGACTATAAACATACCTTCATCCACGCTGAAGTTAAAGATGGTCTGTCATTAAGCTTCACTTTTAACTTCAAACGTGACTTAAACCCAACCACATCATATTGAATGCAAATGACAAACACTACAATGATAAGGCAGAGAATGTCAGACTAGATAAAAAGGCATGTCCCAACTTCATGCTGTTTAAAATGTAATTTTTTATTTTTAAAAATTTGTCCCACTCTCCTCCCTTTTCCCCTTTGGTAGCCGTAAGTTTGTTTTCCGTGTCTCTGAATCTATTTGTTTTATAAGTGAGTTCATTTGTCTACATTTTTTTAGGATTCCACATACAAGTGATATCATACGATATTTGCCTTTCTCTGTCTGACTTACTTCACTTAGTAAGATAATCTCTAGGTCCATCCATGTTGCTGCAAATGATATTATTTCATTCCTTTTTAAGGCTGAGTAGTATTCCATTGTATATACGTACCACATCTTCTTTATCCATTCTTCTGCTGATGGTCACTTAGGTTGCTTCCATATCTTGCCTAAGAAAAACTCTTTCTCCTGTATCCTCCTATAATTATTATTGTTTTAAATGAGGAGCCCATAGCCTGCCTCTCACTCTAGAGATTTACAACACCATGCTAGATATGGCTATTGCCCAAAAAAGGTTATCATGTAGGAAACACCCCACCCTGGAAAATGGACCAGATGCCAGCACCCAAAACTCTGAAAAACCTCAAAACCAAAGACAATGCTTTGGAATTTCCCTGCCTCCTCTCTCCCTCCACCCCAGATTCTTTTTAAGTGGTAAGATCTCTCTAAAATGAATTTCAAATTTTTTTTAAATGACTGCTTGCAAGATTTGAAATCTACTCAATTAAATGAATCCAAAATATAAAGCTAAAAGAAATGTTTCTCTTCTGTTAAGTCAGTATGAGGGGGAGATAAGGCAATGTACTTAGAGAGTCAGTATCATGAACTTGGCCCTATTTTGAAGGTCCCAACTAAACTATATTCAAAATATGCTTGCAATTTTCCCCTAAAGTTCAAGGAAGAATAGAACAATCTGCAGTCCAATTTTGGTTTGTTGTCCTGGGAAAAATGAGACAGAAAATAGATGATAGAGTCCATATTAACTTAAAGAGAATACTCTGCAAATATATCTTCCTACTGTTATCACTCACCCCACCCCATTCCAAGACACATTCCAACATATTTGAATCTCCACCTTTCTAAACCAATACTGCATGGAGCTTTTTATTTTCGTAAACATAGTTTCTACTTTAGTCAACTCATAACCTTTCCTAAATGAGGAAAGGATAATTTTTTTTTTTCTATCTAAAGCCCAGACTTTCAAGAAATAAAATTACAAAAGTTCCTTTTATCCATTGTAACCTGGTCAACGAATAATCAGTATTCAGTGGAGCAGGCCACAGTCGGCTTTCTTGCAATAAAACTGCCTAGATAATCATCATTCAATTACTTATAGAACACTTACTTTGCATCCAGCATGAGCTGGAGACACCATAACAAAGTAGATGGATGAACTATGAATCCCACAGATCTGGGTTTGGTTTCCAGCTGTGCAATTTACTAGCAGTCTTACATTGGCCAAGGTTACTTAGATTTTATGAACTTAAGTTTCTTCCTTTGTAAAATAGATACATTAAAATAGACGTATTAATAACTATTTCATAACTTGTAAGGATTCAGTTAAATAAATGAATATATGTAATGCTCTTTGCCCAATGTCTGGCACATAAAAAGTGTTCAATAATTGTCAGCTATTACTGTAATAAGAATGAAATGAGGTTCAAGGAATGAGAAAATACCTTCCAACCTTTAAGATAATGTTTCATATTTTCAGGAGTCAAAACTAACAGCATGATAAACACTGAAGGGTAGTACTGAAACAAATGCTAAATTATTTGGTTCAGTCTGTATAGGTTATGGAATTTGTCGATGGCATTTGTGTATCCATGTATACCAACACTTAGTTACAACATGGAATCTTTTGTGGATATTAAATGTGAAATTAAATAAATTACATTTATTATAAATTGGGTTAAATTTGTTAAATTTATTACAAATTAATTAAAAATACTCCGTACTTTTCATTTTGATTCAAGTATTTCCAAATGTTTAGACATCTAACAAAAGGAAAGAGGGCTGTTTTTTCCTGCGTAATTTGAGGATACATGTTGGTTTCATATTGAGGGCATTTCCAAGTTGATGAACTAAAGGTATCTTCTTTTCACAGTTCTCTTTTGGGCCTGAAATTATTGCTATGCTGTTGGTCACAGCTCCCAAGAATGGGTCACAGATAAGAGGCAAAACTATAAGCCAGGCCACAACCCATAATTGAACACACATCCCTAAATTTAGACTTTCTTTCCTAAGTGAGTTTTTGTTGGGTGAGGGTTCAGGGAACATATCCATCAAATGTTGTTCCAAGCACAATGTCACTCTCCCCATAATTTCAGAGTAAACAAACTTCAATGAATGGCAGGCATAAAATATTGTAGACAAGGTCAAGGCTATTAAGAGTCTCTTATAGAACCTTTGAGTACTCACCAGGGAAATAATTCATGGTGGGTCCTGCTTGACAGGGAGGTCACTGCCTTGAGGCATGGGACCCAAGTGCAGGATAAAACACAGTGACTGTGGTATGGTCAGGCTTTGACATTGGACTTTTCCTCAAGGACTGCAGCTGCCCTCTATTGCCCCACCCTATCAGCAGGCTCTGGATTAAGACATAGGCATTCAGTATTGTCTCCAGGAAGAAATTTAGAATCAGGGATTCTTGGGGTTATGGAGGGCCTTAAAATTAAAAAAAAAAAAAAAAAGAAATGTTAGCACTGTTAGACTAAAATACTCTTTAAAAAAAAAAAAAACCTGTCCAAAAAAAAAAAAAAAAAAAAAAGACTATATGATTCAAGGAGCTTCTGAAGCTTGAGTCCCTTCTGATCCATTTTCCCAAATAGTTGATCAGCTATTGTGTAACAAGAGCTGCTAATGGGGAACTGGTCCCTTTATAGATGTAAATTTCTCTCTCAGGACTATTCTAACAAGTATTGATCTCCATCTAGATTGGAAAGTCCTTGGGGAGTGATTGTGCCTGATTTTTTTTAAATTTTATTTATATTAATTGGAGACTAATTACTTTACAATATTGTAGTGGTTTTTGCCATACATTGACATGAATCAGCCATGGGTGTACATGTGTTCCCCATTCTGAACCACCTTCCCACCTTCCTCACCATCCCATCCCTCAGGGTCATCCCAGTGCACTGGCCCTGAGCGGTCTGCCTCATGCATCAAACCTGGACTGGCGATCTGTTTCACATATGGTAATATACATGTTTCAATGCTATTCTCTCAGATCATCCCACCCTCGCATTCTCCCACAGAGTCCAAAAGACTGTTCTATACATCTGTGTCTCTTTCGCTGTCTCACATATAGAGTCATCGTTACCATCTTTCTAAATTCCATGCACATGCATTAATATACTGTATTGGTGTTTTTCTTTCTGACTTACTTCAATCTGTATAATAGGCTCCAGTTTCATCTACCTCATTAGAACTAATTCAAATGCATTCTTTTAATGGCTGAGAAATACTCCATTGTGTATATGTACCACAGCTTTCTTATCCATTCATCTGCCGATGGACATCTTGGTTGCTTCCATGTCCTTGCTATTGTAAACAGTGCTGTGATGAACATTGAGGTACACGTGTCTCTTTCAGTGCTTAATTTTACCTTTGTAAACACAGCACCTAGTACAGAATCTATCATATAGCAAGGACTTGTTGAATAATAATAATAATATTAATAATTATTATTATGTTGTTATGTTATTAAGTGCTCGGTATATGCAAGATCTTATATTAGTCATTTTCTCTGCTTTGCCTCATTTAATCCTCAAAACAGCCTTCTATGATAAGTTTTCTTTTTATGTCTATTTTTGCAGAATAAAAAAACATGACTCAGAGAGTCTAAATAAATTGCCTAAGGTTGCACCACTATTGATGACAAAGTAAGGATTTGATACAAATATGTAGCTCCGAGCTTGAGTTCGTGTCATTGCTATTTTGGATCAACAAATAAACGAATGAGAAAAAAATCAGTAGACTTGTAACTTCTGCCATTGATCTTAAATTTCCACTTGTTGCTGGTCAAATCCCTTTTTCATATGACTTGAGCCATGTTTAAAGACCGCTTTGAGTTGTCTTTACCTCTTGTTCTTCCTCTGTCTTTGTATTTTTCATGCTCTATATCACTGCTTGTATGTTCCTCATATGGGTAACTTCCAGTCCCTTTGTCCTCTGACTCTCTTCCAAGGATTCACCTAATGGAATTTTTATTAACTTATTTTTTATTGAAGGATAATTGCTTTACAGAATTTTGCTGTTTTCTGTCAAACCTCAACATGAATCAGCCATAGGTATACATATATCCCCTTCCTTTCGAAGCTTCCTCCCATCTCCCTTCCCATCCCTCCCACCCCTCTAGGTTGATACAGAGCCCCTGTTTGCGTTTCCTGAGCCATACAGCTAATTCCTGTTGGCTATCTATTTTACATATGGTAATGTAAGTTTCTATGTTACTATTTCCATATGTCTCACCCTCCCTTGCCAGTTCTAATGAGGTGGATGAACCTAGAACCTATTATAGAGTGAAGCGGGTCAGAAAGAGAAAGACAAGTACCACATTCTAACACATTTATATGGAATCTAGAAAAATGGTACTGAAGAATTTACTTACAGGGCAACAATGGAGAAACAGACATAGAGAATAGACTTATTAATTTTTTAAAAAAT
Organism: Capra hircus; assembly: GCF_001704415.2. Classification (NCBI taxonomy): domain Eukaryota; kingdom Metazoa; phylum Chordata; class Mammalia; order Artiodactyla; family Bovidae; genus Capra; species Capra hircus. The sequence goes on along the minus strand of NC_030823.1, from coordinate 23,920,983 downwards.
CATTTCTTAGTTATTAACATTCACCTTTTACCTGGTCAAATTCTGAAACTGCTGTACTTCCTTCCATTTTGAGCCAAGCTTCTTCCAAGGCATGTCCTGAGTGGGGTGGGGTAGAGTTTGCATTCCAAAGCCATCTTCCAACTTCTCACTGACTACTTAATAACCCACATGCCCCATCATACTACCTGGAGACTCTGGTTAATACAATTCTGCCCATAGACCTGCCTTCTCTGTAGTTGCTGCAGTGAGAAATCTTAGTGCATTCTTCCTCACCTGAAGGCCTTGGACCCATCAGCATGGATCCTCATGGATTACGAATCTAATTGAAGTGAAGCATCTAAATTCTCCTTCATGCTATCTAGGTTATATCTATATATGTATCTGTATCTTCATCTGTATCAGTCATCTCACAGGATACTCAGAACAGCCCCTGCTATGATTTGATGAAAACACCCTAACTCAGCCACAAGACTCAGAATGGAGATGCAACCCATCAGTGACAGGTCAAGAGCCAGGAAAAGGACTCCAGATTTCTGATCTCCAGTCCAAGGTTCTTGCAAGTGGCAGGATGCAGCTTTCTAGTCCAGATGTCTCAAAAGTTACTTCCTACTTCCAGTTCTGAAGGTTTCTCAGTTGCTTTGATTTAACATGAAGGAGCTCTGAGAGCAAAGTTATAAATAAGACTCATGTTAACTCTGGGAGGAAGGAGATAAGATGATCCGCCAAATTGCCATTCTTCATGGGACCCCAAGCAGACCATCACTTCTCAGTAGCCGTGGTTTTTCAGGTTGGTACCTTATTCAACTCTCTCTCTCTGTTGCTGTTGTTGTTTGTTTGTTAAAGAGAGCTTGGGAATAGGCTATTTTATTTATTTCTTTTTGGCTATCTCCAAGGCACATGAGCTCTCGGTTCCCCGACAAGTTATTGAACCTGCACCCCCTGCCTCAGAAGCGTCGAGTCTTAATCAGTGTCCCACTAGGGAAGACCCCTCTACTTCTTTTCGCATAGGTGCTAGCCGTGTATGGGGTCGCACAGAGCTGGACAAGACTGAAGTGACTTAGCAGCAGCAGCAGCAGCAGAATAGAGGTAATTAGGGTAGTGGCAACAACCGTGCTCCTTTATCTGAATTAGTACATTGTCATCTTGCCATCCCTCTCCCCCTAAATCTCTTATGCGATGAAAAAGATTCATGTTTTGAGAAAACACAACTCTGTGTCTCCGCAAAAGAAGCAAATAGTCTAGTGAAAATTAACTAGGGTGGAAAGCACCTTAATTGTTTATAATAACATTCCCCTATAAAAACCTCATCCATATCGTGTGCTCAGTCACTTCAGTCGTGTCCAACTCTTTGCAACTCCCTGGACTGTAGTCCACTAGACTCCTCTGTCCATAGGATTTTCCAGGCAAAGATACTGGAGTGGGTCACCATTTCCTCCTGCAGGAGCCATAGGTAGGCACCGAAAACTTAGGTGCAGATCAAAGTCAGGCAAGTGAGTCATTGAGTGAAACAGACCAGGAATAAGATGAATGCTGAAGGGTGAAGACTGCCACATTGCAAGACTCGAGCCCCATCACAGGGGGTAGCTGTCCACTCCAGCCAAGTGTGGTTGCCAGACTGACTTGTCGAAAGAAGCCAGACATCTAGGTTTTATGTAAACTATTAAACATCTGCAACTAGTTTAATTAAAACAAAACAAGACACAATGTGGGACATGTGTGTCTCATTCTGCAACCTCTTCAGCACAGTGAGGAGGACTTCATATTAGCATATGAAGCATAAGCTAAAATTGCATCATAGAGAACTGGAGCCAAGACAGTTGAAGTATATTGCCCGATGGCTGGAGCTGGATTTCATCTAAACCCAGAGCCAAGCTCTTCCCGTTGGGTCATATTGCCTCCCATACCAAGAAAGACATTGAAACAAGAGGGTGTCAACCAGCCAAATGGAGCTTTGACACATGGATCCTATGACAGCATGTCCACAAGTGACCACCTCGCCGAAAGTCCTTGTCCTCTCTGGATCTCAATGTCCTCCTTTGCTAAGAGAAGCACCAGGACTAGAAGACAGCTAAAACTGCTGCATCTAGACTGCAAGCTGTGAGCTGAACCTTCGCCTGCTTTGTAAGGTGTGACATCCCATGGCATATAGAAGACCCTCAATAAGTGCTTCTCGATCGAGTGAAAAATCTTTAAAAATGCATGACAAAGTACCTCCAGTGTCTAAAAGAAAGGTTACTCCATTCATTCATTCAGTTCACAAAGAGGTATTGAGCACCTACCATGGATGTATTAATGTTTTATTCACTCCGTGAAACTACATAAATGAATCACTCCTACATTGTTGCTATTCACTTGTTTGGTTGTGTCGAACTGTTTGTGACCCCATGGACTGCAGCACACCAGGCTTCCTGTCCATCACCAACTCCTGGAGTTCACCCAAACTCATGTCCATCAAGTCTGTGATGCCATCCAGCCATCTCATCCTCTATCACCCCCTTCTCCTCCTGCCCCCAATCCCTCCCAGCATCAGTCTTTTCCAGTGAGTCAACTCTTTGCATGAGGTGTCAGACTCAACATCATTCATCAATGGTTCTTTGCAGAATTATCTGATATTTCAGTTACAATGCAGCAGTGCTTTAGTGCCTAACGCAAAATTAGCTTTTCTCTGAAGACACATCTTCCTAATGGGAGAGGAGGTATTCAGGGAAGATTAACAGATAGGAAGAAGCCTCAGAGCAGGGAAGACATCCAGTCCACCATTGTTTGGCAGGTAAATGCACAGCCCCAGAGCAGGGCCTGGGTTGTGTGGTCTTCCAGGCGGATAGTAACCCACAGTGGCAGGGTTGTCTCTCAGGATTAAGCTCTTGAGTGCACCCCGAAGCTGTGGCCTGGGATGGGGGGGGGTGCCCTCATTTAATAAATGAAGCAGAAAGCATTGCTCTCTGTGTTCTTTTGACAATGTGATTTGGTTGATTTTCCAGGAATAAATAAATCCAAAGGGCTACCCAAATCTATACTCAAGCTGTTATCTCAGTCCTAGAGAAAACTAAATGCAGAAGGCATTGTGTTTAAATATTGACCAGATGTGTGAAAAACTTATTTTAATAAAAGGCACTGTGACTCACTGAACAATAATGCCTGGGTCCTGCTGTTTTAAATTACCTTTTGATGGTTTAAAGAATCCATGTGTTGTTCTAGTGGGAAGACCACATTGGAATGTTGGAATCTGAGTTCATAGTATCATTTTTAGACAGAGCCCTTCTCAGCTTAAAGACCACCACTCAGGGGCTTAGGGACTGAGAGCGAATTTTCGCAGGACACGCTGTGTCCCCAGTTCTGGCCTTTCATTGCAGTCTCCTGCATGTCTTGTGCTGTCTGTTCACTTCCCTTGCCAGGACTCTGGTCATCCCTGTATCCCCACTTCCGGGTTAGCCTTCTTACAAGTCTCCCTGCTTCCCATCTCATTGTCACTTCAATAATGTTCAGTCGCTAAGTTGTGTCTGACTCTTTGTGACCCTGTGGACTGCAGCATGCCACGCTTGCCCATCTTTCACTATCTGTTGTTCAAACTCATGTTCACACAAATGCTGTCAGACAAATCCTTCCTTCCTGCCTTCCTACTTTGCATATATCTTTTTATTCCCTCTTCCTTTCACTCCCCACCCTCTTTCTTACTGATAGATGCCTAAACCCTATGCCATGTTGAATAATCCACTGAAGTTCTAAAAAATGAGGAAGACTGAGTCTCTGCACCCAAGGACTTACAGAGAACTGGGAGAAGGATATATGTAATGATGAATGCTTATATCCTGTACAAATCCTAACCACCAAGGGGGCTTTTGGAAGGTGATTGGATCATGAGAGCAGAACTCAAATGAAAGGTATTAGTGCCCTTGTAATAGAGACCCCAGAGAGATCATTCATCCCTTCCATTATGTGAGGTTATAGCAGAAGACAGACATCTATAAGGCAGGAAATTGATCCTCACTAGATACTATATCTGCTAATGTCTTGATCTTGGACTTCTCAACCTCCAGAATGATAAGAAATAAATGTTTGTTGGTATTTTTGTTATAGCAGCACAAATGGACAAGACAGCATGTAAACCATTAAGTGCAGTACAAACATTGCAAAATCTTTATAGAAATATATAGAAGATTCAAATGGAAAAACCCAAAGAAGATAGTGCCCAACTATACTTACAGTAGTAGGTGGCCATGGAAGGCTTTATAGAGGAGAAGGGATTTGACTTAAGTCTCTAAAAGATAGGTGTTTCTGAGAGAGAAGACAGAATACATTTCACGCAGATGAGGGTCTGAGACTTGAAGTGACCTGTCCTTTAAAAGTATTTGAGTATAAGGTGGTGAGAGACAAGATTAGAGTTAGAGCAGGCTAGGTTATATACGGTGGTATATACCACAATAAGATCTATATACTTAGGTATCAGGGAGCCAGGAAAAGATTTGAAAAGGGAAGAAATAGATTTGGATTTTCTTTTTGAAAGACCAGCATGATTGTAGGGTGGAGGATAATTGAAAGAAACAAGACTGACAGCCGAGTTAAAGTTGTTAGGAGCCCAGTGGACTATGGGAGAAAAGGCTAAGTCCTGAATTAAGAAAGTAGCAATGAATTTGGAGGGAAGGTCTAGGTAGGAAAAGTGAAGAAAAATAGAACCAACAGAACCCGAGCAGTGACTAGAATGGATGCATAGAAGAAAGAGAACTGAGATCAACTCCAAGTTAATGAATGACACCAATATCCACACTTCCACAGGAGGTAAGAAAAACAGAGTAGCAGATGGAAGGAAGTAGAATCAGGGATAGATTATATCTGAAGACCACAGGAAACACTGAGGCAGACCCATTCAGTGGTCAATCATCAACACAGACAAGATGTTTGGGTAAGCTCTGATCTCTAGCTACAAAATGAGAGACGTGATCCAACTGCTGCGTTTAAATGTTGAGAATGTGTGAGATCCCTGTGAAGAGTACAAAGAAGTAAAAAAAAAAAAAAGGCCAAAGACAGCTTAAGTGATGTCAGCATTTAAGAGCTAAGTTAAGAAAGAGAAACCTGCAAAAAAGACTGGGAGGAAACTAAAAAAGAACTCTGTCAGGGAAGTGAATGAATGTTTTAGTAATAACAGAATGGTCAGAAGTATTACAAAGCTGAGAAACCACAGAAATGAAGGCAGATGTTTCATACCCTCTGCATCTATCACTTTCAATCAGTTAGGGTCTTTTATGATTGATGTCAATTTCATTACCCAAAAGTGTTCCCCACTTCTTGATATGGGTTTCTTCAAAGGGACCAAATTCCTGCAGTTGTACCTTCCCCACTTCTGATCAAGCTCCAATCTTCATTCAAAGCCTGCTCAATGATTAACTCCTCCTTGAAATTACCCACGACTGTGATTTCTGCCTCTCAGAACATTGTCGGTGGTAGTTCACTCTCCCAACAGGCAGGACAGTCTTTGATATTAAGTTTTTTAAACTTTGTACCTCCAGCGACCAGGCCAAGAAACTCCCATTATCAGTTAATGTCTGACCAACACATCCCCGGACATGACATGCTTCTACGCGTGCTTCTTCCTTGAGTCCTCACAGTACCTCCATTAGGTCAGAATTAACATCATTTCACTTGATATTTCAGGAGACCAAGTTCAGATAAGGCATATGTCATTCAACGTGTGTGTATATGTGCTCAGCCATGTTTGCCTCTTTGCGATCCCATTGACTGTGGCCCATCCTCTGTTCATGGGATTTTTCAGGCAAGAATACTGACGCTTGTTGCCATTTCCTCCTCCAGGGAAATTTTCCTGATCCAGGGATTGAAGCCAAGTCTCCTTGTCTCCTGCATTGGCAAAAGGATTCTCTACCACTGAGCAAGTGAGGAACACCGTATCATTCAATAGTCTTAATAAATAATAATCTTAATATATACTGATGATAAAAAATGCTATTTCTTCTTTGTAGCATGTGCTAAAACTTTTCAGCTGAGAAGATACATTCATTTTCTACTGCTGCTATCACAAATTGGTACAAGTTGGTGGCTTACAACAAATTTCTTATCTTAAAATTCTTAGATTAGAAACCCAAGGTGGGTGTCCCAACTGAAATCAAGGTGTAGACAGGGCTGCCCTTCTTTCTGGAGACTCTGGTGGAGGATCTGCTTTTTCTATTTTATCTTTTTCCTTTTCAAGTTTCTGGAGGCCAGTCCTTGGCTCATGGCCCCCCTCCTCCATCTTCAAAGCCAGTGATGTCACATCTTTCTGACTCTTCTTCCATAGTCTCAGCTCTCCCTGATCACAGATGGGAAAGATTCTCTACTTTCAAGAACCAATGTGATTTTCTTTTCAGTTCAGTTCAGTCGCTCAGTCGTGTCTGACTCTTTGTGATCCCATGAACCACAGCACGCCAGGCCTCCCTGTCCATCACCAACTCCCAGAGTTTACCCAAACTCATGTCCATCGAGTTGGTGATGCCATCCAACCATCTCATCCTCTGTCGTCCCCTTCTCCTCCTGTCCTCAATCTTTCCCAGCATTGGGGTCTTTTCAAATGAGCCAGCTCTTCACATCAGGTGGCCAAAGTATTGGAGTTTCAGCTTCAACATCACTCCTTCCAATGAACACCCAGGACTGATCTCCTTTAGGATGGACTGGTTGGATCTCCTTGCAGTGCAAGGGACTGTCAAGAGTCTTCTCCAACACCACAGTTCAAAAGCAACAATTTTTTGGCCCTCAGCTTTCTTCACAGTCCAACTCTCACATCCATACATGACCACTGGAAAAACCATAGCCTTGACTAGATGGACCTTCGTTGGCAAAGTAATGTCTCTGCTTTTGAATACGCTGTCTAATTTGGTCATAACTTTCCTTCCAAGGAGTAAGCGTCTTTTAATTTCATGGCTGCAGTCACCATCTGCAGTGATTTTGGAGCCCAGAAAAATAAAGCCAGCCACTGTTTCCACTGTTTCCAATGTTTCCCCATCTATTTGCCATGAAGTGACGGGACCGGATGCCATGATCTTCGATTTCTGAATGTTGAGTTTTAAGCCAACTTTTTCACTGTCCTCTTTCACTTTCATCAAGAGCCTCTTCAGTTCTTCTTCACTTTCTGCCATAAGGGTGGTGTCATCTGCATATCTCAGGTTATTGGTATTTTTCCTGGCAATCTTGAGTCCAGCTTGTGCTTCAACCAGCTCAGCATTTCTCATGATGTACTCTGCATAGAAGTTAAATAATCAGGGTAACAATATACAGCCTTGACGTACTCCTTTTCCTATATGGAACCAGTCTGTTGTTCCATGTCCAGTTCTAACTGTTGCTTCCTGACCTGCATACAGATTTCTCAAGAGGCAGGTCAGGTGGTCTGGTATGCCCATCTCTTTCAGAATTTTGTTTTATTGGAGTATAATTGCTTTACAATGTTGTGTTAGTTTCTGCTGTACAACAAAGTGAATCAACTGTATGTGCACATTTATCCCCTCCTTCTTGGATCTCCCTCTCCCCCCGCATCCCACCCCTAACAACAGAGCACCAAACTGAGCTTCCTGTGTTTTACGGCAGCTTTCCGCTAGCTATTTGTTTACACACAATAGCATATACATGTCAATCCTAATCTCCCAATTCATCCCACCCTCTCCTTCTCCCTGTGTCCACAAGTCTGTTCTTTATGTTTGTGTCTCTATTGCTACCCTGAAAATAGGTTCATTTCTAACATCTTTTTAGATTCTACATAGGGGCTTCCCTGATGGCTCAGAGGATAAAGAATCTGCCTGCAATGTGGGAGGCCTGGGTTCAATCCCTGGGTTGAAAAGATATGCTGGAGAAGGGAATGGCAACCAACTCCAGTATTCTTGCCTGAATTCCATAGACAGAGGCTACAGTCCATGGGGTCAAAAAGAGTTGGACGTGACTGAGTGGCTTTCACTTTCATATGAGTTAATATACAAAATTTGTTTTTCTCTTTCTTATTTACTTAACTCTCTATGACAGATGTTGGCTTAAATAAAGATTCCTTTGCTTTCTTTTTTTTAATTAAAAAACAGAAACAACAAGGTGATTAGATTAGTTTTGCCTGGGTAACACAGTATTCGCTCCCCATCTCAACTTCCTAACTTGATTGCATCTGCAAAGTCCCCTTTTCTGCATCAGGTAAAACATTCAAAGGTGCCAGGGATTAGGATAATGGCCATCTTTGGGAGACCATTATTCTGTCTACCACAGAAGACTTTTCCTGATCTTTATTTAGTTCTTAGAACATAGAGAAGATGGAAAACAAAATGATGTCACTTTCTCTAGTATCTAAGGAGCTTTATATTTGGGAGTGAAATATTTTTTATATTTTATAGAGATGTTTATTAACTACCGTGAAAGTGGGAGCCAGTGAGGACATTGTGCTCTCAAATCTATATACCAGTCAGGATATGCGGCATAAGTGCCAGGGATATTTACAAATATCTTCACGACTATTAGCTTGCCCAGCAAAACTATTTTTAAGGGCCACACATAAATCTCAAACACAGCAGGTCCCAGATAGAATGCATCATACCCTGGTCCTTTTTTCTCACTCAATTCCTAAATCCCAGATAATGGTATCATCATTCATTCCATCCTCTAAACACTATAATTAATCTTAGTTCCTCTTTTCCCTTCATTTCAACACAGCCAATGGGTCAGTAAATTTTGTTGTTTCTACCTTAGATCTGTGTCTAGAATTTGGTTTTTCCTCTTGTCAACTTAAAAGATAGTCACAACCTAAAAGTTGCGAGTTATATTTTATTTGGTGGGAATTTTTAGGGCTTCAAGCCCAGGAGGCAGCATTTCAAGTAGCAAACTTCTCTGAGGAGGAAAATGTGGGGAGCCAGGTTACATAGAAGTTTTACAACAAAGTGTAAGTAACCTGAATGTCATAGGATTGCTGTTAATTAAAGAAAACCATTTAGCACTTCTCTATATACGGGGAGAGTCAAGAATCTGGGCTTACTGAAATCATTCCTTTGGCAGGTACCTCATCTATCTGGGGACAGTGTCCTGTGTTTTCACACTCTGCTTTTCCTCAGAGCTCATCCCAGGGAGTGGCTGTTGTCTGAAGGCCACTAGATCCATCCAGTTCATTTCAGTCGCTCAGTCCTGTCTGACTCTTTGATACCCCATGGACTGCAGCACACCAGGCTTCCCTGTCTGTCACCAGCTCCCAGAGCTTGCTCAAACTCATGTCCATTGAGTCAGTGATGCCATCCAACCATCTCATCCTCTGTCATCCCCTTCTCTGCCTGCCTTGAATCTTTCCTACATCAGGGTTTTTTTTTTTTTTTTTTTTTTTTTTTTTCCCAGTGAGTCAGTTCTTCATATCAGGTGGCCAAAGTATTGGAGCTTTAGCTTCAGCATCAGTCCTTCCAAAGAATATTCAGGACTGATTTCCTTTAGGATTGACTGGTTTGATCTCCCTGCAGTCCAAGGGACTCTTAAGTCTTCTCCAATACCACAGTTCAAAAGCATCAGTTCTTTGGCACTCAACTTTCTTTAGGGTCCAACTTTCACATCCATACATGACTACTGGAAAAACCATAGCTTTGACTAGATGGAGATGGAGGGTATTATTTCCTTCCTGAGTTCCTTTAGGGCTCACCAGCTTATCATACACTGTGATTGCAATCAGTGATGACTGTGACATCCTTTGTTTACTGATATGGTAGGTAATATTCCATTTATCACAACCAATGGACCAAAAAACTTATTGTTTCTACCTTATGTCTGTGTCTATAATTTGGTATTCTCTCATTGCCAGTTTAAAAAAAATTATTATTACAGTGTCTCCATCTTATATATGTATTATTTCAATAGAATTCCTGACATTTCTCTTTACCAGCTTCCCTCCTTTTTAGCCCAGTCTTCATTGTTTAAGACTGGGTTGCCAAAATTAACTTTCAAAAAACAGAAAACAAATCTGATTATGTCTTCCTACTTTGGGAGATCCTCCCTGATGTCCTCACCACCCACACAAAATGTCTAAGGAAACCATGAAAAAGATGTTTCAAAGCAAATGGGAAATAGCGCCTCTTTCCTCTCCTTTCAACCCCTGTATCTGTCATAAGGACTATGTGACCATATCCCCTGCAGATTTTTATATTTTTGTGAGAAGACAAGCTGTCTCATAATGGTAAGTCTAATACTTGCACAAATATGTCATTTTCTCCTAGCTCCTAGCAAATGTCTGGAGAGGTGATAACTCTCCATAGCACTTACATATGAGCACATGCTAAAATAGAGGTGGGGGGTGGCATCCTGGAGTTTGTTTATCCTGGCTCTAGGATTGACTGCTTAGGAAGTACGCAAAGCCAATAATGACTAATGTCCTCAAATATTACTTATTACTCATATAGCATAATCACAATAAATACTGAGAGACCCAAACACTATTTGTTTTGCTATTTGAACCACAATTTAATGTCTACCACAGTATGGCCTCTCCAAAGAAGACCTATTAACTTGCTGAGCTAAACTATATTTAAAGAGCAGTCAGTTGTAAGGATTCTTTGCTCTCAATTTGCAGCTATGTTCCAATTAAACCCATGTTGTATTCAAGCAAGTTAAATTGCAGTTACTGTTGAGTTAGGAAAAAATGTTAAATGACTGTCTGGAGTCCATTTAGACTGTGGCTTATACTGATGCTGATTAGAGAGGGATGTGAAGATGGTTGGAATTATAGAGCATAAATCAATACACTTTCTATGAGAAGTCACTGATGTATATGTTTAGACAGCAAGCACCACTGATTGAAGACTCACTGTTTGCTGGAAAATCTCCCAAAATATATGCAGTATAGTTTATGACCCTAAGAACCGAGATCACAGGGACAGATGTTGCTGTGAGACACACCAGTGGAATGCTGAAGTGACAGTTGAGGTAACTCTGGTTGTCATTTTAATCAGTTGCCTAAGAGTAGACAAGGTTGCTTCATAACTGGTCTAATTTCCTATCCATCATAAAAGGAATAATAACACCTGCCTCCCTCCATCTCTACAGGACAGTTACATGATGGCTAATGTCTGCTGGATGCTAATTGTGTGCCCACAGTATTTGAAATTCTGTGTACATATTAGTTCATCCAGTTTTCACAACACCCTAAAAATATAATCCACATTTTATAGATTGGGAAACTGAGGGATAGAGACTTTATTTGCTCAGTCACAAGGCATTCCCACTGATGGAGATTTCTTTATAAACTGCCCATTTCCGGAGATTAGAAAGTTCTTTCTGTGTTGAATCCGAGTCTGCCCATAACTCCTTCCCAGTTAGTCGTGGTTCTGTCCTCTGGGTCTAAACAAAATAAATACAACTATTCTTCCTCATGTCAGAGCTTCAGTGTTTGAAGTTTGCAGCTATGTCTCTCTTTCCAATCTTCTTTACTCTTAGCGATCTCAGTTCCTGAAACCATTTAAAAATCTACCAGTTTTGGAGAGGTCCTTATTCTCTGTTATCCCAGAGTAGACACGATGCCCTCATTGTGAGTCAGGGAGTGTTCCTGCATAGTATTAAGCAGACTACTCCCTGATCCTGAATGGAGAAAAAAAGCTCATTTTTGTAAACAGCGTTTCTTGGCCTCTTCTTATGCTATTCCTGTAGTAGCAAAACCCATAAAGATAGCCTATTATCTTCAATAATAAAATAAGGTAAAGTGTATTATGGCATATTACCTGGCAGTAACGGTTCTATGATTTATGTTTTAATTTACTTAATCATCACAGCAAACCTGTGGGTTGGATGCTATTTATTCTTGTTCTCGTGAAAAACAGAGGCATGGAGTAGTTAAGACTTGATATGATATTATACAGCATATGACTGTACAATGACTAGCTTTTCATAAGGAATAATAATACGCAAATACAATAAAGGCTTGTAAGAGTATATATATACATACACTTGTGAAACTTTGTGTGTGTGTGTGTGTGTGTGTGTGTGTGCTCAATTGTGTCTGACTCTTTGGGACACCATAGACTGCCAGATTGCTCTCTCCATGGAAATTTCCAGCCAAGAATATTGGAGTGGGTTGTAATTTCCTTCTCCAAGGGATCTTCCTGACCCAGGGATAGAACCCACGTCTCTTGAGTCTCTTGCATTGGCAGGTGGATTCTTTACTACTGCACCACCTTGGAAGTCATGAAACTTATAGAGTATGCCTTCTAATCGGTGCTTTTGCTACATACTTTGCCCTTTTTCCCTGGAGAAAGGAAACGCTACCCACTCCAGTATTCTGGCCTGGAGAATTTCATGGACTGTATGGTTCATGGGATCACAAAGAGTTGGACACGACTGAACGACTTTCATTTTCACTTGCCCTCTTTTGTCTAAGTGACATCTTGTCTTATGAATATCTCACATGATTCTCGGATTTTAAGTTGAGCATAGCAAGAGTGATGTACCTTCTTGAACTAAGATGAGACCAACCTTCTAGGGGCCTCTAGTCAACTGGCATTCTAGCAGCGTGGCTGATCAGGACCTGACCCACAGTGATGAGCCATAGGTCAGCTGGAGAATGAGCGCTAGAGACAAAATGTCAACTCAGGAAAGATATTGTTATATGGGTGTGAAATATTTCCCTGTATCACTAGGTCCTCTCAAGTATGTTTTGTGATGTCAAGGGTGGCATTTTGTTGCTGCAATAAATTTTTATTTTTATATCCTGGAAATGTTAGGTAGATGATAGATAGATAGATATAAACATGTGTATCCCACTATAGGCTTCCCAGGTGGTGCTAGTGGTGAAGAACCTGCTTGCCAATGCAGGGGATGTTAACAGACATGGATAGTCAATCCCTGTGTTTGGAAGATGCCCTGAAGGAGGGCATGGCAACCCATCCCAGTATTTTTGCCTGGAGAATCCCATGGACAGAGGAACCTGGCAGGGAACAGTCTAGAGGGTTGTAAAGAGTCAGACGTGACTGAAGTGACTTAGCATGCACACACACGTCCCTCTATATCTATCTATCCCACTATCTCTATACCCATATCTATCTATCATACGGATATAGAAAAGCAATGAAAAGCCTAGACAGCATATTAAAGAAGCAGAGACATTTCTTTGCCTGAAAATGTCTGTATAGTCAAAGCTATGGTTTTTCCAGTGGTCATGTATGGATGTGAGAGCTGGACAATGAAAAATTCTGAGTGCCAAAGAATTGATGCATTTGAACTGTGGGTGCTGGCGAAGATTCTTGAGAGTCTCTTGTACAGCAAGAATATCAAATCAGTCAATCCTAAAGGAACTCAACCCTGAATATTCATTGGAAGGACTGATGCTGAAGCTGAAGCTCCTATACTTTGGTCACCTGATGTGAAGAGACTACTCATTGGAAAGGACTTTGATGCTGGGAAAGATTGAATGCAGGAGGAGGAGGGGTGACAGAGGAAGAGATGGTTGGATGGCATCACCAACTCAATGGACATGAATTTGAGAAAACTCTGGGATATGGTGATGGACAGGGAAGCCTGGCATGCTGCAGTCCATGGGGTCTCAAAAGAATCAGACATGACTGAGCAACTGAACAACAACAAATCTATCATTTATCTATCTCTGTCTCTAAGGATAGCTATCTATCCATCTATCTACCTATCCATCCATCCATCCATCCATCCGTCTGTATTCATCTGGTCTTTGTAGTTTTAGTACATATTTCACCTAAGATGACAGGCTTTTAAAGTGGAAACATCCCTGTAGATTGGCACTCTTCTGTACCCACAGCCTGATAGCAATGGGGGGAAAAGGAGACCAGAATTCTAAAGAAGAAGTCTTGGAATAAAAATTGAGCAGGGAGAGGGCTATAGTGATTCCGAAATAAAGTTAGATGTGGGAGAGGCACAGAGAGGGAGAAAGAAGGATGAGATAAGCTTGGATAACATTCAAATTCAAGTGATGGATGGTAGGATCAAGCCTAGGCCATAGGAACACGAAATGACAGCCCCCCTCAACACACAGCAACACTCAGTGCCTAAGACATGATCATATAGATGGGTTTTCAGGCAGTCTCTTGAAGATGATGAGAAAACTCACACTGTCAATACAATAGTGAACTCAGAACTCCAGCCCATTATACCTATTGATCTGAAGTGAAAGTCTGCTATTTAATCTTGTTATTGTTGTTCAGTTGCTAAATTATGTGACTCTTTGGAACCCCATGATCTGCAGCACACCAGGCTTCCCCATCCTTCATTATCTCCCAGAGTTTATGGGGTCGCAGAGTCGGACATGACTGAAGTGACGCAGCAGCAGCAGCAGCAGCAGCAGCAGCAGCAGTAGCAGCAGAGTTTGCTCAAACTCGTGTCTGTTGAGTCAGTGATGCCTTCCAACCATCTCATCCTCTGCCACTCTCTTCTCCTCCTGCCCTCAACCTTTCTCAGAATTAGGATCTTTTCCAATGTGTCAGCTCTTTGCATCAGTTGGCCAAAGTAGAGGAACTTTTAAACTAGTGGGAAAGAATTTTTCAAAGAGTTTCTGAGTAATTGCCTATTAGGCATAACACTTTTCAGGGAGAGGGTGGAACAGCGGTGACCATGCTTCCCAATGATCTGCCCCAGCTCAGCTTTGGCCTCTGCTGACACCCATTTCTTCCTTCTCCTTCATCTCCAACTCTCATTGTCCCCTTCCCTGTCACCTAAGGGGAGAGGCTCCTCTTCAGGGTGTAGCATCAAGGCCATTTCCTTGGTTAGCTGAATGAAGGAGAGCTACTTTCCTGTTGAGCTGTTCAGCTCAATTGCTTACTCTGGAACGGTGCCATTGGCATTGGTTAGCCTCAAAAGCCATGGCAATGAACTTCCAGGCAAAAGGAACATATCCTGATTTGCCTGGTGGTATCTTTCTTTTTAATGCTTTTAGCACTCAGCAGAGCCTCACTGTGGAAGAGGGAACTGCATCTGCTTCCCTTCATGGCCCCCCAAGGCACAGCAATCACTCCATCTCAGAGACCAAGCTGGCCAGCTAACGGGGGAAGTGAGAACAAGCTGGATCCATTCCCTGAATCATCTGCCAGCTGTCTGGACAAACTCAGAGGCAGACCGGACCTGCTTTCATGATCAACCGCAATCTTAGAAGAAAAGAAATCTAGCTGGGTGAGTTGAGTCAGTCCCGGGTGGGCTTTTCAGGCAGCTGCATCTGGAGGCTCCATCCTCTGGAGTGCTCATGGAACACATTAAGTCTGGAAGTCATTAGGAGAACATAAGCCCAGAAGATCCTGATGTCATCCTTAAAAGGTGACCTGATTTCAGAGCATAAAGCTGACCTTCACACAACTCTTTCAAACAACATGCTTATGGTTGGCCGCTGATTTCCAGTGGATGCACTAATCTTTGCACCACTGCCACATTTGGAATTGTCTTTGTGGTGCCTAAAGGCACGAAAGAGAGACTGATGAGCTCAACTCCAACCATTCTCAACTACTTATTATAGCCTCTAGCTAACCTTTAACATCTTATTTCTATTTGCTGCTGCTGTGCTGCTCAGTTGTGCCTGACTCTGCAGCCCCATGAACTACAGCCCACCAGGCTCCTCTGCACACGAGATTGTCCAGGCAAGAACACTGGAGTGGGTTGCCATTTCCTCCTCCAGGGGATCTTCCTGACCCAGGGATCAAACCTGCGTCTGCTGCATTGGCAGGCAAATTTGTTACCACTCTGCCACCTGGGAAACCCTAGTTCTAGTTGCACCAGGGTTAAAAGAATAGCTCCTTTTCTGCATGCCTGACTCAAAATTGATGCTACTATAGGCATCCAGAAGGGTCCCTGGCACGTGGTCAGCCTCATATGTGGTTAGGAGCTGCAGAGCACATGGTCACACTTGAGCATAGATTGCTGTACCTTCCATCCATCAGGTGGCTCTTCCTTTCCGTAGGACCACCAGAGGTCCAGCACTATACATGAGAGGTCCACTGGCCCATCTGCCCTTAACATTACCTTGTGATATAGACCATTCCATGGCTGTGGCACAAACAGAAGCTTGGTAGCCATTTCTACAAAATCAGCAATTATCCTGTATTGGTAAGCAGGTTCTTTACCACTAGCACCACCTGGGAAGCCCTAATTACCACTGGGTAGTTGCCAAAATAACATTAAAGCAGTACTAGCAAGTCTGCTTCAAAGCAGAAAAGCCACCCGCTTTCTTTTCTTTCTCTTCTTTCCCCCCTTCCTTCCTTCCACCCTCCCTCCCTCCTTCCTTTTGTTGTTTAATACAAATTTTCAAACCGTATCTTAGATTTGTTGATAGATTTTAGTAAACTCTTGAGTTGATTCTTTTTTGCTTGCCAGTTTTGCAACTGCTGATTGTAAACACTCTTCTAAGTTTTAATCTAGTTGTAAGAGTCTACAAGTACATGAATGTGACTGCAGATACAAACTTGAGTCCAAAAATCTCTGATTATTTTATTCCCTTGGCCGGGTTGATAGTTCTTCCCTGTACCTCTTTATGGAGAGTCAGGCATAAAGAAAAGTTGCACTGTAATTACTGTTCCATTTTTCACAGGCTGAACATTTGTGGATGAGGTGACCAGATGTTTGTGCTTTCTCGTTTGTAAAAGCAAGATCCTCATGTTCTCCCAAGACCATGATTTATCCACAGAAGTGTACATTGAAGCAGTAGAGCAGAAAATATTGGAAATCAATACATTCAAAACATTAAGAATTTATTAAGAATGTTATGGCACATCCCTCAATGCACTACTATGCTGCTTTAAAATTACATTTGCAAAGATTTTGGCATTAAAAACTCTTTGCATACTAAATACCTGAAAGTACTGAAAGGGTTAGTTCCTCACTATTGTCTGATTCTTTGTGACCCCATAGACAGTGGTCTGCCAACCTCCTCTGTCCATGGGAGTCTCCAGGCAAGAATACTGGAGTGGGTTGCCATTCCCTTCTCCAGGGGATCTTCCCAACCCACGAATTGAACTCAGGTCTCCCGCATTGCAGGCAGACTCTTTACCATCTGAACCACCGGGGACTTATGGTGTAATATTAGCTGAAAATATTGTGCACAGCATTTTATGTAGAATATCTCAGCTACTTAAAATATGCATGGAAATATAATGGAAACATGGTCACTAAAATATTAACAATGGTTTTCTCTGGGTGGATAACTTAAAAAATATTTTAATACAATTTCTCTAGATTAAAATATCTATGATGATTATATTAATAATTTTATATTAGCATGTCAGATGCTATTCAACAAGCTTTACATGGATATTATGCGAATAACATGAGACAATAAATGGAAAGCCGCTGAAAAAAATGTTGGTGAGCATTGTTGTTTTTATGGTGATTACTCAACTTTAAGTGAAGCAGCAATAAAATTTTGATTTAAAAATTATCCAAGAACAGATCACACCACCTCCATAGACAGGTGATGATTGTATGCCAAATTAACACATCGACCTCCAGTACTGCTTTCAACTATGATGTCAGTCTTAAGTATACTTCTGTGGAAAACATTAAGGTGTATCTCACATTAGGTGAAGTTTGCTGTGTCTCAAGCCCTTGGCGTTCATCAGATTATTTCACTCCATCCAACATCACTCCTTGGTGAGAGTAGAGGTGTTTTGGTTCATAAATGTGCCCTGTGGCTGGGTTTACCCTCCCTGGAAGATCCAGCCCTGACTTTGGTCCCCATTTCATCAGCATGCTGGGGAGTTCGGCAGGTGGGCAAGCTCTGAATCTTCCACCTTCCCTGGTTCTAATGTGCGCCTGCACCGGGCATGACCGCTTTGGGAGATGACATTTGCTGCGGCCAGATGCTTAGCTGCACTCTCGCTTCCTCTTCTTTCATGTCTCTCAAGGGTCATAATCCCCATCTCTAAATATAAACTGTGTCATCCGAAAATACATACCCACTTCTGCCAGGGTTTTTATTTTCCTCCCAGATGGTATTACCAGGGTTTCTATTAATAAAGAGAAGGCCAAGTAGCCAAACATGGCTCTCTGTTCCATTACTGGGGGGAGCCAGGGCTCAAGATGTACGAACATGAGCCACCCCTTTCTTTTCTCTGGGAAACACCACGGCAGGTGGTACCAGCCATCTGGGAGCACACATGCTTGCTTCTTACCGTTACACTGTGATCAGCCTTGACTACCAGCACTGCACGTGTAGAATTCATGAATTCTCATGAATGAAGAATTCATGAGAGATGGACTGAACAAATGGGGTGTGATCAGTAGGAGCCCTATAACCTGGCCAGGCTGCAGCTCTCCAGCATAGCTGGTGACTACAAAGTCTGATTCCTACCATCCACTGCAGGCCTAACCTTTCCTAATATCACAAAGATGCCACCTCTGGAGTCACAAAACAGCCCATATGCTGCTTTGTCCTCATTCTGGCCATGCCCCAGGGAACACTCAGGGAAGAACTCTCTCTTCGTTCTCTCTGATCTCTGCCTATACCATCCAAGAACCTGTCACCCTGCTTACTCCAATCCTAATAATAACTTCATTGAATTGAGAGCTCACTACGGGCCAGGTACCTCAAATACATAGGACTTGTATGCACAGCTCTTCTAGGAGGTGGCTGTTGTTCTATTTAACAGATGCAGAGGCCAAGGCTCAGAGAGGCTAAATAACTAGCTCCAGTCACGTGTCTCAACATGAACGAGTCTGGATTCAAACAGTTACCCACTAGATTAACTCTCCTGAACCATTTCACTTTTTCTCAAATTCCAGTGTACGGTTTGCAAATACTTTCAAGATAGTTCAATAACTTCCATCTGCCAAGGGCAGAGGAGTGGGATCAAGAAAGGACTACACTTCTTTGTCCCAGGCTCATTGTAAGTGACCTTAGTGAGCGGGACATTGATTTGCAGTCACACCTTCCGAAACTGAGAAAGAATAAAATGACGCTTGAGCTGCCCTGGTAGAGATTATCCTATTTGGGGACTTGGGACATTGACCAGGCTTCTTACAAGGGGATTCGGGGCTGTGCGATATCATCTTATCCCAGAGTTTACAAAGGCTGAAGGAATTTGGTGCCAGTATTAACAGCTCAGGTGTCTCTTGCCAGAAAGAACGACAGATGTCCCTCCTGAGATAACAGATGACCTAGGCATGTAAGTTTATGGAATGGAAAGCACCTTGGCACAAGATCCAACAGCTGATGGAGACTGCACAAGGAATGGTAGATCTGATTGTCATCTTAAGGTTTGGATGGCAGCTTGGCAGTGCACCTGGATTGCTCACAATGAATTTTGACTTGTTCTGGAATGATCTGTAGCCTAGTGACAGTGTGTGGGGAAAGAGTGATTGTGTGACCTTGAGGGCATCAGCATTGCTTTGAGCTTCCTCTTTAACTGTCTGCCCAGCGTCCTAATTGGAGCTGCCCTTCTGATTCAAATGCGAAAGCTCTGGTGGTAGATAAAGCTAAGTGTGACAGGCCAGGGGTGGGAAGGGCACCGGGTCCCCACAGGCTGCCATCCAGGACCACCTAGCGAGGGCAGCGCTTTCCAGGAGCCTGTGTCACAGCCCTCCAGACTGTCCTGTGGACCAGCAGTCAAGGGTACTGACCAGCAGCCTCAAACCCTGCTTTCAATGAAAAGATTTTTTATGGCATTTTCCTTTTTTTATTCCTCTATCTTTGTGTGTATATCATATCCTTTCTGGTATATAGTGTCAGAATCCAGCTCAAACAGCATATTGTGAATTAACAGCTAAATATTAAAGTAAAGATAAAGAGAATGCAAAACGTATATTTTCAACACCCTGGAAAAAGTCACAGTCTTGTAGAGGGCATATACGTATTTTTAGAGACATATAAGAAGGAAAAAACATAAGCTGCTCTGTGGTTTCAAAGGACAAAGAATTAACATTCTCTCAGAAGATTGATTCTTACATATGAGAATCCAATATGTGGTAAAAAGAGGTGCCACAGTCCATTGGAGAAATGTGGGCTTATCCACAGTCTATTTATAGGGGTATGAAAACTATTAACATGTGTGTGTCTTCTTCAGACATACAAAAAATAAATTAGAGCTGGGGAAAAAATGAATTAAGTATTAAGAAAACCACAGAAGATAATAATAGAAAATATCATCTAAAACCTCAAGAGGTAAAAACTTTCTAAGAATGGAAGTAATAGAAGAAGACTCTAAGGAATCCAGTAAATCACAGATTTGAGTCCTTTAAAGTTTAAATGTTTTCTCATCTTTTACTATTGTGATTATGTAACTATTATTCATTTAATACCATTGTATCACGATTGGTCGACAGAAAATAATAGAATTCTATATCACTAAAGCTACCATTTAATAGAGAAAAATTAAGTGTTTTCTATGATTGAAATCTTCACTAAAGGGATTTCCCTAGTGGTCCAGTGGCTAGTACTCTACACTTCCAATGCAGGGGGCCTGAGTTTGATAGCTGGTCAGAGAACTAGATCTCTCATGCTGCAACTAAAGATCCTGTATATCACAATGTAGATTTAAGATCCTGCATGCTGCAACTAAGACCCGGTGCAGACAAATAAATAAATATTTTAAAACTTCACTAAAATACAGTCTAAATAAAAGACTTTTTTTCAACTGATTCTGAAAGAAAAAAAAAAAAACTGCTGCAAACTGGACTAGCAAAAATTCCATTAGTATCTTTGTCTACGTATCTCAGAGCAATTTCCCAATCAAATTCAGCAGTGGAATCACCCCACTTCACAGGTAAGAAAGATGACAGCAGCAACAAACTCACCAAAGGGGCAAGAAAAATTCATGGCAGAGTTGGACTCAGGTTCATGGACTTTTTCTACCTTTTGTACTTTTAATCAGTCATAGAACCACACATGCATTTCTTCCAACAAGGACTGGGGAGGTCCTTGTCCATAGCAAGGCGGATGACCAACCATAGCCCAGGTGGACTCAGATCTGAGACAAACTCAGAATTTTTTTTAATTGGACTTTCAGAGAGGTGACTATTTTATTTCAAAGAAAGTAAATAACAATTATCAAGGAAAACCAAAAGAATAAACAAGTATAGGCAAATAACCAAGCCAAAACAAAAAACTGTATACATTGTTATTCTTTCTGTGTAACTATTCTGAAGTATAATGTTGAAGAGACAGAATAAATGGTTGATTAAAATCAGAATGTGTTAATAATCCTGAAAGCAAGAGTTTTATTTTAACTGTCAACATATACTAGCATTTAGTTTGTGATAATATATAAGAAAGTAGTTATAAAGATCTTTTGAGGTGTTTTGGAGAGAGACACAGAACATTCAGAGGTGTACACACACACACAGACACACATGCACTGTTTCTGTTTCAGGATGCTAAACACTGGACTGAGGCTGTTTATTTTTTAGTCATTGGGCTACATATGTACACACTTAGGTCATAACAACCTGTGATGTGTGCATTCTCCAGGCAGAAAGAAGGCAGGGTGACAAGGTGAGTGTTACAACTCAAAGTCTGATAGAAAATGACTGTCACAGAAGGTTGAAAGAAAAATTTCCATAAGCCCCAAATGCAGCATTCCAAAGCAATATTTTAATCAGATCCTTTCATATTTTGTTTTACCGAGAGTCACTTTTTTTAACAAGGAAAAGATATATATTTGTTCGAGTACATCAAGGACAAAAATAAAATGAGACCCATGGGAAATGATTTCTTCACAATCCAGCTATTTAATTGATCTATTTGGAAGTCTTATACCATGTTGCTGCATGCTAACTACAAGTCATCTGAAAAAAGAATCAGCTTGGATCACAATTGATTTAATGCAGTAGAGCTGGCCTGCCCAGCTTGGGAGGAATGCAGGCATGAAAGCCTTGGTTTTACAAGGTCCATGGAGACAGCATTCGTTTGGATGAGGCTGAACAAACCTAGAACTCCAGGGATGACGCAGACCATGGCAGTCTTTCAAAACTGATGAGCCAAGTCTTCATTTACTTCTTCCTTACACCCCTATTGTGTGGGATATCAGACTGGTGGAGCCCTCCACCCACAAGCCCTCCCTACTGGAGTGCTCTCAACCCATTTCCATGTTCAAAATATGCCCTTCTGGAAAGATGGATGAAACAATCTGTCATGTAACATCAGTTCAGTCAGTTCAGCCACTTAGTTGTATCTGACTCTTTGCAACCCCATGGACTGCAGCACACCAGACTTCCCTGTCCATCACCAAGTCCCAGAGTGTGCTCAAACTCATGTCCATTGAGGTGGTGATACCATCCAACCACCTCACCCTGGTGTCCCCTTCTCCACTTTCAATCTTTCCCAGTGACATAACATACAAACTCCAGATACCTGACAATATCTCATCACCACTTCATCTTGTGGGGCCACTGGGGTTTGTTTTCTTTTTATTTTGTTTTGGTTCCTTTGAAGAGTATCTCAAATTCAATATCCTTCAGGAGGAGGAGTTAGATGTGCCATATTGAAAGAGGACATATTGAGGCTTTGTAAGGTCACAGTAAGAACACCTAATGAAAAACAAGAGTGATGCTACGGCCAGGCACCTGGATTGTGAGCATAGTAAGATGTTCAAAAAGAGAAAAAATGGAGAAAGAAGGACAGAATCAGTCTGGGACAGGCTACAAGGACCTTACTTTCCTTAACTGTGTGCAACATAAGGGACCAATCCCTGATCAATCGGGGATACTAATACTTTCTCTGTTTGACTCCTGTGCAATTTGGGAAGGGAGAGTCACTCACCATATATAGTTACTAGCTGTAAAATGAATGCATTGAGAGGATGATGTTGCCTCCTCAGATATTTACCTGCTGAACTCGGTAGCATCATCAGGACTTATTAAGTAAGCCATGTGGTACAGGCCATTCTAATCCTCGCAATCCCCTTCTATCTCTGCTGTTATCTTTCAATCAATCTTCTTTGGTAATATTCAATACTTATACATTGATCCCTTGGAGTAGGAAACAGCAACCCACTCTGGTATTCTCGCCTAGAAAATTCCATGGACAGAGGAGCCTGGCAGACTACAGTCCATGGGGTTGCAAAGAGTGGGACATGACTGAGCATGCACGCATGCATACATTGATGCTAAATGTTTAGTAAGCAGTTTTAGAAGTGGACACTGTATTCACACCGTTTGATAAGTTCTGCAATAGGACATTTTTATGGCATCATTGAGATTAATGAATGGTGACAACTGTGACCCTGTGTATAACTAGGGAATTTAGTACGATCGTATGTTTTTCTTCCAAGGACAATGGGTGTTGCTTTTCACTTTAAAATTGACTTTAAATTTCTAGCTACTAAGAGTTTTCCTGAGAGACTAGGGTTATGCAGACAACATGCAAAACTCATCTGTAATAAAAGATAGATTATAGGCTGATTATTTTATCTATTCACCATATTTGGGTTAATTTTTATGTGAATGCACTGATTCTGTGAGGGAGGGGGGTGATGAAGTTGTTAATTAAACTACACATGTATTTTTTTCAACAATGAAACAAAATAAACTGTGTTCTAACTGAGCACCTACTATGTGTCTAGAACTGTTCAAAGTTCTGGAATTACTCTCTGAATAAGAGAGGAATTTTTCCCCAAAGACCTTACAAAGGAGCAGGTGGCAGACAGTGATGCAGAGAAACAAGCAAAGCAGAAGAGAGCAATGGAAGACAGCTGCATCTCCTGGAAAACTTCCTAAAGGAGGCAGGGTGTGATTTGGTCTGAAAGGACTGGTGGAATTTTCACAGGGAAGATGAGTGTTGGAGGTTCCCAGGGAGAATATAGACAATGCAGAGAGGTCCAGAGGGTGGAGGAGAAAATGAAACAGCAGGTGGCTTTCCTTGGCTGGAAAACTACCCCAGTAAAGAGATGTTGGAAAGGGTGGAATGACCTGGTGTGGGAGAGTTCCATGGTCTTTTTCGGTTAGAAATAAGGACTTGCTGTAAGTTTCTGTGGGCTACCCTGATAGCTCAGTTGGTAAAGAATCTGCCTGTGGGGGACCTGGATTCGATTCCTGGGTTGGGAAGATTCCCTGGCGAAGGGAAATGCTACCCACTCCAGTATGCTGGCCTGGAGATTTCCATGGACTGTGTAGTCCATGGTGTTGAAAAGAGATGGACACGACTGAGAACTTTCACTTCACTTCACTGTGTTTTAGTACAATTTGAATGAAACAGACCACAGAAGGGGAATGTGATAGGGGGCTGGAATGTCTCAATTCAAGTCGTTGAAATCACTTTGAAGTTTGGATGGATTTATTCCAACTCATGGAAAAGCAGAGTGAGGTCAAGAAATGCATTAAAAATTAAGAGATCTGAGTTGTAGCTCTGGCTTCATTATTAATTAGTTTTGCATTAGAATGAGTCACTTCACATCACTGATCCTTAATTTTCTCATCTGTGTGGGGATGAGTATGTGTGTGTGCATGTGTGTTTATTATAAAGGTGGGTCCCTTGAGTGCTAAGGTGAGTTGTATGATTCTATATGATGAGTAGATCCATCATTTCTTTCTCTGGAATTTTCATTGCAAAATTTCCAAAGTGATTTAAATCAGATACTTATTTCTTCCTTATTCTAAAAGAAGCTATCTCTCTTGAGATGCCTAGGTAGCAAGTAGCCCTCAGCTATCCTCTCATTCTGCTCTTAAATTTGTCACTTAAATATTTAACCCAAGGGACTTGCCTCGTGGTCCAGTGGTTGAAAATCTACCTTCCAATACAGGGGATTCAGGTTTGATCCCTAATGGGGGAACTAAGATCCCTCATGCTGCAGGTTAACTAAGCCCACCTGCTACAATGAAGACTCAGTGCAGCCAAAAATAAAATATAAATAAATGAATAAATATTTGATGGGAAAAGAAAAAGGCAGCCATACTGCCACTGTTTGTAAACTTTAGGACCTAATGGACTGAACCACAAATCAGTAACTCTGTGCTGGTCAAGCGTTCTTAAGGACAGTGAATAGTTGAGTCAAGTGGAGAGGTGATGACTTGAGAGACAACTAGTCTGGGTTAGAAGAGACAGTTAACTTGCTGCCCCCATCCCCCACCAGGCCTTACATGGATCAATCTCTTTTTGCCATTTGGCTTAATCCTGGTTGTCCTGCTAAAGGCAAGATCACATTTTTCAAAAGAAGACTACATGAACACTTTTGACTTCTGTTCCAAAATGGAGAACCATTGCCAGGATGAAAATCATGCGGGATCAAGACACATGAATAAATGCATTATACTGGAAGTTGCTTCTATAAAGTAGCCAATGCTTTGAAATAAATGAGAATTCTGTCCATCAATGAAATGACTACATAATTGGAAATAACTGTAGTAGAGTGCACATTTTTAAACTTTTTCTCCAGGTGTTTGCATATGGTTTTTACATTTTATGATTTGATTTTTATTTTATGTTTAATTTATAAATATACATTTCTCACCAACGCATCTAGTCTATTAAGAAAAGCAATCCTTTCCAGGCTAGGGGAAGTTGGCAAAAAGACAGAACCCATCAAATGCAGTGGTTCCCAACTTTTTATATTCTACCATCTTAACCAAGAACTTGTCAGGTCCATTCTGTGACCACGGTTTTTGCAGACAGAGGCTTTTAATTTGTCTTTCAATATGAGGCTGACTCTGACACTTGGCAGGTTTATCATTTCTCCATTCTCCCCTGCCACTCATTCTCAAGTTTCAGATTTTCTCATTTAATAGTTGTAGTAGTGTTTTACATTTTCTATAAATCTTCATGAAGTTTCTAAACCCAGTGCCTTACATGTTGAGAACTGCTACCTGCCATTACCCTTTGAGGAACTGAGTGACTTATTTTAAAGCTCCTTGTTAATCAATCTTCTGCCTGGGGGTAATGAGGAAGTATGGCGCTACTTTTTAAACTTACATTGCTCAGAGCCTGATTTGTCTCCCTGGAGAACAGAGTTGGGACAAGCAATGTCTCCTCTTCAACCCCGTGTCTTACCCATAAGTTCTGACTTCTTCTGACCCAGAAATATGAACAATAGGTACCTGAGGGTTCAGTCTCACCCTCCTCCCATCTCTGTGCCTGTGGCATCACAAAGGAGGCAGAAGCTCCGGGCTGGTGTCTTTACCCCTTCCCTGACCTCTTCTCTACTCTCTTCAGCCACTAGGAAGCTCACCTACCTCTGAGCTCCTCTTACTCTGACTGCTGTTCCCAGGCTACTGGATGACTCTTTGCCTGGTGCTGCTTCCTGAATGTTAGGTGTTCTGTTGACTGTTAGATCATCAAACTCCTTGAACATAGAGAGCATCTCCATGTTGCATTAGAGGTATTCTGGTATATATCTCAGCATTTTTTACAGTAGTAGGCACAGATAGATGTTCTCCCAGATACCTGAGTAGAATAGTTAAACAATTATAAAAAGATCAGAATGGACTTAACTAATTATAGACACACCACCCAATTTGCTATCTCTGAAATATTCCTAATACAGCCAAGACAGAAAGGCATCAGAGCTATAATCAAGCTGCTGAGAAGGAGATTGAAAAGAGGCTCTCAGTGTGCATGTGGGAGTGTGTTTAGTCTCAGGGCTGTCTTCATGAGTTACATGCTTAACAAAGTGACTATTTTGTGATTAAAGACAGACTAGGCTTATATTTAAGGGATGCAGATCTTTTGCGTGTCTTCCATTAAGGAGAAGGTCTGGAAACCCTAAAGCATCTCCCAAGGCAAGAGCCTCCCTGTGATTATCTACCAACTATTGTATGACTTTGAGAGTTTGCTGTCCATATTCTCATCTGAAACATTCAAAAGTGGATGTAATGACCTTCACATGCCAAATATGGATCCTGAGCACCAGCTCATTGCTTCTGTTGCATCCACCCTTCTTCAGAAACAGTAAAATGCGCATCCTGGGTTGGTCCATCAAGTTCTCCTCAGAAGTTCAAGGACAAAGGGAAGTGACATGGTTGAAGTTGCTGATGTGTTCCAGGGTGCCTCCCTCTTGCTACAAATAGAAGGCTAAAGTGCCTTCAGAGCACATTTGGGGGACATCTACTCTTTCCACATCACTAACAGAACTTTCAAAGCTAAGCTGTCCTCCCCCACCTTGTCCCCTTAAAAAACACAGCAATGTTTGGAGAGCTCACATGGGGTGGCTTTTGTGTCCTGCATGAAAAAGGAGAACCAGCTATTGTTCTGAACCACAAGGATCTGGGGGTGGGACTTTGGGTTTTCATGTTTCCACTTTTTTGAGCATATCAACTTAACTAATATTTAATGACCATCTTCAAGATTGTCCTCAGCAAATATAGAGATATATAACAAGCAGACCTACCTTCCAGAAACCAACAACATGCTGGAGGTGTATACAAGGCAATGTGGAAATGTGTGGTATGTGGGGGTCTAAAGAGTATTCCTCCCTCCTGTGACCCAGCATAGTGTTTGATGGTCTCCAGTGGGGAATAGCTATGGGACTTTGAGACCAAGGACTAGGCTTGTGAAATTAGGTTTAAATAGTTGAAGGGAAAAAAAAAAAAAAAAAGATACCAACTTACTCCCAAATAATCACTAAGTGAGTCAACAACTCAATTTAATACCTTCCCCATTCAGGAGCCTAGTTTTGGATTTCAGCAGACAGGCATGATTTTGTTTGGGACCCTGGTTGATGCCATATAAATGTAACTCATTCCACCCAGCCTGGCAAACCAGTCCCAATATCTCGGAGACAGATGGCCACACTTTGGGAAGCCTTTTACCTGAAGTAACACTACTGGGTTACTACTATGTTTATCTTTTTCTAGGCCATCGATAATTTGATAGCAGGAACACTCCAGCACAAGTCATCAGTGCCCCTGGTTGTCACAGACAGGCAGTGGAGCAGAAAGCAGTCTGGGCAGCAGCAGGGAGGGACTTTCCATGGCGTGATAGAAACTTTCAGTGCCCTTACCTATCTCTCCTGCCCTTCCCATTTCAGAGTACAGGATCAACTTCCATCCTCCAAAGTGTATGATTCTCTGCTTGATCCTCATAGCTTTCTGTGGTCACCAGAGGCTGGTTTGCAGCAAGCCAGAAAGGCCAAGGAATTAATGTCTCCCTCACAAGAGCTCTTGACCCACACTGGTGGACTTAGTGTATCAATACACCACCTCCCCCCACTCCTCTGGTGGTATCCTCTGAAACCTGTGTTCCATCAAGTTCTCCAGCAGGATTAAACTTCAGTTGCCCAAAGTGATAACTTACTTCATAACTCTTAGTTGGCTGTCTTCTCTTCTCTGTTTCATATCCCAACTCCCCCACCAGTGTTTCCTGCAATTTTCTCTCAAATAAACAACTTCTTTAATCTTTGTCTCAACATCTTCTTCTGCAGGTGAAGAAGAACCCAAACTAAGATCTTCAAGACACTGTGAGATACCAGGCAGGCACAAGATGGGATACAAATTTGAAGTTATTGGATGGTCAGTACATCTGTGGATTGGAGACTCAGAACCGTGAATGTTGTCACCGCTGAGATGTTTACCTTCACCATCGCTTACCCCTCCCAGAGGAAGACAAGACATAAGGAGGCAAGGGTTTCAGAAACTGGAAACAAGTGATTATAGAAGCAGCAGAAGGAACGGGACAAGGCAGGAAAAAACAGTTATCTCACCAATATGCCTATTGCATGCTTGACTGGATGGGCTGGGGAGACAAAGCGAGGTAGATTCTTAATGCAGCAGCTCAGGGAAACAGCTCCAAGAGGTTATCTTAAACTTGAACTTGGTAAGGAATTCTCTATGGGATTGTCTCTGCTACAGGTGTGACATTTTTTGTGCACAAGCCAAAGCTGTTCACAAGACAAGGTTGGCCCTTTCTTTCTTTTTACTCATAAAGACATGAGCACCCAGAGCTTCTTCCACAGATGCTGGATCCCCTGGGCTTGGAGTGTTCCTCCTCTGGGTGCAAGGAAGTAGGTCCTCAGAGTCATGAAGCTCCTCGGTCAAGGTCTATGGGTACTTGATTTTACCAAGTCTTTCTCTCTCAGTATCCTCTGCTGGATTTTCAGTTCTGTTCTTAACGTGGATATTTCCTACATGAGCTATGCTATAAAAATAAACTGGTGACGATGACAATAAGAAATGATGTTGTTCAGTCGCTAAGTTATGTCTGACTCTATATGAACCCACGAACTTTAGCACTCAAGGCTTCCCTGTCCTTCACTGTCTCTTGGAGTTTGTGCAAACTCATGCCCATTGAGTTGGTGATGCCATCCATCCATCCCATTTTCTGTCACCCTCTTCTCCTGTCCTCTGTCTTTCCCAGCATCATGGTCTTTTCCAATAGTAACAGCAAATTACCCAATTATTCTGCTTAAAATCCCCCAAAGTCCAATTTGAAGAAAATTGCTATTAACCCTGGATTCAGTAACTTCCCCAACATCATACCCCTAGGTATCCTCATTGGCTGTGGGTAACTTTTCCTTCAATGATTTACTCTTTTATTCCTGTAGGTCTTTGCTGCACTTCCTAAGGCAGCGAAGTATAATAACTGGGCAGACTCCCAGGTCTGCTGGCTCTCAGTCCTGCAGCGTCTACATGTTCCTTCCCAATCTTGAACTTCTGTAAGAATATGTAGGTAGGAAGTCTGGAATCTAATCTTCTCTCTGGAGCCCCATCCTGGAGAGCTGTACCTCATGTTGGAGGCCAAGTTACTGCCCTCACTGTCTGGCTGGTGCTGATGCATTTATTAGGTTGTGGTTAATTAGAGTTGAATGTGATTCACAGATGAGCAGGTATGGAGGATGAAATCAGAAAAGAAGGGAGAGGGAAGTCAAGCTGATCACTGACTCAATGGACATGAGTTTGAGCAAGCTTCAGGAGTTGGTGTTGGACAGGGAAGCCAGGCGTGCTGCAGTCCATGGGGTCACAAAGAGTAGGACATGACTGAGCGACAGAGCTGATACATACATTCATACATACATACATACATACATATATATACACACACACACACACACAAATGGACTATTTCTCAGCCATAAAATGGAATGAAGTAATACCTACATGGGTGGACCTCAAGATTATCATGCTAAGTGAATATATATATAAAACTGAATCATTTTGTTATACATGTAAATTGTAAATCATTGTAAATCATGTACATTGTAAATCAACTATACTTCAATAAAAACTTTTTTTAGAAGTACCATTAACATCATCATTACCCTTGAAGATATCAGAACACTGGGCTTGTCTAGTTATTTTGTTGTGACAGCCTAGGATCATTCACACTGGATACAATCTCATTTTTTCTCATTCTGTTTTAAGAGAGGCAAACAGCAGTCTAATTAGGATACTTTATAAGTGTATTGCCCATAGTGTAAATCAGTGACACATAACCAAGTCAGTGATAATGCCATCATTATCAGAAAAGAAAAATTTAAGATTTTTCACTGCTATGAGTTAGACTGTCATGGGGTACTGTCAGGCCCATTGAGTTGGGTCTTTTAGTTGGGAAAAACTGCTGTTTTGTACAGCAGTGATAATTACTTCAAAATTTTAATAGAAATTTAAAAATATTTTTACTATAAAACCTGATTCATTATTTTTAAAAATATGGTATACTTGAGCCACAGTTATTAGTAATTATAAATAAGTGAGAACATACTTGAATTTCTATAAGAATACATGAATTTCACTGACCTGGAATTGTGAAGACATGGAAGAACAGACTGGCTCCAAATAGGAAAAGGAGTACGTCAAGGCTGTATGTATATTGTCACGCTGCTTATTTAACTTATATGCAGAGTACATCATGAGAAACGCTGGGCTGGAAGAAACACAAGCTGGAATCAAGATTGCCGGGAGAAATATCAATCACCTCAGATACGCAGATGACACCACCCTTATGGCAGAAAGTGAAGAGGAGCTAAAAAGCCTCTTGATGAAAGCGAAAGAGGAGAGTGAAAAAATTAGCTTAAAGCTCAACATTCAGAAAATGCAGATCATGGCATCTGGTCCCATCACTTCATGGGAAACAGATGGGGAAACAGTGGAAACAGTGTCAGACTTTATTTTGGGGGGCTCCAAAATCACTGCAGATGGTGATTGAAGCCATGGAACTAAAAGACGCTTACTCCTTGGAAGGAAAGTTATGACCAACCTACATAGCATATTCACAAGCAGAGACATTACTTTGCCAACAAAGGTCCATCTAGTCAAGGCTGTGGTTTTTCCAGTGGTCATGTATGGATGTGAGAGTTGGACTGTGAAAAAGGCTGAGTGCCGAAGAATTGATGCTTTTGAACTGTGGTGTTGGAGAAGACTCTTGAGAGTCCCTTGGACTGCAAGGAGATCCAACCAGTCCATTCTGAAGGAGATCAGCCCTGGGTGTTCTTTGGAAGGAATGATGCTAAAGCTGAAACTCCAATACTCTGGCCACCTCATGCGAAGAGTTGACTCATTGGAAAAGACTCTGATGCTGGGAGGAATTGGGGGCAGGAGGAGAAGGGGATGACAGAGGATGAGATGGCTGGATGGCATCACCGACTAAATGGTGTGAATTTGGGTGAACTCCGGGAGTTGGTGATGGACAGGGAGGCCTGGCATGCTGCAATTCATGGGGTCGCAAAGCATCGGACACAACTGAGCGACTGAACTGAACTGAACCCATAATAAAAAAATAATACCTTATGAATACAGAATTTCTCTAAGCACTTTTGCATACACTTCAAATACAAATACACTTTATTATTCCAGTTTTACAAGTGACAATAGTAACATATAGAGTAATAAATACAACCTGCTGGTAACAGACAAAACCAATTTTTATCCCGATCCTTCCCTTTACTCCAGTCACCCACTCTAGTACCTGACCTTGACCAACCTCTGGAATCCTTCACAGTAGTAGAAACTGGAATTCCTGTTCTTAGCAATCATTCCTTCCTAGGGCCAAAAATGAGTTCATATTTCAATTTTAAAGTTGCTCCAAATGTCCACCATGTATGCCTGGTCTCCTTGTCTCCACACTAACAAACTTTACACAGAATTTGATGACTGTTAGTAACACTATTTCTCAGATTTGCAATATTCTCTGAAATGATAAGGAAGAAAATATTAGGGATCTAGTTATCAAACACCTAAATTCAGTTCTCAAACTAGGCTTTTTGTTCACCAGGTGGTTTTCAGCCAAAGCATGATCACACCTGCCAGGGATTTCTAGCACATCATATTTTTCAAGGGTAAGAAAAACATGTTTCCACACTCAGTCCAATAGTCACAGAGGCAGCCTTATGGAACTTAAGAAATCTAATTACAAACTTGTGGTAGATGAGGTTAAAATAGTCATTTTTTTAAAGAATCCGGCTCAAAATTCACACCTGTTCAGAACATCTAAAAGGTTAACTGTGTCTGTATGAACCATATACCTTAAACGTTCTGTATTCTTGGTTGTTATTGTTTAATCACTAAGTTGTATCTAACACTTTTGCAACCCCATGGACAGTAACCCACTAGGCTCCTCTGTCCATGGGATCTCCCAGGCAAGAATACTGGAATGGGTTGTCATTTCCTCCTTGAGGGGATCTTCCTGATCCAGGGATTGAATCTGCATCTCCTGCAATGATAGGCAGATTCTTTACTATTGAGCCGCCTGAAAAGCCTTGGTACATTGTCTTTAATGCACATTATAGCCCTTTGGTCTGTGTGAGCAACTTTTGTTTTAGAGTCATTTCACTCTCAGTAATCTGAAAGACTAGAATTTCATCTTTAAATTCTCTTTCATTTTCCTTTATACCAGGAAGAGAAACAGAGATAAACACAGTTCCTGCAGTTAGAATATGTGGGTTAACATCCTAACTTGACCATTCACCAGCAGAGGGGATGTGACGTTGTTGTATAGCCTTTCTGAGTTCAGGAAACTTGTCTGGAAAATACAGATAATAACATCTCTACCTCCCAGGCTGGTTGGGAAGATTAAAGAAGAAAGTAGATGTAAAGCTCTCAGCACGGTGTCCAGATAGATATTTTGTAAGGGTTGCTTTGTGGGTATAAGTTTTCTCATGTGCCCAGACTTTAGTAGATAATTGCTTAATAAATATTCACTCCACACATGTGCCCTGGACTTTGGCATCTGCAAATATGGTTCCTTAGTCATTTATGGCTTTTCTCTTAATCCAGGAAGTACTGCTTTGGACCATCTCAAGAGCCATCTTCCCTCTGAGATTCAACTGTTCTATAAATGGATCACCTATCTGTTGGCTCCAAACATCTTCTCAGGAGGATGTGATCAGGCCAATGAAGTGAGAAAGCAGCCACTGCTTCTCAAACGACAACCCACATGAGACTCCAACTTTTAATTACTAGGTAGTTTGCAGGTATAATTGCCCAGTAATTGCCTGAACCCATGTAGCAACAAGGTGTGTTTACAAGTCATCAGCCATGCAGTAAATGGTTCATTGGTTCACATAGCTCCCAGCCTGTGATCCTTTAGGTTTTGAAGATTCAAATGCCAGTGGCCTTGATAGGGGGATGAAAGTGCCTGGCACCTTTATCTTTAGTGTCTCCTTGAAATTTGTTTCTTCCTCTGTCCTTTTTCAGGGCATTCTGATAATGGGATAAAGTCATTTATTTGTCCCTGTGCTCTGTAAACTTCAGGTAAGCTTTACTTTAGCAAGTGTGTAAAACAGTCCACTAACATCCTGAGGTTTATTCATTCATTCCTCAGTAGTGTATTAATCAGAATAGACTGTAGCTAACCAGCTAAAGTGTTGAATAGGTCATGTCTGCTGTGTCTCTGTGACTTTAGCATGACTATATGCTTCAAGAAGATTTATTGGGATGTCTCATTAAGGCTAGACATAAGGAAGTCATTAAGTCAAGATTAATCAGATTGAAACATGTTAGAATTTTTCACTTCTTTTGCAGTGAAGCATGACTGTGAGACTGTTTTTGATAGTGATTGTTTCTTACATATGAGAGTCATTGACTCTGGGGGAATTAGAAGGTTGGTGTGCAG
The DNA here is from genome assembly GCF_001704415.2 of Capra hircus. Classification (NCBI taxonomy): domain Eukaryota; kingdom Metazoa; phylum Chordata; class Mammalia; order Artiodactyla; family Bovidae; genus Capra; species Capra hircus. The sequence continues at coordinate 23,887,094 of NC_030823.1, read as the reverse complement.
CTGAGTATTAGCAGCATATGGTCTTTGTGATCAAGTGAAGATTTGCGGGAAAATTAGTTGCACAATGTAGTGGAAAGTTCAGAGACAGATTTTGAATCTAGGCTATGCCATTTGCAACTTCTATAGCAACTTTCTTCCATGCCTGAGACTCCAACTTCTCCAGAAGATGATGGGTTTGGAAAAAAAATCAGTAACTTGCATAGAATAGTATCTGTGAAGCTGTGCTTTCATCTGTTTGGCATACTGTGCTCTCAAGTTAGATTATAATAATTATTATATTTTGATATGTATGTGAAGGTCGCTTAAAAAGTCCAACTCTTTATGACCCCATAGGCTATACAGTCCTTGCAATTCTCCAGGCCAGAAAACTGGAGTGTGTAGCCGTTCCCTTCTCCAGGGGATCTTCTCAACTCGGGGATCAAACCTAGTCTCACACATTGCAGGCAGCTTCTTTACCAGCTGAGCCACAAGGGAAGCCCAAGTATATTGGAGTGGGTAGCCATCCCTTCTCCATCGGATCTTCCAAACTCAGGAACTGAACCAGATTCTTTACCAACTGAGCTATCAGGGAAGCCCATATTTTGATAAAGTGTCTTTAAATTATGTCAGAATAGTGCCAGACTAGACGATCACACTCAGGCTTGTTCTTACTTTCTTTGGAGCTTAAGCTTATATTCCAGGATGTGGATGTTTGTGAGGCCCAGAAAAAGGAGGATGGGGGAGAGAGAGAGAGGAACTGAGGGCAAGGAAGAACTCTTAGCTTGCTCCCTGTGGGCACCTGGAGAGAAGGCAGTTTTATCCTAGCCTGGGTGCAGCCCTGTCAAAGTCTGTTTGGCTATACTGCATGGTCTGGTGACAGGAGATCTTAAAGTTTAGCTTGCTGGTGCCCCACCTTGGTTCTTTCGTGGCAAGGGAAGGACCTGGAAAGAGTCCCCTGGGAGTCAGCCCAGACTCACACTTAAGCATCCATGCAGCAGGGTAACAACTGGGTTCTCTAGGAAATGAAGAGGCTGGAGGTGCCACAGGCTCACCTCACCCTAAGACAGCATCAGTTGCTCAGATATTATCTCTGAAGATCTCACCTCCCAGGGACAGAGACAGAGGCATTTGAGAGCCTGACATGTGACCTGAGTGTTCATCAGAGACTGTTTAAATGACCTAAGGCGACTGGGTTTTAAGCTGATAGAGCTTTAAGTATCCCCTCCTCCACTGGTCAGTGAGCCTTCAGGAACGAGACCCTTCCAGCTGCAGACAAAATGGAGAGTTGTGTCTTGTGGTGTGCACGCTTGAGGCACGGTGTGAATGAAATCTGTGCTCTCGCTGGGCTTAGAAACTGTTACCACACTTTGCTGGAGACCATCGTCTGGTGTCTGAAGGATGCCATTCAGTTGTTTATACCTATCCTGCCCCTGTTTCCTCACCTCCACATAAGAAGGCTCTTCCTTTAGCTCGTTCTCACTCTCGTGTGTGTGTGCTCGGTCATGTCCGACTCTTCATGCTCCCTTGGACTGTAGCCCGCCAGCCTCCTCTGTCCATGGGATTTCCCAGGTGAGAATACTGGAGTGGCTTGCCATCGCCCTCTCCAGCGGCTCTTCCAGACCCAGGGGTCGAACCCACGTCTCTTGTGTCACCTTCATTGGCAGGCAGAGTCTTTGCCACTAGCTCTGTGAGCGAGATCAACTCACAGTGTGTGTTTGGGAAGGGGGAGGCTTCCCCAGGGTAACACCTCCCAAGATGGCCTTCCTTCTGCATGGATGTCATCCTGTGTGACTTAGGCCCATGGACTGGCTGCTTAGGGATGGTGCTCACCCTGAGCACGCAGCTCTTTTTCTTTCCAAGAAACAGCATGGACTAGACTGGACGTGACGAGTCATTCACCTCCTTTCCGGACTTGATGTCCTGCCAAGAACCGAAGAGAGCGCCTCACAGACAGGTATCCTCAGCCTGCGTGCTGTTGGCTCCTTGCTCCCCTCCTGCCCCCAAGAACATGTCCTCACTTCTCTTGGTGCCAGCAAGGGCATGTTCATGTTCTTCGACACCAAGCTCCTCCCAGGTTGATGGGTTTGTAAACATTGAGTCCCAGCCAGAGCGTCTAAATGCTGAAGGAAACAGCGCGGTGAAAAGATGACCTCACAGGTCGTGGCTGCCAAGTAGAGATGAGAGACCTCACTGCTGGCAGCCAGGGAGGGATAAAGGGCAGGGGGAGCTTTCATAAAACAGTTTCGCAGACAAACAGCCGCCCCCTCGCCCCTGTGTGTGTCCCAACGAGTCAGGCTGTGGGTGGCCGGTCGAGATGGAAACCATACTTCAAGGGCTCAGACCTCCTCTCCATGCTGGGTGACCCGGGAGGAAACCGGAAGCCCTTGCCTGTGCTAAGTGTTAATAATGGGAAAGAAACTGAAACTGCACTGATTGACCAAACTGTGCTGCCTGGGCAACTGAAGTTGCAAACCATTCTAAACTGTGCTCACGGTTTTCTTCTGGTTATTCAAGGTACTCTAAAGCAGAGGTCCCCAACATTTTTGGCGCCAGGGACCAGCTTTGCGGAAAACAGTTTTTCCACAGATGGGGGCAGGACGAAGGGGAATAGCTTTGGGATAATTCAAGTGTGTTAAATTTACTGTGCACTTAATTTCTATTATTATTACATCAGCTCCACCTAAGATCATCAGGCATTAGATTCCAGAGGCTGGGAGACCCCTGTCCTAAATAATTGACCCTAAAAAGAGTGAAAGGAAGGCGAGTTACTGGTATATGTGGCATATGGTTAAAAATAGACGGTAAAAGACCTTGACATGGAATCTACAAGTTCAGATCAGTCGCTCAGTCGTGTCCAGCTCTTTGAGACCCCATGGACTGCAGCACAACAGGCCTCCCTGTCCATCACCAACTCCCAGAGTTTACTCAAACTCCGATACTCTTGCCTGGAAAATCCCATGGACGGAGGAGCCTGGTGGGCTGCAGTCCATGAGGTTGCTAAGAGTCGGACACGACTGAGTGACTTCACTTTCACTTTTCACTTTCATGCACTGGAGAAGGAAATGGCAATCCACTCCAGCGTTCTTGCCTGGAGAATCCCAGGGATGAGGGAGCCTGGTGGGCTGCTGTCTATGGGGTCGGACAGAGTCGGACATGACTGAAGTGACTTAGCAGCAGCAGCAGCATGTCCATTGAGTTGGTGATGCCACCCACCCATCTCATTCTCTGTTGCCTGCTTCTCCTCCTGCCTTCAGTCTTTCCCAGCATCAGACTCTTTTCAAATGAATCAGCTCTTCATATCAGGTGGCCAAAGTATTGGAGTTTTAGATTCAGCATCAGTCCTTCCAATGAATATTCAGTACTGATTTCCTTTAAGATGGACTGGTTGGATCTCCTTGCTGTCCAAAGGACTCTCAAGAGTCTTTTCAAACACCGCAGTTCAAAAGCATCGATTCTCTGGCACTCAGTTTTCTTTATAGTCCAATTCTCACATCCATACACGACTACTGGAAAAATCATAGCTTTGACTAGACAGACTTTGTTGGCAAAGTAATGTCTCTGCTTTATAATAAGCTGTCTAGATTGGTTATAACTTTTCTTTCAAGGAGGAAGCATCTTTTAATTTCATGGCTTCAGTCACCATGGCTGCAGTGATTTTGGAGCCCCCCAAAAATAAAGTCTGTCACTGTTTCTACAAATTGTCAGAGAAAGATAGAAAAGCTTGGTGATAATGCCTTTATCAGAGTCTGTACAATCACAGAGAAATCACATTATACACTGCTAGGTGCATTATAATCTCAAGGTATCTTACACTGGATGTGTTAGACACCATGTGCGTTACAAGTTTGGTGCATCATACCCTACAGGTGTTATGAGTTACATGCAATATATGTTGCATGTGTTATACACCGTGTACATCATACTATTTTTATTAGACACTAGGTGCATAATCTATGTCCTAATGGGCAGAGGGCAGTAGGCAGGAAGAGGGAACAGGGGAGCAATGAGATTTGTACCTTCAAGGTACTCAGAATCCAGTTCCATAGAAGAAACTAACTTGTAACTACCAAGGAACCCATCCATGCTGTGTGGGATGATTCTATCATACGTAATGAAAAGCCCAAGAAGTCTTCAGGGAGAACTTGGAGGGCTAGGAGCTGGAGTTTGAAGGCTGTCTGGGGTGTGTATGGAAAGGCTTCGCCATGGACACAGTCAAAGATTTGGAATCACTTGGGACACTACCTCTGATTAGCGTGAGTACAATAAAATGAAATAAACCAAATGTCATCAAATCATCAACATGTCCTACAAATGCTCTGTTTTTCATATAAAGTTGATTTTCTGTTTTTTTTTTTCCTTTCAATAAATAGATATGAACTAGTCTGTGCGTAGATCACGGAGTACTGCAGGAGGGACCTGGAAGTCTGGGCTCAACTTCTAGGCAGCCAGGCAGCACGTCATCAGAATCAGGAGACTAAACCAGCCACAGCCAGAGGACTGCAAATCGGAAGGTGACCATTTGGGTTTTTCCCAAAACTTGAAGTTACTTGAAACCACGTAATAAGTGAGATGAAGGTACAGATAGCCATAGCACCCACCAGAAACAATATGCCTTAACCTGAATCACTTCCAGCGTTTTTTCTTTCTTTTTTTTTTATTTTTTATGAAGTGCTACTTTTTTTTTTAATTTTTTAATTTTTTATTTTTTAAATTTTAAAATCTTTAATTCTTACATGCGTTCCCAAACATGAACCCCCCTCCCACCTCCCTCCCCACAACATCTCTCTGGGTCATCCCCATGCACCAGCCCCAAGCATGCTGTACCCTGCGTCAGACATAGACTGGCGATTCAATTCTTACATGATAGTATACATGTTAGAATGCCATTCTCCCAAATCATCCCACCCTCTACCTCTCCCTCTGAGTCCAAAAGTCCGTTATACACATCTGTGCCCTTAAAGTAAATATCTCTGTAGCTGGAAAAAATTCCTCTCCTGCATAGTCTCAAACCAGCTGTATTTATTGCTGTATTTACCTGGTTTATAATGAAGGAAAGATGTCTACATTTGGGTTGTGTCTTATATATTAGTGACTGCATCTTCGGCTCTGCTTTCCAGTTAGAACCAGGGGGGAGTGTGCCTTTGCTGGGGGGTGGGGATTTCTCTTTCTATTCCATGTGAAGCCCCAGGCTTTTCCCTCCACCTCCCACTGCCTCTTAAGGAGTTAGCACATGATTTAAAAGCCCATTTGTACAACTTTACTTCCTTCCTTAACTGCATTTTCTTTCTGTATATTTGACTTTCTTGGGCTTCAAGTCCCGGTCATCTCCCAGCTGTATGACCTGGGAGCCCAGAATGGATGCAGAATCTGCACCTCAAGTGGAGAAAGAGGATAAAAAGCACTTCTGCCCTGGGAGGTGTGTGTGTGTGTGTGTGTGTGTGTGTGTGTGTGTGTGTGTGTGTGTGTGTGTGTTCCTGTAAGGACAAGCAGAGATGCTGGATTCATTTGAACCCAAGGGGAGCCACAAAGAAATAGCTCAGAGTTTATTTCCAAGCTCTGAAGAATGCATCTTCATTACAGCCTGTACTCAAAATGAGTTATTTGAGCGTGGCCAGACTTTTTCTTCTTTTCATATATCTGCTCACCAATTTAAGTGCTCATTCTGCCAGAATCTGGTCTCTGAAAGGCGAGCTGGGGAAACGACACTGGCTGAGAGCTCAGAATGCTTGTCAGTGTCCTTGAGGAACTCGGCCGGGGGTCCCACCAGCAGCTAACCAGGAACGAGAAATCAAGGCGACAGTATCAACGACAGACAATATTTTTACTCACACTGTGCTAGGGCTTTACTTGTGTTACATCACAAAAGAGCCCTGCTATTCCCATTTAATGAGTTTAGAGGGGTTAGTAATTTACTCAAAGTGAGAGAAACCAGTGCTCTGTTTCATCTACACAAGCTTTAACCATAACTAACATTACATGTGTGTTTCAGTTTATAAAGCTGCCCTCTGGAATGGTGTTTTATTCAATCCATAGTGAAGGACTCGGGAGCCTAAGATTCAATCCAAGATTAGCTCACACATCAGTGGACCATGTGAGATGTAAAACGTGTTTTTGTGAAGCCGTGGTGTCAAGAAACTACAGGTCAGATCTCAGGTTATGTGGGAAGAAAGGCAATCTTTTGAGTGGCACCTGTATCTCTAGTGTTCACATCTCTAAAAGTAAAGATAATACTAGATACTAGTTAGCCAAAGCCCTTACTTTGGTCATTGTACTAAAAAAAAATTCTCTTTAGCACAGCAGTGGATAGTGTGGGTATATCTGGGGGTCCACAGCAAAAATTTATAGTGAAATAACCTCATTAGAGTTAAAAATAATTGAATTCATCAAAATTACAAGGTATGTTTTATATGGCACACACATTGTTTTGGAGCATATAAAATGAAGGAAAACCTCCGAATTCTTTTTATGAAGCAAGTATAACAAATCCTATATCTGATTTTAAAAAAAATAAAGAAAAAATATAGACCAAATCAGCATGATTTATGAACATTAGTGTGAAAATCTTAAATTTTAGTGAACATACTCTAAAATCATGTTAAGAAACATTAAGAAAATGCTGAAATTAACATGCTATAATCAAATGGGATTTATGCCAGGAATTCAAAGGAGATTAAATGTTAGACACTATATTAATAGACCTAAGAAAAAAATCCAAATGATATTTTGTAGAGATGCTAAAAATTCTTTGACACAATTTAACATTCTTTCCTAATTAAAATTCTTGAGAAAATACAAATAGGTGACTATCTCCTTAAAATTATGAAGGACCGACATCTCACTCTTAAGGCCAGCATCTTTCACGATGTCCTTGGCCATTTCACGTCATTTTTGAAGTACCAGCTAATGTAATTAGACTAGGCAAAGTAATCATAGCCCAGCGACTGAAAAGAAGAAATAAAATGATCCCTCTTGCAGAAGACATAAAAGTATACCTGAAAAATCTTACAAAATTAATGATAAAATATCTCACTAAAAGAATTCACTAAGACAGCAAGCTAAAAGGTAAACATGAAAAACCGATAGCACTCACATACATGAAGTGAAGTGACGTGAAGTCGCTCAGTCGTGTCCGACTCTTTGCGACCCCATGGACTGTAGCCTACCAGGCTCCTCCCTCTATGGGATTCTCCAGGCAAGAGTACTGGAGTGGATTACCATTTCCTTCTCCAGGGGATCTTCCCGACCCAGGGATCGAACCCGAGTCTCCCGCGTTGTAGACAGACGCTTTACCGTCTGAGCCACCACCCACCTGCAGTGGAAGAGACCCCAGTTAGATTCCTGGGTCTACTGCTAGCTCGATTCCTGTTCTACTCGATTCCTGTTCTACTCGATTTCTTTCTGCTAGTTTGATTCCTGGGTCTACTTCTACCACTTCTACTACAAGGCTACCCACTCCAGTATCCTTGGGCTTCCCTTGTGGCTCAGCTGGTAAAGAATCCACCTGCAATGTGGGAGACCTGGCTTCGATCCCTGGCTTGGGAAGATCCCCTGGAGAAGGAAAAGGCTACCCACTCCAGTATTATGGCCTGGAAAATTCCGTGGACTGTATAGCCCGTGGGGTTGCAAAGAGTCGGACACGACTGAGTGACTTTCACTTTCACATACACATAGGGACTTCCCTGATGGCTCAGACAGTAAAGAATCTGCCAGCAATGCGGGAAAGCTGGGCTCAGTCCCTGGGTCTGGAAGATCCCCTGGAGAAGAGAATGGCAACCCACTCCACTATTCTTGCATGGAGAATCCCAAGGACTGAGGAGCCTAGTGGCCTGTTACAGTCCATGGGGTCTTAGAGAATCAGACATACCTGAGTGACTAACACTTTCACATACGCATAGGGACTTCCCTGGTGTTTCAGTGGTTAAGACTCTGAGCTTCCACTGCAGAGGGCGCGGGCTTGATTCCTGGTTCGGAAACTTAAGATCCCACACGCACCATGGAATGGCTGGAAAAAAGAGAGATTTCTCTCCTTGCTTCACATACACGTAACCATGAGAACATATAATGAATGAGAACACCTAATTTACAAAAGAAAAAAGGATAAAATAAAATGTTAGTAATAAAATCATATCTCATTAAAAATATATATGTCTACATAAGACTGTACATGTTCATAGCATCTTTATCCATAATAGCCAAAAACTGAAAACAACACAAATTCCCATTGACTTGCTTTTTTGGTAAACAGATTGCAGCACACTCACCACTGCTCAGAAATAACAAGCGATTCATGCAACAAATGGGGATGAATCTCCAAAGCAGTTTGCTAAAGAAAGAAACTAGCCTAAAAGTTTTCTTATTGTTTGGTTACATCTTTATAAAATTCTACAGAGCTAAAACTATGGCAACAGAAAGATCAGGGGTTCCTAGGGCCAGGACTAGGGAGAGGAGATTCACTGGGTGCGAGGAAACTCTTGAGGGTAAAGGAATTGCTTTACAACATGAATATAGTGGTGGATACATCACCATATGCATTCATCAAAATGTTGAATTGTACTTCCCAAATAATTGCTTTTTACTATGTAGCATATATTATACCTTGATAAAGTTTTTTTTTAAAAATAACTTTACTCATTATTCGAAGAATTTGTTTTCTAGAAGTTCCCAGAAAACCAGCCAAGGCCATGCTAGAATGCAGCTGAAATGAAAAGGGGAGTGTTTTGTACAAAATAGCCTTGTAGGGTGTTAAGATACAAACTAGATGTTTTCAGGCAGAAAACTCAGAGTCACCAGCTCATGTTTCCTGGACTTACAGGTTTTGAATCTCTCAGTATTCGGAGTAAAGTTCAGAATAAATATAAAGTAAATAGATGGAGAAATAGTTGTTTTCACCCTCAATTTAATTTCTTGACAATATAAATATAAAGTAAATAGATGGAAACAGTGTCAGACTATTTTGAGGGGCTCCAACTGCTTCTCTCACGACACCAACTGCTTGTTTTGCTCATCAGTCTCTTATTTCATTTCTCTTGCCTTATATATTTGCCTCACAAATAGGTGGATGTGTTCATGGATGGAAATAAGCAGGATCAGGGTCTATGGGTATGTGTGTGTGTGTGTGAGTGTGTGTGTGTGTAAAATTCCATTTCCTTTTCTCCTTCATGTCGAATCTGGGTTTATTCTTACCCTTACAGAACCATGTGATCCTAGTTTTAAAATAAAACCATTCACCTTGATATTTTTCTCTTACTCTAGATTTAGCCCCCTTTCCAGCAGAGAAGAAAATAAGGAAAATTGCTTTTTTTCTGCCTACGTTGTGACTCTACCCATGCAAATACATGTTCTTTCACATTTCAATATGAACACCACTGCTGTCTATGGAGGGTCTGTGAATTTCTTGACAATATCAGTCTGGAAGTGAGGTCCTTTGTGGGGCAATGGACCGAATTCCTAGATTCAGCATCCTGCGTTCTAATTTCCTTCTTGTCTCTTTTCACTTCTTTCAGGAGTTCCAATGTAAGTAACTCCAAAATAGCAGGTTGCCATGACTGGGGCACCCCTTCCTTTTTATCTTAAATGAAGGCCTGAAACTGTAACTTGAAAGTAAAAGGTGTTCTAAAATGTTTAATTTACTTCAAAGATTCCTCCTTCTCAGCCCTTTTCTTTCTTACAAATGATTTGGATGTGAATTTATCTGTCATACTATTGCTTAGAGCTGTCTAGCTATTGTTGTGTTGCTATTATTATTGTTATCATTACCCATTTAAAGATAGTGAGGAACCTGGACTCAAACTCTGATACTATTTCTTTCCAACTTTTCACCCTCAATTTAAAAATAAAATACCAGAATAAGAAAAAAAAAAAAAAAAGACTAGATCTAGTCTAAAAACTTTGACAAGGAAACATATCCAATACCATAATAGCAAGCACTAGGAATCCTGGCTGTTATGGTTTTGCAGTTTGCTAAGTGGCTTGTAGCCCAGTATCTTTTTCCCAGTGATCATTCAGCAGTGACTTGTCCTGGATGAGGAAAAAGGAGCGATATCCTAGAATTCTATCCACTGCTACTCTTGATGAGCATTCACCTGTGTCTCAAAAATATTTTATTTTCTATAAATATTGTTTTTGCAATATTTATTGATTTTAATTTAATTTTTTTCTTATGCAGATACATCAGTAACCAACACCCCCAGTTAATGTCAATCTTTATTAACCAATGTTAATCTAGTGAGTTAGCACAATGAACTTAGAGTTGTTGTTATTCAATCACTAGGTTGTGTCCAGTGACTCTTTGCAACCCCATGGACTATAGCCTGCCAGGTTCCTCTGTCCATGGTATTTCCAAGCAAGAATACTGGGGCTATTCCTGGACCAGAGATCAAACCCATGTCTCTTGTATTGGAAGGAAGATTCTTTACCAGCGAGGCACCAGGGGAGCCCTGGACTAAAAGTAGACAGACATTTGAACCTGGGGACCTGAGAGGTAGGAGAAATCATACATAAGCCTTGTGACAAGCAGAATAAGCTCTTCCCTTTTAACCTTTTTGTTAAAATTTTATTATTTAAGCTCTTTGTTAAAATCTGATGAATATAAGTTTCTGTATTTAGAGTCAGATGAGTTTGAATTTCAACTCTGCCACAACACAGGTAACCTTAGGCAAATGACTGAATGCTTTCTAAGCCTCACTTTTCTCATTTGTAAAATGGGTTTCATTATAACATTTATTTCATAGGGTTCTGAGACAAATAAAAGATTAAATAATAAATATGAAATAAATAATTATTAAATGAAATCATGCCTCTCAAGTGCCTCACACACTGCTTAGCACATATTCAAAGACTTTCTGAGCAATTTTCACAAGCATCCATAACTGGGGTGATATATTTCAAATATCTTTCTATCTCAGATGGATTAAGAAGTTGAGCACAGAGATTTAGGAAGGTGAGGTCATTCTGTTTTCTCTCTTCCTTTCTATCTTTTCCCCAGATTCCTCTCACACCATGTCCTTACCCCTTTCCTCTCTACCCCACACCCAGACTAACATGGTGGTGGACTAGAGGTGGGGGTGGAAAACGGGCACCATGGCCAAGATCGCCAGGTGCCCAGGGCCAGCCCAGCATACCCGCAGGGGTGTGCTTGCCTTTATAATCCATGCCCGGCCCCTTTCCACATCCTCTCTTAGGGGAATGAAGCCCCTGATGACCTACTGGGCTTAATCAACAATACTGACTCTCGCTGCTTCCCAAAGGCCTTTCCTTCCCTCCCTCCCTTCTTTCCTTCCTTCCATCTACTTTTCAAAGTCTAGAGCAGAAGAGAGTTTCCTTGGCTTGACTAGTGATCATAGAGGATGGAAATGCCAAGGAAAGGGGATATAGAAAGCATTAGGAAAGACATGATTCCTGGATATGGCTAGGGCACAATCTATTTGCCAAAGAACATTTTTTTCTTTCTGCAATAGTTTAAAGCTTTTGGAAAACTAGCTGCAGGTACAGATTTCAATGTACAGTTCATTTTTACTCACACATGTTTATGCAGATAAGACATTTTCTGTCTAAATGTGATAATAGAGGGTTTCTAGCTTGACTTAGAGTAAGGGACAAGGAAGAGACAGCAGAGGAGATAAGGATGCAGAGTAAGAGAGCCTGTGAGTCAGGTTGGCAATGCCTAGGGATCCAGGAGCTAACAGCATTACCCATCCAGCAGGTACCAGGCATGTGGCATGCTCACTGCTATGAGTTATCTGTGTTGGGGAAGACAGAGAGAACACAGACAAGAAAGACCAGTGAAGTTGACTGGGGCAGCCCCTGGCCTGCATCTGCACTGCTGAGCCTGGGCCACCGGTGGGGACTCTTAGTGATCCTCATGCGGTTGCTGAATGCAAGGCAAGAAGGGCTCTAGAGGGGGGCATGTGCTCCAGACCCCCATCACTGGGCAGCAGCCCCACCTAAACATCCAGGCTGGAAATTCATTTTGGTCCTTAGTGAACAAGAAAATAAAATGAAAGGGGATGCTTTCTGAGATTGGGGCAAAGCACATATGATGGACTCTAGAGCCTTCCACAGTCTGAAAGGATTGGGTTTCTGGAAACTTTGTAGTCTCTCAGAGTATTGGGGGTGCAAACTCAATGGGCATCGTAAGTGGAATGTGCAGAAAAAACACCTGTTCTGTCTGTTGGCTGTAACTAGTATGGTCTTTGTCCAGCTCTCCACACCCTCTCTGGGCTTAAGGGGACTCCCAGGCTGACTGGCCTCCCCTCAGCTCCTGCCCTTTCTAAAGACACCTTACTGTGGCTGTGAGCCCTGTTCACTCCCTGCTGACCTGGCTGGTCACTCTGCTCCTTTTTATCCCCTAGGCCTCGCTTTCAGCCCCATCGAGGTTCTGACACCAACAGTCAGGACAGCTCAGGAACTCCCATTTCGGCCCCACTTTTAACACACATTTCTTGAGTTCCCTAATGATTAACAGAGTCCAGGGTCACTCTCTGCTTATTTATCACCTTTTCTTTCTGATGAACTTCAGTTGCTACTCATTCATTCACTCAGCAAACATTTTCCAAGTGCCTGCTATTTGACAGGCTTAAATGTCACGTCCTCCGTGAAGTTGATCACAACTTCCCTGAAAAGAATTAGTCACTTCCTCTCTGTCTTTCCATGACACTCTGTATATACCCCTGATTATTTCTGTTGCATATGTTGCAATGATACATCACTGCCCCCTTCTCCTCTGTAGGCCCATCATGTTCCTGCTTGAAGGGAGAACCAGTTGTATTCAGCTTTGCGCCATCAGTGTCTGGCACTCTTTGCATACTTATTGATGAACAATAAGAAATGGATGGAAAGAAATTGATGCTCCTAGTACCCAGAGAGGCAGCATGGTTTTGTAGTTAAGGGCACAGCTTCTGAAGTCAGATCATCTTGATTTTAATCCTGACTCTAAGATCTACCAGCAGGACAGTCCTAAACAAGCAATTTACCACTGTGTGCCTCACCCTCCACACTACAGAAAGTGATGATAATAGTACCTAGTCCACAGTGTCATTGTGAGGATCAAATAAAATAATGCAGGTTAAATATATAGAATATGCTAGGCATATAATATGTGTTCAGTAAATGGTGATTCTTGTTGCTTGTTTGTCTTTCCCAGAGGACTTGATTCTTTTCGATAAAATGCTATCACACTCGGATGAGCAGTTGGATGAGTTTAGAGTGTGACTGACAAAGAGAAATTCAGGTTTCATTTTCAGAGGAAAAGCCAGTGAATTTTTTGCTTTATCTTCATTTTCCCAGCTGGACTTGACTTGTACATCCGGATGTTTACTTTCAGACTTTGTAAGGACTCTGGTGCCATAAGGAAGATGCTGGAATACAGTCAAATGTAGCTGTGAGGGAAACTTCTAGCCAAAGAAAATAAGGCAGAATGTCATTAAGAAGAACAATAATCTGCATTTTCCTTATTAAAAAAGGGTGGGTTGGGACAGGTTCTGTTACATTAGCTGCTAAGATACCTATGAGATAAATGACCGTGTTTAGGGAGCTGGCAGCAATTCCTACTCTGGAGACATGGTTTTGAGACCATTTAGGTAATCTCAGTTTTTTCCCAGCTTCTCAATAATAAATGTTTAATGAACTTTCTCTAAGGATCCATCAGATGCCCACCCCATTCTTGCTGCTGTTGCTTATGCATGTTCTTTTTGATACAACTTTGACAGTAACTGGGTTTCCCTGATAGCTCAGTTGGGAAAGAACCCATCTGCAATACAGGAGATCCTGGTTCAATTCCTGGGTAGGGAAGATCTGCTGGAGAAGGGATAGGCTGCCCACTCCAGTATTCTTGGGCTTCCCTGGTAGCTCAGCTGGTAAAGAATCCACCTGCAATGCAGGAGACCTGGGTTCAATCCCTGGGTTGGGAAGATCCCCTGGAAAAGGGGATCTTCTTGACAGTAACTAGTCACAGAGCTCTTGGAATCAGTCAAATGAATCATTTGAAAGGAGTTCATAAACATAGGAAACCACTTGTATTAAAGGTAGATACAAGAGGAAGAGTCAACACACACGAAATGCTGCCCCAAATACCAGGCTTCCAACAGACTGGGGAGTTCAGAGAGAAGTGCCAGGGAGGAGAGGTCAGAGAAGTAACCTGCAGAGCAGCAAGAGGGAGTGTGGTGAGCTCCAGGGAAGCAGGGTCTAGCCTTGCTCACACCCCTCCCACTGCCCATCTCTCTCCCTGGATCTCTGGTCTGTCCTGGATTTCTCATAAATGACTTTTCAGTTTCCTCCTGTCCTGCTTCCCCTCTTTCTCTCACTTGCTTATGAACTGAATTTGGCCTTGATTTGAGAGGGACAGGGCAAAAGTTTCACTACCCAGTGATTCTCCAAGTGCAGTGAACAAGAAGCAGGTGGGGACAGTCTCTTTTTGACCCTGCAGATCCAGTCGCCTTCTTTTCCACCCTGCCCAGTGCCCTGGGGGTCTGACCCATGAGTCCCTTGCTCTGGCTTGTCATTAGTTTCAGTGATGGGGAGTCCCGGCAGGAGATCGGAGGTTAGGGGTAAAGAGAGGTTGGGGTGTTGATTTTCCCTGCCCCCTCTCTGTGAGACCACCTAAGACTGGTTGAGACCATCCATCAAGAGAATCCCAAGGACGTCCTGACTAGTGGCCATCCCCCTACAAACCTTCTACTCTGAGTTCCAGTAACCGCTCTCTCTCTCCATGCCCCTTCCTACCTTAGCTAGGATTCTTACAAGCCAGAATACTGCATTTTTGGTTTCCCTTGCCTACTTCTTTGAAGATGATCCCTTTATTAAACTCTCCTCCAATTACCCTAATTTGAGTGTGTCATCTGTTTCCTGTAGGGGCTCTGACAACACATATCAATAAGAATCTTGTTTAAAATTCAGATTCCTGAGTATTGACTGCAGACATTCTGAATGAATGTTAAGTCCAGAAAGGCCTCTTCATTTTCCACGAGCACGTGCTTCTGATGCCAGTGGTCCAGGGAATGACTTTGAGAGAGACTTCAACAGATTCTGACTGTCAAACTGGACATGGTCCAGATGTAGTCGAATAGTAAGAAAAACACAACCCTCATAGTTCCCATTGTTCCAGAATCTCTTCTGAGAAGTCTAAATTTTTGTATGAGATCATTATGAGCTAAGTTGGGAAAGAGAGAGAGATTTCTAAACTAAGGCCTGAAGTCTGTGGGAGGGCTCCAGGAACCAGGAAAATAGAATTACATAGTATCAGTGTATGTGGTATACAGTTTCTGAACACCTCATTGATTTATGCTGGCATGATTTACCTGGAGCTGAGTGCTTCTGAAGTTTATTTGCAGTGATTGCACCATCACTAATAAGATAGGGAGATGTAATCAATGGCAGATGCTCAAATCTGAAATTAAAGAATGAGGTCCTTGCAAGCCAGCAGTGCCTGCCACTAGTCCAAACTAACAGTTGTTAATTGCAGTAACTAGTCAACCCCAGCAATTGTTAATTGCACAATGTTACAGGGAAGCATCAGCCAAAGAGGAAAAAGAAACAAAAACAGGAAACTAATGTACTGGTGTCTGGTAAACACTATGGAGGACCATATAGGCATGTAGAGAAAATACATAACCTCCCCAGATCTTGAAGTGCAGACTCACCATTTCAAAAATCTGTCCTGTTTTGGATATATCAGGTGCATTCTTGGAAGGTGACTGTTTCAGATATCTAGGACAATATTTGTTTAGGTAGCAGGGCAGACAGAAGAGGCAGTTGGAGAATAACAATGTCTCTTCTGGGAGCTGAACCTCCTGCTGCTTCCCCAGCTTATTTCTCAGAATAGTAGTTCAGAAAGTGGAAGGGGCCAGCTCACTTTCTCCTTCATAAGGACATGCTGCAAGAGTCAGGCCTTACCTGTAGGATCTGCCTTAAAAATCTTCCAGCAAGTGTCCGGTCATGGAAGCCTCTTCAAGATAATCTAATCTAAATCTTCTGCTCTTGCTGAATCATGTGCCAGAAGAGATGCCCAGATAAACTGATGTTCAAATGGATTAACGAAGTACATATTCTCCCGGTACTCTGTTCCCCACTGGGGCACATCTGACTGTGATGTTACATTCGTCATATGGTAGCACTAAAAAAAGCAGTGTAAGAGAAAAAGGTTGGGCTATAGCCTCAAATCCCTGGGTCCAAATCTTGACTCTGCCACTTTAAGAAAATTGTTTAGTGATTTTGATTCCCTGTTTCTTCATTAACAAAACTAACAAGAACAGGGACCTCATAAGAGGATGCCATCATTAATCAAATTAGTATACCTAATCGCAGCACAGCAGTTATTATAGAGCGATAGGTTCTCAATAAATGACAGCGGTCATTCTTGTTATTCTAGAAGCTCTAGTTAAACCTCAGATGGCCTTTTTCTTTTCTGTAGGTCAAAGCCACAGATCAGAGACACTGTAGCCCAAGTGTCAATCTTGTTTCCACAGATATGCACCGCCTCACTGGAGAGCTGAAATGGGATTGAGGCTCAGAGACCTGAAACAATTCTGTCTGGAAAATCCAGGCTCTAGGATAAGTGATCCCTGCATAGGAAACAGTTTCAACAATGATAATCACATCTTCTACTGACTCAGTCTCCTGGGCACCAAAAACTTCGTCCCCATGGAAAGTCAGGCCAGAAGCTATAAACCCAGTCCATTAAAACTCAGTGGCAGGCTTCCTTGGTGGTCCAGTGGTAAAGACTCTGCCTGTGAACACAGGGGACACAGGTTCAATCCCTGGTCCGGGAAGATCCCACATGCCATGGAGCAACTAAGCGTATGTGCCACAACTACTGAGCCTGCACTCTACAGCCTGGAAGCCACACCTGCTGAGACCAGGTGCAGCAACTACTGAAGCCTGCACACCCTGAAGTCCATGCTCCACAACCAGAGAAGCCACCACAATGAGAAGCTTGTGTACCATAACTGAAAGTAGCCAGAGAAAGCCCGCGTGCAGCAACGAAGACCCAGTGTAGCCAATAAACAAACAAATAAAAACAGCTCAGCTGCTCGGTGTCTGGGCTGGTAGGGAGTGAGCTCACAGGTGAGATCTGAGGCTGCCGCCGCCATGAACATGGTGGATCTTGCCCACATGGGTGCCCGTGTCCAGAAGCATGTGGTGATCGGGAAGAGCTCTACCTGGTTGAGGGCAAGCAGTTTTACAACGTGCTGGGCTTCAAGCAGTACAACAGCTTGAGCATCCTGCTGGCCACCCTGGGGAAGCCCGTTTGTGATTTGGCCGTGCCAAGGCTGTCGGCACGCAGGAAAAGCAAACAAAAACGAATACTCCGGGGCTCTATCTCAGGAGTCAACATAGATATGGCTGGAGCCAGGCAGTATGTGATGAAGAGAAAGAAATCGTCTTTTCCCTGTGGAGAGTTTTAAAACTACTAACTCATTCTATTTCCTTGAGTTTGGTGTCACGTATTAATTCCTAGCATCATTCTCAGAGCATTGTTGACTCTCTCTAACAGATTTCCTGAATGTATTTGAAAATATCCTGAATCTATGGAACTTAATCTGTCATTAACACCAGTCCATCACTGACCTACCCTATCACTATCTGGGCCTATAGAACAACCATGATTCTGTATCATTTCCCACCTAACTATACCAGCAAAGCATACCTATCCTGTTATTAATGTTAACATTCATCCATGCATCCATCCATTCGTCTACCCATCCATCCATGCATCTATCCACCCAACTACCAATCCACACATTCATATATAATATGAAGTGCTCACTCACATGGGTGCCTCCTTGAAGCCGGGGATACTTGAATGAGTATGAGGAGACCTGGTCTGTTAGGAGAAACATGAAAGTATCAGGTTGGGGGTGGGGGGTAAGCACTTGATCTTGATGGTCTTAATGTTTCCCCAGATAGCCTATGTACCTATGGAATGCAGAATCAGTCCAACAACAAACTGGGCCACTGGAAATGTATCTGTTATCTGGTGGTAACATGTCTCTAGTTGAGCCTCCCAAAGCACCAGTTCAGTTCAGTTCAGTCACTCAGTCCTGTCCAACTCTTTGTGACCCCATGGACTGTAGCACGCCAGGCTTCCCTATCCATCACCAACTTCTGGAGCTTGTTCAAACTCATGTCCATTGAGTCGGTGATGCCATAACCATCCCATTCTCTGTCATCCTCTTCTTCTCATACTTTCAATCTCTCCCAGCGTCAGGGTCTTTTCCAATGAGTCAGTTCTTTGCATCAGGTGGCCAAAGTATTGGAGCTTTGGCCTATACTTTGGCCAAAGCACGAGAGAGACCAGTAAATGTCTCAGAGTAGCCCCCTTTTCGCTGACATTGGGTTAAGAGAATACAGGATACAAGATACTTTGCAAATAAAATTATTTCCCTCTCATATCTGGTGTAATTAAAATTTTTCATAGATTTTTTTTTGTTTTTTCTTGAAGGAAAATGGAGGTACACATTTGGTTTCAAGCTTCTTTCAAGAAGATGTTACATTTCAGAGAAAGTTGAAACTCTAACTGGCTCCACCCAAAAGCTTCAAGCAGACCCTGAAGATTTTATCCTGGAGATAGGAAGTTATAGAATCTATCCTTCAAGAGCAGGAGGTGCGGGGAGATGGGCAGGTTTTCCCCAGATAAAGGCAGGGAGTGAATCCCCTCGAGGGCTCCCATAGCCAGGCCTGGAACATCACCAGTCACCTGGCTCAGGTAAAAGCAGAGTCTTTCCCTGGCCTGTGTGATTCTATTCTAGCACAGGTAAACAACAACACAGGATCAGAGCAAGATTCTTGACTCTTTTTTAAATTATGTGTTTATTTTAATTCTACTCCTCAGACCTCCTTCAAGTCCTTAATTTTAACCTGAGAAACTTTTCCTCTGTCTGCAGGTTTATATTTTACTACTGTTTTACACTACACAGTCCATTTTTCCCTTTCTTTATGTTGTGATAAATTACTTACTTTAGGATTTCATATGCAATCATTGTCTTTTTCTCTCCTTAATATACCATCCTAAGTAGGCGTTAATGACACTGAAACTCAAATTTTGCTGGTTTTTCTTCCTGACATCACAGCCGGGCCAGCATTCATCAGGTGGGGCTCCCCACCCCAGAAAGGTGATTAAATTCCTACCGACAGCAGAGTACAGACAGAGTGGGCCTAAATTCCTTGTCTCAGTTCATAGAGTCGTAAGTGACAGGAAGTGATGAGAGGGCTAGAGCAGTGCCTACAAAGCCTTTCCTGCCAGAGCTGTTTCATGCTTATTGATGCCAAGGAAGTGATTATAATTAGTGATGACTAAGTAGGCACACGAAAGAGTTTCCTATTAATTTTTGACTCTGTTACTGCTGCTATCACCACCGTTAATGGAAATCCTATTGAAGGAGGAAGAAGGGACAGCTTGGGGGTGGTGGCAGGAGGAAATCAGGTGGGTTACTGCTACAGAGGTGGCCTGAGAAACACCAGGCTATCAGGCATCTGTTCTAAGCGAAAGTGATGAGAAACCCACAGACCTTTGGGGAGTGCTTACTCTGTATTCTAGGTGCTCTGTCTGTATTGTTTTATTGAATTCTCAAAAACCTCTCTGAGGGAGGAACTGCTATGATCTCTTGGGATAAATATATTGCTGTCACATCCCATAAAGAAGGGTGATATTACAAAGAGAGAGCGAATTTACATACAAATTGATAAAGATTGATATTAAATGTAGATTGCAAAGCATGCCTATCCTTGACCATTTGTCAAGATGGCAAACCTCACTGGAAACTGACCTTTCCCTGAGCTCACAGATTAAATCAATGACCCAGTTTAGAAAGCAATCTGTCTGCAGTAAGAGTTGGGAACAAAATCAACCAGATACTCAAAGGAAAAAAAAAAAAAATCCAGAGCAGATTGTGGATCTTAGAAGAGGCATCTAAAATCAAGACTAAGTATATGATTCCCCTAGGAAGCTACAGGTAGGGCTCACCTTACATAGAGGGAGAAAGAAGCCACCATCTGTATGTTATGGGTACTGAGATACAATATATGAATAAAATGGAAATATCAGTAAAGAAATAGGAAACCTAAAAGGAAAGAAATAAATCCGGAGCTGAAATTACAGCAACTGAAATTTAAAAAAAAATCACTAGAGGGATTCAAAGTAAGATTTGGATAGGCAGAAGAAAAAAATCAGCAAACTTAAAGATAGGACAATGAGAATTACTGAGTCTGAGAAACAGAAAGAAATGGGATTGAAGAAAGCCACCATCAAATGGATCAACCATGTACTTTGCGAGGATCCCAGCCTTCTAATCACCTTCTCTATTTAATTTATTAGTCATCTCTCAACATAGCAGAGCTGACACAAATTAGTTTCCTTACTTATTTGGCAAGATACCAATGCTATATCAGTACACTATATTTTCATATGAATTTATTTTTAAGACCCACGCTTAAGAATAAGAATGACTATGTGGACCTTTGCCAACAAAGTTCTGCATAGTCAAAGCTATGTTTTTTTCTAGTAGTTACGAATGGATTTGAGAGTTGGATCATACAGAAGGCTGAGCACTGAAGAACTGATGCTTTAACTTTGTAGTACTGGAGAAGACTCTTCAGAGTTCCTTGGATAGCAAGGAGATCAAACCAGTCAATACTAAAGGAAATCAACCCTGAATATTCCTTGAAAGGACTGATGCTGAAACTAAAACTCCAATACTTTGGCCACCTGATATAAAGAGTCGACTCATTGAAAAAGACCCTGAGGCTGGGAAAGACTGAAGGCAAAAGGAGAAGGGGGAGGCAGAGGATGAGATGGTTAGATAGCATCACCAACTCAATGGACATGAATTTGAGCAAACTCCGAGAGATAGCGAAGGACTGGGAAGCCTGGTGTGCTGCAATTCATGAGGTTGCAAAGAGTCAGACATGACTTAGCGACTGAACAACTTAAGAATAGGTCTTTCTAAATGTGAAAGAGAGATCTTGCAGTTAGCAGGCACCTGGGATGGAAGGAGCAATGCACCAGGGAAGATGAAGGAGATGGGAGGGACGGAGTGGCGCACCTAAATCTCTCGCAGTCTGCACCCTATTGCCTGGGGCAGCACTGGAACCTGACCCATGATCAGTCTGTGGGCATCTGAATATCGCCATGATAGTGCCATAGCAAACACGTGCTTTCATTTCTTCATCATGTGCACGTCCACGTGGGCACTTAGCGGTTAAGCTGCAGATGATTCTTCCAACTGAGCGGCCATCTGGTGGTAATTAGGGGTATAAGTAGGTGCGTCTGGCTTTTCAGCCTCTCCCTACTAGTGCACAGCATGAGAAGGTGTAGAATGTTGAAGGCACTACTATTTGAATCTTTTAAAGATACTCAGACACATCTCACCCTTCACAAAATCAGAGACCTCGCCCACATTTCACGATTCTCTCAGCAGTCAAGTATCTTCATCACAACAAACCTTCCTTATCCTCATGTGTACCTCAACGGTCAAGTAACATTTCCAGCAACCTTGATCTCTTAGTCACTGACTATAGTCTGAAGAGTTAAGATAGCTTTCATCTGCAAAGCTCTAGTGCATGGCATAGTAAAATGTTTATTGAACTCTTAAGTGTTTTTGTTATTTATTTACTCTTACTATTCAGTTCAGTTCAGTTCAGTTCAGTCACTCAGTTGTGCTCGACTCTTTGCGACCCCATGAATCGCAGCACGCCAGGCCTCCCTGTCCATCACCAACCCCCAGAGTTCACTCAGACTCACATCCATCGAGTCAGTGATGCCATCCAGCCATCTCATCCTCTGTCGTCCCCTTCTCCTCCTGCCCCCAATCCCTCCCAGCAGTTATTTAATATCAAAATATCCATTGAAAGGTGTAAGCCCTGTACGTAACACTGAGTTCAGTACAGTAGAAAAGAAAAACATGTCCTTTAAGAGTTTACAAAGCATATACATGTAAGGCAGATAAGTAGATATAGCAAGACATGATTAAATACTAAAATTAGTCATCTACATATTATCTGTATTTCTCAACACAAGTTACACATTAAAATTGCCTATGAAGCTTGGTAAAACTGTAGATGTCTGTAGCTCACCCACTGAGACTCTGATTAGGTCTGTCTGGTCCGTGTCTATATTTTTTAAATAGTCCCCAGGTGATTCACACTCATTTCCAGGATATGAATCACTGTAACAAGTGCTAAAGAACATAATTAAAAGAGATAACAGTGAGAACCCAAGTGGGGAGGAAAGTCTTATAGTATAATTGGAACTTATTTGGAACCTTGAATCAGAGAAAGGATTTGGGTGAGCAGCAATGGAAAGAGGAGACCATTGTGATTGGGAAGGAGGGGTGGAAACTATTGTGAGCAAAGGGAGCTGGAAATCAAGTTGCCTCATATTTGTTGAGTGGCAAGCACATACTAGAAGAAGGATGCAGAGGGTCATATCTGGAGTGGTAACACTGGGTTATGTGATGGTGGAAAGAGAGTCTTAGTGACCAACGGAAGCACACAGCAGGAAAGTATGCTTGAACCACAAGCCCGGAAAATAGTGTCTCTTGTTTTGTGCCCATGAAACAATTGTAGGTGGCTATCAAAATGGACTTGAAAAACTGAAACACAGAAATGCATCTATTCTAAATTGAAGATTCTATTATTAAGACTCTAAAACAGGTGCCTTTGTTTGGAGACCCAGACTCTGGGAACTGTTTCTCCTGAGAGCTTTACTTAACAGTTGAGAGTTTTCCTGTCCTTCCCTAATTTCCAGATTGTCAAGTGACTTTTCCTCAGTGGCAAAGTCTTTTGTCCTTCTGCTTCCTTTGAAGGGAGTAATAACGAAGCTGGGTGGGGATGTGGATCAGGGTCTTTGAAAATGGAGTGAAAGTTCAAAAAGATGGACCAAAAAACATGAAATGAAAAATACTGTAAGTGCAGGATAAGGAGGTGGGTATGCCTGATTCCTACTTGCTAACATGCAAAACGAGGTAATAATAATAATAATAAAAGAGGTAATTGTTGATGCTTTCCCAAATAGTCAGGTGAGACTGTCGATGGTACACACCAAATTTAGTAAGCTCACTCACGAGGCTGGAATAGGAAATGGCAACCCACTCCAGTATCCTTGCCTGGAGAATTCTATGGAGAGAGGAGCCTGGTGGGCTATAGTCCATGGGGGTCTCAAAGAGTTGGACACAATTGGGTGACTGAGCACGGGTATACGCACTCACGGGGCACACTAAGGATGCTTGCACTGCATGAAGTACTTTCGACAGCTTGTGTGGGGACAGATCAGAAAACTGCAGAAAAAGCAACTCTCCAGAACAACTTTAGATGTACAGATACTTTACTGATTTCTTCCATTTACAACTGGTCTATTTTGTGACCCAGCTGAGGTCAAACAAAGAGAACCAAAACGATAATAAAGAGAACTGAAAAAAAAGAACAGTTAAAAAAAAAAAAACCTCCCAGAAAATTAGAAGGTAAGAACCCCAAGTCCCCAGAATCCTGAGACACATATTTGTGTCCTGTCTGCCTAACAATGGAGCAATTATGAGAGTGGTAAAAAATAACAGCGAGCAAGGCCTAAAGATTTTGCCCAGAGGCATGGCAGACAAAAGGAGCAAGTTTCCCAGGAAAGCAAGATGATTCCAGTTTAACTCATCCAACAAAACTCTTCCACGAACAAAGCCAGAAATCCTAACTACATCTCGGAGGGAGCTGGAGGCTGGCCCATCCTGGTGACGCCAGCTGCTGCCATCGGTGCCAATGCCAGAATTACTGTCTGCAGGCTTTGGCAAATTGCGCTCCCGTGACTGTGTGGGGCAAGCTGCAATCTACATTAATCTTAATTGTCTGGGTCCCCTGGTCAGATTCGACACTTTCTAGGCCCTCGTAGTGAGGATGTATTACAGAAGTTTTAGCCTGCCTCCTGCCATCCTTCTGCAGACTCCCAATTTCTATAGCCAGATTCACTGATCGCCTAAAATTCAGGCCTCGGTCCCCAGAAAATGTGGCCTTGAGACAAGAAATGCTAAAGCAGGCTTATACCTCCCTTCCCCTGGGCAGTGGCACCACAGTAGTGAGTCATTATGCCCATGAGGGCTGAGCCAGTTGACCTTGGTTCTCCCCATCTTACTTAAATCATCCTTACTCTTTATTAGCACTGCTGCTGCTGCTGCTAAGTTGCTTCAGTCATGTCCAACTCTGTGTGACCCCATAGACGGCAGCCCACCAGGCTCCTCTGTCCCTGGGATCCCCATTATGCTTCCTCTGTTTCCCTGGTTTGGAATTCTTCCATCAAATAACAGCCTCTGTGTAATTATGTGTGCGTGCTTAGTCAGTTGTGTCCGACTCTGTGACCCCATGGACTATAGTACTCCAGGCTCGTCTGTCCACGGGATTTTCCAGGCAAGGATACTGGAGCAGGTAGTCATTCCCTTCTCCAGGGGATCTTCCCAACCCAGGGACTGAACCCGGGTCTCCTGCATTGGCAGGCAGATTCTTTACCATCTGAGCCACCAGGAAAGTCTTGTGTAATTACACAGCACCTATATATATATATTGGGTTAGCCAAAATGTTCATCTGGTTAAGGAATCCATTGTTTCATTAAGTTCTTGGTGAAAATACAAAATGTGTCAGTTCTACTTAAAGCCAAACTGAACTTTTTGGCCAATCCGTCAGAAGCTTCTGTGTAGATGCAATGGGTTGAACTTTCTCACTTTGATTTTGATATCAAAGTCTGCCGTCTTGTTCTTGACAATAACACTCTCCCTAGTGGAGGTAGGCTCAGGGGAGGATTAAACTCTGAGTCTTAGCTCAGTGCTGGGGCCTGGATTCCTGTGGATAAAACTACCCAAGGCTGGCAGCCTGCCCTGACTTCCAAGAAATGCCTGTCCCAGATTCCCAGCGGGCCCTGCTCACCTTTTGGCATAATTCACCTCTTCAATTGGAGCACCTGGGGCTAGCAATTAAGCTGGACGGGAGTGTGGAATGATGAACTCCTTGCCCATGTGCCTCTCCTGATTCTCTTTCATTAGTTGGGCCTCCCTTGCCCTGGTGGACAGTGCCAAGTCTCAATCCCTTTCCTGCCTATGCTGTCCTGCTGCCAACAAACCTCCACACCTCCTGATAAATCCAGACGGGAAAGAAGCCCATAAGGGAAAAGAATGGTCAGTCTCAGCTGGTTGGAAGTGGAATGGCAGGCAGGGTGGGTGCTCGGATCCTAACACCCTGCTTTCTTCT
Organism: Capra hircus; assembly: GCF_001704415.2. Classification (NCBI taxonomy): domain Eukaryota; kingdom Metazoa; phylum Chordata; class Mammalia; order Artiodactyla; family Bovidae; genus Capra; species Capra hircus. The sequence continues at coordinate 23,861,902 of NC_030823.1, read as the reverse complement.
CTTTGGAGACTGGATGATAAAAGATACACATGTTGCTAAGTGAGGATCCCACTATCAGTTCTATTCAGGACTTTCTGTAGCAGGTAGAATAGAGAATGTAGCAGGACTTCCTGCCTCCAGATAGCTGAGTCTGTCCTGCAAGGGTAACATCCACCTGGTTCCAGGCCCAGAAGCTGAGAAAAGTTCAGCTTCCCTGCTTGGAGGTGGGTCTCTCCAAGCAGTTGACCCACAGAGACTGGAAACATAGAACCTATTGCTCTGGCTCAGTGTTCAGTTCAGTCACTCAATCATGTCTGACTCTTTGCGAACTCATGCGCTGCAGCCCATCAGACTCCTCTGTCCATGGGATTTCCCAGGCAAGAATACTGGAGTGGGTTGCCATTTCCTCCTCCAGGGATCAAACTCAAGTCTCATGCACTGCAGGTGAATTCTTCACCACGGCACCACCTGGGAAGCCCCCAGTTGCTCTGGAGCAAATGCTAATTCAGGAGACAGGAGAACATGTAGAAAAGAGACCTTGAACTTTTTAACATCACCTAATAGAAACACAGTCAATGATTGTCTCATCAGTGTCACCGCTCACATAAGTCAGGCCTCCTTCTATCAAGCCCTGGGAATGATGTGAGGCCTGTGCTTCCCACCCAGTGCTTCTCCCAAATGATGAAAATATTGGTGGCAGCACCTTCCCCAAGGGTCAAATGACATGTAAACGATAGAAATAGTCCCACCTCCTAGACATTGTCTTCCTCCTATGTGTCGCTTTTGGCAGGGTGTGGCCAGGAAATTTTCCAGGTGTAGTGGCAAGTTGACTGACCAGCTCTGCAGGCTCTTTTCCTTCTTAAGTCCCCGTTCACAGGCCAAAGCCGGGGAGCAGGTTGTTCCTGGGTACTGGGCAGTCAAGGGACTCCTGCTGGTGATGGACTGGGAGCAGAATGACACAGTGACAGGCAGTGCCAGAAAGTCAAGTTCTGGCAAATGTCTGATAAGCAAGCCCTTTGCTTTGCTCTCAAATCCTTTTCCGTGAGGAAGCTTTCTTCTACACCCCATGGTGCATGATGCTCCATCCCTGAGACCAGAGAGAAACCTGACCTAGGCTAAACTTTTTGAGGAAAAGGTGACATTGATGCTCTGAGGTTCAGAGAACCATGGAGAGGCTTATCAGTAGCCTCTGTATGTGGGTGGTGGAGTCCTTGGAAAAGAAGAATGTCCAGGTTGCCCTTTTCTTGGCAGCCACACACCAGAGACTATTCATGAGTTTCAGGGAAAGGCACTCTCCCACCCACTTGCACAGTAATTGGCTAACTTTCTGGAAACAAGCAGCCAGCCTGGCTGAGATCAGGGGGGTGGGGCCACAGCAGGTAGAATTTACAGCCTCAATGATAATTCCCTTAGGGTCATTGTTTTGATTCCTGGTTAAAATTTGAGCTTCCTTGGTGGCTTAGACGGTAAAGCGTCTGTTTACAATGCAGGAGACCTGGGTTCAATCCCTGGGTCAGGAAGATTCTCTGGAGAAGGAAATGGCAACCCACTCCAGTACTCTTGCCTAGAAAATCCCATGGACGGACAAGCCTGGTGTCAATGGGGTCGCAGAGTCGGACACGACTGAGCGACTTCACTTTCTTTCACTCTCGAAAGTGATCTAGGCACTAGAAAACCTGACTCAGTTTTAACTCTTCCTGAAGATAGCTCATAGAATCATCCAAAACTTGCCTGGAATCTCTCATTCCTGGATATTAGAATAAGTCAGTTTCAGCTTTATGCAGTGGAGTGTTTCTGCCTCTATCCTATGATTTAATCCTAGAAATTCATCATTATGCTTCAGTGCTTCCTCTCCTCTTTTTGTTGCAGAAAGGGGGACCCTTTCCATTCCTGAAAGGGAGCTCTTGTCTAACACTCGGAAATGAATTATCCAAGGCGACACACGTGCTTAACAAAGCAAGAGACTTTATTGGGAAGATGTGCCCAGGTGAAGAGCAGGATTATAAGAGAACCTTGGAGAACTACCCTGCTTGGAGTCTTGGATTTCGTGATGATGGGATTAGCTTCCAGGCTTTCTCTGGCCAGTTGCTCTGATTCAGGGTCATTCTTGTGCACGCATTGCTCGGCCGAGGTCGATGCAAAGAAGCAATCTGGGAGGTGGAAGGACTCATGGGGTCTCTTTACCGAACACTTCCAGTTGGTGGTGGCTTATTAGCTCCTTGTTCCTTACTGGGCCCTCCTGTCATAAAATTGGCTACAATAGTACCTGGCCAGGGTAGGCAGTTCCAGTGTGTTTCCCCTGACATTTTGGTCCTTAAAATATGGCCCCTGAAACAGAAACACCAGTGTTCTATAAATGCAGTATCTCAGTCCCCACTCAAGATGTACAGAATCAGACACGCTGGGGTGGAGCTCTGCAGTCTGTGCTAATCAAGCTCTGTAGGGGTTTTTGATGCATGCTCAGGTTGAGAAGATGTGCTAAGGTAAGAGATCCTTTTTGATTAACTCCTACTACTAATAAGCTGTTGGCTTCTGACATCCAGAAAGGAGAGCTTTCAGACAAGTTTTGGGCCAGAGATGAAATCATGATTATCTTGTTTAATATTTAATCAACACCCCATTATTATTCAAATCATTTTTGGAGGCCACCCTGATCATTGAAATCTATGGCTAAAAAAGTCTCTGAAAATGTTCTTGTCGCAAGTCCTCACAGTTATATTTTATCATCTTCACATATTCTGAATTCTAGAAAATAATTTGGTATCCTCAGCATGGTTCTCTTTGTCAAATAGCTCTCTATTGCTGTTTCTATAATAAGATCCACTGAGAGAGGCGTCAAATGCTTTGTTAACCATCTATTCTATTCACACTAATGAAACCCACATTGTCCACCAAAATTGAAATGATGTCGAAGAGAGTCATGGAGTTTTCTGAAAAGTTTCTTTGTTTCTCTTACCCACAGCTCACCTACTTATACCCTGTGAGCTCAGATCTACAAGCTTTGGGTGCATTGTCTCATAAGTGAATTTAGATGAATGAAAGCGTTGTTCGCTTCAGGCTCCATCTTTAACATGTCATTTCCCGTGTCAGAGACCTCCCATAACTTCACTGTATCTCCAGGAAAGAGATGGTGGTAAAAATCAGGCACAGAGGAGGAAACCATACCTGGTCCCAGAGTTTTGTCTACCATCCTGATTAAACCTTCTGGTTTCTGACTTGGCATGACTCACAATTCCACTCCTTCTCCAAATGAGAAACAACGATTGGAGTGTTTCTGCATGAACTTCTGTTAGAAGCTCACTTCCCAATGCTGCCCATCTCTGTCCCCACGTCTCAAGACTAAACCTGACGCATTTATGAGTGACCACACGCATTTCATGAATCTATTTCAGCAAAATCCCATAATCTAGCTCAGTGTGTCTCACACCTCAGTGTGTGTTTGGATCACCTTAGGGAGGCGGCTGTTGTAGTTCAGTCGCTAAGTCGTGTCCCGCTCTGTGAGCCCATGGACCACAGCATGCCAGGCTTCCCTATCTTTCACCATCTCCTGGAGCTCAAACTCATGTCCACTGAGTAGAGGGGAGGAAGGCTTGATAAAATACAAATTGTTGAGCTCCACCCTCAGGGCTTCAGATTGAGTGGATCTGGGGTGGGGCTCAAGAATTTGTATTTAAAAAATTCATATGCTGATACTGCAACCACACTTTGAGAACTGCATTTATAGTATCTTACCTCTGGCAAGTTCTGGCAACTGTGATCTATTGTTTGAATAAGAAAAGTTAATACAAATCTCATCACCTTCCCATAGCTTTTGTTTGGTACTATGAACTGACCTAGCTGCAAGAAAACAACTCACTGTCTTGCCAAAAGTAAAACTCTTGGAGGATGCTAAAACTACAGAGTACCCTTTAGAAACTGAGTGCTTCCTGTGATATTGACTGATAGATACCCAGATGTAATAGAATTATAGATCAGCCTCCTTTAAGATAAAGTTTGTTGTGGGAGATCAGAATTGCTCCCTATGGGACTTAAATTAGGTACAAAGCAATTAACTTTAAGCAACCAAAAAATTGGCTCTATAAAAATTCCATTTAAAATTAGCTCTTAACTATGAGCTCATTACCAGGTACCTTCACTATATAAGAGACAAACAAGTCTCCAGAGATGGAAAGCATGCACTCAATTTTTGAGACGCTTCCCCAAATATTGAAATCGATGAAGCCTGGCATCTGACTTTCCACAGAATCAGATATTTCTAAGGGCTTTCTGATTTTGAATTCAATACTGCACTTGGAAAGATAAATATTCCCATTCATGAAAGCAAATATGCTTGGGTTTCAGTTTTGATGATGGTTCAGTTGTACAATATTAAATGTGTGGGATTTAATTCCATTTCTTTCTGAGAATTTTAAGTAAATTTCATTGAGAGTGAGTACATCACTTTGGTAGACTTTTAGTTTCACAGAGGATGCTTCTTTGCCTGACATGTGATAAGAACTTTATTAATCTTTGTTAATCAGAACATTTCTTCTAAGGGATTGTTGCTCACAGTAATAGGTGTAATGGTCATCTAAGTTAAATTCACCCATTCCAGTCCATTCTAGTTCACTGATTTCTAAAATGTCGATGTTCACTCTTGACATCTCCTGTTTGACTACTTCCAATTTGCCTTGATTCATGGACCTACATTCTAGGTTCCTATGCAATATTGCTCTTTACAGCATTGGACTTTACTTCCATCACCAGTCACATCCTCACTGGGTATTGTTTCTGCTTTGGCTCCATCTCTTCATTCTTTCTGGAGTTATTTCTCCACTGATCTCCAGTAGCATATTGGGCATCTACTGACCTGGGGAGTTCATCTTTCAGTGTCATATCTTTTTGTCTTTTCATACTGTTCATGGGGTTCTCAAGGCAAGAATACTGAAGTGGCTTGCCATACCCTTCTCCAGTGGACTACATTTTGTCAGAACTCTCCACCATGACCCATCCATCTTCAGTGGCCCTACATGGCATAGCTCGTAGTTTCATTGAATTAGACAAGGCTATGGACCATGTGAGAGATTGGTTAGTTTTCTGTGATTGTGGTTTTCATTCTGTCTGCCTTCTGATGGATAAGGATAAGAGGCTTATGGAAGTTTCCTGAAGGGAGAAACTGACTAAGGGGGAAACTGGGTCTTATTCACAAAGGTGGGGCCGTGGTCAGTTCAGTTCAGTTCAGTTCAGTCACTCAGTCATGTCCGACTCTTTGTGACCCCATGAATCGCAGCACGCCAGGCCTCCCTGTCCATCACCAACTCCCAGAGTTCACTCGGACTCATGTCCATCGAGTCGGTGATGCCATCCAGCCATCTCATCCTCTGTTGTCCCCTTCTCCTCCTGCCCCCAATCCCTCCCAGCATCAGAGTCTTTTCCAATGAGTCAACTCTTCGCATGAGGTGGCCAAAGTATTGGAGTTTCAGCTTTAGCATCATTCCTTCCAAAGAACATCCAGGACTGATCTCCTGTAGAATGGACTGGTTGGATCTCCTTGTGGTTCATGGGACGCTCAATAGTCTTCTCCAACAACACAGTTCAAAAGCTTCAATCCTTCAGCACTGAGCTTTCTTCACAGTCCAACTCTCACATCCATACATGACCACTGGAAAAACCATAGCCTTGACTAGATGGACCTTTGTTGGCAAAGTAATGTCTCTGCTTTTCAATATGCTATCTAGGTTGGTCATAACTTTCCTTCCAAGGAGTAAGCATCTTTTAATTTTATGGCTTCAATCACCATCTGCAGTGATTTTGGAGCCCCCCAAAATAAAGTCTGACAGTGTTTTCACTGTTTCCCCATCTATATCCCATGAAGTGATGGGACTGGATGCTATGATCTTCATTTTCTGAATGTTGAGCTTTAAGCTAACTTTTTCACTCTCCTCTTTCACTTTCATCAAGAGGCTCTAGCTCCTCTTCACTTTCTGCCATAAGGGTGGTGTCATCTGCATATCTGAGGTAATTGATATTTCTCCTGGCATCTTGATTCCAGCTTGTGCTTCTTCCAGCCCAGTGTTTCTCATGATGTACTCTGCATAGGAGTTAAATAAGCAGGGTGACAATATACAGCCTTGACGTACTCCTTTTCCTATTTGGAACCAGTCTGTTGTTCCATGTCCAGTTCTAACTGTTGCTTCCTGACTTGCATACAGATTTCTCAGGAGGCAGGTCAGGTAGTCTGGTATTCCCATCTCTTTCAGAATTTTCCACAGTTTATTGTTATCCACACAGTCAAAGGCTTTGGCATAGTCAAGAAAGCAGAAATAGATGTTTTTCTGGAACTCTCTTGCTTTTTCCATGATCCAGCAGATGTTGGCAATTTGATCTCTGGTTCTTCTGCCTTGTCTACAACCAGCTTGAACATCTGGAAGTTCACGGTTCACGTATTGCTGAAACCTGGCTCGGAGAATTTTGAGCATTACTTTACTAGCATGTGAAATGAGTGCAATTGTGCAGTAGTTTGAGCATTCTTTGGCATTGCCTTTCTTTGGGACTGGAATGAAAACTGACCTTTTCCAGTCCTGTGTCCACTGCTGAGTTTTCCAAATTTGCTGGCATATTGAGTGCAACACTTTCACAGCATCATCTTTCAGGATTTGAAATAGCTCTATTGGAATTCCATCACCCCCACTAGCTTTGTTCATAGTGATGCTTTCTAAGACCCGCTTGACTCCCCATTCCAGGATGTCTGGTTCTAGGTGAGTGACCACACCATCGTGATTATCTGGGTTGTGAAGATCTTTTTTGTACAGTTCTTCTGTGAATTCTTGCCACGTCTTCTTAATATCTTCTGCTTCTGTTAGGTCCAGATCATTTCTGTCCTTTATTGAGCTCATCTTTGCATGAAATGTCCCCTTGGTATCTTTAATTTTCTTGAAGAGATCTCTAGTCTTTCCCATTCTGTTGTTTTCCTCTATTTCTTTGCTTTGATCCTTGAAGAAGGTGTTCTTATCTCTTCTTGCTGTTCTTTGGAATTCTGCATTCAGATGCTTATATCTTTCCTTTTCTCCTTTGCTTTTTGCCTCTCTTCTTTTCACAGCTATTTGTAAGGCCTCCTCAGACAGCCATTTTGCTTTTTTGCATTTCTTTTCCATGAGGATGGTCGTGATCCCTGTCTCCTGTACAATGTCACAAACCTCAGTCCATAGTTCATCAGGCACTCTATCTATCAGATCTAACCCCTTAAATCTATTTCTCACTTCCACTGTATAATTATAAGGGATTTGATTTAGGTCATACCTGAATAGTCTAGCAGTTTTCCCTACTTTCTCAATAAATCTTTAATCCAATTTTCTGTTGTTGGGCAGGGCTGTGTTCCCTCTCTGTTGTTTGACCCAAGGCCAAACTATGGTGGAGGTAATGAAGGTAATGGCAAACTCCTTCAAAATATCCCATGCACCCACTGCTGCACTCAGTGCCCCCAAACCTGCAACAGGCCACCGCTGACCCACACCTCTGCCAGAGACTCCTGGACACTCATGGACAAGTCTAGGTCAGTCTCTTGTGGGGTCACTGCTCCTTTCTCCTGGGTCCTGGTGTGCACAAGGTTCTGTTTGTGCCCTCCAAGGGTCTGTTTCCCAGTTCTGTGTAAGTTCTGGCTGCTCTCTGGTGGGGTTAATGGTGACCTCTTCAAAAGAGGGCTTATGCCATACCAAGGTCTGCTGCACCCAAAGCCCCTGCCCCGGTGGCAGGCCACTGCTGACCCATACCTCCACAGGAGACACTCAACACAGTTCTGTCTCAGTCTCTGCAGAGTCTCTGGGTCCTGGTGCACACAAAGTTTGTTTGAGCCCTCCAGGCGTCTCTGGTGGATATGGGGTTTGATTCTAAACGTGATTTCACCCCACGTGAGTTTGAGTGAACTCCAGGAGATGGTAATGGGCAGGGAGGCCTGGTGTGCTATGATTCATGGGGTCACAAAGAGTCGAACACGAATGAGTGACTGAACTGAACTCAACTGAACCATCTTACTGGGGCTTCTCCTTTGCCCTTGGATGTGGGGTATCCTTTTCTCATGGAATCCAACACTCTCTTTTCAACGGTGTTCAGCAGTGAGTTGTAATTTTGGAGTTCTCACAGGAGAAGATGAGTGCATGTGCTTCTATTCTGCCGCTTATGAGTAGCCGTCATAGTTAATGAAAAAGTCCAAAATACACTACTTGGGTGCAGTCTCAAAAACGACAGAATGACCTCTGTTCATTTCCAATGCAAACTATTCAAAATCACAGTAATCCAAGTCTATGTTCTGACCAGAAATGCTGAAGAAGCTGAAGTTGAACAGTTCTATGAAGACCTACAAGACCTTCTAGAACTAACACCCAAAAAAGATATCTTTTTCATTATAGGGGATTGGAATGCAAAAGTAAGAGGTCAAGAGATACCTGGAGTAACAGGCAAATTTGGTCTTGGAGTACAAAACAAAGCAGGGCAAAGGCTATCAGAGTTTTTCCAAGAGAACACACTGATCATAGCAATCACCCTCTTCCAACAACACAAGAGAAGACTACACATGCAGATTACCAGGTGGTCAACATCGAAATCAGAGTAATTATATTCTTTGCAGCCAAAGATGGAGAAGCTCTCTCTATACAGTCAGCAAAAATAAGACTTGGAGCTGACTGTGGCTCAGATCATGAACTCCTTATAGCCAAATTCAGACTTAAATTGAAGAAAGTAGGGAAAACCACTAGACAATTCAGGTATGACCTAAATCAAATGCCTTATGATTATACAGTGGAAGTGAGAAATAGATTCAAGGGATTAGATCTGACAGAGTGCTTGAAGAAATATGTACAGAGGTTCGTGACATTGTACAGGAGGCAGGGATCAAGACCATTCCCAAGAAAAAGAAATGCAAAAAGGCAAAATGGTTGTCTGAGGAGGCCTTACAAATAGCTGAGAAAAGAAGAGAAGCTAAATGCAAAGGAGAAAAGGAAAGATATACCCATCTGAAAGCAGAGTTCCAAAGAATGGCAAGGAGAGAAAAGAAAGCCTTCCTTAGTGATCAGTGAAAATAAATGGAGGAAAACAATAGAATGGGAAAGATTAGAGATCTCTTCAAGAAAATGAGAGATACCAAGGGAACATTTCATGCAAAGATGGGCACAATAAAGACAGAAATGGTATCGACTTAACAGAAGCAGAAGATATTAAGAGGAGGCAGCAAGAATGCAGAAAAGAATTGTACAAAAAAGATCTTCACGATCCAGATAACCTCAATGGTGTGATCGTTCACCTAGAGCTGGGCATCCTGGAATGTGAAGTCAAGTGGGCCTTAAGGACCATCACTATCAACAAAGCTAGTGGAGGTGATGGAATTCCAATGGAGCTATTTCAAATCCTAAAAGATGATGCTGTGAAAGTGCTGCACTCAATATCCAGCAAATTTGGAAAACTCAGCAGTGGCCACAAGACTGGAAAAGATCAGTTTTCATTCCAATCCCAAAGAAAGACAATGCCAAAGAATGCTCAAACTACCACACAACTGCACTCATCTTCAGTTCAGTTCAGTGCAGTTCAGTTCAGTTCAGTAGCTCAGTCGTGTCCGACTCTTAGCGACCCCATGAATCCGCAGCACACCAGGCCTCCCTGTCCATCACCAACTCCTGGAGTTCACTCAAACTCACATCCAGCGAGTCGGTGATGCCATCCAGCCATCTCATCCTCTGTCATCCCCTTCTCCTCCTGCCCCAATCCCTCCCAGCATCAGGGTCTTTTCCAATGAGTCAACTCTTTGTATGAGGTGGCCAAATTATTGGAGTTTCAGCTTTAGCATCAGTCCTTCCAATGAACACCCAGGACTGATCTCCTTTAGGATGGACTGGTTGGATCTCCTTGCAGTCCAATGGACTCTCCAGAGTCTTCTCCAACACCACAGCTCAAAAGCATCAATTCTTCAGCACTCAGCTTTCTTCACAGTCCAACTCTCACATCCATACATGACCACTGGAAAAACCATAGCCTTCGCACTAACAAAGTAATGCTCAAAATTCTCCAAGCCAGGTTTCAATAGTATATGAACCATGAACTTCTAGATGTTCAAGATGGATTTAGGAAAAGGCAGAGGAAGAAGTGATTAAATTGCCAACATCTGATGAAGCATCAAAAGAGCAAAAGAGTTCCAGAAATACATCTACTTCTGCTTTATTGACTACGCCAAAGCCTTTGACTGTGTGGATCACAACAAACTGTGGAAAATTCTTCAAATGATGGGATTACCAGACCACCTGACCTGTCTCCTGAGAAATCTGTATGCAGGTCAAGAAGGAACAGTTTGAACTGGACATGGAATAACAGACTGGTTCTAAATTGGGAAAGGAATATGTCAAGGCTGTATATTGTCAACCTGCTTATTTTATTTATATGTATAGTACATCATGCAAAATGCCAGGTTGGATGGAGCACAAGCTGGAATCAAGATTGCTGGTAGAAATACTAATCACCTCAGATATGCAGATGACTCTACCCCTATGGCAGAAAGTGAATTAAACAGTCTCCTGATGAAAGTGAAAGAGGAGAGTGAAAAAGTTGGCTTAAAAGTTAACATTCAGAAGACTAAGATCATGGCATCTGGTCCCATCACTTCATGGAAAATAGATGGGGAAACAATGGAAAAAGTGAGAGACTTTATTTTGGGGGGCTTCAAAATCACTGCAGATGGTGACTTCAGGCATGAAATAAAAAGACGCTTGCTCCTTGGAAGAAAAGCTATGACCAACCTAAACAGCATACTAAAAAAGCTGAGAGATTACTTTGCCAACAAAGGTCCATCTAGTCAAGGCTATTGTTTTTCCAGAAGCCATGTATGGATGTGAGAGTTGGACTATAAAGGAAGCTGAGCACTGAAGAAGTGATGCTTTTGAACTATGGTGTTGGAGAAGACTCTTGAGAGTCCCTTCAACTGCAAGGAGATCACAGCAGTCAATCTGGAAGGAAATCAGTCCTGAAGACTGATGTTGAAGCTGAAACTCCAATACTTTGGCCACCTGATGAGAAGAACTTGCTCATTGGAAAAGACCATGATGCTGGGGAAGATTGAAGGCAGGAGGAGAAGGGGACAATAGAGGAGGAGATGGTTGGATGGCATCACCAACTTCATGGACTTGAGTTTGAGTAAGCTCCAGAAGTTGATGATGAACAGGGAAGCCTGGTTTGCTGCAGTCTATGGAGTCACAAAGAGTCAGACACGACTTAGCAACTGAACTGAACTGAATCAGAAGGTTACCAGACCATTGCTGCAGTGTAATGGCAACCCACTCCAGCATTCTTGCCTGGAAAATTCCATGGACAGAGGAGCCTGGCAGGCTATAGTTCATGGGTTTGCAATTAGCCAGACATGACTGAGGGACTCAGCATACACACAGCAGACCATTGATTCATTTATTATTATTTAACAAATTAATGAAGTTTATTGTTTGATACAGGATTATAAAATCACTTGGAGGCCATTGTCTACAAACCCCTCCTTTATCTGAGAACAAGAGAGGTGGTACATCTTTGCAGAGGTTCATTGACCACTCAGTTTTCCTCTATTAAAAAAACAACAACACAACATTTGTCCTTTTTTTTTTTTTTCTATTCATCCTTTCTTACTTATTTGAGGATGGTCTTTGTAGAATTTGAATACAATACAAATCTTTTAGGGTTGTATGTATTGCTAATATCTCTCCCATTCTTTGGTTCAGTTTTTCAATTATAGCACAGTCTTGGCTAACAGTCATTTCTTTGGTTTTCTCAGTAGAATCTGGGTCCTCTAAAAATAATGATTCTTTCTTTTCCCATAGTCATTCCTGTTATTTTTCTTTCAAGCCTTATTGCACTGGCAACAGCCTTCAGAGCAATTACAATAATGATGATATGTATAATCATTTTGTTTTAATCCTGATATGTTGAGTACATGTTAATCACATGAATGAATATTATTGTTTCTGGAGAAGACTGGAATCAGATTTTGTGTGCCTTGCTTTGTTATATTAGTAATTAATCCTTTCAACTTAAGGTTTGTCTGTTTGTAGCAAAAGACAGTTTTGCATTTTCTACTATACCCAATGCATTTGCAATTGCATAAATATAAGATCTGTGTTTGTTTTTTTTTTTTTTTCCTGCATTGTGTGCTTATTTTTATGCTCAGTAGTGAGGCTATGGTTTTCCCAGTGGTCATGTATGGATGTGAGAGTTGGACTGTCAAGAAAGCTGAGCGCTGAAGAATTGATGCTTTTGAACTGTGGTGTGGAGAAGACTCTTGAGAGTCCCTTGGACTGCAAGGAGATAAAACCAGTCCATTCTGAAGGAGATCAGCCCTGGGATTTCTTTGGAAGGAATGATGCTAAAGCTGAAACTCCAGTACTTTGGCCACCTCATGCGAAGAGATGACTCATTGGAAAAGACTCTGATGCTGGGAGGGATTGGGGGCAGCAGGAGAAGGGGACAACAGAGGATGAGATGGCTGGATGGCATCACTGACTAGATGGACGTGAGTCTGAGTGAACTCTGGGAGTTGGTGATGGACAGGGAGGCCTGGCGTGCTGCAATTCATGGGGTCGCAAAGAGTTGGACATGACTGAGTGACTGAACTGAACTGAACTGAACTGAACTGAGTGAGGCTTCAGTGGTAAGAAAATGGACTTTTAAAAGAAACACATTCTTGTAAGTCATGAATGAATAGATAAATGAATTCAAACATGTAAGATAAATGACCAGACGGTCTCAAAACAGAGCACAGGGTATCACACTTAGAAGAAGTCCTATAGGGTTGAGGTTCATATGGAAGAATAATTTGTACAACCCAGCAAGTGCTATACACTAGCGATACAATGGGAAGTGATTATTTGTATTAGTAGCAAGCACCATCATAGTACTGTCAATATCTCTGTGAGAAATTTCTAGCTGCTAGATACTTTTAAAAACTCTCACCTGCTCCATAGATTCAACTGTGAGAAAAGTTGGGATCAGGGCACTTCATTTTTTTAATGAGATGAGGGCTCCAAAGCTACTTGAGTCTGAGCACCATCCATTCATCCTCATAATTTTTATAACAACTACATAATGAATGACTTAGAGTAAGTGCTTGATAAATGTTTAGAAATTGAAATAATTGAAGTAGAACATATTTTGAAGAATCCTGGTCTCAAAAATGATTTCCCTCAAACAATAGTAACAAAGAGAATCATATTCAGTTCAGTTCAGTTCAGTTCAGTCTCTCAGTCATGTCTGACTCTTTGCAAACCCATGAATCGCAGCACGCCAGGCCTCCCTGTCCATCACCAACTCCCGGAGTTCACTCAGACTCACGTTCATCAAGTCAGTCATGCCATCCAGCCATCTCATCCTCTGTCGTCCCCTTCTCCTGCCCCCACAAAGATGAGAGAGGGTTTGCCAATAGATGCAACATAGTATCTGTGTTTCCAGAGCATCACTTGGTATGGAAGGTGTGAAGAAGGGCTAAAGGAATTCAAGCTGTAACTCCCAAAAATGTACTTTGTGAAACACAAACTTGAAAAATAGACATTGCTGCTCTACTTGTAGGGCAGATGGGAAAGGATTTTCTTAAAGTTTTGAAAGGTCACTTCATTACAGTGTGACTGATTCTTTTTAAAACATTTTTTTTGAAAGATTTCTTTTTATGAGGGCCATTTTAAACAACTTTATTGAATTTTTTATAATATTGTTTCAGTTTTATACTTTGATGTTTTGGTCATGAGGCATGTGGATCTCAGCTCCATGACCAGGGATTGAACTCTTGCCTCCTACATTGGAAAGTGAAGTCCTAACCACTGGACCACCAGGGAAGTCCCCAGGGTGATGACTATTGGATATCAAATGATGTGTGTTTGTGTTAGTTGCTCAGTCGTTTCTGACTCTTTGCGACTCCATCGACTGTAGCCCCCCAGGTTCCTCTTTACATGGAATTCTCCAGGCAAGAATACTGGAGTGGGTTGCCATTTCCTTCTCCAGGATATCAAATGATATCAGCAATGAATTGTAAAATCTCTATCTGGAGAGCATCACCAGCCTAAAAGTATCAGTGAACACTGATAACTTTGGACTTAAGCTGGTAGGGGTCAATTCTGGAAAGACACAGCGTACTTGATACATCTATCAAGTCTCTCAATCTGCACCGTCTTATCGACAACTTTCCTGGAGCACACAGGAGAGTTCGTGAGGGTTTGACCACTTCATGAACATTTTCCTCTGGACATTTTCCCCTCCAAGAGCCCCAGAACGCTCTTTGAGTTGGCTTCTTCTGTCCTTTGTCTCTGCTTCTACACTAAAGTTAATACTGATGAGCGGGGTCACCTTTTTTTTTTTTTTTTAAATTGAAGGATAATTGTTTTACAGAGCTTTGCTGTTTTCTGTCAAACCTCAGCATGAATCAGCCATAAGTATACATATATCTCCTCCCTTTTAAACCCCGCTCCCATCTTCCTCCCTATCCCATCCTTCTAGGTTGATACAGAGCCCCTGTTTGAGTTTCCTGAGCCATACAGCAAATTCCCAATGGCTGTTTATTTTACATATAGTAATGTAAGTTTCCATGTTACATTTTCCATACATCTCACCCTTTCCTCACCTCTCCCCCATGTCCATAAGTTTGTTCTTTATGTCTATTTCTCCATTGTTTCCCTGAAAATAAATTCTTCAGTACCATTTTTCTAGATTCTATACATATGTGTTAGAATATATTTCTCTTTCTCTTTATTACTTACTTCACTCTGGGCAATAGGTTCTAGGTTTATCCACCTCATTAGAACTGACTCAAATGTGTTCCTTTTTATGGTTGACTAATATTCCATTGTGCATATGTACCCCATTCATCTGTCGATGGACATCTAGGTTGCTTCCATGTTCCATCTATTGTAAATAGTGCTGCAATGAACAGTGGGATACATGTGTCTTTTTCAATTTTGGTTTCTTCCGGGTATATGCCTATGAGTGGGATTGCTGGGTCATATGGTGGTTTTATTCCTCATTTTTTAAGGAATTTCCATACCATCTTCTATAGTGGTTGTATCAATTTATATTCCCACCAACAGTGCAAGAGGGTCCCCTTTTCTCCACACCCTCTCCAGTATTTATTGTTAGTAGACTTTTTGATGATGGCCGTTCTGACCAGTGTGAGGTAATATCTCATTGTAGTTTTGATTTGCGTTTCTCCAATAATGAGAGATGTTGAGCATCTTTTCATGTGTTTGTTAGTGATCTGTACATCTTCTTTGAAGAAATGTCTGTTTAGATCTTTTTTCCACTTTTTGATTGGGTTGTTTGTCTTTCTGGTATTGAGTTGTATGAGCTGATTGTATATTTTGGAAATTAATCCTTTGTCAGTTGTTTCATTTGCTATTATCTTCTCCCATTCTGAGAGTTGTCTTTTCACCTTGCTTATAGTTTCCTTTGCTGTGCAAAAGTTTTTAAGTTTAATCAGGTCCCACTCACTTACTTTTGTTTTTATTTCCATTACTCTGGGAGGTGGGTCATAGAGGATCTTGCTTTGATTTATGTTATTGAGTGTTCTGCCTGTGTTTTCCTCTAAGAGTTTTATAAGTTCTGGTCTTACATTTAGGTCTTTAATCCATTTTGAGTTTATCTTTGTGCATGGTGTTAGGAATTGTTCTAATTTCATTCTTTTACATGAAGCTGTCCAGTTTTCATAGCACCATTTGTTAAAGTGGCTGTCTTTGCCCCATTGTATATTCTTGCCTCCTCTGTCAAAAATAAGGTACCCATAGCTACTTCCCTGGTGGCTCAGACGGTAAAGCATCTGTCTACAATGCAGGAGACCCAGGTTTAAACCCTGGGTTGGGAAGATCCCCTGGAGAAGGAAATGGCAATCCACTCCAGTACTATTGCCTGGAAAATCCCATGGACAGAGGAGCCTGGTAGGCTATAGTCTATGGGGTCGCAAAGAGTCGGATGGTGCATGTGTTTATTTCTGGGCTTTCTATCTTGTTCCATTGGTCTATGTTTCTGTTTTTGTGCAGTACCATACTGTCTTGATGACTGTAGCTTTGTAGTATAATCTGAAGTCAAGAAGGTTGATTCCTCCAGCTCCATTCTTCTTTCTCAACACTGCTTTGGCTATTCAAGGTCTTTTATATTTCCATATGAACTGTGAAAATTTTTGTTTTAGTTCTGTGAAAAATGCCATTGGTAATTTGATAGGGATCACATTGAATCTATAGATTGCATTTGGTAGTATAGTCATTTTCACAATATTGATTCTTCCTACCCAGGAACATGGAATATCTCTACATCTGTTTATTTTGTCTTTGATTTATTTCATTAGTGTCCTATAATTTTCTGTGTACAGTTCATATCCTTAGGTAAGTTTATTCTAGATATTTGACTCTTTTTGTTGCAATGGTGAATGGGATTGATTCCTAAATTTCTCTTTCTGATTTTTCCTTGTTAGTATATAGAAATACAAGTGATTTCTGTGTATTGATTATGTATCCTGTAATTTTGCTAAATTCACTGATTAGCTTTAGTAATTTTCTGATACTATCTTTTGGGTTTTCTATGTACAATATCATGTCATCTGCAAACAGTGAGAGATTTACTTCTTTTCTGATCTAGATTCCTTTTATGTATTTATTTTTTCTTCTCTGATTGCTGTATCTAGGACTTCCAGAACTATGTTGAATAATAGTGGTGGAAGTGGACACCCTTGTCTTATTCCTGATCTTAGGGGGAATGCTTTCAGTTTTTACCATTAGGAATAATGTTTGCTGTAGGTTTATCATATATGGCCTTTACTATGTTGAGGTAGGTTCCTTTTCTGTCCATTTTTTGAAGAGTTTTAATCATAAGTGGGTGCTAAATTGTGTCAAAGGCTTTTTCTGCTTCTATTGAGATGATCATATGATTTTTATCTTTTAATTTGTTAATATGGTGTATCACATTGATTGATTTGCATATATTGAAGAATCCTTGCATCCCTGGAATAAACCCAACTTGATCATGGTGTATGAGCTTTTTTACGTGTCACTAAATTCTGTTTGCTAAAATTTTGTTGAGAATTTTTGTATCTACCTTCATCAGTTATATTGGCCAATAATTTTCTTTTCTCTGTGTTGTCTTTGTCTGGTTTTGGTATCAGGGTGATGTTGGCCTCCTAGAATGAGTTTGGAAGTGTTCCTTCCTCTGCAATTTTTTGAAAGAGTTTTAGAAGGATAGGCATTAGCTTGTCTCTAAATGTTTGATGTAATTTTTCTGTGAAGCTGTCTGGTCCTGGGCTTTTGTTTTTGGGAGCTTTTTGATCACAGCTTCAATTTCAGTGCTTGTAATTGGGTTGTTCAAAATTTCTATTTCTTCCTGGTTCAGTCTTGGAAGATTGAACTTTTCTAAGAATCTATCCATTTCTTCCAGGTTATCTATTTTATTGCCATACAGTTGCTCATAATAGCCTCTTATAATCCTTTGTATTTCTGCATTGTCTGTTGTAATCTCTCTTTTTTCATTTCTAATTTTGTTGATTTGATTCTTCTCTCTTTTTTTCTTGATGAATCTGGCTAAAGGTTTGTCCATTTTGTTTATCTTCTCAAAGAAACAGCTTTTAGTTTTATTAATCTTTAGTATTGTTTCTTTCATTTCCTTTTCATTTGTTTCTGCTCACATCTTTATGATTTCTTTCCTTCTACTAATTTTGTGTTTTTTTTTTTGTTGTTGTTGTTGTTGTTCTTATTTTTCCTGTTGTTTTAGGTGTGAAGTTAGGTGGTCTATTTAATGTTTTTCTTACTACTTGAGGTAGGATTGTATTGCTATAAACTTCCCTCTTAGAACTGCTTTTGCTGCATCTCATGGGGTTTGATTTGTCATGTTTTCACTGTCATTTGTTTCTAGAAATTTTTTGATTTTCCTTTTGATTTCTTCAATAACCTGTTGGTTATATAGAAATGTATTGTTTAATCTCCACTTGTTTGTGTTTCTTACAGTTTTGTTCTTGTAATTGATATCTAGTCTCATAGCATTGTGGTCAGAGAGGATGCTTGATATGATTTCAATTTTCTTAAATTTACTGAGGTTTGATTTTTGACCCAAAATGTGGTCTATCCTGGAGAATGTTCAATGTGCACTCGAGAAGAAGGTGTATTCTTCTGCATTTGGATGGAATGTCCTGAAGATATCAATTAGATCCATCTTATCTAATGTATTGTTTAAGACTTGTGTTTCCTTATTAATTTTCTGTTTTGATGATCTGTCCATTGGTGTGAGTTGGGTGTTAAAATCTCTTACTATTATTGTGTTAGTGTCTGTTTCTCCTTTTATGTCTGTTAGTGTTTGTCTTATGTATTGAGGTACTCCTATGTTGGGTGCATAGATATTTACAATTGTTACATCTTCTTCTTGGATTGATCCCTTGATCATTATGTAGTGTCCTTCCTTATCTCTTGTATATTCCTTATCTTAAGGTCTATTTTGTCTGATATGAAGATTGCTACTCCAGCTTTCTTTTGCTTCCCATTTGCATGGAATATATCCATCCTTTCACTTTCAGTCTGTATGTATATTGAGGTTTGAAGTGGGTTTCTTGTAGACAGCATATATATGGGTCTTGTTTTTGTATCCATTCAGCTAGTCTGTGTCTTTTGGTTGAGGCATTTAATCCATTTACATTGAAAGAATTATTGATATATATATATATATGTGTGTGTGTGTGTGTGTGTGTGTGTGTTCTTATTGCCATTTTCTTAATTGTTTGGGGTTGATTTTGTAGATCTTTCTTCTTCTCTTGTATTTCTTGACTATATAAGTCCCTTTAACATTTGCTGTATATCTGGTTTGGTGGTACTGAATTCTATTAACTTTTGCTTGTCTGAAAAGCTTATTTTTCCATCAATTTTGAATGAGATCCTTTCCAGGTACAGTAATCTTGGCTGTAGATTTTACGCTTTCAGTACTTTAAATACACCCTGCCATTCCCTTCTGGCCTGCAGAGTTTCTGCTGAAAGACCAGCTGTTAAGCATATGGGTTTCCCTTGTATGTTTCTTGTTACTTCTCCCTTGCTGCTTTTAATATTCTTTCTTTGTGTTTAGTGTTTTGTTAGTTTGATTAGTATGTGTCTTGGCATGTTTCTCCTTGGGTTTATCCTGTATGGCACTCTTTGTGCTACTTGGACTTGATTGACTCTTTCCTTTTCCATGTTGGGGAAATTTTCAACTATAATTTCTTAAAAATTTTCTCATACTCTTTCTTTCTCTCTTCTTCTTCTAGGACCCCTATAATTCAAATGTTTGTGTGTTTGATATTGTCCCAGAGGTCTCTGAGACTGTCCTCAGTTCTTTTCATTTTTTTTTTCACTTTATTCTGCTCTTCAGAAGTTATTTCCACCATTTTATCTTCCAGCTCACTAATTTGTTCTTCTGCTTCAGATATTCTGCTATTGATTCCTTCTAGAGTATTTTTAATTTCAGTAATTGTGTTGTTTGTCTCTGTATGTTTATTCTTTAATTCTTTGTTAATTGACTCTTGCATTTTCTTCATTTTTTTTTCAAAGTTTTTCATCATCTTTTCTATCATTATTCTGATTTCTTTTTCAAGTAGTTTGCCTATTTCCTCTTAATTTATTTGGACTTCTGTGTTTCTAGTTTGTTCCTTCATCTGTGTAGTAATTCTCTGCTTTTCCATTACATATATTTTTAACTTACAGAGTTTGAGGTCTCCTTTTCCCAGGCTTCAAGGAAAGTTGAATTCTTTTCTTGAAGAAGGTTGAATTCTTTCTTCCTTTTGGTTTCTGCCCTCCTAAGTTTGGTCCAGTGGTTTGTGTAAGCTTCACATAGGGTGAGATTTGTGCTGCGTTTTTGTTGTTTCTTCATTTTTTCTCTGATGGGCAAGGCTGAGTGAGTGGTAATCCTACCTGCTGATGATTTGGTTTGTATTTTTGTTTTTTTTCTTGTTTAGATGAGGCATCCTGCACAAGGTGGTACTGGTGGTTGGGTGATGCTGGATCTTGTATTCAAGTGGTTTCCTTTTTGTGAGTTCTCACTATTTGATACTCCCTAGGGTTATTTTGGAAAAGGCAATGGCACCCCACTCCAGTACTCTTGCCTGGAAAATTCCATGGATAGAGGAACCTGGTCAGCTGCAGTCCATAGGGTCGCGGAGAGTTGGACAGGACTGAACGACTTCACTTTCACTTTTCACTTTCCTGCATTGGAGAAGGAAACGGCAACCCACTCCAGTGTTCTTGCCTGGAGAATCCCAGGGATGAGGGAGCCTGGTGGGCTGCCGTCTATGGGGTCGCACAGAGTCAGACACGATTGAAACGACTTAGCAGCGGAGTTAGTTCTCTGGTAGTCTAGGGCCTTGGAGTCAGTGCTCCCACTCCAAAGGCTCAGGGCTTGATCTCTAGTCAGGAATGAAGGTTCCACAAGTGGTTTGTTATGGTACTAAGTGAGATTGAAACAAATATCTCAAAATGAGAAGCCAAAGATGAACCCCAGACAAATGGCAGTTATAAAATCAGGCAAATAATAATTAAAATACTGGAATATACACACATACATCCATGAGCAAAGTCAAAACAGTCCAACATAAATAAGGTACAGTAGATTGACTGCGTGAACAAGGGAAATCAAAAATTATATTTACCAGTTAAGGACAAAGCTAACTAAAGCACAAACTGGAAAACAAAACTAACATAATGTGCCAAGTGGGGAATAAAGCAGTGAAAACAAAACTAACAAATATTTGAAGGGAAAGGAAAGAAAGAAAATAAAGAATAGATATGCAAAGTTAAATAGAGGTAGATTAAGGTACATTGCAAGGGGAAAAGACCAGTAGGAAAGGCAAACAAAGGAATAAATATAGAAAAAATATGATAGGTTTAAAAATTAAAATTATAAAAAAGAAAAAAATAAGAAGAAAGAAAAAAGGAAAGAAAAGGAAAACTCAACAGAACTGCAAGAGCCCAACGCAGAGACAGGTTTATAACAACAATAAAAGGTGTGAGTGAATATACACATATACATACACACCCATAAGTAATATCAAAACAGTCCATCAAAAATAAAGTACCATAGATTGACCTGGTGAACAAAATTATATCTGGTGAAACCAAAAATTATATCTACTAGAACAAAGCTAACTAAAGCACAAACTGGAAAACAAAACTAAAGCAAGGTGCCAATTGAGGAATAAAGCAATGAAAATAAAACTAACAAATATGTTGAGAGGAAAGGAGAGAAAGAAAGAATGGATATGCAAAGTTAAATAGAGGTAGATAAAGAAAATTTATATATGGTAAAGATTAACTGCAGGGGGAAAAGAAAACAAAGGAATAAGTGTAGAAAAATAATAATAGGTTTAAAAAATCAAAATTAAAAAAAGAGAAAAGAAAAAAAAAGAAAAACTCCAGAAAACTGAAAAAATCCAATGTAAAGGCAGAAGTCTATAGCAAGAATAAAAGTGTGACTGGATATACACATATACACCCATAAACAAAATCAAAACAGTCCAACAAAAATAAAGTAAAATAGACTAACCCAGCAAACTAAAGAATCTAACAATTATATCTACCAGAACAAAGCTAACTAAAGCACAAACTGGAAAACAGAACTAAAGCAAGGTGACAACTGGGGGATAAAGCAATGAAGATAAAACTAACAAATATGTTGGGAGGAAAAGAGAGAAAGAAAAGAAAGAATAGAATGCACAGTTAAAAAGATGTAAATGAAGATTTATATAAGTTAAAGATTAACTGCAAGGGGAAAAGAACAGTAGGGAAAGAAAGGAATAAATGTAGGAAAAATAATAATAGGTTTAAAAAATTAAAAAGAGAGAAAAAAAGCAATAAAAAAGGAAAACTCCGCAAAACTGGCCTTTTATATATTCCAGAGACACAGAGTCTGTCTAGCTGATTGTGTGGATTTAACCTGCAGCTTGTACAGCTGGTGGGAAGGTTTTGGGTCTTCTTCCTTAGCCACTCTCCTCCTGGGTTTCAACTGTGGTTTTATTTCCACCTCTGCATGTGGGTTGTCCACTGGGGTTTGCTCCTGAGTCTGCCCTGGAGGGCTTGGGTTTGCCCCTGTGAGGGCCAGGTGTGGAGGTGGTGCAGCTGCTTGGGTCCCAGGGGTTCTGGCAGCACCAGGTACTCACAGGAGTTGGCGGCTAGGGCAGCAGGACATATAGTGCTCTAGAAGGGTATGGCGACCAGTACTGGCCACTATGCTCCAGTATGCTTGCCTGGAGAACCCCCCTCACTGACAGAGAAGCCTGGCAAGCCACAG
This sequence comes from Capra hircus, assembly GCF_001704415.2. Lineage (NCBI taxonomy): Eukaryota > Metazoa > Chordata > Mammalia > Artiodactyla > Bovidae > Capra > Capra hircus. The sequence goes on along the minus strand of NC_030823.1, from coordinate 23,839,660 downwards.
TCCACAAGGTTGCAAAGAGTTGGACACAACTGAAGTGACCCTGTATGCGTAGATGCAAGACTTTTTTTGCCTGTGGCAGCTCTGCCCCAGTGAGAGTTGAGCGTGAAGGTGGCCCAACTGCTTGGCTTGTGTGCCTCCAGTGCAGGAATTATGGTCCTATCAGAGTCTTTTTTCGAGCCTCTTGTAGCTGGCCATCAGAAGGCCTCTTTGGCCAGTATTTCTCAGTAGTTGCGCCCCTTCAGGCACTTAGAGGGCTCCCTTGCCTGGGGTCCTTCTCTGTAGACTGGAGCATCAGGCACTTAAAGGGATACCCTGGGTGGGGTCCTGCTCTCCAGTTCAGCGTATCAGGCATTTGATGAGCCAGCCTCTGTTCAGCTGCCTATGCAGCCGTGTGGGGAGAGAGAGGCTATGGTGATGGTTCCACCCCCTATACATGACTCAGCAGTATCGCCTTGCTTCCGTGGCTGCCTGGCTTTCCTCCTCAGGCATTTCCCACCACAGTCTCCTCCCTCACATCCCCTCAATCCGTCTGTCCTCAGTCAACAGCAGCCCTCTCCTGGGATTGCTCCACAATCCCTTAACTCCAGCTCCCAGCCACTGCCCTTTCCAGGGGACCAGTGTTCCTGTCTGGGGTATGTATGGCTGCAGCAAAAACTGTCTGATTCTCATTCCATTTAGGTTTCCAGAGATCAGCTGTTTCACTCTCAGCCTTTAATGTTTCTCCTCTGACTCAGACAATTGCCCAGAAGTGGGGATCGGACCCCTGCTTCAGTTCCCCCACCCACCAAGGGCAGGGCCAGTCCTACTAACACTCATGTTTTCCCCCCTAGTTCCTTCATCCTACTGAGTTTTGCATGGTTCTATATATTCCCTGGTGGCTCAGAGGTTAAAGCATCTGCCTGCATTGTGGGAGACCTGGGTTCGATCTCTGGGTCAGGAAGATCCCCTGGAGAAGGAAATGGTAACCCACTCGAGTATTCTTGCCTGGAGAATCCCATGGATGGAGGAGCCTGGTGGGCTACAGTCCACAGGGTCGCAAAGAGTCAGATACAACTGAGTGACTTAACTAACTAATTAATTATATATTCTTTTCCACTGGTCGGGTACTCTGGTCCACTCTCAGCTGGTGTTCTGCATGCATTTCTGTGTCTGAAGATGCATTCCTGATGTATCTGTGGAGAGAGATGTACTCCACGTCCACCTACTCCTCCGCCATCTTGTTCTCCCAGGGTCACCTTTAAAGATGAGTTTTCACTGGACAGCTCCAACTTCTCGGGAGCCTCACAGTGATGAGACAGTTTGACTCTGTCATTTTTATTACAACCATTACTCATCTGCAGGAGACTGAGGCCAGGGAGACACACTGAAACCCATGAGCCACTGTCCAGTAAGCAGCTGGGTCATTAATTTAACTCTCAACAGCCCAAAGACACAAGTATGCTGCCAATTTCATGGCACAGGCTACCAGTGAGGGGGCAGGAGTGTTTCAGATAAAGAAAGCTGCAATGTCTGTCAAATTAGAGAAGACGAGTGCAGAGGGATAGATGAACCAGATAAGGAAGTTTGCTCAGAAGTTCACATAAAGCCATGCTTCTCCACAGAGAGACTTGCCTGAAAATGGCTGCCATAGACGGGGAGAGGAGTGTAAAAGAGGAATGCCCGGAAGTGAGTCCCTGGACCAGTGAAGAAGGAGCAGAGCCACTGTCTCCTGGCCTTGGGCTCCAACGCCCTGGAAGGTCTAATCTGCATCTGCTTTGGGAAACAGTATAAAGAACAATCGATTATCCTATTGTACTGACTTCTTTCAATAATTCAAAACAAAATCCCTGCTTCTTTTCTCGGAGAAGGTTGGGTCAAAGTGTCTGTATTTAATTGCGTCCTTTTTTTTTTAGGTGACCAAGTGTCATTAAGGTGGGATGATTTTCCTGAGGGAGGAAAGTGGGCAGGAAAGAGGTGAAAGACACTTCAGAATCCTGCAAATCTGCCTTCAAATGTTCCCATTTCACCAGCTCTCTCTGGGGAGGGCCGGTTGCATCAAAGACACGGAAAGAGCCACCAAGGAAGGGCAGCTGGCAGAGGGGACACAGTCTGAGGAAAGAGTGAGACCCTTTTTAGTTTTCTCCTCTCACGCTCTCTGTCTGTTATTCTCCAGAGGAGCATTTGGGCGAGAAGATTCAGAGGCGGGTGATGGTGTGTCAAGAATGCTGCATGCTCACGAGGTAGAATGTGAGGGGTCTCTGACACTAGAAGGCAAAGAAAGGCCAGGCTGGGCGGACCTGGTTCTAGGCTGGAAATCCAGGGGTGAGCAGTGTCTCCTCTACATTAGCAGCTGTTGAATATGGAAAAATTGGTAGGTATTTGTTTTTCATGAACAAATTGGCATAGTTATTTGGGGAATGTCGTTAAACATTTTTCTAAGATATGATCATTACTGACTAATGTGTGTTCTGCAATTAACCTATTGCTTTAAAATTTTTCTCTAATATAAATAATTCTGGGATGAATATCTATATATTTTCCCCTTGTCACCGAAATGCGATTGCCAGATCCAAGGGGTGAAAGATTTTGAAGACTGAATGCATTTTCTTAATTGCTTTCTAGAGAAATGTGCTAATTAACACTCCCAGCAGCAGGCTTTCCAGGTAGTGCTAGTGGTAAAGAACCCACCTGCCAGTGCAGGAAATGTAAAAGACGTGGGTTCAATACTTGGGTCAGGAAGATCCCTGGAGGACATGGCAATCCACTACAGTATTTTTGCCCAGATGATCCCACGGACAGAGGAGCCTGGTGGGCTACCATCCATAGGGTCGCAAAAAGTCGGATGCAATTGAAGTGACTTAGCATATCACACACAGCAGCAGCAAGCAGAAGAGGATGAACTTGTGACTTTGTCACAATCACAAATCCTGGATTTCCAGAAAGGGTGTGTGGGGGGTTGAGAGGAAAGCTTTCCAGTTTCCTTTGCACTAAGTTGCTTCAGTCATGTCTGACTCTTTGCAACCCTAAGGACTGTAGCCTGACAGGTTCTTCTGTCCATGTTATTCTCCAGGCAAAAATACTGGAGTGGGTTGCCATGTCCTTCTCTAGGGAATCTTCCCGACCCAGGAAATGAACCCGGGTCTCCCACGTTGCAGGCAGATTCTTAACTGTCTGAGTCACCAGGGAAGCCTTGGCCACCAGTCTCCTTTAGGAGTGTCATTACCCCAAACTGAAAAAGGGGATTTGAGGTCATACTAGATGTCACATATGAAGTTATTGCTTTTGTTTATTTGTAAGTCATGTCCGACTCTTTGCTGTAGCCTGTCAGACTCCCCAGGCAAGAATACTGGACGGGGTTACCATTTCCGTCTCCAGAGGATCTTCCCTCCCCAGGGATTGTTCCTGTGTCTCCTGCATTAGCAGGTCGAGTCAACTACTGAGCCACTAGGGAAGCCCAACATAGGAAGTACTTCCTTCCATTGATAGGTCAACTTTCCTCCTTTGAGACAATGAGATTAACTCCAACAAGGAAACCTACCTGGAAAGAAAGCAAAGATGGACTAAGCCCTCAGCTGACAGCTCTGGAAGAGAATGGGGGATGTCCCCAGAACCTGGGTACAGCAGTTGGTGCCAAGCCGATTTTAGCTCCACTGAAGATGGCACACGGCTTATCAACTCTCCTTGGATAGACTGTCACCTTCCTTGTCTTCATTCATTCTTTCCTTCATTCAGCATTAATTGAGCCATTACGCCAGGCATTTTAGCAAAGAGGGGTAGGAAGGTAGTAGAAAAGGGAGGATTCTGTCTAGTGTGTCTGAATAACCACAAGGGAATAGGCACAGATCCCAGGCTTGCAAACAGACAGTTCCAATACGACATCCTATCACTGGAGAGCGGAGCAATTATCTTGGCGTGAGCTTAGGAAAGACTTCACAGATGAGGACACTTGTAAGCTCTGGAGGCCAAGTCCTCTTTGTCCAGGCAGAGAAAAAGAGTAAGGACATCCCAGGGAAAACACAGAGAAGTGAATGAGTCTCGTATGTTTGGGATTGCAGTGGTATAAATCATGTGCTGTGCAGACTTGGGGACAGAGGAGGGCAAGAAATGAGGCTGTAAAATGAATCCAAGTTTCTATTATAAAGTCCCTGCGTTTTGTTCAAAGGGCTTTAGCTTATCCTATAGGAATGGAGAAACCAGAGAATGGCATTTATGTGACCCATTCTTCTGCTGTAAAAAGATAACTGGGGGCAGAGTTAATGGACTAAAAAATACGAGAGCCTGGGATCGGAAGTGACTAAAATCATGATAGACAGTGATGACATAAAGATATCACCATACATACGTTTTGTGGTTAAACATTTTTTAAAACAGAGGCCAAACAAAGAAAGCATAGGACAGAAATGACCAGAAAACTGTGGATGATCTCATGGCAGACAGTGATGAAGTTTGAAGCCAGGGTGGCTGTCATTGCAGAGGATGGAACACAGCCAAGAACATCCCTAAATATTAGAATAATGCCATTATTGTTCCCGTACCTATGACAGTTGACAGGCCAGCGTAATCTATGATCTTTCTGGGACTTTTATTAAGTTTTCATCACTGCGCTGCCTTCGCAATCCACTGCCTCCAGGAACATTTGAGATTTGAATTTGAAAATGAGATTCACAAAATTAGATATTCTTCAGACTTTTTTGTTTTCTTTCTCCAATCCCAAACTGACTTCAAACAAAAGGTTAAGAAAGATGAGGTCTTGGAGTCTTTTAACCTTCAGTTATGAGAGCTAAATTTTCAGTCATCAAGAAAACATTTCAGAAATGACTCCATATTCCTTTGTGTTTTGGAAATGTAAATTCTTTTCTTGGAGTCCTGCCCCATGGAAGGAAGAACCTGCTTGGGTAAGTCTTATGCTTGGGCTCTCAGAAAGGTAAAGAGGGGCAAGGAAGTTTTAGAGGATGTTCTGAGGACAAAGAAATCAACCAAGTAATGGCACAAAGAGGCTGCGTTGAAGAAGATTCAGTTAGGCAAGAAGTTTGTTGTTGTTTAGTTGCTAAACAACTCAAAGGCACAACTCTGTTGTGTGGCTCCATTGACTCTAGTCCGCCAGGCTACTCTGTCCATGGGGTTTTCCAGGCAAGAATAGTGGGTTGCCACTTCCTTCTCCAGGGGATCTACAGAGGCATTGCTCCCTGGAGGAAGTTCAGTGAAAGTTTTGATAACATGAAACCAGAAAGTGACCTTTAATCAAGCCCAAAGATAAGAGAACGGATATGAGACCCAGAAAAAGAATGAGTGACAAAGATCATCCTGAAAAGGAAAATTCTGGTTCCTTTTCCTCCTCATCATGTGCTCTCTCTCAAGCTAGTTCTTTAGGTCATAGCTGGGGAAAAAGGAAACATTTAATTAATGACTTAAACATTTTCATGGAGGCAGAGGTTTCATATCATGTATAGAGCGCACCTGATGAATGAAGTGAACTTTCTCCTTTTCATCATTGTTGTGACTCTGAGCCCATGTGGTACTTGCTGATTGCCATCCCTATAATTTGCTGGGCTCTCTGATGCCTCATCTTGCCTAGCAACTTAACAACATCATAACTACCTCGCCAGCCACCCCTGGCCCCACCGTCAACCAATCTTGAGCCTCTGACACCATCACGTATTTCAGAGCTTTGGACTCAGCCCCTCGCCCCAGCCAGCCTTTCATTGCTCATCTTGACTTTAAACTCCTGCTTCTGTCTTTGTTGACAATTTGGATGTTTCTTCAGGTGACACTGGGTGCTACCCAGTTCCTTGAACCTTTCACCTCAATGTAGGTTCTGATGAGCAGAGTTTCAAGGGGCTTCCAAGCTGATGCTTGAGCAAGCTCAACCATTCCATGGATGACTGTCAAATGCCAAGTTGGGAAAACTTCTGGGACTTCAGGAGTACATTAGGCAGGCCCCCCTAACCACTAGTTCTTCTAAACTGGTACAACTTATTTAGCAAATATTGGAGTGACTTCAGAGTTGTGCCTTTGAATGGATCACACTCATCTGGGATGTTCCAAAGGATGCAAAATCATAACAGAAAGAAGGAAAGGTCTGGAGACTTCAGGAACAAAATTTTTATGGGAACAAGGGGCTTCATAGATGAAGTCTACTTCCTTCAACTCCCCACCCAGTATCTTATCCTTGGTTACCAAGGCAGCAAGGACACGTTTGTACCAATGTGACCCAGATGGAGCTTACTAGAAAACTCAAGTGGGTGAGCAACTTCTCAAAAGACAAAGTCTGTTGGAAACTTTATCTTCCCCAAAGACATGAGATAATAAGGTGACTCTGACAGAGAGCAGTCTCTATGAAATGTACAAAAAGTGAGTTTCCATTGTATTTTACTCAGATGTGAGTTTTCCTTTTACCAGACTCCAGCGCATCTGATCCTCTGAACAAGAGCTTGGAGAAACTGCAATCACCCTGGTAAACAAGGAGATATTTCTAAAATTCCAGACATTCCTGGTAAAAAAAGGCCTTCCCAAGCCATTAACGATGTGACTAACGATTCTTTTGCTTTCTGTGGTAAAACATACACAACATAAAACTTGCCACTTTAACTATTTTTAAATTTTCAGTTTTGTAGCCTTAAGTAAAATTCACACTAGAGACTTTCCTGGTGGTCCAGTGGCTAAGACTCTGCACTCCCAGTGCAGGGTGCCCAGGTTTGATCCCTGGTGGGGGAACTAGATCCCACATGCTGCAACTAAGACCTGGAACAGCCAAATAAATAAATAAGTGAATGAATAAGTAAATTTCACATTGTTCCACGACCATTATCACTGTCTATGTCCAGAAATTTTTCATCTTCCCTAACTGAATCCCTGTCCTTAAAGATTAATTCTCATTCTTTCCTTTCCCCAGTTCTGGCAACCACTATTCTACTTTGTGCTTCTATAAATTTGATTACCCTAGGTAACTTGTGTAAGTGGAATTAAACTGTATTTGTCCTTTTGTGACTGACTTATTTAACTGATAATTCTTAGCTAACATTTTCCTCTGTCAATATGTTTGTATTAAACAGATCTAGATGTTCTCCTGGTCCTATTGGAAGTCCAGATATAACTTTTCAACAATATAGCCCATCAGTAAACTAGTGAGTGTTGATTGAATTCCTGCCATGTGTTTAGCAGGGGTTGAGTGTTATGAGAAACAGAAAAATTTTGAAAAACTCATCACTATTCCTGCCCATCACAGACACAGAGAACAGATGTATGGATGCCAAGGTGGAAGTGGGGGGTGATGGGATGAATTAGGAGTTTGGGACTGACATATTCACAATATTGATATTATGTATAAAATAGATAACTAATGAGAACCTACTGTATAGCACAAGGAACTCTACACAGTGCTCTAGGGTGACCAAAATGGGAGGGAAATTTTTTTAAAAAGGGGGTATAAAAGATGGAAGTAGAGACAGATTTTCTCTTCTTGGGTTCTAAAATCACTGCAGATGGTGACTGCAGCCATGAAATCAGAAGACAATTGCTTCTTGGCAGGAAAGCGATGACAAAACTGGACAGTATGTTGAAAAGCAGAGACATTACTCTGCTGACAAAGGTCTGTATAGTCAAGGCTATGGTCTTCCCAGTGGTCGTGTATGGTTGTGAGAGTTGGACCATAAAGAAGGCAGAAGGCCAAAGTACTGATGCCTTCAAACTGTGGTGCTGGAGAAGACTCCTGAAAATCCCTTAGATAGCAAGGAAATCAAACCACTCAATCTTCCGGGTGATCAACCCTGAATGTTCACTGGAAGTACTGATGCTGAAGCTGAAGCTCCAGTATTTTGGTCATCTGATGTGGACAGATGACTCATTGGTAAAGTCCCTGATGCTGGGAAAGATCTAGAAGCAGAAGAGGGTGTCAGAGGATGAGATGGTTGGATGGCATCACCGATGCAATAAACATGAACTTGGGCAAACCAGAAGATGGTGAGGGACAGGGAGGCCTGGCGTGCTGCAGTCCATGGAGTTGCAAAGAGCTGGACATGACTGGGGGACTGAATAACAACAACAGCTGGTTTACTATGCTGTGTGGTAGAAACAAACACAACATTGTAAAGCAAATACACTCTAATAAAAATGGAAAACTTTTTTTTAATCTCTAATTTTGTAGATCTGGAGGTTAAGTGAACACACATAAAATAATAGTACAGTGTGCACCCAAGTATGTAGACACACACAGACACACAAGTAGACATCTGCTTCATTGCCTCATCTGTATGATGGTAGTGGTTTAGTCGCTAAGTCGTGTCTGACTCTTGCAACCCCATGTACTATAGCCCGCCAGGCTCCTCTGTCCATGGGATTCTCCAGGCAGGAAGACTGGAGTGCGTTGCCATTTAAAACAGGTGGTACATGATGATCCTACATGCAGGGAGGCAAAGGAGACAAAGATATAAAGAAAAGGCTTTTGGATTCAGAGGGAGAAGGGGAGGGTGGGATGATCTGAGCGGATAGCACTGAAACATGTACATTTCCATACGTAAAACAGATGACCAGTGCACATTCAATGAGTGAAGCAGGGCACCCAAAGTCGGTGGTCCGGGGCAACCCAGAGGGATAGGGTGGGAAGGGAGGTGGGAGGGCAGTTCAGGATGGGGGACACATGTATACCTGTGACCGATTCATGTTGATGTACATCCCAATATTGTAAAGTAATTATCCTCCAATTAAAATTAATTAATTAATTAAGAAATAAAACAGGTGGTACAAAGATGATTCCTGAGAGATCAATAAATTTGGGCGCAATTCCAAGTACATTTGGAGGCATAATATTTAGTGAATTGCCTTGGAAATTTTCTCCTTGGGCCAGTGGTTTGGGGGAAATTTTCATTAAAAAAATTAATGTTAACTATTCAGGGATTTTTTTTTTTTAATGGGAAGTAGCCCATTAAAATGTGTGAGATGTGCTCACACATTTATTTCTCAATATGTCTCTTCAGTTTAGATATTTCATTGTATCCTGTTAAAAAGCAGTCAGCTATTTGCCATCTGTACTGAACAGCTGCAGTTTCCTTCCTATTCAAGCACATTTTATTATAGAGAATTTGGCATATTGTGCTTGCCACTTGCTTTTTGCATGTCCCTGGCCATGGCTAGAATAATCAGGGAAGGAAAAGAATCTTCATGTCCCAACTCTCAGTTAGGTCAGGTGAATCCAGGTGATGTCATGTGTCAGCTCTTCACCAGATTAGCACTAACTCAGTTAGCCAAGCCCTTGCAGCTTCTTATTCGAGACATCTGTGCACAATGTTAGTCATGAATAGAAGCCAATGTGTAAATACCCATGGGATTTCCTGTTAAAGGTTTTAGATTGAATGCAACTATTTCTCTCTTCTCCTGAAATTTCATTAAAATGAGAATAGAAACAAACAAGATACAAGTCAGCAAGAAGAAAGAAGAAAGAGAACAGGAAAGATTATCTCAGCAAATGAGATATATCAACAATATTTTGAAATCTGAAGACAGATGGATGAGTAGTAGAATTTATTTGAGCCTTGAAAGGATGTTGAGAAGAGAGGCACAAGAAATAAATGAATTTGACTTGCAGGACCCTGTAAAAATTTAGGAACTGGAGGCAGTAGGGACCCTACAAAATGACTATGATAAAGCTTACTGATCAGAAGCAATGCTTAACCATCACTCCTGCACACAAATGTTCTCAGAGCCTCTAAACCTACTGTCTCTCTCATTCTGCATTTTAATTATTTTTTATGCATGGAGAAATATTTTTGTTATGCATGGAGCATTATGTTTATTGTAGATTACCTGGAAAATATATAAGAGCATAAAGAATGAAATAAAACACATATATTGCCGTCATCTATAAATAAGTGTGGTTTACGTATGTCATCTAGGCTTTTCTGTGTATGTATATATCATAAGCAGTATCATCTTCAATGGAGTCCCATTTTTATACAAACTTATTTTCCGTCACACCTTTTTGACTTAATATATCAGTAACATATTTGCTTGTCAATAAATAAATTTCAATAATGTTATTTCTTATAGTTGAATTGTATTTCCCAGATGGATGTTACTATAATTTATCCTGTTAATCACATAACATTTGATGCTTGTATTGTGTCCAATTTTCAACATAATAAATGACAGAAGAATGAATGTAAGTCTTTGCAAACTTGACTGATTATTTTCTTAAGATTATAAGAAGTAGAATTTCTAGTTTAAAGGGTTTACTCTTTCAAAACTTTAATACATATAGCTTAATTGTTACCTGAAAAAAATTACCAATTTATAATCCTATCAGCAATGTAAGAAAGTATCTTTTCCCATGCTTGCCAACATTTGGAATTACAACAAAAAATAAAAGATGATTTGGTACTAAAAAGGACATCTTGTTTTAATGTATATTTGATTATTAGTTAAGCATTTAAAAAGTTAACTAATTATATTTTGTATATTGGTTGTCCATGACATTTATCCATTTTATTAAAATAGTTATCTTTTCTTATTGATTTGTTCATGCATTTTAGATATATAAACACTGACCATTATTGGGTCATACATACAAATGTAATCTCTAGTTTGCAATTTTTCTTTTAACTTTGTTTATGGTTCTGTTCTGATTTTTAGTGCTCTTTTCTTAAATAGGAACAGAGAACTAGGACTCACCAGACATGCTGAGAAAAGATGTAGCATTAAAACAGACACCAAAACAAAGAAGCAGAAAAAGAGACAGAAAGAAATTTGGAGAAATCAAAGAAAATGAGGGAGAGGAACAAAATTCCAAGTTATTAAAATAGTCTCAGGGAGAAAAGAGAATACAGTGCATTCATAAAAAAGATTCTATTAAAAAAAAGAACAAGATAGAAGATGAGAATATATATATGTATATATGTAAAGAATATATATATATATTTAATAGAGTAGTTGAAAGAAGATGTTGATAAAGAATATCACAAAATGGGAAAGGAAAATAAGAGATTAAAAATGTAAAATTTAATTAATAGGATTTCTAGGGGAGTGGGAAGAACAGACAAGGCAGAAGGTAATAAATTATCTTTTAAAAAAAAAGACCAAAACATATGCAGATTACATGAGATTGAAAAGCTCTGCCAAGAACTCAGACATAGGAAGCACACATACTTCTGGATTAACTCCACATTTCATCTTTGTCACTAGTCAGTATATAAATGGTGCATTTGTGGTTGAAAAAAAAAATAAACTCTCTTGATCTCTCCTACCTAGATTAAGAAAATCTGTCTAAAAGCAGTGGAGTTGGGGGACAAGGGGAAAGTTCCTTGCTCTCCATTCATCGATCTCACCTGTATCATAAATTTCCTCCTCTCTCTCTATCTTACCCTGTCTCATATTCTGAGCCCCACTTTAACCCTAACTAGTTCCATCACATCTGAAGAATTTTATTTCTTACCTGTTATGACAAAATAGAAAGGCATACATATTTAAAGCAAAGACAATACATGGGATTGGAAGAATCCCTTCCTTTCTCTTTTGGTTTCAAATATCTCTCTTAATATAGAAAGTGATTACATTTTAATGTTACAAGCAAAGAAACAAAGTGTACTCATGTTCTTCATCCTAATGAGATAGGACAGAATAAAAAATGAGGGAGGTGAGTGACAAGCAAAGGTGACGAGGTTTGTTAACATTTTTTTCGAGATAAATGAACTCCTGGAGAACTAAATAGTGTCTAGAAACAATTGTAAATTGAATTTTTATAGTATAATTTATAAGATTAAGTAAACATTATTTGAATATAAAAATAGCAAGCAACAATCAGAACTGCCTTGAGCAAAGTTTTATAGCCATTTGCCTATAGAGATATTTTTAAAGTCCATGGAATGGCAGATTGATAATGGATTTATTTGATGAATCTTATCAACTATATTATTTTCTCCAGAAAAGTCCAAACTCATAATCACTGAAGCTTATTAATTCATTTAATCATTTTGTGTTACCTAATTATAGGAAAACTCTTATTTGAAAATTAATTCAATTTTGATAATTTTTCTAGAGGAAATAGTAGGTAAATGAGCACTTACTGCCACCTTACATGTCTGCTTATCAGTAAAACTTGGCTAATATGCCAGATCTGTTTCCTTAAATTTAAAGTGCTAAATGAAATCATTACTGTATCTTTTGAACATATCAATAGATCATTAAAAACCACCAGTGTGAACATTTTATCTTTATCACAGAAGACTGGCCCTTATTTATCAATAAAGCCAGTCTTTTTTTTTTTTTAACCTTGTGGTCTTTTTAGCTAGAGCATAGTTGGACTTGTCACCTGACTCTCCCACTAGAAATAATCATAAATCAGCATCATCAAAAATGTTAAAAGATAGTTCACAACAAAAAAGAAAATGACTCCCAAGATGACCAGACCTTGCCAATCATCACTCTATTCAGGGTGCATTTGCGGGTTGGTTATTTCAGAGATGTTATCTCAGTTATTTTGTGCTCTTTTCTTCATGGAGTCAGCCTTTCAATACCTTGAAAGAAGGGCAGAGAACACAAAAAAAGAAAAGTGTCAGCAGAACTGGGGTTGGAGGCTGTAGGGGGGAAAAATCTGCGCAGTTTATAGCTGTTGTTACAAATTACCTAAGTGAGTCATCCATCTCTTCTGAATCATTCCTCCCTCCTGGGATGAGGCTCTGTGAGCACCTAGACCCTGCCTCCAAAGACTGTTTATAGCCATCAACTACTGGACCAGGTTATGTTGGAACCCATGTCACCCAAACCTTTAATTACAGGTGTCTGCGGTTAAAGCTTGGAGCTCACCAATCTGGGAGATCTTAAGAATCTGTGTTTGCTAATTGCTGGATCAGTTTTGATAGCCAGCAGCCTTATTGCCTGAACACACTTTATTCTGCATTCAAACGGGCCCCATTCACTTTGCACCATGCCGACACCATCTCCCCACCCCACTGGCCTCTCACCTCCTGAGGACTCCTGTCTTCTGCTCCTGACTCCCATGTGGCCTAGTAAAATGAGCATAGGTCTCTCAGGCATCGTTAGCATTCTTTTATGGAAGCCAATCCCTAAAACAACTAGGGAAAAAGGAATATGTCTATTTTTACCCCCAGATATTTGGATTGGGAAAGAGGGAAAACAGAGTTCTAAGTTACTGAATGCTTAAAATATGTGCTTCTTGTGCTAGAAGCTTTACTTTTAATAGTGTCTTTTTATTCAAAGCAACTGCTCTATAGCATGCGGTGCTAACCCAGGAAACTGAGACTAAGGCTCTGTGACCCCAAATCACAAAGCTAGTCGGTGACCAAAGAGCAATCTGTTAATTCAGGTCTGCTTGATGGGAAAGTTGGTCCACATAATGCCAGACTCCGAGCATTAAAAAATATGTGGTTGATGGGAGCCATGAGGATAAACTGCATGGTTGTTATTATGCATCATGCACAGCAAATGAGGTAATGCATTTGAAAGGGCTATGAACTATATAAATGTTATTATCATTGTCATGGTTATATTTATTACCTCTTGCTGGGGGTGAGACTGCGCCAATCGTAGAAAAGCCAACTATTTAGAATCAGTAGTCCCCAACCAAGAAGAAATAAAACTGTGGCAAGCCTCCTTCTTAACAGAGTGAAGAAAAGATACCCCTCAAGGCATAGTATGATTTCTTGAAGATAAGTCAGAGCTTCATGTAAACCAGAGTACTTGTCTTTTTTCTGCCTTTCTCATCTTTGAGTTTTCTTTTTTGCTTTTTCACTGAACTGTAGGAGGGCCAATGAATTTGATTCATAGAGTAACAAGTCAGCTTAAAGGCTGTATAACAAATGCATCAAAGGATATGACTATTTATGATAAAATATTACTTTAAATGTTAATATTTTAAAAACAACTTTTAAGCATCATTAAGAAAAGTGAATAGTTTTTAAAATTGAAATATAGTTGATATACAATATTGTGTCAGTTTTAGGTGTATAATGCCGTGATTTGACATTTGCATACATTATGAAATGATCACCGTGGTAAGTCTAGTCATCATTCATCCCCATACAAAGCTGTTACAATAATACTGACCAACGATCCTTACACTGTATATTATATTCCTGTGACTTATTTATTACAAAACTGGAGGTTTGTACCTCTTAATTCTCTTCATTTATTTTGTCTCCTCTTCCCCTCAGGCAGCCATCTGTTTGTTCTTATATCTATGAGACTGTTTTCATATAGCTTATTTTATCTTTTACATTTCATATGTGAGATCATATGATATATGTCTCTCTCTGACTGACATTTCACTTAGTAATACCCTCTAGATCCATCCATGTTGTCATAAATGGCAAGATTCCTTTTTTTATGGCTGAGTAACATCCTATTATATGTATGCTGCTGCTGCTGCTGCTAAGCCGCTTCAGTCGTGTCCGACTCTGTGCGACCCCAGAGACGGCAGCCCACCAGGCTCCTCCGTCCCTGGGATGCTCCAGGCAAGAACACTGAAGTGGGTTGCCATTTCCTTCTCCAGTGCATGAAAGTGAAAAGTGAAAGTGAAGTTGCTGAGTCGTGTCCAACTCTCAGTGACTCCATGGACTGCAGCCTACCAGGCTCCTCCATCCGTGGGATTTTCCAGGCAAGAGTACTGGAGTGGGGTGCCATTGCCTACGTTTGTGTATACCACTTCTTCTTTATCCACTCATCTACTGATGGACACTTAGGCTGCTTCAATATCTTGTCTATGTAAATAATGTTGCAATGAACATTGATATACATATATCTTTTAGAATTAGCGTTTTCATTTTCTTTGGGTAAATACTCAGAAATATATCTATTGAAATGATAATAGGATTTTTATTCTTTGGTTTGTTAATATGATGTATCATACCGATCGATTTGTAGGTATTGAACCATCTTTGCATACCCAGGATATGTCTCTTTTGATCATGGCACTTTTTAAAATTAATTTTTATTGGAGGACAGTTGGTTTACAGTGTTGCATTGGTTTCTATTGCATGGCAAAGTGAATCAGTTGCATATACACCCTCTCTTTGTTTTGAAGTCATGGTGTATTTTTCTTAATATTACTTATTTGTCTATTCTAAAAGATAATACAAATGAATGTATGTACAAAGCAGATTCACAGCTATAGAAAAAAATGTGGTTACCACAGCGGAGAAGGAAGGGGGAATGAAAAATCAGGGTTATGGGACTAACAGATACAAACTACAGTGCATAAAGCAGATAAACAACATGATACAATTTATAGCACAGAAAAATTATAGCCATTATCTTGATGACTTATAGTGGAATATAATCTGCAAAAATACTGAATCTCTATGTTGTACACCTGAAATTAATATAATGTTGTAAATCAACTATACTTTAATTTCTCAAAAAATGGAAAATAGTAGAATTATAGAATTAACTATGTATGAAGTTCAATTTAAAACTCATTTTTAATATATTAGTGAATTTGAATTTTAATGTACTTTTGAGAAATTATGCATTTATGTTCATCAGTAATATCACCTGTGATTTTCTTTTTTGTGGTGTCTTTGGTTTTGGTAACAGGTGATGCTGCCCTTGGAGAATGAGTTTGGAAGCACTCTTTCTCCTTAATTTTTTTACAGTAGTTGAAGAATAGCTGTTAAGTGCTTTGAAATGTCTGATAGAATTCACCTGTGAAGCCATTTGGTCCTGGAATTTTGTTAGGAGTTTTAAATTTATCAATTCCACTGCATTACTGGTAATAACTGTTTCATATTTTCTATTTCATCCTGACCCAGTCTTGCAAGATTGTACGCATCTAGGAATTTATCCATTTCTTCTAGGCTGTCCATTTTATTGGTGTATAATTTTTTGTAGTGGTCTTTCATATCTTCTATATTTGTCTGGTGTCAGTTGTAATTTCTCCTCTTTTATTTCGGATTTTAGTTATTTGGATCCTTTTTTTTTTTTCTTGTTAAATCTGGCTAAAAGATTTATATTTTCTTTATTTTTTCAAAGAACCAGCCCTTCATTTTATTAGCCTATTATTTTTAAGTCTCTGTTTCACTTATTTTCGTATCTTTATTATTTATTTTCTTCTACTAACTGGGTTTTGTTTGTTGTTTTTTCTAGTTTCTTTAGGTATAAGATTAGATTGTTTGAGATTTTGTTTTGTTTTGTTTTCTGAGATAGACTTGTATCACTTTAAACTCCTCTCAGAACTGCTTTTACTATATTACATGGATTTTGGATCATTTTGTTTTTATTTTCATTTATCTGAAAGTGTCAATTTATTCTCTCTGTCTCTGCCCCCCTCAGTTGGATGTTGGTTGTACAGTAGCATGTTGCTTAGATCCGAATGTTTGTGTTTTTCAGTTTTTTATTATATTTACTTTCTAGTCTCCCACCATTGTGGAGGTTAAAGAAATGATATAATTTCTACGTTCTTAAATTTACTGAGACTTCTTTTGTGGCCTAGTATATGATCTATCCTGGAGAATTTTTTCTTTAATGAAGAGAATGTATAGTCGGCTGTTTTGAGTTGAAAGGCTGTTTGTATACCTGTTAATTTTATCTAGTCTAATGTGCCCATTAAGTCCCATGTTTTCCTATTGATTTTCTGTCTGCGTGATCTGTTCACTGATATAAGGGTATTTGGAATTAATATTGTATTACTACTAATTTCTCTCTTGATGTTTGTAAATATTGAGTTTACGTATTAAGACGCTCCTATGTTTGATGCGTATATATTTAAGATTGTTGTTTCCTCTTGCTGAATTATATCCTTTATCATTATGTAATGTATTCCACTGCCAACTTCAGCAAGCAGGAGGCTTTTCAGCATATGGAGTGGGTCAACATTATCTCTATCTATGTATATCTCACTTTGCTTTTAACAATCAAATTTTATTTTATTATTTTTTTTTATTTTTTTAATTTTAAAATCTTTAATTCTTACATGTGTAACAATCAAATTTTAATTTGACTTTGTCTTATTCTGCCCAAATAATTGAATTTAACTAAAGTTTCTCCTTAGATGCTTCCCATGTAACTTACTTTTGTGGTGGAACCCAGTCACATTTTTAGCTTTGTAAAACTGGATTGAATTGGGGGAAAATATTAAAATAGCTCACTGTTGAAATTATATTTGGTACAACCAATGGTTGAGAGAATTCATGAACAAAGAGCTAAATTAGAGCACCTTTTAGCTTTTTATCCATTAGTTTAGTCTTAGTGAGCCGTAACCACAGATTTGAACTGTTTGAAAGTGCTAGAAGTTCTTTAATGTGAGCAGAGCACCATTAATGTTAAAGTAAAATGTATTGACTACTGAAAATGTTCATTAAGGATCACATTGCGTTTCCTCCCTCCTCCCATTCCTAGTCCCTTTCATTCACTATAAACAGCCATTTATTTAATGCTGGCAATGTGACAAGATGATAGACTCTGGCAACAACAAGGCATATGTATCATGTACAAAGAAATACAGTTTCCTTGTTAGGGTGCTTACCTTTCTTTATACTTCATTCAAGGACCCTATTCCAATAGGTCCCAACAATGGTAGACAGTGGGAATGATTTCCTGATTATGCATATGTATGTACGTATTTATATGTTCATAGGTATGTATATACATTTGTATACATGTATATAACTGACTTATCTGATTCTATCAGAACACAGCAGTAAAGCTATGCATGTAAAAACAGGGCACAACCATTAGGAGAAGAAAGTATGCAAGTGACATAGTCTGTGACCAGAGAAGATGGAGCTGGCCTTGGGGGCAGCTGGGACTGGAGAAGAGACTGGATGTGAGAATACAATCTTGGCAAGACAAAAAATGACTTGATGAGATTTTCTTCATGAAATTCAAAGTACTATCTGGCTTCCCTGATGGAGAAGGTAATGGCAACCCACTCCAGCACTCTTGCCTGAAAAATCCCATGGTAGGCTGCAGTCCATGGGGTCAGGAAGAGTTGGACACGATTGAGCGACTTCCCTTTCACTTTTCACTTTCCTACATTGGAGAAGGAAATGACAACCCACTCCAGTGTTCTTGCCTGGAGAATCCCAGGGACGGGGGAGCCTGGTGGGCTGCCGTCTCTGGGGTCGCACAAAGTCGGACACTGAAGTGACTTAACAGCAACTGGTGGCTCAGATGGTAAAGCATCTGCCTGCAATGTGGGAGACCCAGGTTGGATCCCTGGGTCAGGAAGATCCCCTGGAGAAGGAAATAACAACCCACTCCAGTAGTCTTGCCTGAAAAATTCCATGGATGGAGGAGCCTGGTGGGCTTGGGGTTGCAAAGAGTCATACACGACTGAGCGACTTCACTTTTCAAAATAAAATTAGTGTTATTTTATTCTAAAGCACCGTTCTCCTATTTTCTTAACTTCTATAGCAATGAGAATAGTCCTGATAAGACAGCGTCTTACATAAAAGATAGCAAGGGCTAATGAAAGATATTTTGATCTTTAAAGTAAAAGTAGCCTCTGACATGAGACATAGTGGGGAAAAGAAAGGCTGGTTTCTGAGCTTCTTCTGAGCCCACAAAGAGTTTATGACACCACCTCTGACTAAAAACTCTTATGTATTTTTATTTTCTATTGAATAATGTAAGTGTTTCCTGGAATATAGCCCCAAGGTCACTGTAACTATGTTAACATCTTTCTAGGAGGACACAGTCTGGACCCAAGTAGTTTTCATGTGTAATCTATGCACGTGAATCTGGTATGAATCAAAAGTCATTGGTAATTTAATTAAAAATAAATAGTCTCATTTGTGCTGACTCTTCAGTGTGGTGAGGATTAATTTTTCCTTCTGGCAGAGTTGGTGAGGAAGGAGGAGTGGTATTGATTGAATGGATGAGAAGAGGATCCCCTATGGCCTGCATGCTAAGTCACTTCAGTTGTGTCTGACTCTGCGTGACCCTATGGACTGTAGCCTGCCAGGCTCCCCTGTCCATGGATTCTCCAGGCAAAAATACTGGGGTGAGTTGCCACACCCTCCTCCAGGGGATCTTCCCAGGGATTGATCTCTGCATCTCTTATATCTCCTGCATCCGCAGGTGGGTTCTTTACCACTGGCACCACCTGGGATACCTTCAGTTCAGTTCAGTTTGGTCACTCAGTCATGTCCGACTCTTTGCGACCCCATGAATCGCAGCATGCTGGCCTCCCTGTCCATCACCAACTCCCGGAATTCACTCAGACTCACGCCCATCGAGTCAGTGACGCCATCCAGCCATCTCATCCTCTGTTGTCCCCTTCTCCTCCTGCCCCCAATCCCTCCCAGCATCAGAGTCTTTTCCAATGAGTCAACTCTTTGCATGAACTGCCCAAAGTACTGGAGTTTCAGCTTTATCATCAGTCCTTTCAAAGAAACCCCAGGGCTGATCTCCTTCAGAATGGACTGGTTGGATCTCCTTGTAGTCCAAAGGACTCTCGAGTCTTCTCCAATACCACAGTTCAAAAGCATCAATTCTTTGGTGCTCAGCCTTCTTCACAGTCCAACTCTCACATCCATACATGACCACAGGAAAAACCATAGCCTTGACTAGACGGACCTTAGTAGGCAAAGTATTGTCTCTGCTTTTGAATATGCTATCTAGGTTGGTCATAACTTTTCTTCCAAGGAGTAAGTGTCTTTCTTCAGTGATTTTGGAGCCCCCAAAATAAGGTCTGACACTCTTTCCCCCTCTATTTCCCATGAAGTGATGGGACCAGATGCCATGATCTTTGTTTTCTGAATGTTGAGATTTAAGCCAACTTTTTCACTCTCCTCTTTTACTTTCACCTTGGTCCTTAACAAATGCCAACTTTAGCATCCCCCTTAAGATGAAGGCCTCCCGCATACAGGACCAGGGGCTGGAATTTCAGATACTAAAATAATACATGATTCAGGAAGGATATGCACTGTCCTGGAGCCCCCTTTGGACTGACAAGGCTTCTTTCCCAGGCACAATCTACAAAATAATCTGTCATTAATAAAAAGATTTGGAGACCAGTCATAACAAGGCTAATGATACTCCTTACTGGTAAAGTTTTAATGAGTATTAGCAGGTAACGATGTAAGGCCCCCAGATGGATGCCTTCCAAATAGAAGATCTCCAACAAATGTTACCTGGATGAAAGTAAAAGAGGAAAGTGAAAAAGCTGGTTTAAAACTCAGTGTTCAGAAAACTAAGATCATGGCATCCAATCCCATCACTTCATGGCAAATAGATGGGGAAACAGTGGAAACAGTGGCTGACTTTATTCTTCTGGGCTCCAAAATCACTGCATATGGTGATTGCAGCCATGAAACTAAAACATGCTTACTCCTTGGAAGGAAAGTTATAACCAACCTAGATAGCATATTCAAAAGCAGAGACATTACTTTGCCAACAAAGGTCCATGTAGTCAAGGCTATGGTTTTTCCAGTGGTCATGTATGGATGTGAGAGTTGGACTGTGAAGAAAGCTGAGCACAGAAGAACTGTTGCTTTTGAACTGTGGTGTTAGAGAAGACTCTTGAGAGTCCCTTGGACTTCAAGGAGATCCAACCAGTCCATTCTAAAGGAGATCAGTCCTGGTGTTCATTGGAAGGACTGATGATGAAGCTGAAACTCCAATACTTGGGCCACCTGATGCGAAGAGCTGACTCATTTGAAAAGACCCTGATGCTGGGAAAGATTGAGGGCAGGAGAAGAAGGGGACGACAGAGCATAAGATGGTTGGATGGCATCACCAACTCAATGGACATAGGTTTGGGTGGACTCCAGGAGTTGGCGATGGACAGGGAGGCCTGGTGTGCTGTGGTTCATGGCATCGCAAAGAGTCGGACATGACTGAGTGTGTGAACTGAACTCAACTGAGAGTCATACAATGACATGCAGCAATCATGGTGATAATAATAACATGTGCTAGTACTTAGTAACAGTCATAGTAGTAGTTGAAGTGATAGAGCCTGAATTTTGTAATGCCAGATATATTATTTATTTACTTGCTAAATTGATAGTGCTATGGGATAAGTTAGGAGCTTGAGATTAACAGATATACACTACTATATATAAAATTGATAACCCAAACAAGGATCTACTATATAGAATAGAGAACCATATTTAACTTGAATGATGCTAAAGCTGAAACTCCAATACTTTGGCCACCTCATGCGAAGAGTTGACTCATTGGAAAAGACTCTGATGCTGGGAGGGATTGAGGGCAGGAGGAGAAGGGGACAACAGAGAATGAGATGGTTGGATGGCATTGCTGACTTGATTGCGTGAGTGTGAGTGAACTCTGGGAGTTGGTGATGGACAGGGAGGCCTGGCGTGCTGCGATTCATGGGATTGCAAAGAGTCAGACACGACTGAGCGACTGAACTGAACTGAACTGAACTGAATAACCTGTAAGGGGAAAGAATCTGAAAAAGAATAGGTTTGTATATAACTAAAAATCTTTTCTGTACACCTGACACTAACACAGTATTGTAAATCAACTACACTCGAATTTTTAAAAAAGACCAAAAAATGAAATAAAGTCTTAAAAAATGTAATACATAGGCCATAAATCTATTTGTTTAGAACAACTTAAGTTGTTTTAAGTGGTTTCTTAACTAGATTAATTCAATATCTAGCTCAGTCAAATGGGCACTTTGAACAAAAGAGAATTCCCCAATTGCACAATGATTCTTGGCTTCCTTCCTACCAGCTGTGAGACTGATAACCGTAAATAACTCCCACTGGAGCAGCAGTAAATCAAAGGCCTTCTTTTGGAACACACCCTCCCAACACTCCCTCCCCCCCAGCACACGTGTCATGCACAGCCAACTCTGCCCACTAGATGGGCAAACCTCTTAGCAGGAGGACTTTCTTGTCTAGGGCCTCCACCTACATCCCTCCTCTTTTGCAGAGGACAGCATCCCACAATCCAAGACTTTTCTGGGTGCACCACAGTCCTTCCATTCCAATCCTGTTTGTTTCATAGCCTTCAGCTCTAAAGAGAGTACCCTCCACTCTGAGTGGGACACTGGTGTCCCAAGTCCCCCTCAGCCTTCCTGGACTGCAATCTGCAGCCCTTCCCTTTCACTCCAGGACTTTCCCACTAATCCGCCCCACCCCACCCCCCACCCTGGCTTTCTCAGCTTCCCTTGCTTGTTCCCTCTGCCTCACAACTCTCCTACTCACCATGGTGTCATCCCATCAGCTTCCACCCAGCTGCAGTCCTGCCCTGCCCCACCCATGCACCTGCACAGGAAGCAGAAAGGCATGGAAACAATGCGGGCTAGGGAGACTGGGAGGCCTGAATTGAGCCCTAACTCTGCCCCTTTAAAGCTAAGTCACCTTAGGCGCCTGTTAAGTGTGTAGCATTAGGTGGGTACACGAAGTGAATGAAGTGTTGTCCAGGAAAGTGAGGGCACAGCATTCAGCACAGAATATGTTCATTTCCTTTCCATTCTGACATAGACATAGTCCAAATCTCCATTTAGTCTCAAAGCATTCTCAAACATTGTCTTTTTAAAAATTATTTTTTATTGGATTATGGTAGCTTTACAATGTTGTATTAGTTTCTACTGTACAACAAAATGAATCAGCAATGCATATACATATGTGCCCTCCCTTTTGGACTTCAGTGCATTAAGTAGAGTTCCCTGTGCTGCATGAATTATTCTCATTCAGTTCAGTTCCGTCGCTTAGTTGCGCCCGACTCTTTGTGATCCCATTAACTACAGCATGCCAGGCCTCCCTGTCCATCATCAACTCCCAGAGTTCACCCAAACCCATGTCCATTGAGTCGGTGATGGCATCCAACCATCTCATCCTCTGTCGTCCCCTTCTCCTCCTTCCCTCAATCTTTCCCTGCATCAGGGTCTCTTCGAATGACTCTGCTCTTCGCATCAGGTGGCCCAAGTATTGGAGTTTCAGCTTCAACATCAGTGCTTCCAATGCACACAGAGGACTGATCTCCTTTAGGATGGATTAGTTATCTATTTTACATATAGTTCAATTCTGTATATGTGTCAACACCAATCTACCAATTTCTCTCACTCCCTCTTCCGCCTTGATATCTGTATCTTTGTTCTCTACGTCTGTGTCTCTATTTCTGCTTTCCAATATCTAGATTCTTAAATGTCCATCAACAGAGGAATGGATAAAGAAGATGTGGAAGATAAACACAATGGAATGTTACTCAGCCATAAAAAGTGATGAAATTGGCTCATTTGTAAAGATGTGGGTAGATCTCAGTTCAGTTCAGTCACTCAGTCATGCCTGACTCTTTGCAACCCCATGAATTGCAGCACACCAGGCCTCCCTGTCATCACCAACTCCCACAGTTCACCCAAACCCATGTCCATCGAGTCAGTGATGCCATCCAGCCATCTCATCCTCTGTCGTCCCCTTCTGCTCCTGCCCCCACTCCCTCGCAGCATCAGAGTCTTTTCCAGTGAGTCAACTCTTCATATGAGGTGGCCAAAGTATTGGAGTTTCAGCTTTAGAATCAGTCCTTCCAAAGAAGACCCAGGACTGATCTCCTTTAGAATGGACTGGTTGGATCTCCTTGCAGTCCAAGGGACTCTCAAGAGTCTTCTCCAACACCACAGTTCAAAAGTATCAATTCTTCATTGCTCAGCTTTCTTCACAGTCCAACTTTCACATCCATACATGACCATGGGAAAAACCATACCCTTGACTAGACGGACCTTTGTTGGCAAAGTAATGTCTTTGCTTTTGAATATGCTGTTTAAGTTGGTCATAACTTTCCTTCCAAAGAGTAAGAGTCTTTTTTTATTTTATGGCTGCAATCACCATCTACAGTGATTTTTGAGCCCCCCATAATAAATTCTGACACTGTTTCCACTGTTTCCTGTGGGTAGATCTAGGTGTCGGTAAAGCAAGAGAGTTCCAAAAAAACATCTATTTCTGCTTTATTGACTATGCCAAAGACGTTGACTGTGTGGATCACAATCAACTGTGGAAAATTCTGAAAGAGATGGGAATACCAGACCACCTGACCTGCCTCTTGAGAAATCTGTATGCAGGTCAAAAAGCAACAGTTAGAACTGGACATGGAACAACAGATTGGTTCCAAATAGGAAAAGGAGTACGTCAAGGCTGTATATTGTCACCCTGCTTATTTAACTTATGTGCAGAGTACATTATGAGAAATGCTGGGCTGGGTGAAGCACAAGATGGAATTAAGATTGCCAGGAGAAATATCAATAACCTCAGATATGCAGATGATACCACCCTTATGGCAGAAAGTGAAAAGGAACTAAAGAGCCTCCTGATGAAAGTGAAAGAGGAGAGTGAAAAAATTGGCTTAAAGCTCAACATTCAGAAAACGAAGATCATGGCATCTGGTCCCATCACTTCATGGCAAATAGATGGGGAAACAGTGGTTGACTTTTGCGGGGGGGTGGGGGGAGGAGGCTCCAAAATCACTGCAGATGGTGATTGCAGCCATGAAACTACAAGATGCTTACTCCTTGGAAGGAAAGTTATGACCAACCTAGATAGCATATTCAAAAGCAGAGACATTACTTTGCCAACAAAGGTCCATCTAGTCAAGGCTATGGTTTTTCCAGTGGTCATGTATGGATGTGAGAGTTGGACTGTGAAGAAAGCTGAGTGCCGAAGAATTGATGCTTTCGAACTGTGGTGTTGGAGAAGACTCTTGAGAGTCCCTTGGACTGCAAGGAGATCCAACCAGTCCATCCTAAAGGAAATCAGTCCTGAATATTCATTGGAAGGACTGATGCTGAAGCTGAAACTCCAAAACTTTGGCCACCTGATATGAAGAGCTGACTCATTTGGAAAGACTCTGATGCTGGGAAAGATTGAAGGTGGGAGGAGAAGGGGCGACAGAGAATGAGATGGCTGGATGGCATCACCAACTCAATGGACATGAGTTTGAGTAAACTCTGGGAGTTGGTGATGGACAGGGAGGCTGATGTGTTGCAGTCCATGGGGTCGCAAAGAGTCGAACACGACTGAGCAACTGAACTGAACTGAGTAAGTCTGAAGAATATCATACAGAGTGAAGTAAGTCAGAAAGAGAAAAACAAATATTGTATATTAACACATATATATAGAACCAACATTGTCTTTCTACCTCTTTAGCTCCATTCATAAGCTTCTAACAACTTCCTGCTGTTATTTTATTCTCTAAACAGTTAGATTTGGGTCATATATGTAATTAATGTTTTCTTTGTCGAGTTTTATTTCTTTGTCATCCAGTTTATTATATGAACTCCATAGACATTTGTATTTACTTGTTCAGTAGATAAAAATGGTTTATTTATTCAGTTTTTACTCCATGCAAAATACTGTGGGAGACAAAAGGTGACTAAAATATAAACTAATCCTGTCTTCAAGGAGCTGTTAGTTTGGAAGTATAGATCAACATGTACACAGTTGTTGGCGTTACCTACAAGGATCAGTCCCAGCTGAGTGTCCTAGGGATTCAGAAGAGGGTGACATTGTTTTTTCAGGTAATAAGAAAGAGACTTCAGAGACAAGCTAATAGAAGCATGGATACAGAAGATTAAGTAGGCAGGCATATCAGAACTATAGTTGGATTTTTTTTTAAGTCACTATCATAATTCAACATGAGATGTGTTCAGGGAATAATTAGGGGGCTTTTATGGGCAGAATATAGGATCTGCCTGTGAAAGCAGTGGGAAATGCATCTGGAAGGATGGTCTCAGGGTAGGGTGCTGAGAGCTTTGAGTGCCAGCAGGAGGAGAATGAGTCATTTTCTGTAGTTGAGTAAAGGGATTATATAATGATATGATGAGATTTTTCTTTATGACAATCTGCCTTTAAAGGACAAGATTCGATCTGGGGGCTTCCCAGGTAGCTTAGTGGTAAAGAATCCATCTGCCAATGAAAGAAATGAGGATTCAGTCCCAGGGTCAGGAATCATTTCCTGGAAGAGGAAATGATAACCCACTCCAGTATTTTGCCTGGAAAATACCATGGACAGAGGAACCTGGCGGGCTACAGTACTGCTGCTGCTGCTAAGTCGCTTCAGTCGTGTCCGACTCTATGCAACCCCATAGACAGAAGCCCACCAGGCTCCCTCGTCCCTGGGATTCCCCAGGCAAGAACACTGAGGTGGATTGCCATTTCCTTCTCCAATGCAGGAAAGTGAAAAGTGAAAGTGAAGTCGCTCAGTCGTGTCTGACTCTTAGTGACCCCATGGACTACAGCCTACCAGGCTCCTCTATCTATGGGATTTTCCAGGCAAGAGTAGTGGAGTGGGGTGCCATTGCCTTCTCCAGGGCTACAGTACATGGGGTCACAAAAGAGTCAGACATGACTGAGAAACTGAGTATATATAATATATAATTATATATATAATTCAATTCAATACTTATATATAATATATTATATATATATATACACACACACACACACACACACACATATATATATATATATATATATACAGACAGACAGGGTAGGAAAGGAAAGTCCCAAGAGGACTGGAAATTATTTGGAAGACTATGAAAACAGTGTAGGATTGAGGCAACTGGAACTGAACCAAGACACTAGCAGGAAAATGGAAAGGAGGTAAATGGATGGATAATTTCAAACATCAGTGAGAATGAACCAATGGCTGGCAACTGATTCATTTTGTAAAGTGTGTGTTTGCATCATCCATTCAAGGGCACCCATTAACTCCAGCAAAAGTCCCTTCTCTAGGCTGTTATTACTGATGAGGCCTCAACAAGTCATCCCCTTCTGTCTCCACAAATGTAATTACATGCAATGAAAATTGATGTAACATGGTTAGCCCACAGCGTATGGGTTATTCCACTGCCACTAGCATGACATCAGACTTCTCTGAATTTGATTATGATAGTTTGGAACTCCCCGCAGAGGAATCATGTTAAATGCCCTGTACCCTGACATTGTTCCTTTGAGCCAGCAGCCCAGAGCCTGATGTGTGCTGTCAAAAGAAAGGGTTTGAGCTGATGGGCATATTTATTTCATTTCCACATTTCATTTCATGCTGCTGAGTGTGTGTATGTGTGTGTATGTATGGGTGTACATACAATCATCCCCAAAGAAAGCTCAGTTGCTTTTCCCAGATGCAGCATAGAGTCTGTATTCAATCTGGGGCTCTCAGGCACTGGTTCCATGGTAACCTGCAGTAGAAAGCAGCCCCTTCTCACTGAGTTCCTTCCTTGAGGTGCAAGATCATTTGTGGGTTAATACTGGGAAGGAGGCATAGAAAATGGGGCAACAAAAGAAAAAAGGAAGAGGATAGAGTTGAGAAAGTAGCATTGACATATATATGTTGCTGCTGCTGCCAAGTCACTGCAGTCGTGTCCGACTCTGTGTGACCCCATAGACAGCAGTGCACCAGGCTCCTCTGTCCCTGGGATTCTCCAGGCAAGAACACTGGAGCGGGTTGCCATTTCCATCTCCAATGCATGAAAATAAAAAGTGAAAGTGAAGTCGCTCAGTCATGTCCAACTCTTCGAGACTCCATGAACTGCAGCCTACCAGGCTCCTCTGTCCATGGGATTTTCCAGGCAAGAGTACTGGAGTGGGGTGCCATTGACACTACCACGTGTGAAGTAGATGGCTAGTGGGAAGCTTCTGTATAGTGCAGGGAGCCCAGCCTGGTGCTCTGTGATGACCTAGAGGGGTGAGATAGTAGGGGGAGCGAGGGAGGCTTGAGAGGGAGGGGATACATTTATGCATACATATAATTATGACGGAGTCACATTTGGATTCACATTGTTGTTCAAAGGCAGAAACCAACACAACACTGTAAAGCAATTTTGCTCCAATTAAGGAAAAAAAAAAGAAAGTTAAGGGGGGTTTGAGCAGGAAGGATGGAAGTAGGGTGAGATACAGCAGAGAAGGGAAAGGGTGGAAAATGCCTGCTTGACCAATAGGAGAACTGACCCTAACTTTGGAGCTGAGAGAACCTGCTGAGGGATAGGACAACTAAGACAAATGCAGGGGGCCATTTTCTACCACCTCTGCTCACTTGATCTCATTCCTTGGTTTTTATTATTATTTCTCCTCCACGATTGCTCTGATCCTTTCTTATTCCTCCCTCTTTTACCCTTACCCTTCTCTGCTCTTCCTCTTTACCTAGATTTGGGGACACTGAGCCAATGAATGTGATCAGAGAGTACAGATATCAACACTCACACCTACCCCACACCAATACATTTTCCTACCCTATGGACACCAACTAGGTGTCCCTTAATTTAATGCAGTTTTGACACTAATTACCAGAGTTTGCACCCGATTCCACAGGTTGCAAGGCTCAGCCCCACAATACTGGCCTCATTTCAGATGGCAGTCACAAGTAATGGGTCCCTAGGCTACTTACACTTCTGTCTGACTTGGCTGCAAGGTCATAATTTCCCATAACCCTCCACCTTGGGTCTGATAATTTCCTAGAATGACTCAAAAAACTCAGGGAAACATTTACATGTGTTTCCTGGTTTATTACAAGGGGCATGATAAAGGATGGATTTCCCTGGTGGCTCAGCGGTAAAGAATCCGCCTGCAAAGCAGGAGATGTGGGTTCAATCCCTGGGTCAGGAAGATCCCCTGGAGAAAGAGATGGCAACCCACTCCAGTATTCTTACCTGGAAAATCCGATGGACTAAGGAGCCTGGTGAGCTACTGTTCATGGGGTTGCAAAACAGTCAGACATGCTTAGTGATTGAACAGCAGCAGCAACATGACAATGGATGAAGAGACACATAAGGTGAGGCCTGGGGGCCCAAGGACAGGAACTTCTGTTCCCATGGAGTTGGGGTACACCGCCTTCCCAACACACAGTTGTGTTCACCAACCCAGAAGCTCTCTAAACCCCATACTTTACAGGTTTCTATGGAGGCTTCACGAGGTATGTATGGTCTATTAATTCATTTCCCATTCCCTCTTCTCTCTAGAGGATGGGGTGGGGGTGGTAGGCAGAATGGAAAATTCCAAGCTTCTCATCATGACTTGGTCTTTCTAGCAATGAGTACCCATCCAGGATCCCACAAAGAGTTGCTTTATTGGAACAAATGGTGCTCCTATCATTCAGAAATTCCAGGGGGTTTAGGAGCTCTGTGTCAGATGTTGCTAACACCCCCATCACTCAGGAAATCACAAAGGTATTCAGAACTCTACGTTAGCAATGAGGGTCAAGAACCAAATATTAGGACAAAAGATGTAGTCACATGTTCACTCAGGAAATGACAAGGGTTTTAGAAGTTCTGTGTCAGGAATTAGGATGAAGACTAAATATACATATCTTATTACATCTCAGGAAAAGTCCAAGCAATGGAAATGGAAAGAGTACGTTAGAGTAGGAGTTGGCAACTTTTTTCTGCAAAAGGCCAAGTAGTAAATATTTTAGACTTCGTGGACCATTTGATGTCCGTAATAATGATTCATCTCTGCCACTGTAGCTTGGAGGCAGCCAGAGACAACACATGAACAAATGGGCATGGCTGTGTCCCAATAAAACTTTATTTAGAAATGTAGCCTGCAGATTGTATTTGGCCCAGGGCCGTTGTTTGCTGACCCCTGAGTTAGAAGAAAGCTTCAGAAATAAAATTGTAAAAATTTACAGGTTCTGCCCTATGCATCAGAAAATGGCAGTGCAGTTCTTAGAATTCTTTTCTCAACTAGGATGAGAGATCACGCTGTTTTCTCACCTGCAACTCCCCACTGCAGAGCTAAAGAAACACTCCCAAATGTCATTATCACAGGTCTTTGAAACAGTAAAAAAAAGTGGACTGAGAATTGACTTATAAAGAGTCGAGCAGTTAACAAAACAATGGAAACAGCCACATGGTCTGCCTGCAGAAAAAACTAAACTCAAATGAAAAAGTCTGGGTTTAAGGAGTAGAAAGTTAAAGCAGCCACTTAGTGACTGGGCTTCTTCAAAGCATTTGGAATGAAATGTCCACTGAATCATGGTTTCTGAAAAATACATCTCAGACTGACTCTCCTAAATTCTCACACATTTCACAGGAAGGTATCTTGTGCGTACCTCCTTTCTAACTAGTCCCAGTTTTTCACTGCATCACCCACCCCATCCCTTTGCTAACCCCAGTCCTGGTCCTGGGATAGTTCAGTGTTTCTGGCATTTTCAGCACTGAGTGAGGCCAACCCCACCATTGATGGGAGAAAACTTCTGAGGCTATTGCTGTCCTGAGTGTAAAGTCTTGGAGAAACAAATAGGTGGTGGCTGATGGCACAGGCCCCTGACTCAGAAAGGCCCTGGTTTGGATCAGATGTGTATACATTTAGGGACGTTCCTTAACCCCTCTGATCTTTAGGTGCTTCATCTGTAAATTGAGAATTTATAAAGTATCTTCTTCCCATGATGTAAATATAAAGATTAAACGAGGTGATATCTGAAGAGAACTTAACACAGCATACATTAAATGCTCAATAAACATGAGTAAAATACATTGGGCTTCCCTGGTGGCTCAGTGGTAAAGAATCTGCCGGCCAATGAAGGAGTCATGGGTTCGATCCCTGATCCAGGAAGATCCCCTGGATAAGGAAATGGAAGCCCACTCCAGTATTCTTGCCTGGGAAATTCCATGGACAGAGGAGCCAGGCAGGCTACAGTCCATGAGGTCAACTGAACAACAGCAACAAAATCTGAACTACTTTCTACTACTTTGGGACATGCCTGGGTCAGGAAAGTAAATGAGATTTTCCCCCTTCAGAGATTATGAATGATTCCAAAGAGACATTGCTTAGCCCATTGGGTGAAATAGCAATGCCAGGAAAACACCTAACAGTATCCATCTGTGGCCAGGTGCTTTCCATGCCTTTCCTCATTTAATACTCATCAAAATCCTAGGGGAAAGGCCTTTTTAATCTCCATTTCTATTTATGGGAAACCAAGGCTGAGATATGTTGAGGGACATGCTACAGTGACATAACTCATCACCACTACCTTGGACCCAAACCCAGATGTTCACAGAATAAGTTTATTTTTTTTCCCTACCTCATTGAGCAACTGTAATTACTTATGTATCAAAGAATGCTCAAACTACTACACAATTGCATTCATCTCACACGCTAGTAAAGTAATGCTCAAAATTCTCCAAGCCAGGCTTCAGTAATATGTGAACCGTGAACTTCCAGATGTTCAAGCTGGTTTTTGATAAGGCAGAGGAACTAGAGATCAAAGTGCTGAAATCCGCTGGATCATCAAAAAAGCAAGAAAGTTCCAGAAAAACATCTATTTCTGCTTTATTGACTATGCCAAAGCCTTTGACTGTGTGGATCACAATAAACTGCGGAAAATTCTGAAAGAGATGGGAATACCAGACCACCTGACCTGCCTCTTGTGAAACCTATATGCAGGTCAGGAAGCAACTGTTCGAACTGGACATGGAACAACAGACTGGTTCCAAATAGGAAAAGGAGTATATTGTCACCTGCTGTCAAGGCTGTATATTGTCACCCTGCTTATTTAACTTTTATGCAGAGTACATCATGAGAAACACTGGGCTGGATGAAGCACAAGCTGGAATCAAGATTGCCAAGAGAAATATCAATAACCTCAGATATGCAGATGACATCACCCTTATGGCACAAAGTGAAGAGGAACTAAAAAGCTTCTTGATGAAAGCGAAAGAGGAGAATGAAAAAGTTGGCTTAAAGCTCAACATTCAGAAAATGAAGATCATGGCATCTGGTCCCATCACTTCATGGCAAATAGATGGGGAAACAGTGGAAAGTGTTAGACTTTATTTTGGGGGGCTCCAGAATCGCTGCAGATGGTGACTGCAGCCATGAAATTAAAAGACGCTTACTCCTTGGAAGGAAAGTTATGACCAACTTAGATAACATATTGAAAAGCAGAGACATTACTTTGTCAACAAATGTCCATCTAGTCAAGGCTATGGTTTTTCCAGTAGTCATGTATGGATGTGAGAGTTGGACTGTGAAGAAAGCTGAGCGCCGAAGAATTGATGCTTTTGAACTGTAGTGTTGAAGACTCTTGAGAGTCCCTTGGACTGCAAGGAGATCCAACCAGTCCATTCTAAAGGAGATCAGCCCTGGGTGTTCTTTGGAAGGAATGATGCTAAAGCTGAAACTCCAGTACTTTGGCCACCTCATGCGAAGAGTTGACTCATTGGAAAAGACCCTGATGCTGGGAGGAATTGGGGGCAGGAGGAGAAGGGGATGACGGAGGATGAGATGGCTGGATGGCATCACTGACTCGATGGTCATGAATTTGAGTGGACTCTGGGAGTTGGTGATGGACAGGGAGGCCTGGCGTGCTGTGATTCATGGGGTCGCAAAGAGTGGGACACAACTGAGCGACCGAAATGAACTGAACTGAACTGATGGCTTGTGTGTGCTCAGTCGTGTCCGATCCTTTGTCCATAGAATTTCCCAGGAAAGAACACTAGAGTGGGTTGTCATTTCCTTCTCCACGGGATCTTCCCAACACAGGGATCAAACCCATGTCTCCTGGACCAGCAGGCGGATTCATTACCACTAGTGCCGTATGGGAAGCCCATGGCTATGGCTTAGTACCACAGCTTCCTATTGATTTTAAGCCCTCCCTATACACTATAGAGTTTTAGATCTTGTAAACATCTCTTAATATCCAACACAGTGTCTTGTAAATGGTAGGGATTCTTATATTTTTTGAGTAAATGAGTCTATTTCCTACCCATTCCTTCTTAGACACAAGATCCCTTCCCAGCTGTGGGTTCCCTAAGAGGACAATGATAAGCTGAGGCATGGAATTCCAGCTTCTGTGAGTCTAGAGGTAGGGTGTGGGGGACCCTGCATGACTGGAACCCCGGGTCGTGAAGGTTGGAACCCAGGTCTGGACCTCTGTCTCTGTGTCTCCCCATGTTGGAGGAACAGTGTCCAACTACCCATCATCCTTTGCTCTCCCACCACTCTATTTATTGGGAGAAAGGCTTTCTGGAGTTGCCAGAAATCCTTTTGCTCTAATTTCTTGCCTGACATGAAGTGGGTGAATGGTTATCATTGAGGAAAAATAGAATTTGTAGCCAGGAGTGTCTGATGCACAGTTCTCCTGAGGGTCCCTGGTCAAATTTCTTGACTAGGTCATCAGACAGCATTTCGATGGCCTCTAAACTTTTTTGCACATTTACCCAGACCTCTGAACTCTTAGCTCTTCTCTCACTGCAACTTACCACAAGGAAAGAAATAGATGAGAGCAGACAGAAGACAGAATTTAAGACAGAATTTATTTTAAAGAATAAATTGGAATTAAATGGTAATGATTTCCCTAAGCAAAGGCTTCTTTTGTAAAACAAACTGTCTTTGGTTGCCTGACAAGAAAATCATGCCTTCATTTAACCCACTCTCCCCTCCTCATCCTTCGACTGGTCCCATAGGTTTACCTATAGCCCCCAAATGGCTGGGACAGAACTCTAAGGCCCAAAGATGAATGGACTTTAAAAGATTCCCCTTGAAGCTTACCTGAGGCTGTGGTGATGGCCCCTTCACAGTGAAGGAGATACATTGGGTATTTCCAGAGACTTTAAAGGCAGTGCCTTAAACCCTGAGTTTGTGACTAGGGCTTCTTTTACTTAGCATCTAAAACTGCAGGGTTCTCTGGGGTTTGCCCTGTATACAGGTGTGTCCACACAGGTGGGATAGGCAGAAAGCAACCTAGAGGTGCCGTAGGGGTGGTAAAGTGTCGAATTCCTGACAGGGCCCACTGTGAGCTGGTTTAGAGTCAACAGTCAGTGATGGAGTTCAAAGCTTCACTTCTGCATCAACACAGACCACTGGGAAAGCTCTCAGGGCAGCCACCATTTTAACAAGGGGAAGGTCAGGTTTGGGGGTTTGTTTTGTTTTTTTTAAAGCAATATTGAGGCTTGGGTTGGGTTGGAGGACAGCAACTGGAGAGGGTACTGGATGGAGTCAAGGGCAAAAGTAGGCAATTCATCTAGGTCTGGGGGAGGTTTTAATTTTCTCAGCGTGTAAACAATGCACAGAAAGCCCATTTCACCACAGTTTGCACTTTGCTGTTTGTTTGTTGATTTGTCAACTTTTGTGGGCGCTTGTGTGGACTGGGTTCTGATTGCTAGACCTTGTATAGGGAAAAAAACAGGGCTTCCCAGATGGCTCATTGGTAAAGAATATGTTTGCCAATACAGGAGACATGGGTTCGATCTCTGGGTCAGAAAGATACCCTGGAGAAGGAAATGGCTTGCCTGAAAAATCCTATGAACAGAAGAGCCTGGTGGACTACAGTCCATGGGGTCACAGAATCAGACATGACAGAGTAACGCACAAGCACGCTGTCCTCTCTGTATGAACACAGAGCCTTATACCTAAGTCTCAACTAACCCCCACTTCTGTGACCTACAGGAAGCCCCCACTGACCCTGACTGTGCTAATAAAGTGGGTGCTTGTGCTGGAAGTAATTAAATGCGATTGTCAGATCTCCAAGGGCTGAAACGCTATCTCTTGCCAGGGCAAGAGTAATAGCATAGTTCCTTTGTTGGGGACATAATGCAAGAAATGGGAGAGAAGAAAGCCCATTGTCAGCAGCACAGATCACTTGGCTGTACCTGGGATTTCATATAAGTGTATTTTGATGGCTCATTATGTTGGGAAGAATGTTTCCTTATCTTCAAGACTATTCAGCAGAACAGAGGAAATAATCCCAGTGTGACATTTATTTATCTTGATGTGGGGCCTTAATAGTCACAATGGAGCTCTGTGTGGACCAGAGTGTCATGCGCACACCAGTTTCTTTAGCAGTTCTCTGCTTTTACCTGGGCAACTTATGTAGGTGGATCTGGAACTGGTCAAAATGGTCATCTTACAGAAAGGCACACCTGAGGATCATCATCTAAGACTGATCCTTTTCAAAGGACTGAGGTTCTGAAAATAACATTTCAATCCCCCAATAAGAGATTTTTCCCACTTCCCATTTGAGATGGGATGGCAGGTAATGGGAAAGTAATTTCCACTGTTAAAGAAGTCTGGGAAACCCTAGGTGGAAGCAAGCAGCTGAGAATGCTTTACTCTAGGCCAGCTCAGAATTTTGATACGCTGATGAGCACTGTAATTCTGCAAGAAGGCAAGAGAATGCATTAGAGAGCCTTTCCCAAACTAGGCTCTTCTTAAGGATGAAGCCGTTTGCAGGATTAGTGTTCCATGGGATGGGACTTTAAGACGTGATGTTTATAGACTAACATTTCCCTCTGCCATTTGGCATTGGGCCGTGGGTCCTTTCCTAAAGGTTGGACTTTTATTTTGGCCACTTTTCTCTAAAAAATAGACTTTTAAGAATTTCTCTGCTGGTCCAGTGGTTAAGAATCCACCTTGCAAGGCAGATTTGATACCTGATCAGGGAACTAAGATCCCACATGCAGTGGAGCAGCTAAGCCCATGCGTCACTATGAAGACTCATGTTGAATGAAAGTTCCCCCCAGTGCAATGAAGATTCTGTGAGCCACAACTAGACCTGACACAGCCAAATAAACAAATATTTAAAAGAATAGATTTTAGAACTATTCAGACTTGATCAGATCAGTCATATTCCTAGGTCTTCAAAATAGTCTCAGTAACCATCCTGGTTAATGGCTGGAGATCAAAGGTGATTTGTATTGACCATAGGTCTCACCTGTCTCTTTCTATCATCCCCTCAAGCTCTCAGAGGACAAACCTGGCTTCATGGAGTACATGTCAGCATATCTGGACACTGGGATCTCGGTGATTCCCATCATCACCACTCCCAGGAGATGCTCTTTATTACACTGTGATGCTTTGATTTAGGAAGTTGACATGTTTGAGGAAAATGGTTTCCCCAGGAAACAGCTGGCCCCATTCTTTTTATTCTTTTCCAATTTTTTGTCTCTTAAATATTTCTACCTCTGCTGACCACTGTAATCCAAATAGCTTCTCTCATTTCTACTTGAAGATTTGGCTTGCAGCATACCAGTTGTAAAGTCTGAATGGGTTTTGCAGCTCAACCCTTATCATCATGGTTGAGGGCTGGCAAAGTCTACATACGGTTTCATTTGGATGATCCATGTATATCTGGCTTTTAGAATACCTGGCCAATACTACCTACAGGGAAGGCAGGGAGCATGAGGGATGATTAGGGTGCAGTGGCTCTGCCCCGGGTCTATGTTCCGGCGCTGTCAGTGATGTGGCTGCACTCCTGGGTCATGATCACTGCCAGCCCCTCACAATCACAAGGAAGCCTTTATTCAGCTCAGATCACCACTATCCAGGGAAAGCCAGCCCAACCTTCCATAGTCACTTTGAATAATGAAGGTCAAGCTCATCGCTTTCTAGGCCTTTCTATGTGACCCAGACAGGATTTCACAGACAGTCCTGTCCAGTTTTGAGTTTTTGGTGCTGAATCAAACCACTTCCCTCTCGCACTCTTCCCTCTGCCTCTCCTCCGTCAAATCTGTGTCACCAGTTTCTCAAATTCCATCTTAAAAAAAAAAAAATTTACAGTGGGTTCTGTTTTCTTGGTTGGACCCTGACTAATACAGGAACCCAGAAAGTAAGCTAGTTAGACTCAATATCTACCCGACGCTCTTCACCTTTCTCCTCTAAGAAGAGCTTTGTACAGAAAACGCAGGTAATGTCTGGATGGTGGCTGTGGTGTAGCCCACCATCAGTACAATAAAGTCAGCCACCTGGAAATAGAAAGGCCTGGCATCTATCTACTGTGAGTCCATTCCTTCTATAGATGGAATAATTCATCATCCATCCATCCATCATATTTTAGAGAACGCTTCTGCCTGCAGAAAACATTGCTAGAGATCCAATTAGGGTGAAGAAGGATGTGGGCTATGAAAAGCACAGAAGCGTCCTTCGAGCTTAACGTAAAAATTCTCCACACCAGCCATGTTGAGATATGAGGTCTGCAGAAGCAGAGTGTGGCGATCACGAGCTGGACCTCTCTGCTCCAATGCCCCCAGGCAATTGACTATAAGGCGTCAATAGCTCTGTTTGGAGGTTTGGTGGGTTGTTAAAAACATGCACTCCAGCACAAGATGAGGAAAAATAGCATTCTGTATTTTGTCTGCTGTCAAATTGTTTCCACTCTGTTATCAACTCAGACATAACCTCTTAAGTCCATCAGCCTTGACCTCTCAGGGCCTCAGCATAGAATGGGTGGGTGACAAGTCAACTGTGGTGCACAACAAGAAGATTTTCACAAATCCCTGTTTCTGAAAATGAAATAGTTGGGAGGGAAATGCATGCTGGCTTCCCTGGAAGTTCAGATGGAAAAGAATTTGCCTGCAATGCAGGAGACCTGGGTTTGATCCCTGGGTCAGGAAGATCCCTTGGGGAAAGGAATAGCTACCCACTCCAGTATTCTTGCCTGGAGAATTCTATGGACAGAGGAGCATAGTAGGTTACAGTCTATGGGGTCGCAAAGAGTCAGACATGACTGAGTGACTAACACTTGCCCACAGAACAAGAATCCTCTTCATTGATGACCTCATAGTTGCCCCCACAATGAAGACGGTGCCATGCCAGGAGCTCCACACACGTGGTCTGATTACGTCCTCACAACTACAAGATCAGCATTTGTTAATTCTGATTTTACAGATGAAGAGTCTAAACCCAAGTATATTTCTATAATCTGATCCAGAACATGAAACTCCGAAGTGGTGGAGCTGGGAGCCATGCCCATGCCCACGCCCACTTTCTAGCTCAGAGACTTCCCATGGCTCTTCCCCAGGCTACTTTTCAGTAACGTTTGAATTTTCATGTGCATATCCTGGGTTTCTAGGTCACATACCCACAGTGGGGCTGGAAGGCAAGCCAAGTGACTTTCATGGTGTCAGAGCCAAAAAGGATGAGGGAAGGGAAAATCAGTGCTGGAAAACAAATGCATTAGCAACAGCATGGGGACACGGGGCCCTCAGTAGCTTTGGAGCACCTGACTCAGCTCTTTCTTTTTTATGGGGACAATTGTGAGTTCAGGTCATGTGTAGGGGAGCAGTGGGAGATAGCAAAGGCCTATGTCCCATCTCAAAACTTTTCTGGAAGAGGGCTTCACATTACCAAGGAGCTGATGCTGCTGGAAAGCCAGTGTGATGGTGGAGGACATGGACTTGCCACACACCAGCCATGTAAAGTTAAGAGAGCTGCTTAAATTCTCTGAGCCTTAGTGCCATGTCTGTAAACAAGGCTACCAGAAATTCTTCCATTATAGATTTGTTGTGAGCATTAAAGGAGGGAATATTTGTAAAACAGTTAGTGCCTTCACAGTGATGCTATTTAAGGGTTGCTGCTATTTTTATCATTATTTTTTCTTATGTTCTCAGGTGGCCAGAGAGCACAAATGCCCTCCGTTGTGGATACAATGGAGCTCCTTCAAAAATGCCAATGACTCAACAGTGATTGATATGGCCAAGGCATGCTTGACCCCTGGACCCTGCTGCAGATTTCAAGTAATAGCAACCCTGAGAAAGAAAGTATCCCCAAAACTCTTATCTGGTGACCAGGATAGTCTTTAGGCCCAACATCACTTTGGGGGCCTGGATGTGCTTAGAGGAACTTCTGACTTTGAACTCTAAAGTGATGGCCATATATTCTTCTTGAGGTCTTACGGTGCAGGTGAGTTTGACACACACCTCACAGTTGTGCAAATCCAGTGGAGATAGGTAAACTGGCTCTGGAAAAGAGGTTAGAGACAGGGGTGAGGGCAGGCATGCCACACACACACAGACACGCACGTGCATGCCCGCACCCCTCCTGTCTCTCTGCGGCTCACTCATGTCCGCTGAAGACGGTCACCTTCATCCTTTTCGGTGACTTGCCCTCTTTGTACAACGTGCATCTGAATCCAGATCTTTCACTGCTTTGACTTACCTCTCGCTCTGCGTTTCTTTAACTAGAGATGAGAATCAGCTCGAGACAGCATTTTGGCAGGGGGAAGAAAAGGAACATGAATGAGAAAATGTCTTGAGACAAAATCTATTTCTCTGCATCTTTAGGGGCTTTGGAGCTTCAATTTCAGGTTGACATTCTCAACTGTATCTATGAGAACACCAGCGAGGAAACAGGATGATCCTGCATTGCTGAAGCCCTTTCACAAGACAGCTGAGGAGACCATTTATCATATTTATCTATTGCGATGCGGCAGCTGATGGCCGGGCCTGTGTTGGGCTCACTCTCTGCTCCAGTCAGTACTTGGCTCTGGTTTAGAGGCCTCTGCCTCACTGACCTATACCCCCAGCTCCTCCTCTGTCCCGGGGGCTCCAGCTGGTGTCAGGTGACCACCCCTCTGAGACTCAGCAACCGTGATGATGGATGATGAGCAGTCTGCAGCTGGGCAGCGGTTAGATGACATCACCCAGTTTCATCCACTGTTTCCCCAAAAGGAAGTGGGTCAAGAGTATCGCAGCAGAAAGGTCATGGGTGGCTCAGTCCTAGGCTGAGGCCCTTGAAGTGGAAAGGATGACCTATGGGCAGGACTAAGACCCCATCACAGGCCACAGCCAAGAGTCTGAGCCCTCCTATAAACCAAGGCCAGCAGGAGCTCCCATGCCAGCCTCTGTTGCCTCATCTGTAAAATGGACACAGGAACATCTGGAAACAGCATTAGTCTTTCTACCTGCAGAGTGAATCTGCAAAGAGGCTAAAGTTTAGAACAAATTCAGGCTATCGGATTGCATGAGTCTTGGAAATTCCACCCTCATGAGTATCATCTTTGGCTTCGGCAGTGGGGAGCCTGCCTAGTTATAGTCTTTTTCAGAACTCACACAAAAAGCCTGGCTCATTTACTCACAGCAAGACAAAGTGACAGAGATGGGTAGAGTTTGCAATGAATTGATCACCAGCATGTGGCAGGGAGGGGGAGAGGGGTGGGGTGTGGATCTTTCAGGAAGTGATGGGGGTTCAGTGGGTGGGTGGGGCACCTCTTCAGGGAAACTAGAGGAGCCGGTGTATTTGTTTTTGACTGCTGAGTAGCAAGTAACCCCCAGACTTAGGTTTAAAACAAAATTATCACCTATTCTCTTTCATGGTTCCTGTTGATCAGGAGATTCAAGAGCAGCTTGGCTGGTAGTTCTGGCTAAAGGTCTGTCATGAGGGCAAGGTCATTACCAAAGCTGTCATTTAAAGGCTTGTCCAGACCTCTGGGCCCTGCTTCCAAGATGCTCCGCTCGCTGCCCACAAACTGGTGCTGGCTCTTAGTGGAAAGCTCTGGTTTCCCTCCATGTGGTCCCTTGCAAGGGGTGCTCTTGAGTGCGTTCTGGGCAAAGCAGTGAGCTTCCCAGCTTAGTGCTAGATCTAAGAATAAAAGGCAAGAGTCTCAGAAGTCACACCCACTCTTACTTCAGCTTCAGTCTGTGGTCATTCCTGACTCACTGGGGGAAAACTCATGAGGGTGTGAAGGGCAGGGAGGGAGGGGGCATCCATGGGGACCATCTTGGAAGCTGGCTACCCCAGCTGGGGGAAGTGCTATTTGGAAAGCCAACTAAATTGGACTTGAAAATGAGTGTGGAGGGGGAAGGACAGAGAGGAGCAGACAGATACCAGAACAGGAACTTGGGGACCAGAGCCCAAGCCTCAGGCCAGCCTGTTCAGACTGGAAAGCCTACAATGAATCCATGCAGAGCAGACGCATTTCCGTAGGGAGGCTGCAAACAAGGGGCTGACTCAGGTCACAGCACGGGCTGGATCCAGGTTAGGCTGCCTGTGAGGGGATTTGTGAACCAGACAGAGTCCTTTGTTCATCTCTGGACCTGGCTTGTCTAGCAGGACTGGAGGCAGAGCCCCCTGGGTGAGGTGGAAACTGCCCAAGAGCCTCCCTCCTCAAGGCAGGATGGGTCTTGGGAGCAGAATGGATAACTGTGCAGGGAGAATGGTGAACGCAGAGGCTGGGAGGCGGCAGAGATGCTGGTGCTGTCTGTCCAGTGGCTGGGCGCTGAGCTACGCCTTGTGTCCCGAGGATGGACAGGATTTCCTGTGACTGGCTTTGGTTTTCAACGGTGTGAACAGACGCTGTGAAAGAGAGAGAGCTCAGAAGGTTTGAAAGCAAACGTGGACCCAGCAACCCAATGGACCTTTTTATGTGCCTCTCCACCTCAGCACATGCAATTAGTCACAAAATAGTCCCCCTTACATTTCTACCCAGGCAGATGACACCACCCTAATGGCAGAAAGCCAAGAGGAACTGAAGATCCTCTTGATTAAGTTGAAAGAGGAGAGTGAAAAAGCTGGCTGAAAACTCAACATCACATCACTTCATGGCAAATAGATGGGGAAACAATGGAAACAGTGACAGACTTTATTTTCTTGGGCTCCCAAAACCCTGCAGATGGTGACTGAAACCATGAAATTAGAAGATGCTTGCTCCTTGGAAGAAAAGCTATGACCAACTTAGCATATTAAAAAGCAGAGACATTACTTTACTGACAAAGGTCTGTCTAGTCAAAGCTTATGGTTTTTCCAGTAGTTGTGTATGGATGTGGGAGTTGGATCACAAAGAAGGCTGAGTGCCAAAGAATTGATGCCTTTGAGCCACGGTGTTGGAGAAGACTCTTGAGAGTCCCTTGGACTGCAAGAAGATCAAACCAGTGAATCCTAAAGTAAATCAATCATGAATATTTATTGGAAGGACTGATGTTGAAGTTGAAAATCCCATACTTTGGCCACCTGATGTGAAAAGCTGACTCATTGGAAAAGACCCTGATGTTGTGAAAGATTGAGGGCAGGAGGAGAAAGGGGTGACAGAGGATGACATGGTTGGATAGCATCGCCCATTCAATGGACGTGCATTTGAGCAAGCTCTGACAGTTGGTGATGGACAGGGAGGGCTGGTGTGCTATAGTCCATGGGGTTGCAGACAGTCAGACATGACTTAACAAAGGAACAACAATAGCATTTCTACCCAAATCTCAACTTTGCAAAATCCTTTCAACATTACCTCCTTTGGTTCTAAGTTGTTGTTGTTCAGTCAGTCAGTCATGTCTGAATCTTTGCCATCCCTTGGGCTGAAGCATGCCAGGCTTCCCTGTCCTTCACCATCTCTCAGAGTTTGCTCAAACTCATGTCCATTGAGTCAGTGATGCCATCCAACCATCTCATCCTCTGATACCTCCTTCTCCTCTTCCCCTCAATCTTTCCCAGCATCAGGGTCTTTTCTAGTGAGTCAGCTCTACACATTGGGTGACCACAGTACTGGAGCTTCAGCTTCAGCATAAGTACTTCCAGTGAATAGTCAAGGTGCTCAAAGCACAAGTCAAAGCTCAAGGGGAGTTGCCATCACTGACATCATGAAAGATATGAGAAAACAGAGGCAACCAGAGGCAAGAAGCTGTGACCAAACTCACCTGGGTGAGGTTAATGCTCTGACCTTGGTGCACCCCTGAACATGGCATCAGCAGAGCAACAACACAGATGAAATGCTGTATACCACAGATTCCTGGGTAAAAGGATGAATCTGGGACCCCCAAACAATGAGGAATGACCCCAACACTTGCAACAAGCCATGGGACTCCCAACCCTGCTGGTACACATTTTTACAATTTTTTTTTTTTAAAGATGTACATCTGCATCCTTCTCTTGGTATGAATCCTAGACACAAGCTCACTCCGCTCCTGGTTTTGAGCATGACAAATCTCTAGTAGGTTTCCTTTAAGTTTCCTAAATTGATGATTCCCATACTATCAACTTACTTGCCTACCATCTGCATTTGACCTTTCCAGCAGTCACAAAAGCAGAGTGGGAAATTCACTGGGCCTTAGGTGTCTTGAGGCTTCCCTCAGCGGTAAAGAATTTACCTGAGATGCAGGAGATTCAGTTTCAATCCCTGGGTCAGGAAGATCCTCTGGAGGAGGAAATGGCAACCCACTGCATTATTCTTGCCTGGAAAATCCCATGGACAGAGAGTCTTTCAGGGTACAGTCGAGAGGGTTGCAAACAGTCAGGCATGACTGAGCGAATGAGCACTCAGGCACGCTAGGTGTCTTATGAGCCAAGGTCCTTTCCAGCCTTAGATGATGAATGAACCAGGTCATCAGCACAGCAGGTACTCTGGTTAGTGTTCAGCGAAGGCAGACATGTTTGTAGGAGTGCATCCATTTCAAGGGGACCTTGCCAAGCAAGCACTATCTGCCTTCTTTGTGAAAGTAAGGTTTGTAAGTAAACAGGAGAGGTGAGTGCTGTCAGGTTGGACTGCTCCCCCCCTCAACTCCTGCATGGGGGATGGAGAGTGGTAATTCTCTGGTGCTTCCTCTCCATGCAGTAATCTTAGGCTCCCTGGCTTCTTGGCTGTAGGGGAAATCATGTACTGGGGTGATGGGAAATATCTCAGTTCAGTCACTCAGATGCCATCCAACCATCTCATCCTCTGTCATCCCCTTCTCCTCCCACCTTCAATCTTTCCCAGCATCAGGGTCTTTTCCAATGAGTCAGCTCTTCACATCAGATGGCCAAAGTATTAGAGTTTCAGCCTCCTAGCCTTCTTGGAATGCCTGCTCCATCCAGATGTCAAGCTTTTGTCCCTTGCAGAACACATCTGTGCGGCAGGCTCTCTTAGCAACATGAACAGATGAAGAGACACAGTCTCCTGGAGGCAAAATCACTTCCCCAGGATCCCACCATTCACCAGTTTCTAGAGCTGGGGTTTGAATGTAAGTGTCATGGTTCCTATTGTTCATAATTTCTCTGACCACGTTATCACCCTGGGAAGGAGATATGAAGTCTTCCAATGAAATAGTTTTCCCCTTGTAGAAATTAATACAACAATGTAGCAATAAAATGTTCTAGAAAGATGATTTTGTCCCTCCAAGTTGCCCTGATATGCAGGGCTAGGAGAGGGGTGGGTTTCCTAGAGGTGGTGGCCAGGCAGCAAGAAGGGACCATGTTTGCTTAAAGCGCTGCTGGCACCTCAGGGTGGTCTAGCACGTCTCGGGGAGGGGTCTGAGAGTCAGCCTCTTGTGGTGCGGGCAAATTTTTTTAAATTATAAAAATGTCTGAAGGTC
This sequence comes from Capra hircus, assembly GCF_001704415.2. Taxonomy (NCBI): domain Eukaryota; kingdom Metazoa; phylum Chordata; class Mammalia; order Artiodactyla; family Bovidae; genus Capra; species Capra hircus. The sequence continues at coordinate 23,795,784 of NC_030823.1, read as the reverse complement.
TGGTTTCAGCCTGACTTAGTAATTTGCTTATATAACCTCTGTGCCTCCTCTTGGTGGCCCAAAGGGCCCCTGGATCAAGAGTTTTATGAACATCCTGCTGTGTTTAGTCTGTTGTACCTGAGAGTATCTATTTCACTAACCCAGATGGTGCTGTTACCACACACATATCCTGAAAGGGCAGGGATTGTATTAACAAGCATAACCAGTAAAACCACAGCATTTTGATTTAGCAAAAGGGTCTGGCACCGGAAGCAGGTAAATCCCCTTCTGCCCACACACCCAGTGCTCTCCACCCTTTTATGAAGTTAGAGTCTTGGGCTGTGCACTCCTCTCTGCTTCTAGGGGTCAAACAAGGCATTAGGGGAGCCCACAGGGCTCATACTCAGCTCACAACACTCCTGGACTAGATGTGGGCTTTGCTGTTTCCTTAATGGCAGGAGAAGCCATAATTGCTTGATTTTCCCTTCTCTTTCTCTGTTGGTTCTCCTTCTTCTTTAGAGAATTGTGGTATTCCTGGACCACACTTTCCAAACAGGCCCCTGAAGGCCAATTCTAGGGTGTATTCCTCACCAGAAATACAATATGTTTCTGATTATTGATAAGAAAGGTGAGGAGGCCCCACTGGTTTCCCTGAAAACAATGTAATGTTTCAAGTCCTTCTCTCGTACTTTTGTGCCCGCTTCCATTCTGCCACCCTCCAGAAGCACGTGAACACATTATAAACGTTGAAAAGTCATTAACTAATTAGTTTTTAAAGTCTATTGTTTTTTTTTGTAGCAAGCCATTGTGGATAAGAGGCTTCTTTGCTCTACATGAGGTTGCCCGTTGACTTGAATGCTTAAGCACATCTTCAGAGAGTCACAGTGCACTAGCATCTTGACTGTACAAGCAGTCTTTTTAGGCACCAGAGAGGGAGGCCTGCGATGTGGTCCTCCTTTCCAGGCTCACAACAAAGAGGTCTTTAGCTCACCAGCTCCTGGCAATATCAGTGAAAGTGAAAATAGCTCAGTCGTGTCGACTCTTTGCAACCTCATGGACTATACATTCCATGGAATTCTCCAGGCCAGAATACTGGAGTCGATAGCCTTTCCCCTCTCCAGGGAATCTTCCCAACCCAGGAATCAAACCAGGTCACCCACATTGCATATTTACTAGCTGAGCCACCAGGGAAGCCCAAGAATACTGGAGTGGGTGGCCTGTCCCTTCTTCAGTGGATCTTCCCCACCCAGGAATCAAACTGGGATCTCTGCATTGCAGGTGGATTGTTTACCAGCTGAGCTACCAGGGAAGCCTGACAATGTCAAGGATTGCCAATGAGTGTTGAGAATGATATAAGGACTGTCAGACTGTTGAGAGTGTTTTATGTTTGTGAGTATTTTGCATTTAAATATGGGTTTGTGTTTATCATTTCGTGCGGTGCTCACAAAAAAATCCCTAAAGCTGATGTGGTTTTTATCATTTTGCAGAGGTGTTTCTCAGATGTTGCATGGTTTGCTAAAGGTGCACATACAGTGAATGGTAGAGTTGGATCAGGCACCAGGATTTCTTCCTCAGTAAGTTGATGTTCTTCCAAGGAGCTCTGCCTCCTTGCCTTTCTTATTGGAAGCTACATCAGTCACTTAATTTAGGGGTCAAAAATGGCTCTAAGTGAAAATATATGTTCACAGGAAAACCTGTAAAGGAGTGTTCATAGTAGGAAAGAGCAACCTGATCCAGTATTCTTGCCTGGAAAATTCCACAAACAGGAGACCGGTGGGCTTCTGCTCACAGGGTCACAAAGAGTTCAGTCAGACATGACTGAACAACTGAACGCAGCACAAGAGCAGTGTCTTTATAACCAAAACCGGAAAACAACCCAATGTCCACCAACAGATGAACAGATATGAGATCTATCCACAGGATGAAATATTGTTTGGCCATCAAAAGGTCAGTCAGTCAGTCAGTTCAGTAGCTCAATTGTGTCCGACTCTTTGTGACCCCATGAATCACAGCACGCCAGGCCTCCCTGTCCATCACTAACTCCTGGAGTTCACCCAAACTCATGTCCATCAAGTCGATGATGCCATCCAGCCATCTCATCCTCTGTCGTCCCCTTCTCCTCCTGCCCCCAATCCCTCCCAGCATCACAGTCTTTTCCGGTGAGTCAACTCTTCGCATGAGGTGGCCGAAGTATTGGAGTTTCAGCTTTAGCATAAGTCCTTCCAAAGAACACCCTGGGCTGATCTCCTTTAGAATGGACTGGTTGGATCTCCTTGCAAAAGGTATGAAATACTTCAATTCATGCTCAAAGTGGATAAACCCTGAAAAAACTATACTAAGTGAAAGAAACCCGTCACGAAAGGCCACATATTGTGTGATGCCTTTATATGAAAGTTCAGAGTAGGCAAATTCATCAAGAGGAGAAGTAGATCAGTGTTTGTTCCAGGACTGGGGACTGGAAGGGCCTTTGGCAGGTGTCCTCTAGTGGGCATGGGCTTCTTTTAAGAATGACGAAAGTGTCTTAAAGGTGGTTTTGGTGGTGATTTGAATATGTAAAACTGATTGAATTGGATACTAAAAGGGTGAATTGCACAGTGTGCAAGCTATATTTCAATAGATTGTTATTAAAAGCAGTTGTAACTTCCTCTGGCCATGGGTCCTTTCAGGGTTCCAAAGCTCCTGGCTACTCTGATCTTCTGTCATGGTGAGAAATTCCCCCAACTCTTTGCCGGCTTCAAGTTGTGGGGGTGAAATCAGGCATCTCCATAATCCCAAATACAAACAGCTAGAAATAACTTCTCTGTGTCTCAAACAGGAATGTACATTCAGCTCACCTGGTGACCTTGATAAAATGTAGATTCTGATCCAGCAGTTCCAGGACATAGCTGACATGCTGCACTTCTAGCAAGCTTCCAAGTGATGCTGAGGCTGATGCTGGAGATCATGCTTTCGGAAGCAAGGGTGTCAACCACAACCAGGTAGTGGAAATCTTTACTTTTCAACCGCTGACTTTACCACACAAAGATGCAGCCTTTGATTCCAAAACACTACCCTGTGCAATTGAATCAAATATCAGAATCTCTTTCTACTCTCCATCCAGTTGTGAGGACCTTATGAAGACGACTACTAACCATTCAGAACACATTCATCTTTGTGGAAAACACCTACCAAAATATTTGAATATTTTTTCTTTGAACTAATCAAATTAGCTATCTGTTTCTATGTGGTAGGGAAAACCCCACATTGTCCTAAGTTTGTGTCTCTTTAATTATGAGTCTACATTTTAAAATTTCAAGATCCATTTCTATCTGCAAAACACCAAAAAAGGCTTAGAAAAGCTCCTCAGAAGGAGAAGAAAAAAAAAAAAAAAACCCAAGGATTATGAACTTTTCAATGGGTTGTGGTAGAATTATGTACACAGATTCATTTTTATTTAATAAGCCTCTGTTAACATGGGGGCTTCCCCGGTGGCTCAGCAGTGGAGAATTCTGCAATGCAGGAGATACAGGAGACATGGATTTGATCCCTTGGTCTGCAAGTTCCCTTCAAGGAGGAAATGGAAACCCACTCCAGTATTCTTGCCTGGAGAATTTCATGGAGAGAGGAGCCTGGTAGGCTACAGTCTATAGGGTCACAAAAGCATCAGACATGACTTAAGAGACTGAACAGCAAGAACAGCAAATAATAGTTTAGAAAAGTTTCTTTCAGATGTGTTACTTACTCATAGAGTTGCCAAGAGTCGGACAGGACTGATGCAACTTAGCCTGCGCCCACGCACTCTTAACATGGCTGCAATATGCTACCTGCTATGGCTATCCAGCAGAACGGCAGGTATTTAAGATCAGAAGACACTCTCTGTGCTCCTAGAGGGGCCTGGTTCCTGGCGGGGAGAAAGACAAGCTTACCAAGAAAAGCAAGAAAGGAACAGGAAGGAGAGCCGCATTTGGGGCAGAGAGCGTGCTTTGTGACTTCTGTCACTGTGTGACTGGTCTACTTTCTGTCTTCGCTCCAGATTTTGCTGATGTTGCTCAAGAATCCTGGACATCCTCTTGACCCAAATAACACCTGCATTTACATAGGCTTTGCTAAAGACAAACAAAGGAAATGGCAGCAGTAACATTAAGCTCATGGCTGGTAAGGCGACCCCATAGATGGCAGCCCATCAGGCTCCACCATCCCTGGGATTCTCCAGGCAAGAACACCGGAGTGGGTTGCCATTTCTAAGCTCGTGGAACCCTGCTTAAAAGCAGCCCTTCATCGTCCTCAGGCAGGCTGGGATCCTAGGCTCTAGGCTCTGCAGATTTTGATAAAGGGAAACTGACTGGGTTCCAAACCTTAGAAGTGCTGTGGATGTGGTACGAAAAAAAAAATTCAGGTTGAAATTCCATTTCTGCCAAGGCTTTAGATGGCCAACAGCCTGGCTCTGTATACCTGCTGGGCTTTGATTTCATCTCTAATATCAAGAAGATTATATTAACTTCTTCAGAGGTATGAAGCAAGGAGGAAATGGGCAAAATATAGAGAAGAGCTTCATGTGCTGGAAAGCATGACGGGCTTTTTCTTCCCCCCACATACACCAGGCTCACGTGCCCCTCTCCTCCCCTCAGATCTAGCAAAGCTCACCTACCATCCAGACACTGTCTCAGAGCTGTTTCAGGGTAATTCTTGATGAGCTAAGTGAATGTGGGGTTTTCCTAATGACTGTGCACTGTGACTGTGATCAGGGGACTTAAGTCTGATAAGGGGACTTAATTTTCTGGGCCTCTGTTTCTGCAGCTCTAAAATAAAGGTATTGCACTTTGAAATTCTCTCTGCTAGAGAAATTCTCACCCAATAGCAGGCAGAATTTCTATTTGGGGCCCTATATCTTATCTTCCATATGAAAAAATTGTCTGCAGTTCATTTTTTTCTTCCCTGGATTTTTGAGTCTGAGTCCTTATTTCCCACCAGCTGGGAAAATAAAAGTTTGAAAACACCATGATAACTCTGGTTAACCATCAGCTCTTTTTCATCATCCTTACTGCCTGGGAGTCTGAATCTGCTGCAGGTCTTCCACCACCCCCTTCCTAAGGAGTACACGTGTGTGTCTGCTTAGTCATTCAGTCGTGTCTGACACTTTGTGACCCCATGGACTGCATCCCTCCAGGGCCCTCTGTCCATGGGATTCTCCAGGCAAGAATACTGCCATGGGTTGCAATTGCCTTCTCCAGGGCATCTTCCCGACCCAGAGATCAAACCCACATCTTTGTCTCCTGTGTTGGCAGGCGGATTCTTTAGCACTGAGCCACCTGAGAGCAGGGACCACTCATCAGCCCCAACTTTTGAGCTTTTAAAGTTAATCAGTGTAGATATTCTAATTCCTGTTATCTCCAACCAAATAACAAACCAGAAACTGGACAAACTCTTGACAGTAAAAATACCACTTTTAAATACGATTGATAAAATATTGACTGAGCCGGTATGAGCCTCAACTGATAAAAGTTAGTGAGCATTCCCAGCAAGGCTGCTGTTGAGAAGATATTAAAAAAAAAAAAAAACTCAACCTTAATTAACCCCACCCCAAACTTACTATATAAATTATCTTCTCCAGAAGGTGAGACAAGTATGCATAATATACATGCAAATATATGTGCTGTGTAAATTATTCCCAGGTCTCATTTGATAGATGTAGGCTATAAATCTACATTCAGGATGAAGAGATATACTAATAATTACTTCTCTAGTGTTAGATATTTGCAAAGGGACTTGCAGTTATTTATTACACGTTTCTTACTCCACATAGAACAGTATTTTCCTTGATAAGAGAGAGCAGAGAATGAAGTCAGGGCTGTTTAGAAAGCTTAGAAAGAGGACTTTGCTATCTTCTAAGTTTTAACCGCATGTTGCTGTTATGGTTTATTCATTAAGCCAAGTCGGACCCTTTTGCAACCTCATGGACTGTGGCCTGCCAGGCTTCTCTGTCCATAGGATTTTCCAGGCAAGGATACTGGAGTGGGTTGATGTTTTCTTCTCCAGGGAATTTTCTCAACCCAAGGATCAAACTTGAGTCTCCTGTATTGCAGGCAGTTTCCTTATCAATTAGCCATAGCTTAGACCAAAGTGTTCTCTCTTGACAAAAGGCTACAACCACTTCCTAGACACCTTCATTTCTGTGAGAATGCCCTTAATTTTGGGGGAGACTGGGGAGTCCAAATAGTAAACATTTGGATTTGGAGACCAAGATCTTGGCCCTACCACCTCATTAACTAGCTGTGTGATCTCAGTCAGGTTACTCCATTGTTTCTGGTCTCTGAGTTCTTTGTCACACAAGAGTGATAGTATCTAATATATCAGAATATAACAAGATTTCTTGTGGGGATAAAATAATGGTCAGAAAAACGTTTTGAAGATATTGAAAGCCCATAAGGTGGTGTTATTACTGTTATTCAAATAAATGGCTTTTTCCATCTCATGCTGTCTGAAAGTGAAAATTCCTTGGTCAGCTTCCCTGATCAAGATTTTAATCATTCACTTTGCCTTGCCCCACAATTTCTTTAGAGGTTTCAACTTCTTCTTCTTCGTTTTTTTTTAAGACCAAAACAAGATAGCATAGTGGTTGAGATGACTAATTCTGGATTCAGATGGCAAGGATTTAAATTCTGGCTTAATTAAGACATCAAGCTCTGGTCATGATGAAGTAACTACTACTGAACTCAGACTTACTTCTGCAAAAAAATATAAAGGGCTTTTTTCAGTCATTGAACAATACAATATATGTACCAGAGTCTGATCCCTGAGAAAAGACAAACTCACAAGGTGAAAGTCACTTTGGCCCCAGCTCTCTACTTACGGTACAGCACAGACAGACAGCGTAAAAGCAAATTACAGAGGAGTCTCTCGGCTAAAGGTCAGCACCTGAAGCTTTTCAAGGGCCTGAAATCAGTGGGGCAGGACACAGGAGAGAAGGAAGGTGTAAAGAGAAGATATTATATAACTCTATTTGGAGATTCCCTATGAATTCTCAGGTGAGGAATGGGCTGAACTTGCCCAGAAGGAAACAAAAGGAAACTTAAATAATAGCCACTGTAGGGCTGTAAGCAGAACAGAGGTGCTTGTGGTCCAGTCCTACGGGCAGATGTCAGATACCAGCATCTTAGGCTTTCCTATCAGCGTAACCAGCTGAAATCCTAGGGAAAATACATACAGATGTAAAGAAAATGCCCTAGAATAAAACCTATTCTATAAAAAATCTTGAAACCAAGCCTTGAGAAGGTCTGCATGGAAGACAAGGTTAGTAGTTTGAGACCCACCAAGATAAAAGCCTGGAAAACATCTTGATATTGTTATAGATTTTCCCTAATAAGGGGCTTCCCTGGTAGCTCAGCTGGTACAGAATCCGCCTGCAATGCAGGAGACTCCAGTTTGATTCCTGGGAAAGGAAGATCCACTGGAGAAGGGATAGGCTACCCACTCCAGTATTCTTGGGCTTCCCTGGTAGCTCAGCTAGTAAAGAATCTGTCCACAATGCAAGAGACCTGGGTTTGATCCCTGGGTTGGGAAGATCCCCTGGAGAAGGGAATGACTACCCCCTCCATTATCCCACTCCATTATCTTCCCTAATAAAGCTTAAACTAAAACCTAAACAAATTCAACGTGATTAACCAGTGGTGGAAATGCCTGTCAGAATAAAGCTCAATGTTTCAGAGAATGATAATAGAATCCACAGTCTCTACAAGATATAATGAACAATACCTAGTATGCAATCAAAACTATTAAACATGGAAGGAAACAGGAAAATGTGATCTCTCATCAGGAAAAGAAGTCAATAGAAACTGACCTCAGGGTGGCCCAGATATTCAGTTTTGCAGACAATTACTTTAAAGAATTTACTTAATATATGGCCATGAACTAGAAGAAAATATGTTCTTAATGAGTAAACATAAAAATATTAAAAACAGAGAAAAAACTATAAAACAGAATGAAATGTGCATTTAAGGACTGAAGATTTAAATAATTGAGATTAAAATTTTACCTGAAGGCCTTAACAGGAAATTAGAGACAGCAGAATAAAGGGACAGTGGGCCAACTTGGAGAAATATAGATATAAATTATCCTAGAAAAGTGCAGAGCAATATTAAACAGTAATGCAGCAGTCACGTAATTGCAGTTTCAGAAGAAAAGAGCAAGTACAAAGCAGGAAATAAGTTATTTCAAGAAACAGTCACTGTAAAAGTCCCAAATTTGAAGAAAAAGATCACTTAAAATTTAAGAAGTTTGAGAAACCTTAGGCAAAATTAATATACAGAAAACCACACCCAGATACATCATAGTCACACTTACAAGCCAAAACTAAAAAAACAGGAAGAAGAGAAAGGAAAACAGAAGAAAAGATTAGTGGTATCAAGCCATAAAAACATACAGCAGAAACACAAATGCATATAATTTAGAAAAACTTTGAAAATGCTACATACTATGTGACTCTAACTGTATAGCATTCTGAAAAGGCAAAACTACAGAGATATTCAAAAAGATTAGCAATTGCCAAGAGTTTGAGGAGAGAGGAGAAGGATAAATCTTTGGAACCCAGGGGATTTTTAAGGCAGTGAAATGACTCTATAAAATACTATAATAGTGGGTACTTGACACTGTGTATCTGTCAAAACCCACAGAATGTACAACACAGAGTGAACCCTAATGAGCATTAATGCTCCTAACGTAAACTATGGACTTTGGTCAAAATAATGTATCAGTATCGGTTCATCAATTTTAATAAATGTGTTATGTGAATACAAGATGTTAATAATAGCAAAAACTGTGAGCAGGGGAAAGAGCGTATATGGGAACTAAAACTACTTTAAAAGTTGTAGTCAATTAAGTAATTTATAAAAATTATAAACAGGAGGAAATGATGAGCAATTAAGACTACTTCTTGTCACAAACAGTGGTGGCCAGAGGCACTGCAACAATGCTTTTAAAGTCTGTCAACCAAGGTTTCCACATCCTAAAGAAAAATATCTTTCAAAATTGAAGATAAAATGAATACTTTTTAAATATACAAAAGCTGAGACATATACTAAGCAGTTAATATAAGAAATGAAATAGAATGTTAAAAAAACATAAAGCAAAAAAATCAGAGAAACAGAGGAACAAAAAAGTGGAAGGGAATAAAAGGGAAACAAATAGCAGGATGTTAGGATAAAGTCAGTGATATCAATAACTTCATCAATGTAAATTCACTGGACAAATTATAAGGGGGTATGAAGAAAACTCTGAGAAAAGCTAACCATGTACCAATTCTAGAACTTTGGAAATCAGTTTGGAAGTTCAAAGGAAAGACAGTTATGGATTTTATTATCAGAGAATCTAACAGGAAAATCACCGGGGTGGGAACTTGACTTCTGACATCACAGTAGAATCCAGATGTCAAAGGACACAATATGTGCAAAATATTATTTAGAGACACAACCTGCACACTTATGACATGGGATGACCTGTAAGAGGGATCGTAATCATGTGGAGGGATCAGATGGGTCTGCCTGGAGAGAAGCCCATGGGAGCCACAGAGGAACGAGGGAACTAACATTGCTGCAGGAAGTTAAGCAAGATTAAATAAGTTCCGGAGGTTTAGCACACAGCACGGTGCCTATAGCTAATGATACTATATTGTTTCCTTAAAATTCTCTAAAAAGTAGGTCTTATGTTCTTGACACACACACAGATCATATCATCATCATCATCCATGATTTTGATGGTGGTGACTGTTTGATGGATGTATAAATATGCCCACATTTATTGAGTTTTATATATTAAATATGTAGAGCTTTTTACATGTACCTTAATACAGTGGAAAGAAAGAGACTGAGAGAGGAGGAGGGAAAAAGGGCGGAGGGACAGGGGAGAGGGAGAGGGCGAAGGGAAGAAAGAAAGAAGGCAGGCAGGAAAGGAAAAAAAAGAAGATTAAAAAAAATAAGGAATGCGAGACTCTGGTATAAAGGAAGAGTGCCCAAGCAGTCTGCAAGATATGGGAAGAGGCGTAGACAGCTGCTCAGTCACAGTGAGTTAAAGATGCCAGCAGTTGAGGTTGTGGAGGTTCTGGAAGGCAGGGAGGCTGTTTCAAACAAGGAGTCTGGGAAAGTCCCCAAACACATGGGCGGGGCCACAGACAGAGCCAGACCTTGACCTTGAAGAATGTCAGGAACTATAATGGCCCTGGAGACAGTGTTTCCTTCAAGTTTTGTGGGACTTGAAGTTTATACAGTTTGGTGGTTCAATTTAAGCAAAACAATACAAAAGCAACATATACAAAGAAAGATACAAAAGTGACTTCATTTAGAATGAGAAACCACAGTATTTGGAAAAGTTGGTAGTTCACAAATTTTACAGAACACAGAAATACAATGTAATTTCACAACTGATATTCCTGACTCAATGCTCTGACCTCTATGTGTCTGACACATCTTTAAAATACGTTCTTTTCATGTTTTGATTGCATATTCTTTAATCTCCTTTTCCTATTACAATGATATTGTAATTTTTCTCTACACTAGAAAGATGATTCAGTCCCTCCTCTGACATGTCTGATTGAATTTTTTACAATAAACTTACATTTTTGAAATAACTTTTGATTTACAGAAAAATTGTGAAGATAGAACAGAGTTGCCATATACCCCACACTGGTTTCCCCTGTTACTGGTCTTTTCCATTTGCATAGTATGTTAGCTGCCATTAATGAAGGGCTAGTAATACATTACCTTTACCTAGTCAGTGTGTTAGGGGAAGCATACTGATTGAAAACGCCCACCCTGGCCAGGCACCATAGTAACTATTTGCATGAGTTGTTTTATGACAGGAGGTCCTGGTGAGGAACAGGGAACTAATAAGCCTCCACCAACCAGAAGAGTTTGGGAAAGGTCAAAAGGAGACACCACCTGTCTGACCACCTCCCAGAGTCCTTCTCTCTGGCATCCATCTTGGCTGAACAAGGCTTGCACCATCAGGAAGGACTCTGAGTCAGAATGATTGGCCAAAGACCACCCGGAAAACAATCCCATCACCATAAAACCCGAGACTGTGAGCCACACAGCAGAGCAGTTCTCTTGGGTTCCCTTACCCTCCTGCTGTCCGCCAGGGCACCCTTTCCTAATAAAGTCTCTTGCTTTGGTAGCACATGTGTCTTCTCGGATGATTCATTTCTGAGAGTTAAACAAGAGTCCAGTTTCGGGCCCTGGAAGGGGTCCCCCTTCCTGCAACAAATGCATTCTTCAGGTTGTCTTAGCTTTTAACTAAATGTCCCTTTTCTGTCCCAGCACCCCATCCAGACTCCACACACTTGATTGTCAGGTCTCCTAAGGCTCCTCTTAACTGTGGCTTTTTCTTCCTTCCCTTGGTCTTGAGACCTGGTTTGGAAAGCTACCAATATTCTTGCCTGGAGAATTCCAAGGACAGAGGAACCTGGTGGGCTACAATCCATGGGGTCACAAAGGCTGGACAGGACTGAGCGACTAACACCTTCACCTCACTTTCACTTTGGAAAGCTACTAACCAGGGATTTTGTACTATGCCCTTCAGTTAGGATTCATCTGATGTTATTCTCATGATTAGACTGCGGTTACAGGTTTCAGGGAGGAAAACCGCAGAGATAAACTGTCATTTCCATTACACCTTATCAAAGGCACATATCACTCCTTCTCCCTCCCTCCTTTCAATCTGTCCCCTTTGAAAGGACGTCTGTAGGTCTGGGCCACATTTAAAGAGTAGGGGAGTAGGGAGTCATGCTCCACCTCCTTGAGACAGAATATTTACATAAATTAATTCAAAATTTTCAATATGGGAGATTTATCTCTTCTCAGTTATTTATGTATTCAATCATTTATTTAATTATTATAGGTACATGGATGTTAATTTCATACTTTGGGTGATAATACAATGCTATTTTATTTGCTTTATTGCTCAAATTATTCCCAACTTTAACCACTGGGGGCTGTTTTACTTGGCTCCAATGCCACGTTTAAAATACCCCTGTCATTATGTTGCTATTTTTTTTTTAACACTTTACTTTCTGACACTGGAGATATTCCAGGATCATCTTGTATATTTCCTTCCTCAGTCATAAAATCAACCATTCCTCCAAGGAACTCTGGTTCCTTCTAATGGAGATTGGTATTACAAAACAAGATCTAAATATTAAGTACATTCATTGATACTAAAACTTAGTTGCTTCTAGGACCTTGCAGCTAACAAAATAAGGAAATAGAAAAGTGAAAGTGAAAGTGAAGTCGCTCAGTTGTGTCCGACTCTTTGCGTCCCATGGACTGTAGCCCACCAAGCTCCTTCGTCCATGAATTCTCCAGGCAAGAATACTGGAGTGGGTTGCCATTTCCTTCTCCAGGGGATCTTCCCGACCCAGGGATCGAACCCAGGTCTCCCACATTGCAGGCATAGAAAAGTATATACTAACCAGTGCAAATATACATATCTACGTATATTTCTATATGTAACCATCTTTATTCATATTAAGCTAAACATCAGTTAGTACCAATGTCTGCTGCTCTCAACTATTACTTCATGTATCATTCCAGACCCTTTTCCTTGATATTGCTAACCTCCCACTTCAACAGTGAGAAGCCTGCTTCCACCATCCACCCTCTTTTATTTAATTGTTCAATTCCAGTACAATTGTGCAGCAATACCGGAATTGTTAACTCTTTCTCCCGTGAGACTCTGCTTTATCATCTAGAGTACAGTACTTACACACAGTTTCTTTGGCCTTAAGTCTTACAGATTCTACTAACGTGCAAAGTTACTTAGGTCAGCACTCCTTCCCCACCCCCATCCCTTTCAGTAAGGTTGTTTCACACATTAGTAATACATTAGGTTATTTTGTCACATTCTGCATTCCATCCAAAGATCTCCTGACCTCTTAAATTATATTTTTTAATTTGTGTGAAGTTCACCCTCAGTGATACTCCACATCTTCAATCAACTACCAATTGCCTACCCTTATATAGTACTTATTATGCGCCAGACTTGTAACAAACTTGTAGTTAATGGGGGATAAGGCAGGGTCGGGGGAAGGATAAATTGGGAGATTGGGATTGACATGTATACACTACTATACATGTCAATTACAAGCTAGTTAACTAATAAGAACCTGCTGCTGTATAGCACAGGAAACTCTATTCAGTGCTCTCTTTTGGCCTATATGGGAAAAGAATCTAAAAGAAAAGAGTGAGTATATATGTATATGAATAACTGGTCCACCTTGCTGTACACCTGAAACTAACACATTTTAAATCAACTATTCTCCAATAAAAGGTTTTAAGAAATAGTTCACCTTTCGTGACGCAAAATGACTAGTGTCTGGGATCCATAGTTGTAGGGAATTTGTTTTTTCCTAATGAGTGTTCACCAGGCTTCCCAGGAGGCTCAGTGGTAAAGAATCCACCTTCAGTACAGGAGACGTGGGTTTGACCCCTGGGTTGGGGAGATCCCCTAGAGGAGGAAACAGCAACCCACCCCAGTATTCTTATATGGGAAATCCTATGGACAGGAGTTGGCAGGCTACAGTCTATGGGGTCACAAAAGCATCAGCTATGACTTAGAGACTGGACGACAAGAACAGCAAATAATAATTTGGAAAAGTTCCTTTCAGATGTGTTACTTACTCTTAGGGATGTCAAATACATTTTTAGCATTGTGACCAAAGTTGGTAAAACTCTACTGAGGTTTCATGAACAAGCTGTAAGATTTGGGAGAACTTTCCACAGACTACCAGTCGGGGCCGTGCACTCGAGGCTTTGTTTCTCCTCCACATCCGTATACTTCTGGTGCCACAGCCCCACACCTTTGTGTCCCAAGATCAAGTGAGCCCTCCCAGAGGACAGTAGCAGTATTCCTGGACACCATTCTTGCTTTGGAATAGCTAGTAGTGATGTAACTATACCTGGAAGTATTTAGACCCATGTAAAACACTTCTGCAGGTTTAAATAATTGCAGCTCAAATATCTTTGTTGCTGCAAGTTTTTCAAAAATACTACCATGTGGACATGAGCCTACATTCCTTAGAAAATGAGGAGCCCTGAGGATTAAATTTATTGGCTTCATGTAAATTTACCTCTGAGTCAAACCTTTCATTCATTTATTCAACAACATTTAATGATCACCCCACATGTAAAGGGGCGTGTGTTCAGTGAAAAATGAGACAAAATCCCTGACCTCATGCCGTCAGAAACCCGTTTCAGTAGAAAGAAACAGTACAGATTATTGACAAGTAATTTCAAAATTTTATTTTCCATGAAGAAAATAAACAGGGGGCTATGATGCAGAATAAGAGGAGGGCCTAATTTTTAAAAAAACTGCAAGTGAAGTGATATCTAAGCTCAAACTAGAAGGAAGAAAAGGAGTTCAGTATGCAAAGAGCTGGGGATGAGCCTTCTGGGAAGGAAATGGCTCACAGACATACACTCAGGCTGGAAAGAGATCAGCCTCCTCCCCGGATCTGACAGGCTGGAGTTTACTGGGAGAAAGAAAAGGGACATGATTGAGGCTGTGCAGTGAAATGGGAGCCAGACCCTACAGGGCATTCTCTGCAGGCCCAGGGAAGAATGAAAGTGAAAGTGAAAGTCACTCAGTCTGACTCTTTGCCACCCCATGGACCCACCCCATGGACTATACAGTCCATGGAATTCTCTAGGCCAGAATACTGGAGTGGGTGGTCTTTCCCTTCTCCAGGGGATCTTCCCAACCCAGGGATTGAACCCAGGTCTCTTGCATTGCAGGCAGATTCTTTAGCAGCTTGCCACAAGGAAAGAATAAGTTGTATTCAAATGGCAGAGAAAGCGCTGAAGTATTGGGTTGGCCAAAAAGTTCTTTCAGATCTTTTCACTGTGTCTTATGGAAAAACCCAAAGGCAATTTTTGGCCAACCCAATATTTTTAACAAGAGAGTGACTGCTTGAGACTTTCCTCTTTTAAAGAAGAGGAAATTCTTCTTTTAAAGGAGAGTTCTGTAAGGGGAATATATTGGAAGGGGAAGGTCATGAAGGAAGCTGGGAGACCAGTTATCTGGGTGGAGAGCTGGTTTCACCATTTCCAGACCAAGTAGGCTTGGGTAAGCTGTTTAACCTCTCTTAGCTTCAGCTCAAAGTTGGGGTGGGGTGAGAAGCTGGCCCCTCAGACTGCCCTTAGTGTGCCCATGGAGTCCTCTGCTGAGACACAGACCGCCCAGGAGGCAGAAGAGTGGTGGGAATTTCTGATGTTCCAGGTCAGGGTTTGTCTCAGCCCTGACTTTCGTCAGTGAGCCAGACACGGTATCGAGTGAACAAATGAACAGGAGGCCATCTCTCAAAGAGAGGTCAGGAGAATAAATGAACTTTTATTTACTTTGCTGTTCTTGTGTTCATAGCAAGAATAGCAAGGAAAGGAACTAACTCCTTGAACCTCTTCAAGAATCGCATTTTAGTCAGTCATTTGAAGTTCAAGCTACATGAACTAGGCTAGGAGGGGCTCCAGCTTTGTATGCGGGCAGACAGCAGTCGGCCTGCGGATGGCTGAGGGGATCTGCCAGACACCTGGGATACGCCCAGTGTCAGAGTTATGTCTGTGGTAGAAATGATAAAGTTATCCCTGTGGTGGAAATGATAAAGCTACAAAATAAGAGAAAGGCCATGAGTTCACATAGTCTGGGGACCATACCTTTGTCTGGGGGATGAACAGAGCTGATCAGGAGATTTGCTTAAAACATCCAGACTCCCCTTAGATTCTCTTCCCTGAGAAGCTTAGCATGTAACTCCCTCTTACTCTTCCGTCATCTCTTCCTCTTTCTCTAATTCTTCATTGTCTCCCCTCCAAACTTGCCTAATTTCCAACCACCTCCTCGTCTTTACCCAGAGCCTCTTTGCTTCCCCCGTGACATATCTGACACTCTCTCAGCTTCTCCAATTTGCATGGCCCTCCTCTGAAAATAGCTCATCATTTATTTTTTTCCACTCTCAGACACATAAACATTTAGTGAGCATGTATAATATGTACCATGCATTGAGTAACTTTTCACATTTAAGTTTCACTTCTACCCTATGAGCTAAGTCCTGGTATTTTCCAGATTTTACAAATACGAAAACTGAGGGGTAGCGAAATGAAGCAAATTGACTGGAGGAAGTAGAATTTGCCAGACTTGACCTCGTGTTGCTCAATTGCCAACACCATATTCTTAACTATTATGCCATCCTGCCTCCAAGTGACGGTGATAAAACCTGTAACCTCTGGATGACCTTTGCACAAGGATGGATGCGTGTTCAAGGTAACAGGGGTCATGGGAAACCAAGCTGTACCTGCTCATAGAGAGGGCAGCTCCTCTGTTCCCTGGAGGGCGGAATGGGGCCAGGGGACCTGCCATCCACGGTGGAAGTGGCATTTGGACTCAGCATTGGATGGAGGTGTTCTCCCCGAGATGAGGGATGAAGAGAGTGCCCTCATCTGTTAGGATGGGCCTGAGTGGATGGCTCGCAACAGGAAAAAGAAAACCCTCCAAAGAAACCTGCCAGATGGTCTCAGGAGCTGGTATGGAACACAGGAAGTAGATCCAGGAAAAATATGTGAAAGCCAGGCCATCTTAGGTGTCAGGGCAACAGGAAAGCAGCCTCAGGCAGGAGGGGCATCTAGGAAGGTGCTATGCTATGACAGAAGCGAGTCAGGGCCAACAACTCCCTTTTGGAAAATCAATTCATCTATTTAGTCGTCAAATACTTGTTGTGCACCTCCTGTGTTCCCAGCCTGAGTCTCAGGACGGGGTGTTCATGAGTGAACAGAATTGATCAATGCCTCTGCTCTGCGGAGATTTAATGGACGCCACTCTCGTAGCAAAGTGACCAAAATTCGCTGGATCATGACAGTGAGAAGAATGTGCCAGGCCTGAAGACACACGCAGTTAGAGCTGTCAGAAGAATGAATCACCCAGGATGGGGGTCTGGTGGGAGGCTGCAGGGGGTGCTGGAAACTCCTACAAGTTCTGCAAAGAATTTGCTGCTGATGGAGGAAACGTGTTTCTTCTGTTGAACTGGGCTCATGACAAGCTTTGACTGGGATGGTGCAGCTTCTTTAGCTTATGACTATCTGGGGTTGTGCCCCCGGTCAAGGTCAATGATCCCTTTTCTTTGGGCCTCCCAGCTAGTGGGGCAACCTGGCCAAAGGACCAGGGACTCTGTCCCAGGTGTCCTGGAGTTGAGAGCTGGAGGGAGGACTCTAGTTCTGGCCCAGGGGAATTCAAGACTGGCAATTTCCATGAAATTTTTATTTTTTATGAAAAAAAAAAAAAAAGAATCAGGCAACAAATATTTATTGTTGCAAACTTCTTTGCTTCACAGAAAGAGTTTACTCTGAAACACTTTCAAATACATACTAGAGAAAACTCTCATTATGTGCAAAATGGAATCTAAATAATCAAAACTGTATTTATGATCAACTTTTCCGAAATTCGCCTCAGACAGGTCAGGATGTCCCAGTGAGCAGGTACTAATAAGGTGGCCTAATTTCTGTGACTGATGCTATGATACCAGTTGAAATTACTAGTTTTGTAAGGCGTGTGATAGTAAAGCTATTCCAAACATTTAAATGAACAAATGCCTATGGCAAGGACCAAAAATTAGAGTCTCTAATATTAATTGTGTAACTACCCTCTCTTGTGACCTTGAACAAATCATTTCACCTTTGTAAACCCCAGGCTTCTTTCCTAGTAAAAGAGAGAGTGCATTCAACAATTCCTAAGTTCCCTTCCCATCCTGACGTAGCATTTCTGCAAGGTTCCATGAAGAAAATCACTAGGGGATTTGCATGAATGGAGTGGGGCTAAGATGCCTACCAAGTACAGAAGAAAAGACACACATCAGCCAGAGGGTCCCAGCTCTGAGAGCCTGGATCTAGGCATCCTTCTGTATCAGGAGGATTGCACAGATGATGATACTGACTGTGGGCATCACTCACTCCGGAGAGATTTTGTTTTCCTCTCTGTGGCCTAAGGGACAAGTTGTGATCATGCAGATCAAGACTAGAGGGTTTTTAAGGGTAGTTGCATGTGTAGGCGGCTCTTGGGAGAATGAGGTGCTTTGCACGAGTGAATTCCCAGATAAGTCCCAAGTATATTTCTGCAGCTATCAACACTACTTTCACTAGGTTTAACCTATTTTCCTCAGGGCTAGTGTGAAGAACCCGCACTGTTGTTCTGTGTTACCTGATAGGCTGTGGCTGGTTTAGGAATAAAGTTCTGACTCCGGATGACCGAGTACTCTTCACCTTTAAAGCTTCTGCTTGTTCCTTTGCATCTTTGTTTTCATTCTCTCTGCAGTCCACTCTCTGCTTGTCCTTGCTTCTTTTATCTTGATCTGCATGTGTCTGTTTTACACAGAACTACCTAGCAGAGGTCGTGAAGGAGACACCTTGCTTCCCCTATGTAGTTCATCTCAGCTTCCTGATGGCTCCTTTCTCAGAATGAGGCTTTTATAACTTTCTATCAGAATGACAGAGCTACAAAATTGATCTCCATCAGTTACTCAGGTATGAAAATCTGTATTTAGAGTCAAGAATCAATTCATGAAATAAACGACGGTTTGCAAGGCAATGGGCATTGTGGGAAATTTAGACGGAGTCCAATCAGAAGAGGATTCTTGCTCTATGAAATGTGAAAACATCACTGCCTCTTGAACTTTATGCTCTCTTATCTGCAACATGAGACTAGGAACGCCCACCATGGAACTGTTGTTAAGTTCAGATGTGATAGAGAGAGAAAGTGAAAACACTTTGTAAAGGACAATGTGAAATTCAATTCTTACGACATAGCATTGCACTATTATTTGTGGGCCCATCTCATCCTCTAAACTATAATTTATTTTAGGACAGAACGTTTGCCTCATATCCAAGGGTGACATGCAAATATTGAACAACTGGCAGGGTGTCAGCCAATCAGGTTGGACCCTGGCCTAATCAAAGCAGATGTTGGTTATAAACAGCCAGAGTGACTAAGCCTGCCCTTAGATCAGCCCTGCTCTAACCCATGGGAATCTTCCAAAGAACTAGTACAGTATCTTACACGTAAGAGATGCTCAGTGAATGAACCAAGCGGCTTTGCTGCTTTTTATCTACCTTGTATAACTCTACTTGCAAAAATTTTAGAGGAGCGTTCCTCGTTTAAAAAAAAGAAAGAAAAAAAGAACTACATCTCTCTCTCTCTCTTTATTTCCCCAAGATTACTTAGGGGCATGTGATCTGTCTCTGCCCTACTTGACTTCCCCACAGAATATTTTTTTCCAAACTCAGTTCCAGGCACTAATCCCTGAACACCTGAAGCCTCTTTTCTTTTACCTGAGTGTTAGATTCATTAACCCAGACTTTTTAGAAATGTTATTATTAGAACTTTAATCACCCATGTCCTCCTTTTAAGTTCTTTCTAAAATTACTTTCTGGCAATAATAATTATGTCAATCAGGGGCCAGCCAAATATAACTGTGGCCCTCCAGGCAAATCAAGACGGGAGTTTCCAGCCATAATCTATTATTTGGCTCCGAACGGTTGTGCTCATTTTCCTCCACCCCCACCCCACCCCCAAACTCCCTTCCCTGTCCTACCTGACATTCTTTGGCGTAAAGTGACAATAATAACAAGTGGGGTCCTAAAGACTAGGGTAGAATGTTAGAATTGGATCTGTCTTAGCATCTATTGCTTATGTTGGAATCTGGGGCCAGATTCTGCCATCACATCTTAAAGGAATGTGAAAAATGACATCGTAAGTAAATAGGGTCAAAGTCAAGGGCAGAGGCCAAAATAGTAGTGGAATTGCTGGGGGCGGGGCAGGGCTTGGGAGTGTAGTGATATTTGGGTTGGAAGAGAGAGGAACCAGAGACAGACAGACATGAAGAGAAGACACAAAGTGTGCGGGTGGTAGGACTCCCATTTTGCAAGGTGGTCTCAGCCACGGGTGCTGCTGATGTGACGCAGGAGAGCTGTGGCCAATGGATCAGATGCAGACAGAGAAGTCGCCGCCAGTGGAAGCACGTTAGCCATGGTTCACGTGACTTCCCGCTTTCCTACCCTGCCATTTCTGTGGCCGAAGTTCTGTGGAGTCCAGGCTCGGAGCCCACCTTGACCATGGCCACGTGGGATTTCATGACCCGACTTTCATCACCTTTGCTTGGTATGAGGCCAACAACGTTGTCCCTTTCTGCCTTGACTTCATTTATTCATTCAACAAACAAGGTTTGGGAGCTGACGCTTTCCCAGACACTGGGCTGGGTGTTGGTGTGGCAAAGATTCTATTTCTAGGGTAAGGCATTGCGGTGACAAGACCCAGAACCAAAAATCACACTTGAAGGGAGCAGTGTGCTTGAATACTCAGAGGTCAGATAAAGGGCAGATGCCAGTAGTTCAAAATGCCCAGCTTGGGAGGCGGGGTCTAGGACCATTCCAGGGTGTTTCTGTAGATGAGGAGGCACCCTTGATGGATTAGCCCAGGAAGTGAGGTGTTTAGATTTGGGTGTGGACAGCTCATTGGGGTAGCAGTGTTGAGCGGTGGCTTGCCCAAGGTTTGTGGTAATATCCAAGCCCAGTCTTGGTAGTCTGGACTAGATGGCAATCCTGAGATTGGAGAGAAGAGGGTGGACCTGAGAGCTAAGTAGCAAGAGTATTGAGGAGTCTGGTGAATGACTGATCAAGGAGGGTGCTGGAGTTCTAGGATAAACTGCCCTCCCCCATGTTTCTGTCTTGGAGACCTGGTAAATGGAGGTACCAGCTCCCTGCAGAAGACAGTCAAAGAGCAAAAGTTGGTTTAGGAGGTGAGGTGATGGTGAGAGGTCTATGGGATATTAAGGCAAAACTGTCAGTAGGAGATGTTACCCAAAACTATCTGCTCTGTACACCAAGATGAGAAAGGGAACCCAGCCAGAAAGTCAATGAATACTCTGCTACTTTCAAAGACGGAAAAATTTCAGCTGCACGGAATAGCGTGCTTAGTAATTTTTTTTTTTTTTTTTTGCATCTGACATAAGCTGCTTCTCTGAATTGAGACCAACAACAAGCAGCCTGTGGTCCTACACTGGTCCATGGACCACACTTTGAAAAGCCTGGGTCAGAAGAGTCTGGGCTGGACACACAGGTAAAATGCCAGCATATCATCCCCTCCTCACCCCCTTCTTTGTCCTGCTTCCTACTTCACTTCTTAAACAGTTCTTCTCTGCCCTCAATGCTTAATGGAAAGTTTACTCACATTTCCTTTTCATTTCTGGAGGAAAGGATCCCCAGGATAACGATTGTCCCCATCCTGCTGACCCATTCCTCTATCGTCCTGCCTCCAGGGCTTCTTGCTGACAACTGCTCTCTTCCTCTCTTGTACCTTCAAGCAGCAACTCAGCTCAGCCGCCAAAACACCCAACCCCTGCTTTCTGAAACAGAGTTCCCTGGTACTTCTGCTTCCTCCATCCAGCCTTTTATCTCATCCCTTTCCTTAATCATAGCACTTCTCGAAGGTGGAGTCCTTGACACTGTCACCTCCACTCTCACCTGCCTTCTTCCCTATGTCTCTGCCACTCGCTCCTAGTTGTCATGCCCAAGTGTCTTCTCTGACCTCAACCTACTAAAATTCCCTACAGCGCCAGACACACTGTTATCCTCTTTTTTTGAAATTCCTTTCTAAGCTCCTCTTTCTCCTGATCTTCCCTCATTCCTCTGACTGCTTTTCCACAAATTCTTTCTTTTCCCACAAGTGCCTAGCAAATAGGATCAGTGTTTTCTTTTTTTAAAAAAATTATTTTTAATTAGAGGATAATTGCTTTGTAATATTTATTGGTTTCTGCCATACATCAAGGACCAGCATATTCTTTTCTAGAACTACTATTGAAAGTGTATTGCTGGGTAAGTTGCTTCCACTCTGGCTGCTGTTTTTTTCTGCAAATGAGGAGCTTTGTATGAGGACACTTGCACTGTCTATTTCAGGAGTAGTTTGATTTCAATGGCTATTTATTGACTAGTTCTTATGTGCAAAGAATGGTTTGGGGAAATGTACTCAATAAGTTTAAATGATATCGGGAGCCAAAGTTACTCTACCATCTGTAATGTGACAATGACCTAACCAGCTACTGCAAACACTTAGTGGAATGAGACAGTGTTAGGGTTCCACAGGAAAACAGAACCAATAAGATGTGTATAGAAGCATATAAGAGGAGATTTGTTATTTGAGTTGGCTCATATAGTCATGGAGGTGCCAAAGCCATCCCCACCGCCACCACCGCCCCAGTCTGCAAACTGAAAAACCCGGACAACCAGTAATTCAGTCTGAGTCCAAAGGCCTATAGACCAGGGGAGCTGATGGTGCAACTCCTGGTTCAAGGGTAAAGTTCTAAGGCATAAGTCCCAGAGTCTAAAGGCCAGAGAACCAGGAACTCCTATGTCCAAGGGTAGGAAAGAGGGAGAGAAATTTCCCTCTTTTACCCTTTTGTTCTCTTTGGGCTGTCCAGGGACTGGCTCATGCCCATGCACCTTTTTGATCCCCATCTATTTGCTATGAAGTGATGGGGCTGGATGCCATGATCTTAGTCTTTAAAAGCTTCATGGCAAACAGATGGGGAAAAAATGACAGACTTTATTTTCTTGGGCTCCAGAATCATTGTGGACCGTGACTGCAGCCATAAAGTTAAAAGATGCTTGTTCCTTGGAAGAAGCTATGACAAACCTATTAAAAAGCAGAGACATCACTTTGTTGACCAAGGTCCGTATAGTCATAGCTATGGTTTTACCAATAGTCAGGTATGGATGTGAGAATTGGACCATAAAGAAGGCTGAGCACTGAGGAATTGATGCTTTTGATCTGTGGTGTTGGAGAAGACTTTCGAGAGTCCCTTAAACAGAAAGGAGATCGAACCCAGTTAATTCTAAAGGAAATAAATCCTGAATATTCATTGGAAGGACTGATGCTGACACTCCGGTACTTTGGGCACCTGATGCAAAGAGCTGACTCATTGGAATAGACCCTGATCCTGGGGAAGATTGAGGGCAGGAGGAGAAGGGGTGACAGAGGATGAGATGATTGGATAGCATCATCAACTCTATGGACATGAGTTTGAGCAGACTCCAGGAGATAGTGAAGGACAGGGAAGCCTGGCATGCTGCAGTCCATGGGGGTCCCAGAAAGTTGTGACTCAGCAACATGCACATTGGTGTGGGTGTCTTCTTCACTGTGATGATTCAAATGCTTCTCTCTCCAGGAACACCCTCATAGACCTCAGATAGAAATGATGCTTTACCAGAGCTGTTTTGCTTAACATAGAAACAGGCAGCATACAAATAAGCAAACAAATAAATATGATCAGCCTTGCTCATCTTTATTTAGCTGGCTAGCAACTGTTCATTGAACACTTATTCTGTGCCAGATATTATGCTAACTATACAAATATAGTCATTGTTTATAATCCTTACAGAACCTCAGAAAGCATTGTTATTATTCCTATTCCAAAAATTAAACTGAGGCTCAGAAAGGGAAATGAATAGTCACAGAAGAAAAAAAAAAGAGAGAAGTTGGGATGGTATTTTGTAATCTGCTTCTTCATGTACTTTCTGACAATGTCTATTTTCTCTTCTAAACTGTAAACTCTTTAGGACAGAGAATATGCTAACTCTGTTCATTCGTGAATCCCTAGCAGTAGTGTCCACTAGTAGTCGGACACGACTGAGCAGTTTCACTTTCACGCATTGGAGAAGGAAATGGCAACCCACTGCAGTATTCTTGCCTAGAGAATCCCAGGGACAGGGGAGCCTGGTGGGCTGCCGTCTATGGGGTCGCACAGAGTCGGACACGACTGAAGCGACTTAGCAGCAGCAGCAGCAGCATCTAAAAGAGAGGCACGGGGTAGACTATAAGTTAAGTAATAAATTGATCAAGTTAAACTCCAGGGTCTCTTGATTCCAAAGCCCATGCCCTTTTTGTTAAGAGACGTGGTCTTTTATGAATGCTATGTGTCACAGACATGTATGTATGTGTATGTGTCACAGACTTTCCGGGAACGCAAAGGAGAGTCCCATTTATGAATTTGGGGGAGGGTTTCTGTGTCATTTTTGGCTTGGCCTTGATAGAGTGTATACAGTCTAAGAGACAGGACCCAAGATGGCCAAGCAGTGTTGGGATTGACTTTAGAATGGGTGGGCAGGGGGTGAGAGACAACACTACAGGAAAAAGTTCTAAGGAATTAAGGAGATGAATTCAGTGTCTGACAAAAAGTGATCAAAGGAATCGGAAACTCACTCCCTTACAAATACCTCTAGGGCCAGCTCTGTTGATCTGGAACAGCATTATCCAACGGAAATGTCATGCTAGCCACATGTGCAAACAATAGATGTAACTTTAAATTATCTAGTAACTCCATTTTAAAAATGTAACAAGGAACAGGTGGAAGTAGCTTAATAGTATGTTTTGTTTAATCCTGTATTTCTAAAATGTTATTTCAAGATGTTCTTAAGATAAAATTATTCATGAGGTATTTTGTCTATTTTTCCTATTGAATCTTCAAAGTCTAAGCATGCATTTTATAAGGACAATAGGCATTTATTCATTCTAGCCACAATTCAAGTGCTCAAATAGCCATGTGTGGCTAGTGGCTATCGTATTAGACAGTGTGGGCCTAGATATAAAGTATGGTCTGTGGACCAGCTACATCAAAGTTTCTGGAAAGTGTGAGGGAATGCAGAGGCTCCAGTCTTACCCCTGACCCCATGAGTCAGAATCAGCAGTTTAACAAGATACCCTGGGGAATCTGTGTGTACTTGAAGCTGGAGAAGCTTTGGTCTAGAGAGCAGGCAGGAGATTCCAGTCTGCTAGAAGCCAAGGAGGATGAAGCAGAGAGCTCTATATTCACAGTCAAGCGCTTCACACATTCCTGATAAAGAGCCAGGAAAACCAAAAACATTAGGCAGCTGCAAAAATACAGTACATTTTTATGTCCCATGCGGTTTTGTGAACTGTGACCTCTTCATTTTGCCAAATCCACTCCTTAGGCCCTTATGCTGAGATCTTGTAATAATTCAACTGTAGGTCGATTAACTTGGGAAAGCAAAACAAGGAATAAATAACTGCAACAAGATGTCACCATTAATTCTGGGATTTAAAACAGCTTTCTTAATATATGATAGAACACTGGGAAAGCAATCTTCATTGACTGTGGAAGCTCCTGATGGGCTCAAAATTCAGGATGTTTAGATAAAGATTAAATATGCATTTGTGCGGGAAAGCAAAAATATTCATCTTTCTTCCTTCAGGCTAAATGGACACAAATCAGAGGCTTAGAAACTTATCTCAGGTTTATTTTTGTATTTCCAATCTCTAGATTGCTTTAGATTTCTAAAACTAGAAGCCTTACTGCTTTTTTCTGCTCTCTCCTAATAAATTATAGTGGGGGAGGGCAGGGGGATTTGTTTTCCTTCATTAATAATCATAGATTAGATTTTCAAATTTTTTTTCTATCCTAGATTTATTTACTGTGTAGTCATTACCGTTTCAGAGTAGTTTTACACTCTTGGAAATGAAGGCCTTCAAAGATGAGGTACACTCAATTTAGTGTGTCTTCTGTAATGCAGGAAAGGAATGGAGCTGTGTTAATACTCAGTAGAATGCTTATTTCCCAGGTCTTGCTCTGCTCTGTCTCCAAAAACGAAGAAGGTTGTATCAGTGTATTAGTCAGGGTTTTCATAGAAACAGAACCACTAGGATGTATGTTTGTGTGTGTGAAGCAGGGAAGGGGGGAGGTTGTTTTAAGGAAACACCTTTTCTGGTCATAGAGGCTGGCAAGTCCAAAATCTGCAGAATGAGCTGTCACTCTGGATACCTAAGATGAACCAATGTTGTATTTTAAGTCCAAAGGCCATCTGCTGGCAGAATTCTTTCTTTTGTAGGCAGAGGGGGAGATTAGTCTTGGTTCTATTGAGATCTTTAACTGGTTGGATGAGGCCCGCCCATATTATGGAAGGCAATCTGCTTGACTCAAAATTCACTGATTTAAACATTTGTCCCACCCAATGAAAGACCTTCACAGAAATAGCCAGAATACTGTTTGATCATGTATCTGGGCACTATGGCCAAGTCAAGTTGACACTTGAAATTAACCATCACAGATGGAGATCATAGCAGCTCAAAAACACAAGGGAAAAGCTCTGCATCATCATGAGAGAAGGAGGCATAATCTGTTCCTCATACTATGGGATCAGAGAAACTCATCTTTGGGGTTCTCCAAGGTTTGAGTATAGTGTCTCTGGGCATGTATTAAAACTCAACATACAGAAAACTAAGGCATCCGGGCCCATTACTTCGTGGAAAATAAATGGGGAAACAATGGAAACAGTGAGAGACTTTCTTTTCTTGGGCTCCAAAATCACTGCAGATGGTGACTGCAGTCATGAAATTAAAAGATGCTTGATCCTTGGAAGAAAGGCTATGGCAAACCTAGACAGAATGTTAAAAAGCAGAGATATTACTTTGCTGACAAAGGTCGGTCTAGTCAAAGCCATGGTTTTTCCAGTAGTCATGCAGGGATGTGAGAGTTGGATCATGAAGAAAGCTGAGTGCCGAAGAGTTGATGCTTTTGAACTGTGGTGTGAAGACTCTTGAGAGTCCTTTGGACTGCAAGGAGATCCAGTCAATCCTAAAGGAAATCAGTCCTAAATATTAATTGGAAGGACTGATACTGAAGCTGAAGCTCCAGTACTTTGGCCACCTGATGCAAAGAACTGACTCGTTGGAAAAGACCCTGATGCTGAGAAAGACTGAAGGCGGGAGGAGAAGGGGCCGACAGAGGATGAGATGGTTGGATGGCATCATTGACTTGATGGACATGAGTTTGAGCAAGCTCTGGGAGCTGGTAATGGACAGGGAAGCCTGGCATGCTGCAGTCCATGGAGTCACAAAGAGTTAGAAAAGACCAAGCGACTGGATTGGCATGCATTTGAACTCACTAAGCTTCCCCAAAGGCTGCTACCAGACTCTCTCATAGTTGATGCCCCCTTGTCTGGCATAAAAACAATCAGCTTTTGTCTCGGTCAGAGTTGCCCCTCACAGAGATGCAGCAAGACCAGCAGCGTGACTGCTTCCCTCCCACCCCATGAGTGTGGGCCCAGCATCTGCTGGGGACAGCCAGACTGAGCTTCAGTGCTACCTCATTTTTGGCTGCAAAGATTTCAACAACTTTCTGTGGCCAAATTCTGTTCTAGTCTGTTTATCTCATGAAAACAAAAATGTTTGGAATTGGCAGCATTTCTTCTGCTTGACCAGTCCTTGCCCCTCTCTGCCCAAATGTACCTTTCCCAGTCTCATAATCAAAAGTACAAAGAAATAATTTATAAACAAAACAAAACCCCACTCCTCAGAGTATATCCAGAAAAAAACTCTTATTTGAAAAGATACATGAACCCCAATGTTCATAACAGTACCTATTTACAATAGCCTAGACAGTGAAGCAACCTAAATGTACATTACTGGATGAATGGATAAAGAAGGTGTATATATATTTATATATATATATATATATATATGTATATAAAATGCTGCTGCTAAGTCACTTCAGTCATGTCCAACTTTGTGCAACCTCGCAGACGGCAGCCCACCAGGCTCCCCTTTCCCTGGGATTCTCCAGGCAAGAACACTGGAGTGGGTTGCCATTTCCTTCTCCAGTGCGTGAAAGTGAAAAGTAAAAATGAAGTTGCTCAGTTGTGTCCAATTCTTAGCAACCCCATAGACTGCAGCCTACCAGGCTCCTCCGTCCATGGGATTTTCCAGGCAAGAGTACTGGAGTGGGGTGCCATTGCCTTCTCCTATATGTATATATATTACTTGGCTGTAAAAAAGTATGTCACTTGCAGCAACATGGATGGACTTAGAGATTATCATATTAAGTGAAGTCAGGCAAAGAAAACAAATATCATATGATTTCACTTACATGTGGAATCTAAAACAAGATACAAAAGAATTTGTTTACAAACTAGAAGTAGACTCATGGACCTAGAAAACAAACTTCTGGTTACCAAAGGGGATAGCAGGGCCAGGGAGATATATTAGGAATTTGGGATTAATATGTCTACACCACTATCTATAAAACAGGTAAACAACAGGATCTACTGTATAGCATAGGGACTTACACTCAATATCTTTTAATAACTTATAATGGAAAAGAATAAAAAATGATGCATATTATATATCACTTTCCATGCACTTGAACTAACACAGCTTTGTAAACTAAATATGTGTCAATAAAAAATTTAATATCTAATGTAAAAAAAAAAAGCAAAAGAAAACAACAAAAATTTCCAGTCCTCTCAGTCTTCCTTTTTCCTTCTTTTCTTCCTCTTTTTGATTTCTCCCTTATTCCTCCCTAAAGTAATCTTAACAATTGGAAGATAGGAAGTGGGAAAGAAAAAATTGGAACTTTAGGGAAAGCAGTAACAAATTCTATATAGGCTAGAAACAACAACTGGTAAAATATTCTGGGTCGTCTTGGAGAGTGTCTAAGTCTCTAGCTTTTCTAGCTCCTGCTTCGGAGAACTCACATAATATATGAGGACTGGGATTGTGCACTGACAAGGGAGTCAGAATTTTGTTGTCATTTCTGTTCTGTGCATAATACAGGGAAAACGGTTCGTTGGACTGGTTGCTGTCAGTAATGCAATTTACAGTTCAAATGAGAAGTTTATCAAGTAGCAGTGGCTTTCCTAGTTCCTGAGAATGGGGGAGAAAAAAAAAGCAGAGACATTACTTTGCTGACTAAGGTCCCTATAGTCAAAGCTATGGTTCTTCCAATAGTCATGTATGGATGTGAGAGTTGGACCATGAAGAAAGCTGAGTGCCGAAGAGTTGATGCTCTTGAACTGTGGTGTTGGAGAAGACTCCTGAGAGTCCCTTGGACTGCAAGATGACCAAACCAGTCAATCCTAAAGAAGATCAGTCCTGAGTATTCATTGGAAGGGCTGATGCTGAAGCTGCAATACTTTGGCCACCTGATGTGAAGAACGGACTCATTGGAAAAGACCCTGATGCTGGGAAATATTGAAGGCAAGAGGAGAAGGGGACAACAAAGAATGAGATGGTTGGATGGCATCACCGACTCAATGGACATGAGTTTGAGCAAGCTCCAGGATTTGGTGATGGACAGGGAAGCCTGGTGTGCTGCAGTCCATGGGGTCCCATGGAGTCGGACATGACTGAGAACTGAACTGACCTGACCGGAAAGAGAGGGGAGACAGTTGTTGGTTCATCCATACCCGCTATGTCACAGGTTGGTCCATGCATCAGTAGTTGAATGAAACAGAGCTCCAGCACTCCACTTGGCCACTCTTTGATCCCATCTCTCTCTTTTAAAATTCTGAATTTTTGTGAGCTGAAAGTTTATGGCATCCACTCCTCCATCTTAAAAATTTCAACTTGAACTAAAAATGTCATCAATTCCAATAGAGACTTTTCTCTTACCTGTTTAACACCTTGAAGTGATTTGACCTGACCTCACTTGAATTCATTTGAACACCTACTATGTGCTAGGGGTGGTACTGTAGGCCTAGTACTCAGCATATAGAGAATACTTAAATTCACCCATAAAAGGACTCATCCACCACAGTTGTATGTTCTTGGCCCTTGCAAGCCAAGAGTGCAATTCTACAGCGGTTGCTTTATCAATCACGTAAATCAGGGGACCTTGCTGGACATTCTGCCTGGGTAGGAAGTCTAGTGGGCCACAGGCCTCCTTCACAGAACAGTGAAAACAGGGCTTCTCGGAGTGCTGCTTGCCATCTTGCCCAGAATAGAGAGGAGAATTTCCTTTCAACACCCAACTCCCAGGAATGTGAAAAATGAAGTTTCCAGGCACGGGTCTTGATGAAATGCCTCTTTCTGAAAAAAGCTGTTTATTGACATCGGTCTCATGTCGGACAATAAACACTGGCCAAGCCCTCTGTTGGGCTTCCCTGGTGGCCCAGTGGTGAGGAATCCACCTCTCAATGCAGGAGACAGAGGTCTGACCCCTGGGTTGGGAAGATCCCCTGGAGGAGGAAATGGCAACCTACTCCAGGATTCTTGCCTGGGAAATCCCATGGACAGAAGAGCTTGCGGGCTACAGTCCATGAGGTCACAAAAGAGTTGGACACGGCTTAGTGACTAAACAACAACAACAAAGCCCTCTGTTGGGAAGCTGAACACAAGGAAACAAATGCCTCGAATACTCTAAAACGGAAGATGTTAAAATGGAAAATGAAGATACCTTCATTCTGTTGAAACAGTGAAAATAATGAGGGATATTTTCCTAAGTGTGGAAGATGAACATAATGTCAATAGTGCTGGCAAACACAAAAATACAACTATTGTGTGGAATATAATGAGAAAGCTAATATTTCCATAGGTGCTAGTGGAAAAGAAATTGGATCTAAACTGTAAATGGGATAATATGGTAACAAACAAACAAGAACGATGTGTAAACAACAGGGATCCCCACAGACAGATGCTTGATTAACATCTGCATGAATCATGCAGGAGAGGATTGAAGTTAGGGACTTCAGAGGTCCCTCAAGTTTCAGGTACCAGGGAGAGGGCAAAATGAGGAACTAGAAAAGTGTCAGATGAACCCGGGTATGCAGCTGAAAAGCCCAACAATTCATGGCACATATAAGAAAAATGCTATTCATTCATTCATTCATTTGCTGACTCACTCATTCATTTATTCAATGGAGCTTCTGCACTCACCCTGTGCTAGCTCCTGTCCTATGTTAGGAATGGGGCAGCAACAAGACGTGGTTGGCAAAAGAGAAGTCATTGGCCCTTCCTTGACTCTTGTCAGTCGAGCCTGCAGTGAAACCCTAACGCTGACAAGTTTACAGCACTATCTGAGAGGACTCTGGAAATGAAGTAGAAGTTTAATAGATCCCAAGCATGGAGGATGCAGTGGTGAGAGAGACCGCACCAAGACATAGTGGACTCTGGGAAGTTTGGGAGAAAGTAGAGGAAAAAACAGTGAATTCTTCCAAAGAGGTGATTAAAAATTGCCTGGCAGTCTGGAGGCTGAGGGGGGTATGATAGAAGTTTATAAAATTATAGAGACCGTGAATTAAATGACACAGAATTGTTAAAAGCAGATGCTCTGGGGCCGGATTGTCTGGGTTCAAATGTTGCCTCTGCTGCTTTCCAGCTGTGTGACTTGGGTCAGATTACTTAATCCGCCTGTATTTCTGTTTCTTCATCTTTCAAGTAAGGCTAATAAAAGTACCTACTTACAGCATCCATTCGGATATGAAGATTGAAATGAGTTCAGGCCTGTGAATCTCTTTCAACAGTGCTTGGCACAAAACAAAACACTAAAAAATGTTACCCGCTATTATTTTTTTTCCCTTAGAATCAATTTAATCAATGTTTAATTGTGAAGGACATAAAACTCAAGACCCACTCAGTCACCTAAAGGGAACTGTAGTATCCAGAAGTGGTACTGTCTTAATCCACTAGGCTATGTTGAGAAGGTTAGATTAATTCCTCCATGTTAGACCTGCAACAAGTCCTAAGGGGGTTTAAGAATGCTAAAGTTGTGTGTTTATCTCTTATCTTTGCTTCCCACAATATGAGCTATGAACAACACAGCCTGACATAGCCTCCTGGGGCTGAAGGCCTCTGGGCCTGACAGCATTTCTTAATGAGAAAATGATTGCTCAGTTTGGCAAAGGGGAAAATGGTAAGTTTTTGATGTAGCAACACATAATAATAATAAGCCATCCACTGCAGAGCAAGGCATTGCCAGAGACCTAGGGCCAATGAGTTAGTGTTTGTTATTTTCACAAGGAAATAAGCTGGTGTCAAGATCCACACACTTGGGCCTAGTCAGAACCCTCTTGACAAAGAATAGGAGCCATGTGTGAGCCCACAGATGGTGCGGAACGTGGGGGAGGAGTAACTAACTACAGAAAGGGCATTTCTCATTGCACTTGAGACAGTTGTTGGTTAGTTGCTAAGTCGTGCCTGACTCTTTTGCGACCCCATGGATGGTGGCCTGCCTGGCTCCTCTGTCCATGGGATTGAGAGCTTCTTAATTCCCAAGCCAACAGGTCAGTTACCTCCTCTACTGCCAGGCTGGACTTTGACATGAGGGCTGATGTCAAGCCTAGTGTTGGGCCCTGCCCTCTGCATTCTCTGGGCCTCAGATTGGTTTGCAGGTAAAACAATGGACCAGGATTAAAAAAGAAAGAAAGAAAGAGCAAATAAAATAGCCAGAATCTGCTGTTTCCTTCCAGTGAAATCTTACTTTGGAGTTTCAGGAGTAATATATGTAGATACATCTTAAGAGTGGAGCAGTCGGGGCGGGGGTGGGCAGTGGTCTTAGAGCTCCACCAGCTCTCTGCTGCCTTGGATTTAGTCACCTCCACTTGCATCACATCCCTCCTCCCTCTGGCTCATCCTAACACAGTTTGGAAACCACTGGCCTAGATAAGCTCTCAAGTCCCCTCCAGGTCAATGTTAGACCAGCTCTGTGACTCTGGTGCCTTTGGCACCAAAGTGACCTCAAATCAAAGGAGCCATTTCAGGTTCTAGAAGAATACTGTCCAATAGAAATGTGTAAATGGCATAAGTCATCGAACATCTTCTAATAGTCATATTCTAAGAAAAAAAATAGGTAAAATGAATTTTATTAGCATATTTTATTTAACTCATATATTCAAACTATAAACAATTGAATATTGAAATATGTAATGGACATAAAAGTAACAGAGATACTTTACATTTTTTATATGAAGTTTTCAAAATCCAGTGTAAACTTAGAGCACATCTCCAATCAGATTTGTCAAGTGTTCAACAGTCACATGCAGCAAGTGGCTATCACACTAGTACATGCAGATAAAGAAACTTCAGTGCCTCAGAACATTTTCCTGAGTCCCAAGCGCACTTACTTGTTTTAGTTGCTAAGTCGTGTCTGACTCTTTTGGGACCCCACAGACTGTAGCCTGCTAGGCTCCTCTGTCCGTAGGATTTCCCAGGCAAGAATACTTGAGTGGGTTGCCATTTCCTTCTCCAGGGGATCTTCCCAACCCAGTGATCAAACCCGGGTCTCCTGCATTGTTAGGTGGGTTCTTTACCACCAAGCCATCTGGGAAGCCCCAAACTGCATTTTACCCGTGATTTAACTGGGAAAGATCTGCAGGCCTCCTGTGTTCAAAACTCAGAGGCAGTGAAAAGCGTAGATGGGCCCTCTGTTTCTGTCACCCCCACAAGCCCTACAGTGGCCCGCTCTTTCAGGGGATCCTTCTCCTTAGCCTTCCTCAAGGCCCAGAAGTGTCACGGGATATTTCAACAGGCTGGTCTCAATGGCTTCTGCTCGTCACCTCACTTTTCTATCCCACTGCTCATCCTCCCCTGCTTATTGATTTAACATCACCTTTATCCTGCAATTTCCTCTTTCTAAATGTCCTCTAAGCCTTTCTCTGCCTTAATTCTAGTATCTTCAGGAATCCACTTCAAACTTGAGTATTTTGAGAACCTAGCTCTTACCAGTCCCAACCTTCTGCCATCATCCCACATACTTAACCATTTGTATGCACATAAAAGCAGTCATTTAATTAATACATCCTTTTTTTCTTTAGGTCAAGCTGCACAGCATTTGTGACCCTAGTTCCCCACCAGGGATAAAACTTGTGTTCCCTGCAGTGAAAGTGTGCAGTCTTGACCACTGGATCACCAGGGAAGTCCTTAATATATTTTTCAATATTATCCATATTATGTCTTATATGCTGGCTTAAGTTAGCTTCACCTTTTTGCTTTAACACAGTGCTATGCACTGAAGGAACTCATATTTTTCTCACAATGTTTGTCAGAACAAAGATACAGCTCAGTAAAATCATGTTAGAACTCTCAAATGCAGTGAAGATGCTTCACTATTTCTTTGGGACTAAAATTGAACATTAAGGCTTTGCCAGATATTTGTATACAGATCAGGTTCACAGCCATTGGTTGGCTGGTATTACTAATTTAAGGGTAGTACTTCAGATACTATTTCCTCACTTATGACTCAAAAAATGGAACAAAATCAACTCTTTTTTTGTACAAAAAAATCTTTTTTTTCCTACCAATATGATTTGAATATAAACTATACACTTAGAGATGCTTAATTAAAAAAAATTACATCTTTGTATATGTTAATGACATGTTTATTCCAAGTTTTAGGCTTGATAGCTGATGAGGAATTTTGCCATCTTTCCCAATTTTGCAGTAGAACTGGCTTAGAGTCTTAGTCAACTAAATTATAATAATCCACTAGTTTGAAACTATAATAAAATAATCATCTCATTAAATGAACTGCATTTCCTTTTAAAGTTACTTTCCCCTCTGGGCCTTGTAGAAAGGCTGTTAAGAAGTATTCCTCAATTGCATAAATTCCTGCTTTGTTTGGACTTAGATACTGAGGTGTCAGCAATGGATTCATAGCTTATAGATGGTGAGTACTTTTAACTAGAGACACAGCATTTCCTGAAGCAAAGACAATACTTTTTTACTAAATGCCCTTGATCTGCAGAGAACCTCTCCCCCCTCACCTTCCCCCCTACTCCTCCTACCTCCCCACTTCCCACCCCCAAACTGCTTTACACTAGAACTTTTTCCTTTTTCTTTTGAGCTGGAGTTTTGCTATTTTACAGACATATAAATAAACATAGTGTCTCTGGATGAACAGTATAAGAGATGAGAGTCAGAATCAGGACTTATAGTCAGAACCCTCCAACCCTGGATTAGTCAATATTTTTTTCAATAACTATCTACAGTTAGGAAAAGGCAAGTTATTAAAGCTGCAAATAGATCCAGGGTTAGATCCTCTGGGAAGTTTTCTGATTTCTGTGGAAATTATCCAGAACCCATCTTTCTTGGCCAGAATCTGCTGATCCCCAAATATGTAAGGACCAAATGGTGTCCCCAAGCCAGTCACTGGTTATCGTTAAAGGGTAATGTGTATGTGTGTTGGTGTGTGAGTGGAGAGGGGGGCTACAAAAATCCTTTCCTGTTTAAGATGCCTGCATGCATTCACTTCAGTTTGAAACACCTCTGTGAAGCCTAGACTGTGTGCATATGTATATATGGGATCTCTCAGCTCACTGAACATAGCTGGCCAGCAGGCCAAGGTTTGGCATCTTCAAATTTCAGGTCTGTACTTAAGGCAATGATGTGAATATGTCCCAGGTCACTTAGCTTGCCTATCAGGCTTGCAACCTCAAGTATATCTCCAGACACCTTCAATGTGGTAAGAGAAAAATTCATAGCCAAATAGTCTATAGTGCTCATAACATATTATTCCACTATAATTATTTCACTCTTTCACCCCTGCCTCTCTCAGACAGGAGACGGAGGAAAAAGAAAAAACCTCTATTTCTTCAGGGTTCCTTGATGCAAACTCTCTGCAGTTTATCTCATCATCTCCACTTCTTTTCCGACCCCAAGACTTTCCAGCAGTTTCTCTGATTTTTCCTGACGATAAACAGGCCAGCTGGCAACACACCCGCCTCCAAACCCCCTGTTTTGCTCAGATGGTCACCTCTGACCGCGACCCCTCCGGCGACGAAATACAGGAGAACTTAGAGGGGCGGCGCCGCCTCCAGTTCTCCGTCGGCTCCACTCAAGCTGGTTATTTCTTCTCAGCTCCAGCTCCTTTCCTCCAGCCGCTGCTGTTCCAGAAGCTCCGGGCTGTTGGGTCCTCGGCTCCCAGGGGCCCTACACGGTGGCGGGCAACTGAGGAGGGGAGAGGGGAAGGCGGGCCTCGGGCCGGTAGCGCGCAGCTCTGCGGAGCGCGGCGCGGGGACCTTGCTCGCTGGGTGGAAGAGGGGGCGCTAGCGGGCAGGAGGCCTTGCCCGGGTGCCGGGGCGGGCGCGCGGGCTATGGGGTGACGCCTGTGCAGCCCCTCGGGGACGCGCCCTCTGTAGCTTCTGACTGGGAACCAGACTGCCGCCTCCGAGCAGCCCTCCGCATCACTGCCTTCGAGCTACGGGTGGAGCCCCGGGAGGCAGGCGAGGGAAGCGGGGGCGTGACTGGGGCGCTGAAGTAGGCGAGCCACAGGGCGCCGCGCCACAGCCGCGCCGGGCAGCAGTAGGGCAGCCGGAGGGGCAGCGACATCTGCGGGCGGGCGGTCGATGCTTTCTGGCGGCGCGGAGCAAGCGGGGCGACCCCGAGGACTCGGGCCGCGGCGAGGCTGGCGGGCCTCACTGCCGGTGGATGGACGGCAGACTTGCCAGTCCCGCTGGAGCCCAGGCCTCCAGCGCGTGGCCCCGGGCTCAGACTGTAGAAGAAGCGATGTCCCTGGCCGCGCGCTTACATTCATCCCCCTGCTCGGGTAGCTGGGCGACGTCCGTGAATCTTCGGTTTATCAGGTCACCTCGAGGGACTCAGGGAACCCGTTTTTCCAGCTGGGGATAGTGATTATTCTCGTTGCCTCTTGCCTTTAGAAAGTTATTCTAACACGGTTGATCAGCCAGCCAGAGTAAGAAGGGAAAATAAACAGCGTGGTCTGTCCCTTGGTGAGGCGATGTACAGGGATCCCGCCAAGTTCGCAGAGCCAGTTTTAGGCGGAGCGGCAAACACAGCCCATTGACAATTCAGCCCCGGAAAGGGTTAACTGCATCCTGCGGGTTCGGTTTACATGTAAATAGAGAGCAGCTGCTCCGCGCGGGCCCCAGTTGGCCCTTTTAAGTTTTTGATTGGTTGCCAATGACATCACCGTCCGTATTATAACACAGTGGACCCAGAGCGGCGTCGGATAAACCCTCCTTAAAGAGCCATGGCCACGCCCCGGCTCCGCCCCCTCCAGGTGCCCATTGGCCGCGGGCTGCAGCGAAGTAGCGGTCAGGTTTCTCCGGATTCTTATTGGTTCAACACGCCGTCGGTCGGCAGCCGGCCCGCCCCCTCAGAACCTTACATTTACAGTGTAGCAAAAGAGAAAGTAACTATGTTGCTGCTGGAGATCAATGAAGCCTAGTGAATGAGGGCTGAATGTGCGAATCCCTTGCTGAAGCGGAGCGCCAGATGGTGGAGGGTTACACTTATTTATGAAGTAAGTGGAAGTCACCGTGGCTACTCCTGAGAGTCCAGGGGTTTGAGGCGGTGTGAGTGTGAGTATGTATGTGGTGTGTGTGTGCGCGTGTGTGTGTTGCGATGTTTACGGAGGAGCCACAGCAGGTGAGGTTAAAGTGTTCCCGCTGTTGGCTCACGCCGCCCTGTGCGTTTACTCTCTCTGCAGTCTACTTGGATTGGGGGCGAAGGAAAAAATGAGGTTTGTTGGGATGCTTTGCGGCAGTTTTAAAGGCCAGGGACTTGTTAGTGCGCTGTGTTGCGAAGGAGGATGTTAAGTGCCCCGAAGTGGGGAAGCAGCATTCTCTGACCACTTAATTTTCTTTCCAGCCGCTAACTAGAGGTGGAAGGGCGACTAGAGAGGGAGGGGGATAGCTCAGTGTTTTTCGGGGAGGTTTCCTAGGCTGTCTGGATGGTTTCACGGGCAATATATATGCCCGACCCTCTGCTGCAGGGATGCAGGTCTCTTTATACACTCCGTGCGTGTGTGTATGTGTGTGAGAGAGAGAGAGAGCGTGTGTGCGCGCCGCGCACTCTGTGTGGAGGTGGGGGGTCCCAGCTTATGTCTCCGTGAGCACGCTTCTTCGTCCCTCTCAAGGGAAATGGACTGTTGATCCTGGGACGTACCCTACCAGGTAACACAACAGCAAAGACTTTTCACCGCTGGGTCCAGCTGGGAAACAGTTACAGCTTCTGGAATAGTACTCGCTCTTCAAAAAATACTACGCAAGGGAGGAAGGGGCGGGGGAGGGAGGGAAGAAAGGAGAAAGGGAGGGAGAACAGGGGTTGGATTCTTCTTGCCCATCCAAAGGTGGTGAGAGAAAGCTGAGGCCAGCGGGGAGATCTGTGGATGTGATAGGTGCGTGCCTGTGTGTGTGTGTGTGTGTGTGTGTGTGTGTGTGTGTGTGTGTGTGTGTGTGTGTGTGTGTGTGTGTGTGTGTGTGTGTGTGTGTGTG
Organism: Capra hircus; assembly: GCF_001704415.2. NCBI lineage: Eukaryota > Metazoa > Chordata > Mammalia > Artiodactyla > Bovidae > Capra > Capra hircus. The sequence goes on along the minus strand of NC_030823.1, from coordinate 23,757,793 downwards.
TGTGTGTGTGTGTGTGTGTGTGTGTGTGTGTGTGTGTGTGTGTGTGTGTGTGTGTGTGTGTGTGTGTGTGTGTGTGTGTGTGTGTGTGTGTGTGTGTGTGTGTGTGTGTGTGTGTGTATTCTGCCTGTGACATTTTGGCTCTGTGTCTGAGAATGGTGACAGTCCTGTGTAGAGGGATGTTGGATGACATTTTTCCAGACATCTCTTAAAGTTGGTTTAGATGAGCTCCTCTTGCATGGCGTTTTGTGCCTCCTCTGTGTGTATGTCTAGTAGGAGAGGAGCCAGCAGGGCCCGGGAATGGAGTGCCTCTATCCCCAAGGGGAGGAAGGAACTGTCCCTTTGCAGGTACCCTCTCATGAGACAGGACCTAGACCCCTGTGGGCAACTCTTTACTTCTCACTGGGAAGTCTTCTTTATGGATCCATCCTCTTGAAGAGGGGGCACGTCTGTGTGAGATCAAAAGATTATGCATAGTGGCTGCCTTCTGCTGAGAGAAGCTCTAGGATGTTCCTGTAGGGAAAGGAGGAGAATGGAGAGTTGAAGTGGTCCTTTTCTTAAAGGCAGGAGTGGAGTGGGTGGTGCGGCAAGGGAGACATCTGAGGGATGGATCTGTCAGGGTCAGGGTTTTCAGACCTGCTTCCCTAGCTTGAGCCTTCATTTTAGGGGACCAGTATGTAATGAAAGAGGAAATGCAGATTACTTCATAAATAAGAGGGCAATAGGAAACAAGGGAGGTTTTAATATGACTTTGTTGTGCTTTTCAAAGGACTTGGGAGAAAGAAAAGTAAGAATAGCTCAAAATTAAAGAGATTCACTTAGAGGGCTACTTTCATTCTGATATGCAGAAAGTTGACATCTGCCCCTGATGTATATTTAGCTGCTGTATATTCCCATGAGCCTTGCCAGCACTCTTGGTCATTCCTTTGCCTTTGCAGTGCCTGAAGGAATTACATGGAAAGTATGCAAGGGTGGACGTATGGGTCCTTCTCAGATGATTGCAGTATATTTCTGCCCTGGAGATGAGGCCCAGAAGAGAAGCCTCTTAAGAACCTTCCCTTCCATCTTGAGCTTTTCTGATCCTTTGTGCTTGTACTTTTTCTAAGGCTGAACTTGGATGTGGGTCCAAGAAAGGTTGTTCATCAACATTTGCATAGACTACATCTAACCTTAGACTCAGCAAGGACAGGGGGTGGGGAGGGGGATGGTCCTCAGACGTGCATCCTCTTTGAATCCATAGTGGTGAGTGTCAAGCTTTGAGTGACAGGATACTGGGCACTTAGGACAACTTCGCTAAGAGGGATGCAAAGTCCTTTCCTAGGGATTGGATTCGACTGCTTTTTGTGTCACATGACTTTATTCTTTCTTTCCCCCCCTCCCCTTCTTTACAGACTGTCTTGAGTTCTTCTTGAATTGCCAGTTTTCAGCCTCCTCATGCCTCCGTCTCCTTTAGACGACAGGGTAGTGGTGGCACTGTCTAGGCCCGTTCGACCTCAGGATCTCAACCTTTGTTTAGACTCTAGCTACCTTGGCTCTACCGCCCCTGGCAGTACCAGCCACCCTCCTGTCATCGCCACCACCGTTGTGTCCCTAAAGGCTGCGAATCTGACGTATATGCCCTCATCCAGCGGCTCTGCCCGCTCCCTGAATTGTGGGTGCAGCAGTGCCAGCTGCTGCACTGTGGCAACCTACGACAAGGACAATCAGGCCCCAACCCAGGCCATTGCCGCTGGCCCCGCCACCACTGCCACCGGAAGCTCCACCACCTGTCCTGCCAGCCAGATGGTCAACAACAATGAGAATGCAGGCTCTCTAAGTCCATCAGGTGGGGTGGGCAGCCCCGTGGCAGGGACCCCTAAACAGCTAGCCAGCATCAAAATAATCTACCCCAATGACTTGGCCAAGAAGATGACCAAATGCAGCAAGAGTCACCTGCCAAGCCAGGGCCCTGTCATCATTGACTGCCGGCCCTTCATGGAGTACAACAAGAGTCACATCCAAGGAGCTGTCCACATTAACTGCGCCGATAAGATCAGCCGGCGGAGACTGCAGCAGGGCAAGGTCACTGTCTTAGACTTGATTTCCTGTAGGGAAGGCAAGGACTCTTTCAAGAGGATCTTTTCCAAAGAAATTATAGTTTACGATGAGAATACCAATGAGCCGAGCCGAGTGGTACCCTCCCAGCCACTCCACATAGTCCTCGAGTCTCTGAAGAGAGAAGGCAAAGAACCTCTGGTGTTGAAAGGTAATGCCCCCGCCCCCTCCCCAAGCACAGCCCTGGGCTCACCCTGGGTTTTCTCTGAGAAGTACCAGCTTCCTCCTTCCACTGGCTGCAAAAGACCAGACTTGCCTTTCTTCTTCTTGTCTTCCCTTCCATGCCCTCTCTTAATTATTTTGGGGTTGGGAGAGAAACCCAGCAACCTTGAACTGAAAGCCAGAAGACTTGGGCTCTGGTCTTTAATTCACCTTCTCATTTGCATTGTACAAGTCATTTCCCCCTCTCGGAGATGGTTTTCTCATCTTTCTAAAAAGGGGCTCTATGACACCACATGGCATCTGCAGTCATGCCTGCTCTGGTAACTCTGTTCCATTCAAACTAGCTGGAAAGTTCTTGTCTCTCAGACTTAACCAAAGCTGATGGAACAGAGAAAACCGCAACTGTGGTGAACTGCAAGTAAACCTCCAGGTACCAGTTCTTTCTGTGGGAAATTCTTCCTCTTTCTCACCTCTCTGAAAGTAACCTTCAAAAAGGGTCAGAGATCCTTATTTTAGGGCCCCTCCGAGAGTTCACCCCAAACATCCATTCCTTTGCCCAAACTCCAAGGGACTCCAAGAGTCATTTTATGAAATACCCTCCAACACACTGTTTCTTCTGGTGTCACCTGACAACCATTGACATCATAGCTCCTTCCAAGATGGGGTGGTGGGTCACTTGCCCCAGGACACTGAGCGTGAATAACTGGATGTCAGTGTTATTGAGCCCTGGCAGGAGGAATTAATTGCCCACCCATCTCTGGGCTCTTTCTGCACAGCGTTGCCTAACCTAGAGGGAGTTCGCATCCCCTGTCCCTCCCAGATGTGTCTCTTTGCCCTTGGATGCCACTCTTTGGGACCCTGTACACCGCACTTCATCTTTAGTGTTTTCTATCAGGTGGTGGTGGTGATGGTGGCAGTGAGAGACAGTCTTCTTCTTTCTTCTCTTTCCTTGAGTGTTGAGTCAAGGCACACAGTCTGGGCCACGTTGCCAGCCAGTCTCCTGCACTGTGTAGACCAAAAGCATTGCTGGGTTCCTTTGAACACCTTGCATATTTAAATTGCAACAGGCCATTGGAATGAGCAAGGCAGCTGGTTTTCCTTTGTGGGCTAGCTCTGCCATTCTGCTTGTCTTCCAGTGGCGCATTCTGCCTTTTGTTAAGGAATGTTCTTAGAAATCTAGTTCTGAATTTCTTGGACCTCATCTCCCCTGCCCACCCCCACTGGCCTCGACCCTACTCTTATTGGGCTCAACTAGCACAAAGGTACAGCTTCCCTTAAGGAAGGGCTGGTGGGCTCTTAGGAGAAGGAGAACATCATGGAAGTTACATCCAGAGTGTTCCAGCAGCACCCAGGCATTTTATGTTGTTTTTGATGGGTTTTCTTGTGGTTGTTGATATGCTCATATTTCCTCTGTGTATCCTTGTATTTTGTCGTTTTGTATTCTTGTTTGGCTGACTTTGAGTAATTCCCAGTAGGTTTACCCAGCTAGCGTTCTGTCTCTGTGATCCTGGCTTGTCTCATCTTTTTCAGAAGAGAAAATACCCTCTACAGACTTCTCATTTGTTTGTATTGGGGAGCCAAGAAGTGGAGAACCAATGGAGTGATCTTCAGGGTGGTCTCTCGCTCATGTAGAGTAGATGCCCAATGAGGGAAGGCAGGCCTTTTGTGTCCTAATGATCTAAGAACAGGCATCAAATAATCCACATGAAGATGACCTTGGACTTAAACATTGAGAGTGTTAAGGAGGAGCTGTAGATTCTACTTTCTACTTTGGAGTGGGCATTATTGTGTACATGGGTGGCTTGTCAGTTGCTGGGAAATGAATCTCCTAGGTGTTGCTGATGGGGTTCCTCTCCCCATTTCCTGTGGATGCAGCTGAGAGCCCAGGCAGCCTGGGCTTGTTCCTCGGTGTCAGTAAGGTTGCCTTAATGGGGCGGGGCCAGGCATGCTGCTGATGTCACCGCTGGGCGCCTGCCGCCACCACCACCAACAGGGCTCATCATTTTCGGGTTGGTGAGACACAGAGGCGGTCGATCTGGAAGTTGCCTGGTGGTAGAGGTTGTATTATTTGTAGTTTGAGCTCTTTCTTCAAATATCTGGGGATTTTGTTGAAGATATGTAGTTTGGGAGCAGAAGGGTCTGTAATGTACTCTATTATTTTTGTCATTGTGATTTTGGTCTCTTTGGGGGGGGGGAATGGCCTAAAATTGGGACCATGATGGTACAGAAGGGAAAGAGATCAATATTAGAATGCCCCTCTAGCTGCCCTTTCATCTGGGTACACCAAAAGTTAATACCCTAACACCACTGAGGTGAAAATGGGGTGGATACCTCTGAGAAGGCATGGCCAGCAAACTTCGCCTAAGTTCTTGAGTGGGTCTATCAGACCATTCTGATCTGGCTTTTCTGCTGAGGTTTATTTTAGTAATCTCCACCCTTGGTGATGTAAGATTTTATTTTAGCAAGAGTAGTAGCGGTACCATTTTGGAAGGAGTGGTTTTCTCAGGAAGATGTGGTGGGGGTAGGCGTGGGGGTTGGTTAGCATCTGGGGTAGATGCTTCTAAGGCTTCGGGAGTTTATTTTCAGAGATTTCAGTACAATCCCGGGTTAATTTATGGCTGACCCATCTGACGCTCTGGTTTCTGTTTGTAAACACTGGTTGCTGCCGTCCCTGTCCAAGTTTTACGTCCCCCTGTTTCACTGCCATGCTCTCCATGTTTGGTGCTGCCTGTCAAGTAGAGCGGCTGCTCAGACACTGTTTTAGTAATGCTGTGTCAGGTTGGGAAGAAATGGATCAGAGGTGCAGAAGCCCCGGGGATGAAGGGACTGTTCTAATTTACATTCCCCTCCCCATTGGGACCTTTGTCTGAATTTGTATTTTATTCTCATCCTCCAAAGAAGAAATGGCATCAGATCTGTGCTTCTACTCCACCTGGTAAACCATAGTCAAGTGGATACATGTGTAGAGACTTGCAAAGGCTTTGAAAGAATTATAATCTGTTTTACACAAAGTTGATTTTTAATGTGATTTTGCACCCAGCTGAATAAGGAGGCTAGATGATTCTGGGTTTTCCATAATGAGAGCTACCACCTTTCCTATGATGTTTGTAAGGTTCCCTTTCTTTTCAGCAAGGCTGGGTTCAGGGAAGTCATTTGTCATTTACCTATGTAGGAATGGATAGTCTATTATCACCTCCTCTTTAAAGACAATCTGTGTCTTTAAAACTTTTATTATGAAAGCTTTCAAATACAGAGAAACCTAGAAAAGAGTATCATGATCACCATATACCTAGTACCCAGATTAAACAATTGTTAATGTTTTCCCTCTCTGCTTTTCGCTTCCTTTATTGGTTGTTGAAATATATTAGAATATAGATAATGTTTGACTATATTTCAGTATGTTTCATGTTTAAACAATGCTTTCAAATTAAGAAAAGATGGGGATATTTTACAGTACTGTACAAACAACATTTTCACTCCTAAATATTGGTGTCATGTCCCTGTTGTTGACTTTTTCAAGCTTGGAATTCCATTTTGACTAACTGGCTACTGTTGAATCTATAGGGCAGCGCCCACTACCCCACCAACACCCACCCACTCCCCCAGACTGGAAGGGATCTATAGCGTTCTCTTCCACAGGAGTCTATCGGGTCCCATACCTGTACTTGCTCTGTGCTGTCACGAAACAAAGAGTGACTGACAGGTCTGCCTCTGAGTCAGTGGTATTTATTGGGGGCAGGGCTGGCAGGGGATGAGTGAGTACCACTTCAGGAAGCTGATTCAGTAGCAAAAATCTGATCACAGAGAGAGGTAACTTTTTATGCTAGGGAACTTTCCATCAAAACTCCTGAAGTGAGCAACAAAGATGGTACATCCTCCCATAGTCACAAAGGGCTCTGAAGTCAATACTTGTAGGCAGTACTGAGTCTGATGACAAAGTGAAAGGCTGTGCTTAGACATCAGAGACTCTGAGGAAATATGTTTTCTCTTCTGCATTGTTTTGTGGGAGAAACAAAAGTCTTCCTCTTGTCTGTCAGGGATGTTAGGATTGTTTTTTTAAGATATGTGAAACAAAGGCATAATCTATTTTCACAGGTTTAGTGTTGTGATTCCGAGCTTCTGTTTAACATCCAGACATACTGAATCTTAGCCGTGTAGCAAATGGGGAAGAGATTCAGGCAGGAGCAGGGGGCCAGCCTGTCGGAGCGTCTTGGCTCATGCCTTGCTAGCTATGTGCCCTTGGCCAAAGGCTAATTCCCTTACTTCCTTATTTTCCTTATTTTCAAAAAGGATGTAACAGCAGCAGTCTCCTGGTGGTCGTTTAGGTAGTAAATGAATTAATATGTACAAAGTGTCTAGCACAGTTCCTCATACAGAGTGAACTCTCCCTCTGTGTAGCCCAGTAGTATTACTGTTGGTTGAACAGAAATGATGGTGTCAGTAAAACTGCAGTTTTGGCCTCTCTTCCAAAGGAGTGCAAATAACAAGTTAGGTATAGCCGTGTGTGTGTGTGTGTGTGTGTGTGTGTGTGTTGCTATGGCCTAAAAATAACTTGATGACTGTTACCTAATTTAAGTAGCATACAGTTGGAGTGCCAAGTAATTACAAAGACATGTTGGGTCAGAAGGCCAGAGTAATTTCGGCATATCCTAGAATTATTTATTCAGTGGGGAATTTGTAAAAATGTGATGATAAATCTGTCCAACGAATGTCCCTTAACTAAATAATGAAAGTATAAAACTATTAAGCTTTGCTTTTTCTGGCCTCTCATCATGCTGATTTATTTTTGGAATAAGGATTGTAGTCTGACTATAAAAGGGGAGGTGGAAGGAGTGGGGAGTATACTTCATTTTGAAAAGTTCTCGAAGCTTTGCGTTTTGATGAGATGAAAGGCCAGGGAAAAGGAGGGAATTCATGGAAAGGCCTGCTCATTTCTTTCAGTGAGTCTTTAACCTTCCCGCGAGCTGGTTCCGAGTTGCCTGTATCTTCCTTAAGCTTTTGGATATACTGTGCTGCTTCCTAATTAAAATGTAAGTGAAAAGTTATTCACTGTGTGTTCAGCAGAGTTTAGCTCACTTTCACCTGAGCTCCAATCGGGACTTTGCCACTGACCAACTGGAGATGTCCTTAGGCAACTCAGGTTACCACTCCAAGCCCGTTTCTCTTCACTGTAAAACAGGGATAATTCCAACATCAAGGATGAAAGACGATGTAAATAGAGTGTCTGGCACATAGATAGCTGTCAGTAAATTAGGCACCTGGGCTCTGCCCCACTACCCCCACGCCCTTTCAGAATCTCATCCATGAGACTGGGTGAGGGGGCAGCGGGATGGGAAGAAGGGATGTGCCCTTTCTAAGCACAGCCCTAGCTGCTGCTGCTGCTAAGTCGCTTCAGTTGTGTCCGACTCTGTGCGACCCCATAGATGGCAGCCCACCAGGCTCCCCTGTCCCTGGGATTCTCCAGGCAAGAACACTGGAGTGGGTTACCATTTCCTTCTCCAATGCATGAAAGTGAAAAGTGAAAGTGAAGTTGCTCAGTCGTGTCCAACTCCCAGCGACCCCATGGACTGCAGCCTACCAGGCTCCTCCGTCCATGGGATTTTCCAGGCAAGAGTACTGGAGTGGGGTGCCATTGCCTTCTCCAAGCACAGCCCTAGAGAGCATGTTAAGTAGGAACCACTGTTCTCACCCATTCAGATCAGTTAAGTTAATCATCTGGCTTGTCAAGGACAAGTTCAGGAAACTCCTTTTAGATGAGAAAAAGCAGGGTAGAGGAAGGGAGATTTGGCAAAATTATAGGAACCGAAACATTCTCTAGACATAGCCTTGTGGTGTTCCTGCTCTCAGGAGCTGGCATTAACCTCTGACCAGGAGCTGGCCCTGCTTCCTTTATTCTAGTGTTAGCACCGACCAGACTATGCCTGGCCCAGCATCTCTGGGGAGCACTAGTTTGGGCATAGTAATGTGTTGGTTTGCAGTTCCGAAGCAATTTGGTTCAAGCAGCTACAGGACACAAGAGCGGCAGCAGTTCTCATCCCAGGAGAAGCCGAGGAGAAGTCATCTCACCTCTTCTGAACTCGAGAATCCCAGGTTATAGAAGAGGAAGGAGGCTTAGAGGTCACTAGTCCAGGAACCTGCACTGCAGGCTGCACCTTGAAATCATCTGAGGCAACTTAAAGCCTGGGATGCTCTGTTCCCACCCCCAGTGATTCTGATTAAATTGGTCTGGGGTCCAGCTGAAGTATCAAGACTTTTAAAAGCTCCCAGGTGATTCAAACACGTAGTGAACTGGGACACCATCGATCTCATCGTCTTATTATGCAGTTGCGGAATTGGGGCCTAGAGAGGTTTATTGCTCGTCCAAGGTCACATGCATGATTAATTTCAGAGCCTTAGTGCAAAAATAGGTCTTTCCAGGTCGATAGGTTGATTGTGTGTGTGTGTGTCTGTATAAAATAATACATACATAATTTTAAAGATATATCTGTTTTAAAATCTTTATTGAATTTGTTACACTATTGCTTCTAATTTTTTTAACCCATCCATCTTGTTTATTAAGTTCACTATGTATTTTTTTTCCCCAAAACTTTAATTTTTTATTTTGTATTGGGGTCTAGCCAATTTAGCCAATTAACAATGTTGTAGTAGTTTCAGGTGAACAGTGAAGGGACTCAGCCATACATATACATGTATCATTCTCCTCCAAACTCCCCTCCCATCCAGGCTGGCACATTACATTGAGCAGAGTTCCACGTGCTGTACAATAGGTCCATGTTGATTATTCATTTTAAATACAGCAATGTGTACATGACCTTCCTAAAGTCCTTAATTATCCCTTCCCCTTGACAACCATAAGTTCATTTTCTATGTTTTGTTTCTTTGACCTCAAGGCCTGTGGGGTCTTAGCTCCTCCACCAGAAGTCAAACCCAGGTACCCTGCATTGGAAGGCAAAGTCTTAACCACTGCACTGCCAGGGAAGTCCCTAAAATAATATGTTTAATCAAGAATGAGATGGTTGGATGGCGTCACTGACTCAGCGGACATGAGTTTGAGCAAACTCAGGAAGATAGTGAAGGACGGGGAAGCCTGGTGCGCTGCAGTCCATGGGGTCACAGATTTGGACATAACTTAGCAAATGAACAGTGACACAATCAATCATTTTGAGTATTGCTACCTTTGTTCTTGCATTTTGGGATTTCAGTCCGAAAGTATAAGGACTTAAGTCTAAGATATTTTGAAACCAGCAAGCTCATGGTCCTGATATTTACCTGGGTCCTAGAAATATGTAACAATATTAATGATTATTTGATCCCATCTTCTAGGGAATTTAATGGTTTCAGGAAGAGCTACAAAACAATTATCAAAATACACCCCTGTACCTAGATGTCTAAGGACTTACGTATTGGTTGGTTTCCATGGATATTAAACCCTTGTGGGTATGGGAGATTCAGTCCCTTTTAAAATTTTTCTTTTTTTTTTTTTCATTGAAGTATAGTTGATTTACAATACAGTGTTGCATTAATTACTGCTATACAGCAAAGTGATTGTTCATCAGATATCATTGAATGCCTTCTACGTGCTCATCACTGGTCTTTAGGCTAAGGCATCTGCCATCATAACTAGGATAATTTGAATGTTAGAATGAGAGCTTGTGTGGACCAGGCTAATATTCCAAATCCATTGCACCTTGCAGCTCAGGTACCTGTGTGGATTCTTCATTCTCTTCTGCAGCAAAATCTTGTTTAGGGAACAGTTTATCTGGAGGAAATATCATTCTCCTGGGAAATCCATGTTTGTGTGACCTTTGGCTTTTTTCTCCTTTATTTTTCCCTTTCAAGATAGAGTCTGGCCTTTTCTAAGCATATCTCCTTGGGCCAACACAATTTCTTTCCAAAGTCTTGATCCAAAAAAATTATTATTATTATTTTTTGTTTGTTTTTATCAAAAAAGGAAATGCACATACTCTGTCTCAAGAAGCTCAGGGCTGACAGGCTTCCTCTGTGCACTGGAGTGGAACTGTGTCATTTGAACCTCACTAATTTGGGACATGTTGCTGATAGGAATAAGACCTGTGTTTATTTTTTCCTGCAAGCTCTCTATGAAAAGAGGGCATGCAAAGCAAACAAACATTGTAAATGGTATTTCAGAGACAAGGTTTTGGCCTGCTTAGGAAAAAAAAAAAAGAAAAAGAGTTTCCAAGTACAATTAAAAACTACTCTAAGGGACCAACTGAGCTATCAGGGAAGCCCACTCTAAGGGACAGGGCTTCGATAAAAACACAAGCATTTCTTGTTTTGAAGCCTGTGCTATTTCCCCTAAACTGTGTGGGTCCCTCTTGCACAGATTTTCTGTGGCTACAGATCCATGACCTGTAACCTTACTAATTAGAAAAATGGGAGGGAAGAAAAAAGTGAGTGTGAACCACAGTCTGAATTTTATTGTAGAGTATTTCAATATACATTTTATATTCATGTTGATGTAGTATCTTTTCTAATTATGAAGTCCTTGATTCTAGATGCTTTTATGCATAAGTAAGGAGGAAAGTCTCAGCATCTTGTTTTTTCAGCTTAAATCTGTATAATCTATTATTACTTAAAGTTGGGAAATATATCTATATTTATGTAAATATAAGCATTTATTTATAAATACATTATATATATGTATATATATATTTTTTCCCGTCCACACCCCAACAAGACCCATATTTTATGTAACTTAAATGGAAAACAAGCTTGAGCCTATGCTTTTGGATACAGAAATGAGCTGTGCAGCCTGGTATTTTCATATACGATAAAGTCTGCTACCCCATGCTCTGCCTCTAGGTCACTAACAGGAATAAAGGTTTTATGGATTCATTAAATTATCCATATTGCCATGATGTTTAATTTGTGATAGAAGTCTACTTATCTTTCTTTTACCACCCCTCCCCAAGACTGGTATTTCACAGCCATCGAAATCAAGCTAAACTCTCTCAGAGTTCTTCAAGAAAGGGTATGGTTTGGCCTTTCTACTTTCCAGCGGACTCCCGTCAGGCATCTGTTGCCCGATTCTCAATTAAGTAAATAGACGGAGCCACCCGATGCAGGGGGCACTGTCAGGCCGTCCTCCCTTTGAGGAGTGTAAGCTTTTCCCCTTATGATGTGAGCTCATGTAAGCTTACTTTGTGTCCCTGGCTAAGGAGGCGGTCACCACTTTGGGCAGAACATTAGTGTCCAGTTCTTGAGTACTCGGTGCTTATGCTATGGGAGAAATAATCCCACATTCTTTGAACTGTGGCCCTGGGGTTTGCTACCACTGGGCTAAATATTACCAGCTGTTGCTCCTGGCAGACAGGAAAGAAAAAGCAGATTGGGAGGAAAGGAAGGAGGCACAGGGGTGCAGAGGAAAGAGAATGCTGTGAGGGTAGGGGGTGCTGTCAGAGTCAGAGACCGGATCCTCAGGCTCCTCGACTGGAGTCCTGGGTTCCAGTTTCCAAGGCCGTGAATTACTGTCATTAGCTCTGACATGTCTGTGTCCCGCTTAAAATAATAAGACAAGACAGTCTTCTCAAAGGGGCTTCCTTGAAGGGATCCAGGACATCTTCTTGGGCCTTGTATTTCTTATTAAAAAACATATTTTTATGGTAAGATCTATAAGAATAGTCTGATGATTCTCATGGAGTGATATTTTACTCTGACAGGAGAACACTATTTAATCACATATAACTGACCATCCTATCATCCCTGAAATTAGAAAATTATTTTCCAGATAGTTTGGTGGGTGGGTGCGGAAAGTGACTGAAAGCTTTCTATGTGCTGGGCATTGGGCTATCACATCAGCATCTTAGTTCCCAGCACAGCTTCCTGAGAGAGGTTTTAGATTCCTAGTTTTACGGAGGGAGAATCAGAGGAGGAGATTCAGTACCCTCCTCTGCCCCTATTATTAACCAGTGAGTTTCAGAATGAGAACTGAAACCCAGTTTTAAGGATTTCAAAGGCTCAGTTCTTTCCAGGCTGGCCACATGTTTATTTACAAGCGAGCTATAGCTCTCATTCCTTAGGGTCCCTTTAACTGTGCTTTATCTATGAAGTGTCCTTGGCTACAATATCTGCGCCTCCCTCCACATTTTCTTGTATTTCCTCAACTGAAAATTCCAGCGCTCAGAGTGGCTGACTATGTCCTCAGAGAGGAGCTGGCTGCTCAGTGACCTCATCCTGAATTATATCCCAGCTTTGGGAAACTTCAAATTTTGGTCACGGCAGAGGTTTCTAACTAGAGCAACCAATCAATGAAAGAAATATTTGAAAACTGCAATGATTATTTGTAGCATTTATGAAATGTTTGCTATCTAGTAGACTCTGACATGGAAGCACTGTTTCTCGTGATAAGACTGCACTCTACATATGAGTGACTGAGACTCAGAGAGGTCCAGACACTTGTCCAAGGTCACTCAGCTGTACGTGGTAGAGACTGCTGGGCACAGCGTTCTGAAGCTTCTGCTCTGTGTATTTTCAACACAGAGAAGTTTAGAGTGCATTCTTCTAGTAGCCTGTGGATTTGAGGATGAGGCTTCCTTCTTTCGTCCATATGAATGTACTCACTTTCTAGAGTTGGGAATAGATAAGGAAGAAGGAAGACAAGTATGAAATTACACATAGTGAGTAAGAAAGCATGTTTGATAGGTATATATGACGATATCCCAAAGACTCGACAAGTATTTGATTATTTATGTTTTATATTCATTATCTGTTCTATTAATATGGATAATAATATTAACTATGTTCTTCTCCCCCCTCAAGGGCGTAAAGAATTTCTTGTTGTTATCATTACCCCTGGGAAGTGAATTCTCTGAGACTAGTGAATAAGAATCTTATCAAACTATTTACTATTTATTGTTTTCCTCTTCTTTCTTTATCTTTCTTCTTCTGTTCTATAATCTAAGCTTATAAATACAGCTCAGGTAGCCTGAAAGTGTGACAGGGACAGACTCCAGAAAAAGCATAAATAACATCCTTGAAGGGTGGCAGAGTGGACCCCTGGGAACCATGTGCTTGAAGTAGTATTCATTCAGGCAGAATTACTGAACATTTTTTTACACTGTCCCATTTTACAGTTATGGAAACTAATTACTTACCCAAGAGAACGTAGTTGGTAGCAGCACTGGCATAGAATCCATATTTCCTAACTCTCCGTTTAGTAATTGTCCTTTAAATCCCAGTGGGAGTATAATGCTTTGGTTTGCATTTGAGTTGTTACTAAATAAGCAAATTTTGTGGGTTCACGTGTTTGGCCAGGTTGCTTCCTGTTTTCCTTCCCTTCCCCTTTGTAAGGAGCTGATTAAGTGACTTTTCAGTGAATTGATTGGCTGATTTGCATTTGTATTCAGCTTTCCTATTAGAAATTTGCATCTTTTCTAGCAGAAGGAATATATTAATAGTAAGTTAACAGCACAGATTCTAGAGTCAGCCTGCTGAGTCTGAATCTCAACTTTGCCACTTATTAGCAGCATGAAGTTGAGTGAAATAAATTTGGTGTGCCTCAGTTTTCTTTTCCATAAACTAGAGAGGGGAATGACAATTTTCTCATGGCATTCTTTGAGGTTAAATTAGATAATATATATATATATATGAACAATGCCGGACACATAGTTGCTAACATTTGTTACCAATGTATCATAATTATAATACCATATATCTGTAATAAAATCTCATCTCCAAGGGATATATAAGTAATACATTCAGTCAAATGAATTGACATTGCCACTGGTGAATGTAAGTAGAAATGACACTTTGATGCTTGGCAAATTTTTTTTATGTTTAAAGGTTTGGAAAAACCCAGCCTTTCTAGTGGGGTGGATAGGTAACTACATCAGGACTTTTTTCTGAATCAGTGCTACTCTGGAAAATTATATACTATTTCTATGTAAGGAAATCTTATAAAATTAAGTCTTAGCAAGGACTCAATTATATACCCACTGTTGGACTATTAAGAAAATTTTAGAAAGAAAAATTAGATGACACGCTAATCCCCCGGACTGGCCTAGTTTCACTTTTACATATTCTCTGCATTCCTTACCCATATATGTGCATATTTTGCAGAGTTTTTCAGACAGAAACTGAAATTCGTTTTCACTTTATATTGCATATGCTTTTTCTTCCTGTATAGTCATCACAGTTTCTCTTTGAATGTTATAACGTGTCTTATTTGATAGTTGTATCACTTTTTACTTAATTCGTTTGCATACTCATGAAGTTAAGATTATTCCCTGATGTTTGATATTATAAGAGAAATCTCTGAAGGGAACCCCCTGTTTGGGAGTTTCTCCACTTTTCCATTTAGGAATGGAAGCTCCGGGCCAGTCACCTTGAGTTTCTTTTTTCCCTTTAATCCTCCTTCATTTTTTCATTCCTGTGTGTCTCTTCAAAAATAAGCTCCAACTGCCTGTTAAAGTTATTCGTTTGTAGGGAAGTCTTTATCTTTCATCACAAGGTCTTTCCACAAATTCTGTGTGTGCCACACAGGTGCCCTAAGGCATGTACTGTAAATCTCCAATTTCTGCGTTGGTGGGCAGAGTAAGGGAGTATAGAGGCAGCCAGTCAATACTATTAAAAACCAGAAACTATTGTGGACGTGAATGATCTGGCAGGACCAACACCAGCTCCGTTTCAGAAATCTGAGTCACTGAATCAGATAGCAGTTTGATGCTATTGATAAGACATTTTAAAAGGAATATCCTTGCAAATAACAACAGAAAGAGTTAGATTTTGTGAGAAGCTATTAAGTGTTTGTGCCCCTGCCTCTTTCTCCTATTTTTTAAAACCCTGGGGTTTTAGTGCAGCTTGGAAGTCTTTTGAGTGCTTAAGCAGGTAAAGAAATACATCAGGATGGAAAGACAATTCCCATTAGTTCGTTTGCCAAATTAAGGTAAAATGCCCTTTAAATAGGAGCTAATTCTCTGACAGATAATTAGCTTGTCTTTCTTGATAAAGTATGTGAATTGGATTGAGTTTATTATAATTAATCTTGCATATTATGTAAAAATGCATTTGTCTGCCCTTATTAGGTGAATCTCTTCATTCCTAACTTAAGGATGGCTTGGAACTTCTGTGCCACTCCAGTGAGAACTGACTGAATTGGATGAATGCCAGGGTGATGGGGAGCGTTGTTATAAAGGTTGGGAGAGGCTGAATGTGGGGTACCACTATTCAAAGACAGGGCTTTCTTAATAATGTGGTATGTCCTCAGTCACTCAGTGGTGGCCAACTCTTTGTGGCCCCGTGGACTGTAGCCCACCAGATTCCTCTGCCCATAGGATTCTCCAGGCATGAATTCTGAAGTGGGTTGCCATTTCCTATTCCAGGGGACCTTCTGGACCCAGGGATCGAAACTGTGTCTCTTGCATCTCCTTCATAGGCAGGTGAATTCTTTACCATTAGTACCACCTAGGAAGCCCTTTTCTTATTAATATCTACATCTAAAAAAAAAAAAAAAAAACAAAGAAAAACTTTGATTATGTTTTGGGTCCTGAGAAATCAGATCCTACAAAGCTGCCTAAATAATCGCCTTGAAATCAATCTCCTACTCATGACATTCTTTTGCATTTACAATGCAGAGCATTTTCTAGGGACTGAAGAGTGCGGTGATTGGCAAGTACACTTGCTGAGGTCTAAGCAGTGACTCTGGGAGATGGCCTGAGGGGAGCAGAGGGGCTACTCAGTGACTTCATGAGCCACAGACCCCCGCCCCCATAATTTTCTTCCTCCCCACCTCCCAGCTATTCAGAGTTTGAGACTCCCCATGTGGCTGCTTTCAGGGCTTCTTTTCTCATCAAAAGCTATTGTCCACGGCTACTTGATTTTGCCAAGGGCAAATGTGGGCTGGGGAGATGGAGTTTGGGAATACAAGGACACACAGTAGATGATTCACCCAACAGCCTCTCTCCTCCAAGCTAAAGGTTTTCTTTTCGGGAGAAGATGGAGGATATTTGATGTTGCATGGGAGTTGCCCGACACCGGGCTTAGACCACCTTAGGGTGTAGTCCTTGGTCACTCTGTGTGTGTGTATGTGCACACATATAGTTTAGTTAACATTTGAAAAATGGACACTCAGCATTAACTCATTTAATGAGGATAGCAATAGTCATCTCATCTGCAGCGGTGGCTCAATATGATAGCCATGAGCCACATGGGACTTGAAATGAGGTGAGTCCAAACTGAGGTGTGCTGTGTGTGTAAGATACATGCTGGATTTCAAAGACTTTGCATAAAAAGCATTTAAGATATTGCATTGATCATTGTTTTACTGTAGATTATACATTGGAATGATACTATTCTGGACACGTTGAGCTAAGTAAAATATACAATTAATGTTAATTCTACTGATTTCTTTTTCCTTTTTAAAAATACAGCTATGAGAAAAAAGATTTGTTACGTAGTAACTGGTATCATACTTCTATGGAATAGTGCTGATCTCTGTGTAGTGATAACAGCATTATTATCTCTACTTTTTAGATGAGGAAACTGAGGCTCAAAGAGGTTAGGTAAATTGCCAAAGTCACACAGCAGAAAGTCAAATTCTTACTGCAAAGCCAGTGTAAAGCAATGTGATTATAGGGTAGGGATTCTGTATGCAGTTTGAGCTCTCCCCAGGAAGAAATGGGGGCTGGAGATTGAGTTCAGTCATGTGACTGGCTCACTCAGTGGGGCCTAGTAGTGAATCCCTAATGAAAACTCAACTCCAGAGCTGCATTCAGCTTTCTGATTCATGAACACAGTGGAAGGCTGATGAGTCCATGGGACACTGAAGGTCCTTGTTCTGGACCCTCTCAGCTCTTTCTCTGGGTATCTCTTCACTTGGCTGGTCCTGATATGTATCCTTTGTAATAAAACCATCAAGCTCTTGCCTGCATTCTGTGAGCCATTTCGTGAATTATCCGACCTGAGGGGGGAGTGGTGTGGGAAGCCAAGAATTTTAAGCTGATTGGTCAGAAGTGCAGGTGGCCTGGGAACCCCTGGGCTTGTGGCTGGCATCAGAAGTAAGGGACAGTCTTGTTGGGTTCCATGCCCTTAACTTGTGGAGTCTATATTGACTCTGTGTTGTTAGGGGGAGTTACACTGTGGTTTTATAAGAATAGACTGCTTTCCATCGAGATGTCTGTTTTAGGGGTACGGTGTCCAGGAAAACAGAGTACTGTAGCTTAACTTGCTTGTTTCTCTAACCCCACATCTCAGGTGACAGTGGCCAGTTATACTCTAGGCTTGTGAAATGACTCAGCCTTCCGGCAACTGCTGTTGACCACGAGACTTGGCCCTGAGACAGGGTAGCCTCTGATACCACCATGCCCAGCAACCTTCCAGCCTGCAATTCTTGGGGTCCCTCTGCTTCTTCATGTCCAACAATACCATGTAAAGGGTGATGACATATACATTACCTATCACTTTGATACCAGAGATTTTTAAATATTGGTGTTGGGATTAAGTTCCTTACTGGAAACTATTGTAGGGTGATAACATAGGTAGGAGTGTTTTGTAGTTGTTGTTATTGTTGTTGTTGTTTTTTAAGTAGTTTGCGATGTCTGGGGCTTCCCAGGCTCAGTAGTAAAGAATCCACCTGCCAATGCAGGAGATTTGGATTTGATCCCTGGGTCGGGAAGATGCCCTGGAGAAGGAAATGGGTTGCCAGTATTCTTGCCTAGAGAGTCCCATGGACAGAGGAGCCTGGTGGGCTAAAGTCCGTGGGGATCGCAAAAGAGCTGGACACAACTGAGTGACTCAGCAGCAGCAGTGTTTTGAATCACACTTTTGTCATACGTGTCCTATTGACATCTCCTAAATGCTATGTTCAGATCTTTTCTTTGGGGGCTTTGGTTTGGATTTTTAAACCATCATTCCATGTGTTTTCTTTTTCTTTTTCAGTTTGGTTTCGCCTTCCTTCTTAAAATAGACACTGTCTTCCCTGTGGTCCTGCTAACTGTCACCCTTCTGTTACCGCTGAGGCCTGGCTCTCTTCCTGAAGGCCCTCTTAGGTCACCAGCTCCTAGAAAGTGGACTCCTACAAGGGCATCTTGGGGCTGCCCTAGAAGTCTCATTTCTAAGAAAAGACAAACTTAAGCTGTGTAGTTACTGCAAGGGGAGATTCCTTTACCAATGAAAACAAGGTGTGAAACAAAGACTCTTCTAGAATTGGAAAAGAAGTCTCTTGAAATGCCCACAGTGACTTGATTTCTACCTACTTGGGCCAGCTCTGGGCACTCTGCATACTACCACTATGCCGGGCTTGCTCTTTAGAACTGTTCAGCTTTGAGGTTGCAGAGAGTTAGGTAACTGCCACTCTCAGCAACTGTGGGAGCTAACCTTCTAGTTTCTAGGAAGGTTAGAAAGAGTTTGTGAGAACCAACGAAAAAGACACAGAAAACAGCGTTCTCTGCTCACTCTGTGTCTCTGAGATCCTCACCTTCCAGATGACCAGTGTCTCTGAGGCCTTTGTTTCTGTCTTTCAAGAACACCAGTAATGTCACCCCTGTAAGAGAACCAGGGCTGGAACAGTCTTTTTTAGAGAAGAGGAAACTCCTGTGTTTAAAGAAAAAGCTCTTAGGATATGATTATGTTTTAAAATGTCTGCTGAGTTAAGTAACTTGCTCAAAGGTGCAAGGTTGAGAGGGAGGGATGGGAGGAACTGGAATTGCTGATTTTACATCCAGCCTCTGTCCCTTCAACAGGAGGCAGAAGAAATGGCCCTGGGGCTGGTGAATTCATACCGTGTGACTCATCTGTCTGTTAACTCAGCTTGTCTCATTGGGCAAGCCAGTTAGCTGGGCGGGGGCCCAACTAGATCTCAGTACTGTCCCCCGCAGCTCACATTTCATGCTTAATAAATGAGTATGTAAATAGACTTGGGGTGGGGGTGGGGGTTTCTCGCCCTGTTCCCTGACATCCCGCAGGCTGAGTGCTCCCTCCTAAGTAAGCTTCTACTTGTTCATGGCTCTTCTAATCATCGCTTATATAGAACGTCCAATGAGGAGGCATGGAGAGAGGAGAAAAGGTTAAAGGCCACCAGGAATGATTTGTCTTTGACCCCAGTCATCCTCAGGCATGGCTGTTTGTCACTCCTACAGGCTACCTCTTCCCCATGAGCCTTTCCAGCCCTCCTTCCCAGTCTGGGAGAGTGACAGGATTTCTGTGTCCTCACGCTAAACTCACCTGGCTGGCCCTGTACCTGTCCTACACAGGTCTCAATGGGATGGCATCATTTCAGGTTGTTTTTTTTTTAAATTCAGGTATAGCTGATTTGCCATGTTGTGTTGATTTCTGCTGTATAGCAAAGTGAGTCGGTTATATCTAGACAGACACACCTTCTTTTTCATCTTCTTTTCCAATGTGGTTTATCACAGGGTATTCGAGGAGTCTTAAAATGTTTCTTCTGCCAGGCCTTTTGCTACATTTCCTCGATTTTTCCTTCATCTCTTTCTTTCTCTCATTTGATTTATCTTCAGAGACTATATATTCTTAAAAACATTTTAATCTTTTAAATTCCTAGCATTATGCCGAGCAATGTATAGTACATCTTTACAATGAACTGGATCTTTCTCCTCTCATTCCAAAGCTCATTTAATCTAGAAACATTTTTAATAAATATGTAACCATACTGCTTATTGTTTGTAATCAATGTGTCAAGAAATTCTGTCATTCATAGTTAATGTTTCTATTCTTTACAAGGAAGCTGTAAGTTTTGTTGCTATTTAGTCGCTAAGTCCTGTCTGACTCTTTGTGGTCCCATGGAGTGTAGCCCATCAGGCTCCTCTGTCCATGGGACTTCTCAGGCAAGAACACTGAAGTGGTTTGCCATTTCCTTCTCCAGGGGATCTTCCTGACCCAGGGATCAAACTCATGTCTCCTGCATTGCAGGCAGATTCTTTATCACTGTGCCACCTGGGAAGTCTGAGATATAAGTTAGGAATAGCTATTTACCTGTAACTGACACTCAGAGAAGTTACAGTATAAGGACGCCCAGCTAGTAATTGGCAGAGATGGAATTGGAATTCAGGTGTACTGACTTCAAACAAGTTACTCTTCCACCCTCAGTGACATTTCCTATCACAACTAATGTGTCTCTTCTTTAAACTCTAGAAACATTCAATGAGTATCTACTATAAAAAAATCAGGTATGGCTCTAGGTGCTAAACAGTGCATACTTCCAATTTCTATGAATAACTCCCAGTATTAGTTCATTAAATCCTTGAAGTGACTCTATTGTTGCCTGCTGGAACTGTTATTAGCCCAGTTTTGCAAATGAGGAAGCTTGGGTACAAGGAGGCTAAGGAACTTTGCTGAGATCATGCTGCTGGAAAGTGCAGAGGCCACCTGAGCCACAGGGCAGTGATGCTGTGTTTCCTCTAAGATGCACAACAGCTCGGCTTTGTTGGGATCCACACTTTAATAATAACAATAAACAAGGGAAGAAATTAACATGTGATTTCAGATAAGCGATCAGTGAAGACTATGAAACTTTAAAACTTCACAATATAGTGAAAGAGATCTGTGGGAGAGTTGCTGTAAATAAAAGGAAGACCTTTATGATGGGATCTTGTTTGATCTGAAGTATGAATCACCTACACGAGGACCTAGGGGAAGGGAGTTCCAGGAAGAGGGAATAGCACGTGCAGAGGCCCTGAGGTGGGAAGCAGGTCATCTAGGGTTCACAAATCCCATGATAATGTCTCTGTTGGTTGTTCATTGATGTCCAGTTTGACCACACTGTGCTGAAATTATAGAATGCTGAAATTTTGGGGAGAAACTTACAGATGATCCAAACCCCTGGTTTTCTAGAAGTGGCAAGAGGGGTCACAGAGCTAGCACCCAGTATGACTGCAGCATGGAAAGGGGGGCGGTGTTCCAAGTCCCTGCTGTCAGGACTTCTGTTCTCTGAGCAATGTTAGGCCTGGCTTCATACGAGGGCGCTGGGCAACCTGGCAGTGCCAGATGTGGGGTGCCTCTCAAGTTACCTCTCCTTTTCACCCATCCCAGGTTGAACCAACCATGACTTGGCCGACCTTCTACTGAACCTCAAGTCTACACTGAAAATATATGATCCCAGTCCTCCCTGCCAGAGATGTACTGGCTTCCTGGTTTATTTTTTCTTCCCTTTCATCCCAGAAGGTGATCCATGACATGGAGACACACCAGCTTTTGACCTGGTGCAAACGCGTGTATCTCTCGGCACACAAAGGCCTCTCACCTGGCTCTAGGCTGATCTTTCCAAGTTCAGCCCTCATGTGGGGCTCGGACCACTGGGCACAGCTGACTCAGTGAATCCTTAAGCCAAGAGAGCTCATGCCTGCTCTTTCTGGCAGTTTATCCTTAATGCTCAGACTTGCTTAGTATTCTTGCCAAATATAGAATTCAGCTCAGTGGCTTGAGGAAGTTGTTGCTATGCCTTTTGTGAACTGAAAACACTGGTTCAGTAAAACGACTCATGGTTTGATGTTGACACTTGATCCTTTCCCCTGCCACTTCCTGAATTCCCTAAGCCACAGCCCTTTGACCCTCAGATCATATGAAAACACATCCTTGTAAAAGCTGTTTGTTTGGACATGGGAGTGTCACCCACAGCTAGCGGAGAAGCTCGCAGCACTCTTTGCCCGGTGCTTCCCTACATGATAGTAAGGATGGAACCCACCCTTCACTTGCATGACCCTGTCTTGCTTCCTGCCTTTCTTCCCCTCCTCTTGTCGTGGATGTTTGTAGATGACCTTTTACGAACATGATTTCCAATGGGAATGTTTCACAGTAGAAATATGTTCTCTCTTGAGGCCTGCTCTTGATATTTCTAGAGATTTATTTAATTGGACTCTACTTAAATCCCTCTGGGAAACATACTTTTGCCGTGAAGTTGTGATGTGTTTAATTTGGGGTCTAAGATAAATGCTGGTCCTCAGGGGAGGTGGATCATTAAGCAACAGTTTTCCTTTTGTACAGTGGGCTTGTTTAATGAATAACTTTACTGGGCTTTCCTCTGTTTGTTTGTTTAGCAATGCTTCATTAGTTAAACTCCTGCGCTGCAAAGCAAAGAATGCTTTCCCCTCTCTTCAGAGACCTAAACAAGCATGGAGAGTATCTGCTTGAGCTCTTGGGGAAAACATGGCTTTGTGTTTTATAGCTCTCTTCTCCTGTTAACATTCTTCCCTCTCTAGTCTTCCAGCATGATCTCATGGATTTTTTTTTCCGCCTTCTTTAATCCTTCCTGATGGATTAACCGGTATTGAGCTTTTTAGTGAACAGAGGAGAAGCCCTAACATGGTATCGAGTGGCCTCCCTGATACACAGAAAGTCTCCAGCTAAACCTTTCTTCAACCCAGAGAGAGGCTGCAGGAAGGACAGGGGTCAGCACTGATCCACAGGGAGAGTATAACTAATGAGGAGACATGTGTTTTGGGGAAGAAATGTGCTCCTCTGCTTGTAGCTGGCTTGTGGCATGAAGGTTCTGGAAGATTCCACAGGTATGCTTTAGGCAGCTTTCCCATCTTGACCTTGGACCGCTTCTGGCTTGAATTTGAGATATGGTACCTACTTGAGCTGGCTCCCAGGAGTCAGATTCTTAGGCAGTCCACAGCCATGGGTGTGGTACTTTAAAAGTAAGCATTATAATTTACATTTTCAAAAAGTAAGCTATATGGGAGTTAAAAGCATTGCTGTGTTTGTCTGCTTGGGCTGCCATGACAAAATGCCATAGACTGGATGCCTTTAAGAACAGACATTTATTTTCTCACGATTTTGGAGTCTGGAAGTCTGAGATCAGGATATAGGATGGTCAGGTTCTGGTGAGGTCTTCCTGGCTTGCAGATGTTCACCTTCTTTCTGTGTCCTCAATCTGAGACACACACAGAGGGACAGACCAAGGTATTTGGTATCTCTTCTTATAAGGTTCTAACCCCCTTTATAAGGACCCTACCTCATAACCTCATCTAAACCTAATTATTTCTCAGAAGTCCCATCTCCAAATAATATCACATTAGGGTTTAGGGATTCAGCATGAGAATTTGGGTGGGGACAGGAGGAGACACAATCAGTCCATAGTGGGTACAAAACGTGTATTCTGCAAAAGGAAGGGTATAAATTTTGCCCAGGTTTGGAATATAGATAAACTGTACCATCTGCCAAATTATTAATAACTTTTTTCTCACTCTTCTCTCTCTTTGCCTTTCAAACTCATATTGATCATGTATTATGGACTTCTAAACATTCAGGAGCTTCCTGCTGAACTTAGACTAACATCCCAACTGCATGGCTCTCAGAGGCCCTCTGCAGACTCCTGGGCCTCTTCTGGTCACTCTTGCCCCCTCATTCTGCTTCATCACATTCTGTCCCTTAGAGTCATCGAGGCCTCTTGAGTGTCCTGCCTTGGCCTCTAGTTGCGGTCCTCTCTGCCTCAACTGTTCTCCTGAGTCCCCTCGCCTCCATGCATTTTCCAAACCAGTCAATCCCTTTTTATCCCCAGAGAGGCCTGCCCTGAAACCTGATCTAATCGGCTCCCTCTCACAGCACCAGAGACCTGGAGGGCACCTCATGGCCCTCATCATCATTAATCATTATCTTTTTATTTCTGTTTTATATGTTGATCATCCATCTCCTCCCATCGGACCCTGACTGGTGGGGAGGGTGAGAGGAGGGGAGAGGGAAGGGGCATCATCAGCCTGTCATTCAAATCTCGAAATGTCTGGGAGGATTTGCTCTCAAATAAAAGAGATTTTCTAAATATTTATTTTTATATTTGACTGCACTGGGTCTTAGTTGAAGTCTCCAGGCTCTTAGTTCCCTAACCAGTGATTGAACTTAGGCCCCTTGCACTGGGAGAACAGAGTCTTAACCACTGGACTGTCAGGAAAGTCCCTAAAAGAGATTTTAAAAGTTGTGTTCATCAGGTGTATCTGTTTAGAAAACCCATAGGCCTGAGCTGTGTGTTCGAGATATGCCTTTCTCCCTAGGAACTGGTTGGCCTGGGATGAAATAGGTAAAGTTTAGATGTGGATGGACCAAAAGGAAATCTGAACTTTCATGTTTTCAGGAACGGGAGGCTTGAACTTGGCTGTCTTGCTATCAGCCCCTCTATATACTCAATCTGTAGTTTGATAGGCACACTTTGTAGCAGAAAGCTGTTCCCTTGATTGAATCCCAAAGCTCTGTCTTGAAAAGAAAATCTAATGCATTAATTTCTTTAATTGGCATTTTTGTGAGTGGATGTGAAGCTCAGTCTCATGGCAGATGAACTCCCAATGAAAATAAGGACCATAACGTGGGACTTTGGACAGGCTGGGGGAAGAAGGGTACAAGTAGACCCATAGAGGTCAGCTCGGACCAGTCCAGGCTTGGCCTAAGAGAGCATGGACAACTTCTCTTGCCCCTCAGGCTGAAGAAGCGACTTGGAAAAATCAATTATGCCTACCTGCTGCCTTCCAGGTTGCTGCTGCTGTTTGTCAGTCCCTGAGTCATGTCCCACTCTTTGCGACTCCATGGACTGTAGCCCACCAGACTTCCCTGTCCTTCCCGATCTCCTGGGGTTTGCTCAGATTTATATCCATTGGTGATGCTATCTAACCATCTCTTCCTCTGCTGCCCTCTTCTCCTTTTACCTTCAGACTTTCCCAGCATCAGGGTCTTTTCCAATGAGTCTGCTCTTCCCATCAGGTGGCCAAAGTATTGGAGCTTCAGTTTCAGTCCTTCCAATGAATATTCAGGGTTGATTTCCTTTAGGATTAACTGGCTTGATCTCTCTGCCTTCCAGATGGTGCTTCCTGAAACTTTTAGGAGGCAGAATGGGGAGGGTGATGTAAAGATGGTGTTCTCTACACTAAGGGGCCTCCTGGTGTGTGTGTGTGGTGGGGGGTGGAGGACAGGAGGGGGGCTTGACCACTTTTCCCATCTTCACTTCAACTCTTTAAAAATAAGTTTCAAAAATATCGTGCGGATTCATTGGACGTTTAAGCATCAAACATGTTCCAGGTAGAAGCTCCCTTTGTTTTCTTTCCAAAGTATTTTGTGAGACAGTCAGGGGGAGGGTGGGGAGGGAGAAAGAGAAGCTAACACAGGCAGGCTGGCAGGACCGGGGGCCAAAGGGTGTTTTTCCTTAAAGTCACAGTGACTTCTGCCAAACCTGAGGGGTTCCTGGCTGTGGGAACTCAGCGATCTTAAGTTTGAAGCCTGTTCTCAGAAAAGTCATCTGCTCATTAAAAGAACGCAGAGCTGTTTAATTGTTGTCTTTGTGGAAAATTGTATGACTGTCATCAGCTGTTGCTTCTGGCAGTGCTTTCTGTTCTAATGTAAATAAATGAGGTAACAGATTTAAAGAAACAGGCTGTATTTACATACTTGGAGAGCGAAGTATGCTCTCAAACAATCTGCCCGTGTTCTTCAAATACACACAAATTAAACTGCTCTATCCTAAACACTAGTTACTCATTAAAGCCTTAAAGTACGAATGCTAAGAAGGGGGCACCACAAGTGCACCGCCCTTCAAGGGTAGTGACAAGAAGCTGCTTTTTTGTGTGTGCAGTTGAGAGCTACTTCTGCAGGCTGAAATTTAATCCCCAGCTTTCTTCTCCACCAATTCGCTAGTGAGGTAACTTTTAAAAAAAATTCATTTTATTGAAATATAGTTGATTTACAATGTTGTGTTCATTTCCGCAATACAACAAAGTGATTCAGTTATACCTAGACACAGAGTCTTTTTCATATTCTTTTCCATTATAGTTTATCACAGAGTATTGAATTTACTTCCCTGTGCTATATAGTAGGACCTTGTTATTTATCTGTTCTATGCAAAATAGTTTGTATCTGCTGATCCCAAACGCAAAATTCATTCCACGTTCAACTTCAGTTTTGTTGCTTTTTGTTTTTGTTTTGTTTTGATTTGTTTTTAAAGTAGCTTTATTGATCTATTATTTAAATACTATAAAATTAGCTCACTTGATGTTTTGTTGAATTATAATCGACATATATTACATTAGTCTCAGGTGTATACCATAGTGATTCAATATTCTGATACATTGCAAAATGATCGCTGTGCTAAACCTCGTTTCCATCTGTCACCATACAGAGTTATTATAATATTATTGATATTCCCTGTGCTGTGAATTTCATCCCCATGACTTACATAGTTTATAGTTGGAATTTTGTACCTCTTCATCCCCTTCACTTTTGTGTCTATCTCCTAACAAACCAAATAAACAAAACGAAACCGAAACAGACTTATTAGATACAGAGAACAAGCTGATTATGGCCAGAGTGGAGGAAGCAGGGAGAGCTTCTGAGCTGAGGGGAGGGTGATAGATAGGGTTAGAAGGAGGAACTTTTACACTTGTCAAAAGCTTGCCAGTGTCAGCGTTTCTTGGAATGCATACAATTAAAGCTCCATTTTCAGTTTTTATAAATCAAAGATCCTAAGTCATTGGATCGTTCTGACTCTGCTTTCTTGAGGTAAATATTTAGGCAGGAATTAACAACAAAAAAATTCTTTTCATTGAGGGCATACAAAGATTCTATCTGTCAAAGAAGGAAGTGATACATTTTAAAACACAAGAAGTCAGAGCCCCCAAACAAGTTAATAATTGGAAGTAGTTGTAGAAGTATGTAGAACCAAATATTTAGCTGAAAGCACATTGCCTCTTACATAAAGATTAGGAAAGAGCAAAAATTATTGTTTCTAGCTCTTGATACATATTATAGCTAAGTATTAGCTGATTCAGAGTGCTAGATTTTATAATCTACTACTGTTGTAGCAGAAAGGATGGCAAATAATCTGGAAAGTCTATTTCAGGTAAGCATTAATAGTCTAAATTATGATTTTTGTCCAGCAGAAAATTCAATGAAAGGACCATATTATTAACTCAAAATTTGAGAATATTCTGGCATAAAATTTTGAAGACTTTTCTGTTTTTTTTTTCCTCTCGAAACATCACTAAATATAACTTTGTTAAATTACTATTAGGTGTAAAGATAGGGGTAATATTTAATTTGGAAAGATAGTTTTGTGAGGGACATTCTTAAAGTAATTTCAAGTATGATTTGTCACTAGGTAAAATACACACCAGAGAGATCCTTTTATACATATCTTTTAACTTACCTAAATTATTTCCAAAAAGAGATTGATCACCCATCCATGACTGAGAGATTGATCTCTTACCTATAGTTATTGGCATCAAACATATCAACAAATCACCTATCTTCCTATAACATGTAGCTAAGTCCTGCGTACAAAGGGATTTAAATCAGGTTATTCCTGCACTCTTTCCCTGATGCCTGATATATTACAGACTACCTTCTACAGTTGGCTTTTAAGATACATCTGTGGAGAACTTGTATCTCCTATTAGAGAGACCAGACAGTGAAAAATCATGGAGGCTAGGGACTAACAAACGAACAGATACATCTTCCCAGAAAACAAATATTGCCCAAATAATAAAAAATGTGCTCCTTTGAATTCAAGATCCTAACTTTTCTTTAAGAGTTTTAACCTGTATGGTAACTTGTTGCTTATGTTTTTTTCACACATTGGACAGTTCACATGTAAGCAATGAAATGACAGCATGTTAAGGGTCACAGAGGTACTCTTCTCTGACTCAGTCTCCACCAGCAACACTGCTGGACTCAGCCTTCTAAGTTTCTCTCTTTCCCTGGTAACAAAGTCGTTTCTTTTATCCCTTTTGTTCTTACCTTACACCTGGTGACACAGTGCTTTTGACTCATTCTCCCTCTTTAGTGCCACCTCACTTAGGAAAGGATATGCGTTCCCTGGGGACACAACTGATTATAAAACAGTTTAGGTGATACCTTCTGGTATTGAACTTGAAACCATTCCTACTATAAAATCCCCTGTTGCATCTGTAACTTATGAAGACCATTTCTTAGAGAATAAGAGGTAGAAGTAATCTTTGTGGATCTAGATTATATGCCTAGTATCCTATAATATTCTAATATTCCTCTCTCCTATTAAGGTGGGTGATTTTCTTCCCTGAAAAGTATGAAACAATCCCCCACCTCTACCCCCACTCCCATCCCCACCCACCCCATCTTCTGTCTTTGAGACTTTCAAATCTGGAAGCCTGACGTCAGCTCCAATTTATTCAGGCTTTGTGAGAATAGGATCTTGCGAGTCTGCTCAGATGGACTCCAGTTTCCACAGCCCACAAAATAGTATCCATAAGGGCCCATTTTCTAACAATCGCTTTCTCATTTATAGTGTTAATAACTCATGTAGTATCTTATCCATATTAAGGGCTCTATGACATAAACACTACTGTTAGCTCCACATAATGGGTGTGGAAGTGGAGGGGCAGAGGTGTTAAATAACTCCCCAAGGTAACACAGCTAGTTAGGAGGGAAACCACGATTCTCAGCACAAGCAGTCTGGCTCCAGAG
Organism: Capra hircus; assembly: GCF_001704415.2. NCBI lineage: Eukaryota > Metazoa > Chordata > Mammalia > Artiodactyla > Bovidae > Capra > Capra hircus. The sequence continues at coordinate 23,729,152 of NC_030823.1, read as the reverse complement.
TCTACATTCTTAACCACTATCATCAAGCACCACTTTACTTTAAAAAACTAGTTACCCAGCAAGAAAATCTAGACAACAAAAAATGATGATGAATATGCTCACAGCAGGCTTGTAGCAAAGCCCGTCTTGCACTCTCTTCCACTTTTCTTTGGATGTTCATGCCATTTGCTGACCTTCAATGCGAGCATTTTCATTAGATTTCTGGAAAATGCTCTCTTTTCAACTTAGCGTACAGCCAAAAAGCTGGTGTGTCAAAGTGCTGGTCATCTTTGAAAGATGGAAATGTCTTGCTTATAGATTCTGCATTTGGATGCAGTTTCTTTTGCCACCCAGAGCATTGCTTCTGAATCACATTACAGAGGGCTCTTGGTTTCTAGGGCTGGGATAGCCAAAACAGCTACAGGAGCTGAAATGCATCTATAAAGAGAGGTTTCCCACTTCAGCTGGAATCCAGTGCTTCCGTGGTACTCTCACCTCACTGACCTTCTGCTGGAGGAAACGCGCCAGTTGCATTTTTACATGTTTTGTGGGGGTGCTGTGTGTTCTTTGTTGTTGCCATTCAGAATCCACATGCTGACCATACTCATTTTGGCAGAGAACCTGGTTTTGAGATAAGGTTTGAAATGTTTGCCCCCAGTTCTGTTGCTCCTGCCTGGAAGTATTTGCACTGATAACTGCCAGCAGTTTTGTGTCTATAGAGATCACTCAGCCCCTGGGACTTGGGGGCACAGGAGAGAGAAGGGGAGGGAGCGGAGAAAAGGGATTTTATTGAAAACACTCAATTCTCCTCTGGCAAAACCAGGAATCCAAAGACATGCAGACTTTTCTTGGGAAAGCTAGGACAAAGAAAATGAAATCAGATTTCATTGTTTAGGAAAGATAGGATGCTGTTGCTTTCGTTATAATAAAAGTATATTATTTAAACTATAAAATTGCTCAGATACCTTGGTTCCTAGTTCTTTTTCAATAAACTTTTAAAATAAAAACTCTGGAACATTAGCTTATTTATCATTTAGAGTCTTTATATTAAGCAGATTTTTTTTCTGGATTATGACCTCATATCTTAAAGCTCTTTTATTCATTCAGTTTGTACTTTATCTTTCCTCCTTTTCTGGCTTCTTTAGAATTTTTTTTTGAGATATCTAGTTTTTTTTTTTTTTAATGAAAGTATAGTTGATTTACAATGTTGTATTAATTCCTGGTGTATAGCAAAGTGATTCAGTTACACCTATATACACATTCTTTTTAAAAATTTTCTTTTCCATTATGGTTCATCATAGGATATTGAATATAGTCCTCTGTGCTATACAGTAGGACTTTGTTGTTTATCCATTCCATATATAAAAGTTTACATCTGCTAACCCCAACCTCACACTCCACCCCTCCCCCAAATTCCTCCCCCTTGGCAACTGCCAGTCTGTTCTCTATCCACGATTCTGTTTCTGTTTCATAGATTGATTCATTTGTGTCATATTTTATATTCCACATATAAGTGATATCACATGGTATTTGTCTTAGAATTTTTTTTTGATCTTTAAAATGGTAGTTTTCCAAAGTAATGAGAAAAGTGCTTAATATGTGCTATATATTGTTTCAAAATACTTTATTCTTATAAATCAGTTTAATTCTCAAGACTGTCGATAACGTAGGTGGCCCTGTTTCATCTGCGGGGAAATGGAGAAGCCGAGAGGTAAGGACCTTATACAAGGTCTCATTGCCAGTGTTTGGCAGTGCTGGGATTCAGGCTGAGCAGTCTGGCCTCAGAATCACTGCACTGCGTTGAGGGTTTTCACAAACTTCAGAGTCAGCAGATCTGCTGAAGGTGAGGGCAGCAGCAATGATGACATTGTAGTAATGAAATATTATTTATCAAATGCCAGATCATATGTTTACATAGGTATCCTATACCACAATTCTTTGGGTAGGTGATATTATGCCCACTTCACAGATCAGTAAACTGAGGCTTAATGAGGAAAAGAGATTTGTATCAGGTCTTACAACTCTCATGAGACAGAATCACAGTTGCGGTCTGTATTTGACTGTCTCTCACCCTTCTCTTAACTACCATGCTACACTGCCTCCTCTTCAGTTGTTAGTTGTCATCTTGTAATGTTCCTAGGTTGTCCTAACAAATACAAAATAATCAAAACTCCTCATGAAGTGACCAGTCTGTTCAGCTTCTGTGAGATGTAGTGAGGTAGGGTGGAGGGAAAGTCGTTGGAAGAGAGAATCACATGAGCCCTCCTCCTTCCCTTCACTTCCAAACCCCTAAGGACGAAAACAGTCCTCCCTACAGACATCTCTCTCAAAGCCACTACTATAAGATTCTACTGGTTCATTTTGCTGTAAGCACCATCCTCAGAGTTCTTTAACTGCAGTATCTTGCTGTGCATGACCCTTAGGGGGAACTGATGCTGACGCTGGCCAGCAGACTGGCAGTTGAACAGACTGCTTGTTCATATCCCTCAATGAGCATTTCCTTGTCTAGTTAATATGTGTGAATTAGAATATTTCCTTTTCTATCTACTCTGCCTCCAAAGATTCGATGAACAGAGTTCCCACATGGCTTAAACATACACATAATTTCGCATGTGAACACCCCCTGGGATCCTGAGCATTTTGTGTCTGTCTGTCTCCAATTCCCTCTCTTCCCCTCCCCCATGGGCTTTTTCCCCCCATTAGGCAAATGGAAGGCTCATGCCACCTGTTAGCATTACGTCATTGGCTCCCCAGAACACAGTTGCACCAAAGGCCTTAAACAAAGTAGTTCTTCTTGTATTGTTTGCACTCAAAGAGCTGATATCATGCCAACTGATGTCATTGTATGTCTTTGTGTAACTGCTATGGCAACTGGGCAGGTGGGGAGTCTCCAGCTGATGTCATTGGGGAAGGAGGTGTAGAGACAGAATTTTAAAAAGCTCTATGCTGCTTTTTTTCTGTGTGTGTGGTTTTTTGGCGTGCAGTTTTTCTTTTTTTTTCCAAACTAGCTGCTTTTAAGACAAATTACAGCTTGAGTACCCTAAATAAGAACACAGAAAAGTCTCCCCCACCACTTACCCCCTAAAGGCTTCTTTTGAGTTTGTTTTGTTGTTCTGTCCTCTCATCTTATATGGAAAAGTGTAACAACTGTCTTTTTCTTAAGAAAAAAAAAAAAGTGAATTAGGTTCCCATCACAGAACTGGTGTGGAACTGTTTACTAGGATTTTATGGAGGCAAAGCTGAGCAGACTTCTAAATAACTTTATGGTCTCTTTCGTGGAGCTTGTGTTGGTGATGGTAATTTCAAATTCTTGTTTAGGTCTATTCACTAATGAAGTTTTTTCTGTAATCTCCATTTCTTCCATCTGCTTGAAAATGATCCCTTTGGATCCAGACAAACTTTGTATTTTAATCATTATTTCATAGCAAAATAAACTAATAATATGTAAAGGCAGAGTTTAATTCTAGAAATTAATTAAAATGAATTTGTAGCTCTTGTTTTTTCTCTTCAAATAGGTTTAGACACAGATGGTCATGATACTACTCCTTTCAAATCATCTTTGAGTCATGGATGCATCTTAATGAAAATAATGATTTCCCAGGTTTTTACAACTTGTGTGCACTGGCTGTGAACAGTGCTGAGACTTGGTCTGGGGTCCAGCCTGGAGCTTCCTGATGTGGTTGGCAGAGATGAGACCCAAAATGGAGAAGGACATAGATTCAGAAACTGGCGAATAGTTCGACTTCCTTTATTTATTTTAACACAACCATATCCTGTTCACACGTATGTTTTCTCTCTTATCTCCTCAAACTATCAAGAGAGAAGTAAGACATCTGTCTGGAGGAGAAGGGGAGTGGTAAATGTTGTGTTCTGATGACTTTCAGCTTCTAGGAGATCGCCAGCTTCTGCCTGTGTTCAAAGGCAAGGCCAGAGTGTATCTGATTGATAAGAATTAGGGCTCGCTAAGTAGGTAATACTGTCAACTCTGATTTCATAGCCCTTACATGTACATTGTGTAATTTGACCTTCATAAAAATCCTTTGGGCTTACCCACAAACACATCAAACAAATATTAAAGAAAAAAGTTTAGGCCATACTTTTCCTAATTTAAACTAGTGCTCTTTTTTGCATGGTTCTTTAGCTTTTGATCATGTGGATGGTGAACATTTTTGAATCAGCCTTTTTCGTTTAATATTAAATAGAAACATAGTCTTTATTTTCATATTCCTTTCACGACTTTGAATGGCTACATAATATTGCACATGGGTGACTGACTGACAACTTTTCTCTTTTCAAAAATGTTTTTGTTTTTTACTTGGCCTTTCTAGAAAACAGATACTGCTGTAGTGAACATCTTTATGCATCTAGCTGGATGTCTTTGGCAGATGTTTTCCTTAGGATATATATTCCCATAAATGATACTGCAATTGATGAAGGGGAGGTTTGCATACTTTGTAAGGATCCCTGTATGCTGCTGCTGCTGCAAAGTCTCTTCAGTCGCGTCCGACTCTGTGCGACCCCATAGACAGCAGCCCGCCAGGCTCCGCCATCCCTGGGATTCTCCAGGCAAGAACACTGGAGTGGGTTGCCATTTCCTTCTCCAATGCATGAAAGTGAAAGTAAAGTCGCTCAGTCGAGTCCAACTCTTAGCGCCCTCATGAACTGCAGCCTGCCAGGCTTCTCTGTCCATGGGAGTTTCCAGGCAAGAGTACTGGAGTGGGATGCCATTGCCTCCTCCAGATCCCTGTATACCAGATTCCTAATCACACTAAGAGGTATATGCCATTACCCTCATTTTACAGATGGGGAATTTGAGGCCGAGAGAGAAATTAACTTATCCAGATCACAGACCCAGGAAGTGGTGGAACTGGGATTATAACCAAGATAATCTGGGTTCTTCTAAGGTCCTTGCTTATAACCACTCTCTTGTTTGGGAGCAAACTTGGCCTTCTGGGTAAGGTGAGCTTACAAAGGGCGCAAGTCACACACCTCCAATACCTAGTTAGTTACTGGCAGAAACTCTACACCCGAGGAAGTCATCTGTGCCTTCCTGGGCTCCTAAAGTGCAAGGCTGTATATAGGCCACTGAGCATATGACTCTTAGGGGCAGATCAAATGTGCGGCTAATGAAATTACCTGATGCTTCGTGGAACTCTTTCCAGGGGAACATGCCCCAGTTTGTATAAAAGGCACAATTTCAAAGTGCTGTATGCAGCCTCCGAAATTTGTCCTGGGTCTCCCAACGGACTTTCGTTTGTATTTTGATTTTCTTTCTAAAAAATGCAATAAGCACCTACACACATTCATTCTTCCGCCAGCTCTGAAGTTCGAGGAGGGAGTCATTCTCACTTCCTGTGTTTGTGTTCCAGGTGGACTTAGCAGTTTTAAGCAGAACCATGAAAACCTCTGTGATAACTCCCTCCAGCTCCAAGAGTGCCGGGAGGTGGGGGGCGGCGCGTCTGCGGCCTCGAGCATGCTACCTCAGTCCATCCCCAGCACCCCCGACATCGAGAACGCGGAGCTGACACCCATCTTGCCCTTCCTGTTCCTTGGCAACGAGCAGGACGCTCAGGACCTGGACACGATGCAGCGGCTGAACATCGGCTATGTCATCAACGTCACCACCCACCTGCCCCTCTACCACTACGAGAAAGGCTTGTTCAACTACAAGCGGCTGCCGGCCACCGACAGCAACAAGCAGAACCTGCGGCAGTACTTTGAAGAGGCTTTTGAGTTCATCGGTAACTATCTCCCGCGGGGAAGTCTCATCTTCTGCCTTCCTTTTCCCTCCAGCTTTTTTGCTTTGATATCAGATCCAAGATTTCTGCCTGAGTTGCAGAAAAGCTCCGCGGAAGTGTTTTTGGGCTCCCCCACCTGGCGCGGAGTATTCTCCTAAGTCATAATCCAGCAAGTGTTTTGGAGCCATGGTGATCAAAGTACAGTCATTCAGCTGGGTTGGGAATCCATTCAGTGAGACCATCTCATGTCTCCAGTTCCCAGTGAAAAAGTGGCAAGGGTCAGCATCGAGGTGTTCTATGACATTATCTCAAAAGAATTGGTAGAAAGGAAGAAGTTGGTGGCCAAAACAGGTGTGCGGGTATATGGTCTACTGAGATTTCTTGGCATCTTGTAGGAAGTTAAATATAGCCTGCCCTCTGGTGGGCTTCCCTGGTGTCTCAGACAGCAAAGGGTCCACCTGCAGTGAGGGAGACCTGGATTGGGAAGATCCCCTGGAGGAGGGCATGGCAACCTACTCCAGTATTCTTGCTTGGGGAATCCCCATGGGCAGAGGAGCCTGGCGGGCTACAATCCATGGAGTCGCAAAAAGTTGTACGTGACCAAGCACAGCACAGCACCGTATCCACAGGTTCCACCTCTGCAGGATATGGAGGGCTGATTGTACTGTGCCATTTTATATAAAGGGACTTGAACATCCATGGATTTTATCCCCAGGAGTAGAGGGGTGCAGGAACCAATGCCCTGCAGGTACTGAGTGCTGGGTGTATTGTAAGTACGACCCGGGCCTCTAAACTCATCCGTGTCTCCCTTACCTTGAGTTAATTGCCACTGCTTGAGGTCAAGGTAGCATTTGCTGAAGGATCTTTTCTGAAGGATATTTTTCAGAAACATAGTGCTATAGTGAACATCTTTATGTATCACATCAGTGCCAAGGTGGTGAGGGGAGTAGGGAGTAGTATTCCCCTTCCGTTTGCTTTGTCTTTCCATACTTAATAGTTGTGTAGCCAGAGGGTGTGAAGTTGAGTGCTCATGAGATGATACTAGATTTTCTTAGTTCATCCAGGCTCATTGAAGTAGGAAAGATCAAATGGTATAGCCCGTGTAGTTCCCAAGGAGAGAAAATTCTAGCAGCAGCAGGCTTTAATCTCCACAGGGAAGCAACGACCAGCCTAACCCTAATCTTCAACTTTAACTTTTGCTGCTTCTAAGCCTCAGACTGTTGCAAGGCTTAAATGATCACTTGGAGAGGACCTGGTACTCAACAATTGGTTTTCTCAAGTGACTCCAGTCTTTCTTACTACAAAAGAGTGACTCAGTCCTTTTCCTAAATATTGTAGCAGGTTGTTACTGGCCTCTGTCTCAGGAAGAATGCACTCATGTTAGTGCTCCTTTGTCAGGAAAAAAAACCCCAAAATTTGGATTTATCAGCCATTGAAGATTTGCGTTAGAGTTGGCAGCTCTGGTCACCTGGCCCAGGCATTTTCTTGCTAATCTTGCCTGGTTTTGCAGGGCTATAAAATGTTCAGTCTGGAAGGAAATTCTGAGTGGTCACTAAACTCAGAAAAGTAAAGTGACTTCTCCTAGATTGTAGGAACTTTAGTGTTAGAGAAGGGACCAGAGCCTAGTGCTCTTGACTCCAAGGCCAGACACTGGGGCCAGAAGCGTGGGCGGTGTTTACAAGGCTCTATTATTAGGTTGGCCAGAAAATTTGTTTGGATTTTTCTGTAAGTCAAATGTTACAATAGTTCTAATGCAGAATGCTTGTGGATGGAAAGATACCTTACATTCTTTATTAATGATATCTGAATCAAACCTTGAGCCCCAAGGGAGAAAAGTTTTCATCCAAGTAGATGAGGAACTTCCTGGTTGACATATGATATCATGAGTACAATTTTTGGTCTTAGTTCCAGTTGGGGGAAGTTTAGAAATTGTTTTCTATTTAGTGAGTAGCATAAGATGTGCTTAGGGTCTAAGAGGATTTCAAAGCACCCACATTCCTTATAAATTATTCAGGCTCACCTGGTTTTTTAGAAAGAAAACAAACCAAAAAAAAAAAAAATAGCATTAAAGCCTGGAAACAGTTCCACATCACACTCTGCACAGGCACAATTTTAAAATTTTCATTGTTATATCATTGGGTAAACTGAAATCTTACAGTCTCGCTTTAAGAAAAACACACTCTGTTTTGGAAACATAAGAGCATTCACGGAGAGTCTGATGTAAACTAAGCAGAGTCTAGGTTTAGGATTTGATTATGACAGTCGGTTATTCCTGCGTCGGCTGATATTCCTCCATTCCCCTGTACCTGGTTAGTATTACTCCCATTATTCAGATAGGAGGATTGAGCCTCTGAGGAGTTACAGAATTCATGCAAGTTCCTCTACAAGGTGGAACCATGGCCAGTCCTAGCCCTTTGTGGCTCGTCGTCTTTACCCCCATGCTTCCCACTCTTGGGGTGGAGGCTGTTAAATAGTGTGCACTAAAAAGAAATTGAAAACAGGAGGTGTTTTTGTAAAATACTGTTATCTATGAGAAGTAAGTCAAATCTCTGAGTTTTTAAGCTGAAAATTTGCACAATGTTTGTTTTGTTGATCTATGAGTAGGTAACCAGTAGAAGTAGTTTATGTTAAAATGTGGCTCTCCTTTACATACTCCTTTCCCAGTCTTCTAATTGGTATATTTTTCAGGGATACTCTCTTTAGGATGACTTTTTTTGGGTTGGCCAAAAAGTTCGTTTGGGTAGTTGTATACTCTAAGAACCCGAACGAACTTTTTGGCCAAAACGATAGTTTAGCCGTGTCACTAAGAATCCATTCCAACAGTGCCCAAGCTGTTCTGGTTTTTTAATATATCTGAAAACCTTTAAAGTGTTATCTTTTTCGATTGCCCTGGATTCTGAGCCAGCACTCGAATTCCTCCATCATCCATGTCATTACCATGTTAGAACAACATGTGTGGATGTGAGGGGATTGGGCAGTTCAGACAGAGGTGACACCCTGTGCCTGAGTACTGCGAGTCTTTAGTTTTGCAACAATAGGGCTTTTGGGTAAGCTGCTGAACACAGTAACTTTCTAGTTTTGTTCCTTTAAACTCCTTCAGCGTTTCCTAAGAGTGAAACTCTTATCTATTTAATACTAGTTCCTGTACAGAGCAGTTCTACAGTATAAAAAAAGGAGTGCTTTTTCTCTATCACAGGTGGGAGAGACATAGTTAATAACACTGCTGCTGCTGCTGCTAAGTCGATAGTTTTGATGAATGACACAGTGTGACAATGGGAATTAACATCCTTAATCAGAAGTGTCTACTTAACCAGTGACTTGTTTACCATTTAGGCTGATTATGTCTTGGCTCGTTCCTCAGTTGACCACCATCACCTGGGAAGTCCGCTGTTATGGTGAATGACTCTTTCACCTAGTCTTCTCTCTAAATGTAGAAATAAAGCTTCTTATTCAAGCTAATGCTGCTTTTAGCCATTTCTGGAGGTTGTGACATAAACAGACACAATTAAATAGGAAATTATACTTAGTTTTCAAACCATTTTAATGTCATCTTTCTCTACAAAATATGACAGCGTCAAGTCTAGATAAACGTTAACCTCTCTCTTTCCATCTCTCTTTCCCCTTCCCCGCACCTCTTGCTTTTCTCCCTCATTCCAGAGGAAGCTCACCAGTGTGGGAAGGGGCTGCTCATCCACTGTCAGGCGGGGGTGTCCCGCTCTGCCACCATCGTCATCGCTTACTTGATGAAGCACACGCGGATGACCATGACTGATGCTTATAAATTTGTCAAAGGCAAACGACCAATTATTTCCCCAAACCTTAACTTCATGGGGCAGTTGCTGGAGTTTGAGGAAGACCTGAACAATGGTGTGACACCGCGAATCCTTACACCAAAGCTGATGGGTGTGGAGACAGTTGTGTGACCATAGTCTGGCTGGAAAGGATGACTGTTCTCCTTTAGGAGATGAAGAGGAAGGAGTATGGATTCTTTCTTTTCTTTTTTTCTTTTTCTTTTTTTTTTTAGATGGGGGTAAAGTTTGTGAATGGAAACAAACTTGTTTAAAAACTTTATTTTTAACCAGTGTGAGAAGAATTTAACTTTTGATGCCGTTGAGATTTACTTCCTACCAACTGACAAAGCAGGGAGTCTAAAGAAGTAATTTTTTTAAGCCAACAATAAAAATATCATAAAACCTGTTTCTTCCCCTTTTCCTTTTAAGCTATTTGTAGAGTTTATGATTAACTAGTCTGTGCAGGTTCATAGACCGAAGATACTACACTTTAAACCAATTAAAAAGAACCCAAAGTAAGTAGAAAAGACATTGAATCATGAAGACCTACGATCTGCCTGACCTGTCCTTATAGAAAACAAAAACCCAACCAAACCAAGCCCTGCTGTGCTTACTGGTGCAAAGAGAAGACCAGGGCAGCTTAAGTGGTCTAAGAACCCTTCACATTCTTTAAAGAGACAAAGGATACTGTTGATTTTGTGTGTTTCATACTCTGGATTACTTTTCTTCCCTCTCTGTGTTTAAGAGATTTTTTTTTTTTTCAAATAGCAAGGAACTGACCATATGCCTTCAGTGGCTTCTTGTGCAATAATATGGTGTTTTGAGTGTGCAAATGAGTTAGAGCTGGCAGCTGAAAAATAGACAAATAGTGCAAAGTTGCCAGCTTGGAGATAGAAAGAAATTAAACAAAACCAGTTACTTTCTTTCCCACCTTTTTCCTTTTTTTTTTTTTTTTTCTCTTTGATTTGATTCTGGTTACAGTGCCATAAACCTTGTTACATATGTATATCAGAATGTAAAAAAAAAAAAAGACAAAAATTTATTTAAAAATATTTTTCGCAAAAAAACTTGGTGTGTTTCTGTTGATTGTGTAAAAATTTTATTTTCATTATATAAATGAAAATCATTTGGAAATGTGTCTTTTTCCTCTTCTTTTCCTCAATTCAAGTTCAAGCATCTTTTACCTCTTGTAAGCTGTCTATGTAACGTAACTGAAAATAAACACAAGTTTTTGATACAGGGATAGAGAGATGAGGGAAAGGAAATATTCTCTGGCCTCAGCGGGAAGCAGAGAGAATTAGCAAGGAAGTGAAAAAGCTCTAGTCGGCCAGGTCATGGTCCCCTCTATTGTCACAGTCCTGCCGTCCACTTCTGCCAATTCCTCTTACAAAGGGGAAACCTCAGGTAATCTCCTTGAAAAAGGTGTGAGGTTTTGCACCAGCCTTTGAGCCTTGGTGACCAGGTCACTGCCAGGTTGATTGGTTAGAATTCTCTGATCTCCCCAGTGGCTCTTTGATCAATATCTGCAACGTTGATATTGTAGGGGTTCTTGATATCCCCCTTCCATTGTCGTTTACCCACTTGGCATCTTTGGTAACGTTAATCAGGAAGCATTGCAGGCAGATTCTTTACCATCTAAGCCACCAGGGAAGACCTGGTATACACTGCAACACACTGCTGTTTCCTACTTTTCTGCCAGCAAACTGAAGTCAACTACTGAAGTCAACTTCATAAGTACAGCTTCCCCATCACACTTGGTTAATACATAGTTGGTATTCCATGGGTTCCCAGTCCACAGAGGAGTAGGGAGTGGGTAGGGGAAGAACACAAATCAAATGTTTTCTATATTTTCTTAAAAATAGAAGCCTCCAGGGAGTTGGCCATAGGGAGGATTCACAGCAAATTAAACTTTGCCCAAAGTGAGTAAAAAAGTAGAATGATTTTGAAATTTCCAATTCTATATGAATACATTTGGACATAATATCCTTGTGAACATTTGCCAACCAGTGTTATAATGAAATATTTTTGACATTTTAAAAATAGCTTTTCTATTAGAAGTGATTTAACTTTTTGTTTGATTAGAAATTAGAGACTGAATTTAACAAGAATTAACTGAAGGTTGTTTTGACTTAGTTTGGTTTATTACAAAGCATTAATAATGTGCCAAGCAAATTTCTCTTATGCTGCTTTCTACTCTTCAGTCTTAACAATTTTCTTGGTGCTAGAACGTATTTAAGGAGTGGGATTGATGTGTAATTAGGGATTTAAAATATATAATGATTTACTATATATTTCTTTTTCTTTATTCTAAGTCCAAATATTAAAGTTCTGGTAGTGTGAGTTTTATTCCCCCTTTTTTTTCTTTTTAACAAAATGAGAATTGCTATAGTTTCTTGAGCAAAATATGGAAATAATTTATGTTTTTTGAACTTTATAACTTTATGCTTTTGAGAGCAAGATTGTCCTAGGGCAGATAGGAATTCTGCCAATGAGCATACCAAGAATTCTGAGAAACTCTTCTTTATTTTACTAATCTGTTTTGAATCACTTATCCTCTGTTTCTTCATGAGGAATGTTAACCACTTCGTGAAATTTACATGGATTAACCAAGCCATTGCACTAGAAACCAGACTCCGCAGGTTTTGTTACTGAGTCAAACTTTGGTTTGCTCACCCTCAAGTAGTAAAGGCAATCTGTTGACACCAGGATGTGGTGAAGGAAAGTGCAATGTTTATTGCAAGGTGTCAGGGAAGGAGTCAGGGCAGCTGGTACTTAAAACATCCAAACTCCTAGACGGGTTTCAGCAAAGCATTTTTAAGGACAAGGTAAGGAACTGGAGTCCTGAGGTCTGTGATCAGCTTGTGCAATTCTCTGATTGACTGATGGTGAGGTAATAGTGCAGCGTCACAGAGCTTAACATTATCATTGCTTAGGTGCCAGTAGGTCTGGGGCTGTGTGCTTATGACCATCAAGCAGTTAATTTCTTCTCTTTGATGGTGGTTTTAGCATCTGTGAAACAACTCAGGAAATGTGCATGAATACTATCATCTAAGCACTTCAGAAAGGATCTAAGCCAAGGATATGAGGGAGGAGTTTACCCTGGGAAGGTCCCATAGGGTTCTGCTCTGTTACAAGTTCTGAGCCTCATTTGTTGTGTGGGAGCTTTGGACTGAGCTGGGAATTCACTGTTGTCTTCCTGAGAAGCAGGGTCTCTGAATTACTGATGCACATATTATTCTCTGAGTCCAGCAAGAATTGTTTCATGCTGGATTAATCTAACAATAGAATGAATCTGTAACATATCTAAAAAAAAACAAAACAAAACAAAAAAAAAGCAGGCATCGTTACTTTACATTAAATAAAATAGCAGCTTTAGCTCCTATATAAGCACTCCCTGCCCCAGTTAATATGTTTCCAATCAATGAATATTAACCCAGATGTAGCGTTCACATTTCATGGAAGAGCTTGTGCTAGGGACTTTTGGAAAAGGACATGTAAGGCAGGACATGTGGTGGGGAAGCTGACAAAAGGAGGACGTGTACAAGGGAAGATATAAAAGAGGAAATGCACATGTCTGCCAAACCACATGTTGATGGCAAATGAGAAAAGACAACCCTCTGAAAGGTGACAAAATATGAGGAACAGGAGAAAATGGGAGTTTATAGTAAAACAAACAAAAAGACTATATAGAACTAGGAAAACTAAATCCCACTTCAGAAGTTGAATAAGATAGCATGCTTGTAAATTGCTCTAGCTAGATCTTCTGGAAGAGGAGAAGTTTGGCAGGTAAAACTGAATAGAAATCAAGAAATATGGGTGTCACCCTGATTGTGAGTGGGCTCTTATAAATAAACCACAACACATTATTTTTTATTCCCCAAGCAATCTTCTGTAGAAGATTTTCTGACTTTATGGAGACTGTAGACTATGAATGCCGGCGCTTTCCATTGTTCCTGATTTCCTCCTTTGTGACAGACTTTTTCAGTGTTTGGTGGAAGATACACAGGGTTAGACAACCATGTGCTATAGTGAAGAGGTCAATGGCAGTGTATGTTTGATGACGATGATCCATGTCTCTGTGGCTCAACAGAGCGAACAGGGAGAAAAGATGGCCATAAAGTAAAGGAGAACAAGGAAGAACTGTAATTATGTGGGAAAAAATAGTGCCTTTCCACCTTTGCCTTTTACCAACTTCCATGATGTAGGTGACTTAGTATCCAGTACCCAGAAGTATCCTTTCCCATGTTGCTGACCATGTACCTGGCGCAGGACTTATGAAGCAAAGGAGGAGGTCTGGAAATAGCTTTAAGAGCTGCAGCCACAGTTATGGCCCTAACCCAAGGTGAGTTTCCAGGTCGGTGAAAATGTGCGCTGGTTGCAATAGTCTTTGGTGCCCTCTTCATAGTATAATGGCTGCTGCTTCACTTCTGTGTTCCAATCTCATGCAGATTTCTTTTAAGGTGAACCTTATCCCAGCATGAACTAGATAAAGGAATTCTGGGGAATGCAATTTCATATTCAGCTAAGTTGATCTTGCACAAAACCGCCAGTCTATCCTTTGCCAACTTGCTATCCGTTTACACTTCTCTTAACCATATATATATAACTTCCAAAGAAAGACATTAGAAAGTGATGTTTCCACCTAAGAAGATGCAGCTATCACTCCCACAGTTGAAGAGATACTAATCCTCTCTCCAAATGAGAGAGCATAGTCTCATGTGTTACTTTATTCATTTGGGGGCAATCATTTCTCTTGTACTTGAGATCTATGCTCTCTTTGAAATCCTGTAATTTAAATACTGAGATATAAGGATATTGTAAATTGAATTGTGTTTGCCAGAAAGATGTTTTTGAAGTTTTAATTTCAGACCTTGTAAATGTGATCTTATTTGAAAATAGCATAATTGCAGATGTAATCAAGGTTTTAAAAGGTCATATTGGATTAGGATGGGAGCTAATACAATTACTGGTGTAATTGGACCAATCCCTCTTATAAAAGGGTGATTTGGACAGACACAGAGGAACCAATGCCATATAACTAGGGAGGTGGAGACTGGAGTGATCCATCTAAGAGTTAAGGAGCACCCAAGATTACTGGATATCACCGGAAGCTAGGAGAGAGACATGGAACATACTCTCAGAGTCTCCAAAAGAACCAACCCTGCTAACATCTTGAGTTTGGACTTCAAGCCTCCAGACTATAAGGTAATACATTCCTATTGCTTTTAGTTACTCAGTTTTGGGGACTTTGTTATGACAGCCCAAGGAGACTAATACAAAGACTAACCACATTTAATGTTAGATGGTACAATAGCTACAGGAGAAAAAAGAATTGGTTAATATAAACCAAATATATTTATATCAAAGTAAGAAACTCCAGTGCTTTGGCCACCTCATGCAAAGAGTTGACTCATTGGAAAAGACTCTGATGCTGGGAGGGATTGGGGGCAGGAGGAGAAGGGGATGACAGAGGATGAGATGGCTGGATGGCATCACTGACTCGATGGACGTGAGTCTGAGTGAACTCCGGGAGTTGGTGATGGACAGGGAGGCCTGGCGTGCTGCGATTCATGGGGTCGCAAAGAGTCGGACACGACTGAGCGACTGAACTGAACTGACCTGAAGAAATGTTTATAACTCTTACTGTCCTAATTTCTACAAGCGATCATGTAGTCACAGGTGATGATTATAACTTCCTTCTTTTACTACTCATTCCATTTACCCTTTGTCCTCAGCAAGCATCTCACCTGCTCACAGTTCCTTGGCTAAATCTTCATTTTTGATGGATCTGAGCTTTTGGTGGTCCTGCCTGCGTTGGGTCCTTTTGTGTGGTAAGACATGAGAGCGTAAGAGGGGCCCTTCATCTAGGCTTAGTTCTTCCTACTCCCATAGCCCTATAGTAATCCAATGTCCCCTTGGTAGTCACAAGCCATTCCAGAAATACAGCAACCCCATCCTTTGCCTGTTGTTTTCCTTTAGCATGAGGAGCCCAAATTAGTCAGCAGATAGTATCAGCTTGCAGTATAACGGAGCCATTGTGGGATCTCCTAGCAGGTGCATGTGTGCTTTGGAAACTAAGACTGCTAGGCCAGTAGAGCACAAAGGTGCAGAGTGGGCGGCGCACATTCTGCAAGCCAATCACCAAGAGTAACAGTGAGAGGAGTGTTTTCATTTACAGCTCTTTTGGGGCCTGTGAATCTTTAAGGGCGAAACAGCAACACATATTTATTGACATATATGTTCGAAAATTGGCTGCATCTTGCAGGACATTACCCTGGCCCTGAGAAGTTTTCCATCCATCTAGCTCCATAACTGAAATGTCAAAAGTACTATCTTACTGCTTCAGAATGATGGATAACATAGTAAGAGTGGTAAATTCCACGAGTGTGAGCCTGTCACCCCACTTCCTGTGCGGCAAAATAAGTTCCTTCATCAGAAGCAAGGCATTGTGGAATGCTATGTTGGTGAATAAGATATAAGAATTGCATAAGCCCACAGATACTAATTTTGGCAAAAGTATTGCAAGTGAAGTCTAATCCATGTGAGGAGTGTGTTTCTGTAGAGTGAGAACAAAACACTGCCCCCTCCGTAATAGGAGAGTTCCAATGTAATTAACCTATATCATACAGCTGGCTGATTACCCTAGAAATGGTTCTGTTTCAGGGGCTCGGTATTTGTCTCTGCTTTGGGTGAGTTGGGTGCTCAGTGTTGGCTGTAGCCAGAGTCGCCATGGTGAATGGACATTCATGTTACTGAGCCCATGCATAACCTCCATCTCTTCCATCGTGGCTATTTTGTGCATGAGCCAGTGGTTAAAGACAGGTGTGACCGGAGAACCAGACTTGACAGATTTCACAGAATACATTTTCTTGTCCCTTATTAAGATCTTTCTATGCTGAGGGTGAGCTTTCTGAACATTCACATGGTACATCTTATGCCCATGCAGAGAGTTCTGTCCATTGACTTATTCCCCAGATTTTTCTATCTCCAATTTTTCAATTATATGTCTTCCAAGTCCCCGAGAAGCCATCTAAACCATTAGCTACTTCTTGGGAAGCAATGTAGATCCATATCTCTGACTATCTCCCAGGCAAAATGAACAACCAGGTGTACTGCTGGAAGTTCTGCCCACTGGGAAATTTTTCCTTCACCGCTCAGCCCTGGCTACCCACCGAGCAGGACTGTCGTGACGTAGCCATTCATTTTAGGATGGTATCGAGATATACAAAACTCTGCAATCAAGGTCAGATATTTTTCTTTCAGTCCGCTGGTCACAGAGAACATTCCATGAAGCCGTAACTGTGAGTTCAAGGAAGTGATGCAGCAGGAATAGATCACTTGTTTATTTAACTTACTTGAATCTGATTTCACATAGTGCAGCTCCACTTGACAATCAAATAATGTTATTCCCACCCAGTTTAGAGACTTAGTGGGACAATAACAGATTTCTTCATGAACAATCCAGGTTGTGTTATAAAATAATGATCTATGATTAAGCTTTCAATTTCAAACCGTTACTCAAAAAAAGAATAGCATTTTCCTGAAGAAGCTGTCAGAGTTTGGTTCCAAAATCCTAAATGGCTGCTCTATGATTCACCTATCAGGTGAATGGCTTCATAAACAATCCCTGTCTAATAAAGACCCTTCTAGCACCATGGGATGTAGTGGGTATAGATATAAGAGCAGCTTTCAGGGCAGCCTTGAAATATTGCTGATACTTCTCTTATTCTGGAGCTCAGTTTCTACACCCAGTTCTAATGTGTGGGGTTTCTCCCCACCATACCAAGTTATTATTGGAAACCAGTTGGGTGTCCTACAATTCAACTAGATTCTGATACTGTCTCTTTGGAGATAGCACCAGGTGCCACAGGTTAAGGATTTATTCCTACAAGAATATACCCTTCCAGTCCAGACATCCATCACAAGTCCAGGTTATCACCAGTGTTTCTGAATTACCATCTGAAGATTGTGGGTTCCAATGACACCCTCCCTGGATTTAATTTGCTAGCGTGGCATAGAAGACTCTGAGAAATATTTGACTTACTAGATTACCAGTTTATTAGGAATGGCCAAGTAGAAGAAATACATAGGGCAAAATATAGGAAAAGGGCACAGAGCTTCCAAGCCTTCTCAGAGCACACCATTCTTCCCAAATTTCTGTGTGTTCACTAACCCAGAAGCTCATCAAGTCCTGTCCTTTCGGGTTTTTACAGAAGTTTTGTTATGTTGGCACAACTGATTAAATCATTAGTGATTGAACTAAATCTCCAGCCTCTTTCTCCTCTCCAGAGGTCTAGGGTGGGGCTGAAAGTTCCAAATATTTAATTACATGGTTGGTTTCCCTAATGCCTAGCCCCTATCCTTAGGTGCTTTCCAAAAGTTATCTCATTGGCATGACAAAATTCACCGGTATCACTCTCATCCATGGGAAATTCCAAGGGTTTTAGGAGCTCTATATATCAAAAGCAGAACAAAGACCAAATATTTATTTGTCACTGTAAATCATAATACATTAAGAACCTTACTCCCTGGTGACTCAGATGGTAAAGAGTCTGCCTGCAGGGTGGGAGACCCAGGCTCGAACCATGGGTAGGAAGATCCTCTGGAGAAGGAAATAGCAACCCACTCAAGTATTCTTGTCTGGAAAATCTCATGGATGGAGGAGCCTGGCAGGCTACAGTCCAGGGGCCGCTAAGAGTTGGCCACCACTGAGCGACTTCACTTCCTTTCTTTTCTTTCTTTCTAATTAAATTCATAACCTTTCATGTTACTTAGTAGATTGGATTAGGATGCCCAGTGAGGATATATGTGTTCTGTAAAATTCAAGAAAACCTATTAGACACTGTGTCTGTTTCCTTAGTAGTAGGAAGGATTAGATGTAACAACTTATCCTTTATCTTGAAGAGAATTCCCTAAAAGCCACTTGTCTTTGGTGCCAGGATAAAGTTGAAGTCTTTATCATGAGATTACTGAGCCCTCTAAAAACATATATGATTACATAATCTTTGTAAGTTGTGTTTAAATTATAATTATTTCCTTCTGAATCATTTCATGATTGAACAAACTTGAAGCTCAAAAGAGGAAGTGAGCACTTAAGTCAACTTTTTTTTTTCATTACCACTATTTTCATATAAGGGGATAAATGTTTTCTCCTCAGCATAAATATCAACTGGAATGTCCTGGAACATCAAACGGTACATTCTATGCTTAAGAATTCCTTTTATATAGTTAAAAGAAATTTAGGTCTAATGGCCTAGCCACCCAGAAGGCTCAAGACCCAGCACCACCCACCCATGGAAAAGCACAGTCTGTAGAAGGAACATGTTTCAGACAAAGAAACAAATTAAAATACCAGAAGAAGAGGTAAGTGAAGTAGAAACAGACAATCTGTATATGAGGAAGAGTTCAGGGCAGTGACTGAAAAGATGATCAAAGATCTCGGGAGTGAAATGGATGCACAGAGTAAGAAATTCAACATTTTAACAGAGAATTAGAAAATAAAAAGAATGGAGATGAAGAATGCAATATCTGAAATAAAAATACACTGGAAGGAATCAAAAGTAGACTAAATGATACAGAAAAATGGATCAGCAAGCTAGGAGACAGAGTGATGTGAATCAGTGATGCTAAACAGAACAAAGAAAAAAGCATGAAAAAGGAGGTGAGGACCATCCTGCATTGATGACTGGCCACAGGAGGTCAAGGTGGCTCTCTCTGGACCTACTGTGGGCCCTACTGCTGGGCCTGATTTTACTGTCCATACTTCAACTTTTAGAAAATAAAGATGATCATAAAATCTTAGAAATGGAGGTAATAATACCTGTTCTTTTTCAGCCCCTTGGCAATCTCATGGGAAAATTACTTAATGGCTGCTAAGAGTTTTCAAATCCAGAGTGCTGTTAGTTCCTGATTTAAGAGTACCTTTTCACAAGGACAGAAAATCACTTCATAATGACCCAGTGTCCACACAACTGTTTGGCGTCAGGCGGTTACAATAAGGATGCATCTTTGCTCACCCCTGTCCCTCAAGTTGTTCGTGTTGAGATATAAGTTTGATAGACTTATGCAATACTCCTTCCATGCCCTCAGTTCTAAGATGAACTGCTCCTTTTAATGGTCTGGTGGCAAACCTGTGGGCTTGGCTCTTCAGGGTCCATAAATGTCAGGATGCTTAACTGGGGCTGACATGGTTTTTCACTCCTGAATGTCTCTGACAGCCCATGTGTGGCTAAAAGGCCAGGGCATTTTTAGTTAAGCAACTCCAAAATCCTCCAGGTTGCTGCTAAATCTTCTTTTAGTGCTCTTGGAGTGCTAGCTGAGGGCACCGTGTATCCTCAGCACCCAAGGCGCCAGCACAGATGGGGCTGCTCTGGGCTGATTCTCCTATATTTAACACAGCCCTAATTACCCACAGGTCTCGGAGTGAGGAGGGCTGATGAGCAGTTCAAGTTCCCTGCATAGAAATAGCCCCAGAATAGTTCCAGTGTTGTTTCTAATTGCAATGGATGAGCAGACTGTCTCATTAATCCTCCCCTATCAGCGTGCAAACTGGCTGCCCCAGAATAGCCCTGAGCTCAGTCAGCCCACAGCCGGCGCTGGGGATGGTGGTTTTGTACATATTTGGAGAGGGAAGGATCTTCTCCCCAGGGATGGATGCATGTGTTTGGGGGTGAGAAACAGTCTATGAATTCCGGAGTCTTGGGTATACACAAAGACAGGATGCAGAAAAGTAAAGATTATCACATCAGGTTTGGACAGCCTTGGTTCAGACAGAAAAGCTATGAAGTAGCAAAGAAAGACCTTCAAGTGTCCCCAGCAGGTTCTTATGCCCTTTTACCTCTGTGCCTGAATATTTGACTCTGTTCTGTTCTCCTTGTTCCACCCTTTCTTCCTTACTCAGAGAAGGATCTGGTATCAGTTATAGACACTTTGTATGAATGTCACTAACAGGTTTTCACATGTTAATAGCTTTACAATTATCAAAGGTTATTTTCCTTTACACACTCATACTATGAGACCCTTACAGCAATGTTGCAGAAGTTAGAAATGGCAAGCATTATTGCTATTACACAAAAGAGGAAACTGAGGACCAGCAGGCAACAGTCTGTAAACAATCTGAGATCACACAGTTAGTAACTGATCTTGGACAAGTAATCAGATCTTTTCTCTGATAGTTCTGTTTTCTTGCTAGGGAAATAGCAGTATCTTATGGTCAGGATGACGCCATGGAAAGAGAAGACTCTGGAATCAGACTGGGATTTCAACCTCTGGGACTTTGGGCATGTTGTGAGGATTAAATAAAATAACACACACACACACGCAAAAACACCCTAGTCAGAAAAGTGCAAGTCTCACGGGAAAACAAAAACAAAAACAAACCAAAACCTTAATTCCACAAAACTAAGTTATTTTGCCCTTTCCTTTGGGGAGAAGGAGATAACTCTTCAGGACACAGTTCAGTTCAGTTGCTCAGCCATGTCCGACTCTTTGTGACCCCATGAACTGTAGCATGCCAGGCCTCCCTGTCCATCATCAACTTACGCTTACTCAAACTCATGTCCATCGAGTTGGTGATGCCATCCAGCCATCTCATCCTCTGTTGTCCCTTTCTCCTCCTGCCTTCAATTTTTCCCAGCATTGCAGTCTTTTCCAAGGAGTTAGTTCTTCACCTCAGGAGGTCAAGGTAGTGGAGCTTCAGCTTCAGCACCAGTCCTTCCAATGAATATTCAGGACTGATTTCCTTTAGGATGGACTGGTTTGATCTCCTTGCACTCCAGGGGACTCTCAAGAGTCTTCTCCAACACCACAGTTCAAAAGCATCAATTCTTCAGTGCTCAGCTTTCTTTATGGTCCAACTCTCACATCCATACATGACCACAGGAAAAACCATAGCTTTATGAACCACAGGGTTCATAAAGTAGTATGTGGACCATTCTTGCTTTCTTCATCTGTCCTTCCTCTGCCCCTTCTCTCTCCTTTCCATCGCCGACCACCCATGGAGCCCTCTGTATGTGCTAGGATCTCTGGGAGATACAGTAATTTGGAAGTGAAGTTGCCCTCAAGTTCCAGACCATGAAATCCAATCCACTATTTTGTTTTAATATATATAACCAACTGCCTCTACAGTATAGAGGCAAAGGCAAAAGAGGTAAACAGAAGAGATGAGAATTATAAGAAAAATTTATTGAGCAGCTATTGGCTTCAGGCACTGCTTGATGTTTATATGTATTTATAAACATACATATAAAGTAAAATTGTATTTAATATTCACAGAGAAATCTGATTAGGTATTCTTCACACTACAGAAGAAAAGTTCGGCAAGAATTAACAATTTTATTTCAAGAAGATGTAGGTTATTGTCTCAACTTACCATCCAGAAGGAAGAAAATACAAATGAAAAGCAAAAAAGATTGCCTTGCTCCAAAACATAAATCTATGCAAATGAGTATAGACATAAAATCTGTAATGGCAGATCTTTAAGAACACGTGGTTGTTTTCTCTTCCACAAGATCGAGTCTTTCACAGTCTTCTAGATCCATCTTCAAAAGTCACTGTCTCCTTGAAGCCATTCCAGATCCTCCTCTCCCTGTCTCCATTCTTTGCTCGTGTGGATGGGTCTTTTCCTCCGTGTGCTCCCAAAGTGGGTTGCATACACAGCATAGCTTACACTTCATAACTTCATTGTAATTTAAAAGTTCTCATGTCTCACATATATCTCTGGCAAAAAATCCTTCCGGGGAGGAGGCAACTGCAATGCCTGATAAATCAGCTAAGAAGTAAATAGAGCCACAACTCGACAAGTGGAGGTACTCTATAGTGCTACCTGGACATTACTGAGTAGTGGCTTCCCAGATGACTCATTGGTAAAGAATCTGCCTGCCAATGCAGGAGAAAAAGGAGACGTGAGTTTGATCCCTGGGTTGAGAAAATCCCCTGGAGGAGGAAATGGCAACTTAGCCCGGCATTCTTGCCTGGGAAATCCCACGGACAGAGGAGTCTGGCTACAGGAGACTGGGCTACAGTCCATGGGGCCGCTAAGAGTCAGACATGATTGAGCGACTGCACCTCCATGCATGCACTGAGTTTTTAGTGCTCCCCGAAAACACCTCCAATCCTTTGCTTAAGCTTCTCATCTAGTCCTTGTAACCTCTCTGAAAGGTAGACATTATTATCCCTCCCTTTTTTTTAAATAAATGAAGGCTTTGCCAAGTCTAATACCTAAGTCTCAAGGTCATCTCAGAAGAGTAGGGAGACAGGAGTGGAAGCCCAGCCTGTGTCACCCACTCGTTAATCTCAATGTCTGACGATCTCCTACATCAAAGGGTATTGGCTTCTTTGTTGCTTGGATAAATGCATGAATGAATAAAAGAAGGAAGCAAATGAAGGAACTTAATCTGTTCCCTCTAACTCTCCTATTCTCTCAGCATCCAAAATTCCATTATGGTTGATATTGATCTTCTGAAGATTTGAATAACCAGCCCAGACAACATGGGCACTCTGGAACACTGGTACCACCACTGTAAGCACTACCTGAAAGCTGACTTTCTCAAAATGTTAGCCTTCATGACCAGACCTGCCTGTGCATGGACGCTCATTCATGTCTGTCTGTGCGACCCCAAGGACTGTAGCCCACCACGCTCCTCTGTCCATGGGATTTTCCAGGCAAGAATAGTGGAGTGGGGTGCCATTTCCTCCTCCCAGTCCAGGGACTGGAACCCTGTCTGTTGCATTGCAGGCGGATTCTTTACCACTTGAGCCATGGCTCTCTGTAAATGCCTAAGATTTTATTGTCAGGATATTTCTTTTGACAAGGGGCTAGTAAAGTAAAAATTCCCAGGGAAAGAGCTGTGTATTTATTCATTGTTGGCCATTAACATCAGCATTTCACATCCACAAATGTTTCGGGAATGTACTTGTTTTCTGTGGCTGTTCTAACCAATTAGCACAACCTTGGTGGCTTCAAGTGACAGAAATGTATTCTCTCACATTTCTGAAGGCTAAAAGTTAAAAAGGTTGAAAACCTTAATGATGAAGTTTCCATCAGGGCCACACAGCTTTGGAAGGCTCTCAGGGCATATCTATGGAGAAGGAAATGGCAGCCCACTCCAGTACTCTTGCCTGGAGAATCCCATGGATGGAGGGGCCTGGTGGGCTACAGTCTATGGGGTTGCAAAGAGTCAGACACAACTAAGCAACTAACACACACACACACACACACACACACACACACACACGTGCGCACAGGGCATACCCATCTCTTGCTTTTCCAGCTTTTCTTGGCTTGTGACTGTCTCATGCCTTAGTCTTCTCATTTCCTTCCCCTCTGTGTGTACCTAATTTCCCTCTATCTTTCTCTTATGAAAACACATGACATACTTAGGCCCACCTGCATAATCCAGAATAATCTCCTGAAAAGCCTTCATATAGTCAAATTATGGACACCTTACCGTATGAGACAACATCCACAGAGTTCTGGAATTGAGGTCTGATACCTACTGGCACGGGCTTCCCAAGTGCTGCTAGTGGTAAAGAGTCTGCTTGCCGATGCAGAGGACATATGAGACGTGGTTTCAGTGCCTGTGTCTGGAAGATCCCCTGAGAAGAGCATGGCAATCCACTCCAGTATTCTTGCCTGGAGAATCCCATGGACAGTCCAGAATCCAATATGACTGAAGCGACTTAGCACTCACACACCCACTAGCATGGAGTTCCTTGCCTTTACCCAAGCCTTTCTCTCCAGCTAGAACTCAACATTGTAAATCAGCTACATTTCAATTAGGAAAAAAAAAATATAGTCTGAGCCTGAGTTCAGGATATTGATCTAAAATACTTATTTACTTTCTCAGGAAAAAACATAGGACTTAGAATTTTTATAATCTGTTGCTGGCAGATGCATCAGAATATCCTTCTTGACAAATGTGATTGAATTTCAGTTCCGTTTAGTTCAGTTCAGTCTCTCAGTCATGTCCAACTCTTTGCAACCCCCTGAAGAGCAGCACACCAGGCCTCCCTGTCCATCACCAACCACTGGAGTCTACCTAAATCCATGTCCATGGTGTTGGTGATGCCATCCAACCATCTCATCCTCTGTCGTCCCATTCTCCTGCCCTCAATCTTTCCCAGCATCAGGGTCTTTTCAAATGAGTCAGCTCTTCCCATCAGGTGGCCAAATAATGGAGTTTCAGCTTCAACGTCAGTCCTTCCAATGAACACCCAGGACTGATCTCCTTTCGGATCAAAAGGAGATCCTTGCAATCAAAGGGATTCTAAGAGTCTTCTCCAACACCACAGTTCAAAAGCATCAATTCTTTGGTACTCAGCTTTCTTTATAGTCCAACTCTCACATCCACACATGACTACTGGGAAAACCATAGCCTTGACTAGACGGACATTTGTTGGCAAAGTAATATCTCTGCTTTTAAATATGCTGTCTTGGTTGTTCATAACTTTCCTTCCAAGGAGTAAGCATCTTTTAATTTCATGGCTACAGTCACCATCTGCAGTGATTTTGGAGCCCCCCAAAATTAAGTCAGCCACTGTTTCCACTGTTTCCCCATTATTTGCCATTAAGTGATGGGACCAGATGCCATGATCTTCATTTTCTGAATGTTGAGCTTTAAGCCAGCTTTTCACTCTCCTCTTTTACTTTTATCAAGAGGCTCTTTAGTTCTTTAATTTCTGCCATAAGGGTGGTATCATCTGCATATCTGAGGTTATTGATATTTCTTCCAGCAATCTTGATTCCAGCTTGTGCTTCTTCCAGACCAGCATTTCTCATGATGTACTCTGCATAGAAGTTAAATAAGCAGGGTGACAATATACAGCCTTGACGTACTCCTTTTCCTGTTTTGAACCAGTCTGTTGTTGTTCCATGTCCAGTTCTAACTGTTGCTTCCTGACCTGAATATAGGTTTCTCAAAAGGCAGGTCAGGTGGTCTGGTATTCCTATCTCTTTCAGAATTTTCCACAGTTTATTGTGATCTACATAGTCAAAGGTTTTGGTATAATCAATAAAGCAGAAATAAATGTTTTTCTGGAACTCTGTTGCTTTTTCGATGATCCAGCAGATGTTGGCAATTTGATCTCTGGTTCCTCTGCATTTTCTAAAACCAGCTTGAACATCTGGAAGTTCATGGTTCACATATTGCTGAAGCCTGGCTTGGAGAATTTTGAGCATTACTTTACTAGCATGTGAGATGCGTGCAATTGTGCAGTAGTTTGAGAATTCTTTAACATGGCCTTTCTTTGTGATTGGAATGAAAACTGACCTTTTCCAGTTCTGTGGCCACTGCTGAGTTTTCCAAATTTGCTGGCATATTGGGTGTAGCACTTTCACAGCATCATCTTTCAGGATTTGAAATAGCTCAACAGGAATTCCATCACCTCCACTAGCTTTGTTTTTAGTGATCTTCTTAAGGCTGACTTAACTTCAAATTCCAGGATATCTGGCTCTAGATGAATGTGAGGGATCACATCATCGTGATTATCTGGGTCATGAAGATCTTTTTTGTACAGTTTTTCTGTGTATTCTTGCCACCTCTTCTTAATATCTTCTGCTTCTGTTAGGTCCATACCATTTCTGTCCTTTATCGAGCCCATCTTTGCATGAAATGTTCCCTTTGTATCTCTAATTTTTTGAAGAGATCTCTAGTCTTTCCCAAAGAAGGCAATGGCACCCCACTCCAGTACTCTTGCCTGGAAAATCCCATGGATGGAGAAGCCTGGTAGGCTGCAGTCCATGGGGTCGCTGAGGGTCGGACAGGACTGAGCGACTTCACTTTCACTTTTCACTTTCATGCATTGGAGAAGGAAATGGCAACCCACTCCAGTGTTCTTGCCTGGAGAATCCTAGGGACGGGGGAGTCTGGTGGGCTGCCATCTCTGGGGTCGCACAGAGTTGGACATGACTGAAGTGACTTAGCAGCAGCTAGTCTTTCCCATTCTATTGTTTTCCTCTATTTCTTTGCATTGATCACTGAGGAAGGCTTTCTTATCTATCTTTGCTATTCTTTGGAACTCTGCATTCAAATGGATATATCTTTCCTTTCCTCCTTTGCTTTTCACTTCTCTTCTTTTCACAGCTATGTGTAAGGCCTCCTGATACAGCCATTTTGCTTTTTTGCATTTCTTTTTCTTGAGGATTGTCATGATCCCTGTCTCCTGTACAATGTCTTGAACCTCTGTCCATAGTTCATCAGGCACTCTGTCTATCAGATCTAGTCCCTTAAATCTATTTATCATTTCCACTGTATAGTCATAAGGGATTTGATTTAGGTCATACCTGAATGGTCTAGTGGTTTTCCCCACTTACTGCATTTAGAGTTTAAAAAATAATCCCTTTCAAGATGGTAGACTGAACAAATGTTGTAAGTGCCCTCCTGAGCACACTCCAAATTCCAAACGCACAGAAATACAGAGTAATAGATTCAAAATACCTCTTTAAAAATACCCAGCCAGTTTTTAAATCAAGAAGTAAATTCTCTAGGTATCAGAAATGAAGGAGATTTTGGACATAAAAAGTAAGTAGGATTTGAAGAATGTGTCCCAGAAGGTTATACAATCAAATGAAAGAAGTAGGGTTCAAATACCCGAGTAGGAACAGAAGATTGGATAGCAAACTTTGTACCTCGTGGAAGATGAAAATGTACTCTTTGCAAGAAATCCCAGCTCCATGTGAAACTTTGGCTCCTGTCCAATTATATGGCGCAAAATTAGGATGTTTTTCTAAATATGATGGAAATAGACTCAACTATAACAAGTAAGAACCCCTACTTACATCATGTTTTGGAGTGAGATAAATCTCTTGTATTACTAACTCAGTAAGAATTAATACAAGTAGTGAATTCAAAATGGTCTCAGCAGAAACTAACTATGCAATGACTTTAGGATACGTCTTCAGACTGTGGGGAAGGACAGGAAGTATTTGTAAGACAGGTCTAATAAATATTTAGTTATTTCTCAACATGAAAACAGAAAAATAAAACTTTTTAAATGTACATGTTTAAGATGTTCAAGTATAAGGAAAAGAAAATAATTCATAGAACAATAATAGGAAATTATGAAGGAGAACAGGCTCTTTTGAAAAGGAAAACTATAAATTCTCAAAGATGAAAAATGAGTGGTAAAAATAAACACAACACACAAGATAAACACTAAATTATAAATACCAGAGGAGAGATTAGTGGATTGAAAAATAATTTTGAGTGAACCACTAAAAATATCCTAGATCAAGAAAAATGAGTAGAGCATTTGGAAGAAAAGTTAAAAGGTATAGGGAACAGAAGCAGAGGTTCTGACAAATGTCTAATAGAAATTCCCAAAAAGAAAGACTAGAGATAGTAGGAACAAATAATATTCAAAAATACAAAAGTAGAGAGTTTAGGAATTAAAAACAAACACCAGATGCAGACTGAAAAAAGAGCAATGGCAATGAAGCTGGATAAATAAAAGCAAACTGATACTTAAATACATTGTAGAGAAACTACAGAATATCAAGGAAAATTAGAAAACCTTAAAAGCTACCGGAAAAGATTTTTCATTGATTTCATTGAAGTATATTTGACTTACAATGTTGTATTAGTTTCAGGTGTACAGCAAAGTGATTCAGTTATACGTACGTTTTTCCCATCTCTTTTCCCTTATATTCAATACTTTGTAATAACCTATAAGGGATAAGGATTTGCTTATAGTAAAGTAGGGCTAGCAATTTGGGTCAATTATTATACTAAAATTAATTACTATGGGACTTCCTCATCAGTCCAGTGGTTAAGACTCCATAATTCCAACTCAGGGGTCATGAGTCCAAGGGAATTAAGATCCCACATGCCCCATGGCATGGCCAAAAAATTTTTTTTAAAGATATACTTAAAAAATGATTACTAAAACTGGATATAATATGAGAAACATTTTTGAAAACACTAGAGAACAGCTGAAGTCATTCTAAATTATAGAAACAAAGTTAAGGAAACCCAGTGAAGTAATCTTGGCATTTGGGCATACTTTAACATTAATGCATCTTCCGGCTCTGGAAGAGTCAGCTGAGAGGGTGAAAAGTTAAGCAAAGTCTTTGGCAGGCTGAGAGGACTAAGGGAAATGTTGGAGTTCAATGTTCCCTCCAAGGAGGGAAGGATACTGGTAAATCTCCCAAGCTTTAGATTGGTACCTCCAAAGGATTATAGCTGTGGACGAAGGAGATAATGAGTATATCAACCTTATAGAGTTTGTAATCCATCCTTAAAAGACGCTTACTCCTTGGAAGAAAAGTTATGACCAACCTAGATAGCATATTCAAAAGCAGAGGCATTACTTTGCCGACTAAGGTCCGTCTAGTCAAGGCTATGGTTTTTCCAGTGGTCATGTATGGATGTGAGAGTTGGACTGTGAAAAAGGCTGAGCGCCAAAGAATTGATGTTTTTGAGCTGTGGTGTTGGAGAGGACTCTTGAGAGTCCCTTGGACTGCAAGGAGATCCAACCAATCCTTTCTAAAGGAGATCAATCCTGGGTATTCTTTGGAAGGAATGATGCTAAAGCTGAAACTCCAGTACTTTGGCCACCTCATGAGAAGAGTTGACTCATTGGAAAAGACTCTGATGCTGGGAGGGATTGGGGACAGGAGGAGAAGGGGACGACCGAGGATGAGATGGCTGGATGGCATCACTGACTCGATGGACGTGAGTCTGAGTGAACTCCGGGAGATGATGATGGACAGGGAGGCCTGGCATGCTGTGATTCATGGGGTCGCAAAGAGTCAGACACGACTGAGCGACTGAACTGAATCCATCCTTGGCGCATTTTAGTCATGTGTTGGATTAAGATGACTCTGGGATTGAAAGTACTCCTAGCTTTAGCCTAGGTGATAGATAAATATTATCCAGAGTTCCAGATTACCTCTCCACAATTTCATATATATATATAATATATATATGTGTGTGTGTGTATGTATATATGATGTATATATATCCTTCAGACATGAAGATTAAATTTTATGTTCACTTAATATCACCAGATAAACTTAGAATTTTGGAAGACACTTAAACAAAAGTAAATTACATCACTAAAATATTAACTAAAATTTAAAAATCATTGGATGGGTTCAACAATGATTAGACATAAGAAAAAATCAGGGAGCTGAAAGAAAAATTAGAATAAAGTTTATAGAATTAAGAATGAAAACTCAAAAAGATGGAGAATACATATAGGAGAAGGAAATCCATGAGGAAATATGTATTTGCGTCAACGACATATATATGAGAAAAGTTCATGTAGTACAGTGAATATATGTGTAACTAGAGTTCAGTGAGTAGACAAATAGTAGAAGAAGTCAAAAGCAATATTTGCCTAGAAAATGATTGATATTGCTCAAGCCATATATTAAGCTACAGATGCAAGAAGCATCATATATTGGTCATTTGGAAAATATTTGGTTCACAGAGTATATTAGTTTTCTATTGCTGCAACAAGCAATTTCCACAAATTAAGAGGCTTAATGCAACACCCATTTCTCACAGTTTCCAAGGATCAGAAGTCCAGATACTGTGTCTCAGCTGGGTTCTCTGCTTAGGTCTGAGAAGGCCAAAATCAAGGTAAGAGTCATATGCATTGCTTAGGGGTGACTCTGAGGAAGAATTTACTTCCAATCTCATTCAAAGCATTCACAGAGTTCATTCTCTTCCTACACTTCTATGTGATACCCTTTGTCTTCAAGATAGGTAAAGCAGGTTGAGTTTTTTCATTCTTTAAAGCTCTCCTGTTTGTTCTTTTTCTTAAGGGCTTCTGCAATTTGGATTCATCTATATAATCCAGGATATTCAGTGTGTCTTAAAATCAACTAATCACGAACCTTAGTTACATCTGCAAACTCCTTTTTGTCATGTATTATAACAAAAATCATGCGACACCAGGGGCCAAAAGTTGTGGGGTCAAAATTTAACCTATTGCAGTTCTTCCAAATGCTTATGTATTTCATTATACAGTATTTAAGAACTACATTCATTGACCTCATAATTGATATCATCAGAAAAGTATTTATTAGGAAGTTCTTAAACTAAATGTCATGATAGAAAAGCAGTGCTTTTAAATTTAAATTTCATTTTAATTTTCATTTGAAATCTCAAATTTTACTACTGGTAATAATTTTTTTTTCAGTTGTATTCTTTTAGTGACATGCTTACTTCATTCACTTTTGAGAAAATGTCTGATCAAATACGAAAGCCTGAATAACCATAGTTTGTCAGTCATTTTTTCAAATAAAAATAGTGTTTCATGAAATGAGTGGCTAGTTCAGCTTGTACCACAAACAATCTCCAAATGCTTTCCTTTCAAACAGCCATAATATTTTGGCATGTAGCATAATTGCTTTATGCTTATTTCCCATTTTGTCACATAGCTGCTATTTATTCAAAAGTTGAGATTTAATAATGTTAATAGTTTTGACTGATCCATCAAGGGCATTATTACATGAAATGAGTACTTTTTCTTAACTGAATCTGTGTGGCAATGGAAAAAAGAAAACTACTATTATCATTTGGTGTTAATACCAAGATTTGCATGAAAGTACCAGCAGTTTTATAGTTTTACCCGCCACCAATTTTGCATCACTGGTGCAAATGTTAACACAATGAAAAAGACAAATAATGTCTTCGTAATATTATAAAAAGTGTTTTCACCCCCATGAATTCCCTTTATATGATCTAAGGAAGCCCTAGGATTCTTTGAATAACTTTAAGAACCACTTGTCTTGGTAGTTTTTCAAGGCATTAAGAGATACACTTGAAAAAAATTATAGGGCCCTCCCTTCACACAACTAGTAATAAAATTTTGAACTTATTGCCCCAAAAAGAGGTACAGGTAGAGAATAAGCAGACTCTAAAGGCTCCATTGTGCTTCTGGATGATACGAAGGTGGCCCAACCATTTGTCACTGATGTTCTGGAAAAGAGTTACAGTATCCCACAGAAATTCCTTTAGAAGCATGCTCAAAGTCCTAACACTGGTGTTAATGAATTATGAATTGTTTTCAGAGTACCGTTCTTTTTATGTTCTTATGAAATGAAGAGAACAGCTGCCTTTCTCAACACTGGAAAATGGAATATTTAGAATCTATGCATATCCAACCAGTCCGTCCTAAAGGAGATCAGTCCTGGGTGTTCATTGGAAAGACTGATGCTGAAGCTGAAACTCCAACACTTTGGCCACCTCATGAGAAGAGCTGACTCATTGGAAAAGACCCTGATGCTGGGAGGGATTGGGGACAGGAGGAGAAGGGGATGACAGAGGATGAGATGGCTGGATGGCATCACCAACTCGATGGACATGCATTTGAGTGAACTCCCGGAGTTGGTGATGGACAGGGAGGCCTGATGTGCTGTGATTCATGGGGCTGCAAAGAGTCAGACATGACTGAGTGACTGAACTGAACCGAACTGATACATATGTGGAGTTAAATACATACATGGGGTATGTGCGAAGAATGGATGAACATATTCCTATGGGACCAGATGCAAAGACACGTTATTTGAGTCCATAAAATCCATTAATTATGTGCCACCAGGGTAAAAGGTTGTCACTGAAAGAGAATAGCAGGCATATCCTGTGTTACTGGGTCACCTCCCAACATCATACGATGATGAGAAAATAAAATTCCTTTGGAATGAAACAAACCAGCTTATCAAACAAGTTAAACATGCCACCATCCACCATGAGAAATATGCAAGAGGACTTTAGGGCTATTAACAAATGGAATGAGGAAGAAGAGGGTGAATGAGTATTTGAGTGCAGAATTGTGTTTTGTGAGAAGGACTGGCCACAGCACCTGAGTAAAACTGCAGTCATCCTTGCATATAACAAAGAGCAGTAGTCACCACTAGGACACCTCTGCAAAACCTCCAGAGAAACCTGACTGCCTGATAGAGCTGTGTGGTTAGTGGAAGAGGAAGTGGGGGCTGCTTGCTGATGATGCTGGGTTTATGGGTTCATGATCTGGTCTTGCTTTGACCTCCTTGGCCCTCCCTTCACATCACCTGTTGCCCTGCTGCTATCAGCTGCTGTATGAGCATTTGGGATGGGCTCAGAGAGGGAGTGGCTGGGTTTCCCTACAACTCTGGAAAGCTTCATTCATTATGTATTCTACTAACATTTTTCTGGCTCTCTTTGGACTGATTTGAAATTTTGGGGTGGAAAGGGGATAGCAGGTGAGTCAGAGCCCAGAACTCTGCCTGGTTACCTGCTGAGCCAAGCATTTACTCAAGCTGCTTTGAAGAAGATGCAAAAGACATCTGGGCATATTTCAATAGACTATTCCTGTTATGGACATGAAAGGGACAGTAATTTGGTATTTCACCCTAAATTAATATTTTAAAATTAGCAAGGCAGTCACATGAACATGTAGTGAAAAATTTTTGTTGAATTCCAAAGAACAGCTTTCCAAATTTTCTCCACCTCTTTAGAATATTGAGTAACATTTAAACATCAAGAACTTTTCCCTTTTTCAGAATGCAAGATTTCTACATCAGAGCTCATTCTTCTCCCCATGATTTCTCTCCATTGGATGTTAGACAAAACTAAACTGATCTCCCTAATTATTGATTGTTTGAGAATCTCATTTATTCAGTCAACAAACTTAGTGGCCACTGTATGCCAGTCACTGTTCTCAGGCTATGAAATAAGGCTTCCCTGGTGGCTCAGAGGTTAAAGTGCCTGCCTCCAATGCAGAAGACCCGGGTTCAATCTCTGGGTTGGGAAGATCCCCTGGAGAAGGAAATGGTAACCCACTCCAGTATTCTTGCCTGGGAAATCCCATGGACAGAGAAGCCTGGTAGGCTACAGTCCACTCCAGTATTCTTGCCTGGAAAATCCCATGGACAGAGAAGCCTGGTAGGCTACAGTCCATGGGGTCGCAAAGAGTCAGACACGACCGAGCGACTTCACATATTCACATGTTATAGTGATACAACATGATTTAAACTACAATGTTAGTTTTATTGCTTTCAATTCCATCTCTTCCTTGTTTGCTTTTCCCTCCATCTATCTCCAAGCTCTTTTACAAGGAAACTCATGAAGAGCGCATATAACATGTACAAAACAACGAGACTGATCAGTGTGCCTTTTGAGGACATTAGCTCCATTGAGAAGAAGATTCTGATTCAAAATTTTAAGTTTAATTCAAAATTCAAAATGGAGCTCCTTGCGGATTCTGTGCAGGGGATGTTTTAGAGAAAATGGCTTCAGCCATGTTCCCTGAGCAATTAGAGACCATTTTCAAATGGACTCTCACATTTATAGATAAAAGCCTTCATAAAGCAATGTGCAAATTTGCCTGTGTCTCTAGAGAGACACTTGGTTGAGTTATTTGTGGCTTCAGATTCGATCCTAGGTTTGTTCTGCATTTCTTAGGTGTTGTTTCTCTGAAAAGGGAAGAAGGCAAATGTCACTGTCTCTTCTATCTTTCAGTCTCCATTTATCTGGCTCCCCTGTATTCAAGTGTGCATTGGCCCTAAGAAATAAGAGTAAAAATTTCTTACCGAGAAAGTTGAAGCATTGTTGTACATCATTATATCATTTGGAGGTCCATACTTACCTTTTTAACAGTGCTCATAATAATTGAGGATAACAGAAACAAATTATCTTTTCCTTTCAAGTAAACTCAGCTTTTTCTATTAAAATATCAATGGACAGCCTTCATGGTATCTAACCTTGAAATGCCAAATGGTTTCCTAGAGGTGGGGTGGGGAGGGAGCTGTAGAATTGGAACAGTTATTTAATAAACAGCCTCTCACAGCTGTTCCCAACAGGAAATGAGGAAGAATGCTATAGACAACTGTTGCAATCCCAGACTAGGATACCACAGTGCCAGCCTTTTGGAACAAACTCCCTTTGCCAAAAGACCTTGAGACATTTTGGGAGAGAAATGCCGAAAGATGGCATTCCAAAAGAGAATTACCCCATTTTATTTTCCTTTTAGTGTTGACTATTTGGCGTTTGTGTAGAAGGGATGGAATGTGTTAGCTTGACATAGACAGATTGAAACATGGGGGATTAAGGAAGGGAAGGGACAGGTGATCCATTATCCTGCCTTCTGGCCAAAGTATTATAATTGGTTGGTACTACCTATAACCTTATAGTCAGTGTGATCTTCCAGTTTACTGAGGAAAAGTAATGTGCAGTAAGAAATGTAGACCACACATGAAAGGGCATGGAATAGTTATAGGGTGAGTAACCAGGTTTCTCTAGTCCAAAAGGGACATATTACAGAAAGCTATAGGACATTACTAGGCCCTCAAGTAACTGAACAATGAGAGGATCCAGATTTTACCAATCTGAGACTTTCTTCACCTTGTAGAGAGTGTAATAAAACATCTCTGCTGATACCACAGCTTCAAAACATGATTGAGGCAACCAGCTAGAAATAACAGGATATTTCCAATAAAGACAGCAAAAGCTGCAGTGTTATCCAGATAGGAGAGAAAAAGGTTTTCTCTGACAATAAAGAACTGGTAACCTATGGCTTGCTCAGTTAGCTGAAGCAAACCCCAGCCTCCTTAATTACATCTTTGCTAGAGGTTCTCCTTATGTGTTTGTTAAATGTTCATTTCAAATTTCAAGCCTGAGTGTGCAAACCAGATGAGTGCACACTCATTTGCTAAGTCATGTCCAGCTCTTTACAACCCTGTGGACTGCAGCCAGCCAAGTTCCTCTGTCCATGGGATTTCCCAGGCAAGAATATTGGAGTGGGTTGCCATTTCCTTCTTCAGGGGATCTTTCCAATGCAGAGATTGAATCTTCATCTTCTGGTTGACAGGCGGATTCTTTACCATTGAGCCACCAGGGAAACCCAGATAGAGGCAATTGAATATTCTGGCTGGAAGTGCAGAGGGTTAGGCTAGCAGGGTCACCCAGGAAAGGGTTAAGAAAGCCACAGTGCCGCGACATTTAGATGACTATCACAGGATAGAAGACGTCTTCAAGGTCTGAACTGGCTAAAGATCTTCACATATTCCTTAGTAAGATGCAGTTGGAAATTACTACTAAGATGATATTTTTATAGTGTTATTCAGTTCAGTTCAGTTCAGTTCAGTTCAGTCGCTCAGTCGTGTCCAACTCTTTGCGACTCCATGAATTACAGCACGCCAGGCCTCCCTGTCCATCACCAACTCCAGGAGTTCACTCAGACTCACATCCATCAAGTCCATGATGCCATCCAGCCATCTCATCCTCGGTCGTCCCCTTCTCCTCCTGTCCCCAATCCCTCCCAGCATCAGAGTCTTTTCCAATGAGTCAACTCTTCGCATGAGGTGGCCAAAGTACTGGAGTTTCAGCTTTAGCATCATTCCTTCCAAAGAAATCCCAGGGTTGATCTCCTTCAGAATGGACTGGTTGGATCTCCTTGCAGTCCAAGGGACTCTCAAGAGTCTTCTCCAACACCACAATTCAAAAGCATCAATTCTTTGGTGTTCAACCTTCTTCACAGTCCAACTCTCACATCCATACATGACCACAGGAAAAACCATAGCCTTGACTAGGCAGACCTTAGTCGGCAAAGTAATGTCTCTGCTTTTGAATATACTCTCTAGGTTGGTCATAAATTTTCTTCCAAGGAGTAAGCGTCTTTTAATTTCATGGCTGCAGTCACCATCTGCAGTGATTTTGGAGCCCCCAAAAATAAAGTCTGACACTGTTTCTGTTTCCCCATCTATTTGCCATGAAGTGATGGGACCAGATGCCATGATCTGCATTTTCTGAATGTTGAGCTTTAAGCCAACTTTTTCACTCTCCTCTTTCACTTTCATCAAGAGGCTTTTTAGCTCCTCTTCACTTTCTGCCATAAGAGTGGTGTCATCTGCATATCTGAGGTTATTGGGTGAATATAATCATACTGGAGTTACCTAAACACAGAAGTCACTCTAGAATTTAAACAGAGGAAGATTTAGTGTTGGCAGTCTGGATGGAGGTAGTTAGCGGAGACCCTTAAATTGATGCTATATTTGTAGTAAAGATAAGCCTTTTACTTAGGTTGCACATCTACATGGGATGACTTGGGTGGCTATATTGGGATGACTTGACTTGAAGGCTGTTATTGGGTGGCCTCTAAAGATTCCCCCAGTAAATTCTTTGTCTTATCCACCAATCTTATATCCTAGTGTGCTTTAGTTATTTTCCACATATCCTTCTGTGTCAAGCCCTGAACCATTTGGGGGTTACGGCTGGATGGCATCACTGACTCGATGGATGTGAGTCTGAATAAACTCCAGTAGTTGGTGATGGACAGGGTGACCTGGCGTGCTGCAATTCATGGGGTCGCAAAGAGTCGGACATGACTGAATGACTGAACTGAACTGAACTGACGTGGATAGATGTGTGGACTCCATGGGCAACTGCAGTTCAGAGTATAGCATCCAGCAAGGGGAAACCAGGCAAGTGACTTTCTGACCCAATTATGTTTTAACAAGGCTTATTTACATTGGAGGGGTGGAAGGAGTAGGTGGTGCTAAGTGCTCCGTAGAAAAAGTTAAATTCATACTTTAAAGCAGTTGTGGTCTCTCAGAGTTGTTTTGTTTGGCCAGCCATCTGCCTTGGAACACATGCCCAACTTTCTGAGGGCTGTCTCTCCCCCCACCAAATATCATGTAATAGCACTGTGAACTCAGCAGCTATCTGAAAGTTGTAACCACTATGGGTCACTGTTCACTAGATGGGGAATGGGGGCTTGAGTAAGATGGGCTATTTAGGGACAAATCTCCAGAAATTTAGAATTAGGCAAGAGATCAGAGGTCAGTTTCTTTCTAGGCAGCTGGACACATATTATGTGCATTTGGGAGATGTTGGTGTCTACGATATGTGGGAGAAAAAAATGTAAACAGATATTATAAGAGAAAAGAGCTGAGACGGGTAGAAAGAGACCTGCCTGGATGTCTTACAACTTTTCAGTTCGTGATTCTCATCCTTTTCCTCAGGGTGGGCTTATCTTTTCTTGACTTCTCTAAGCTATTATCAAATCCTTGCAATTTTGTCTTTCCCTTTCATTGCTTAAGCTGGGCTTGTGTGATTCTTGTTACTTGTACCATCAGGATTCCTCACATGGAAAGTGGCTCAAAAATGTTGTTTGTAGTCCCCCAAAATTTGAACATCTGCCATCTGAGAAGTCAATCCACAGTCCTAAGAGTGATTAGTTGGTTCCCTATTAAATTCTGTCAGTAGTTGTCTTGGTTTAAGTCTCGACAGACTTTGTGGGTGATCATTATTAGCAGTGAAGTCCTCATTTTATTTTTTTTAAATTTATTTATTTTAATTAGAGGCTAATTACTTTACAACATTGTAGTGATTTTTACCATACATTAACATGAATCAGCCATGGGTGTACATGTGTTCCCCATCCTGAACCCCATTCCCACCTCCCTCCTCATCCCGTCCCTCAGGGTCATCCCAGTGCATCAGCCCTGAGCAGCCTATCTCATGTATCAAACTTTGGAAATCTGTTTCACATATGATAATATACATGTTTCAATGCTATTCTCTTAAATCATCCCACCCTCGCCTTCTCCCACAGAGTCTGAAAGACTGTTCTTTACATCTGTGTCTCTTTTGCTGTCTCACATATAGGATCATCGTTACCATCTTTCTAAATTCCATATATATATGTGTTAGTGACTGCAGCTATGAAATTAAAAAACACTTACTCCTTGGAAGAAAAGTTATGACCAACCTAGATAGCATATTCAAAAGCAGAGACATTACTTTGCCGACTAAGGTCCATCTAGTCAAGGCTATGGTTTTTCCAGTGGTCATATATGGATGTGAGAGTTGGACTGTGAAGAAGGCTGAGCACCGAAGAACTGATGCTTTTGAACTGTGGTGTTGGAGAAGACTCTTGAGAGTCCCTTGGACTGCAAGGAGGTCCAGTCAGTCCACTCTGAAGGAGATCAGCCCTGGGATTTCTTTGGAAGGAATGATGCTAAAGCTGAAACTCCAGTCCTTTGGCCACTTCATGTGAAGAGTTGACTCATTGGAAAAGACTCTGATGCTGGGAGGGATTGGGGGCAGGAGGAGAAGGGGACGACCGAGGATGAGATGGCTGGATGGCATCACTGACTCGATGGACGTGAATCTGAGTGAACTCCGGGAGTTGGTGATGGACAGGGAGGCCTGGCGTGCTGCAATTCATGGGGTCACAAAGAGTCGGACACGACTGAGCGACTGAACTGAACTGATACTGTATTGGTGTTTTTCTTTCTGACTTATTTCACTCTGTATATAATAGGCTTTAGTTTCATCCACCTCATTAGAACTGATTCAAATGCATTCTTTTTAATGGCTGAGTAATACTCCATTATGTATATGTACCACAGCTTTCTTATCCATTCATCTGCTGATAGACATCTAGGTTGCTTCCATGTCCTGTCTATTGTAATCAGTGCCACTATGAACATTGAGGTGTACATGTCTCTTTCAATTCTGGTTTCCTTGGTGTGTATCCCCAGTAGTGGGATTGCTGGGTTGTATGGCAATTCTATTTCCACTCTTTTAAGGAATCTCCGCACTGTTTGAAGTCCTCATTTTAGAGTGTAGAGGTTGAAGAAAAATTAAACACATTGTGCTCGTTATTACTAATGATTCAAATTTACACCATGAGAATACATTCAAAGTTATTGTGTATCTTCACCAGAGGGCTGAAGAGTAATCAGATGTGCATTATAAATGCCTGAAAGTGAATTTTTTCTTCAGAGTAAAGAGTTAAATAATAAGAAACTGACATCTATGGCACTTGACTCATCCTATGGGATCTAGTTTACAGTTATGTATGTGTTTTCTTAAGGCAAGGGATCTCAAGTTACCTTCAAGGCTACTCTTTCCTCTCACTGCTTAACTTTCTGTCTTTTCCTAATCCATGCCTTCTACTTCCTTCAGGTCATGTTGTTTTCAATAAAGGCTGCTTGTTCTTGAAGATACTAATATCAGTGTTGCTTATTCTAAGATGGCTGTGCTCTATCCAGCTTCACTCTCATTGGCAGAGCTATTATCATGCTCTCTGGCATTTGCTGACGTGTGGCTTTGGTTTGTTATTTTTTCAGGTCTTTGCCACCAAACCACTTATATGTTGCTTAGCACATATTAAGGTTCAGTCATTTCTTGTGGAAGGAGAAAGAAGGGAAAGAAATGAGAAAGCAAAGAGGATGTGAACTAGCACTGCTTTATAATTTTCTACTAATCTAGGTTACAGCTTTTGTATTTACTGAATGATGAACATCAATTTTGTTGCAAATTATGTTGTCTGTTATTAAAATGATTCTAGCCTATCATGGTGTCTTTATTAT
This sequence comes from Capra hircus, assembly GCF_001704415.2. Classification (NCBI taxonomy): domain Eukaryota; kingdom Metazoa; phylum Chordata; class Mammalia; order Artiodactyla; family Bovidae; genus Capra; species Capra hircus. The sequence goes on along the minus strand of NC_030823.1, from coordinate 23,689,340 downwards.
GCCATAGTGAACTTTCTTGGTCTGATACCTTACCAATATGTACCTTTTAGATATATATCTTAATAAGGCAACATGCCATGAAGGTTTACAAGTTTAATATCCTCATGGTGAAGCAGGTAAGTAACCATTTCAACAGGCTGTTTATTTAAGAGCAAGGAATTCAGCACACATTTCTAACTTCTGAGACTCTTGTTGAGTCTTGAGATGTATCTTGAGATGACACATTAATTCTTAACATAAGATTTATTTTTTAAAATCTTGAAATAAGATTTTTCTTTGGGTGTTTTCTCCTTTTGTTTGAGGCTTTAACTTGCTGAAGAATCATTTTTAAAAAGGCCAGCAGACAGTTGAAAGCACACCTCTGAAGCTTTGTGAAATTGGTTTGATTTTTTAGAACTAAACACTAGATCCAAAGAGCAGAAACACAGACAAAGGGAAAGAACTGTTCCTTCAAAGTGAAGAGTAATTTTCTCAACAGTCTTGCAGTAGGTCCTGTGTTTTGAATTTTGTTTTCTTTTTTATGTAAAATGTTAAATCTTAGTATTGAAAAGGAAAAGGGCAGCAGAAATTGAGGAGAAGTTTAGTCCTAATGGTTCCTCTCTTGATGACATGAATTAATCTTCACCTAATGAGCAAACTTCCCCCTTCTAAGCCCATCCAAGCTCAATGGGCAAGACACCAAAGACAGAGCAGTCTTGGGCCAAGATTGCTCCAAGAGGCAGATAAACCCATACAAGTTAATCAAAACCACATTTAAAAATTTGTTGGTTAGTCACTAAGTGATATCTGACTCTTTTGCAATTTCATGGACTGTAGTCTGCCAGGCTTCTCTGTCCACAGGGTTTCCCAAGCAAGAATACTGGAGTGGGTTGCCATTTCCTTCTCTATGGGATCTTCCTGACCCAGGGATTGAACCTCTGTCTCCTGCTTTGGCAGGTAAATTCTTTACCACCAAGCCACCAGGAATGCATGACGATTAGACTGAATGCTGAGAAGTCTAGATACATATTAGAATTAGTTTTACATAGACAAATCAAATTTTACATATTTTCTTCCCTGTGTTAGCTATCAAATAACCCTAATCAGCATTAATATTGACAACATGACCTAAATCTGTGTACATTTTAGTTCTCATTTTACTCACATTCTCTCTTTTGAATGTGAATTCACCTCTCACTTCAGATGGTGAATGATACTTTTGTAATTACTGCAATCATGTCTAGTATCAACATCTACAGATGTCTGTTAACATCTCAACAGTTACTTCTTTTTTTAATAAAGGAGAATAAATTAAGACTGAAGAAGGACTTGAAAGAGTGAGGGCGTTGGTGATAAGGCAACCTACTTTTCCCATTCAGCCCCTCTTGCAACTGAGGAGAGTCAAGTGATTTCGGAAATCAAACACCTTCACTTTGAATTTCATCTCTGATGTTAACTAGCTGGACTAATTATGCTTACCACTCTGATCCTCAGTTAGAGATAGTTTGGAAAAGGTTCTGTTCCTATCAGGGGCTTAGTAAGCATTAGTTCTTTTGGGACACCCACATTTTGATTATGTTTTTTCAACTAAACAGTCTTTATTGAGCAGCCACCATATCCAAGCCATTCTTGCTAACACACTAGAGATATGAAGATATATATGATATGGTGCCTACCCTCAAGCTGCTCCTTGTTTATTGGGAAAGCTTTGGACTATAACTGACTTAAGACAGATAATCAACAAAGACCTACCATATAGCAAAGGGAAATATACTCAACAGCTTGTAATAACCTATAAGGGAAAATAATCTGAAAAAAATATAGTTGTTTTATGTATATATAACTGATTCTCTGTGCTTTATACATGAAACTTATATGATATTATAAATCAACTACTTGTTATTGTTATTGTTTAGTCACTAAGTCATGTCTAACTCTTTATGACTCCATAGACTGTAGCCAGCCAGGTTCCTCTGTCTATGGATTCTCCGGGCAAGAATACTGGAATGGGTTGCCATTTCCTTCTCCAGGGGATCTTCCTGACCCAGGGATTGAACCTGCCTCTCCTGCACTGACAGGTGAATTCTTTACCTCAGAGCCACCAGGGAAGCCCTCAAATCAACTATCCTTCAATAGAAATTTTATATATATATAAAATGTGCCTACCCTCATATATATATATATAACCTCAATGGTAAGAAACTGTGTCCTCTGTCTGGAAAATGGCAACATGAGGAGGACTATGATGATTAAAATCAGCAGTTTCACATGCAATGCACTTCAGATGGTAAGAATCCATAGAGACTGTAGCAAGGAGACTCTACTTGAATGGAGCTCCTTATAGTTTCCTTAATCTTCTGTCTGAATAATTACTACCACTAGACATGTTTGGCTGTGAAATTTGTACAATTTGATTCTTAGACAATTATGGATCAATCTATGACCCTACCATCATCTTTCTTCAGTGTGACTCTCTTTTCCTTGCTTGAACTGATGTTAAAAAGAAATAAAATATTTTCTTCTCTATTATTTCAGCTGGAGGAATAAGGAATTGGATGAATTTTACACAATAAGCAGAATAAGAAACAACAGGGTAGTTTAAAATTCTCTCAATAATTAATGATATTCTTCTCCATGATTTCATCCATTACCCTGTTCACTACTGTGGTTCTGACTTAATACTGGTATTTTTCATGTGGTAGACTCCCCCAGGATCAGGAATCCTAACCAATCCAAAATGGGCATCTATAGTTCTCTAACACTGTCTTATTTTGGTTCTTTTAAATAAAAAGATATCTATATACCACTCTTTGAGCTAGCATGCAGTTTTTCATATTACTCTTTACTAATATGGGGCTTCAAAGTACCTCAATAGTGAAAAATCAGTCTGCCAATTCAGGAGTCATGGGTTCAATCTCTGGATCAGGAAGATCCCCTGGAGAAGGAAATAGCAACTCACTCCCAAGTGTTCTTGCTTGGGAAACCCCATGTACAGAGAAGCCTGGTGGGCTATAGTCCTTGGGGTTGCAAAGAGTCAGACATGACTGAGTGACTGAGCATGCATACACACACATTTGTCAATATAATTATCTACTTTTGGAGGCTGATGATCTTCTTGGGGCCATATCAGAAACAGATAATTCTACATCCTATCTCTGGAGCAGGCTGAACTAGATGCCCAGAAAGAGCCAGTAAGTGTGAGATACCAGACACAGACACATGCTCCTTGAAAGAAAAGCTATGACAAACTTAGACAGCACTTTACCAACAAAGGTCCATATAGTCAAAGCTATAGTTTTTCCAGTAGTCACGTATGGATGTGAGAGTTGGACTATAAAGAAAGCTAAGTGCCAAAGAATTGATGCTTTTGAACTATGGTGTTGGAGATGATTCTTGAGAGTCTCTTGGACTGCAAGGAGTTCAAACTCATCAATCTTAAAGGAAAGCAATCCTGAATGTTCATCGGAATGACTGATTCTGAAACTGAAGCTCCAATATTTTGGCCACCTGATGTGAAGAACTGATGCACTGGAAAAGACCCTGATGCCAGGAAACACTGAAGGCAGGAGAAGAGAATGACAGAGTGTGAGATGCTTGGATGGCATCGCTGACTCGAAGGACATGAGTTGGAGTAAGCTCCAGGAGTTGGTGATGGACAGGGAAGCCTGGCATGCTGCAGTCCATGGGGTCGCAAAGAGTTAGACATGACGGACTGAACTGACAGACTGACCAGACATAGGACTTTTGTTTTCCTAATAATTTCTCTTCAAATGGCTAGTATTTATCCACATTAAATGTGAGGCTGACTTAGGAGGGGATATGTACTTTTTTTCCTGGATTCAAGTCAGAGATGGAATTAAATTAATCCATTCCCCTGGTAAATGACCTGGAAGATGTCTCCATGCTTCTTCTTGCTGCTTTCTGGCTCCTGGATGATGCAGACATTCGGAAGAACAGTTGCCCGGAGGATATACAGTGAGAGAAGGAACCAGGGAAAGTCTAGTCAGTTGACACCTTGACCCAGCATCTGTATATAAAATCCCAACCTCTAATCTTAAGCAAGGAAATGTCCCCAAATTGTAAAACTTTAAGAAAAATGGACTCGTTTTCAAACAGCATTAATAAGACATTGATTTTATATCATTGTTATCATATTATTTTGAAAATCTTGGCTTTTAAAGTGTAGTTTTGTTTATATACTGCAATGGAAATCAAAATAACAACAAAAATAAATAAAACAAATGATGAAAACCTCTCTTAAAATCAAAATAACAACAAAAATAAATAAAACAAATGATGAAGGCCTCTCTTATTCTCCTAGAGTACAAAATGTAAAGACAAATTGAATGTAAGGGTAATACAACCTTAGAGGTATCTCTTGCTAAGAGCCAAGAAGTTGGTTCTTCCTTCACTGTGTTCTTGACATGCAAGTTTTATCCATGGACTATCAGGAAAGAGGCAAAACCTTCTCCTAAAAATAAAAGAGAAGCCCCTCACAAACACTGCCAAATAATCTGGTGATGTCAGCATGGTTTTGGACTCTTTAAGAAGTTCATGCCATTTGCATTAGATGGAGTTCTCTAGAGAATCAGAGCTAGGAGGATGTGTAGATGTGTGAAAAGGGGTTTATTTATTTTACAGAATTGGCTTGTGTGATTGTGGAGGAGGGTGACTCCAAAATCTCCAGGATGGACTGACAGGCTAAAGACACAGAGAAGATCTTCTGCTGTGGTTTGAGTCTGAAAGCCTCTAAGGAAGAGGACTGAAGACCCAAGGAAGAGCTGATGCTGCAGCTGAAATCTAAAGGCTGTCTCCTGGCAGAAGTATCTTTTGCTCAAGAGAGGTCCATCTTCGGTTTTATTGAGGCTGCCAACTGATTGGATGAGGCCCACCTACACCGTGGAGAACAGCTGCTTTACTCCAGGTCCACCAATTTAAATATTCATCTTATTCAAAAAACCCTCATAGAAACATCCAAAATACTACTGGAGCACATATCTATGCACCGTGACCCAGTCAAAATGACATGTGAAAGTAATCATCATACCATTTGATTCAGTTTTTCAACTTCTAAACAAATATGCTAAGAATATAATGTATCCTAAGAATATATTGTAATCAGAGATATGGTTAGGGAATTACATATAAGAAATATTATTTGTAATAGATGAAGCTTGAGATATCTTAAATGCCTAATGATATGTGTATGAGTAATTAATATATTGAAGATCTAATAAATGGACTATTATTCAAGTAATAAATAGTTTCTTTCTAAAGATTATTTAGCATCATAGGAAATTACTCATAATGTTATGCTAGATGAAAAACTAATAACCATTTTACAATTCTTTTCCCTCTTTCCTTTCTCTTCTTCTCATTTTGTTTCCCTACTGATCTTTCTCTGTTTCTCTCTCAGAAATATTTCAAAATGTTTACAGTATCTTCTTTTCATAATTTCCATGTTTATTGTAGAAGTAAACATTTTTAATACGAGAATGTGCTACGTTTATCATCAGAAAAATTGAAGAGACTTTGTTAAGTTTTTGTGTCTGTATTTATCAACTTGCCTTTATCCTGACAGGAAACACAAAATCTCTTTAAGGGAAAAAAACAAAACAGAGCATTTACTGCCGTGTCAGTTCCTCACCATGGAACGTGAAAGAATAAATGTACTGCAAATGCAAGGCTGCACCACAGGAGCGGAATCTGGATATTCTGAGATGCAAAACTCATAGAGGGTGACTGGCAAATCTGTTGCCATTTTCTGGGGACAGAGAGAAGGAAAGACAGAGAGAAAGAGAGAGACCTTTGCTACTCTGAAATGTAAAAAAATTATTTACGGGATGAGAAAATGAAGGTCCCCAGGTTTTTATTACCAATAGAATGTAAGCAAAAAACTCTGAAAAAAAATTTTTTAAAATCTCCCCAGAGCAATTTGCTATCTCTAATTTATAAGGCATGCTCATTATTTAATCATTTAACCCAAGAAAGCGCTGACAGTGCAAAAGCATAAAATATTCACGAAGCATTTTTTTTTTTCCCCCAACAGACTTCCACTTAGGACCTTTTGTGAGTGACTAATACTAGTCTTGCTCCCCTACTGTAAACAACCAGGAAACTGGACAAAATATAAAATACATATTTAGGCACTGGACAATAGAAAATATAGAACTGTGATACAAAAGGGAAGGGAAACTGATGAGGTAAATTCCCCAATTATTTCAGCTTTTTTCACAAAAGAATTTTCTGCAACAGCAGACAGGAAGGGAACTCAAGTAAAGCAGAATACTCTCAACTGAGGGACAAGATATAAATCTAAATTCAGACAGCTTCAATTCTAAGGGCTGAATGCCAGAGATGACATAGCTTTAAAGAAAGAGAGCTCCAAAAACTTGCATTATGTAGACAACTAATGAGAATCTACTGTACAGCACAGGCACTCCACTCAACCCTCTGTGATGACCTAAATGGGAAGGGAATCCCCAAATGAGGCTATATAGATATGTATATAGCTGATTCACTTTACTGTACAGCAGAAAATGCCACAATATTATATAACAACTATATTCCATAAAATTTTTTTTAGAATCCTCTTTACCTGAATTTTAAACTGAGCTTGCATAGAGGCCAGGAGACAAATTACTAGCACTAAAGAAAAAAAAATTACAACTTTCAACGCACTTAGGAAATTCTGTTAATAGTGGTTGAGGTACAAGGCTTTGTTGATGAATTGTCATAATCAGCTCTGTTTAACTAAAAAAAAAAAGAAAAAAAAATCAGTCCCTGAAAAGAGTTCTTCTAGAGTGATGGCGTAAGGATCTCTTAAAATGTGCTCCTTCCTGAAAACAATCAACAACATTTTCCAAAATGCTGGAAATGAACCAAAATTTGCAATAATCTGAGGGACATTCATTCAAGTAAAACACATGATTCTTGGCAAGAAAAGTTAGTTTTGTGGTGTCTCAACTTACCTGTTCACATTTGCTTCTCATTTCAGCAGTGGCCTTAAAACCAATGGCTCTTTGCAGTTTTGACTTACATTTTTCTAATAATTAGTGATGTTGAGCACATTTTCATATGCCTCTTGGTCTTCTTTGGAGAAATGTTTATTTCGGCCTTCTACCCACTTATACCTCAGAGAACACTACTCACCACTCTGTGGTCACCTAAATGAAAGGAATCTAAAAAGGGGGATATATGTATATGGATAGTTGACTCACTTTGCTGTACAGCAGAAGCTAACACAACATTGTAAAGCAACTGAACTCCAATTAAATTTTTTTTTAATTGGCCACAATAAGAAGTTCAACAAAGGGTTGTCTGGTAGGGGGTCATTGAGATTTCACAAATATATAACAATGATAAAAGAAAAGGCTCTCAAACAGTAACCATAAAAACCAGTAAATTAGCAGTCACAGGAAGGGGCAGAATAGTTTGAATCTCCCAAAAAACTCATCACCACAGGTTTTTTATTGTTTAACCTGTCTGGGTGTTGTCTGGCAATTCTTTTTTTTTTCCCCTCATATATCATTCATTTATTCATTACAAATCATACAAGCAGAGAATTTTAATTTAACCTAAGATTCTAATGGGTGTTCCTTGGAAGAAATGATGCTGAAGCTGAAACTCCAGTACTTTGGCCACCTCATATGAAGAGTTGACTCATTGGAAAAGACTCTGATGCTGGGAGGGATTGGGGGCAGGAGGAGAAGGGGATGACAGAGGATGAGATGGCTGGATGGCATCACCAACTCGATGGACGTGAGTTTGAGTGAACTCCAGGGGTTGATGATGGACAGGGAGGCCTGGTGTGCTGTGATTCATAGGGTCACAAAGAGTCGGACACGACTGAGTGACTGAACTGAACTGAACTGAACTAAAGATTCTAATACATATTTTATTGGAATATATCTGGTTACTGAAAATATATATTGTATATTACTATAATACTTTACTATATTAATTTATTTAATACTCACAGAAAATTTATGAGGTACACACATACTATTATTATACACATTTTCTAGTTAGATAAATAGAGTCCCAGATACAGGTGAAGTTTCTTCTGATCACATGGTCCAATCATATTTTTCTTACCCTTATTTTGGAAGCCATCACTACTGTGAGTTTGATGTATATTCATCCATTCACTTGTTACTTTCTACATTCATACATCTATCCAAAACCAGTATAAAATCATGCGTTGTATGTTTTAAATGTATATAAATATTATCAGACTATCTCAAGTTAGTGATTTAGCACTTTTTTTTTTTTTATGAGAAGATGTGAGAGTCTGGGCTTAATGAAATAAGTCATAGAGTCATTCCTTTGATATGCACCTTAAGTGTCTAGGGCTCCTAACCTGCTTTTCTCTATCCTGAATCCCCTCAGGCTGCACTTTTGAGGGTGGCTGCAGAGATAGATATCTCAATGGCCATAATATCTTCTGTTTACTGATATGGCAGGTAACAGTGTTCAATGCAGAAGACACAGGAAATGCAGGTTCAGTCCCTCAGTTCCCCAGGGACTAAGATTCCCCAGAGAAGGAAATGGTAAGCCACTCCAGTATTCTTGCTAAGATTTCCCAGAGAAGGAAATGGTAAGCCACTCCAGTATTTTTGCCTGGGAAATCCCATGGACAGAGGAGCCTGGTAGGCTACAGTTCCTAGGGTCACAAAGAATCGGACGCAACAGAGCAAATAAGCAAGCATAATGTTCATACAAGTCTGAGGTGGGACCTAAGATTCTGCATTTTTCACAAGCTCTAGGGTGGATCATGGCAACAGTGCTGCTCCATAGATCACACGTCAAGTAGTAAAGCTCCAGGCAACATGTGAGCAGGCTCTATATATCATGGAAGGCTCCCTGTAAGAGGAGTTTAGGCCAGGTTTTAAAGGAAGAATTGGCATGTTTTTTGTTTACTTTTTAAGTTTTTAAAAAATCTTTTTTTATATAGTGGAGAAAAGTTGATTAAATGCTGTGTTAGTTTCAGATATACAGCAAAGATATTCAGTTATATATACACATGTATCTATTTTTTTCAAATTATTTTCCCATTTATGTTATATAGAATAATAAACAGAGTTGCCTGTGCTAACAGCTGATCTTTGTTGGATATTGATTTTAAATATAAGAGTGTGTATATGTCAATCTCAGACTCAGAATTTATCACTTTCACCTACCTTTCCTCTTTGGTAACCATAAGTTTGTTTTCTAAGTCTATGAGTCTGTCTCTGTTTTGTAAATAAGTTCATTTGCATCATTTTTAAAGTTTTCCCATAGAAGTGATATTATGTGATGTTTATCTTTCAGTTCAGTTCAGTTTAGTCGCTCAGTCGTGTCCGCCTCTTTGCAACACCATGGACTACAGCATGACAGGCCTCCCTGTCCATCACCACCTCCCATAATTTATTCAAATTCAGTCCATTGAGTTGGTGATGCCATTCAACCATCTCATCCTCTGTTGTCCCCTTCTCCTCTCACCTTTAATTTTTCCCAGTATCAGGGTTTTTTCAAATGAGTCAATTCTTCACATCTGGTGGCCAAAGTATTGGAGTTTGAGCTTCAACATCAGTCCTTCCAATGACTATTCAGGACTGATTTCCTTTAGGATGGACTGGTTGGATCTCCTTGCAGTCCAAGTCCAAAGTTCAAAACTATTAACTCTTCGGTGCTCAGCTTTCTTTATAGTCCAACTCTCACATCCATACATGACTACTGGAAAAACCCTAGCCTTGACTAGATGGACCTTTGTTGGCACAGTAATGTCTCTGCTTTTGAATATGCTGTCTAGGTTGGTCAAAAAATTTTCTTCCAAGGAGTAAGCATCTTCTAATTTCATCTGCAGTGATTTTGGAGCCCCCCAAAATAAAATCTGTCACTGTTTCCACTGTTTCCCCATCTATTTCCCATGAAGTGATGGGACTGGATGCCATGATTTTAGCTTTCTGAATGTTGAGCTTTAAGCCAACTTTTTCACTCTCCTCTTTCACCTTCATCAAGAGGTTCTTTAGTTCTTCATTTTCTGCCATAAATGTACTGTCCTCTGCATATCTGAGGTTATTGATATTTCTCCCAGCTGTCTTGATTCCAGCTTGTGCTTCATCCAGCCCACCGTTTCTCATTATGTACTCTGCATATAAGTTAAATAAGCAGGGTGACAATATACAGCCTTAATGTACCCCTTTCCCTATTTGGAACCAGTCTGTTGTTCCATGTCCAGTTCTAATTGTTGCTTCCTGACCTGCATACAAATTTCTCAAGAGGCAGGTCAGGTGGTCTGGTATTCCCATCTCTTTCAGAATTTTCCACAGTTTGTGGTGATCCACATAGTCAAAGGCTTTGTCATAGTCAATAAAGCAGAAGTAGATGTTTTTTTCTGGAACTCTCTTGCTTTTTCGATAATCCAGTGGATGTGGTAATTTGATCTCTGGTTCCTCTCCCTTTTCTAAAACCAGCTTGAACATCTGGAAGTTCATGGTTCATGTAATATTGAAGCTTGGCTTGGAGAATTTTGAGCATTACTTTACTAACAAGTGAGATGAGTGCAATTGTGCGGTAGTTTGAGCATTCCTTGGCATTGCCCTTTTTTGACATTAGAATAAAAACTGACCTTTTCCAGTCCTGTGTCCACTGCTGAGTCTTCCAAGTTTGCTGGCATATTGAGTGCAGCACGTTCACAGCATCATCTTTTAGGATTGGAAACAGCTCGACTGGAATTCCGTCACCTCCACTAGCTTTGTTCATAGTGATGCTTCCTGAGGCCCACTTGACTTCACATTCCAGGATGTCTGGCTCTAGGTGAGTGATCATACCATCGGGATTACCTTGGTCATGAAGATCTTTTTTGTACAGTTCTTCTGGGTATTCTTGCCACCTCTTCTTAGTATCTTCTGCTTCTGTTAGGTCCATACCATTTCTGTCATTTACTGCGCCCATCTTTGCATGAAACATTCCTTTGGTATCTCTAATTTTCTTGGAAAGATCTCTAGTCTTTCCCATTCTATTGTTTTCCTCTATTTCTTTGCACTGATCACTGAGGAAGGATTTCTTATCCCTCCTTGCTGTTATGTGAAACTCTACATTCAAATGGGTATGTCTTTCCTTTTCTCCTTTGCTTTCCACTTCTATTCTTTTCACAGCTATTTGTAAGGCCTCCTCAGACAGCCATTTTGATTTTCACACTTCTTTTCCATGGGGATGGTCTTGATCCCTGTCTCCTGTACAATGTCTTGAACCTCCATCCATAGTTCATCAGGCACTCTGTCTATCAGATCTAATCCCTTGAATCTATTTCTCATTTCCATTGTACAATCGTAGTGGATTTGATTTAGGTCATACATGAATGGTCTAGTGGTTTTCCCTACTTTCTTCAATTTAAGTCTGATATGGCAATAAGGATTTCATGATCTGAGCCACAGTCAGCTCATGGTCTTGTTTTGGCTGACTGTATACAGTTTCTCCATCTCTGGCTGCAAAGAATATAATCAATCTGATTTTGGTGTTGACCATCAGTGTTGACCACGGACCACAGTGTTGTCCGTGTGTAGAGTCTTCTCTTGTGTTGTTGGAAGAGGATGTTTGCTATGACCAGTGTGTTCTCTTGGCAAAACTCTATTAGCCTTTGCCCTGCTTTATTCTGTACTCCAAAACCAAATTTGCTTGTTACTCCAGGTGTTTCTTGACTTCCTGCTTTTGCATTTTAGTCCCCTATAATGAAAAGAACATCTTTTTGAGGTGTTAATTCTAGAAAGTCTTGTAAGTCTTCATGGAATCATTCAACTTTAGCTTCCTCAGCATTACTTGTCAGGTCATAGACTTGGATTACCATGATATTGAACAGTTTGCCTTGGAAATGAACAGAGACCATTCTGTCATTATTGAGATTGCAACCAAGTACTGCATTTCAGACTCTTGTTGACTATGATGGCTACTCCATTTCTTCAAAGGGTTTCTTGCCCACAGTAGTAGATACAATGGTCATCTGAGTTAAATTCATCCATTCTAGTTCATTTTAGTTCTCTGATTCCTAGAATGTTGATGTTCACTCTTGCCATCTCCTATTGGACCACTTCCAATTTGCCTTGATTCATGGATCTAACATTCTAGGTTCCTAAGAAATATTGCTCTTTACAGCATCAGAATTTGCTTCTATCACGAGTCACATCCACAGCTGGGTTTTGTTTTTGCTTTGGCTCCATCTCTTCATTGTTTCTGGAGTTATTTCTCCACTGATCTCTAGTAGCATATTGGGCACGTATCAGCCTGGGGAGCTCATCTTTCAGTGTCCTATCATTTTGCCTTTTCATACTGTTCATGGGGTTCACAAAGCAAGAATACTGAATGGTTTGCCATTCAGTATTCATTTGCCATTCCCTTTTCCAGTGAACTCTCCACTATGACCTGTCTGTCTTGGGTGGCCCTACATGGCATGGCTCATAGTTTCATTGAGTTAGACAAGGCTACGGTCCATGTGATCAGATTTGTTAGTTTTCTGTGATTGTGTTTTTCAGTCTGTCTGCCCTCTGATCGAGAAGGATAAGAGGTCTATGGAAGCTTCCTGATGGGAGAAACTGACAGGGGGAAACTGGGTCTTGTTGAGATGGGCTGGGCCATGCTCAGTAAATCTATAATCCAATTTTCTGTTGATGGGTGTAGCTGTGTTCCCTTCCTGTTATTTACCTGGGGCCAAACTATGGTAGAGGTAATGAAGATAATGGTGACCTCCTTCATTGTACTGCTAAACTCACTGCCTGCAACTCTGCAGCAGGCCATCACCGACCCACACCTCCACTGGAGACTCCTGGACACTCCCAAGCTAGTCTGGATCATTCCCTTGTGGGGTCACTACTCTTTTCTCCTGGGTTCTGGTGCACACAAGGTTTTGTTTGTGCCCTCCAAGAGTCTATTACCCAGTCCTGCGTAAGTTCTGGCAGCTCTATGGTGGGGTTAATGGTGACCTCCTTCAAGAGGGCTTACGCCACGCCCAAGTCTGCTGTAGCTAGAGCCCCTGTCCATGTGGCAGTCCACTGCTGACCCGTACTTTCATGGGAGATGGTTAAATACAGTTCTGTCTCAATCTGGGTCCTGGTACGCACAAGGTTTGTTTGAGCCCTCAGAGCATCTCTGGCAGGAATGGGGTTTGATTCTAAACATGAATTTGCCTCTCCTACCTTCTTGCAAGGGCTTCTCCTTTGCCCTTGGGTGTGGGGTATCTCCTCACAACTGTTCCAGGGCCATGCAGCTGCCGCTCCAGTGCCTACCATCTTGCTAGGGTTTCTCTGACCGTGGACATGGTGTATCTCCTCACAGCTTCTCCAGCATCACACAGCCACCACTCCAGCACTGCACAGCCACTTTGTGTGTCTAAATTACTTCACTTAGTATGATAATCTCCACATTCATCCATGTTGCTTCAAATGGACATAGGGTGTTTTTTTTTTTTTTCCCACCAGAGCATACATTCCAGAAGGAATGAGATGACTAAAAGGTAGGAAAACAAAGCGGATACAAACAAATGATACACTAGCTGGCTCAGCCCTACCAGGGAGCTGGAGACCTGGCAGAAAGTAGAAATAAATAGCAAACCAAGGAAATTTAATGGCCCTCTTATGATGTCTGGATGTGTCAGACTCAGTCACCCACTCAAAAACTGTGTTTTCTGGAGCACTGCTGGTTTGAGAATCGGGCATCAGTATCTGGCTGACTGCAATCAAATTAGAAGAGAAAATTCTGAGGTTATACTTTTACTTCTTTAACTTAATTTTTAAAATACTAATCTTTCTTTTCTCAGTGTGGAGTACATGCTTTCTGCTCTTTTAAAAATGATTTTATGCCACCAGGTATGTGTCTTCAAAAAAGTGGCAAATGACATACTTCTCCCTCTCCCTTTCAAATGGTGATTTCCAATTCTGATTGCTCATTGGTGGCTGCTCATGACTATCATTACCCAACCCTCGTCTTTAAATATTTTGATATATTAACCTTAGGTGGGGCCTGAGAAGAAGTATTTTTGAAAAGCTGTACAAGTGATTTGAATGGGCAGCCATTGCTCTCCGATCATTATCTGACCTGACTGCCTCCACTGGGGCACAGAGCAGGGTCTACACTGGGTTTTCTAGGGCTATTCGGTAACGAGACAGTCTAAAGAGTCAGAGGCTGGGACAGTTTCACGAATTCTTGACAGGATACTACCTATTTCATTAAAACATGTTAGGGATTATATAGCAATGGTCAATAGTTGTTCCTGTAAGCCAAACATACTCCTACTACTCAGAATGGATATTAGCTCAGGAAACTCACCCTTGTAATTTCTCAAGATGGACATTTATAGTTTATGGAAAATGCCCAGAAAATAAATGGGTCTAAATTTTTGGAGGAGAAGAGGATTCCCCTTTTAAAAAATTGGATGAGATGTTTTGAATACATTTGGAAAAGAATTCATCCTTAATAGTCATGAGAGTTTGGCAAGAATCAGAGAAGTCTGAAAATCAGTGTGAATCACAATAGTCTTTGTGGACGCAAAAAGATCCCATTGGGGATTTTATTTGCATAGTTTATTTTTAAAATTCATTTATTTTCCTCCTTTTTACTTTTGAAGTATTTGTGGTTGTTGCTCATTTGCTCTGTTGTGTCCGATTCTTTGTGATCCTATAGACTTCAGCATGCCAGGCTTCCCTGTCCTTCACCATCTCCCAGAGCTTGATCACTCATGTCCTTTGAGTGGGTGATGCCATCCAAACATCTCATCCTCTGTCATCCCCTTCTCCTCCTGCCTTCAATCTTTCCCAGCAGCAGGGTCTTTTCTAATGAGTCAGCTCTTCATGTTAGGTGGCCAAAATATTGGAGTTTCAGCTCCATTGAGTCCTTCCAATGAATACTCAGGATGGATTTCCTTTAGGTTTGACTGGTTTGATCTCCTTGCAGTCCAAGGGACTCTCAAGAGCCTTCTCCAACACCACAGTTCAAAAGCATCAGTTCTTTGGTGCTCAGCCTTCTTCATGTTCCAACTCTCACATCCATACATGATTACAGGAAAAACCATAGCTTGACTATATGGACCTTTGTTGGCAAAGTCATGTCTAGCCTTTTAATAACTTGTCTAGCTTTGTCATAGCTGTTCTTCCAAGGAGCCAAGGAGCAAGCATCTTTTAATTTCATGGCTGCAGTCATATCTGCATTGATTTTGGAGACCAAGAAAATAAAATCTGTCACTGCTTCCATTGTTTCTCCACTTATCTGCCAAGAAGTGATGGGACCAGTTGCCATGATCTTCGTTTTTTTAATGTTGGGCTTTAAGCCAGCTTTTTCACTCTCCTCTTTCACCTTCATCAAGAGGCTCTTTAGTTCCTCTTCACTTTCTGCCATAAGGGTAGTGTCATCTGCGAATCTGAGATTATTGATATTTCTCCTAGTAGTCTTGATTCCAGCTTGTGCATCATCCAACTTGGCATTTTGTATGATGTACTCTACATATAAGTGAAATAAACAGGGTGACAATATACAGCCTTGACATACTCCTTTCCCAATTTGGGTCCAGTCCATTGTTTCATGTCTGGTTCTAGTGGTTGGTTGCAATCCCAAAGAAAGGCAATACCAAAGAATGTTTAAACTATCACACAATTGCACTCATCTCACATGCTAGTAAAGCAATGCTCAATATTCTCCAAGCTAGGTTTCAATAGTACATGAACCAAGAACTTCTTGTGTGCATACAGGTTTCTCAGAAGGCAGTTAAGGTGGTCTGGTATTCCCATCTCTTGAAAATTTTTCCACAGTTTGTTGTGATCCACACAGTCAAAAGCTTTAGTGTAGTCAATGAAGCAGAAATAGATGTTTTTCTGGAATTCTCTTGCTTTTTCTATGGCCCAACCTATGTTGCCAATTTGATTTCTGGTTCCTCTGCCTTTTCTAAATCCAGCTTGAACATCTGGAAGTTCTAGATTCATGTACTGTTGAAACCTAGCTTGGAGAATATTGAGCATTACTTTGCTAGCATGTGAGATGAGTGCAATTTTGTGGTAGTTTAAACATTCTTTGGTATTGCCTTTCTTTGGGATTGCAATGAAAACTGACCTTTTCCAATATGATTTCTGTGTGTTAGTCATTCAGTCATGTCCAACTCTGTGACTCCATGGACTGTAGCACACTAGGCTCCTCTGTCCATGGAAGTTTCCAGGCAAGAATACTGGAGTGAGTTGCCATTTCCTTCTCCAGGGGATTTTCCCAACCCAGGGATGGAAACTGGATCTCTGGCATTGCAAGCAGACTCTTTACCATTTGAGCTCCATGGGAAGCCAA
The DNA here is from genome assembly GCF_001704415.2 of Capra hircus. Lineage (NCBI taxonomy): Eukaryota > Metazoa > Chordata > Mammalia > Artiodactyla > Bovidae > Capra > Capra hircus. The sequence continues at coordinate 23,673,062 of NC_030823.1, read as the reverse complement.
TATGATTTACATATAATAAAATAGACACATCTTAAGAGTACAGTTCAAATAGTGTGACAAATATATACATGTGTGTTCCATTGTCCTAGTCAAGATAAAGGACATTTTTATATCACTCCGAAAAGTTCACATTTGTGGACCTGCAGTCATTGTTTCCCCAGCCCTCCCTTACATAACTCCACTGGCCTGATTTCATATAAATGAGGCATAAAATATGTATGCTTTTATTCTTTTATATAATTTTTCCAATCTGAGATATAACTGGCATATAGCACTGCATACAGTATAATCACTTGATTACCTATACTGTAAAATGACGATCACAGTAAGTTTAATTAATATCTATTATCTTACACAAATCCAAAAACAGGAAAAAAAATGTTTTTCTTTGTGATGAGAACCCTTAGGAGCTACTCTCTTTACAACTTTCCTCTGTATCATACAGCGGTTATATTTATAGTTATCATGTTGTACATTACATTTCCAGTATTTATCTTGTAACTAGAAGTTTCTAGCTGTTGTCATTTTAACATATGTACATTTTTATATCTGACTTCTTCATTCAGCATGATGTTGAGATTCATCCATATTATTGCTTGAATCAGCAGTTTTTAAAAAAATGAGTATAAATTGAATCGCCAGTCTATGTCTGACGCAGGATACAGCATGCTTGGGGCTGGTGCATGGGGATAACCCAGAGAGATGTTATGGGGAGGGAGGTGGGAGGGGGGTTCATGCTTGGGAACGCATGTAAGAATTAAAGATTTTAAAATTTAAAAAATAAAAAACTAAAAAAAAAAAAGGAAAAAAAATGAGTATAAATCACAGCAGGATCCTCTAGGATCAACCTCCCAGAATTCTGGAAATAAAAGCAAAAATAAACAAATGGGATCTAATTAAAATTAAAAGCTTCTTCACAACAAAGGAAACTATAAGTAAGGTGAAAAGACAGCCTTCAGAATGGGAGAAAATAATAGCAAATGAAGCAACTGACAAACAACTAATCTCAAAAATATACAAGCAACTTATGCAGCTCAATTCCAGAAAAATAAACGACCCAATTAAAAAATGGGCCAAAGAACTAAATAGACATTTCTCCAAAGAAGACATACGGATGGCTAACAAACATGAAAAAATGCTCAGCATCACTCATTATTAGAGAAATGCAAATCAAAACCACAATGAGGTACCATTTCACACCAGTCAGAGTGTCTGCAATCCAAAAATCTGCAAGCAATAAATGCTGGAGAGGGTGTGGAGAAAAGGGAACCCTCCTACACTGTTGGTGGGAATGCAAACTAGTACAGCCACTATGGAGAACAGTGTGGAGATTCCTTAAAAAACTGCAAATAGAACTGCCTTATGACCCAGCAATCCCACTTCTGGGCATACACACTGAGGAAACCAGAATTGAAAGAGACACATGTACCCCAATGTTCATCGCAGCACTGTTTATAATAGCCAGGACATGGAAACAACCTAGATGTCCATCAGCAGATGAATGGATAAGAAAGCTTTCGTACATATACACAATGGAGTATTACTGAGTCGTTAAAAAGAATACATTTGAATCAGTTCTGATGAGATGGATGAAACTGGAGCCGATTATACAGAGTGAAGTAAGCCAGAAAGAAAAATACCAATACAGTATACTAACATATATATATGGAATTTAGAAAGATGGCAATGACAACCCTGTATGCAAGACAGCAAAAAAGACACAGATGTGAATAGCAGACTTTTGGACTCAGAGGGAGAGGGAGAGGGTGGGATGATTTGGGAGAATGGCATTGAAACATATATACTATCATATAAGAATCGAATCGCCAGTCTATGTCTGATGCAGTATACAGCATGCTTGGGGCTGGTGCATGGTGATGACCCAGAGAGATGTTATGGGGAGGGAGGTGGGAGGGGGGTTCATGTTTGGGAACGCATGTAAGAATTAAAGATTTTAAAATTTAAAAAATAAAAAAATAAATTAAAAAAAAAACAGCACTGTTTATAATAGCCAGGACATGGAAACAACCTAGATGTCCATCCGTCAGCAGATGAATGGATAAGAAAGCTTTCGTACATATACACAATGGAGTATTACTCAGCCATTAAAAAGAATACATTTGAATCAGTTCTGATGAGATGGATGAAACTGGAGCCGATTATACAGAGTGAAGTAAGCCAGAAAGAAAAACACCAATACAGTATACTAACACATATATATGGAATATAGAAAGATGGCAATGACGACCCTGTATGCAAGACAACAAAAAAGACACAGATGAGTATAACGGACTTTTGGACTCAGAGGGAGAGGGAGAGGGTGGGATGATTTGGGAGAATGGCATTGAAACATGTATACTATCATGTAAGAATCGAATCGCCAGTCTATGTCCGATGTAGGATACAGCATGCTTGGGGCTGGTGCACGGTGATGACCCAGAGGGATGTTATGGGGAGGGAAGTGGGAGGGGGGTTCATGTTTGGGAGTGCATGTACACCCGTGGTGGATTCATGTCAATGTATGGCAAAACCAATACAGTATTGTAAAGTAAAATAAAGTAAAAATAAAAATTAAAAAATAAATAAATAAATAAAATTTAAAAAACTAAAAAAATGAGTGTACTATGCATGTACAAGTTTTTTTTTTTTTTAATTCACTTCCCTGTTGATGAAAATGTTTGTTAATTCCAGTTTGGAACTATGAATAAAACTGTAAGAGATTTATTTATAAGTTTTTGTGTGTTTCTCTTCCTGTAAATAATTAGAAGTGGGACTGTTGGGACATAGGATAAGCGGATCACATGGTAAACTAATAAGAAATAGTCAAATTTTCTAAAGTGGTTATAACATTTACTTCCCTTCAATAATGTATGAGAGTTCCAGTTGCTGATCATGCTTACTAATACTTACATTGCCACTTTTTAAATTTTAGCCATTCTGTTGATTTGTAGAGGTATTTCAGTGGGGTGTTAGCTTCCATTCCCCTGATGACTAAAGATTTTTAAGCATATGTTAGTCCCTATGTCAAACCATATACAAATATTAACTAGAAATGAATAAACACAAAAAGAACACTCTTATAAGAAAGCATAGGAGAAAAACTTTGTGACTGTGGGGCTAGGCAAATATTTCTTAGACAACTCATAAAAAGCACTTAAACATAAAAGAGAAAGAGTGATAATTTGGATTCTATCAAAACTTAAATCTTTCACTTTTCAAAAGATAGTGTTAATAAAATTAAAAGATGAACCACAAACTGGGAGACAATGTTTTCACTAAATGCATTTAATAAAGGACTTGTATTCTGAATATATAAACAACTCTTACAACTCAAAATGAGAAAATGAATCCACTTTAAAAAAAGGAATAACAAATATAAATAGACACTTTCGATTATTTTTGTTGAACATTATTTTATATGCGTGCATAAATGTGATCAAATACATTTTAAAAAATACAATCTAATTTTTCCCATTTTACCTTAGTTTCTGCTTTCCTTATTCTACTCATGTCAGTACCCAGCTCTAAGCCCCTGGCCACCCATAGTAACAACCCAGAAGTATTTCTCTAGTAATGTAATCACATAAACACACACACACACACACACACAGACACACACACGCATAGGCACAGATAAGGACTTTGTCTTTATGTTTTAAACAAAATGGGAATCATATTATTTTTTATTTCTGCATCTTGTTTGCTTTTTTACTAAACTTCATTATTGACACTGATCCAAATCAACTGTCATAATGCCAGTTTTTCTCTTTTCATAGCTTCACACTGTTCTGTGCTATGTATTAACCATAAATCATTCAGCCATTGCCTTTGTTTCAATTTTACTCACTGAACAATGGGATGATAAACATCCTTGCATATATCCTTTCTTTTCGGTATTTTTGCTTTTAGGGGTGAAATTCTTGCCAAATTGCATCATAAAAAAGGCTATGCTCGCCTTTTTTTATTTTAACTTAGTACACTATAATTTTATTTCACTTATTTTTTAAAATTAATTCTTCTTGGAGTATAGCTGCTTTACAATGTTGTATTAGTTCTACTGAAGTTCAAGGTGAATCAGCCATACATACACATAGATACCCTTCCTTTTGGACTTCATTTCTACAACTGACAAGAAATATGGGAAATGTGTGCCTTTTAGGGTTATCTTGAGAGCTGGTTGAAATAATAAAGATTAAATTTCCACAGCCCTTAGAAAAATACAGGCTATGCTCTTTCCCCACAGCCCAACCAGCAAAGTAGATGTGGGAAGGGATAATACACCCTGGTGTTCAGGTACAGAAAATCTAGTGCCAGACACTCTGTGTTGTATTCCTAGTTCTGCCACTTATTAGCTGTGTCACTCTGTACCTCAGACTTCACATCTGTAAAATGGGAGAAAAGCACTTACATCATTAAGAGTGTTGTGAAGATGAAATGAGTTAATACCTGCAGAACAATTAGTGCTTAGTATATAGTAAGTAGGGTAGAATTGTTAGCTGCTTGTTGCTCATTTCACAAATGTTGAATAAGCATCTGCTATTTTTCTCAGTATCTATTTTAGACTCAGGCTATGGCTGTGAATAAAACTGACAAAAATATCACTTGCCTGTGGAGCTTTCATTCTAGTGGAAAAATCTGTTACAGTGTTTACAGTTTTAAAACAGTTTTGCTGTTCTGATAAACATAAAGTAATATCTCATTATTCCTTTTGATTTGCATTTTTCTGACTAGGAGTGCATTTGATCATCTTTTCACTTACAAAATTGACACTTCTACTGGCTTTTATATTTACATATTTTATGTATTACTTATTCTTTAAATTTTTGATCATTTTTGTTTGGTATGTATATTAATACCTTCCTTTGTTACAAATTCTTTTTATCCAAATCTATGTTGTATCTGTTGACTCTCTGTAGTACATCCTTTTTCATATGATTGTTGTTAATTTTTATATAGCTAACAATTTCCATCATTATTTTATAGCTTTTAGAGTAAAAGACTTAGCTAGGTTCCATTGTACCAGTATTTTCCAAAATATTTCTTACAAAGATTAAATTTTTTTTTCGTATTGAAATCTTTAATTCATTTGTGATTGTTTTTTTAATATTACTGGTGATATAATGGGGTTCCATGTTTTTCTTCTAGATGAAGACCAAAATGTGTAGATACTTAGAAAAAAAAAAACTATCTTTTTTTCTACTGAAATTAAATGAATATTTAACATTGTGTATAGTCCATCCTAAAGGAAATCAGTCCTGAATATTCATTGGAAGGACTGATGTTGAAGCTGAAACTCCAATACTTCAGCCACCTGATGCGAAGAACTGACTTATTTGAAAAGACCCTGATACTGGGAAAGACTGAAGGCAGGAGGAGAAGAGGGCAACAGAGGATGAGATGGTTGGATGGCATCACCGGCTCAATGGACATGAGTTTGAGTAAACTGTGGGAGTTGGTGATGGACAGGGCAGCCTGGTGTGCTGCAGTCCATGGGATCACAAAGAGTCAGACACAACTGAGTGGCTGAACTGAACTGATATATATGTGTGTGTATATATATGTGTGTGTGTGTGTGTGTGTGTGTGTGTATACTGTATTTTCCACTTCAGAATTATTTATTCTATTTACAAATCTGTTCTTTTACCAATACCATATTGATCTGATCATAGTGACTTTGGTGTGCGTTGGTATCTAACAAAAATAATGAAAGATTCTTATGACGCTCCTTTCCCAACTCTCATAAATAGGGGAAATACTTATAGAATTAGATGAGAATGACATTCCTTCTAATTTATTGAATGGCTACCGTATGTCATGTGCTTTTTACATTATCTTACTTAATGTCCCATCATTCCTATCAGGCAAGTATTATATTGCATGTAATTGTCCAGAAAATCAAGCATCAAAGAATGACATTCTTTTTACTCAAAGTCTCATAATTGGTAGTTAGGAGAATTACAGTTCATATCACGTATGTCTCCCTCAAAAGTCCTCACATATGTTAATCTCGCTTTCATTTGTGATGCAATAATTCAACTTAAAAGAGTAAAATAGAGGGGGTGGTCCTAAGATGGCGGAGGAATAGGATGGGAAGACCACTTTCTCCCTCACAAATTCTCAAAAGAACATTTCAACGCTGAGCAAACTCCAAAAAACAACTTCTGAAGGCTGGCAGAGGACATCAGGCAGCCAGAAAAGCAGACCATTGTCTTCAAAAACAGTGAACCTCTCTGGGTGTCCCTCTATGTGGAGAAACTTTTCATCTTTAACCTAGATGTTCTATCATCAGTGCTGTATAGATGGAGAAGTCTAGAGGCTACTGTAAACATAAAACTGAAAACCAGAAGCAGGAGGCTTAAGTCCAAAGCCTGAAAACATCAGAGAACTCCTGAATTCAGGGAACATTAAGCAATAGGAGCTCATCAATTGCCTCCATACCTACACTGAAACCAAGCTCCACTCAAGGGCCAACAAGTTCCAGAACAAGACATACCATGCAAATTCTCCAGCAACACAGGAACACACCCCTGAGCTTCAATATACAGGCAGCTCAAAGTTACTCCAAAACCTTTGACGTCTCATAACCCATTACTGGTCACTCCACTGGACTCCAGAGAGAAGAAACCCAGCTCCACACACCAGAACTCCAACACAAGCCTCCCTAACCAGGAAACCTAGACAAGCCACTGATACAACCCCACCCACAGTGAGGAAGATCCATAATAAAGAGAACTCCACAAATTACCAGAATATAAAAAAAGGCCACCCCAAACGCAGCAATATAACCAACATGAAGAGACAGAGGAATACTCAGCAGGTAAAGGAACAGGACAGTTGCCCACCAAACTAAACAAAAGAGGAAGAGGTAGGGAATCTACCTGAGAAAGAATTCCGAATATTGATAGTGAAAATGATCCAAAATCTTGAAATCAAAGTGGAATTACAGATAAATAGTCTGGAGACAAGGATTGAGAAGATGCAAGAAAGGTTTAACAAGGACCTAGAAGAAATAAAAAAGAGTCAATATATAATGAATAACGCAATAAATGAGATCAGATACACTCTGGAGGGAACAAATAGCAGAATAATGGAGGCAGAAGATAGGATTAGTGAAATAGAAGATAGAATGGTAGAAATAAATGAATCAGAGAAGAAAAAAGAAAAACGAATAAAAAAAAAAAATGAGGACAATCTCAGAGACCTCCAGGACAATATGAAATGCTCCAACATTCGAATTATAGGAGTCCCAGAAGAAGAAGACAAAAAGAAAGACCATGAGAAAATCCTTGAGGAGATAATAGTTGAAAACTTCCCTAAAATGGGGAAGGAAATAATCACCCAAGTCCAAGAAACACAGAGAGTTCCAAATAGGATAAACCCAAGGCGAAACACCCCAAGACACATATTAATCAAATTAACAAAGATCAAACACAAAGAACAAATATTAAAAGCAGCAAGGGAAAAACAACAAATAACACACAAGGGGATTCCCATAAGGATAACAGCTGATCTTTCAGTAGAAACTCTTCAGGCCAGGAGGGAATGGCAAGACATACTTAAAGTGATGAAAGACAATAACCTACAGCCCAGATTACTGTACCCAGCAAGGATCTCATTCAAATACGAAGGAGAAATCAAAAGCTTTACAGACAAGCAAAAGCTGAGAGAATTCAGCACCACCAAACCAGCTCTCCAACAAATTCTAAAGGATATTCTCTAGACAGGAAACACAAAAAGGGTGTATAAACCCGAACCCAAAACAATAAAGTAAATGGTAACGGGATCATACTTATCAATAATTACCTTAAACGTAAATGGGTTGAATGCCCCAACCAAAAGGCAAAGACTGGCCAAATGAATACAAAAACAGACCCCTCTATACGCTGCTTACAAGAGACTCACCTCAAAACAAGGGACGCATACAGACTGAAAGTGAAGGGCTGGAAAAAGATATTCCACGCAAACAGAGACCAAAAGAAAGCAGGAGTGGCAATACTCATATCCGATAAAATAGACTTTAAAACAAAGGCTGTGAAAAGAGACAAAGAAGGCCACTACATAATGATCAAAGGATCAATCCAAGAAGAAGATATAACAATTATAAATATATATGCACCCAATATAGGAGCACCGCAATATGTAAGACAAATGCTAACAAGTATGAAAGGGGAAATCAACAATAACACAATAATAGTGGGAGACTTTAATACCCCACTCACACCTATGGACAGATCAACTAAACAGAAAATTAACAAAGAAATGCAAACTTTAAATGATACATTAGACCAGTTAGACCTAATTGATATCTATAGGACATTTCACCCCAAAACAATGAATTTCACCTTTTTTCTCAAGTGCTCATGGAACCTTCTCCAGGATAGATCACATCCTGGGCCATAAATCTAAACTTGATAAATTCAAAAAAATCGAAATCATTCCAAGCATCTTTTCTGACCATAATGCATTAAGATTAGATCTCAATTACAGGAGAAAAACTATTAAATATGTCAACATATGGAGGTTGAACAACACACTTCTGAATAACCAACAAATCACAGAAGAAATCAAAAAAGAAATCAAAATATGCATAGAAACTAATGAAAATGAAAACACAACAACCCAAAACTTGTGGGACACTATAAAAGCAGTGCTAAGAGGAAAGTTCATAGCACTACAGGCATACCTCAAGAAACAAGAAAAAAGTCAAATAAATAACCTAACTCTACACCTAAAGCAACTAGGAAAGGAAGAATTGGAGAACCCCAGAATTAACAGAAGGAAAGAAATCTTAAAAATTAGGGCAGAAATAAATGTAAAAGAAACAAAAGAGACCATAGCAAAAATCAACAAAACCGAAAGCTTGTTCTTTGAAAAGATAAATAAAATTGACAAACCATTAGCCAGACTCATCAAGAAGCAAAGAGAGAAAAATCAAATCAATAAAATTAGAAATGAAAATGGAGAGATCACAACAGACAACACAGAAATACAAAGGATCATAAGAGACTACTATCAGCAATTATATGCCAATAAAATGGGCAACGTGGAAGAAATGGACAAATTCTTAGAAAAGTACAATTTTCCAAAATGGAACCAGGAAGAAATAGAAAATCTTAACAGACCCATCACAAGCACGGAAATTGAAACTGTAATCAGAAATCTTTCAGCAAACAAAAGCCCAGGTCCAGACAGCTTCACAGCTGAATTCTACCAAAAATTTCGAGAAGAGCTAACACCTATCCTACTCAAACTCTTCCAGAAAATTGCAGAGGAAGGTAAACTTCCAAACTCATTCTATGAGGCCACCATCACCCTAATACCAAAACCTGACAAAGATACTACAAAAAAAGAAAACTACAGGCCAATATCACTGATGAACATAGATGCAAAAATCCTCAACAAAATTCTAGCAATCAGAATCCAACAACACATTAAAAAGATCATACACCATGACCAAGTGGGCTTTATCCCAGGGATGCAAGGATTGTTCAATATTCGCAAATCAATCAATGTAATTCACCACATTAACAAATTGAAAAATAAAAGCCATATGATTATCTCAATAGATGCAGAGAAGGCCTTTGACAAAATTCAACATCTATTTATGATAAAAACTCTCCAGAAAGCAGGAATAGAAGGAACATACCTCAACATAATAAAAGCTATATATGACAAACCCACAGCAAACATTATCCTCAATGGTGAAAAATTGAAAGCATTTCCCCTAAAGTCTGGAACAAGACAAGGGGGCCAACTTTCACCGCTACTATTCAATATAGTTCTGGAAGTTTTGGCCACAGCAATCAGAGCAGAAAAAGAAATAAAAGGAATCCAAATTGGAAAAGAAGAAGTAAAACTTTCACTGTTTGCAGATGACATGATCCTCTACATAGAAAACCCTAAAGACTCCACCAGAAAATTACTAGAGCTAATCAATGAATATGGTAAAGTTGCAGGATATAAAATCAACACACAGAAATCCTTTGCATTCCTATACACTAATAATGAGAAAGTAGAAAAAGAAATTAAGGAAATAATTCCATTGCCATTGTAATGAAAAGAATAAAATACTTAGGAATATATCTACCTAAAGAAACTAAAGACCTATATATAGAAAACTATAAAGCACTGATGAAAGAAATCAAAGAGGACACTAGTAGATGGAGAAATATACCATGTTCATGGATCGGAAGAATCAATATAGTGAAAATGAGTATACTACCTAAAGCAATTTACAAATTCAATGCAATCCTTATCAAGCTGCCAGTGGTATTTTTCACAGAACTAGAACAAATGATTTCAAGATTTGTATGGAAATACAAAAAACCTCGAATTGCCAAAGCAATCTTGAGAAAGAAGAATGGACCTGGAGGAATCAACTTGCCTGACTTCAGGCTCTACTACAAAGCCACAGTCATCAAGACAGTATGGTACTGGCACAAAGACAGACATATAGATCAATGGAACAAAATAGAAAGCCCAGAGATAAATCCACACACATATGGACACCTTATCTTTGACAAAGGAGGCAAGAATATACAATAGAGTAAAGACAATCTCTTTAACAAGTGGTGCTGGGAAAACTGGTCAAACACTTGTAAAAGAATGAAACTAGATCACTTTCTAACACCGCACACAAAAATACACTCAAAATGGATTAAAGATCTAAATGTAAGACTAGAAACTATAAAACTCCTAGAGAAGAACATAGGCAAAACACTCTCCGACATAAATCACAGCAGGATCCTCTATGATCCACCTCCCAGAATACTGGAAATAAAAGCAAAAATAAACAAATGGGATCTAATTAAAATTAAAAGCTTCTTCACAACAAAGGAAACTATAAGCAAGGTGAAAAGACAGCCTTCTGAATGGGAGAAAACAATAGCAAATGAAGCAACTGACAAACAACTAATCTCAAAAATATACAAGCAACTTTTGCAGCTCAACTCCAGAAAAATAAACGACCCAATCAAAAAAATGGGCCAAAGACCTAAATAGGCATTTCTCCAAAGAAGACATACAGATGGCTAACAAACATGAAAAGATGCTCAACATCACTCGTTATTAGAGAAATGCAAATCAAAACCACAATGAGGTACCACTTCACACCACTCAGAATGTATGCTATCCAAAAATCTGCGAGCAATAAATGCTGGAGAGGGTGTGGAGAAAAGGGAACCCTCCTACACTGTTGGTGGGAATGCAAACTAGTACAGCCACTATGGAGAACAGTGTGGAGATTCTTTAAAAAATTGCAAATAGAACTGCGTTATGACCCAGCAATCCCACTGCTGGGCATACACACTGAGGAAACCAGAATTGAAAGAGACACATGTACCCCAATGTTCATCGCAGCACTGTTTATAATAGCCAGGACATGGAAACAACCTAGATGTCCATCAGCAGATGAATGGATAAGAAAGCTTTCGTACATATACACAAGGGAGTATTACTGAGTCGTTAAAAAGAATACATTTGAATCAGTTCTGATGAGATGGATGAAACTGGAGCCGATTATACAGAGTGAAGTAAGCCAGAAAGAAAAATACCAATACAGTATACTAACATATATATATGGAATTTAGAAAGATGGCAATGACAACCCTGTATGCAAGACAGCAAAAAAGACACAGATGTGAATAGCAGACTTTTGGACTCAGAGGGAGAGGGAGAGGGTGGGATGATTTGGGAGAATGGCATTGAAACATATATACTATCATATAAGAATCGAATCGCCAGTCTATGTCTGATGCAGTATACAGCATGCTTGGGGCTGGTGCATGGTGATGACCCAGAGAGATGTTATGGGGAGGGAGGTGGGAGGGGGGTTCATGTTTGGGAACGCATGTACACCCGTGTTGGATTCATGTCAATGTATGGCAAAACCAATACAGTATTGTAAAGTAAAATAAAGTAAAAATAAAAATTAAAAATAAATAAATAAATAAAATTAATCTTATTTAAAAAAGAGTAACATAAATTTTAAAAAAAATCCTAGAGAATCACTAAATCATGAGTTATAGAAAATATTGGTTTATGCAAGAATAATGCTGAGCAAAGTTAATTACTGTTGGTTTTTTGATAGAATTACAAGATTAATGCCCAGGGGAGACGCTTGGTTGCAATACATCTTTATGTGAAAATGGTGCTTCCCTTCATTTGTCATGTAACACTATTCTTTCAATTGATCTGAAGTGTCTTTGTAAGCGTCTTCAAGAAGCTTTTATTTTTGACAGAATGAAAATACAATTGGCTTAAGTGTCTTTTGCAAGAAGTCAACTCTGGACAGTGAAAGTCATCCTCCGGGCAGGTCTCTTGGCCTCTGTTGGCACTGGGACAGGGGCAGAGAGTGACCCTGCACAGCTAAGGTCCAGAGGAGCCCACACCCTCTTCACATGCTCATTCCTGAGGCCCGAAATCTCCACTTTCCTCTCCTCCTGTACACTAGGTTCATACTGGGTTCTCAATAAAGCCTCACGCAAAAACCCCCAACAAACAAAAAAACCCACCCAAATTGTTTCACACAATTCTTTTTTTCCCACATTATTCAAGCATGTATTGCTGGAACCATTCATCATGGCATTTAGTTACTTGATATCTTCTATTACTGTCCTTAAGGTCTTAAGTCTTGAGTCTACAGTAAGATGTATAGGGTCATAATGGTGAGCAGCTTACTGAACAATGTGGAGCTTGAAAAAGCCCTAGTCCAATAATATAACTTCCGTGACTTGACTTGAATTCCTACCTATTAAGAAGTAAATCAGAACCTGATCGTAGAGAGGCTCTGAAAGTCTGAAGAAATCTCTGTTTCCTTTATTAGTTAAAATATGGTAGATGGGTACAGTCACAGCACCCAGGGCACTCCTTTAGTCCTTTCAGAAACCTCACTAGCACTCCAAGTAAACAGAGTTTCAAGTCAGTCCACACCAGTCCTCTGCTTCAGACTTCCCCAAGGCTCTGGCTTTGGGATAGGTTATTCCACTTCTAGGCTTCTCAGGTGGCTCAGATGGTAAAGACTCTGCCTGCAATGTGAGAGACCTGGGTTCAATCCCTGGGTCAGGAAGATCCCCTGGAGAAGAGAATGGCTACTCACTCCAGTACTCTTGCCTGGAGAATTCCATGGACAGAGGAGCCTGGTGGACTACAGTCCATGGGATTGTAAAAAATCAGATATGACTGAGCAACTAACACTTACTTACTATTTCACTTCTACCGGAAGCACAGTTCAGAATCCAGCAGCCTCGCAGCCTTACAAGCCTCCACCAGTAGAATGGCCAGACTATTTCCAGAGCTCTTGTTGTAAAAAGATACGTCCTCTGAAAGAAATAGAGCAGCACAGTTTCCATCATGCTGTGGTGAGGAAAGAAATGTAAGCACTGTTGAGTCACTGCCAGGAACAGGTATGTTACCCAGCTTTAACTCAGCGAGATAAAGTGTAGCTCAGGCATGCTTAGCAGGGGCTGTCAGTTTTTTAGGACTTCTAAAGCATGCCTTTCTCATCACTGGAATCGTGACAACTTTCCCCTGCAAAGTGCAGTCCATATTGAATTCTGGGGGGCAGCTAGCAGGAAAGTGGTATAGTTAGGTGCTGTTTCATAATGGACTGTGCAAATCACGGCATGCCGTTTTGGAGATTAGCATTGCGATGTCTTAGAAAATTGTGTGTGTAAAAAAGTACTGTGGTGTAGTAGACATACTTTGCTTTGGTTTCAAGTTCCTTTTTTAAAATTAATCTTTATTGGAGTATAGTTACTTTGCAATGTTGTGTTAGTTTCTACTGTACAGCAAAATGAATCAGCCATACATATACATATATCCCCTCCCTTTTGAACTTCATTCCCATTCAGGTCACCACAGTGCATTAAGTAGAGTTCCCAGTGCTACAGGGCTTCCCTGGTAGCTCAACTGGTAAAGAATCCACCTGCAATGCAGGAGACCCTGGTTCGATTCTTGGGTCAAGAAGATCCACTGGAGAAAGGATAGGATTTGTTCTCATTAGTTATCTATTTTATACATAGTATCGCTAGTCAGCTTCTGAACCAGGGCAGTTGCATGACCTTGATCAATGTATCTGCCTTGTCTGAGAAGGAATCCTATCCATCCATGCAGGAACAAGGCTGTAGAAGTCAGTGAGGAATACTTCCAGACCCTCCGAACCACAGTTTCCACTGGACTCATTATTTGACTTGTCAAAATGCCAGATGCCTAGTAGCTGTCCAACTAAGAGTTGTTGTTTGACTGGCTGATTGATTGTGTGGGTTTTAAACTGATTGGAATCCTATAAACAGCAGGCACTCCTCTTCTCAAAGTAAGTCTGAAGAGTGTCTGCTGAGTTAGGAAGTATCTCATGGCCTGCAACAAATAACAGAATGAGTGCGGCTGGAGCGAGAACAGAAGTCAGATGTCCGGGGTTCATGGGGGTGCTCCCAGTTGGAGATGCAAGACTCTTGTCCAAGGGGACGACAGGCTGAGCTGTTGAGAGAGTCCTCCTTCCTCCCATTCAGGCATGTTTGGAGTCCATTTCCAGCCCACACCAATCACAGAAACAGATTGAAAGAACCAAATGAAATGAGATAATGAAAACCATCCCACAGCCAACAAAGGAGGCTGTCCAAAATGCAAGAACAAATAAAATAAAAACCTCTGGCAGAACTCAGAAAAAAAGGACTGCAATTCAAGAGGGAGCTAAAATTACTCTTAATAGATCTTGGTAGAACTGCTGAGAGACCTCAATCTCTCAGCTCTCTGTATTATTTATTGATTGAGCTGGTGTTCTCACTGAATCATGAGTGCCTCAGACAATTACTCCAGCTTTGGGTTGCAGAATGCAGGCCAGGAAAGAGGAGTCTTCACTTGGGACCTACTTCTTCTTTGGCTATGTGGTTTTGTTGGGGTTTCCCCATGCCTCAGTTTCCTCATCTGGAAAATGCAGAGATGCATGCAGACACTGGTCATTTCTCTGTTTCTCAGAACTACCTTGACTCAGCAGCCCTTGTGCAGTGATAAGACTTTCTTATGTCTCAGATTCAATCACAAATTTATCCAAATAACTTGTCTCAATATTTTTTTTCTACTTGTAGTCCCTAAATCCATCCACTGTAGGAAGAGACCTTTTAAGCAATCTTAAATTTTACTGCAGCCCAGTCTGTGGCTGCATGGGCGACTGAAATGTCTCTGATAGATAGCACTTGGTCCATAAGATGTCTTCAGCAGATTAGTTGCAAAAAGTCAGAACTTGGGTTCTGTCCTGGCTTTGTCACCAGGGTGTTGTAAAGTCTGGAACAAGACAATATTTTTATTTTTCCTCATCCGTAAAATGAGGAGATTGGACTAGGTGCCTTTTAACATCCCTGCCAGCTCTTAGAGTTTGTATTATAGTAATGGAATTTGTGACACTGCTTCTCTTTTAAGAAGCAAAAAAACATTGGCTTTAAAGATGCAGAAGAAAAATGGTAGCTTTCTTTCAGTCCCTTAAAAATAATCTTCTGTTGCCAAATTAATGACATGGTAAATCAGGGTTACTGTATTCAGTATCTCTCCTTGGCCAGCACAAGCTGGTGATCAATCCTAGTTCTGTGAAACAGAACATTTTCTTTGAAGCAAAGGCATTACCCATAGTCTCAATAATAATGTAAATCTAGAAAAGATGGAAGATTTCTTTGCCTATATTTGTTGTTAAATGAACAAGACCTTTGCTTAAAGCTAAAGCAATACTATGTTTTATGGCCAATGCCTTATCTGTATATCCACCTGTCTGTCTGTCTGTCTGTATCTCTCCATACCATACCCCCTCTACATCCAGTCTTGGATAGGATAGATCTTTCATCTTGAATTGGATAGACTGAAACTTCCCAGGTCATAATAAATAATTATCCTAGATATTTATAATGCACATATCAAACATTTCTTTCCTGTTAATGTAAGAGCTTCAATTTAACCTCTGAGCCAGGACTGAGTTCTGTTTTGTTTTATTTTCATTTATTTGGTGGTAATGGGGAGAAGGTATAATGTCCTTGGCTTTTGCTTAAACCAAGAAGACCTAAAGAAGATTTAAATATGATCTCACCAATGATGATTTTGCACAGATGAGTTGTAGAATTTCTTTAACTCCTAGAAATCGAGTGAGTTGATAACCAAAGTGCCACTGCTCAGAGGAAATGTTACCTTAAAGCTGACTGTAATGCTTTTACTACTCACCATTACATGGGTTTGTATGAAATGGCAGGGAAGGGGACAAGCAGAAATTGAGAAGCATGGAGTATGGAGAAGGGCAAGGTACTGTGGAGGGACCTGAGAGAGCGTATGCATATAGTGGGAAAGCAAGCAAGCTGAAGAAGAAATAAATATAGCGCATCCAATGTTTGGCAATGAACCTTGCCAACTAAGCTCATGAAAATTTTGGGCAAATAAGGCCACCACTCAATACATGTATTGAGGCCTTCTGTGTTCTCAGCATTCTTGAGGGGAATGGTGAAGCTACAAAATTATATGATTTTATTTTCAGCTCTAGAATATTTCTTGGATGTCCAACAAGCTCTGTGATAGGGATGGGGGGAAATAGAGGAATAGAATCAGAATTAGGCAGCACCTCAAATAGTGTGATTAAGGCTGTGTCATCCTTGAAAGTCACCACTACCAGAATCTACATATAATATGTAATGGATCATCCTGATGTAACTTGAAGGGTATGACCAAACACACATGTCCCTTGCCATGTAGAAGCTCCATTCCACACTGACTCTTTCTTTCTCCAAATGAGTTCATTTTCTTCTATATCTTTCTTATTCTCTTCCCCTGGTTTGTAGTGAAGTCTCTTCTTCATCCTCCTGGAAAACCCCTATTTCTCTTTTAAGACTCACCTACACTACTTTTCCAGATGACATTTAGCCAGTTCTCCATCAGCTCAACCATTGTTCTCCCATTTTTCTGAACTTGCCTAATAGATATTGGAGGAACATCTCATTATCAGATATCATTCTGTGATTTATAACAAAATATCATGGCAAATTCTGGCTAGCAAAAGTTATACAGAGTATGATAAAACAATAATTACTACTTTTATATCCTATGCACATATCTTTTTGTTTTTGCTAAATGATAACCCACCTTTAGCCTTTTGGGTATAATTCAAAGGCATGACAAAGAATGCTGATATTTCAGCAGTATTTCTTATTTGATCAAACTCATAGTTTTCATTTTTTTTTTCAATTGGATCATATGTAAGCAGAATTTAAGCAGCTTCTGTTCAAAATCAGCAGGAAGTCTTGGTCAAATTGCTATTTGCTGTTTTGAAAATTGTCCTGCATTATGCATGTACGAGACATACCAGCTCTCTTTGCTTTGAAATTTCTTCTCTCTGTTCCAAGGGATTTGGCAATTTCCCCTTTATTTGGTTCTTTGTTTAGTGTTGATGGGCAATCCTTTTTCATGCATCTCAGGAACAAAATGTAACAGAGTTTAATCTACTTGGAGATACATTCTCTTCTTAGACACAGTAATGTATTCAGTAGTTTCTTTGCAAGAAAATATAGAACTGCAGTTCTTTGTCTAATATTAAAATGTATACCATTGATGTAAATGTGTGCCCTGCTGATATATTTCCACGTATTCTGCATCCATAATACTTTATTTCAATGCCAAATTATAGGGGAAACTTTTGAAGACATTTTAATGGCGATTACCAGTAGTGCTGGCATCTCAAGTAAAGTAATGAAAATAGTAAATGTATGGTCAAGTTTGTGCTATGACAGCCATATCACCTCTGCTTCCTGGCCACGGTGATGGTAAGATGCTGTTGATAATTATGAGACAAATTTCTATCTCAAAAATGTTAAAATGATCAAAGAAAAGGTGTGTTAGAATTGATGAGATGTGGTAAAGACTTAGAATACGTCTAGAACTTTTCTTATAAGAAAATTCATGCCTCAAAGATTGACATCACAAAACAATCAAGAAGAAAGAAAAGCAATCCACTAAAGAAAACTGCTACCACTGCTGCTGCTAAGTCGCTTCAGTCGTGTCTGACTCTGTGCGACTGCAGAGACGGCAGCCCACCAGGCTCCCCCATCCCTGGGATTCTCCAGGCAAGAACACTGGAGTGGGTTGCCATTTCCTTCTCCAATGCATGAAAGTGAAAAGTGAAAGGGAAGTCGCTCAGTCCTGTCTGACTCTTAGTGACCCCATGGACTGCAGCCTACCAGGCTCCTCCATCCGTGGGATTTGCCAGGCAAGAGTACTGGAGTGAGGTGCCATTGCCTTCTCCTAAAGAAAACTGAAGAAGGTGCAAAAAAAAAAAAAAAAAAAAGAAAAAAGAAAGTAAATCTAAGGAAGGTGAAAGGAAAAGACTGATAAGGATATATGGGAAAGTTAACAAATTAGAAAATCAAAAACAATAGAATCTTTTAAAATGTTCTGTATTTTCTGTTATTTTGTCCAAGTGCATTGGCTAGCAAGAATGCTGCTGCTTTTCAGTTTGAGATTTGCATCTTCAATTATGTTAGTTTACTAAGAAAATTATACTCTCGAAATAAATGTAGCATTGAATCAAATGACATTTAATTCCATCATCTACAGAGATGATCATGTGATTCTTCCCTATGATCTAGTCATAGAGTGCATATTAACTTTCTAGTATTGTAACATGCTTGTATCTATGGGCTTTGTTACATTTGTGATGGCGTATCAATTTATCAAGACACACCTGGATATATTATATTAAATATATTTCACGATATTGTATTCATGAGTTAAATGTTCAGTTTTGGCAGAATATATTTGAACATATTCAATTAGCTTGTGACTGCTGTAACTACTGTCCTAGGGTTCTGAGTTCTTGCATTTACTTTACAGTAACCCCAACACTCCCACAGCAGAGACAATAGCTCTCCTTTGTAGTAAATATAAAGCTACAATAACAAAAATGATTAAGTACTGGAAGAAAGATAAACAGAGCAGTAGAACAGTCTAGAAATAGATATAAATTCAATATTCTCATGTTAAAATATGAAAATGTAGCATATGATTATTTATTTACTTGTTTTATTTTTATTGAGTACAATTAATTTACAATATTGTGTTAGTTTCTGCTGTACAGCAAAGTGAGTCAGTTATACACATACATATATATCCATTCTTTTTTAAGTTCTATTCCCATGTAAGTTATTACAGAGCATTGAATAGTGTTCTCTGTACTATGCAGTATTCTTTTAAATTATCTATTCTATATATAGTAGTATGTATATGTCAGTTTCAATCTCCCAATTTATCCCTCCCTCTAATTTAACCCCTGCTAACCTCAAGTTTGTTTTCTATAGCCTGTGACTCAACTACTGTTTTGTAAGTAGGTCCATTTTTTTTACCAATTCTTTAAATTCTGCATAATAATATAAATAATATCATATATTTGTTTTTCTCTGTCTGACATACCTCACTCAGTATGATAATCTCCAGGTCCATCCATTTGGGCTGCAAATGACATTATTTCATTTTTTTTTAATAGCCAAGTAATATTCGCAGATGGTGACTGCAGTGATGAAATTAAAAGACGCTTACTCCTTGGAAGAAAAGTTATGACCAACCTAGATAGCATATTGAAAAGCAGAGACATTACTTTGCCAACAAAGGTCCATCTAGTCAAGCCTATGGTTTTTCCAGTGGTCATGTATGGATGTGAGAGTTGGACTGTGAAGAAAGCTGAGTGCCGAAGAATTGATGCTTTTGAACTGTGGTGTTGGAGAAGACTCTTGAGAGTCCCTTGGACTGCAAGGAGATCCAACCAGTCCATTCTGAAATCCTTGGGATTTCTTTGGAAGGAATGATGCTGAAGCTGAAACTCCAGTACTTTGGCCGCCTCATGCGAAGAGTTGACTCATTGGAAAAGACTCTGATGCTGGGAGAGATTGGGGGCAGGAGGGAAAGGGGATGACAGAGGATGAGATGGCTGGATGGCATCACTGACTCGATGGATGTGAGTCTGAGTGAACTCCGGGAGTTGGTGATGGACAGGGAGGCCTGGCGTGCTGCGATTCATGGGGTCGCAAAGAGTCGGACACGACTGAGCAACTGAACTGAACTGAACTGAATATTCCATTGTGTTTGTCTACCTCTTCTTTGTCTGTTTCTCTCTTGATGGACATTGAGATGGCTTCCATGTCTTGACTTCCATGTCTTTCATTGTAATCAGTGCTGAACTGACTATTGGGGTACATATATCCTTTTGAGTTATGGCTTTCTCTGGGTATACTGGGCTTTTCAGGTGGTGCTAGTGGTAAAGAACATGCCTGCCAAAGCAGGAGATTTAAGAGATGCAGTTTCGATCCCTGGGTCAGGAAGATCCCCTCAAGGAGGGCGTGGCAACTCACCCCAGTATTCTTGCCTGGAGAATCGCATGGACACAGGAGCCTGGTGGGTTGCGGTCCAAAGGGTCGCAAAGAGTCAGACGGTACTGAGGTGATTTAGCCTGCACACACACTGGGTTCATGCCCAGGAGTGGGATTGCTGGATCATACATTAGCTCCATTTTTAGTTTGTTAAGGAATCACCATATTGTTCTCCATAGTGTTGGTACCAATTTACATTCCCACCAACAGTGTAGGAGGCTTCCCTTTTCTTCACACCCTCTCCAGCATTTATTGTTTGTAGACTTTTTAGATGATGTCCATTCTAACCAATGTGAGATGATATCTGAACAAATTTTGTGGCCAGCGCAAAAGTTTTGATTTGAATTAATAATTAGTGATGTTGAGTATCTTTGCATGTGCCTCTTGGCTATCTGTATTTCTTCTTTGGAGAAATGTCTGTTTAGATTTTATGCCTATTTTTTGATTGGGTTGTGTTTTGATATTGAGCTGCATGAGCTGTGGGGGAAAAAAAAAATGTTCAAGTCAGGAAAGTGAGAAGACATTGGATTTTAGTTTATCCTCCATGTAGTAGCAATTTTTATTCCCCTGAACTTCCCATGGACAGCTCACATGGCCTTTGTGCTGTGGTGTTAGTAGCATGTCTGGCAATGATACGGTGGGGACCACTCAAGAATTGGAACTCCACAGTGAGGGAGACAAGGTGGTCTACCCTGCCATACACACTCATCTTCATTGTTATAGGTTACTCTTGGGGTTAATTGCTTTTAGGGGGATATTTTGACAATATCATGTAATATTTCTTTTCTTTTCAAGGGAAATTAGAGCAATATAGAGTAGGGTCATTTGTTATCTCAAGCAATTACCCTTGTTTCTTGAGAAGATAAATTACGTATTTTCAACCAGGGGTTAAAAAAAATATGGGATATCTGCAAAATCCATTTGAAAATTTCCTTTTTAAAGGGTGTTCGCTGTTTTTCAGTGTTTCTATTAAAGAATTTTTGAAGAAAAGTGCTTACTTTTAAGAGCTCCAAATGAAAGGAAATTTGTGGTCATTACTGTATCTGTTGTAAGTAAATTGATTAAAAGATCAAAACACTCTTGTCATGGTGGGCTTTGCTGCAGGTAGCAGTCACCTCTCCCTGTTATTTATTCACAAGGATAAAGTGAATTGCTTTATATGCAAAGATAAAATCAAAATGATAACTGGATCCTCATCTTTAAGCCAAGGGTGAGAGTAGGGCAAGTGACTGAAAGATCTTTCCTGTGTCTGGAACTAAAAGGGCAATAAGGACCCTTCACAGCATTGTTTATTTGTTGGTACTTGAAATTCCCATGTCATTGAAAGGAAGACCATCAATATAAGGTCTTTCTCTGAGAAAGGAGTCATTCCTAACTTTGAAAGAAACAAAAATGTCACAGAAAGGAGAGAGAGCACCAGTCTGGTGAAGAACTGGAGAAGCTGCAGTTGCAGCTACAAGTTGGAGGGTGGTAGAGAGACACTCCTAGGCATAGCTTGAAGGAATAGCAATGGGCACTCTCTATTCCAGTGAAGTGTGGGTAAATTGTGGGTGAGTCACATGTTGCCTAGTCTGAGGTCCTCTCACAGGTCTACAGAAAATATGCTCAAGCCTAGGAGTCCAGTGGGATGGTCAAGACTTTATCTAACAGGGCAATTGCACTGAGCTCATAAACCTTATTTTTCAGAGCAAAAGCTGCCATTGAGGCAGCTCCAAGATATTGGGAAAGATCACTTCTATTTTTATATTAGAGTGAAATTTTGAAGTCAGCAGATTCCCTGAATAAAGAGCATAAAATGGATATAAAACTCTGGTGCTGGTGATGGTTTAGTCACCAAGTTGTGTCTGACTCTTGTGACCCCATGGACTATAGCCTGCGAGGCTCCTCTGTTCATGGGGTTTCTCAGGCAAGAATTCTGGAATGGATTGCCATTTCCTTCTCCAGGGGATCTTCCTGAACCAGGGATAGAACCCAGGTTTTCCACATGGCAGGCACTCTCCTGCATTGTAGGTGGATTCTTTACCAACTGAGCCACCAGGGAAGCCCTGGATATAAAATTAATTCTGGGTAGTTGGAGAAGGCGATGGCAACCCATGCCAGTACTCTTGCCTGGAAAATCCCATGGACGGAGGAAATATCAGAAAGAAGATGCATCGTCCAATTTTCCAGAGTACCATAATTCTCAATTAAAAATCATGGTCATCAATTCAGTCTAAGAGATCTCAGACTCTCTGATCAAAGTGACTCTGGCTATGGGTTTGCTGTATTTCTTTTTACAAAGCCCCAGAAATGCAGACTGTAAGCAGGGGTTGGACATCTGGGTTAGGCTGGTGCCCAGTGCAGTGAATCAGAATGTAGAAAATCACGTGGACATGCTCTCCAACACCATCTCAGCTTGGCTGTCAGGACTTGTTTCAACAGACCCTAAACTTGAAAGTCAGACTGGCGTCTCAATGTTGCTATAACTTCCTTGGGTAAATATCTCTTCTGAGCAATTATAAACAAATTACTTCATCTGTAACATGCAAAGCCGCTGTGTCTGAATTATAATCTCTTCTTCCCTCCCTCCTTCCCTACTAGTTTTTCTCTCTTTCCTATGCTCACGCGTGCACACACACACACACACACACATACACATTATAAATGCCCAAATATCACATTTTCTGGTCTAAACTGGAATAGCTTAGAAAGTATTTTATCTGGCTGTAGAGTTTAAACACTGTGTTTGTACTGTTTAACACTGTGTTTAAACTGTGTTTGTACTGTTGCAGATTTTTGGATATGTGATTCTTAGTTTAACAGAGGATATTTGGGATTATAAAAACAAAATAATCCAAGCTACCATAGCATCAATTCTGCTTTTGAGGAGCTGTAAGTGTTTTCTGAGACTGAATATATCGAATGCTATGAGATGAGAAGAAGGACTATGTAAGCGGCTGGGGGAGAAGAGGGACAGTATGATACACCTGCCCTGCCCCCACACCACGTGCAGTTGCTGTGCAGTGACTGGGCCTCCTCTCCACCCCACATCCTGGTGAGGTTTGCTCCCTTACTTCATTCAGGCCTTACTCAGTTGCTGGCTCTTCACCCAGTTTCATCTGAAGTTCATAAGGATTTTTACCTCCTGTAATCACAAATGTATTTGTTCACCAGTTAATTGTTCATGTCCCCTTCAATCATGTGAATTTGTTTACCAAACCAAACTTGAATCTGTCTTTGCTTTGTTATATGCATTCATTTTCTTCTTTTAGATTCCACTGATAAGTCATAACATACAGTATTTTTTTTTCTATCTAATTTATTTCACTAAGCATCATACCCTCTAGGTCTACTCATGTTGGTTCTTTGCAACATAAACAAAATTGATCAATAGCCAGATATATTAAGAGAAAAAAGAGTGCCCAAATCAATAAATCAGAAATTAAAATGGAGAAGTTGCAATTGACACCACAAAGATTCATAAGATATTATTATGAGAAATTATTTAACATGGACAACTTAGACATAAACAAATTTCTAGATGTGTAAAAACTCCTAAGACTGAACCAGGAAGAAACAGAACATATGAACAGACCAATTACCAGCACTGAAATTAAATCAGTAATAAAAAACCTCCCAACAAACAAAAGTCCAGGCCAGAGAGCTTCAAAGATGAATTTTGCCAAATATTTAGAGAAGACATAACAGCTATTCTTATCATAATATTCCAAAAAATTGCAGAGGAAGGAATGCTTCCAAACTCATGCTATGAGGCCAGCATAATCCTGATACCAATATCAAATAAAGATATCATAAAAAAGAAAATTACAGGCCAATGACACCAATTCACACAAATGCAAAAATCCTAAACAAAATGTTATTAAACTGAATTCAATAATATATTAAAAGAGTCAGAAAACCTGCAAGTGGAATTTATCCCAGGGATGCAAGAATGGTTCAATGTCAGCAAATCAATCAGCGTGGTCTACCACATTAACAAGTTGAAGAACACATGGTCATCTCAATAGATGCAGAAAAAGCTATTGACAAAATTCAACATTCTTTGGCAATAAACACTCTGAACAAAGTGGGTACAGAGGGAACATTCCTCAATATAATAATCGCCTTATATGATAAGCCCACGCCTTGTATCAGAATCACCACTCTCATCACTTTAATTCAATATTGTATTGGAAGTCCTAGTTCTAGCAATAAAACAAGAAAAAGAAATAAAATATAGATCAATGTATCAGGATAGAAAGCCCAGAGATAAACTCATGCACCTATGGTCACCTAATCTATGACGAGAATATAAAATGGAGAAAAGACAGTCTCTTCAATAGGTGGTGCTGGGAAAACTAGACAGCTACATGTTAAAAAATGAATTTAGAGCACTCCCTAACACCATACACAAAAATAAGATCAAAATGGATTAAAGATCTAAACGTAAGGCCAGACATTATAAAACTCTTAGAGGAAAATATAAGCAGAACACTCTTTGACGTAAATTTGACAGCAAGATTTTGTTTGATCCACCTCTTAGAGTAATGAAAACAAAAGCAAAAAGCAAATGGAATCTATTACACTTTAAAGCTTTGGCACATGGGGATGATCCAGAGAGATGATATGGGGTGGGAGGCAGGAGGGGGGTTCATGTTTGGGAACTCATGTACACTCGTGGTGGATTCATGTCAATGTATGGCAAAACCAATACAGTATTGTAAAGTAAAATAAAGTAAAAATAAAAATTAAAAAAATAAAGCTTTGGCACAGCAAGGGAAACCATAAACAAAAGAAAAAGACAGCTCTCAGAATGGGAGAAAATATTTGCAAATGATGCAACTGACAAGGGGTTAATCTCAAAAATATACAAATAGCTTAATATAAAATGCAGCCTAATATAGATGCTGCTTAATATAAAAAAATAATAACCCATTCAAAGAGTGAGTAAAAGATCTAAATAGATATAAAAATTGCTGGTGAGGACTTGGAGAAAAAGGAAAACTTGTACACTGTTGTGGGACTGTAAATTATTGCAGGAACTCTGAAAAACAATATAGAGATTTCTCAAAAAACTAAAAATAGAACTACCATATGATCCAGCAATTCCACACCTGGGAATTTATCTGAAAATGCAAAAACACTAATTAGAAAATATTTATGTTTTTCTATGTTCTATGTTCACTGCAGCATTATTTACAATGGCTAAGATATGGAAGCAACCCAAGTAAGTGACCATTGATAGATGAATAGATATGGATGATGTGGTGTGTGTGTGTGTGTGTATATATATATGAGTATTTATATGTTTATATATATATATTTACAGCCATAAAAATTAATGACATTGTCATTTGTGACAACATAAACAGATGCAGAGGGTATTGAGCTAAGTGAAATATGTGAGATAGATAAAGGCATACTCTGTAGGTTTTAACTTACATGTGGAACATAAAAAATAGAAGAACAAATAACAGAACAGAACAGAATTATAGATACAGAGTCAAACAGTTGATTACCATAAGAAATAGGGGTGGAAGGAGAGAAATAGGTGAGGGATGAAGACTAAGGGGTACAAACTTCCAGTTGCAAAATAAAGGAGTCATAGATATGAAATGTATTGTGTGGGGAATATAGTCAATAACTAAGTAATATGTTTGGTGACATAATATAACTACACTTCAGTGGTCATCATTTTGAAATGCATTGAAAAGTTCGCAATGTCATATACTGGGAACTAGTAAAGTGTTGCAGGTCAATTAATTTTCAAAAACATACAAAGCAAAGTAACAACTCATGGGAAAAGAGATCAGATTTGTGATTACCAGAGACAGGGGGTTGAGGGAAGGATAATTAGAAGAAGGGCATCAAAAGTTAACTTCTAATTATAACATAAATAAAACTGGGGATGCAATGTATAAAATAATAAATATAATTAACATTCCTATATATTATACATGAAAGTTGATGAGAGAGTAAAGCCTAAGAGGACTCATCACATTTTTTTCTATTTCTTTAATTTTGTGTCTGAGATGATGAATGTTCACTAAACTTATTGTGGAAATCATTTCATGATGTGTGTAAATAAGATCATTATGTTTTACAACTTAAACTCACACAATACTGTTTGCCAATTATATCTCAATAAAACTGGAAGGAAAAGAAGATATAGAGCAAAAGGAAAAAGAAAAAAAACCTATCAGACCCACTTTCTTCATTTACCAAATGAAGGCATCTGTATGCCATCTCTTTAATTGGTGAGAGTCTGTGAATACTTCTCCCCACTGGAAAACGACACTTTTCAGTTGAAATTCTAACTTGAAAACAACACTTACCAGAAAGAAAATATATGTTTTTCATAAATAAACTACCATTTTCCTGATGTGTTTTTCTCCAGTGTTTTTTAAAATTTGTTTGTTAAAGAGTGACGATGGAGTTGGATAAGGGGAGATGTCAAAAATTGTCTGTCCACCTTGGAAATTACATCTAAAACAAGATTATTACTTGGAAAGGACAGGAAATATCAGAAAACTTTCTAGTTCCAGGTATCTGCAGAGTGGTGGCTGCGCAGGCACAGGAGGGCCTAGAGGAGCTATCCCATGTTGAAGGTCAGGAACGGTGGCGGTAAGGAGATACCCCTCATCCAAGGTAAGGAACAGCGGCTGTGCTTTGCTGGAGCAGCCTTGAAGAGATACCCCACGCCCAAGGTAAGAGAAACTCAAGGGTAAGTGTTGCAAGAGGGCATCAGAGGGCAGACACACTGAAACCATACTCACAGAAACTAGTCAATCTAATCACAGTAGGACCACAGCCTTGTCTAACTCAATGAAACCAAGCCATGCCTGTGGGGCAACCCAAGACGGACGGGTCGTGGTGGAGAGGCCTGACAGAATGTGATCCACTGGAGAAGGGAATGGCAAGCCACTTCAGTATTCTTGCCTTGAGAACCCCATGGACAGTAGGAAAAGGCAAAATGATAGGACACTGAAAGATGAATTCCCCAGGCTGATAGGTGCCCAATATGCTACTGGAGATCAGTGGAGAAATAACTCCAGAAAGAATGAAGGGATGGAGCCAAAGCAAAAACAATACCCAGTTGTGGATGTGACTGGTGATAGAAGCAAGATCCAGTGCTGTAAAGAGCAATATTGCATAGGAACCTGGAATGTCAGGTCCATGAATCAAGGCAAATTGAAAGTGGTCAAACAAGAGACAGCAAGAGTGAACATCGACATTCTAGGAATCAGCGAACTAAAATGGACTGGAATGGATGAATTTAACTCAGATGACCATTTCATCTACTACTGTGGGCAGGAATCCATTAGAAGAAATGGAGTAGCCATCACAGTCAAAAAAGAGTCCGAAATGCAGTACTTGGATGCAATCTCAAAAACGACAGAATGATCTCTGTTCGTCTCCAAGGCAAACCATTCAATATCACAGTTATCCAAGTCTATGCCCCAACCAGTAATGCGGAAGAAACAAGTTGAACAGTTTTATGAAGACCTACAAGATCTTTTAGAACTAACACCCCAAAAGATGTCCTTTTCATTACAGGGGACTGGAATGCAAAAGTAGGAAGTCAAGAAACACCTGGAGTAACAGGCAAATTTGGCCTTGGAATGTGGAATGAAGCAGGGCAAAGACTAATAGAGTTTTGCCAAGAAAATGCACTGGTCATAGCAAACACTCTCTTCCAACAACACAAGAGAAGACTCTACACATGGACATCACCAGATGGTCAACACAAAAATCAGACTGATTATATTCTTTGCAGTCAAAGATGGAGAAGCTCTATACAGTCAACCAAAACAAGACCAGGAACTGACTGTGGCTCAGATCATGAACTCCTTATTGCCAAATTCAGACTGAAATTGAAGAAAGTAGGGAAAACCGCTAGACCATTCAGGTATGACCTAAATCAAATCCCTTATGATTATGCAGTGGAAGTGAGAAATAGATTAAAGGGTCTAGATCTGATAGATACAGTGCCTGATGAACTATGGAATGAGGTTCATGACATTGTACAGGAGACAGGGATCAAGACCATCCCCATGGAAAAGAAATGCAAAAAAGCAAAATGGCTGTCTGGGGAGGCCTTACAAATAGCTGTGAAAAGAAGAGAGGCAAAAAGCAAAGGAGAAAGGAAAGAGATAAGCATCTGAATGCAGAGTTCCAAAGAATAGCAAGAAGAGATAAGAAAGCCTTCTTCAGTGATCAATGCAAAGAAATAGAGGAAAACAACTGAATGGGAAAGACTAGAGATCTCTTCAAGAAAATTAGAGATACCAAGGGAACATTTCATGCAAAGATGGGCTTGATAAAGGACAGAAATGGTCTGGACCTAACAGAAGCAGAAGATATTAAGAAGAGGTGGCAAGAATACACAGAAGAACAGTACGAAAAAGATCTTCACGACCCAGATAATCATGATGATGTGATCACTCATCTAGAGCCAGACATCTTGGAATGTGGAATCAACTGGGCCTTAGAAAGCATCACTACGAACAAAGCTAGTGGAGGTGATGGAATTCCAGTTGAGCTGTTTCAAATCCTGAAAGATGATGCTGTGAAAGTGCTGCACTCAATATGCCAGCAAGTTTGGAAAACTCAGCAGTAGCCACAGGACTGGAAAAGGTCAGTTTTCATTCCAATCCCAAAGAAAGGCAATGCCAAAGAATGCTCGAACTACCGCACAATTGCACTCATCTCACATGCTAGCAAAGTAATGCTCAAAATTCTCCAAGCCAGACTTCAGCAATACGTGAACCGGGAACTCCCTGATGTACAAGCTGGTTTTAGAAAAGGCAGAGGAACCAGAGATCAAATTGCCAACATCCACGGGATCGTGGAAAAAGCAAGAGAGTTCCAGAAAAACACCTATTTCTGTTTTATTGACTGCCAAAGCCTTTGACTGTGTGGATCACAATAAACTGTGGAAAATTCTGAGAGAGATGGGAATACCAGACCACCTGACCTTCCTCTTGAGAAATCTATATACAGGTCAGGAAGCAACAGTTAGAACTGGGCATGGAACAACAGATTGGTTCCAAATAGGAAAAGGAGTACGTCACGGCTGTATATGGTCACCCTGCTTATTTAAGTTCTATGCAGAGTACATCATGAGAAACACTGGACTGGAAGAAACACAAGATGGAATCAAGATTGCCGGGAGAAATATCAATCACCTCAGATATGCAGATGACACCACCCTTAGGGCAGAAAGTGAAGAGGAGCTAAAAAGCCTCTTGATGAAAGTGAAAGAGGAGAGTGAAAAAGTTGGCTTAAAGCTCAACATTCAGAAAATGAAGATCATGGCATCTGGTCCCATCACTTCATGGAAAATGGATGGGGAAACAGAAACAGTGTCAGACTTTATTTTTTTGGGCTCCAAAATCACTGCAGATGGTGACTGCAGCCATGAAATTAAAAGACGCTTACTCCTTGGAAGAAAAGTTATGACCAACCTAGATAGCATATTCAAAAGCAGAGACATTACTTTGCCGACTAAGGTCCATCTAGTGAAGGCTATGGTTTTTCCTGTGGTCATGCATGGATGTGAGAGTTGGACTGTGAAGAAGGCTGAGCACCAAAGAACTGATGTGTTTGAACTGTGGTGTTGGAGAAGACTCTTGAGGGTCTCTTGGACTGCAAGGAGATCGAACCAGTCCGTTCTGAAGGAGATCAACCCTGGGATTTCTTTGGCAGGAATGATGCTAAAGCTGAAGCTCCAATACTTTGGCCACCTCATGTGAAGAGTTGACTCATTGGAAAAGACTCTGATGCTGGGAGGGATTGGGGACAGGAGGAGAAAGGGATGACAGAGGATGAGATGGCTGGATGGCATCACTGACTCGATGGACATGAGTCTGAGTGAACTCCGGGAGCTGGTGATGGACAGGGAGGCCTGGCGTGCTGCGATTCATGGGGTCGCAAAGAGTCGGACACGACTGAGAGACTGAACTAGAACTAGAACTATCTGCAGACAAAAGAGAAAGAATAATAATAAGTCCAATTTTAGTTCCCAACACAAGTGCATTGCTGATTAGTTTCTAATTTTTTAACTTAAATTTTGTCTCAAAGCTAAAACAAATTTATTCTATTTTTTTCCCTTTTTGAAGAAGAGATATCATTCTTTTTCTTTTCAAATACCCAGTTTACCCAAAATGTAAATGAGTAAAACAGTTAAAGGTCAAACAATGGAAGGGGAAAAAAGAGAGGGAAGTACCCTGATAATCTTGGTAGTATTATAGGTTATTGCCCCAGATTCTGGCTCAGCAATGAGGTGGTGGAGTAAGTAGTGAGTGTACAGGTGGGCTCCGGGACCCTGTCATAACCTGACAGCATTATTTGCATCATTTATGGAGGCTTTTGTGAAGATGAGATTTAATACTAAATTGACATTAGAGCACACACTCTCTGAAAAAGATTTTAGGTCTGATAATAACAGACCTGAAAATGACCACTGCATTTACAGACCTCTTCTATCTCCCAAAATCCTATTGTGTGTGTTAGTTTCTCAGTCATATCCAACTCTTTGTGACTCTATGGACTGTAACCCACTACACTCCTCTGTCCATGAAATTTTCCAGTCAAGAACACTGGAGTGGATTGCCATTCCCTTCTCCAGGGGATGTTCCCAACCCAGAGATCAAACCTGAGTCTTCTTCATTGTATGTAGAGTCTTTACTACCTGAGCTACATGAGAAGCCCTAAAATCCTCTTCAGTTCAGTTCAGTCACTTAGTCATGTCCAGCTCTTTGTGATCCCATGGACTGTGGCATACCAGGCTGCCCTGTCCATCAGCAACTCCCGGAGTTTACTCAAACTCATGTTCATTGAGTCAGTGATGCCATCCAACCATCTCATCCTCTGTCATCGCCTTCTCCTCTCACCCTCTATCTTTCCCAGCATCACGGTCTTTTCAAATGAGTCAGCTCTTCACATCAGGTGGCCAAAGTATTGGAGTTTCAGCTTCAACATCAGTCCTTCCAATAAATATTCAGGACTGATTTCCTTTAGGATGGACTGGTTGGATCTCCTTGCAGTCCAAGGGACTCTCAAGAGCCTTTTCCAACACCACAGTTCAAAAGCATCAATTCTTCAGTGCTCAGCTTTCTTTATAGTTCAACTCTCACATCCATACATGACTACTGGAAAAACCATAGCCTTGACTAGATGGACCTTTGTTGACAAAGTAATGTCTCTGCTTTTTAATTTGCTGTCTAGGTTGGTCATAACTTTCCTTCAAAGGAGTAAGCATCTTTTAATTTCATGGCTGTAGTCACCATCTGCAGTGATTTTGGAGCCCCCCAAAATAAAGCCAGCCACTGTTTCCACTATTTCCCCATCTATTTGCCATGAAGTGATGAGAACAGATGCCATGATCTTCGTTTTCTGCATGTTGAGCTTTAAGCAACTTTTTCACTCTCCTCTTTGACTTTCATCAAGGGGCTCTTTAGTTCTTCACTTTCTGCCCTAAGGGTGGTGTCATCTGCATATCTGAGGTTATTGATATTTCTCCCAGCAATCTTATTTCCAACCTTTGCTTCAAACAGCCCAGCGTTTCTCATGATGTACTCTGCATAGAAGTTAAATAAGCAGGGTGACAATATACAGCTTTGACGTACTCCTTTTCCTATTTGGAACCAGTCTGTTGTTCCATGTCCAGATCTAACTGTTGTTTCCTGACCTGCATACAGATTTCTCAAGAGGTAAGTCAGGTGGTCTGGTATTCCCATCACTTTCAGAATTTTCCACAGTTTATTGTGATCCACACAGTCAAAGGCTTTGGCATAGTCAATAAAGCAAAAACAGATGTTTTTCTGGAACTCTCTTGCCTTTTCGATGATCCAATGGATGTTGGCAATTTGATCTCTGGTTCCTCTGCCTTTTCTAAAACCAGCTTGAACATCTGGAAGTTCACAGTTCATGTATTGTTGAAGTCTGACTTGGAGAATTTTGAGCATTACCTTGCTAGCAAGTGAAATGAGTGCAACTGTTCGATAGTTTGAGCATTCTTTGACATTGCCTTTCTTTGGGACTGGAATGAAAACTGACCTTTTCCAGTCCTGCGGCCACTGCTGAGTTTTCCAAATTTGCTAGAATATTGAATGAGCACTTTCACAGCATCATCTTTTAGGATTGAAAACAGCTCCACTGGAAGTTCATTATCTCCAGTAGATTTGTGTATAGTGATGCTTCCTAAGGCTCACTTGACTTTACATTCCAGGATGTCTGGCTCTAGGTGAGTGATCATATCTCGTGAAGATCTTTACTGTATAGTCCTTCTGTGTATTCTTGCCACCTCTTTGTAATATTTTCTGCTTCTGTTAGGTCCATAGCGTTTCTGTCCTTTATCGAGCCCATCTTTGCATGAAATGTTCCCTTGGTATCTCTAATTTTCTTGAAGAGATCTCTAGTCTTCCTATTCTGTTGTTTTCCTCTGTTTCTTTGCATTGATCACTGAAGAAGGCTTTCTTACCTCTCCTTGCTATTCTTTGGAACTCTGCATTCAAATGGGTATATCTTTCCTTTTCTCCTTTGCTTTTGCTTCTCTTCTTTGCACAGCTATTTGTAAGGTCTCCTCAGACAGCCGTTTTTCATTTTTGCATTTCTTTTTCTTGGGCATGGTCTTGATTCCTGTCTCCTGTACAATGTCATGAACCTCTGTCCATAGTTCATCAGGCACTTTGTCTAACAGATCTCATTCCTTGAGTCTATTTCTCACTTCCACTGTATAATCATAAGGCATTTGATTTGGGTCATACGTGAATGGTCTAGTTATTTTCCCTACAGTCTTCAATTTTAATTTGAATTTGGCAATAAGGAGTTCATGATCTGAGCCACAGTGAGCTCCTGGTCTTGTTTTTATTGACTGTATAGAGCTTCTCCATCTTTGGCTGCAAAGAATATAATCAATCTGATTTCAGTATTGACCATCTATCTGGTGATGTCCATGTGTAGAGTCTTCTGTTGTGTTGTTGGAAGAGGGTGTTTGCTATGACCAGTGTGTTCTCTTGGCAAAACTCTTTTAGCCTTTGCCCTGCTTTACTCTATACTTCAGGGCCAAATTTGCCTGTTACTCCAGGTGTTTCTTGACTTCCTGCTTTTGTATTTTAGTCCCCTTCAATTAAAAGGACATCTTTTGGGGATGTTAATTCTAGAAGGTCTTGTAGGTCTTCATAGAACCGTTCAACTTCAGCTTCTTCAGCGTTACTGGTCAGGGCAGAGACTTGGATAACTGTGATATTGAGTGGTTTGCCTTGCAAATAAACAAAGACCATTCTGTCATTTTGTACCCAAGTACTGCATTTCGGACTCTTTTGTTGACTGTGATGGCTACTCCATTTATCCTAAGGGATTCTTGCCCACAGTAGTAGATATAATGGTCGGTCATCTGAGTTAAATTCACCATTCCATTTTATTTTAGTTCGCTGATTCCTAAAATGTTGATGTTCATTCTTGCCATCCCCTGTTTGACCACTTCCAATTTGCCTTGATTCATGGACCTGACATTCCAGGTTCCTATGCAATATTGCTCTTTACAGCATCAGACTTTGCTTCTATCACCAGTCAATGCCACAGCTGGGTGTTGTTTTTGCTTTGGCTCCATCTCTTCATTCTTTCTGGAGTTATTTCTCCACTGATCTCCAGTAGCATATTGGGCACCTACCAACCTGGGGAGTTCATCTTTCAGTGTCCTATCTTTTTGCCTTTTCATACTGTTCATGGGGTTCTCAAGGCAAGAATACTGAAGTGGTTTGCCATTCCTTTCTCCAGTGGACCACATTTTGTCAGAACTCTCCACCATGACCCATGATTCTTGGGTTGTCCTACACAGCATGACTCAGTTTTACTGAGTTAGACAAGGCTGTGGTCCATGTGATCAGATTGGTTAGTTTTCTATGATTATGGTTTTCAATCTCCATACACTTTATTTCCTTTAATTCTTATGACTGTGTACATAGAATAAGATTAATACCCTCTTTTCGCAGAGGATATAATAAGATTTAGAGAGCTTATATAAGTTATCTTAAGTCACACTGCTGATAAGTAATAGGACCAATCTATAAACCTAGGTTTGTCTGGTTTAAAACGTATTGTCTCATCTTCAGTGTTATATCATATAGCTAACAATTGGTGAGATGAGAATCTTTGTTTTATCCTCTCTGGACTCCAGTGCCTGCTGCATGGTGGCAGGCCTTGTGTCTATTTTGTTCACCTTGTCTCAGCCCAATGCCTTATATGTAGTACACACTTGAGAAATATTTGTTGAACATATCAGCGAGTCTTGGGGGTCATTTCTAGTTGAGAACTACCCAATTTATGTATACAGATAAAATAATTCTTAGGGAGGATCTTAAATTTAGACAATTAAAAAGACAGGGAAAGATTCAAAGAGAATTATTAAAACAATAATAATGCAATGCAATGCAATGCAAACTCTATATTTATATATTTACAAATATTAAAATATAAATGATTATAAATGGAGTGGATAAGCAACAAAGTCCTACTGTATCACACAGGGAGCTATATTCAATATGCTGTGATAAACCATAGGGGCTTCCCAGGTGGCACAGTGGTAGAGAATCTGCCTGCCATTGCAGGAGGCACAGAGATCTGGGCTTAATCCCTGGGTCAGGAAGATCACCTGGAGTAGAAAATGGCAACCTATTCCAGTATTCTTGCCTGGAAAACTCCATGGACAGAGGAGCTTTGGCGGGGTCCATGGAGTTGAACACAAAGAGAGTATATATGATAAGCCATATTGGAAAATAATATAAAAAAGAATGCATATAAATGTATAACTGAATCACTTTGCTGTACAACAGAAATTAACACAACATTGTAAACCAATTAAATAAAACCAAATACATACTTTAAAAAGACTACAATCTTTACTAAACTTATATGCACATACACATGTACATTCACATAAAAGAAAATTCTCTAGATCCTCTTTATAGAAAACCATGAGAGTCACTCTATTCTGATTAATTGTGAAGTTTCCCATTGGCTGCTCAAAGACATCATTCTGCCGGTAACGGTATTAAAATATGGAGTAGAACTTCAGAAGCTGGATTGCCTGAGTTTAAAGCTTTAAATTTTAGCAACTTAGCTATTGTGTTAGTTCAAGTCCTTAAAAGTCAAAAGAAATCATTGAGTTTACATGAAAGTGGAGGCAGCAGTAGTGTGCAGGGTGAAATTCAGACCCTAGTTCAGGTCTGACCTGTGGGAAAGGAAAGGAAGCTGGAGGATAGGGTGGCTGTGTGCATGCGTGCTCAGTTGTGTCCCCCTTTGAGAGCCCATGGACTGTAGTCTGCTAGGCCCCTCCATCCATGGGATTTTCCAGGCAACAATACTGGAGGGAGTTGTCAATCCCTTCCCCAGAGGATCTTCTTGACCCAGTGTCTCCTGCGGCTCCTGCATTGGCAAGCAGATTCTTTACCACTAGGGCCAACTGGGAAGCCCAAGAAGAGTGTGGTAAGGAAGAGTATCAAATTACAGCTCAGATCTAAGAAAGTGTCTGCCATGCTGGTGAAGAGACCACAAGAGTCTGGTCCCCACCATATTTCCTCATTGTCTGAAACAGCCCTGGTGAACGTGATCTTGGTGCAAACAGGGTGTTAGATCCAGAGGTTCAGCAGCAGGAGCTGCTCATTATCCTGGTAGCAAGAGATCTAAGTGGTGCATCTTCTGGACCACCACATCAAAGATGGCTTTGGACAAAGAACTCATTTATTACTTTATCAAATTGTCTTCTCACTAAAACTCTTCAAAAGAGTTGCCCATACTCTGTACCTCTGATTTCTATTCTCTTGCTCATTCTTGAACCATTCCCAAAGCCCATCATTGAACGGCTCTTCTTCAAGGACACAAGTGACTTCACAGTATTCTAATGGCTTGGTCCTGAAAGCACAACTAATAGCAGCATTGAGTGAGGCTGGCTACCCCCTCCACCTTGAGACACACTTTGACTTTCTTCTGATCCTTTTGGTCTTCTGACCTCAGTGATCTCTCTTTATCAGGCCCTCTTGATGACGTGTACTCATCCTTTTGATGTCTGAGATGCTTTCTTGACCCAGGACTTGGCCCTCAGACTTCTTTTCTACCTATGCTGACTTTTTAAGTAATCTTATCTGGCTTCATGATTTTAAATAAATTTTAAATTTTGCCACATCACACCTCATAACTATTTCAGGTCTCTCAAAAAGCGATCTGTCCAAAACCCTTAGCATCCTCTTTGATTCTTCTTTCTCATACCTCATATTTAATCCATCAGAATATCCTGTCACCTCTGCCTTCAAAACACACCAAAAGTCTGCCTGGCCCTCACTTTTCTCAGTGCTGTCACCCTGAGCTATTTCTCCTCTGTGTTCTTGTTAGAACTTCCTCATGGGTTTTCTTACTTGTGTTTTTTTCTCCTCTACACCCAGTAGCCAAAATTCCCCTTTAAGTTACATTATGTCTTCCATCTTCTCAAATACCTTCGGGAGTTCTCCACTTCTCTTGGTCAATGGTCTACAAGCATCTACAAGGACCTTGTGATTTGGCTTCTGCTATCTACAATCTCCTCTCCAAGTATCCTCTGCCTTACTTGCTCTACCCTAAGGATTTTCTTGTTCGTTGGACACCAAGTATACACCTGCCTCAGGATCTTTGCACTTGCTTGTTCCTTGACCTGGAACACTCTTGTCCCACATACGCAGCTCTTTCACTTCCTCACTTTCCTTGAACGTCACCCTAGGATTGAGGGCCTCCATAATCACTGCATTTAAAATGGCAAGCTCCTCCTTTAGCACTTTTTGGTCTTACTCTGATTTCTTTTTCACCATAGCATGCATTACCATTTACTATATTACCTGTTTACCTACGTATTCAAAGGTACTCTCTCTGTTTCTAATATTCACACTAGAGTTGCTCAGTAAGAACAGAAACTTCATCTGTTTTACTTACACTATATTCCCAATGTTTCATGTAGAACAAATAAATGATAAAATACCCTGCTTTGTGTCCTATATTGTGCATGTCAAATTCCAATTTATGTAGGATATTGCTTTGGAAAATTGAAGCCTACATATATACTTATTCAAAGTTCACTCTTATGTACTTTATTGGTAAGTAGAGTTTCTTTAACTGTTAGGCTCTCCAGTATTCCACTATCTATCAGACTTCTCCTTCTTCAGCCTATGGTACCTTGCTTCAGTCTGAATTCTCTGTTTTTTTTTTTTTTTTTCCTTTAATTTGTCTTTGCTGCCACCCTGTAGTAAAAGGAAGAGAATTTTAACCTCTTTTTTGGGGGGAAGAATTATCTCCTGTTTGAAATCTAAGCTGACAATAGATTCTTTCACTGGCTAGGAACTGCCTATAGTGGAATCCTCTGTTTCATGAATATAACACCATGCATGCTAAGTTGCTTCAGTCACATCTGACTCTTTGCGACCCCTTGGATTATAGCCCACCAGGCTCCTATGTCCATAGCATTCTCCAGGCAAGAATACTGGAGGGGGTTGCTATTTCCTCCCCTAGGATATCTTCTCAACCCAGGGACTGAACCTGTATCTCTTATATCTCCTATGTTGCAGGCAGACTTTTTACCTAATGAGTCCCCTGGGAAGCTCTATGCATATAATAGAGTGCAATGAATATTTGCAGGATTGATTTGAATTGATTTCAATTTATACCTTTAAAGGTTGCCCTTGGGTACTCCATTTTAGAGCATACACACTTGTTTAACCAGTCCAAGACAAATAAGAATGACTTACATATGTACAGAGTTCCTCCCTTTATTTTCTCCTCTTGTTCTACAACCCTAATTCCAACAGATAAAGAAGTAAAATTAAAAAGAGGAATTTGTAACAGTAATATTACTTTCCTCCTTGTTAATAAAAGTTTAGACTAGAACTCTCTCATCCAGTTGTTATTATTTGTGGCATTATTGAGTGAAAGATTGACATATACTGTATACATAAAAGTGAACAAATCCTAACTTATAGTTAGACAAAATTTCATGAACATGCTTATGAAAGCAATTCTCAGATCCCGACACAGAAATTTACATGCTCCCCAGAAGTCCTCTGGTGCCCCCACAGTCACTAACCCTAGAAAAGATAATACCCACTCCTTTCTCCTAACAAGAGAAAGATCTCTCCAGACTCTCCAGACTCCTAACAAGAAAGATCAGCTCTGTCTTTTTTTAAGTCATTCTACAAAAGGAATAGTATGGTCTGTACTCTTTTGTGTCTGACTTCAACATTACATTAACGATATTTAGCCATGTTTTAAGTGTTGTGGATTAGAATCCTTTTCATTTTGTCTGCTTGGCAAGACCCCATTTCCTGCTTTTTCATCCTTGGATCCTCATGTGGGTGACTTTGAACCAGGAAGATACATCTTCTCAAATTTTCTTTTGTGTTGCTATAAATCCTCAAATGGAGAGCAATAAAACCTTCTTAAATCTATGTTTCAGGCCTTATGTGCTGCTAACATGGAAAACTGAGGAGCTTCAAGAATGGTGGTCTAGTTTATTGGCCAATAATTAGATGTGCAATCAGTGAAGTCAGGCCCATAGAACTAGTTATCAAGTTTTCCAGGAGAGGAGCCAACACTGTGGGGCTCCTCGGCAGCAGCTACGATGAGTAAGTCAAAGGTATTCCTCGCTTCACAGCATCTCTGCAGTCACTGTGATTGTTCCTGGCCCACCCACACTCCTGGAAGAAAGGACTGGGACTTTTGCCTCACTGGGCTAGCTGGCAATGAGAATGTTGTCATTTTTGTGGTATTTGATGAATAAAAGTTAAGCAGGATTTTATATCTCAGAGCATTGAACTTCCTCTAACAGCATACTTGGTAAACTTTGGAGAGATGGTATAACTGCTGTGGGGTCTGGAGCCTTGAGTTCTTGGGCTAATTTTGTCCCTAACTCATTGTGAAAATTTGGATTAAGTACTTTAGGTCTTTGACCTTAATTTCCTTCTTGAAAAAAAAAAAAAAAAACCCAACAACAACAGAATGTAAGATTATGACCCCTTAAACTTCCCTCATTCCTAGTGTGGTTGCTAATCTCCATCTCTATGCCTTCCCTTCTATTACTCTAGCTTCCCAGCTGTTAACCCTTGTCCATCCAGCTTGTTTGCAAAGTCTCTCCCCAACCCAACTATTTAGAATTAGCCTCCCTCCAAGCTGTACACTTGTATGGAGAGCTGCCAGCATCTATGTTCGATGCTGCTTCATCCTTTGATGATAATTTTATTTTGAAGCATTCTTCTCCCTTCCCACACAAGTGATCCATCTAGAGATCCTTCTGTAATCATCCATTATATCCCATATCATATATTGAACCAATGAACTCCATGAGGTTAATCCTACTGATCTCCAAAGATTTATTCAGCCTTTAAAGAACAGATTCTGTGTCGATCCCAATCTCCCTCTATTGATACTACATATAAAATAGGTAATTAATGAGAACATACTGTATAGCATAAAAAACTCTAGTGAATGCATTAGAGTGACCTGAATGGGAAGGAAGCCCAAAAGGGAGGGGATATATATATATATATGATTCATTTTGTTCTGCAGAAGAAATTAACACAACATTTTAGGCAATTCTACTCCAATAATTATATAGTGAAAGTAAGAAATAAATTTAAGTGAGAAACAGATTTAAGCGACTAGATCTGTTACAGTGGCTGATGAACTATAGATGGAGGTTCATGACATTGTACAGGAGACAGGGATCAAGACCATCCCCAAGAAAAAGAAATGCAAAAAAAGCAAAATAGCTGTATCAAAAGGCCTTACAAATAGCTGTGAAAAGAAGAGGAGTGAAAGCAAAGGAGAAAACGAAAGATATACCCATTTGAATAAAGAGTTCCAAAGAATAGCAAAGAGAGATAAGAAAGCCTTCCTCAGTGATCAGTGCAAAGAAATACAGGGAAATTATAGAATGGGAAAGACTAGAGATCTCTTCAAGAAAATTAGAGATACCAAGGGAACATTTCATTCAAAGATTGGCTCGATAAAGGACAGAAATGGTATGGACCTAACAAAAGCAGAAGCTATTAAGAAGAGGTGGCAAGAATATACAGAAGAACTGTACAAAAAAGATATTCATGACCCAGATAATCACGATGGTGTGATCACTCACCTAGAGCCAGACATCCTGGAATGTGAAGTCAAGTGGCCTTAGGACATATCACTACAAACAAAGCTAGTGGAGGTGATGGAATCCTAGTCGCGCTGTTTTCAATCCTAAAAGATGATGCTGTGAAAGTGCTGCACTCAATATGCCAGCAAATTTGGAAAACTCAGCAGTGGCCACAGGACTGGAAAAGGTCAGTTTTCATTACAATCCTTAAGAAAGGCAATGCTAAAGAATGCTCAAACTACGGCACAATTGTATTCATCTCACATGATAGTAGTGTAGTGCTCAAAATTCTCCAATCCAGCTTCAGCAATACGTGAACTGTGAACTTCCAGATGTTCAAGCTGGTTTTAGAAAAGGTAGAAAAACCAGAGTTCAAATTGCCAACTTCTGCTGGATCATCAAAAAAGCAAGAGAATTCCAGAAAAACATCTTTTTCTGCTTTATTGACTATGCCAAAGCCTTTGTGTGGATCACAATAAACTGTGGAAAATTCTGAAAGAGAGGGGAATACCAGACCATCTGACTTGCCTCTTGAGCAATCTGTATGCAGGTCAAGAAGCAACACTGGTCAACACAGGTAAAGAAGCAAGTTAAAACTGGACATGGAACAACTTCCAAATCAGGAAAGGAGTACATTAAGGCTGTATATTGTCACCCTGTTTATTTAACTTATATGCAGAGTACATCATGAGAAACGCTGGGCAGGATGAAGCACAGGCTGGAATCAAGATTGCTGGGAGAAATATCAATCATCTCAGATATGCAGATGACACCAGCATTATGGCAGAAAGTGAAGAAGAACTAAAGAGCCTCTTGATGAAAGTGAAAGAGAAGATTGAAAAAGTTGGCTTAAAGCTCAACATTCAGAAGACTAAGATAATGGCATCTGGTCCCATCACTTCATGGCAGATAGATGGGGAAACAGTGGAAGTAGTGGCTGACTTTAGTTTTTGGGTCTCCAAAATCACTGCAGATGGTGACTGCAGCCATGAAATTAAAAGATGCTTACTCTTTGGAAAGAAAGTTATGACCAAGACATATTGGTCATAGACAGCATATTAAAAAGCAGAAACATTACTTTGCCAACAAAGGTCCATCTAGTCAAGGCTATGGTTTTTCCAGTAGTCATGTATGGATGTGAGAGTTGGAATATAAAGGAAGCTGAGCACCAAAGAATTGATGCTTTTGAACTGTGGTGTTGGAGAAGACTCTTGAGAGTCCCTTGGACTGCAAGGAGATCCAACCAGTCCATCCTAAGGAAGATCAGTCCTGAGTGTTCATTGGAAGGACTGATGCTAAAGCTGAAACTTCAATACTTTGACTACCTGATGCAAAGAGTTGACTCATTTGAAAAGACCCTAATGCTGGGAAAGATTGAAGGCAGGAGGAGAAGGGGATGACCGATGTTGAGATGGTTGGATAGAGTCACTGACTCAATGGACATGAGTTTCAGTAAACTCCAGCAGTTGGTGATGGATAGGGAGGCCTGGCCTGCTGCGGTCCTTGGGGTCACAAAGAGTTGGACATGACTGAGCAACTGAACTGAACTGAAAAATTAATTTACAAAAAAGAACTGATTATGATTCACTCAATCTTGTCCTGAAAGACCCTTCTACCTCTCCATTTCTGAATCCCAGAGATGGCTATCATTTAACAATAGAAGATCCTTCTGCTGAGGTTAACAGAAATTGCCACCACAGGCAGCAGAGAAGATGTGGAGTGAGGAACCAGGTGGAAAACAAGCCAAAATCACTTCATACAGGAGGGGACCAGGTGGAAAACTCTCAGCCTGACAGCAATGACTGAACTTTCAGTACTTTTGGTCATCAGAAAAAAATCTATATTTCCTCAGACCTAGTCCAAGATCTTTTGTTCCCATTCGAAGGTCTTTAACACGAAGTAATCCATTTTTCCTCAAAATCAGTTGTTTCTCTTGCTAATATTCAATACTTTTCACAGTATTGTATGGCTATGTGGAAGAGGGTACAGGTTCAAAGCTGGGAGACCATTTAATGGTGAGTATCCCAGATAAGGAAACTTGCATTTTATAGTTTTCTCGAGTTTTGTTCTTGAGGATCCTCGTGTAAATCATTAAGCTACAGGGACATTATCACTATCAATTACTTTCACTTATTTAAGACCTTATATTTTATGAAGTGTTTAAATATACATTTTGCTTTGACAAAAGGAATAATCTTGTAAGACAAAGAGACACTGCCATCTCACTAACAGATGCAAATCCTAACTTAAATATGTGTGTTTGTGTGAGCTCAGTCGTGTCTGATTCTTTGTAAACTCATGGACTGTAACCTGCCAGACTCTCTGTCCATGAGATTCTCCAGGCAAGAATACTGGAGTGAGTTGCCATGCCCTCCTCCAGGGGCTCTTCCTGACCTATGGTCCAACCCAATTTTCTTACATCTACTGAATTGGCTGGCAGATTCTTTACCACTAGCACCACCTGGGAGGCCCAAATTAAATTGATGATTTATCTAAATGTATGGTTGATCTGACAAGCTTTTAAGGAAACTCCTTCCCAGGTGGTGCTAGTGGTAAAGAACCTGCCTGCCAATGCAG
The DNA here is from genome assembly GCF_001704415.2 of Capra hircus. Lineage (NCBI taxonomy): Eukaryota > Metazoa > Chordata > Mammalia > Artiodactyla > Bovidae > Capra > Capra hircus. The sequence continues at coordinate 23,629,973 of NC_030823.1, read as the reverse complement.
AAGACATAAGAGACTAGGGTTCAGTCCCTGGGTCAGGAAGATCCCCTGGAGGAGGGCAGGGCAACTCATTCCAGTATTCTTGCCTGGAGAATCCCATGGACAGAGGAGCCTGACGGGCTACAGTTCAGGGGGTTGCAAAGAGTCAGACATGGCTGAATGGCTAACACACATTTGGAGAAGAGAAACAAAACAGGAACATTAATCCAGTGATTTATTGCCACCCTTAATGACTTAGAGCTTTGTTTTTAAGCTTTGGATTTTCCAGGTGGGAAGTAGAATCTAAATCACCTATATACATCTGGAAGCCCCTGAAGAGCTGCTTCAGTGATTCACAAAACTATCAGAAACTACATCTTTTTTTTCCCCTAGTTTATAATCCCCTTTGTTATCCTGAAATAAATTAATCTTATAACTTACATAATCTAAAAAGAAGAATGCTGCCGCTGCTGCTAAGTCGCTTCAGTCATGTCCAACTCTGTGCGACCCCATAGACAGCAGCCCACCAGGCTCCCCTGTCCCTGGGATTCTCCAGGCAAGAACACTGAAGTGGGTTGCCATTTCCTTCTCCAATGCATGAAAGTAAAAAGTGAAAGTGAAGTCGCTCAGTCGTGTCCGACTCTTAGCAACCCTATGGATTTCAGCCTACCAGGCTCCTCCGTCCATGGGATTTTACAGGCAAGAGTACTGGAGTGGGGTGCCATTGCCTTCTCCGAATAGATACATGTATATTTATAACTGCATCACCACCAGGCTCCTCTGACCTTGGGATCTCCCAGGCAGGAATACTGGAGTGGGTTGCCATTTCCTTCTCCAAGAGATCTTCCTGAGCCAGGGATTAAACCCAAGTCTCCTACACTGGCAGGCAAATTTTTATCACTGAGTCACCAGAAAAGCCTACACTTGAAATTAGCACATTATTAGTCAACTATACTCCAATATAAAATTAAAATTACAAAATAAAAATCATCCTAGACAAAAAAAATTGACAAGAAATAAAGAGAAAACAAATGACAGTAAATTAAGATGTATTTAACTACATAGACTATGAATAAAGCTATATTGGAAGTCATAAAAAAGTCATCAGTTACTTACAGTTACCTATTAACTCACTGTAAAAGTTACAGCTGTGACTAAATACAAGTTACTCTAGGTAACTTGAAAGTTACAACTGTGATTGATACAAATTACTCTAGGCTCATGAACAGAATTTCTATGGGTAATGATTTTCTGAAATGACTCATTCTTGGTGAAGTTCTTAACAAAGTAAAATAATGATTAATGTGAAAACTGGGTCCCACAAAAATATGAAAACAGTTTAAAACAGTGAAAAAAAATCCTTTAGGTTTATATGTATAATTAAGTTATATGCTGCTGCTGCTACTGCTGCTAAGTTGCTTCAGTCATGTCTGACTCTGTGCCACCCCATAGACAGCAGCCCACCAGGCTCCCCCGTCCCTGGGATTCTCCAGGCAAGAACACTGGAGTGGGTTGCCATTTCCTTCTCCAATGCATCAAAGTGAAAAGTGAAAGTGAAGTCGCTCAGTCGTGTCCGACTCTTAGCAACCCTATGGATTGCGGCCCACCAGGCTCCTCTGTCCATGGGATTTTCCAGGCAAGAGTACTGGAGTGGTGCCACTGCCTTCTCCAAAGTTACATGCTAGGATCAGATAATTCTAAACAATTTTCTAAAAATCTTTGAGTAGTGAATTTTTGTTGTGCTGTATTCTTCTGTTTATTACAGAGTATCTAATATTCTATTCTTGGGCTCTTCCCAGTAAATGTCAATAGCATTCCAACAAAAACTGGCTCTGCTGCTGCTGCTAAGTCGCTTCAGTCATGTCCGACTCTGTGCGACCCCATAGACAGCAGCCCACCAGGCTCCGCCGTCCCTGGGATTCTCCAGGCAAGAATACTGGAGTGGGTTGCCATTTCCTTCTCCAATGCATGAAAGAGAAAAGTGAAAGTGAAGTCGCTCAGTCGTGTCTGACTCTTAGCAACCCCATGGACTGCAGCCTACCAGGCTCCTCCGTCCATGGATTTTCCAGGCAAGAGTGCTGGAGTGGGGTGCCATTGCCTTCTCCAAACTGGCTCTGCTGCTGCTGCTGCTCTACACATGTACAAAAATACTCTGAGGAAGTAAAAGCATCCCTGCTGTAAATCACTGTGTTATACCCTTAGTGAAAGAAGAGACCAGAGAAAAGAACAAAGGGAGAAAATTTGTCTGACTTGTTCCTGATGAAAGGACTATAACTGTCTCTTGAGAAATCCTAACAATAATCTGTTCGTCACATTGTGCTTAGTCACTAAGTCGTGTCTGAGTCTTTGGGATCCTATGGATTGTAGCCCTCTAGGCTCCTCTGTCCATGGGATTTCCCAGGCAAGAATACTGGAGTAGGTTGCCATGCCCTCTTCCAGGGAATCTTCCTGACCCAGGACATAGAGATGTGCTATCTCTTATGTCCTGCATTAGCAGGTGGATTCTTTACCACTAGCGCCACCTGGGAAGCCCATTCTTTCTATTAGTTTGGCACTTATATTTACACTATGTACATGGTACAAAAAATTAAGAACTTGTTTTAGTTAAATAAGATCCAAAGTTGATAATGATCTTATGCTTGTGCAATAAATAAAATTATTATATATAGAAAAATACTTTCTTAACCTAAGAAATCCTGCAGTAAGATTTTACTGATTTGTGATGTGAAAAAAAAAATCTTGAGAGACAGGTACCACGAGTGAGGGTTAGCAGAAATGACAGACTATAGCATCAGACTCACAAATACATCAAACATTAAAATAATTGAATATAGGGTTTAAATGAACATATTTAATATAGTTAAGGTCATAAAATGTGAAATCAAAAGTATGCTTATAAAAGCATATTAGGAGAATGGCCTTAAAAAATCTAAAAATTTGTATATAGAGAGAATTAGAGAGTGAGTCATAACCTTACAAATTTTGCTCTTTATGGTGGTGTGAAAGTGATATGAAAAAGCAATATGCATTTAGTAGAGACTCTACTTTGAAGTTTGAATTTTTTCCAGGCCAGCAATATGTGGTACAGCACTTTCTCCACACTGGACAGAAATGGTGAGCTACAGTTCTCAGTCAACTGGGCAATCATGAAGATAAACACCCAATACACTTACAACAATTCTGTACCCATATAACTATTATTTTTTCACTTCCAGTACAACTTGCAATAAATTACATGAGATATTCAACACTTAATTATAAAATAGGCTCTGTGTTAGATTTTGCCCAACTATAGGCTAATATCTGTGTTCTGAGCATGTTTAAGATAGGTCTGGAAAAGTTATGATGGTCTGTATGTTACATGTATTACATACATTTTGAATTTAAGAAGGGTTTATCAGAATATAACTCTGTCAGTAGTTGAGGAAAAAATATATATAATTACAAATATATATATATATGACCTTCATATATTTATTTTATATATATATTTGTAATATATAATACTCATATATATAACCTTCATATATCTATGCATGTGTGCTAAGTTACTTCTGCTGCTGCTAAGTCGCTTCAGTTGTGTCCAACTCTGTGTGACCCCGTAGACAGCAGCCCACCAGGCCCTGCCGTCCCTGGGATTCTCCAGGTAAGAATACTGGAGTGGGTTGCCATTTCCTTCTCCAATGCATGAAAGTGAAAAGTGAAAGTGAAGTTGCTCAGTCATGCCAGTCAAGAGTACTGGAGTGGGTTGCCATTGCCTTCTCCGTAAGTTACTTCAGTCGTGTCCAACTCTTTGTGACCCTAAGGACTGTAGCCCACCAGGCCCCTCTATCGGTGGAATTCTCTAGGGAAGGATACTGGAGTAGATTGCCATACCCTCCTCCAGAGGGGTAGGACCCTTTCTGACCCAGGGATTGAACCTGAAACTCCTGTGTCTCCTGCATTGCAGATGGATTCTTTACCACTGAGCCACTGGGGAAGTCCCTCATATATCTATATCTACATATATCTCTGTCTCTCTCTCCTGCAATGCTTCAGTCCTTGGGTTGCAAAGATCATCTGGAGGAGGAGGTGGCCACCCACTCCAGGATTCTTGCCTGGAAAACTCCATGGACACAGGAGCCTGGTGGCTATAGTCCATGGGATTGCAAAAAGTTGTGCGCGACTGAGTGACTAACACTTTTACTTTCATATATTTATATGAGTATATATCTATATGGGGACTTTTCCAGTGACTCAGCAGTGAAGAGACCTGGGTTCAATCCTTAGGTCAGGAAGATCTCCTGGAGGAGTGAATAGCAACCTGCTCCAGTCTTCTTGCCTCGGAAACCACGTGGACAGAGGAGCCTGGCAGGCTATAGTCCATGGGGTCTCAAAGAGTCAGACACGACTTAATGACTAAATAATAAACAACAAATATATCTCTATATGTGTGAGTTTATTTATAAATATTCATGTGCTGTTATTGTTCAGTCACTCAGTCATGCCCTACTCTTTGTCACCCCATGGACTGCAGCACACCAGGCTTCCCTGTCCTTCAGTATCTCCTGGAGTTTGCTCAAACTCATGTCCATTGAGTTGATGATGCCATCCAACAATCTCATCCTCTGCCTCCCACTTCTCCTCCTGCCCTCAGTCTTACCCAGCATCAGAGTCTTTTCCAATGAGTTGGCTCTTCACGTCAGGTGGCCAAAGTACTGGGGCTTCAGCATCAGTTCTTCCAGTGAATATTCAGGTTCAATTTCCTTCAGGATTGACAGCTTTGATCTCCTTGCTGTCCAAGGGACTCTCAAGAGTCTTCTCCAATACCACAGTTTGAAAGCATCAATTCTTTAGCTCTCAGCTTTCTTTATGGTCCAACTCTCATATTCATACAGGACTACTGGGAAAAACCATAGCTTTGGATATATAGACCTTTGTCAGCAAAGTGTTGTCTCTGCTTTTTAATACACTGTGTAGGTTTGTCATAGCTTTTTGTCCAAGGAACAAGTGTCTTTTAATTTCATGACTGCAGTCACAGTCCGCCATGATTTTGGAGCCCAAGATAATAAATCCTGTCACTGTTTCCATTGTTTCCCCATCTATTTCCCATGAAGTGATGGGGCTGGATGTCATGATCTTAGTTTTTTGAATGTTGCCAATTTTTTCACTCTCCTATTTCACCTTCATCAAGAGGCTTTTTAGTTCCTCTTCACTTTCTGCCATTAGGATGGTGTCATCTGCATATCTGAGGTTATTGATATTTCTCCCGGCAATCTTGAGTCCAGCTTGTGCTTCTTCCAGTGCTGCATTTCACATGATGTACTCTGGATATAAGTTAAATAAGCAGGGTGACAATATACAAATTTGACATATTCCTTTCCCAATTTGGAACCAGCCCATTGTTCCATGTCCAGTTCTAACTGTTGCTTCTTGACTTGCATACAGGTTTCTCAGGAGGTAGGTAAGGTAGCCTGGTATTCCAATTTCTTAACAAATTTCCACAGTTTGTCATGATCTACACAGCCAAAGGCTTTAGTGTAGTCAATGAAGCAAATATTTTTCTTGAATTCTTTTGTTTTTTTTCTATGATCCAAAGGATGCTGGCAACTTGAACTCTGGTTCCTCTGCCTTTTATAAATACAGCTTGTACATCTGGAAGTTTTTGATTCACTTACTGTTGAAGCCTAGCTTGAAGTATTTTGAGTATGACCTTGCTAGCATGTGAAATGAGCACAACTGTGCATTAGTTCAAACATTCTTTGGCATTGCCCTTCTTTGGGATTGGAAGGAAAACTGACCTTTTCAAGTCCTGTGGCCACTGCTGAGTTTTCCAAATTTGCTGGCATATTGAGTTCAGCACTTCAACAGCATCATCTTTTAAGATTTGAAGTACTTCAGCTGGAATTCCATTACTTCTCCTAACTTTGTTTGTAGTAATGCTTCCTAAGGCCCACATCCTGATAAGAGATATTAAAACCGTAATACCTTTCTCAGTTACTGTTAGGAAAAATTGACAGAATCAGTAAATGTATGAAGATTCAATTGACACAATTACCAAGGCTGGTCTAATGGGTATATATATAGGATGTACATTAACAAATGCAAAATAAACAATCTCTTGAAACATACCAGAATGTTTATGAAACTTGGTAGCTTAATAAGCTGAAAAGCTATTCTCAACACATCTCATAGAATGTGTTTGAACCATATTGCTTTTTTGTCCATAAATTAAATTAGAAATAAAGAATAAGAAATTTATTTCCACCCCAACTTTGTGGATAAAAATCATACATAATAAAAAATATGCATCCACATTTTAAAAAATCAGCATTAAAACTACTGAAGCAAAAAAATACAAAGTCACTTGTGTGATATATAAAAAACAGTTCTTTAAAATGCACAGCCTCTATACACATATATTGAAAAAGAAGAAAGGGTTTAAGTTAATTAAATAAACACAACTTTAGAAGTTAAACAAGAATGAACTCAAATAAAATAAATAAGAAATCAATATCCAATATTAAAATACAAAATAAACAGGAAATGGCGATCTACAAACCAAAACTAGTTCTAAATACTGAAAATATGATGATTCTGTGGCAAAATGATTGAGAAAAAGAGAAGGTATGGCTAAATAATATTACAAACGAACAAGTGGAATGTACACATTCATAGTCAGAAAGTAGAATGGTGGTTGCCAGGAATGGAAGGAAGGAAATGGCGAGTTATCATTTAATGGGTGTGGGGTTGCAGTTGTATAAGATGGAAGTTTTTGAGATGAATAATGGTGATGGTAGGATAGCAGTGTGAATGTACTTAATACCACTGAAATATACAGTTTGGTAAATTTCATATTATGTGTATTTTACCTCAGTTTGAAAAAATTAAATTTGCCAATGTAAAAAATACATAAAAATACATGGACCAATCACCCATAATAGTGATTGTCTCTAGCAGAGCAGAAGGGAATGGGACCAGGAATGGAAATACAGATAACTTCAGTTAATATCTGTAATGTTTATTTCAACAGTAAACCAAAAAAGAACTGGAGAAAAAAGAAAAGGAGGAATATCTATTTAGCTGGAGTAGAAATTAAATAATAAAATATGAACAACCTTATGATAATACATTTTAAAACATAGATAATTTATTGAAAAAGAAAGTACTCAATAAAATAATTGATAAATTTAATGGTACTATACCCATTAAATAAATATAATTGATAATCAAAACCTATCCTCAAAAAGATACCAAGCTCAGTTCAGTTCAGTTCAGCTCAGTTCAGTCGCTCAGTAGTGTCCGACTCCTTGCAACCCCATGAATCACAGCCTGCCAGGCCTCGCTGTCCATCACCAACTCTCGGAGTTCACTCAGACTCGCGTCCATCGAGTCAGTGATGCTATCCAGCCGTCTCATCCTCTGTCATCCCCTTCTCCTCCTGCTCCCAATTTGTCCCAGCATCAAAGTCTTTTCCAATGAGTCAACTCTTTGCATGAGGTGGCCAAAGTACTGGAGTTTCAGCTTTAGCATCATTCCTTACAAAGAAATCCCAGGGTTGATCTCCTTCAGAATGGACTGGTTGGATCTCCTTGCAGTCCAAGGGACTCTCAAGAGTCTTCTCTAACGCCGCAGTTCAAAAGCATCAATTCTTCAGCGCTCAGCTTTCTTCACAGTCCAAGTCTCACATCCATACATGACCACTGGAAAAACCATAGCCTTGACTAGACAGACCTTAGTTGGCAAAGTCCCAATAGGAAAAGGAGTACGTCAAGGCTGTATATTGTCACTCTGCTTATTTAACTTATATGCAGAGTACATCATGAGAAATGCTGGACTGGAAGAAACACAAGCTGGAATCAAGATTGCTGGGAGAAATATCAATAACCTCAGATTGCAGATGACACTACCCTTATGGCAGAGAGTGAAGAGGAATTCAAAAGCCTCTTGATGAAAGTGAAAGAGGAGAGTGAAAAAGTTGGCTTAAAGCTCAACATTCAGAAAACGAAGATCATGGCATCCAGTCCCATCACTTCATGGGAAATAGATGGGGAAACAGTGGAAACAGTGTCAGACTTTATTCTGGGGGGCTCCAAAATCACTGCAGATGGTGACTACAGCCATGAAATTAAAAGACGCTTACTCCTTGGAAAAGTTATGAGCAACCAAGCTCAGAGGGTCATAAACATGTTTTATTAACATTTAAAGAATAGCTGCTTCCAAAGTTTGTATAAGTTTTTCACAATATAGAAAAATAAGGAAGTCTTCTCAAACAATTTTATATTACTATTATAACTTTGGTATTGAAACAAAGAAAGTAGAAGGGAAGACATTGACAAAGGTATGATATTTAGGATTGTGCATCTTGAATATCTGCAAACCTGATCTGGAAATTTATAGATATACCATGATAGGGACTGCAAAGTTGATTTCATATTGGAAAATTAATTATTATTATTCACCACAGTTAAAGGTGAAAAGAGAAAATTCTACAATGACCTCAGAAGATTCAGAAAAGTATATACATAGCTTTTTTTGATTATTAGAACTCAGAAAAAAATTTTTTAATGAAAATAATATATGATAATTTTGGCCAAGTAAGATGATAGCTGTTACAAGAGGGCATCAGAGGGGAGACACACTGAAACCATACTCCAGAAAACTAGTCAATCTGATCACGCTAGGACCACAGCTTTGTCTAACTCAATGAAACTAAGCCATGCCTGCGGGGCAACCCAAGACAGGCGGGTCATGGTGGAGAGGTCTGACAGAATGTGGTCCACTGGAGAAGGGAATGGTAAACCACTTCAGTATTCTTGCCTTGAGAATCCCATGAACAGTAGGAAAAGGCAAAATGATAGGATACTGAAAGAGGAACTCCCCGGGTCAGTAGGTGCCCAATATGCTACTGGAGATCAGTGGAGAAATAACTCTAGAAAGAAAGAAGGGATGGAGCCAAAGCAAAAACAATACCCAGTTGTGGATGTGACTGGTGATAGAGGCAAGATCCAATGCTGTGAAGAGCAATATTGCATAGGAACCTGGAATGTCAGGTCTATGACTCAAGACAAATTGGAAGTGGTCAAACAGCAAACTAAAATGGACTGGGATGGGTGAATTTAACTCAGATGACCATTATAGCTACTACTGTGGGCAGGAATCCCTCAGAAGAAATGGAGTAGCCATCATGTCAACAAAAGAGTCCGAAATGCACTACTTGGATGCATCTCAAAAAGAGCCAAATGATCTCTGTTCGTCTCCAAGGCAAACCATTCAATATCACAGTTATCCAAGTCTATGCCCCAACCAGTAATGCTGAAAAAGCTGAAGTTGAACGGTTCTATGAAGACCTACAAGACCTTTTAGAACTAACACCTAAAAAAGATATCCCTTTCATTATAAGGGGACTGGAATGCAAAAGTAGGAAGTCAAGAAACACCTGGAGTAACAGGCAAATTTGGCCTTGGAATGCAGAATGAAGCAGGGCAAAGACTAATAGAGTTTTGCCAAGAAAATGCACTGATCATAGCAAACACCCTCTTCCAACAACACAAGAGAAGACTCTACACATGGACATCACCAGATGATCAACACTGAAATCAGATTGATTATATTCTTTGCAGCCAAAGATGGAGAAGCTCTATACAGTCAACAAAAACAAGACCAGGAGCTGACTGTGGCTCAGATCATTAACTCCTTATTACCAAATTCAGACTTAAATTGAAGAAAGTAGGGAAAACCGATAGACCATTCAGGTATGACCTAAATCAAATCCCTTATGATTATACAGTGGAAGTGAGAAATAGATTTAAGGGCCTAGATCTAATAGAGTGCCTAATAAACTATGGACTGAGGTTCGTGACATTGTATAGGAGACAGGGATCAAGACCATCCCCATGGAAAAGAAATGCAAAAAAGCAAAATGGCTGTCTGGGGAGGCCTTACAAATAGCTGTGAAAAGAAGAGAGGCAAAAAGCAAAGGAGAAAAGGAAAGATATAAGCATCTGAATGCAGAGGTCCAAAGAATAGCTAGAAGAGATAAGAAAGCCTTCTTCAGCGAACAATGCAAAGAAATAGAGGAAAACAACAGAATGGGAAAGACTAGAGATCACCTCAAGAAAATTAGAGATACCAAGGGAACATTTCATGCAAAGATGGGCTCGATAAAGGACAGAAATGGTCTGGACGTAACAGAAGCAGAAGATATTAAGAAGAGGTGGCAAGAATACACAGAAGAACTGTACAAAAAGGATCTTCATGACCCGGATAATCACGATGGTGTGATCATTCACCTAGAGCCAGACATCCTGGAATGTGAAGTCAAGTGGGTCTTAGAAAGCATCACTACGAACAAAGCTAGTGGAGGTGATGGAATTCCAGTTGAGCCATTTCAAATCTTGAAAGACGATGCTGTGAAAGTGCTGCACTCAATATGCCAGAAAATCTGGAAAACTCAGCAGTGGCCAGAGGACTGGAAAAGTCAGTTTTCATTCCAATCCCAAAGAAAGGCAATGCCAAAGAATGCTCAAACTACTGCACAATTGCACATATCTCACATGCTAGTAAAGTAATGCTCAAAATTCTCCAAGCCAGGCTTCAGCAATACGTGAACTGTGAACTCCCTGATGTTCAAGCTGGTTTTAGAAAAGGCAGAGGAACCAGAGACCAAATTGCCAACATCCACTGGATCATGGAAAAAGCAAGAGAGTTCCAGAAAAACATCTATTTTTGCTTTGTTGACTATGCCAAAGCCTTTGACTGTATGGATCACAATAAACTGTGGAAAATTCTGAGAGAGATGAGAATACCAGACCACCCGACCCGCCTCTTGAGAAATCTGTATGCAGGTCAGGAAGCAACAGTTAGAACTGGACATGGAACAACAGACTGGTTCCAAATAGGAAAAGGAGTACGTCAAAGCTATATATTGTCACCCCGCTTATTTAGCTTCTATGCATAGTACATCATGAGAAACGCTGGACTGGAAGAAACACAAGCTGGAATCAAGATTGTCGGGAGAAATATCAGTCACCTCAGATATGCAGATGACACCACCCTTATGACAGAAAGTGAAGAGGAACTCAAAAGCCTCTTGATGAAAGTGAAAGAGGAGAGTGGAAAAGTTGGCTTAAAGCTCAACATTCAGAAAACGAGGATCATGGCATCCAGTCCTATCACTTTATGGGAAATAGATGGGAAAATAGTGGAAACAGTGTCAGACTTTATTCTGGGGGGCTCCAAAATCACTTCAGATGGTGACTGCAGCCATGAAATTAAAAGACGCTTACTCCTTGGAAGAAAAGTTATGACCAACCTAGATATCATATTCAAAAGCAGAGACATTACTTTGCCGACTAAGGTCTGTCTAGTCAAGGCTATGGTTTTTCCAGTGGTCATGTAATGGATGTGAGAGTTGGACTGTGAAGAAGGCTGAGCGACAAAGAATTGATGCTTTTGAACTGTGGTATTGGAGAAGACTCTTGAGGGTCCCTTGGACTACAAGGAGATCCAACCAGTCCATTCTGAGGGAGATCAGCCCTGGGATTTCTTTGGAAGAAATGATGCTAAAGCTGAAGCTTCAGTACTTTGGCCACCTCATGCGAAGAGTTGACTCATTGGAAAAGACTCTGATGCTGGGAGGGATTGGGGGCAAGAGGAAAAGGGAACGACAGAGGATGAGATGGCTGGATAGTATCACTGACTCGATGGACGTGAGTCTGAGTGAACTCCGGGAGTTGGTGATGGACAGGGAGGCCTGGCGTGCCGTGATTCATGGGGTTTCAGAAAGTTGGACACGACTTTATGACTGAATTGAACTGAACTGATACAAGAAAAAGCATAATGCCTTAAGTAATAAGGTACAAGGCCTTCCCTCATAGCTCAGTCGGTAAAGAATTTGCCTGCAATGCAGCAGACCTTGGTTTGATTCCTGGGTCAGGAAGATTCCCTGAAGAAGGAAATTACAATTCACTCCAGTATTCTTGCCTGGGAAATCCCATGGACAGAGGAGCCTGGTGGGCTACAGTCCATGGTGTTGCAAGAGTCAGACACGACTTAGTGACTAAACCACCGATAAGCTACAGAAAATATATAAGAAAAACTGATAATATTATAGATAAAAGTAAATCAGAAAAGTTTTGTAAGTGGATTACTGGAGAAGAATGCTGCTACATGTGTTATAACTGCCAATTAAAATATATTTTGTCTGAATAAATTACTGTTAATTAGTAATAGAATAAACACATAAGTCTAGTTCATAAAATTAGCATTTGGCATTTTAAATCTTATTGAAATTCATAGTTTAATAAGAACTTTGTGTTCAACAGGGACATATATAATTGAACATTTAAAAAAATGTATTTATATTGAAGTGTTGCTGATTAATAAAGTTGTGTTAGTTTCAGGTATACAGCAACATGACTCAGTTATATATATATTATATATATTATATATATATACAGATATCCATTCTTTTTCAGATAATTTTCCCATATATTTATTATAGAATATTGAGTGGAGTTCCCTGTGCTATACAGTAGGTGCTTGTTGACTATCAGTTTTGTATATAATAATGTGCATATGTTAATTCCAAACTTCTAACATAAATAGCTACCCATGACTTAAAACAACAAAAAGAACTTTTAAACAAACAAGAATAACCAATTACCTAATATTGTCACTCTGCTTATTTAACTTATATGTAGAGTACATCATGAGAAATGCTGGGCTGGAGAAAGCACGAACTGGAATCAAGATTGCCAGGAGAAATATCAATCACCTCAGATATGCAGATGACATCACCCTTATGGCAGAAAGTGAAGAAGTACTAAAGAGCCTCTTGAAGAAAGCAAAAGAGACTAAAAAAGTTGGCTTAAAGCTCAACATTCAGAAAATGAAGATCATGGCATCCGGTCCCATCACTTCATGGCAAAGAGATAGGGAAACAGTGGCTGACTTTATTTTTCTGGGCTCCAAAATCACTGCAGATGGTTGACTGCAGCCACGAAATTAAAAGACGTTTACTCCTTGGAAGGAAAGTTATGACCAATCTAGAGAGCATGTTGAAAAGCAGAGACATTACTTTGCCAACAAAGGTCCATCTAGTCAAGGCTATGGTTTTTCCAGTGGTCATGTATGGATGTGAGAGTTGGATTATGAAGAAAGCTGAGCGCTGACGAATTGATGCTTTTGAACTGTGGTTTTGGAGAAGATTCTTGAGAGTCCCTTGGACTGCAAGGGGATCTAACCAGTCCATCCTAAAGGAGATCAGTTCTGGGTGTTCATTGGTAGGACTGATGTTGAAGCTGAAACTCCAATACTTCAGCTACCTGATGGGAAGAGCTGACTCATTTGAAAAGACCCTGATGTTGGGAAAGATTAAGGGCAGGAGAAGAAGGGGACGACAGAGGATGAGATGGTTGGATGACATCACCGACTCCTTGGACATGGCTTTGGGTGAACTCTGGGAGTTGGTGATAGGTAGGCCTGGCGTGCTGTGATTCATGGGGTCGCAAAGAGTTGGACACGACTGAGTGATTGAACTGAATCTGATAAAGGCATTTATTTGAAAACTTCTGCTAACATTATGATTAATGGAGAAATGTTAAAGACATTCCCATTAAATACAATCAGGAACATGATATGAATTTTCAATAGCACCATTTCTATCTGACATTATTTAGGAGAGTCTAGCCAGAGCCATAAGACAAGCAGATATATAAACATACATAAACCAAAAAATAATTAAAAGGGGAAAACACTGACTAAGAAGGAAAAACTTGCATATTACTCACTGATTATATAATTGTTTACATACAAAATTTTAAGATTTTACTAATATGGTACTAGAATTAATAAGAGAACTTGGTAATATTGCACAATATAAAACTGATGCACCAAAATAAATTGCACTATATAAATGAAACTAAGCATTAGAAGGTTACAAGTGAAAAAATATATGGCATCTAAAAATCTATTTAAGAAAAACATAGCCATGCGTTTATGGAGAAATAGAAAATATGTTTGAAAGATGTTAATAGAAACAAAAGGAGAGATATAGTGAATTCATGTAAGGGGGAAAAGATAATTTTGTATTAATTCCTGCTAAAGTGATCTATCAGTTCAGTTCAGTTCAGTCGCTCAGTCGTGTCCAACTCTTTGTGACGCCATGAATTGCAGCATGCCAGGCCTCCCTGTCCATCACCAACTCCCGGAGTTCACTCAGACTCACGTCCATCGAGTCAGTGATGCCATCCAGCCATCTCATCCTCTGTCATCCCCTTCTTCTCCTGCCCCCAATCCCTCCCAGCATCAAAGTCTTTTCCAATGAATCAACTCTTTGCATGAGGTGGCCAAAGTACTGGAGTTTCAGCTTCAGCATCATTCCTTCCAAAGAAATCCCAGGGCTGATCTCCTTTAGGATGGACTGGTTGGATTTCCTTGCAGTCCAAGGGACTCTCAAGAGTCTTCTCCAACACCACAGTTCAAAAGCATCAATTCTTCAGCTCTCAGCTTTCTTCACAGTCCAAGTCTCACATCCATACATGACCACTGGAAAAACCATAGCCTTGACTAGACGGACCTTAGTCAGCAAAGTAATGTCTCTGCTTTTGAATATGCTATCTAGGTTGGTCATAACTTTTCTTCCAAGGGGCAAATTTCTTTTAATTTCATGGCTGTAATCACCATCTGCAGTGATTTTGGAGCCCCCCAAAATAAAGTCTGACAAATTCTAACAAATTTCAATAAAAAATCTCAATACGTGTCTCAATGGAAACAGACAGGCTTATCCTAAAATTTTTAATGAAGGAAATTGGGATCAATAAAATCCAGGACAAATTTGAAGGGGAAAAAAATCATGACTGTCACCTGTTCTACTTGATACCAGGGTAGTTATAGAACCATTAATTAAGCCAACCAGCATTGACATAGGAATAGACTTACTGACTGATTGAAATAAATAAGGGGCATAGAAATACATCCATATTTAGACAGAAACTTAATGTTTGACAGAGGCGTAATTGCAGGATAGGGAAAATGTGAATTGTTCAAAAAATTAGATTGCTCTTCGAATCAAGTGATTGAAATGTAAATCCAAGCTCTGTCCACAACACCTGTGCTACTTTCACCATCAGTTCAGTTCAGTTCAGTCTCTCAGTCGTGTCCGACTCTTTGCGACCCCATGAACCGCAGCACGCCAAGCCTCCCTGCCCATCACCAACTCCTGGAGTCCACACACAGTTCATTTCACTGGGGTTCACAAAATGGGGAGGTTTATAGAACATCAGAGGGGTAAATATCTGCACCGATACCTTGGAAGTGTGCAACGTGGGCAGTGAGAGCTGTCTGCCCAGAGGTCAGCACTAAGGGGGTGCATTGTCTACAGCTACTACCAGAACAATTATAAAACTGCCAAAATATTGCTTTCTCTTTTGCTATTACTGAGAACAAGCAATGCTAAAAAAGAGTTCAGTGATACAATGTGTCTTCCCTGAAAACATACTTCGTAAGTTCTAAATATTTGCAGCAGTTGTTGTTTTACTTTAATAATAAATATACTTTACGCTTCAAATAAGTTATTTTCTTATTTACTATAAACATTTATTCCTTTATAGGCATTGTTCGTCTGTGCTAAGTCACATCAGTCGTGTTCAACTCTTTGTTACCCCATGGACTGTAGTCACCAGGCCTGTCTGTCTGTGGGATTCTCCAGGCAAAAATACTAGAGTGGTTGCCAGGCACTCCTCCAGGGGATCCTCCCAGCCTAGGGATCGAACACACGTCTCTTAGTCTCTTACGTGTGCTGCATTGGCAGGTGGATTCTTTACCACTAGCACCATCTGGAAAACCCTATAGACATTGTACTGTATTCTAAAATAATGCGGAATTTACTTTGGAGAACTCCCGTTGTGGACTCACCAACATGTTTACTTTGAAACAATTGTGTGATGGTGCAGAATCTTGATGTTCTTTTCCATCGGATTTGTGTCTCCAACCTCTGTTGAGTGCACATTACAATTTGAACAGTAGTTTAGAAACAAATGATGATGGCATCCTGATTGTAAAACTAAGAAAGAGAACGTGAGCTATTCCAGTTGTCACTTTATGTGATCACTTGATAATCTTGTTTATGTTTTAAATTTAAAATATTCAACTAGAGGATAGCCATTCACAATTCATCCATCATGGTGACTTTTCCTCCTAAGACCAGACAAGTCTGATTTTCATCAAAATGCAGATTATCACTACAAACTGATTGACATTAGTAGGCAAAACACAAATGATTAGCTATCTCATTTTTAGGTCTTTTCTCCACTTTCTTTTTCCTATTGAAATGTAATTGACATAGAACATTATATTTGTTTCAGGTATAAATCAATGATTTAATATATGTATCATATATATTTCAGAATGATCAACACAATAAGTCCACCATCTATCACCATACAGCTTTTCTTCTTGTGATAAGAACATTAAAGATTTAGTCTCTTTGTAACTCAGAGTCTTTTCTAATTTTAAAATCCTGTATTTTTAAAAGGATAGAACAAGATCATTTTTAAATATTTTAGCTACTCATCTGCAAGAAGGAAAATCTGGACCAAATGGCTTTTCAACATTTTTTTCTTCCAATTCTGGAATTTTAATTTATCCCTACATAGTACCTAACACTCTCAATATCTAATACAATGGTGTTTACAAATACAGTCACCTGAAATTGTATACATCCACACTTGGGTCATCTACAAATCTTAGGATGGCAGAAAGATTGTGTGTGAGGATAGCAACAACTGTTACCTCATGAATGGGGAAAAAGATTTTATCTTTATGTTTTATCTTTTTTGTTAAACAACAGGTCAGAGAAGGAAAAAGTGTATAATCTAGGAACTGGTGTATTCCTTTTCATAAGGAAGCATGGCCTGTGGCCATAAAGACCTCCCCTGGAGACTCACAGTGCCCTAATGTGAGACTTGTTTATTCTGGGGCACATTTTATCATTTTAGCCCTGGAGATATTTGAGCTTCTAAAAGCATGTAGGTAGTAAGTGGTTTGGGGT
This sequence comes from Capra hircus, assembly GCF_001704415.2. NCBI lineage: Eukaryota > Metazoa > Chordata > Mammalia > Artiodactyla > Bovidae > Capra > Capra hircus. The sequence goes on along the minus strand of NC_030823.1, from coordinate 23,612,965 downwards.
GCCAGGAAAGTAACTGGATTAATGCACTTCTATCTCAGATTACTGGCAAGTTAGCCTGTGGTATGTGGGCTTTTAATGTTATTTTGAACGTGGTATAACACAAACAGCTACTTCTGTGACGTTATCATGCTCCCGCATGAAACCCTTCCCCCAGACCCCCTTCCTTACCTTGTCACACCCCAGAAATACTCAGCAGTGTGTTGTGCATCCTTTTCTCCTTCCAGGTTAACTGGCTTCTGCTTACAGCTGCCCACTTCTTCCCAGATTCTTGCTGCAATGAAACAAGCAAACAAACAAACAAAAATATTTCCAATTACACCAAAGCCTTATCAGTTGCAATTTCAGTCAATAGAAACATGATGTGGGGTTGCAAAGAGTCAGGCACGACTGAGCGACTGCACTGACTAAATAATTCAATCATGGTTTGACAACAGGACATCTCTTTAGCCTCTGTAAAGAGATGTTAAGAAGAAGTATGGAGTAAGACATCATCTGACACATTTAACCAACTCAAGAAAAGGAGGGATCTTTGGCTTCCCCGGTGGCTCAGTTGATAGGAACCTGCCTGCAATGCAGGAAACCCAAGTTCAATGCCTGGCTGAGGAAGACCCCCTAGAGAAGGAAATAGCTAGCCACTGCAGTATTTTTGCCTGAAAATCCCATGGACAGAGGAGTGTGGTGGGCTACAATCCATGGGGTATCAAAGGGTTGGACACAACTGAGCGACTAAACCACCACCAACCACAGTCAATATGGGCTTCACTTTCATAGTCAATGCATTGTTTATTGTCAACGATCTTCAATGATTCAGAAATGGAAGAGAATTTTGTGGTATAAACATATTGGAGTCAGATGATCAAGGTTCAAAGCCTTGCTTTACCACTTAAATTCTGTTTGATTCTGGGAAATCTAACATTTCAGGATTCAGCTGCTTCACAGCATTGCAATCAAATAAGTAAACATGAGGTTCGTGACATTGTACAGGAGACAGGGATCAAGACCATCACCATGGAAAAGAAATGCAAAAACCAAAATGGCTGTCTGGGGAAGCCTTACAAATAGCTGTAAAAAGAAGAGAAGCAAAAAGCCAAGGACAAAAGGAAAGATGTAAGCATCTGAATGTAGCGTTCCAAAGAATAGCAAGAAGAGATAAGAAAGCCTTCTTCAGCGAACAATGCAAAGAAATAGAGGAAAACAACAGAATGGGAAAGACTAGAGATCTCTTCAAGAAAATTAGAGATACCGAGGGAACATTTCATGCAAAGATGGGCTCGATAAAGGACAGAAATGGTATGGACCTAACAGAAGCAGAAGATATTAAGAAAAGATGGCAAGAATACACAGAAGAACTGTACAAAAAGGATCTTCATGACCCAGATAATCATGATGGTGTGATCACTCATCTAGAACCAGACATCCTGGAATGTGAAGTCAAGTGGGCCTTAGAAAGCATCACTACAAACAAAGCTAGTGGTGGTGATGGAATTCCAGTGGAGCTATTTCAAATCCTGGAAGATGATGCTGTGAAAGTGCTGCACTCAATATGCCAGCAAATTTGGAAAACTCAGCAGTGGCCAGAGGACTGGAAAAGGTCAGTTTTCATTCCAATCCCAAAGAGGGGCAATGCCAAAGAATGCTCAAATTACCACACAATTGCACTCATCTCACACACTAGTAAAGTAATGCTCAAAATTCTCCAAGCCAGGCTTCAGCAATATGTGAACCATGAACTTCCTGATGTTCAAGCTGGTCTTAGAAAAGGCAGAGGAACCAGAGATCAAATTGCCAACATCTGCTGGATCATGGAAAAAGCAAGAGAGTTCCAGAAAAACATCTATTTTTGCTTTATGACTATACCAAAGCCTTTGACTGTATGGATCACAATCAACTGTGGAAAATTCTGAAAGAGATGGGAATACCAGACCACCTAATCTTCCTCTTGAGAAATCTGTATGCAGGTAAGGAAGCAACAGATAGAACTGGACATGGAACAACAGACTGGTTCCAAATAGGAAAAGGAGTATGTCAAGGCTGTATATTGTCACCCTGCTTATTTAACTTCTATGCAGAGTACATCATGAGAAACACTGGACTGGAAGAAACACAAGCTGGAATCCAGATTGCCAGGAGAAATATCAATAAGCTCAGATATGCAGATGACACCACCCTTATGGCAGAAAGTGAAGAGGAACTCAAAAGCCTCTTGATGAAAGTGAAAGAGGAGAGTGGAAAAGTTGGCTTAAAGCTCAACATTCAGAAAACGAAGATCATGGCATCTGGTCCTATCACTTCATGGGAAATAGATAGGGAAACAGTGGAAACAGTGTCAGACTTTATTTTCGGGGGCTCCAAAATCACTGCAGGTGGTGATTGCAGCCATGAAATTAAAAGACGCTTACTCCTTGGAAGGAAAGATATGACCAACCTAGATAGCATATTCAAAAGCAGAGACATTACTTTGCTGACTAAGTTCCATCTAGTCAAGGCTATGGTTTTTCCAGTGGTCATGTATGGATGTGAGAGTTGGACTGTGAAGAAGGCTGAGCGCCGAAGAATTGATGCGTTTGAACTGTGGTGTTGGAGAAGACTCTTGAGAGTCCTTTGGTTTGCAAGGAGATCCAACCAGTCCATTCTGAAGGAGATCAACCCTGGGATTCCTTTGGAGGGAATGATGCCGAAGCTGAAACTCCAGTACTTTGGCCACCTCATGCGAAGAGTTGACTCATTGGGAAAGACTCTGATGCTGGGAGGGATTGGGGGCAGGAGAAAAAGGGGACGACCGAGGATGAGATGGCTGGATGGCATCACTGACTCGATGAATGTCAGTCTGAGTGAACTCCGGGAGTTGGTGATGGACAGGGAGGCTTGGCGTGCTGCGATTCATGGGGTCCCAAAGAGTCGGACACGAATGAGTGACTGAATTGAACTGAACTAAAGTAAACATGAAAATGCTTTGCATATTAATAAATATTTTATAAATGTAAGTTTTCATTGATTTAGGCCCTACTTAATCATAACTAATTACTGTGTGAACCAGTATTATAAGTATAATTCTTTTAGAATTTTCTAAAACTCAGAATTTAAAATTTTAAATGGCTTTTTCACAGTTAATTCCCAACCACAAAGATGTGACTATAACAAATAAAATATCTTGCAAATTGTCTGTGCTAAGGTTAAATTTTGGTTTACATGTTGACTTTAGCACTGGATAAGGCTATGAATGCATAAAGTAATTATGTCTGTGAATTTTTTGGTCAAATTATCTGTCATTTCAATATTATTTTATGAATTTAAAAGCCAGATATAGCTAGACTTTCATATGTAGAAGGAACATTGTGAATCTAGGTTGGTATTGGGTGGAAATTTTACTTGATGTAGGTTCTGATAAATATATTGATATGGATTTACCCCCCCCCCTTTTTCTGAGTGCCATTTTTATGAGGGAAGTTGCTGCTTTGATCTTTATAGTCCAGTCAACTTCTCAGAACCATCCAAGTGACTCTTCTAGGGAATTCAGTTATTCTAAGAGATTCTTGCCACTATAACTTAAAGGGCAAAGAATTCTTTCTAATAACATTTTCTTTACTTTCAGTAGAGGCATATTCTCATTCATTCTAAAAGTCTGGAAAGTCTTTAAAAAGCAAAAATTTAAAAATGTACAACTCCTAAATACTATACTCGGAGATAAATAAATGCTATTCTTTGCCATATATCTTTCTAATAAATTAAAATTTATTGTAATATTATGGTTTTTCTTATTGTAAAATTACTGCAGAAAAAATAGAAATACATTCACATTTAAAGGAGAGAAAATAACCCACAATCTGATACCCAGAGATAAGGGGTATTCAATTTTGCTATATATCTGTCCAATCTTTTCTTATTGTTATACCAACATCTGGACTTCCCTGGTGGCTGAAATGAGAAAAAATCTGCCTGCAATGCAGGAGACCTGGATTTGTTCCCTGGACAGAGGAGCCTGGAGGACTATAGTCTATACGATCTCAAAGAGCTGGACATGACTGAGTGACTAACATTATACCTATATGTTATTAGAATTTAATTATTTTTAATTAAACTCTAATTTTGCCACTTTTCCTTCTTACAAAAGAAATATAAATTCAATCTAAAAAAGTAGAAAATAGGAAAAAGACTAAAAATTTCTCCTAGTGTTATCTCTAAGATAAGTACTATAATGATGACACATATACTTCTAGGGCTTATATTAAGCCTTTCTTATGTCCATGTATGATTTCATTTTTTCTGCCAAGATGTGATGATACCAATTATATGGATTTGCAATCACCTTTTTAAAAACTCAATAATGTATAGTACTGCATTCCTATGGCATTAAGTATTTTTCTATAGCATAAATATTAATGACTCATAAGATTGTATAGAACTTATATAGACTGAATTACTGACCCAGTTTCCTGATTGGGGGTATTTAGAAAGTCTTGAGTTTCTCACTGCTATAAACAATGCTACAGTGAACAGTGTTCAACTATTATTTGTGTGCATCTTTTAGCATTGACTGAGGATAGATGCTTGGAAATAAAATTTTGAAGGTTTTTGGTCTATTTGGTGGATTGCTTTTTAAGAATCTTTTCATAATTTGAGGTTTTTGGTCTATTTGGTGGATTTCTTTTTAAGAATCTTTCCATAATTTATGCTCCCAATAATAGAGCACCTTTGTCCTGCAGCTTTGCCAAAACTGACCAATATCTCTTTTTATTTTATTTTTTCACATTTGAGTGTTGAAATGGCAAATACTTACCATCTATTTTCATTTAATTTACATTCCTTTTGATCATGTTTTCTTTTAAATCACATGCCACTGAATCTGTGAGAAATTACTTTGATAGTAAAAGCAATCAGAAAAGGGACATTGCTGAATCCTGAATCTGCAGCTGTGTAAAGGAGCCAGTGATTGTTATATTCGAGGTTCATTCATTCATATATTCATTTGTTTTCCTTTATTATCATTCGACAAGTATTTACCGTGTTAGGTCTTTGTTTCTAAGAGCTGAGAATATAGAGAACAATATGGATAGTGTACCCTCTCTCTTGGAAATTTTCATAGTGTATTATACAAAACAGGAACTTCCCAGGTGGCACAGTGGTAACAAATCTGCCGGCTGATGCAGGAGCCACAAGAGATGTATCTTTGATCCCTGGGTCAGGAAGAAGATCCCTGGAGAAGGAATAGCAACCCACTCCAGTATTCTTGCCCGGAAAATTTCATGGCTAGAGGAGGCTGGTGGGCTACAGTCCATGAGTCACAAAAAGTCATATATGAATACAAAACAGACCTTAAGCAAACAATAATTAGAAGTGACTCAAAATTATTAAAAAATAAGTTTGAAGTATTATTCTAAGACAACTATATTTAAGCTGATCCACCCTGTTCAATAAGGAGCAATTCACTGAAAGTCATCACTTAGTATTTAGTTTCTTCCATATTTGAGTGGTAAAGAATCTGTAGGAGACCTGGGTTTGACCCTTGGGTTGGGAAGATCCCTTGAAGAAGGGAACTGCTACCCACTCCAATATTCTGACCTGGAGAATTCCATGGACTATATAGTCCATGGGGGTCACAAAGAGTGAGACACCACTGAACGGATTTCACTCACTAGGAGGATTTGGTAAACAGAAGGTGCATACAAGAAAAAGCTGGTTTTATTTAGGAAAGCCTTGAGAAATGTAGATATTGCATTATCATTTCACCAGGTGATAATTTAATTTGTTCCTGATGGATAAATATGCATTTTGTTTAAAAAAAACAACAACAACAACAACAACAGCCTGCAAATGACTTCCCGCACTGCTTGGGTGAAATATACATCCTTACTGCTCTTGTTAAAATGATGTTCTAATAATCTCTTGACACCTTAATTGACCCCCAGTGATCAAAGGGCTGTGACTCTAGAAAGCAGCAGTGTCCAAGTGATCCAGTCAAACAATGCTGTGAGGAGGAAATAAATGACTCTTTTGACTGAACTTACTCTTTGGAAGTTGGCTATGGTGTCAGATGACAGTCCATCTTAAGGAAGAGGCCAAAGTCTTATCTTAAGACTCAAATTCCTAGAATTTTCACATTTCTTTTTTTTTTTTAATTTTAGAAATATATTGTATATACCAAATATATAAATTTTAAATAATAATATTAAAATTACCCCCTGTGCTGTCACCATCCAGGTTAAGAAAACATTTATAGTAATTTAAAAAACTCACTCTGTGACCCTTCAATGTGGCTCTCCCCCATCTCCTTCCCCATGAATAATGAGTGTTCTGCCTTTTCTGATAATCCTTTCTTTGCTTTTATAAAAAAATGCTTTTACTGCCTAGATATGCATCTTTCATAAATATTATTTACACTCCTGCTTATAATAATTTTATAAAGAGAATCACATCAAACATGTTCTTTCATTCCATATGTCTTTCATTTAATATTATATGTATGATTTATCCATGTTTAGGTATATAGCTATAATTGTCCTTTAAAAAATACCACAAATTATCCATTCTCTTTTTGATGCTTATTTGTGATGTTTATAATTTTTGACAATTATAACAATGATGTTACGAACATTCTTGCCAGGAATGGAATTGCTGGTAGCTAGGATTGTATGATACTAGACCACCTGACCTGCCTCTTGAGAAATCTGTATGCAGGCCAGGAAGCAACAGTTAGAACTGGACATGGAACAACAGACTGGTTTCAAATAGGAAAAGGAGTACACCAAGGCTGTATATTGTCACCCTGCTTATTTAACTTCTATGCAGAGTACATCATGAGAAATACTGGACTGGAGGAAACACAAGCTGGAATCAAGATTGCCGGGAGAAATATCAATAAACTCAGATATGCAGATGACACCACCCTTATGGCAGAAAGTGAAGAGGAACTCAAAAGCCTCTTGATGAAAGTGAAAGAGGAGAGTGAAAAAGTTTGCTTAAAGCTCAACATTCAGAAAACGAAGATCATGGCATTCGGTCCCATCCCTTCATGGGAAATAGATGGGAAAACAGTGTCAGACTTTATTTTTTGGGGCTCCAAAATCACTGCAGATGGAGATTACAGCCATGAAATTAAAAGACGCTTACTCCTTGGAAGGAAAGTTATGACCAACCTAGATAGCATATTCAAAAGCAGAGACACTACTACGCCTACTAAGGTCCGTCTAGTCAAGGCTATGGTTTTTCCAGTGGTCATGTATGGATGTGAGAGTTGGACTGTGAAAAAGCCTGAGCGCCGAAGAATTGATGCGTTTGAACTGTGGTGTTGGAGAAGACTCTTGAGAGTCCCTTGGACTGCAAGGAAATCCAACCAGTCCATTCTGAAGGAGATCAACCTTGGGATTTCTTTTGAAGGAATGATGCTAAAGCTGAAACTCCAGTACTTTGGCCTCCTCATGCGAAGAGTTGACTCATTGGGAAAGACTTTGATGCTGGGAGGGATTGGAGGCAGGAGGAGAAGGGGACGACCGAGGATGAGATGGCTGGATGGCATCACTGACTCGATGGACGTGAGTCTGAGTGAACTCTGGGAGTTGGTGATGGACAGGGAGGCCTGGCGTGCTGCGATTCATAGGGTTGCAAAGAGTCAGACACGAATGAGTGACTGAACTGAACTGAACTGAACTGAGGAATGTATGTGTATAAATTTACTAAACACTTTCAAGTAATTTTCCTAAATGGATAAAGTATTGGTATAATTCATGGTCTCAAGTATAATTCATATTCTCACCAGCAGTAGATGAGAATTTCTATCTATCCCAACACTTGGTATTGTCAGATATTTATATTTTTGGCAACCTGAAGTGTATGCCATAGCCTATATTTGTGGATTTATTTTTCATTTTTCATAGTATAATGATGTTAAGGCTTTCTTTGTATACTTACTTGTAATTAAAATGTCCTCCTTTGTGAAATATTGATTTGGTTTGCTTGTCTTATTGATTCATAGTTCTTTGTCTATTTTGGATAGTAGTGATTTTTTTTGGATATATTTTAGAATATTTTCTGCTTTGTAGCTTGTATTCTCATCCTTTTAATATCTTTTGATGAGCAAAATTTCTTAAATTTATAATAATGTTTGTAATATTTCTACATGGTTTATGTTTCTTACATCTGCTTTAAAAATATTTTCCCTGCTGTGAATTATGCAAATACTATCCTATATTATATTTAAAATTTTTCATACCTTTATCCTTTATGATTGTATTTATTCCATCCAGATTTGTTTTTGTATAGTGTGAGTTTTCAAAGTGGATACTCAATTGTGCCAATACAATTTGCTAAAAGTCCATCCTTATAACAGTTGCTCTGCTATAGCATCTGTCATAAAACAAGGGTCCAGATACATGAAACCTACATCTGACTAATCTGTTATGATGGGGCTTCCCAGGTGGTGCTAGTGGTAAAGAACCTGCCTGCCGATGTAGGAGGCATAAGAGACGTGGCTTTGATCCCTGGGTTGGGAAGATCCCCTAGAGGAGGAAATGGCAACCTGCTCCAGTATTCTTGTCTGAAAGGTCCCATAGACAGAGGAGTCTGGTGGGTTATAGCTCTTGGGGTCTCAAAGAGTCAGAATCAGGCATGACTGAACACACACACATCACATGTCTTGATATCTGGTAGGACAGGGCTCACAATTTCTTCTTTAAACTGTCTTGTTTATTCCCAGCACTGTATACTTCTGTAACAATTTTAACTTAGTTTCACAACTTACTCAAAGACTACAGTTGGCATTTTAGTTGAAATTGTCATATGCTTAGGGGAGACAGCATCTCTACAATTTTAATTCTAAACTCATGAATTCAATCCTGTATATTATCACCCCACTTATTTAGCTTCTATGCAGAGTACATCATGAGAAATGCTGGGCTGGAGGAAGCGCAAGCTGGAATCAAGATTGCCAGGAGAAATGTCAATCACCTCAGATATGCAGATGACACCACCCTTATGGCAGAAAGTGAAGAAGAACTAAAGAGCCTCTTGATGAAAGTGAAAGAGGAGAGTGAAAAAGTTTGCTTAAAGCTCAACATTCAGAAAACTAAGATCAAGGCATCCGGTCCCATCACTTCATGGGAAGTAGATGGGGAAACAGTGTCAGACTTTATTTTTCTGAGCTCCAAAATCACTGCAGATGGTGACGGCAGCCATGAAATTAAAAGACATTTACCCCTTGGAAGGAAAGTTATGACCAACCTAGATAGCATATTCAAAAGCAGAGACATTACTTTGTCAACAAGGTCCGTCTAGTCAAGGCTATGGTTTTTCCAGTAGTCATGTATGGATATGAGAGTTGGACTATAAAGAAAGCTGAGTGCCAAAGAATTGATGCTTTTGAACTGTTGTGTTGGAGAAGACTCTTGAGAGTCCCTTGGACTGCAGGGAGATCCAACCAGTCCTTCCTAAAGGAGATCAGTCCTGGGTGCTCATTGTTAGAACTCATGCTGAAGCTGAAAACTCCAATACTTTGGCCACCTGATGCGAAGAGCTGACATTGGAAAAGACTCTGATGCTGGGAAAGATTGAGGGCAGGAGGAGAAGGGGATGACAGAGGATGATATGGTTAGATGGTGTCACCAACTCGATGGACATGGGTTTGGGTGAACTCCATGAGTTGGTGACGGACAGGGAGGCCTTGCGTGCTGTGGTTCATGGGGTCACAAAGAGTTGGACATGACTGAGCGACTGAACTGAACTGAACTGAATTCAGTCCTATCCTTGAGGAGCTTGGATAAAACTGGCATTATGTGATCTTTGAATATTCGATGGAATTCTTTCATGAAGCTACATGGGCCAGGAGTTTGTGGAAAGAAAAACATTTTTGATGAGTAATTTTATTTATTTTATAGTTCTAAGAGTTTTAGACTTTCTATTTGTCAATTTGCTTTGCTTTTGCAAGATATTAATATGTGTATTTTATCTAAAATTTCAAATTAATGCTATCCTTTTTTCACATTATCCTTTATTGTCTCTTTAATGCCTACAGCACTTTTCATTTTAATACCTATTGTGCTTACACTATGGAATAAATTTGGTAAAGTTTTGTAACCTTATTAATCTTTTCAAAGAACCAAATCTTGGTTAGTATTAACTGGTAAGCTCTGAACTTTATCTGTACTTTCTATTTGGTTTATTTTAACTCTTAATAAAAATATTCTTCCATCTGCTATATTTGGACTTATGTTGCTATTTTTTTCAGACTTGATGGTTTGTTAACTTATTTAGCCTTTATTTTTCTAATATATAAGTTAAAGTTATGGTTTGTCCTCAGAATTCCTTTACTTGCCTCTCCAAAGTTTGCTATGTAGTATTTTTTAAATTACAGTACAGAAGATTTTAATGTCCTGTCATGATTTCATAGTTTGCTGTAGATATTTTAGTCTAGATACTCTATCATTTGTTTTAGATAAATGTGGATTTCTTTGCAGTTTTTTTTTCTTTATGTATTTTTAGCTCTGTTTTCAGCCATAGAGTTTTAATTTCATATCTAACCACTTAACCAAAATGTTCATGATTCAAAATGACCTTTTTAATCTGTAGTTTGTTGTTTGACCTAAAGTCTATTTTAATAAATACAGTCATATCATCTTTCCTTTGGTTAGAACTTGAATGATAATTTTTTTATACTTTTACTTTCAACTTGACCACTTATTTTATGTCCAATCAATGAACCTCTAATCACTAAGCAACAGGATGGGGAAAGCTTAGAACTGACTTGTCACTACCTTAAAGTTCTTTTTGGACTTTTTATAAGGATATTTTTTGGCATGTGGGAAAATGTAAAATAATATCACACACATCTGTCAACTACCCTTCAGGTACCTAGCTCTATCAGATCTTAGATGCTTTACCATCTGAGCCACCAGAGTTTGGCCTTAGTCATATGAGCTTCATTTATTTCGCTTCACTGTAAACTTCCTATTAAAGTAAAATACACATCTATAGCAAAATATGAAATCATTAGGGTAAGTAGGATTTTTTTATATCTATGGCAAAATATGAAATCATTAAGGTACAGCTAGATAAAATTTCACAAAGTGAAGAGGGAAGTTCTTTTTATAAAAAGCCACATCACACAGCAGGCTTGTAGGATCTTAGATCCCTGATTAAGGATTCAGTCCACGCCCCCTTACAGTGTAAGTGGAGTCCTAACCATTGGACTGCCAGGCAAGTCCTCACAAAGTGAGTATAGTACACACCAAGACAGAATCAACCATAAAGCAGAATTTGTTATCTTCAAGGTACATCTTGGTCACTACTTTTGTCTTTCTCTCAACACTAACAATTATCCTGACTTCCAACACTATGAATTCATTTTCCTACTTTTGTGTTTTATGAATAAAATCATATCACACATGTCCTCTTTACATCTACCTTTCCTGGAATTTATCCACATTGTCACATTTTTCAGGGGTTTAATTCATTGATGCTTTACATTTTATCAGTTTACCTATTCTACTATCTTTTTATTTATTTATTTATTTTAATTTTAATTTTTACTTTATTTTAGTTTACAATACTGTATTGGTTATGCCATACATTGACATGAATACACTACTATCAAAGGATAAATCTGGATTGCTTTCAGTTTGGAGCTATCATGGGTAATGCTGCTATATCATTCCTGTATCTGCCTTTTGGCATATTTTCGTTTGGCTATGTAACTGGGAATAGAGCACTAGATCATAGGGTATACGTAGCTTCATCTCTTATAGAAACTCCTTACTGTTTTCCAAAATGGCTGTGTTAATTTTAATACCCAGTGGTGAAGTGTTTGTGCAATTTTTTACTTTGATTATGTTCTGTAATTTTATTTTTTTTTTCTGTTTACTCTCTCAGTGCTATGTATTCTGAGCAGACGTGAAGAGGAGCAATGTGAACAACTTGAGGTGATCCAGGAAGGCTCTTTTTCAGAGGGTGATGCTGATTATTTCATCTCCATGTGCACCGCAGAACATAGAAAAAGAAGAAATGGAGTTGGGCTTCTTTCACAATTCAGGATGATATTGAACTAAACTCCTGTACCGAAGACTCAAGGAGTTAACAACACAGAAGAACAGTTCCTTCTCTGAAAGGTTAACAAAAAGTAAAGTAAGTACCACATTTCATCTGTTCAGTGTGTGTTTTTCTGGATTTTAACACCTCTGAAATGTCACGCAATTGAAATTGATGGTCTCTGATGACTGGGTATGTTGTTTTTTGTTTGTTTCATGGAGGTACACAGACTAATGGCAAATCTTATAATTAGTAGAAAGCAAAGATTCTTCAAGGTTCCTTTTAACTGTGGGTGTTTATGATTTTTACGGTGGGTATGGAAATGTGCTGCTCAGATTCCCCTTCAAGAACAGACTTTCTGACAAGCTGTAAGGCATGCAGTTAGCTGGCTGCCTGCAGACATACCTTCGGGATCTGTTACAGTTTTCAAGCCAAGGTCATTTCTTTGGTGTGACCCTCAATCGAGGATAGAGCAAAGCAGTGGCAGTTGAGGCCATGTTCTTCTCAGGGCAGCCATGAGCCAAATTCACAAGACAGATATTCAACTCTATGCAGGACTCTCCCAGTGAGCAAGCTTTGCTCCAGAGCTCCTCCCTGGGCTGATACAGTCAGGACAGCAGTGCACTCTGGCAGTTTCCCTGCACAGGCCTCTTCCTTTCCTTTTCCTTTCATAGGTGATATTCCTCTACTCTGCAATAGACCTCACTCCTAGTTCTATCTCGAACACTCCTTCCCTTGCACAGTTGGCACTAGAAGTTTTCTGAGAAAGCAGAAACGAAGATGAGGGTAAGAGACTGGAGCACGCATAAGGAGGACTCTCCCCGAGTGGCAGGTAGAGCACAGAAGGCCTCGGGCAAGGTGGTGACATAGATATTAAAACTTCATCACTGGTGTCTTGGGAGAACAGGCTAGTGGAATGATTTTAAGCATTTGAATATACAGAGGTATTGGTGGTGTTTATGAAATGAAATAATAATAATCGAAATTTATAAATATTAATTTATAAAATATACCTACTATATATTTGTTATACAAATATATAAAAAAAAGAATAATGATATTGAATGACTAAGTTGCATGGATAGCCTGCATGTGGGTAATAGGACACTGAGGACAATTAACAATGCAAACAACTAAAAACTAAACGTGAAAACCAGAGTCTCTTGGGCAACTTGAGAAAATCCCCTCCTCTCATGTGATGGTGAGCAGAGCATGAGATCAAATCCAGTCTGTAACAATCAGAGAAGCTGAAATTCGAAGACTGCTGAATGTTCATCGAAGACAAGTCTGTGCAAAGAGGAGATATATGTACATGTATAGCTGATTCACTTTGCTGTATACCTGAAACTAACAAAGCATTGTAAATTAACTATACTCCAATAAAAGCAATTTTTTTAAAAGGTAAGTCTGGTAAGACCAAGTTCAAGCCCTGGTTGGAAAAGCCTAAATCCGTGACACATGGGCAGAGGTCATACGGGTGATTCCCCTGAAGAATCCACAGACTCTGAACGATTTGAGTCTGTAGAAGCAGGTATTCTCCTTCTTAACAGGCAAAAATGTCTCTACTAGGGGAGAAAATAAGAGATCTTTTTCTCTAAAAGCCATAAAAAATTGCTTCCTTTAAAAACTGCCATGTGCGATTCTGGCCTCCAGACCAATGAACAGGGTTGTCACAACATAACATAATCGGAAACATGCTAGTCATGATAAAGGAAGGAGATTTTATTTTAGAGGAGTTGTAAAAAATAGTGAAAGTTGTTGAGCAATCAAATGTCCTGGTTTGCCCAAGGCTGGCAAATAGCCTGGGATGCAGGAGTTTCTGTGCTAAAAACAGAGCAATCCTGGGCAAAGTAGGATGTCTGATCACCCCAGTACTTTCAGGGATCAGGTCAGTCCACATGGGACTAGATTTTAAGGGTACTTGATCAAGAAGTCAGAAATCAAGATCAAATAAAAAGGCATTTATTAGGGTTTCAAGTTAAATATTATAAGGTGATAGTCAATGCTTAACTCAATAATCTAGCCCTTGCAGAATTTGCATAGGTTCTGGAAAATGACTCTATTTACCATTGTAGGCTCAACCTGTTGCAGCTACCTGCTATGTGAATTCTCTTTGCTAGAACAGATAAATATGGCCACAGGTATATGATGGGCATCTAGTGATTTGGCAAGTGTGTTCTTTTCTATCTTAACAGTGAAAGGGTTTTCAGAAATAGTTTGCATTCATGTAGAACATAAAACTATGCATGTGTGTGTGTGTGTGTGTGTGTGTGTGTGTTTATTGTTTTCCCTATGGTAATACTTTTGCTAACTCTTGCAGCTCTCTGCTGTAATATCATGTGAAGATCTCTGGACCATCTGGGCATCTTGCAGAAACTCACACTGAGGATAAGGATGTCTAATACCCTGGAGGGCATGCATTCCAGACATAGGGACTAAGAGGGTGGGAGATAAATGCTATAATAATTCATGGAACTGCCGCTTCAGTAGAGCATTTGTTGGACTCTCCTGGCCAGGGGCATGTAGAATCATCCTGTGTAAAATGAAAGAGAAATTGTTGCACTCTGTGTTTACTTTTACAAAGAGGAATGTATAATTCCTAGTAGGACTTTTTGGTATCTGGAGGAAACACATTAGATACCTAGAAATATTGATATACCTGCAATACTGGGTGATACAGTGGCTCTTGGGTTTTTGTAGCATCCGGGGCAATAAAAGCCTTTCCATAGGACTCAGACCATGATACAAGTAACTCTGCCACTTGGGCCACACCTTCTGACTTCCCTGGTGGTCCAGTGGTTGAGACTTTGCCTTGCAATGCAGGGGATGCCAGTTTGAATCCTGGTCTGGGAAGATCCTACATGTTGCAGGGCAACTGGGTCCATGTGCTGCAGCTACTGAGCCTGCCCTCTGGAGCCCGTGATGTGCAACTACTGAGCCCATATGCAGCAACTACTGACACCTACACACTAGGGCCCAAGTTTCACCACAAGAGAAGCCATTGCAATGAAAAGCCTGCACACTGCAACTAGAGTAGCCCCTGTTCTCCACAACTAAAGGAAAGCCCATGAAATGAAGACCCAGCACAGCCAAACATAAATAAATAATCATTAAAAAAATCAATGTTGGCTACATTATAAGCCTTCTTCAGCATGTCCTTGAGGGATAGAAGTGAGAGGGGAAAAAAACCCAAAACTCTGTGAGCAGTGTTGAATGACCTGGCCAGAGGGCCCAGATCTTGAAAACCAAAAGACTGGAATCAAAAACATCAGAAGTAGAGGTGTGAGGATGGGTATATTAGAGAGGACACCAAGTTTGAAGAGTATTTCTTAAAATTATATATTAAAGCCTACTAGAAAGTATCTACCATGAGTGAGGCATTTAACAGCCAAATTGAAAAAATAACTTGGGCAACTGGTATTTGCCAGTTAACAACTACTCCAGTGTTGGCACAATGAACAGATGAATGAAATGCCATGAATGCAGAGATGCAGGCCATTAATATATACGGAATCAATAGCACAGTCTCCCATTGACCAAGGTCAGTTTATTGCTACCTGTGACTATCTAACCTATTTGCAACAAAAATCAGTTTGAAGCCCCTAATATGTCCCTATTCTTTGAGGAGATCAAGTGACCAGTCAGTGGTAAATTTGTTAAATTAGATCCAATAGGATTAGATACCTATTCAAAGTATGAATTTGCTTTTTCTGCTTGCAGGGTCTCAGATAACACCACTATTTTTGGGCTTCTAGAATATTTGGTTCAGAGGGGTAGAATCTCATACAAGGTAGTATTTGACCAGAGAACCCACTTTACAGTGATGGAGATGTGGGAGGGGATTCAAGTCTTTGGAATCCACTAGTGACATCACAAAGCACACCATCCTGAAGATGCCGGTCTCACAGAGCATTGTAAAGGCCTGCTAAAGTCACAGATGCAGTACCAGCCCAGAGTCAAAACCCTGTGAAAACTGGACATTGTTCTTCAGGATGCAATATTTACAAAGAATCACAAGGTTTATGTGGCACTAGGTTCACAATAGAAAGGATATGTGGATTTGAGAACCAAGGCATATGAGAGGTAGACCCACTTACTATGACTCCTAGAAATTGACTGAGAGTCTTTGTGTTTCTTGCTTCTGTATGCAGGTCCTACTTGACTGAAGCATTATAAGTCCTTATCCCTACCAGGCATCTTGGATTACTTTTGCTAAGGGACTGGCAGGCAAAAGAGGACTCACTAGCAGTAAGTGATCCTAATCAGCAGTGATCCTAATCAGCAGAGAGATTGCTATTGTTCAGTTGCTAAGCCATGTCCAACTCTTTGCAACCCCATGGATTGCAGCACACCAGGCTTCCCTGTCCTTCACTATCCCCCTGAGTTTGCTCAAACTTACATGCATTGAATCAGTGATGCCATCTAACCATCTCATCCTTTGTCATCCCCTTCTCCTCCTGCCTTCAATCTTTCCCAGAATTAAGGCCTTTTCCAGTTAGTTGGCTCTTGCATCAGGTGGCCAAAATATTGGAGCTTCAGCTTCAGCATCAGTCCTTCCAGTGAATATTCAGGATTGATTTCCTTTAGGATTGACTGGTTTGATCTCCTTGCTGTCCAAGGGACTCTCAAGAGTCTTCTCCAGTACCACGGTTCAAAAGCACCAATTTTTCAGGGCTAAGCCTTCTTTATAGTCCAACTCTCATATCCATACATGATTACTGGAAAAATCATAGATTTGATTTTTCATAGTCAAAGTCATAGATTTGACTATACACACCTTTGTTGGGAGAGAAGTTGGGCGGCTCTTGTACCCTGGCAGTGGTGGGGGAAATCCATGGGGAGCTCAGGTAACCCACTTGGGGTGCTTTTTAGTTCTTTCCTGCCTAACTGTGACTGAGAATAAACAAGCAAGACCACCCTGGCTGAGAGGGATCTCAGACCTCTCAGAAATGAGAGTTTGAATCACACTACCAGGTCAGCCAATAAGACCAGCAGAGGTGGTAGAAGAGGATGTGGGCACATTAAAATGGATATTGGAGTGAAGAGTGAGCAGTTGTGGCCCTTAGGCCAACAGCACTCATAAGGACTGTAGTTTGTTCCATTAACCTCTCTCTTCCAAGTTTGCTTTAGGTAGAAGGAAGGAGCTCTTCTCTCATGTGCACAGACGAGGACTTCACAGGACACAAGTTTCCCTGACTCAGGGAGGGATGCACTTTCTCTGTGGAAGGCAAAGAGACGTGTACTCTGCTTCTCCTTCCATGAAAGAGGAGCTGCCCAGCAGCAAGGACTGTGGTTGGCTGCCCATCATCAGATTGTTTATGCCTTCAGGGTCCACTTCAGCTTTTCACACGAGGTCACACTCTTCTTGAGGAGAATTTCAGCCAATGACTGAGCAAGATGGTGATTCAAGGTCTGGCTATTTCTGCCCCAAACTGTAGGACTCTTTTAAGGATCAGTCATTGGTCTGAAGCCTGGAACTGGACTGGCAGAACTTCATTGGACTACACCCAGTGTGATGACACACCACACTATTTCTGCTTCCTCTCTTCCTTTCACAGGTCCTATTCCCCAATACAACTTCTGTAGTCCTAACTCCATCTTGGCCTCTGATACTGAGAGAACCCAACTAACACATAAAATAATAACAAAAAGAAACAATGCCATGTCCTCCAGTATACACAATACCATCCAAACTATGGGTTATTAGGACTTAAATGGTCACAGTTGAAATAGCTGACAATCTCAGAGGTCCAAATTCATACAGCTGCTTAGAGACAGAATAGGGATCAATAGATACTCAATACATCAAACCTATCTCTGTAACACCTGATAGGAAAAAAGGAAAAAAAAAAAAGGAAAAACAGTCAAACTAATTAATGGAAGCCGTAGATCCAGATACTCAAACATACAGTTTTTCAAATGCAAACAAGCAAACCAACAAAACCTCAGCAATTTAGCCGAACAATTGAGCATTTAGTTAATCTCAGTATGGAAAGGATTTTTAAAATTGGAATTCTTTCTTCAAATTTCCACTTATGGAATAGAAAATCAAATCTTATTAATAATAAAATATTAAAACAAGCTGATTGTAAAATTAAAAGGAAAAAATTCGTCAGAACATAATTTACATCTCGAGTGCCAAAGAGATGGTAATAATGATGTCAGATAAACAGACCAAGATTCCCATTCAGATAGATCAAAGCCATATGTTACAAGGCACAAGACATTATTCAAAAGTCAAAACTTGCTGTCCCTCCCAGCCCCAATGGAACATCAATGATCCAAGCCCAAAAAGTACAGGAGGCTTTGGACTGGTTCCCTGAAGTACAAAGGGATGCATTTTGTATGGGTGGCCAAACAGACCACTGCCTGGGTGGTCTCTTCAGTTCAGAGAATACAGCAGCCAAATCCCCTAGGAGAGGGTTTAGTCTGTCTATGTTCTGTCTTGTCTCTGGGCCAATATACTTTTATATGGCAGTCAGTGAGAGCATCTGAAAAAGTAAATTGGATTATGTTACTGTCTTGCCTCAAGACTTGCAATGACTTCAGAGGGCTCATAAAGTCAAATTTGAACTTCTCCTGTGCCCATCTGGTCCCTGCATGATCTGACTTCTGCCTTCACTGTAGGCCATGCTCATGCTCACCCACTATGCCAGGTCCACTGGACAGTCATTGTTCACTCTAGACTCTTCACGCAGGCTGTCCCCTGTTTCTGGACGGCTCCTCCTCATTTTCAGTGCACGCATGCATGCTAAGTCACTTCAGTCGTGTCTGACTCTTTGCGACTCTATGGACGATAGCCCACCAGGCTCCTCCATACATGGGACTCTCCAGGCAAGAGTAATGAAATGGGTTGCCATGCCCTCCTCCAGGGGATCTTTCTGACCTAGGGATGGAACCTGCGTCTCTGATGTCTCTTTTATTGGCAGATGGTTTCTTTACTACTAATGCCACCTGGAGAGCCCCAGTAAATGGCTTCTCCTTAGTGAGGCCTCCTCCAAGAGGGAAGTCAAATGCCTCCTCCTCAGAGAAGCCTTTTCTGACGGTCAAACCCACGTATCTCTGCATCCCCGCACATACACTCACCACCTTCCATCCTACTTTTTCTCTCACATTGCATTTTCTTTTCCCTTCATGGTATATATGACAACTTGTTCCTTGAAAAAAAATCTGTACATTTTTTCTCCTGCCTTGGCAAGCTGGTTCTTTACCACTAGTACTAACTGGGGAGACCTAGATCATACTTATATAGCATAATAACATTTTTTTTTTCCAAAGTTCTTTACCTGTGTAACTCTGCTGAGTCATTGATGTAGGTCTTCTCTTTTACAGTGGATGAAACTAGGTCACAGAGAAGTTAAGGCAGGGCAGAATTATGATTGGGACCCCAACAGGAGCCACAAATCTCTCCCAATATGTTCCTGCCTTAACTCAACTAAATATCAATCTTCATAATAAAATGTTACTAACATATCTGGGATTTCAGCATCTTAGATGAATGCTTGGGATCAAGAGAGCCTTCTGGACCTCTTAAATCACTTCTCATTCTGCCTATAACCCTGTGTTCTCTGACCAGAGACAGCATAGTCCTGATTAATCTGAAAAAGGCCCTATTTTGTGCATCAGATGGTTTTTTGCAGTTTAGCTCATGTACGTGCATGTGTTTGAGGATGCGTGGATATGGGTTCAAGGGTTAGAGACTGTTAACCAAGAATATATCTGAGTCAACTTTAGAATTTATGAGGGAAACTGAAAGAATCAGACTAAAGAGAATAATAAACAGGTACAATTCAAAATACAGCCATGAAAGAGGAGCCTAAACTCTCCCCAGTTAAAGGATTTAGCTAAGAGGATATTAAATCTAAATGACTAAATGTGTTAAATCTTTTCTATCTTTTCGGGATAAGTGTTGCACAGCATTACTCATTCAAACCTCACAATATAACATTTATACTCTTTCTGGTAAGTGGAGTAAGGTACAGGAAAGTAACCTTCCTAACATCTTCCAGTCAGTAAGTGATAGAGCCTGGTTAAGACTGAAACAGACTGGCTGACAGCCTGTCTTCTCAACGATTTTGATAGTGCCGTCAGTTTTGCAAAGAAATAGTCTCTGATGGTGCATTAAGGGAGTATTTCTTTCACTGATGGGGGACCTGGAGGTTTGCGTGCAGGTATCTGAGGTGTGTCCACAGCACCCACGCCACCTTAGCATCCGAAGAATTCTTTATTTTGGTTTTTTCACCCTCTTTCCAGGAACTTAATGGAAAAAGAAAGAAATATTGAGATTAGGGTATTCAGGGCCTGAAGTAACTTTGCCAACCCCAGAAAATTCATCAAAGCCAAACTAACCCTATATGGATGTATCCTGGGGCCCCCAAGAACAAATCTGGCACCTCACTGAACACTGCAGGGCTTGTCAGAAAGGAAAAGCTTGGCAAGAACACTGTAGTGAGAAAAACTCAAGAACTTGGCTGTGGGCTTCTGCATTACTAGTGTACAGGGGACCCTGAATCAGCTCTGATAGCTGTCCTTCATCTTCCCATCCGGAGCCAATCTGCAGAGTCACCCTCAGCCCACACCAACCACAGCCAACACCACCACAGTGACCTCACCTCTTACCCTGTATCAGGAAGCGTTTCCTCATCTGATATTCAAGCTGGTTTATTTCTTTTTGATGAGGTAAATTTTATTTTAAGTTCATCACAATATTTCACTTGCAGAGTCAAGAGTTTTATAATACTTTTTATTTGGAAATAATTTCAGACTTAAAGAAAATTGCAAGAATAGGAAAAATAAAAGTCAACTCATATATCTTTTACCCAGATTCTCCTATTGTTAACATTTTATCTCATTTTCTGTCTGTCTCATTATTCTCTTTCCTTCTCTTCTATCATCTCTTCCTCTTTTTTCTTTTTATATACAAATATAAAAATTTCTTTTTATATACCTATATATATATTATATATTTTTCTCATATATATGTTTGAGAATGGCATATATTTCTGTCTATGTATCTATATATCTTTGTATATATGTATTTATCTATCATCTGTCTATCTATCCATCTATCTATGCATATTTGTATTTCTGAACAATTTAAAAGTAAACTGAACATATACTGGCCTTTTTCTAAGTACTTAAATAAGAATTTTCCAATAATAAGAAATTTTCCTATGTAGTTGTACTGTATCAACTTCAGTATACATAATAGTAATGAATATTTAATCTAATCTACTATTTATATTTTAATTTTATCAATTAACCCAATAATGTCCATTATTAGTGTTTTTTCCCTCCAGTACAAGAATGAGTTTAGGATCAGATATTGCATGTAGTTGTCGTGTTTGTAAGGTCACTTCATATCTGGAACACCTCCAAAGCCTTTATTTATCTTGCTGATATTTTTGAAGGATGAAGTACCTTTTAATCTTTTTAATAGAACAGCCCTCATTTGGTCTTTGCCTTGCATTTCCTCATGAGTATATCCTGACTATATTCTTGGTCAGAATACGATGTGAATGACACTGAGTCTTCCTGAGGTATCACACCTGAAGGGACATGATGTCTACCTACTCATTGGTGATGTACATAACTCCCTCACACGGTCAAGGTGTTGTCTGATATCTCAAGTGCACAGTTACTATTTTTCTTTCTTGTAATGAATAAGCCACCCATGAAGGGAAGTTTTCAGACCATGTGCATATTCTGCTCTTCATCAGTATTTTCCCCATATTTGGCATCCATTGATGCTTACCTGAACTGATCTTTACTATGATGGTTGCAGAAAGATGATTTTCCACCTCCAGTACTCTCCACATTCACAATGTAGCACTCAGCCTTCTACTGAGGGCAAGAGCCCTCCTTTTTATCTATCTATCTATCATTTTCACCATTTATTTATTATCAATGTGAATTATGAATTCATAATTTTTGTTGCTATTGCTAAAATTGTGCCATATTAGGCCATTGAAGGCTTCATTATGGGATTCTATGTCTTTGAGACATGCCTCCATAAGTTTTTGACTAATTCTCATCTTTCTGACACAAGATGTTCTAGGCTTATATTTACTCTGGACCAGCTATGGAGTCATATATTCCTCTGTGGATTCCTGGTTACCTTTAGTAGTATTAGAGATCAATCTTGGGGCATTAGGCATGCTCACTGTTATCAAGGTGTCTTTACTAAAAGAACCATTCAGTGAATAGTACTAGTACTGGAAAATACATGCATGTATAAACATATATATGCACATATTTACATATATGCATGCACATCTATGGGCTTCCCAAGTGGCACTAGCGGTAAAGAATCCACCTGCCAACGCAGAAGACATAAGATACCTGGGTTCAACCCCTGAGTCAGGAAAATCCCCTGGAAGAGAGCATGGCAATCCACTCCAGGGTTCTTGCCTAGGACATCCCATATACAGAGAAGTCTGACAGGCTACAGTCCATGGGGTTGCAAAGAGTCAGACATGACTGAGTGACTTAGCAGGCAGGCACATGTACATGTATTTGCAAATACACGTACATACAAATATTTTAGAAATCTTGAGTTTACAATATCTCCCATTCGAATCCATCCTCCAAGGTTCTTTCTTCCCTTCTCCATTTCCTATTTGCATGTCTTTTCATCCACAGCAACTCTGATGCACTTGTCCTTTTGGTCAATTTAATACATCTTAAATGATTTCAGAATTGCCTTAAATCTATCATTATAAAAAGAAATCTACTAAAAACAGTTTAACATTTTCCAATTCTTTGAACATCTATCCCACAGACAAATACTCTGGGTTACTTGCATTACTTTCTCTTTTGTAGATTTATCCCTCAGTGAATTACAATACTCATATAAAACAAAGTGGGTTGTTTTTTTAACTTTTTCATAGTTTAATTTTTCTTCTTTACTATCAGGGAAGCCTGGTATGCTGTAGTCGATGGGGTCACAAAGAGCTGGACAGGACTGAGTGACTGAATAACAACAAATATTTGTTGATTGATTTTTAATATGTAGATAACTAACTTGCCAACATCTATTGGATCATTGAACAAGCAACAGACTTCCAGAAAAACATCTATTTCTGCTTTATTGACTATGCCAAAGCCTTTGACTATGTGGATCACAATAAACTGTGGAAAATTCTGAAAGTGATGGGAATAACAGACCACCTGACCCGCCTCTTGAGAAACCTGTATGCAGGTCAGGAAGCAACAGTTAGAACTGGACATGGAACAACAGACTGGTTCCAAATAGGAAAAGGAGTACATCAAGGCTGTATATTGTCACCCTGCTTATTTAACTTATATGAAAATACATCATGAGAAACGCTGGGTTGGAGGAAGCACAAGCTGGAATCAAGATTTCCAGGAGAAATATCAATAACCTCAGATATGCAGATGACACCACTCTTATGGCAGAAAGCGAAGAGGAACTCAAAAGCCTCTTGATGAAAGTGAAAGTGGAGAGTGAAAAAGTTGGCTTAAAGCTCAATATTCAGAAAACGAAGATCATGGCATCTGGTCCCATCACTTCATGGGAAATAGATGGGGAAACAGTGGAAACAGTGTCAGACTTTATTTTTCTGGGCTCCAAAATCACTGCAGATGGTGACTGCAGCCATGAAATTAAAACACGCTTACTTCTTGGAAGGAAAGTTATGAACAAACTAGATAGCATATTCAAAAGCAGAGACATTACTTTGCCAACAAAGGTTCGTCTAGTGAAGGCTATGGTTTTTCCAGTAGTCATGTATGGATTGAGAGTTGGACTGTGAAGAAAGCTGAGCGCCAAAGAATTGATGCTTTTGAACTGTGGTGTTGGAGAAGACTCTTGAGAGTCCCTTGGACTGCAAGGAGATCCAACCAGTCCATTCTAGAGGAGATCAGTCCTGGGTGTTCTTTGGAAGGAATGATGCTAAAGCTGAAACTCCAGTACTTTGGCCACCTCATGAGAAGAGTTGACTCATTGGAAAAGCCTCTGATGCTGGGAGGAATTGGGGGCAGGAGGAGAAGGGGACGACGGAGGATGAGATGGCTGGATGGCATCACCACCTCAATGGATGTGAGTCTGAGTGAACTCCAGGAGTTTGTGATGGACAGGGAGGCCTGGCATGCTGCAATCCATGGGGTCTCAAGGTGTCGGACACTGAGCGACTGAACTGAACTGAACTTGCTTCTGAATATCAACACTAATTTAAAAAATACACTCAGCAAAGTGTCACTCTACACTATATTTCTTTCAAAAAATTCCTTTTAATTTTTAAACTGCTTGGTCACACCCCTCTGCATGTGGGATTCTAGTTCCCTTAGGAGGAATCAAACCCCTGCCTCCTTTATTAGAAGGACAGTCCTAACCACTGGACCACCAGGGATGTCCCTATTCTATATCCCTTTTATCTCAAAATACATCCACCTCTTGTGAGTAATCACCTTTATTCACTTCTGGTTTTTCTTTCACATGGTTCCTTTTGTGTGTGTGAAAATAAGCAGATACAAGTATTTTTTTCCCCTTCTTTCCTACCAAAACACAGCATATTATATATGATATATGATATTTTGCATTTTTGCTTTCTTCACTTAAAATACTTCCTGCAATTACTCCGTATCAGCTTGACAAGATCTCCTTCATTATGTTGTTCAGTTATGTATTACTCCATTGTGTGTATATATCTTAGTTTACTTAGCTAATTTCCCCTCTTGGACATTTAGGTTGTTTCCCAAATTTTACCATTAAAAATAATGGTTTGTGAATGTCATTGTGCAAATACATGTTAATATTGCTGTAAATGATCTTTGGGTTAAATTCCTGTAGTGAGATTGCCAGATCAAAGAATAAATGAGCATGTAGGTTTGTGAGATAATTGCCAAATTACTGCCTGTGATTTCATCACTGTACTTTCAAAGAAGACTTGTTTTGTATGTGTAGGAGCCATTTTTATATCTGGCTTTATGATGTGTTACTTTGGACCTTTGCCTATCTTTTTTTTGGTATTTCTGGCCTTTTTCCATCAATTAAAAATTCATTTCTTTTAAAGATATGAAGCTCTACTCCATAATTTATGTTATACAAACGTTCTCCCAGTTAGTCATTTCTTTTTTCACTTTGCTTATTTTTTTGCTATCTAATAATTTTTAAACATTTATGTATATGAATTTTTTAATTTATCAGTATTTTATTGAATAAAAATTAAGGAAAATTCAACCATGTTTTATTCTAATCCTTACTTATTTTCACTTTTTATATTTATATCTCTGGTCCAATTAAACTTTTTCTTGGTGCTTGACATGGCTTGTATCTAATTTTATATTTTCCACCCTTTATTAAAGATATCCCTTTTGCTCTAGTGATTAAAATATCACTTTTATCATATATCTGATTTCAATATGTGGTTGAGTTTGTTTCTGAACCTCAATCCTATTCTATTGGTTTTAACAGAAATATTCTTTTGGGAGTGCTTTTCTGCAAATACGCAGGATTGTTTTTGATAGACCTTTGCTCTTTACTCATTTTCCAAAATTTAATTGTTTATTTCTCTTAACATTTTATGTATAAATGTTCTTTATCTGGTAATCCTGATATGAGAAGTACTTGGGGATGTAAATCTGCTGTTGTTTTTGCTCACTGTTATTTATAGTGTTTCATTTTCTTGTGATTTATTTTTTGTTATGAACTACACTTTTATTGAATTTAATCTGTGAGAATCCTGTGAACTAAATATTAAGGTCAGTTTCTTCCAGGAAGTATTTGGGTTTGCAACTGTCAACCTCTTTAGTCCTTTCTAAGGCCTTCCAAATAATGAAGAGGATGTCTTATATTCAGTTTGCATTAAATCCCGGAATTAGTTGTTAGATCCCCAAGCCCTAGCACTAGTTTCCTTAAAAACAACCTTTAGAGTGCAGCTTAAAATTTTGCCTTGCTCTTTTGCTAGTTCAGTTGTATCTTTAAAGTTAAGGAACTTAAAAGTTTAGCTTGCTAATTTATCAAGGTTTTAGTTAAATTATAGCAGAGGGACTTAAAGTTTATCACAGTAAACTATTGTGTGTTTTTTTATGTTTTAATTTAAATTTTGAGATATTTCAAATTTATAGCACAATAAGGAAAATAACCAAAGTAGGTTGTAAGTATTACTGGCCCAGATTAACAAGCAATGACATTAAGGTTATTCACAACAGGGTCTTATTTTTGAGAAAAGAAATCATGGATATTGTTGAAGCCATTTTCCTGTATTACATATTAGAGTGTTGCAGGAATACACAAAATATTCAGAATCAAATTTACCATCTTTTCCATAAAAACTTCTCCTCTTATACCCTTTGATTCAGTTTCTCACAACAGAAACCAATAAATCACTCTCAAATTATTCATATCTTAAATACCACTTTCACTATCTTACTTTCCAGTGCTATTATTTTAAATTTGACTATTATGTTATGCTCCTAACTGGACTTCCTGTATCTAGTATTGCCTTCAGTAGTATTCATTGCAGAGTGATTTTTTTTTCCCTACTACATCTTACACATATTACTTCCCTAATAAAAGCTCTTAGTGGATTTCCATCACTGTTAGTTCCTCTTAAAACCCATTCTCTAGCTCACAGTCATACTGAATCTCTTGTATTTCTCCCCAATTCCATTCTCTCTCTAGCCTCTGATCTATACATACTATTTCCTTTGTATGTAATGTGCCTGTAATCTACCCAATAGTTGTCTGGCTGACTCCATTAATTCTCAGCTTAGATATCACACTAGGAAGACTTCGCTGGACTGCCAAGTTGGCCTAAGTATTTTCTGATGTACTCTATTGGCATCTTTTGCATATATTACTACATATATACAATACACCTGTTATACTAATCAGTTGTAGACCCCAAATACTATTTCCTATTCATCTTTCAATCCACAGCACCCAGTAAAAGATTGGACTTAGGTGAATAAATGAATGTGTGTGTGTGTGTGTGTGTGTGTTAGTTGCTTAGTAGTGCCCGACTCTTTGTGACCCCATGGGCTGTAGCCCACCAGGCTCTTCTGTCCATAGGAATAAATGAATACTGGTCTGTACTATCAGGCTACTCAAGATGGTGGTTCTCCTATTCTCTGTTCATTCCCTGCTCAACCAATCCCTATTTCACCTATACCTTACTCACATGACTGATCTTCCGTCTTAAACATAGAGCCTAATCAATAACTGCCTATGTGCTTTCCCCTTTCCCCCCATCTTGCCCCTGGTCTCAGCTAGTGACTGTTCTAATCTTTGAATCAGAATGGCTCCACTATGCTAGCTTATCAAAGGGAAATACCTGCTCCCAGATGGTTCTTAATGCAGGGGGCTGTGAGGAGCAGACACCTCTGCTGATTTCCCTGGTGACCAATGAGCCAACTTGACATCAATTTCTCCTATAACTGGTAACCTCCCTCTCCCTCCAGTAGCAATGACTGCTGCCAAGTCCTGCCTCTGTCTGCCAAATACCAGGATGTTCAGGAACTTGCTTAAGATGTGTATGATCTCCTAACCAATAAACCACTGATGCCTCTGTCACTGACTCTGGGCTCTTTTCTTCTGTCCTGAGGCTGGGTTATTTCAGGGCTTGTAGGTCTGTGGGGTGCAGCCCAACATGGTCTCTTGAGTGCCACTTCAAATTCCTTGAGGACAGTAGGTAGATTTTATGAATTTTCATGCAGCATTCTTGATGTAATTAGGTTGAAAAGTAGCTCACATGATACTATTAAAGTGATGATGTTCCACAGTGGTCTAATTTAGGAGTTCCCCAAAACTCAATAAATCATTTGGGATATATCACAGGATAATTATATTTAACAGTTTTGTTGAGCTGTAATTGATGTACAGTAAACTGCATGTGTTTATAAAGCATACAGTTTAAGATATCACTTATGGTTACACTCATGAAGCCATCCACAATCAAGATAATGAATATATTAGTCACCTTCATTTTAGAATCTAGAAAAAACTAGATTTTTCTAGTTTGAGGTTACCATAAATAAAGCCATTGAGAACATTTGTGTATACATCTTATACGGATATATGCTTTCACTTAGGTAAATACTTAGAATATTTGTATCATATGAGCACTGTATATTTAACTTTTTAAGAAATAGGCAAATTGTTTTAAAAGCATGTATATAAATTGAAATTCCCACAAGCAGGGTATGAGAGTTTCGGTTCCTCTATATCCTTGCCAATTTTAGACAATCTAACAGGTGTGTGGAATTAGCTCATTGTGGTTTTTATTTGAATTTTCCCAATGTCTAATAATGTTGAACATCTTTTCATGTTTTTTCTTTTTTTACCAATATACTTTCTCTGGTAAAATTTTAACTCAAATATTTAGCTCTTAATTGTTTACTTTCTTACTATAGGATCTTAAGAGTTCTTTACATATTCCAAGTACCACTTCTTTATCAGATATGTAATAGGAAATTATTTTCAGTCTGTAGCTTGACTCAACACTGACCTTTAAAAGAACAAACACTCTTAATTTTATCAAAATTTTTTTTTCTTTTTTGGATTATGTTTTCAGTTTATATTTAAAAAACCCTTTCCTAATTCAAAGTCATAACTCAAAGTTACTTCCTTTTGCCTTACTGTAGTATTTTATATATATATATATATATATATATAGCATAAAATTTACTTTTTGAACTATATTTAAGTGCATAGTTCAATGACATTAAATGTTTTCACATTGTTGTGCAACCATCACAACCATCAATCTCCAGGATTTTTTGTGTATTTTTATGAGTAATTTTTTTTCTCATTTGTTGACTTGTTGCTTATAACTAGTTATGTTATTTTACTGGTTGTTTTAGAGGTTATAACTTAATTCAACTCATCATGGTATGTATTAAAATGCAATTATTTCATGTAAAATATTAAAAAACCTAAATCAGTGTACTTCTACTTCTTCAATTACAGCCTTGGAGTTCTTGTCATATAATCTTCTTTTGTAATGCAAATGTTATGATTTTTTCTTAAAGCACGAAATTATCTTTTGAAGAGATACAAGTGGCAGAGCAACAACTTTATATTTACCCAAGTAGTTACCATTTTCTGATGTCTTATCTTAGTTTGTGTAGCTTCAGGTTTTCATCTGGTATTGTTTTCCTTCTGCTTGATGTACTTCCTTTAATACTATAATTGAAGGTCAGTTGGTGGTTGATTCAGCTTTTCTATCCTCAAAAAGATATTTTTCTTCACTTTTTAAAAAATATGTTTTTATTGTGTAACACATTCTAGATTTTTCTAAAAAAGACAGTGAAGCAAAGTTACCCTGATCTCCTCCTGCTTGTCTTATTTTAGAGAAAAATCTGCTGTCATCCTTACAGCTGTTCTGTTCATAATGTACATATTTCTCTGACTGCATTTGAATTTTTACTTTATCATTGATTTTAAGTGATTTAATTTACACTTTCCTTCGTGTAGTTTCCCACACATTCCTTGTGCTTAAGACTACTTGAGTTTTTTGCATTTGTGGCTCATGATTTTCAGCAACTTTGTAAAAGTTTTGCCCATTATTCTTCAAACACCTCATACCGCTATAGATTCCAATTTTTTTGGCTGCTTAAAATTAATAAAACTATATTGTTGACTTATAAAATTACTGATATGTTACTCATTTTTTTCAATATTTTTCTCCTTGTATTTCATTTTGCAAAGTTATTATTTATAAGTCTTTAAGTTGCCTTATCTTTTCTTCTGCAATATTTAATATTCTACTATTCCATACAGTGTGTCTCTCTTCTAAGATATTATAGCTTTTGTCTCTAGCAGCTCTATTTGGGACTTATGTATATCTTTAGTGTCTCTGCTTAACATGTTCAATCATTTTTCCAGCTTCCTGAGCATATGGAATCAATTACAACAACTGTTTTAATGTTCTTGTCTTCTGACTCTATCTTCTGTCTCATTGCTGGTTCAGTTTTAATTGAGTGATTTTTCTGTTCAGCATCGGTAGTATTTTTCTGGCTTCTTTGCATGACTGGTAATATTTGACTGGATGCCAAACATTTTGCCTTGTATTTTGTTGGGTTCAGTTTATTTTCATAGTTGTAAATATTCTAGACTTCTGTTTGGGGACCCAGTTAAATCACTTGAAAACAGTCTGATCCTCTTAGAAAGCTTTTAAGCTTTGTTAGGTTGGACTAGCATTGTATTTTAGTCTATAGTTCATTTTTTCTCACTACTGAGGTAAGATCATTCTTAGTAGTCTAACCAATTCTCCCTGAAGTATGAGGTTTTCCACTTTGGTTATTGTGGACTGATATTGTTTCCACAGCTTTGTGTACTCTGGGTACTGTTTCTTGTAATCTTTTAATATAGCCATGGGCCATTTCTTTATATTCTTGCTCTGATCAGTATTCAGTTGAATGCTCCAGAAATTCTCTCTGCAGATCTCTAGGACTCTCTCTCCCTGGAACCTCTCCCAGTTTGTACTCTGGACTCCGACTATATCTCTGTTGGCATTCTTGGCATTCTAATTCCAACTCTGGAATTATGAAGATTGTAGGGCTCTGCCTAGCCTCCCCCGCCGCCTGTGCCATATCCTGAAACTTTCTCCAGGCAGTAAGTAAAGATCATCTCATTTGTGTTCCATCTCAGTAATGACCATCCTTCATTATCTGACATCCGATATTTTAAATGCCCTTTTAAATATATTGTTCTACTTTTTACTTGTTTCACCCGGGAGGATAAATCCACTCTCTGTTATTCTATCTTTTCCAAAAGTACAGGATAAACTTTTTTGTAAAAGTTTCCTAGATGTTTCTTATTTGCAGTCAAGCATGGGGACAACATGCTTATAAGATCAAATGAATGAACCAATAAATAAACATTAATATGGATTAAGCTAGGAGAAAAACAGACTTTGTTAGAGTGCTTTATTCTCACTGGGACTAGGGTTTCAGACATTTGAAAGAGGCAAGTCGAAGTCTTCTTGAGCTCAGATCAATTCAATGTCATTGTACAAATCTTAACTTAAAACTTATTTTTTGTTTGTTTGACACAGTAATATCATACACAAGTTTGGAAAAGTGATTCCTGAACATGGCAGTATATGGCAGATATCCACTGCCTTTGGATAATGAACCACAGGTTGAATACACTTTCCTAGTTTATGAGCATAGATGAGGGAGAGGTATGCTGTCCTCACTGATTATGTTCCCCTTCTTGGGATTTACAGGCAGTAGGAACTCTCCATTAAAGTATATCTGTTATATGACAATAAAATGGCTTCTGCTTGCTCTGAGTCAATAGATGAAAACCAAATATTCATGGACTTCCCTGGCAGTCCAGTGGTTAAGCCATCATCTTCCAATTCAGAGTGTGTGGGTTCAATTATACCCTGGGGCCAAAAAACCACAACATAAAACAGAAGCAATATAACAAACTCAGTAAAGACTTTAAAAATGGTCCACATTACAGGCAGGGCCCTGACCTGGGGGAGCCTGGTGTGGCCTGCACCATACTGCTCAGAATCCCCATCTGCAGGCAGAGGAACAAATCATGTTTGTCTACCTATTTTAACTTTGTCAGTTTTGCCATTTACTGAAAACAGTAGTGTCAATGATTTTTGATAATCATTTATTGGAACCTATCAAAGATCATTTTGTTTTCAAAATATTGCATGTGCATTTTAGAAATTTTTGAAAATAAAGGTTTATAAAAGAAAACAAAAATCTTTAGAAAAGAAAAAAAAAGGGAAACCAAATATTCAGTATCCATAATTGGAATTAGAGGCAAGTAATTCTACTAAGAAATGTCATAAAATTATAAAATTCAGGACAGGGGAGGTGACGGTAGAGAAAAAGACACAATACATTGCAAGAGATAGGACAGAGGGAAAATTCCTAAGACTTAATCATTGGAGTTCAATTGTTTTTCAACAAATGAAAGGAGGGAACCAGAAGTGCCTGAGGTCTGGCCTCAGGCTGATGGGGAAAATTCAGGGACTATGGACAGAAGTCGGAGAAGGCCATGGCACCCCACTCCAGTACTCTTGCCTGGAAAATCCCATGGATGGAGGAGCCTGGTAGGCTGCAGTCCATGAGGTTGTGAAGAGTCGGACACGACTGAGCGACTTCACTTCACTTTTCACTTTCATGCATTGGAGAAGGAAATGGCAACCCACTTCAGTGTTCCTGCCTGGAGAATCCCAGGGATGGGGGAGCCTGGTGGGCTGCCGTCTCTGGGGTCGCACAGAGTTGGACACGACTGAAGCAACTTAGCAGCATGGACAGAAGTAAGGCGGATGGGAGGTGAGGCGACCTTACACACCACGTGTGCTCTTCTCAGGAATACTAAGTCAGTGTAAATGACATCCAATTCATTTTCTGTCCCCTACTGTGTGTAGAACCACTGGAGAGGACACATAAGGAAAGAGAATGATGTACAGAACTTCTACCCTGAGGAAGTTAGAAAGGAGCTGAGAGCACAAGCCTGGTGAGACAGCTTGGGCATATCCTAAGCCAGCCTATCTATAATAGGCTAAGTTGAAAAATGAAGGAGAAAATGTACAATATGTACTTTATATGCACAACCTCATTTATATTTAGCAAGTACTATACGTAATTGTTCTTAGTCACCAAGTTGTGTCTGACTCTGAGACCCCATGGACTGTAGCTTGTCAGGCTCCTCTGTTCATGGGATTTCCCAGGCAAAACTACTGGAGCTGGTTGCCATTTCCTCCTCCAGGGGATCTTTCTGACCCAGAGAACGAACCTTCATCTCCTGATTGGCAGACAGTTTCTTTACTACTGAGCCACTGCTGCTGCTGCTACTGCTGCTAAGTCGCTTCAGTCGTGTCCAACTCTGTGCGACCCCAGAGACGGCAGCCCACCAGGCTCCCCCGTCCCTGGGATTCTCCAGGTAAGAACACTGGAGTGGGTTGCCATTTCCTTCTCCAACGCAGGAAAGTGAAAAGTGAAAGTGAAGTCGCTGAGTTGTGTCCAACTCTTAGTGACCCCACGGACTGCAGCCTACCAGGCTCCTCCGTCCATGGGATTTTCCAGGCAAGAGTACTGGAGTGGGGTGCCATTGCCTTCTCTGACTGAGCCACTAGGGAAGCCCAAATACTCTGGGAGATAGCTATAAGCATAAGGAGGGTGAGACTCATGTAATTTGAGCAACTTATTGTCTTCATCCTTTAGGGTGCCATAACAAAACATAGACTGGGTGGCATATCAACAACAAATACCCACCAGTGATGGTTCTGGAGATTGTGAAGTCCAAGGTCAAGGTAGATTTGGTGTCTGGTGAGACACAGTCCCTGGTTCATAGATTTCCATCTTCTCTTTGTGTCCTCAGGTGGCAGAATGGAACAAGGAAGTTCTCTTTTATAAAGGCACTAATTCGATTCACAACGGCTCTACCCTCACAACCTAATCATCTCCCAAAGGCCCCACCTCCAAATGACATCACATTGGGGAAATAGGTTTTACCTTATGCATTTGGAGAGGACACAAATATTCAGGCTATAGAACATACCTTCTAACATGTAGTTAGTAAATGTCAGAGTCAGGATTCAAAGCAAAAAAAAGTCAGACTCTGGAGCCTTACATTTCACTTACTATGTTCATTGTTTATCACCAAAGGATGTCAGGGATAAGGTTTTATTCTTCAGGATGAGAACTTGATTGTGCTAATTTGGGAGTAATCATTCTCACTTATGTATTGGTCTTTTTCTCATTTATGTGAATCCCTCTAGCCAGGAAAATGTTCAATTAGAAAAATCCATGGGCAGCTGCAGAAAACTAGAAAAGCTCTGTCCCAGGGAAGGAGTGAAGACTCTCACTCTTTGGTCCACAGGTGCACACCTTCTCCACTAGGGAATAAGTCCCATGGAAGAGATGTTTTCATGCTTCACTCTACCCCAGCTCTTATGACAGCATCTGACACATAGTAGCTGCTCAGTAAATATGTGTAAATCAAATGAATGAATGTGGAGAAGCTAGTGAGGGAAAAGAGGATTCAAAATAAACCTGCCTGTTCTGACTTTCGCTTTCTCCCCAACGTCTCCATCACATGTCATCAGTTCAGAAACCTGGTCTATTGAAGAGTTGCCCAATAGTGAAATCCATGAGCTTGCAGAGGATGATTTTCCACACACACATGAGGCCACCTCAGGACACCCAGTGTGGCCTCACATTGCCCTGAGGCTGGCCTTGCCCCAGGCACAGTGAAGCCAGCCTTGAGTTTTTGGAAGCTCTGGAAATAGCATCCATAATTCTTGGATCTGAGCCATCACAGTTTCTCTCCACCGGATCAAATTCCCTAGTAGAGAACTAATACAGCAGCTCCAATGCTCCCCAATCCTGCTTTCAAATCCATATTCTCCACTGAATAATTTGCTTCAGATTTCCAAAAGAAATGCCCCCTTAGAAAATGTGACACATTTTTGCTCCTGTTGTCCTTGCTAAATAGGTTTCTTTGTAGGTAACAATCAAATTTCCTATTCAGTTTTTAGCTGCCCTGCCCAAGAGGAAATATAAAGTCACAGCAAGCCAAAATTCCAGCTGTAAAACCTACTCTCTGACATTGTACATAAGGAGTCACTTAATAAGTGCTTATTGCTTAATGGTGATGGCGATTTATATTTTGGTATGGACCAAAATGAACCGAGCAGTGTCTGACTCCCTCATGCGTACCATGACATGGCATTCCTTTTTTGTACCTGGCCACGGATGCCCACAGGAATTATAGATGCAACAACTTGATCTCTTTGTATTGAAGATGCAAAAGTTCTTCATAATAAATGTTTTCTTTTATGTCAATACCAAAAAATAGCTTAGGCTACAGATTCATACATGGAGTAACTTGAATTCTAGTGTGTGAAGAATCAGGTGGTTTACTTAATGACGGATTAAAAAAAAAAATACCGACCTAACCTCACTATTAAAACTTGTCACAGAGTATCATATTTCCTTGAGAATTAGTTTTTAAAGGTTTTATTATTTAAGAATTTATTCATTTATTTTTATAGTTTCTTCAATACAGGCTGTCTTTTAAATTTTTTTTGATTTAGTATATGTTTTTAGCTGTGCTAGGTCTTTGCTGCATGGGCGTTTCTCTAGTTGCAAGGGCTACTTTCTAGTTGTGGTGTGCGGGATTCTCAGTGTGGCGGCTTTTCTTGTTGTGGAGGACAGATTCTAGGGCGTGCGGGCTCAGTAGCTGCGGCTCCCAGGCTTGGCTGCCCCAGGGCATGTGGGATCTTCCTGGACCAGGGACTGAAGCCATGTCCCCTGCACTGACAGGCAGATTCTCATCCCCTGAGTTGCCAGGAAAGTCTGAGAACTCGTTAATGATGTCCTTCACCTGACTGTTTAGGAAGAAAGTCTCCATACTTTGGGAGTCAGATAAGACATGAAGAATTAGCTTCCTGGATTTTAGTTTCTAAATGACACAGACCAAGGGAAATGCATCTGCTGGCATTCATAATGTAAACTACTAATAGTGATGAAAGAAGAATGTTACCTTGATTATAAACCAAGATTAAATTAGTTTAAATTTAGCTTAAATTCAGATATTCTGATGGCATTCACTGTTCTTCCACAGAGGTGCAAAAATTCAACTCATGTCCAATCCATCCCTCCATCCCATGCCGGCTGAAGTCATCATCTCATCTGATGCAGAACCACGTGCACAAGACTTATGTTCTGCTCCCGGTGTTCAGGAATTCCGGGACTCCTGATGAAATATGAAGGCAG
Organism: Capra hircus; assembly: GCF_001704415.2. NCBI lineage: Eukaryota > Metazoa > Chordata > Mammalia > Artiodactyla > Bovidae > Capra > Capra hircus. The sequence goes on along the minus strand of NC_030823.1, from coordinate 23,577,238 downwards.
TCCTCCCTTACTCCTTCCTCTCACCTTTCTTCCTTCCTTATTCCATTTTTATGGGGAACCTACTTGCTATAAGCCCAAAATGTTTGCTGCCAGGGATTCAAAGAAAAATAAGAAATCTCCCTTGCCCTGACTACATTTATAATCACAGAAAACTGACAAGGGAAGAGATCATGGCAATAAAAGTGTGTAGGTCTGACGTTTGAACTGAATGCTTCAGGAGTTCAAGGAAAAGGGCTACTTATTTAAGGAAAAGACCGTGGGGTTTTGTAATTTTCAGGGAAAGGGTTCTACAGTCAGCATGATCCATTGTTCAGTCCTTGGCTAAGGTGATGATGTCCATAATGGCCAAGACTGTCAAGGCAGTTCTCATTTTAATGGAGTACAAAAGAGAGAATGCTATGTTGTTACAAATCTACTTTTTTTGGTAAAGTTAGTTCTATTTGAGATATAATTTATAGACCATGCATTCCACTCATTTAAAGTTTCCAATTCAATGGTTTTTATTCAGATATGTACAAATTTTGCCACCAACAATTTTAAAGCATTTTCATCACCTAAAAAAAAGAAAATGGCTATCACACCCATTTCCCCATCTCCTCTCCCTCCCATTCCTAAGCAACTGTGAATCCATTTTGCCTTTATAGATTTCACTGCTCTGAACATTTCATACTAATGGAATCATATGATATATGGCCTTTTATGACTGTCTTCTTTTACTTAGCATGTTTTCAAGGTTTATCTATGTTATAGCATGTAACATCACTTTATTTGGCCAAATATGAATATATTTTGTTTATTCATTGGCTGATGGACAGTTGTTTTTTGTTTCCACATAAATCTACTTCTGACCATGACCCATGATGCCCTTGTGTTATCAAACATCCAGCCTACAGAGCTACAAATCTCCCAATCCAGGACAGAATAAACACTATTTAAAACATATACACAATGGAGTATTACTCAGCCGTAAAAAAGAATTCATTTGAATCAGTTCTGATGAGATGGATGAAACTGGAGCTGATTATACAGAGTGAAGTAAGCCAGAAAGAAAAACACCAATACAGTATACTAACACATATATATGGAATTTAGGAAGATGGCAATGACGACCCTGTATGCAAGACAGGGAAAGAGACACAGATGTGTATAATGGACTTTTGGACTCAGAGGGAGGGAGAGGGTGGGATGATTTGGGAGAATGACATTCTAACATGTATACTATCATGTAAGAATTGAATCGCCAGTCTATGTCTGATGCAGGATACAGCATGCTTGGAGCTGGTGCATGGGGATGACCCAGAGAGATGTTATGGGGAGGGAGGTGGGAGGGGGGTTCATGTTTGGGAATGCATGTAAGAATTAAAGATTTTAAAATTTAAAAAATAAAAAAATAAATAAAATAAAAAAATTTTTTTAAAAATATAATAAAATAAAACACACTGTGTAATATAACACCTGAAATACAAAGAAAGCATTTTTAAGCAAGCTAAGAAATATTAGAAAGCAATTTATGCACAAGTAGATTACTTAAATATTTTTAGTTTTAATGCCTTTTCAAGGTCATGGTGCATCTTAAAATGAGGAAAGGGAATAAGAGTGGTTAATAGCTAGAAGAGAATCTTTTATTAATCTTTCTTTCATGACATGGAAGCTACTGTCACTACCACAACCCACTGAGTGCTCCTCATGGGTTCTAAGTTGCCCCTTTTGGGGAAGCACTCCTCCACATTGGAGACAACTAACTATCGCTAGAGATGTAGGAGACTGGAGGAGAGTAGACAGACCAAGCATCAGGAAACATAGTCTTGGACTTCCCTTGTGGCTCAGTGGTGAAAAATCTGCCTGCCAATGCAGGAGGCAAGAGTTCTATCCCTGATCCGGGAAGAACCCACATGCCGTAGAGCAAATAAGCCCGTGGGCCGTAACTATTGAGCTTGCTCTTTAGAGCCTGGGAACCACAAACGCTGAGCCCCTGCACCACAACTCCTGAAGGCTGTGTGCCCTAGGGCCTGTGCTCTGCAACAAGAGAAGCCACCGAAGTGAGAAGCCCGTGCCCTGCAACTGTTAATAGAGAGTAGCCCACGCTCACCGCAACTAGAGAAAAGCCCCTGTAGCAGAGGAGACCCAGGACAGCCAAACATAAATGAATAATTTTTAAAAAATGCTAAAAAACCCCACATAGTTTCAATACCTGTCCCAGTTCTTAGCTGTGTATTCTCGGGCAGGTCACTTACTGGCCTGTGCTTTGAGTCTCTCATCTGTTTAATGTACTACTGTCATCTAGCCTGTTTGTTTCACAAATATGCAACCAGTGTGATGCAATCATGCTCCTTTCTTATCAGGGAAGGGAGATAATGCCAACTTGAATTTTATACTTGAATTTATCTTTGACTCCTAAGGCCATCCTTTCTCCACACTCTGATAAAATTCAACATTATATTTTAAATCTAGTGACCGTCTCCAGGATATGTATGTATTCTTGTCTGTACCCTAAATAACTTTACATATCTTTATCCCAGGACCTGCCCCACAATTTACGTGTTCCCTCTCTCCGACTATGATGAGATCTTGAAAACAGGATTTAGTCTTATTCATTTGTTTATCTCCTGTATCTATCAAAAAGTGTTATTTGGCTTGGGCTGAGCAAATATTTTCTAAATGAACCAAAGTTTTATTTAATAAGTGAATAAATATTGTCAGTTACTAGTGAATATGAATGACTCTTCCTATATATATATATACATACACACACACACACACACACTCTCTCTTATGGTAACAGTCTCAAAATATAGCCCATAAAATAAAAATCTCATATGAAACAGCAGAACAGAAAAGGCCAGAAAAATACTGTGATGTGTCATTCCATTTCCAGCAAACTTCAAGAAATACAAGCTCTTCATCATTTGGGTAACCAGAGGTAGATAATGGTCTAATCTCAGCCAAACAGCGCTATTAAAAACACAAAAAGCTAAAGTTCATGTACATTCCAGTTTCCCTTGTGATTCCAGTTAAGATCACATCAAGTAAGTGAACTTGGCCTTTTGCATCATGGAGCTTTTGAGAACTGTATAAAATTCAAGTTGGCATTTTCTCCCTTCCTTGATAAGCAAGGAACACGATTGCATCACACTGATTGCATATTTAGCTCTCAAAGCAGCTGTATAAACATTATAAGCAATATAGCAAAACAGAAAGGGGAAAAAAACCCAAAACAGCATGTAGAGCGTAAAATCAAAAGACACACTTCTGAAACAGAGCATGCTATAGGCAGTTGATTCTGAGAGATGATTCAGAAATACGTATCCATTAGAGGAGTGGGCACTGCAGAAGAGAATGAGATGATTACAAATCTCTCCCCACTCCAAAATTCTAAAGTCATAATCTTTGCTCAAAGACCCTTAAGTGAACTCCCTCAATGACAGATTTCCCCAATGTCAGGCTGCCCAGGGCACTGTTTCCAGGATGGGAGTATGGGAGGCGGATGGGCAACTTCCTGTTAGACATCAGATTTCAAACAGGAGGTCAGATTTCTTTTACCATTTTCCCTCATTTAGAAAACCTCACAAAATGGCCAGATGACCTCCAGAATAACCTGGCATAACTTTCTAGGACTGGCAGATCACAAATGGTAACTGCATTGGCAGCTGATATGAGTTTTCAGGCTATGGAGTCTTTTTATCAGAATTAAAATGCTAGTTCACATCAGACTTATTTGCATGACCTTGAGTAAGTTATTTAACCTCTCAGTGCCTTGTTTCCACTTTAATAAACCAGGGGATATAAGTGTAACTCCATGATAGAGTTGATTTGAGAATTAAATGCAATAATGCATCTAAAGCACATTAAGACCACAATACCCCTCAATAAACGATAGTTGCCATTGCTTCTGTTCTCACATGTGTGTGTTAGGTCGTGTCCAATCTCTGTGAACCCATGCACTGCAGCACACCAGGCTTCCCTGTCCTTCACTATCTCCTAGAGTTTGCTCAGACTCATGTCCAACTGTTTTCATATGTTGCAGTTGCTGTTCCAATGAGATTGATCTGCGTGGCATCTGAGCTGGGGGTGCTCCCAGCAACAAAACCTGTCCCTGAACTGATCTCTTCACTCTCTGATAACGCTGCTGGGAGATCCTTAAAATTACAGGCAGGGCCTCAACAGTCTCCTCGCAGATAAAATCCATCTTCTGCTTGAAAATAAATGGTGATTGGGTTCCCAGAATATATAAGAATCTGCCTTAAAATGCCCATACTGTGACTAAAAATGATACACTTATAGTAGAAAAAAGATAGAAGATCACATGGTAGGAAAAGCTAGAGAGAATTTGGCATTTCAACTACCCTTTGGGTTAAATTGGCTTTTATAAGCTAGTCCACAAACCTGGATACAGTCACTACTCTGCATGCTAAGAGTTGACTTGTAATTGGAATGCGCTTTGTTCACGTCTAGGGGGTCTTAATGCAGCAGGGTGGGCAGAATAAAGAGGACCTCTCCATGTTAGAGAGAAAACAACTGAGGCTCAGGGAGGATGTAACCCTCACAAGGCAGGTGAACACACCAATATTCATGGGCCAGGCAAGCTCAACGCGGTGGCAGGCCTGAGATGAGGGAGGAGTTCATGGCTGCTGGTAAACCCTTCATTGCTCTTCTAGGATGGGCCCCCACTCCTGACTGTCTCTTCTCTGTGATGTTATATTCCCAGTTCCCTTCAAAACGTCATCTAAAGATTACAAGAGAATGGAAGGACATCCGCTGCAGTGTTCACTATGATTTTCTCTGAGAAACTGGGTAATTGGTGCTAATAATTTTCTTCTTTGTGCTCTTCTGTGTTTTCCAAATGTTCTGCAGTGAATATCTTATAGGAGAGAGTAAACACATTATAATTTTTAAAAAATGATTTTAAAAACTCTGTTCAAAATTTCACAATGCCTTTATAAATGAACTCCATTTATCTGTAACCACTCTACTCACTCAGAGCTCGTGAACTTGGCTCTTGAAAAGTCGCACGTACTCTTTCTTTTCCATTTCTGTTCCTTTCCTTCCTTCCTCTTTCCCTTCTTCCTCTTTTCCTACACCCTCTTTTTTCCCCTTTAACTTCATATTATATAACAGCATCTGTGCCAACAGATTTAAAAATCACTCAAGTGGTAAAGAAAACATTCTAGTTGTTAATAATTCAAACAACATCAAGGTTTATGGAGTAAAAGCTAAAACACTCTTTCACAACTTCTCTCCTCAAATTTCATCTTGTCTATCTATCTATAACCTGTAACTGCTACATTTGGTACATATTTTAAAATTTTCACATGTAAATTTTTTCATATTATATGTGTATTTGACTATATATTTGTATACATACATATTGCTGGGGTTTTTTTTTTAGCAAATAAACTCAAAAATCTTTTTTTCTTCCTGCAAAATAATTGTGATTGCTGCCTTGGGATGCCAGTGTTTGCCTATGAGTCAAGGGCTTGTAGGTAAGATGGACCAGTTGGAAGGGCCATCTTTAAGAGTATCCTTGTCTGAAGGCCATGGGCCATGGTGACCTTCATACAACCTCAGCTCCAGTCCAGGTTTCACCACATGGCCGCACGTACAGTAGCATCAGAAATGAACTGTTGACTGTTGAGCTTCCTGATGACAGGTGCAAGTGCTGTGTAGAACACATGCGCCCTCTAAAAATAGCATCGAGAAGGAAAGGGTCTCATGTCCAATCCTCTGGGTGGCCTATGATAAAATGTTCACCCCATTAACACTGAGTGGAAACAACACTATTTCACCATATCACCTGTGTCCACACTGACAGTTTTAATGAGTTCTGAGAAACTGGCTAGTCGGTTTGATCAAAGTGATGCATTGAGACGCTTTTAAAAAAGCCCAGTCACAAGAAATTGAAAGAAAAAGGTGAGAAGACTGAATATATTTTGCAGGATGAGATCTGGAGAAGAAAATGGCTATCCACTCCAGTTTTCTTGCCTGGAAAATCCCACGGACAGAGGAGCCTGGGGCGATGGCCGGGGGAGGGCTTCCATGGGGGTCACAAAAGAGTCAGACATGACTGAGCACACACACGCAGGATGAGATCTGATTCTTTCAATTTTCTGTAGCAAGTTTTGCCTGCAATCCTCTCTTGTCTTACCAGGTGACACAGTTGGTAAAGAATCTGCCTGCAGTGCGGAAGACCTGGGTTTGATCCCTGGGTCAGGAAGATCCCTTGGAGTAGGAAATGGCAACCCATTCCAGTATTCTTGCCTTGAAAATCCCATGGACAGAGGAGCCTGGTGGACTACAGTCTATTGGGTTGCAAAGAGTTGAACACAACTGCGTGACTAATATTTTTCATCATTTGCTGCTGCTGCTGCTGCTGCTGCTGCTAAGTCGCTTCAGTTGTGTCCGACTCTGTGCAACCCCAGAGATGGCAGCCCACCAGGCTCCCCTGTCCCTGGGATTCTCCAGGCAAGAACACTGGAGTGGATTTCCATTTCCTTCTCCAATGCATGAAAGTGAAAAATGAAAGTGAAGTCGCTAAACTTTTGCAAACATAAAGGATTCTTTCCTACCATTTGGAAAGTTGTGATGAAAGAAAACCCTAGACTCCTGCTTCCTGCATCCCATTCCCATGACAAAACAGATGAGAAGAATGCTTCTAGAGGAGCTGAAGGAAGGGATAGATTCTGGAACCAGAACCACTAATCTAGAAGTCATGTTTCCTGTCTATGTTGAGGTAAGTACCTCACTTTGGTTGCATTTAAGGAAAACATGAGTAAAGAGTAGTCACTCAAAGAAGATGTTCATCTGGCAAGGGTTTATTTAGCTGACTACCTTACCTGTTGTGTTAGCTCTGTCATGTTGGGCAGTTTGGGAGGGTCCATCATGGTCCTTAACATAAAATAATACTCAGGTGACAAATGATGAATTATACAGGTGGCTTCTTCCCTTGGGCACATTCCAACAAATCTTCTCCATGCCTAATCCAAGTCAGACCTAATATGACATTATGACTGGAAGCATTATTATTATTTTTACTGCACTGTGAAGCACACAGCATCTTAGTTCCCTAATCAGGGCTTGAACCTGTGCCCCTTAGAGGGGAAGCATGGAGTCTCAACCACGGGACAGCCAGGAAAGTCCTACCAGCCTTATTTTTACTACTGCTAAAAGCACAGAAAAGAGAAACTGTTGGGCAGAATGAAAGTTTGATCCTTGGTCATCAATTGCGAATTGAAATCTATGAATGTTAAAGGTAAATTTCACTTTAATCATTTCAAATGCCTTGGTGGTGGTGATTTAGTCACTAAGTCATGTCCGACTCTTGCAGCCCATGGACTGTAGCCACCAGGCTTCTCTGACCATAGGATTTCAAAGGCCAGATTATTGGAGTGAGTTAACATTTCCTTCTCCAGAGGATCTTCCCAGCTCAGGGGATCTTCCTGACCCAGGTATTGAACCTGGATTGGATGTAGGTATATACCTTAGTCTCATAGAAGACCAGTTAGTGGCTTCCCTATGAAAGGGTGCTTCTTTATATCAGTCTGTTTGCAGGAAAAATTCATCTATCTACTTGAGAAGAAACTATATTAGGTTGGAAGAAGTTGGAATAGTCTGGACTAGCACAAAAGAGGCAGATTTTAGGCATGAGCTACACCATAAACTATTCACTTCTGAATTCTATCTCATCAGAGTTCTACCATTTTAGCAATATTTATTCAGTCACACTGGCTAGTAATTTTTTCTAGTTGTTACACATATTTACATCTTGTCTCCCCAGTGAACTTCTAAGTTCCCTGAGGACAGGCACTGTACCTATTTGCATTTCATTGATCTCTTGCACAGTCTTCGGTATCCAGTCCTCCTAGGGCTGGCTTGGCTATCAGTTGCTGAGAAGCACGTGAGCCAGTGTGAGGAGTGGACACACGTACAAGTGTGACATGAGCATGCACATGCCTCCTTGCCCTCACCAGGCCCTTTGCCCAGCCCTCTGGAGCTGCTCTGTGACCCCATGGGAGGAGAGCACTCTTTGATGGGAGCGCAGCCCCCCATGATCTGCGTACACTCTGTCCAGTCTGTGACCTGGGCCTCCAAACTTTCCAATTCACTTTCCAAGTCACTGTCAGTTCCCTGCATGGGGAATGTCTTCCGGCTGGGAGCACCTGGACGGGGGCCCACATTCCTGGATGCCATAGTTACTACTTGGCCATCGGCAGGGGGAGCTTGGGTGCCTGCAACATCTGGGCTGCCTTTGGACCAAAACGACTCCATCCTGTGCCTAGCCTCCCTCATGTGACCTCTCGGTGGGGCAGGCCAGGTCACCGGTGGACTGGAACTATTTTTGAGAAGGCTGTTGGCACAAAGTCTCCTCCTCCACTGCCCAAGTAGCCCACAGTCTCCATTCTTCATGCCAAGACTGAGCAGAGCATTGAAATTAGAGCAAGAGAGGAAGCAAGGCCATAGTGGAGAGGGAGAATTTGCAAAATGGCTTGGTAGGAGTCTGGAGCCTGGGATTGTCTATTCCTCACCCTCCTGCTAATTCTGAGTGTCCTCAGAGACCTCAGTCTGCCCCTGCCACATGCAATGGGACAACTGCTTTTGCCTACCTCACCAGAAAGTGGGGGAAACACTTAGAATACTGCACAGATAGAAGTGCTTCCTACAGTAAAAGGAAATTTACTAGAATTCATTCAATATACAGGAGACTCTCAGCTACTCTCAATATAGAGCTACTCTCAGTAAGTGTTGGGCATGGAGCATTTCTTCATTCTCCACTCATTTTGTACGGTGGTTGAGATGTTCTGAGTTGTATCTGTATGTATTGACTCCTTGTATGTGACTACAGTACCGAATGAGAGAAAGAGAGAATCATTTCCTTGTTTTTCAGAATCTGAGGTATAGAAAGGTGAAGTAACCTACCCAGGACCTCAGAGGAAGTTCACAACAGAGACAGGGCTGGATCTCAGAAGATAATCAGTGTTATTTCCTTAGACCCTTTTGCTTTCTGAAGGCATGAATCCATTTTAATTTCAGATTACTGCTCAGGGTAACTGCTTTTCTCTCCTTTAGCCACATGGAAGCCAATATACTGCCTGCTCCTCATGTAGTTGTGAGAACTGTGATTAATTCTAGACAGGCAGAAGGCTTCAAGAGGCAGTGCATAATTTACTGAACTCTTCTGCTGACTGCCCAAGCCAAAAATGCTTTAGATCCTTAAGGCTCTCTATCAACCTGAGATGATCATGTACTAAGGGCAAGACATAAACCTTTGCCACTTGAAGCCACTGAGCTTTTGGAGTGGTTAGTTGCTGCAGCAAAACCTAGCTTCCCCTGACTGATGTAGTATCACGAAATGAATTTCAAAGTCTCAGAACACGACAGCGTCAGTTAAAAATTTTTTTTTTTTTTACTAGAAAGGTCCCAAGAGATAATTTTACATGAAGGAAGTTGAGGGCCAGTTTCCCTGGCCCAACCCCTACCCAGAATTCTTTCTATTTTAGTGTACCTTAGAGTGTATTTAGTTTCAAAAGAATTCTGAGACGTGGCTCTCTTTAAGATATTACCAGGTGGTCTTTTACTTACCACTTGAATAACTACTTAAAAACCTCTAGTAATGGGGAAGTTGTCACACTTCCAAAATATTTCCCTTCTTTTTCTTTTCAGCGATCAGTGGTAAAAAGTTTTTCTTTAGCTAAATCAACATTTTCATGTAATGTATATTCACTTGCCCCTGTTCTTTCCTCCAGAGCCACAGAGAACATGTGCCATTCTCTGTTTATGTAATCCTTCTAAATAATTTAAACAGCATGAACACTCTAAATTACTCCTCCATGTTGAAGACTCCCCAGTTCCTTCGCTCATTTCTTATGTTGAATCTTTCATTATTCTATCTTTTTTATTAGGACAAATGCAGTCTGTGAATATACTTATAAAAATATGGCACCCAGGCGTGCACATAGCACTATTGAAAGTGTGACATAATTTAAATTAGGAGTTTGGGATTAATATGTACACATCGCTGTATGTAAAATAGACAGCAAGTACCTACTGTGTATCACAGGGAACTATATTCAATATCTCATAATAACCTATAATAGAAAAGAATCTGAAAAATTACATATATAATTGAATCACTTTGCTGTACACCAGAAAGTAAAATAACATTGAAAATTAACTATTTGATTGTTGTTATTGTTTAGTCCCTAAGTTGTGTCCGACTCTTTGTGATCCCATAGACTGCAGCACCCCAGGCTTCCTTATCCGTCACTATCTCCTGGAGTCTGCTCAAACTGATGTCCATTGAGTTGGTGATACCATCCAACTGTCTTATCCTCTGTCACCCCCTTTTCTTCCTGCTCTCAATCTTTCCCAGCATCAGGGTCTTTTCCAATGAATCAGTTCTTCTCATAGGGTGGCCAAAGTTCCGGAACTTCAGCTTCAACATCAGTTCTTCCAATTAATATTCAGGGTTGATTGCCTTTACGATTGGCTGGTTTGATCTCCTTGCAGTCCAAGGGACTCTCAAGAGGGTGAAAGAATCAATTTTTTGGTGCTCAGGCTTCTTTATGGTGCAACATAGCTTTGACTCTGTGGACCTTTAACTATATTAACTATAATTTCAATTTTAAAATTGGTTTAAAAAAAAAGAAAGTGTGGCCCAACCCACATGAAATGAAATGGTACAATTATGTTCTGAGTATGCTAGCTCCATTAAACCTAAATTTAACAAAAACAAAAAGCTCCAACTTAAATTCACCAGTTTTAGATCCTGATTCTTTCATTCTGATATTAGCTGACACCCTTAGCTTGCCCAACTTTAACTACATGCTCTGAAGAAATCATCAATCATTGGTACAAATGTTGAACTGTACAGGGGCAAGATGAATTTCTAAGTGTCACCAATAAAGACATCAATTGAACAGTAATGATTCTCTAGAGTTCAATCACCAAGTATTTGCATGTTCTTAGTTGTTTTACCACATAACTTGCACTGTCATATCCAATACACAAGATATAAAAGAATTTATGAATTCTTTGTCAAATCATAGAATATGATGTTTATTCTTTTCCCCTAAACTGTCAGTTCAGTGATAACCTGTCACAAAAGGATTGGTAATTAGTTAGCTACCCTCTGTTTTTACTAAAACCGCACTGGTTACTAGTGACAGCATCTCCAAGTACCATAACCTGTTCTAGAATTCTACTTGGGATTACTAACATGTTTGCTGGTTTATCTATATTTTCCCTCCTTGGATATATTGTGCCTTCAATTACTCAACATGTGTTCTGTTTCTCCTGTTTTCTTGAAGAAAACAGGCCGTGAGTTAGCAGTGTTATTTATATATGCCCCTTGAGTACCCTGAGATGAAATTTGTCATAACCAAAAGAGACATAAAAGCACCAAGAGCAGATTGTATTTTCTCAGAATTTTTTTCACTTGTTCTACTGGTATTTGCTTTATACATTCTTGTCTGAAAAATTGTCATATCAGAAAAGACAAATATGCATTAGGAATTTGAGATTAAGGGTTTATAATCTAGTGAACTCAAGAACCTAGGGTTTCTGCTTTTGGGGGGGCATAAATTCGCATGCACAATTTTTGTGAATGTTGACTGTCTGCTGCTTCTCTCTTCTTCCTTTGGCCCTTCCCCACTTGTTTTTCCCACTTCCTCTCCCATAAACCTTTTTCCATCTTTGATCTATAGCTTAATAAGATTCTCCCCTGGAGGCACAGATGGTAAGGAATCTGCAATGCAGGAGACCCGAGTTCGATTCCTGGGTTAGGATGATCCCCCAGAGAAGGGAATGGCTACCCAGTCCAGTATTCTGGCCTAGAGAATTCCATGGACAGGGAAGCCTGCAGGCTATAGTCCATGGGGTCGCAAAGAATTGGACACGACTGAGCAACTTCACTTCACTTCAAGGGTCTATGGCCTTTGATACATTATTGGAAAAGAGACATTATCTCTCATCTTTACCCCTGGTGCTTAACTGACTTTTGTGTATAGTGGGATATTCAATAAATTCGGGCTGAGTAAGCAAATGTGTACTTTTGTGTTATTTTCCAAGAAAGGAAGCCACAGTTTTACAGTTTTCTCATTTTTATTCGTGATTCAAATGCTTCTTTACAAAAAAAAAAAGAATCTATATGAGAAAAGAATCTAAAAGAGTAGATATATGCATGTGCCTATATATGTGTATATATACGTGTGTGTATATATACATAATAAAACTAAATCACTTCACTATACAGTAGAAAGTAGCACAACACTGTAAGTCAACTATGTTGTTGTTTAATTGCTAAGTTGTGTTCAAGTCTTTTGTGACCATATGAACTGTAGCCCATCAGACTCCTCACTCTATGGAATTTTTCAAGCAAGAATACTGGAGTGAGTTGCCATTTCCTCCTCCAGTGGATCTTCCGGACCCAGGGGTTGAACCGACATCTCCTTCTTGGGAGGTAGATTCTATTCCAATAAAAATTAATTTAAAAGATAGGAAAGGGGGAAAAGAGAGTTCTTCTCCTCTGAGCTCTCTTTAAGCTTTACTTTTTCTGACACTAAGCCTGTGTGCATGCTGTGTTTTTTATTCAAAATAAATTCTACTGCTTTTATGATCTTCTTATCTTTGCTCCTATGAGGTCACGTTGACTTCTCAGAATATAATTTGAGTAATTTGAGTAATTATTCCCTCTCCTCATGGGATAAACTTTATACATAACTACGTGCCCATCAGTTGCCATTGGCAGTAAACCATTCATATCTCCCTTCCCAAGCAGCAGTAGTAGCAAGAAGCATAATTATTGACAACCTCTAGCCCACTCTGCCTTCAGATCCACCCCAGGGTACATGCAGAGGCTGTACTTCCCTCAGGCTACTCACAGACAATGCCTGAAATAGTCAGGTTACTCTGGCAATGGTGAGGTTCCTGGAGCTGGGCCATTGAGGCCCATGCCTTTCTCCTCTACCAGGCAATTTCTGCAATTTCTACTCCTCTACCAGGAACTTGCCCACTGACTTTGGCTTTTCTCAAAGCCATCCTACATGATTATCTTTGTACAGCTTAGTTTTATAACTCCACTCCTTAGGGCAATTTTGACCTTTGCTAGTTTCCCTGATATAATAAGCTGTGATAGAATGAAAGAAAAAAGGTCAGAGTCTCCTAGATCTGGAAGTCCACTGATTCCTTACCTTTCTGGTCTTTGGCTTTCCAACTTGTCACTGGGAAGCACATTTAAATGCAAGCCAAGTGTTGTATCCGTTATAAGAACTGTCTCAGAGAACAGACATGTGCATACACTGGCAGAAGGTGAAGGGAGATGAACTGGGAGAGTAACACTGACATATGTAACTACATATATAAAACAGACAGCTAGTAGGGAGCTGCTGTATAACACAAGGAGCTCAGCTCAGCGCTTGGTGATGACCTAGAGGGGTGGGATGGGGGTGGAGGAGGGAGAACCTAGAGGGAGGGGATATAAATATACGAATAGCTGATTCACTTTTGTTGTACAGTAGAAGCTAACATGACATTGTAAAGGAATTCAGTTTAGTTAAGTTCAGTCACTCAGTCGTGTCCAACTCTTTGCGACCCCATGAACTACAGCATGCCAGGCCTTCCTGTCCATCACCAACTCCCAGAGTTCACTCAAACTCACATCCATCAAGTCGATGATGCCATTCAGCCATCTCATTCTCTGTCATCCCCTTCTCCTCCTGCCCCCAATCCCTCCCAGCATCAGAGGCTTTTCCAATGAGTCAGCTCTTCGCATGAGGTGGCCAAAGTACTGGAGTTTCAGATTTAGCATCATTCCTTCCAAATAACATCCAGGACTGATCTCCTTTAGAATGGACTGGTTGGATCTCCTTGCAGTCCAAGGGATTCTCAAGAGTCTTCTCCAACACCACAATTCAAAAGCATCAATTCTTCGGTACTCAGCTGTCTTCACAGTGATTTTGGAGCCCCCCAAAAATAAAGTCTGACACTGTTTCCATGTTTCCTCATCTATTTCCCATGAAGTGATGGGACCAGATGCCAAGATCTTAGTTTTCTGAATGTTGAACTTTAAGCCAGCTTTTTCACTCTTTTTTCTCTTTCATCAAGAGGCTTTTTAGTTCCTCTTCACTTTCTGCCATAAGGGTGGTGTCATCTGCATATCTGAGGTGACTGATATTTCTCCTGGCACTCTTGATTCCAGCTTGTGCTTCTTCCAGCCCAGCGTTTCTCATGATGTACTCTGCATACGATTTAAATAAGCAGGGTGACAGTGTACAGCCTTGACGTACTCCTTTTCCTATTTGGAACCAGTGTGTTGTTCCATGTCCAGTTCTAACTGTTGCTTCCTGACCTGCATACAGGTTTCTCCAGAGACAGGTCGGGTGGTCTGGTATTCACATCTTTTTCAGAATTTTCCACAGTTTATTGTGATCCACACAGTCAAAGGATTTGGCATAGTCAATAAAACAGAAATAGATGATTTCTGGAAAACTCTTGCTTTTTCCATGATCCAGCGGATGTTGGCAATTTGATCTCTGGTTCCTCTGCCTTTTCTAAAACCAGCTTGAACATCAGGAAGTTCACGGTTCACGTATTGCTGAAGTCTGGCTTGGAGAATTTTGAGCATTACTTTACTAACGTGTGAAATGAGTGCAATTGTGCAGCAGTTTGAGCATTCTTTGCCATTGCCTTTCTTTGGGATTGGAATGAAAACTGATATTTTCCAGTCCTGTGGCCACTGCTGAGTTTTCCAAATTTGCTGGCATATTGAGTGCAGCACTTTCACAGCATCATCTTTCAGGATTTGAAATAGCTCAATAGGAATTCCATCACCTCCACTAGCTTTGTTCATAGTGATGCTTTCTAAGGCCCACTTGACTTCACATTCCAGGATGTCTGGCTCTAGATGAGTGATCACACCATCGTGATTATCTTGGTCATGAAGATCTTTCTTGTACAGTTCTTCTGTGTATTCTTACTACCTCTTCTTAATATCTTCTGGTTCTGTTAGGTCCATACCTTTTCTGTCTTTTATCGAGCCCATCTTTGCATGAAATGTTCCCTTGGTATCTCTAACTTTCTTGAAGATCTCTAGTTTGTCCCATTCTGTTGTTTTCCTCTATTTCTTTGCATTGATCGCTGAAGAAGGCTTTCTTATCTCTTCTTGCTATTCTTTGGAACTCTGCATTCAGATGCTTATATCTTTCCTTTTCTCCTTTGCTTTTCACTTCTCTTCTTTTCACAGCTATTTGCAATGCCACCCCCGACAGCCATTTTGGTTTTTTGCATTTCTTTTCCATGAGGAAGGTCTTGATTCCTGTCTCCTGTAAAATGTCAGGAACCTCAGTCCATAGTTCATCAGGCACTCTATCTATCAGATCTAGTCCCTTAAATATATTTCTCACTTCCACTGTATAATCATAAGGCAGTTATACCCCTATAATTTTAAAAAAAGAAATATCGAAAAGAAAAAAGCTATCCCATGTTTTGGGGCAAGGAGGAGTGATTATCTTTTCATTTGCCCTGGGTTGCTACGGTCTTTTTTGTTTAGTTTTCATCAGCAAAACGAATGATACTTGAGATGATGAAATCTACCACCTTCTTGGTTTGTGTCTTTTTTCTTTCCCACCCATTATCTGTGTGGGGAAAACCTGTCAAACCTCAACAGTTATTTGGAAAAGAATCTGTGATTAGGATTCTTGCATTTGAATAGAAGTACCTTTTAAAACGTTCCTCAGAGGAGAAGCTAGCTTCTGACATTGACTAAGAGGGGACCAGTCAGCAGTATATCAGACTCCAGTGCTGTTTGATGAACACAGAATCCTCATTTCTAGGAAAATCAATCTCCAGTGGCTGTGGCAATTAGGATTAAAAAAAAAACAGAAAAAGACAGAAGAAAACAAAACCCAAGCACTAGCATTTGAAAAGGCAGGCGCTTTGATTTCTCCATATGACCTTTGAAGCACTGACTGATAAGAGGAAATCATCAGAATACAAGAGGCAAAGTGGTGACGAAACAAAAAACTTACTATAAGACATAAAAGCAACTACTGAGTGAGAGTCAATTTCTATAAAGATAAACTCTTATAGAGCTTGTTGTCAGGTTTGGACGTTGATGTGTCATCAAAGATGAATATTCCCAAATGGAGGTGATTTTTGTCAATCTAGTTACAAAATCAAAGATACTGTTCCATATTCTGTAAATTTCTGTAACTAGTAAGCATGATAGGTAAGATTTTTACAGTCTAAGGAGTCCTGCAAAGTTTCTGATATCAGTTCATTTCAGAAGCCCTGTGTTCTGCGAGTGACCAAGTTTTGTGGGAAAGTCAGGCCTCCCTCTCTAAACACTATGTTTGTTTTGGTCTCAGAGACAAAATCCCGTCTTGTCTCTACATGTGGGTTTAGAGAATAGATCCACATATGCAATAAACCAACTACTTTTCCCTCTCTATAATTTCTCCCTCAATTTGCTTCCTGGAAATAAATGGGTATAACTGTCTTTGTCAGACATTGGAAAAATACCAAGAGAGAAGGAATAATTCAAAGCCTATGTTCTGTGATCTGTCTCAGCTGGATACGATACCAAAGGTTTAATTTCCTCACCAAAGACGTGCATCCTATGTATCTCGTATTATTATAAATATATCAGAATGAGCATATATTGCTATCTAGAATTACATAACCCATGTGGACATGTCGGTGATTTTGGCTTTTCTGCCATGCTTCTCACATCAAGATGTTATGGGGAGAGAGGTGGGAGGGGGGTTCGTGTTTGGGAACGCATGTACACCCGTGGTGGATTCACGTCAATGTATGGCAAAACCAATACAGTATTGTAAAGTAAAATAAAGTAAAAATAAAAATTAAAAAATATATATATTTTCATAGTCTAAAACCTGGGGGAAATTCTTCAAGAGATGGGAATACATACCACCTTACCTGCCTCCTGAGAAACCTGAATGCAGGTCATGAAGCAACAGTTAGAACCAGACATGGAACAATGAACTGGTTTCAAATTGGCAAAGAAGTATGTCAAGGTTGTATATTGTCACCCAGCTTATTTAACTTATATACAGAGTACATCATTTGAAATGCTGGGCTGGATGAAGTATAGTCTGGAACCAAGATTGCCAGGAGAAATATCAATAACCTCAGATATGCAGATGACACCACCCTTATGACAGAAAGCAAAGAGGAACTAAAGAGCCTCTTGATGAAGGTGAAAGAGGAGAGTGAAAAAAATGGCTTAAAACTCAACATTCAGAAAACTAAGATCATGGCATCTTGTCCCATCACTTCATGGCAAATAGATGGGGAAACAATAGAAACAAAGACATACTTTATTTTGGGGGGCTCCAAAATCACTGTAGATGGTGACTGCAGCCATGAAATTAAAAGAAACTTGCTCCTTGGAAGAAAGGCTATGGCAAACCTAGAGAGTATATTAAAAAGCAGAGATATTACTTTGCCAACAAAGGTCCAGATAGTCAAAGCTATGGTTTTCCCAAGAGTCATGTATGGATGTGAGGATTGGACCATAAAGAAGGCTGAACACCGAAGAATTGATGCTTTTGAGTTATGGTGTTGGAGAAGACTCTTGAGAGTCCTTTGGACTGAAGGAGATCAAACCAGTTAATCCTAAAGGAAATCAGTCCTGAATATTCACTGAAAGGACTGATGCTGAAGCTGAAACTCCAATAATTTGGCCACCTGATGTGAAGAGCCAACTCATTAGAAAAGACCCTGATGCTGGGAAAGACTGAAGGCAAGAGGAGACGGGGAAGACAGAGAACAAGATGGTTGTATGGCATCACTGACTCAATGGACATGAGTTTGGGCAAGCTCCGGGAGATGGTGAAGGGCAGGGAAGCCTGGCATGCTGGAGTCCATGGTGTCACAAAAGGTTGGACATGACTGAGCAACCGAATAACAACAACCTGGGAACAATGACAACAACCTGGGGGACTGACTTCTGTAGACTCTTTCTGGAAAAGCAAATATAGCTTAAAAGAAGTCTGATAATAAACAGAAAGGTCAAGTAGAAAATCTTTTTGACCTCTATATATGATGAGAGAGTAACCTACTGTGTGTGGGGACAGCCACAAAAATGCTAAAATGAGTTGTTCAAAAAGTGATCAGAAAGCAGCTCTTAAGTAACTGAGTGATATTAAAGAGTAAGACAGAAATGACACAGAGTTGGAGATGCTGTTCCTGAGTTTTGCCTCCATCTACCTCCTCTGTTCCCCAATTGTCATTTCATTCAGCCTTGTCTTAAACGTCACTTACCTAGGAAACCCCTCCTGACTAGTCTTGCGCCCATGGTGATTACTCACTTATCCATTTCTGTTTAGTACCCATTCAATGTTTGGTCCTGGATCATTACATACCTGCTCAATGAGTAATTTTTCCCTCGTTATTTCAGGTAGATAATATTGTTTGTGGAGGTAGTATAGATGTAGCAGTAGTATAAATCACTGAAAATTTAGAGAAGGAAAAATAAAAATAAAAATAATAAACTTGTAAGTGGAGACCGAAGGGGTCTATTTTTCTTGGCTCTCTTTCCTTCTCAGTTTCATCCTCTTTTGTGTTTAGTAATTAATAGATGAAAAATAAGCACCTGCTCATAAGTAAGTATGTGAGCTGCCTGGAACCCAGCACCTAGTCCTTGCTCCTCCATGAGTGGTCTGAGGACCAGTAAGAGGATATCACCTAGTAGTTTCTTAGAAATGCAGAATCCAGGACTGAACTATGACCTACATTATTAGGAAATCTTTGGTGATTTGAAGCATATTACAGCTAGAGAAGCACTCGTCTAGAAGACATTCACTTTCCAAGTCTCTCTCTAGCATCTACTGTTATCTATCACTTAACTGATGATTAACCATAATACCTTGGTTTGCATGCTGTCCAGTTTTTAAAGCCAGGTAGAACTTAAGTCAGAGAAGGCAATGGCACCCCACTCCAGTACTCTTGCCTGAAAATCCCATGCATGGAGGAGCCTGGTAGGCACCACGGAGAGACTTCACTTTCACTTTTCACGTTCATGCATTGGAGAAGGAAATGGCAACCCATTCCAGTATTCTTGCCTGGAGAATCCCAGGGACAGAGGAGCCTGGTGGGCTGCCATCTATGGGGCTGCACAGAGTCGGATACGACTGACGCGACTTAGCAGCAGCAGCAGCAGAACTTCAGTGTATCCCACACATTTTACTGTACCTAGGGCTGTTCAGGATTACTTCAGGGACGTTAATTTTATATGCTCAAGCAGACTATAAGTTCCTTGAGGGCAGTTTCTATCCTTTGCGTCTCTAAAATCCTGCTGGTACCATGCCCATTGTGACACTCTTTAAATAGTAACAGCTAAAACTCGAGAAGTGACTACATGTTGAATATTTATTAAGCACTCACATATTATCACATTAAATACAATACCTCTGTGAAATAGCTGCTATTTATCTTTTTTACAATGAGAAAACCAAGGCCTTAAAGAAGTTACTAAATTGTTGACTGAAACTTAAATCCACCTCTGTTTGACTCAAAAGTCTGTGATTTTACCAATAGTTATTTTGTTCACTGATGGGTTGATGACTAAACAAATGTGCCTGATGTTAACCTGACACAGTGGATCCGAAAGCTGCTTTTGTCTGGCCTGGATGCTGTCCTGATAGAAATATTTCTCAAGCGAAAAGATGCAGTCTTTCCCGTCTCATCTCCCCATCTTTTCTACATCCCTTCTGCCCCAGTTTTCTCCCTGCTGCTGTATTTATTCACGCCCTTCTCCTCTCTGGTCTCTCCTTTTGGTTTGAGACCCCAGTCTATGTCCTCACCTTGCACCATCAGTCCTCCAAGGACAGCATTTGGCCTGGCCTGGCCGAGGGGCACTGCACCAGGAGCTTTTTCAGGTCACAGACTGGGCTTTCTCCGCCCGAATGGATGTGTTTGCAGAATGGAAGGATGACCTTTCCTTGCCGAACACCCAGAGGGCCAATCACTCTGTTCTTGCTCCACTGAGAAAAGTGAATGGAGTGCTCTCCAGCTGAAATGAGAGTCAAGAATAAATAACTTTAAAAATACACAAACCCCAAGCCCCTGGAAGCCCAGACAAAGCTGAAACCCTTTGCGTTTTAGGGGCCCCCACCCCTCCCGTGTCTGGCAGATGATCGAGCCTTTTCTCCTGCCTCCTCGGACAAAGTGAAAAATCACTTCACTGGAAAAGATTCCCGCCAGGCCGGTGAGCATGTGCACATGTGCGCCCCAGCCGCACGCCGCCCCCGGCGTGTTCTCTTCTCTCGGAAGCACTGGGGCCAGCGTTTCCGCTCCGGTGCCTGGCAGGATGCTTATGTAACCATCACCTGCCAGAAGCCACTGACCTACAGTCTCTCCCTGGACAACCACTCTACCCTGACAGGCATGATCATGAGGCCACGGCGCACCTAGTGCAGCTTTGTCAGAATAGATCTTACCAGAAACAGTCTCCAGAATGGGCAGGGGTCCAGGAGATACCACGTTCTATGCAAATTCCCAAACGGAAAGGCAGTGCTCAGATGAAAGGCAAAAGAAGGGGCAGCAGAGGATAAGATGGGTGGATAGCATCACAGGTTGAACTGTCGTGAACTTGGGCAAACTGCAGGAGATAGTGAAGGACAGGGAAGCCTGGCGTGCTACAGTCCCTGGGGTTGCAAAGAGCTGGACATGACTTAGCAACTAACAAGCAAGTCACATCCTATGTATGTACATGACCATAATAAATTGTTTGTGTTCAGTTCAGTCACTAAATTGTGTCCGACACTTTGCCACCCCAGGGACTGCAGCTTGCCAGGCCTCCCTGTACATCACCAACTCCTGAAGCTTGCTCAAACTCATGTCCATCAAGTCGGTGATGCTATCCAACCATTTCATCCTCTGTCGTCCCCCTCTTCTCCCTCCTTCAATCTTTCCCAGCATCAGGGTCTTTTCCAAAGAGTCAGTTCTTTGCATCAAGTGGCCAAAGTATTGGGGCTGCAGCTTCGGCTTCAGCATCATTCCTTCCAAAGAACACCCAGGACTGATTTTCATTAGGATTGACTGCTTTGATCTCCTTACCATCCAAGGGACTCTCAAGAGTCTTCTCCAACACCACAGTTCAAAAGCATCAGTTCTTCAGTGCTCAGCTTTCTTTTAGTCCAACTCTCACATCCATACATGACCACTGGAAAAACCATAGCCTTGACTAGATGGACCTTTGTTGGCAAAGAAATGTCTCTGCTTTTTAATATGCTGTCTAGGTTGGTCATAACTTTTCTACCCAGGAGCAAGTGTCTTTTAATTTCATGGCTGCAGTCACCAGCTGCAGTGATTTTGGAGCCCAGAAAAATAAAGTCTGTCACTGTGCGATGATCTTAGTTTTCCGAATGCTGAGTTTTAAGCCAACTTTTTCACTCTCGTTTCTCATTTTCATCAAGAGGCTCTTGAGTTCTTCTTCGCTTTCTGCCATAAGGGTGGTGTCATCTGTATCTGCATTTTGCTTTTTTGCATTTGATTTTATTGGGGATGGTCTTGATTCCTGTCTCCTGTACAGTGTCATGAACCTCCATCCATAGTTCATCACATACTGTAGCGGATCTAATCCCTTGAATCTATTTCTCACTTTCACTGTAACTTCCCTATAATTGTAAGGGATTTGATTTAAATCATACCTGAATGGTCTAGTGGTTTTCCCTACTTTCTTCAACTTAAGTCTGAATTTGGCAATAAAGATTTCATGATCTGGGTCACAGTTAGCTCCTGGTCTTGTTTTTGCTGACTGTATAGAGCTTCTCCATCTTTGGCTGCAAAGAATATAATCAATCTGATTTCAGTGTTGGCCGTCTGGTGATGTCCATGTGTGGAGTCTTCTCTTGTGTTGTTGGAAGAGGATGTTTGCTATGATCAGTGCGTTCTCTTGGCAAAATTCTATTAGGCTTTGCCATGCTTCTTAACATACTTCAAGGCCAAATCTGCCTGTTATTCCAGGTGTTTCTTGACTTCCTACTTTTGCATTCCAGTCCCCTATAATGAAAAGGACATCTTTTTCAGGTTTTAGTTCTAAAAGGTCTTGTAGGTCTTCATAGAACTGTTCAGCTTCTTCAGCATTACTGGTCGGGGCATAGACTTGGATTACCGTGATATTGAATGGCTTGCCTTGGAAACAAACAGAGATCATTTGGCTGTTTTTGAGACTGCATCCAAATACTGCATTTTGTACTCTTTTTTTTGACTATGATGGTTACTCCATTTCTTCTAAGGGATTCTTGCCCACAGTAGTAGATATAATGGTCATCTGAGTTAAATTCACCCATTCTAGTCCATTTTAGTTCTCTGATTCCTAAAATGTCAACGTTCACTCTTGCCATCTCCTATTTGACCACTTCCAATTTGCCTTGATTCTTGGACCTGACATTCCAGGTTCCTATGCAATATTGCTCTTTACAGCATCAGACCTTGCTTCTATCACCAGTCACATCCACAACTTGGTGTTGTTTTTGCTTTGGCTCCATCTCTTCATTCTTTCTGGAATTATTTCTCTTCTGATCTCCAGTAGCATATTGGGCACCTACTGACCTGGGGAGTTCATCTTTCAGTGTCCTATCTTTTTGCCTTTTCAGACTCTTCATGGGGTTCTCAAGGTAAGAATACTGGAGTGGTTTGCCATTCCCTTCTCCAGTGGACCACATTTTGTCAGGAGTGTTGTGTTCAGAAATTTTCAATCTGACTGTCTTCCTTAAACCTGGGCAGTATCTAGAATTAGGAATCAGAGCAGTTCTATACACCATTCAGCTCTGGAATTCACTGTCTGTACAGACATGTGGCTATCAGTGACTTTCTGAGGTGGTAGGCTGGACCAATTTTGCTGGCCTCTCAGAGGGTTTCAAATTGTAGCATTCTCTGATTCTGGTGATCTCAACTGTAGCCTGCTACGTCTCAGGCTTGTTTTGTCCACCCTATCGTGAGGAGAAAAAGAGACATGATTAAAGATTAAAGTCTGTAGCTTATACCACATCCTTCCTCCTTTATCTTCTACGTATTAATGTTCATCAGTGACAGCTGAATACACCTAAATACAGCTAGAAACCTTCCCCAGCTTGTGGAACCTATGGCGATGACTTGGCCAAAACCTCACACAGGTTCATTTAATATTGCTCATTCACTCTGGGCTCAAGCATCACCTTCCTGTGAAGAGAAAGGAAAAATAATTTTAAAACCTTTCTAGAAGAAAGTGCCTTTGCACTCCAGCCACTGACATATGTGTTAAATTCAATTACATTAAGAGAGATGATAATTAAGATGCAATTTAATGATTGCTCATTTTATGTAAATGAGATTTCTGATTGCAAAGAATCAATAAACTGTGTTTAAGTAACTCATCAGTTGTCCATCTAAGCTCTACTTTGTCCTTTCTTTGCTAAATCCCTTATCTCACAAGCCAAATGCAAGAAATATTTCTGGAAATTCAAAGAATGAAATAATGAAGCTTCATTACTTCCCTAGCACTATCTGCTGCTTTTAACTCAGTAGATAGTATTGCTGTACCAATTGTTTTCTAACTTAGAGATTCATCTATTTCACAGCCCACCATGCATTTAAGTGAGGTTCTTTTTAAGGTCACTCTGACACTGGAAAGAATTCTAATGATTTGAAAGACATTTCTACATCTTGTAGAAGTAAATCTTGTATTGATAGAAGACTGCCCTCATGTAGCCAATTCCACGGGCTTTCCAGGTGGTGCTGGTGGTAAAGAATCCACCTGCCAATACAGGAGACATAAGAGATATGGGTTTCATCCCTGGGTTGGGAAATTCCCCTGGAGGAGGGCACAGCAATCAACTTCTAGTATTCTTGCCTGGAGAATCACACATGCAGCCAATTCCATGATATATCAAACATATATTTTGGTCATCAGTTCAAAACACAGAAAGAATAGTCCTTGTCCTCATAGGGAAAGACAAATGAATTTGCAAATACCTATGTAGAATCCCATTTATACTGAATTTATTTAAAATAAAAATCACACAGACATCACTCCATTATTGTTATTTTTACCATAATGTTGTGTAACAAACCACCCTCAAACTTAGTGTCTTTCAGTAACAGGCATTTATTATCAAGTTCACAGGTGTGCAGACATATGGTACTACAGCTGATCTAAGTTAAAGCAAGTGGTCCCGCTACAGGCTTGACTCCAGGCTGGAGACTAGATTCAGTTTCTCCGTGTGTGTTTTCTTGTCCCAAACTGAAGGGGCAGCAGCTACCAAGGCAAGGTCTTCATGATTAATCACTCAAGGACACAAGACAAAAAAAAAAAAAATTGCAATAGTTTATTCCAGGCTCTGCTGGGGTACTGACAGCTCATGTTCCCTTGATCAGAGTCACATGGACAGTCCACTGTCAGTGGGTGGGAAAGCACACTCATCCTTAGTGAGTGTGTGTACTTGTCGCTCAGTTGTGGCCGACTCTTTGTGGCCCCATGGACTATAGCCTGCCCAGGCTCCTCTGTCCATGGAATTTTCCAGGAAAGAATACTGAAGCAAATTGCCATTTCCTTCTCCAGGGGATCTTCCTGACCCAAAGATTGAACCTGCATCTCTTGAGTCTCCTGCATTGGCAGGCAGATTCTTTGCCATTAGGGTCACCTAGGAAGTCCATCTTTAGCAGGAAGGGAGATTACTGTTACTAAACAATATAGGGGATATTATTTTTACTAAACAGTATTCCAAACTGTCCCAGTTGTCTTTACCTCAAACATTTAAAAACCCAATGGTAACATACTGGAGAGCTCTGATTCTAGGGATACAGGTTTTCTAGGCTTATTAAAAATCAATAGTTTATAAAGATATTTAAAGTAGCCACTTTTTGATTGTTTATATTTAAAACTTTCTTCTTAAATCATTCTGCTTCCTTTTCTAGTAGAGCATATAGTTAATATTTTAATAAGAAAAAGATAAGTGGAGTCAGAGCAACCTAGGATGGCTTCGAGACTTCTTTCCTATGAATAATATTTTCTGAGTTGTCAGTTGTTGCTTTTTTTTCAATCACAGAAGTAAGCCTTTCACCTTTTTAGAGTTAAATGGATTGACAAATCAATTTCCCCATTTCTTCTGGTTTCTTTGCCTAGCATTTTGGATATCCTGCCTACAAAATATCAGCACAGAAAGCAAGTTCAGAATTATCTACCAGCAGTGAATTCCCCAGCCTGTATGTTTATTCTTTGAAGAGAAAATATTTTATTTCCTTAATGGAAATTCAGTTATTTCCTGGATATTTCTGTTGACTAGGTCATTTGAAGGCAATTTCTCAATCTGGGCACTAATGATATTTGGGGCCAGATAATTCTTTGCTGCAAGCAGCCTGCCCTTGCACTGTCGGATGTTTAGAAGCATCCCTGGTCTGTCTCCCTAGATTGAACAATACCACCCTCTGCACTGTGACAACGCAAAATGTCTCCAGTCACTGACAAATCAAATAGTCAAAATCACCCTTGACTGAGACGCACTCTTTTATAGTAACTAACATTTAATTCAGATACAAAGCAAAAACTTTTCTGAACTTAGACCAAAAACTTTGAAGTTAATCTTAAAACAGAAAACTAAGAAGCTTATTTTTATAATATATAGTTTTTGTTTTTCTAACTGAAATGCTAATATATATATATGTATGTGTGTATGTATATATATACATATATGTGTATACACACACACACACACACACACACACATATGGGACTTCCAAGGTGGCACTATTGGTAAAGAACCTGCCTGCTGATGCAGGAGACATGAGACACGGTTTAGACCCCTGGGTTGGGCAGATCCCCTGGAGGAGGGCATGGCAACCCACTCCAGCATTCTTGCCTGGAGAGTCCCATTGACAGAGGAGCCTGGCGGTCTACAGTACATGGGGTCTCAAGAGTTGGACATGACTGAGTGACTAAACCACCACCATCATACCTGAGTTCCCACAGCAAGTAAGCTGAGAGCTAGGACTGGAGATGCCCAAGTTTTATGACTCTCAAGAAGGAGTCTCAGACTCTGCATTCTGTTAAATTATGTGTCATTCAGCTTAGGATTCTCCTCTGGATTTTGAACACATATTTTGCACCGACAGCTATATTACAGAGAGGAGTGAAATGAGGCCCCCTTGAAAGGAAGCAAAGTGACGTCTACCAGATGGAATGAACTACATCCTGCCTTGTTATTTCCTTCTTCCGCACTAGCCTGAGAGGGACTTCGCTGGCTATCCAGTGGTTAAGACTCAGCACTTCCAGTGGTTAAGACTCAGCACTTCCAGTGCTGGGACACAGGTTCCATCCCTGATCAGGAACTAAGATCCTGCACGCTGCATGGTTTGGCCAAAAAGTCAAAAAGAAAAAGCACTAGCCTAGGACGCTTGTGCTGCTTCCTGAGAGTCCTTGCCTGGAACTCTCAGGAGGTGATCTGAGGGACTCCAAATCTCTTGTAAACTAAAGCACCTTCCCTCACCTACCATAAGACCTGAATTCCTTGCCAATCATAAAGTTTTGCCTCCAAGAGTCCGTCATTGGAGTCGGTGGTGCAGGGGAAAGATGCTCACACAAGGGTTGTCTCCTGGGAGCAGACCCATCTCCCCCTCCCCAGAGTCTGGCAACAGGTTCTCCTCAGCCATCTAGTGTCTATTTGCATCATATTTTCAAAAAAGAGCCCCCAGTGTGAATTTTATCCTGGTGCATCTTGTAGCCACCTGGGTGTGACAGTACTTCTGTCAGAAGTTGAACTTCTTTGCCTCCAAATTTCTGCCAGCCTGTACACCGATCCTCATGGCTCCCTGGTCCTCACCAGCTCTCACTGTGAAACAGCACCCCGTGCACCTGTCCACGGGTTCAGCTGTGGCCCCTGTGACCAGTGGCTGTCACAAGAAGCAGTTCACCAGAATACAGCTCAGTGCTGCTTCCGGAAACTTTAGGCGCAATCCCCGATTCTTCTTCTGACGTGAAGTTTAAAGACTTTGGTGTTTGCAGCTCTGGCTGTTTAGCTGCACCCCTTTATCCAGTGTGTACAGGAACCCAGCAGCATGGGCTGGGTGTGAACACCAGGTACCTGCAGTGCTACCAGGCGCTGGTGTCTTCTGCTGTGTTGGTGGTGGTTGTGCCCTTTTTGAATCAGCGTGTGGAGCACAAATCTATGGTCTCTGGTTAGTTTCTGCTTTGCTTATGATGCTGCTGTCTGGAATGAGAGTTGTCAGGGTGGACTTCTCAATTTACTGGATCAGTGGGTACACTTCAACAGTTACCCATGACATATTCGGGCATTTCAAGTTCTGACTTGCTTTGTTTGGAGGCTGTTTTATTTAAAGATCTATTGTCAGCTAATCAGGGTCTTGGCATATTATGTAGATATTTGGTATTCTTGCCTATGCCCATTTTAACCTGGTACAAGGTATTCAATTGGGTTTTTGTGGCAAAAAATAAAATTACCCAAAAAAGATTTAAAAAAATCCTCAAGTATGATGATTAGATTCAAAGAGGGAAGAAAAAAATTCATTGCAAAGTTTACTTAAGGGTTGTTTGCAAGATATAAGACATGGGGAATTTTATTAATGTGTGACTCATTTTTAGAGTCCCTCTTTTTTACTTAATTTATTAACTTTTCTACTTAATTTTTTAAATTATTTAAAATAAAAATTATTCATATGTCTTTTCACATAGAATTTTATGTAGTAAAGACACTCATATGCTACCTTATATTCACATATTCACTTACCCTAACACAAGATCGCATCAGTTCCTCCCTGGTATCAGGTCCTATTCAGGGCACAGGAGTAAGTTAGACCCAGTCCTGGGCCTGGAAGTTTCCTAAATCAACAAGCCCATGGGTCCGACTCTGACATCTGAGGCCTCCTGCCACCTGCTCTTCCCCACAGCTGGCCTCACAGTGGACAGTCTTGAACTTTCGCAGTCGCACAATACATCCTGCTCACACATCTTCCACTGGACTTTGCCTGACCCTTCTCTACCCACATAGTCCAAATACCCATATTCAAGATTGGGCCTACAGGCAGTGGGGATGTTTGGAAGCCTTCTGAGCTGGCAGTCTGGAGGCCTGGAAGTGCTACTTCCTCTCTTCCTTTAGTCCGAATGACCACAAGTTTGAGAAATATGAAAAATGATCATTGGTTGTGTTCTGACTAGCTCCAGGTCCCTGAAATATGATGCTGTGGGTTCTCCCATCAGAGGCTATGTATCCACCATGGGCTCCCCACTGGTCATGTGACTTATCTCAGCAAATGGAATATTACAGAAGCAGAAGTCTGAGAAATGCTTACTTTTGGGGGTTTGTTCTCTTGATTTCCTCTTGAGATCCTAAGAAAACCATGCCTCTGAGCCCAGCTAGCCTACTAACCATGGAGCAAAGCTAACTGGCAGAACAAACAGATCCCTTCTGTTTTTTGGTCTGTAGTTTTTGATTAGACTGGAGAGTGAAAATAAATGTAATGTTTAGAGTAGGATTTGAGATGTCAAACAGACCTGGCTTCAAATCCCCTGTCCTTTACCTAGATGAGCAGCACCGGCAGAGTTACTTCATTCCCTCCGTCTGAGTTTCCACAACCATAAAAAAAGGACAAAAATAATAATGTGCTTAGGCTCTTGTGAGGACTAGATCGGTTCAGTTCAGTCACTCAGTCGTTCCTACGCTTTGCGATCCCATGCGCTACAGCATGCCAGGCTTCCTTGTCCATCACCAACTTCAGGAGCTTGTTCAAACTCACGTCTATCGAGTGGGTGATGCCATCCACCCATCTCATTCTCTGTCATCCCCTTCTCTTTCTGCCTTCAATATTTCCCAGCAGCAGGGTCTTTTCCAATGAGTCAGCTCTTTACATCAGGTGGGCAAAGTGAGGACTAGATGAAGTGCTGTGAATAAGACCTCCAGGTCAGAACCTGGTTCTTATTAAGAACTCAATAGAGTATTGATTAGTATACTGCACACTATACACTATACTATAGTATAATTCTAATTTCGACCACTAGAATTGTATAATTCCAGTCTGATCCCACCACTGTCTTCCATTCAGGAATGTCTTTTTCACCTTACCTCGTACACTCTCCTTGACCCTCAACCTGCCTCAAGCCCTTGGCAGCCTCTCATAACACTTTAACTTTCAACTCATATCTAGTTCGCCAACCATAATTTTCCAAACTTTTCATTTTGGGTTAATTTTAAATTCACAGAAAAGTGGTAAAGAGGGCACATGTGTGTGTGTGTTTTCAGTCATGTCAGACTCTTTGCTACCCCATGGCCTATAGCCAGCCAGGCTCTCTGTCCATGGAATTTTCCAGGCAAGAATACTGGAGTGAGTGACTATTCCCTTCTGCAGGAGATTTTTACAGACCCAGGTGTGGAATCCATGTCTCTTGTATCTCCTGCATTGGCAGGCAGATTCTGAAC
The DNA here is from genome assembly GCF_001704415.2 of Capra hircus. NCBI lineage: Eukaryota > Metazoa > Chordata > Mammalia > Artiodactyla > Bovidae > Capra > Capra hircus. The sequence goes on along the minus strand of NC_030823.1, from coordinate 23,547,818 downwards.
CACTGTGCCACCTGGAAAGCCCAAAGATAGCTCATGGACTGTCCATATACCCTTCTTGCAGGCCCCCTAATGTGAACATCTTACATAACCATAGTACACTTACCAAACTAAGAAATGATCGTAGGAACAGCATTACTAACTAAAATACAGAATACTTGAACTTCCCTGATTTCCCCACAAACATCCCTTTTCTGTTCAAGGATTCAATCAGGGTAGCACGTTGCTTTCGGTCATCATGCACCCTTGGTCTCCTCCAATCTGTGACAACTTCTGGCTTACCTATTTTCTAAGACCTAAACATTTTTTTTTTTTTTAGACCTAAACATTTTTAAAGAGCGCTGGTCATGTATTTTGCAGCATGTCTCTCAGTTTGGGCTTGCCTGATGCTCTTCTCATGTTTAGACTGAAGTTAGGGGTTTATAAAAAAAAAAAAAAAAACCCACCCCCATTTGCAGAAACATGGATTGACCTAGTGAGTATTACGCTTAATGAACTCGGTCAGACAGAGAAAGACAAATATATGATATCACTTATACATAAAATCTAAAGAATAATACAAATGAATCGATATGCAAAGCAGAAACAGATTCACAGACATAGAAAACAAACTTATGATTATCAAAGGGGAACTTGGGGAGAGGGATAGGGTAGGAACATGGGATTAATAGATACAAACTACTATACATAAAAGAGAGGAGCAACAGAGATTTACTGTATAGTACAGAGAACCAGCCACCTGCCAAGAAGGAAACACAGGTTCAATCCCGGGAAGATGCCCCAGAGAAGGAAATGGCAACCCACTCCAGTATTCTTGCCTGGGAAATCCAATGGACAGAGGGACCTGGCTACAGTCCATGGGGTTGCAAAAGAGTTGGACACAACTTAGTGACTAAACCACCACCAGCACCACCACATAGAATAATACTCAATACCAAAATACATGAAAAGATGCTCAATATTATTAGATATTGTTTCTGTTCAGTCACTAAGGTATGTCTGACCCTGCAACCCCATGGACTGCAGCATGCCAGGTTTCCCTGTCCTTCACTATCTCCTGGAATTTGCTCAAACTCATGTCCATTGAGTTAGTGATGCTATCTGACCATGTCATCCTCTATTGTCCTCTTCTCCTCCTGCTTTCAACTTTTTCCCAGCATCAGGGTCTTTTCCTGGCCAAACCCAGATTGAAACCAAAGGGCCTGGGAACTGGAAGATTCCGTTCATAGGGATTATCTCCAGCAGTTAAAAGAAGATCAGAGAAGTTGGGGGAATAGATCTTGGCAGGACAATGGAGAATAACCAACTCAAGGTCTGTCTCCCTTCTTCATTCCTTTATCTTTGATTTCTAGAACAAAAGTTCATTAATCCATAAGTCCAATGAATAAATAAAAGTAAGTTTGTGTGAGAGATTTATAAATAAGATAATTTCTTGGCAGTGAACATCCATAACTGGGATGTAACCAAATCAAATGAAAGTACTTTTCTTAGACTTTGGACATCTGAACACATGTGAGTTATTTTCTATCTTTATTTTAAAATAAAGGAATCTACAGAGGACAAGTATATAGCATAATGAATTATTTTAAAAATCAAGACCTTTCCAACTCTACCCAATTCAATACTAAAACTTTGGTAACACTTCAGAAGCCCTTTTATAGATTTCATCCAAATTACAGCCCTCTCCATCTTCCAAACATAACAAATATCCTTACATTTTTAAAATAGTAATTGCATCCTTGTATTTCTTTAGGGTTTTATCACCTAGGCATTATAGTTTAGACTTGCTTATTTTTTTATTTGTTTTTTAATTCAAAGGATAATTGCTTTACAGAATTTTGCTGTTTTCTGCCAAACATCAACATGAATCAGCCTTAAGCATACATATGTCCCCACCCTCTTGAACCTCCTTCCCATCTCCCTCCCCATACTAGTCCTCTAAGTTGTTACAGAGGCCCTCTTTGCGTTCCCTGATAGACTTGACTATTTTAAAAAACAAAAACAAAAAACTTTTTTCCTAAGTCCCTTTTTAATTAAAAGAAATTTAATTGTGGCAAAGTATACATAACATCGGAGAAGGCCATGGCACCCCGCTCCAGTACTGCTGCCTGGAAAATCCCATGGAGGGAGGAGCCTGGTGGGCTGCAGTCCATGGGGTCGCTAAGAGCACGACTTCACTTTCACTTTCACTTTTCACTTTCATGCATTGGAGAAGGAAATGGCGACCCACTCCAGTATTCTTGCCTGGAAAATCCCAGGGACAGAGGAGCCTAGTGGGCTGCCGTCTATGGGGTTGCACAGAATTGGACACGACTGAAGCGACTTAGCAGTAGCAGCAGCAGCATACATAACATAGCCTTCTCTGGTGGCTCAGACAATAAGGAATCCGTCTGCAATGCAGGAGACCCAGGTTCAATCCCTGGTCAGGAAGATCCCCTGGAGAAGGGAATGGCTACCCACTCCAGTATTCTGCCCTGGGAAATTCCAAGGACAGAGCAGCCTGGCGGGCTATAGTCCATGGCATTGCAAAGAGTTGGACACAACTTAGTGAATAGTGAAAGGGTAGTTGTATAACGAAGGGGAATATGAAGTCTATATGGCTGAAATTCATTTGGAGGTTTTCAGGTTTGTCAAATACCATCACATTTACCCAATCAAACTCAGTTATGGATGCAAATAAACAGAGATATTTATATTCAGAATAAATTTGTATTCATTCAGAATGAATTTATATTCATTTTGTTTTAGTCATTGTCTTTAAAGAAGTGTAGAAGTTGAAAGCATGGACTTTTGAATCAGTTAGTGGTGGAACTATGCCCTTCCTCAACCACTTTCCAACCTTATTTAGGTTAACTAACTTCTTTCCTTTTTAATTTTTTAGCCGCACCCCTTGGCATGTGGGACCTTAGTTCTCCAGCCAGGGATTGAACCAGCAACCCCTGCAGGGGAAGCGTGGACTCTTAACCGCTGGACAGCGACGGAACTAACTTAACTAACTTAAGTTAATCCCTTAAGTTAATCCCTTAAGTTAATTCCTTAACTAACTTCTTTAGCACACATCTTCATATATATTGGTAGGGTGATTTTGAGTATTAAATAAAATATTGTATGTTAAACTCAGTACAGTTCATGACAAAAAATAAATATTTCAACTAACAGTTTCAATTCCCTGTTTCCTATTGTATGTATGAAAATGGAGTTATATCAGGCAGGGCAGTCAGATATACACCATTGTTATAGGAAGCTCAGTAAAGAATGTTAGTAGTGTGAGATCTTTTTTCAGCAGAGGTTTTTATTTATTTAAACCCTGTGCTACTTAGAGAAACTCCCCAAAACATTTGCAGTATTCACAGGGGCTTTGGAGAAGAACAAATTCTAACCCTCACTTCAAAATATTTCCACAGCATAGAAACTGAGAGAAAAGAGTCCACTTCCAGAAAGACAGCAAGCTGCATAGAGAATAACTGGGCTATTGTGGGCACTCACCAGATTGCTAAATATTTTACCTTTCTTAAAACATACAGCAATAGGGATTTCCCTGGTGGTTCAATGGTTAGGGCTTCGCCTCCCAATGCAGGGGGTGCCTATTCGATACCTGGCTGGGAAGCTACATGCCTCATGGTCAAAAAATCAGAACATAAAATAGAAACAGTACTATAACAAATTCAATAAAGACTTTAAGAGTGGTCTACATCAAAAAAATATTAAAAAGAAAAACCAACATACAGCAGTAGTACTTGTCACAGGGTTGCAGTAAGTACAGATAATAAAGCAAATTTTGGCTGAGAAGACACAGTCTAAGTCATGTCATTCTGGCTTATGCCTTTCATAAGCTCTAAGATGCTGCGGTAGAAATTGTCTCCATCAGACACACAAAATCCAACTTCCCTCAAAAAGCCCTTAGCATTGTGAAGAGAAGCAGGTGAGGTTTCAGAATGGGAAAGTGTTCATGGAACTAAATGGAAAACCTTGGGGGTGGGGGGAAGGGAAGGTTTGAGAAGAAAGCACCATTGCTTCTGCTAATTTCAAAACTGTGACTCGTGGCAGTGTCTCTACACAGGATAGGGGGGTGGGAGCTTATGGCTCTGACCTTGTCCCCAAGATTCGCTTTCCCTTCTGTCATTAAGCAATCAGCTCCCACCCGCCTGCCTTGGAGACATGGTTTCCCAAGAGCTATTTCTCCTTTAACACCCTGGCTTTTCATTTTCTTCCTTAGAACACAGCAGGACTTGAGACTTTACTGGAGACTCACGGAGAACACAAAGGTAATAAACACAGGTCGTATAGCCACGTTTGGGACCCCGGCCATGCACTGTCCCACTCCAGAGCTGGAAAACATGTTGGCCCTGTGCTGTGCTATGAGACAGCCCTCCCTGAGGATACCTCGGAATTAGATGGTCTCACTTACGTGCTGTGGCTAAGCCCATCTCAGGGACCTGACCTTCCTCCTACAGCATCATATCAACCACTAGTCTGGAGCCCACACTTAGATATTGTCCTCTGGGTGGTCCAAACCCTGGGTAATGAGGACCAAAAGGAAATGAGAATATCTATTCTCACTTCTAGGAAACCTGTCATCCAAGTTCTAGTTCCCTCTCTGAGGACCTAATTTGTCCCACATTGACTGACACCAGAAGTGTTCCATTCAGAAGAAACATTAGTGCATGATCCCAGAGAGAAAAAAGATGAGTGTGACATCCATACACTCAAGTACAGCAGAAGGAGGTAGTTATGTTATAGAAGGTACCTGTCTGTACTAACCAGCACCCGCCACACTCCAGACACATCCCATACATACATCTGTCTTTTTATGTTATATTTCCATTCTACAATGCAAGAAATTATCCAAGAGGCTAAATAATTTGCCTGATGTTAGAGCTGTTGTTTCAAAGAATAGCAAGGAGAGATAAGAAAGGCTTCCTCAGCGATCAATGCAAAGAAACAGAGGAAAACAACAGAATGGGAAGGACTAGAGATCTCTTCAAGAAAATTAGAGATACCAAGGCAAGATTTCATGCAAAGATGGGCTCAATAAAGGACAGAAGTGGTATGGACCTAACAGAAGCAGAAGATATTAAGAAGAGGTGGCAAGAATACACAGAAGAACTGTACAAAAAAGAGCTTCACCACCCAGATAATCACGATGGTGTGATCACTCACCTAGAGCCAGACATCCTGGAATTTGAAGTAAAGTGGGCCTTAGGAAGTATCACTACAACAAAGTTAGTGGAGGTGATGGAAGTCCAGTTGAGCTATTTCAAATCCTGAAAGATGATGCTGTGAAAGTGCTGCACTCAATATGCCAGCACATTTGGAAAACTCAGCAGTGGCCACAGGACTGGAAAAGGTCAGTTTTCATTTCAATCCCAAAGAAAGGCGATGTCAAAGAATGTTCAAACTATCACACAATTGCACTCATCTCACATGCTAGTAAAGTAATGCTCAAAATTCTCCAAGCCAGGCTTCAGCAATATGTGAACCATGAACTTCCTGATGTTCAAGCTGGATTTAGAAAAGGCAGAGGAACCAGAGATCAAATTGCCAACATCTGCTGGATCATTGAAAAAGCAAGAGAGTTCCAGAAAAACATCTATTTCTGCTTTATTGACTATGCCAAAGCCTTTGACTGTGTGGATCACAATAAGCTGTGGAAAATTCTGAAAGAGATGGGAATTCCAGACCACCTGACCTGCCTCTTGAGAAAACTGTATGCAGGTCAGGAAGCAACAATTAGAACTGGACATGGAAAAACAGACTGATTCCAAATAGGAAAAGGAGTATGTCAAGGCAGTATATTGTTACCCTGCTTATTTAACTTATATGCAGAGTACATCATGAGAAATGCTGGGCTGGAAGAAACACAAGCTGGAATCAAGATTGCCAGGAGAAATATCAATAACCTCAGATATGCAGATGACACCACCCTTATGGCAGAACGTGAAGAGGAACTAAAGAGCCTCTTGATGAAAGTGAAAGAGGAGAGTGAAAAAATTAGCTTAAAGCTCAACATTCAGAAAGCGAAGATCATGGCATCCAGTGCCATCACTTCATGGCAAATAGATGGGGAAACAGTGGAAACAGTGGCTGACTTTATTTTTCTGGGCTCCAAAATCACTGCAGATGGTGACTGCACCCATGAAATTAAAAGACACTTACTCCTTGGAAGGAAAGTTATGACCAACCTAGACAGCATATTAAAAAGCAGAGACATTACTTTGTCAACAAAGGTCCATCTAATCAAGGTTATGGTTTTTCCAGTGGTCATGTATAGATGTGAGAGTTGGACTATAAAGAAAGCTGAGGACCAAAAAAAAATGATGCTTTTGAACTGTGGTGTTGGAAAATACTCTTGAGAGTCCCTTGAACTGCAAAGAGATCCAACCAGTCCATCCTAAAGGAAATCAGTCCTGGGTGTTCATTGGAAGGACTGATGTTGAAGCTGAAATTCTGGTATTTTGGCCACCTGATGCGAAGAACTGACTCATTTGTAAAAACCCTGATGTTGGGAAAGATTGAAGGCAGGAGGAAAAGGGGATGACAGAGGATGAGATGGTTGGATGACATCACTGACTCAATGGACATGAGTTTGGGTAAACTCCAGCAGTTGGTGATGGACATGGAGGCCCAGCATGCTGCAGTTCATGGATTCACAAAGAGTCAGACAAGACTGAATGATTGAACTGAACTGAACAGTTGTTGTTTAGTCACTAAGTCATGTTCAACAGTTTTGGGACCCCCATGTACTGTAGCCCACTGGGCTCCTCTGTCCATGGGATTTCCCAGGCAGGAATACTGGAGTGAGGTGCCATTGCCTTCTCCAGGGCATCTTCCTGACCCAGGGATTGAACCCACTTCTGCTTTGGCAAGTGGATTCTTTACCACTGAGCCACTGGGGAACCCAGATGTTACAGTTAGTATGTGGCAAACTTATGGTAAACCCAGATTCAAAGGGCTTCCCAGGTGGCTCAGTGGTAAAGAATCTGCCTGCCAATGCAGGAGACTCGGGTTCAATCCCTGGATTGGGAAAACACACTGGAGGAGGAAATGGCAACCTACTCCAATATTCTTGTCTGCAAAATCCCATGGACAGAGGAGCCCATTGAGCTCTAGTTCACTGGGTCACAAAGAGTCAGTCATGAATGAGCACACACCCATGATGCAGATTCAAAGACCAAAAGTAGCACCAGCTGTTACTATTACTACTTAATTCAAAAAGCGGCAGAGAAATGTTGACAACAAACTGAAATTGGAGGCAAAGATTGTATTTGTAGATGACTGCAAGACTGAAACTTACATAAGTGGTTCTTGGCATCATTACAGGTGAAGGGGATAGATGGAAATCCAAAACTATCTAACCTAGTCATTAAAATAAGTGGTGAAAGGGCTGAGCAGCATATTTCAATGACTCTAAACTGCAATGGCTGAATCATTAGAACCCTTAGCAGTAAGGACGTGCCGATGACAAGACTATCTCAGAACCTGGTTGTAAAGCTGACAATCAATTAGGAAATTTTATTTCTAGTCTACCAAGGAGACGGGAAAAAGAGTTTGCAATGCAATGTTGGGCCTGAAAGTAAATTTCTAGCAAGGAGGCTAAGCTTCAAGCTCATAGCATTGCTGACCTGCCATTGGGAGGCAGCTTGTTTGCAACCCAGAGAAGAGAAGTTACCAAGGTCAGTTCCTAAAGTGATGCAAGTTTGCTGGCTCAGAGGGAGATCGCTGGGGAATGGGATCCAGCACTTCTTATGCTGCATTTCTCCAGCTAGGTGGATGCCCCTTCCCTGATTCAAGCTTGCCTTGTTCTCCTCAACCACACCACTTGGGAGTTCCATGGGTGCGCTGTGCTCTCCTGTTCCATCTTGCCTGACACCACAGGGCTTAGTGTAGCACATTGTTTCTGCAAAAGCATCTTTTCCCCACCCAATTCAAACTTCTTTCCTCCACCTAACCAACTTCCACTTAGCTTTTGGGATCTGAGAAGTCTTTTGTCCATGCCCAAGAGTAGAATAGCTTCCCAGACCCGCCACAACATATGCTCAGACTTACTACTACAAAGCAACTTGTCCTCCTTTATTTTCTTTGCACTGCCTTGTTGTGAGTTGTACATGTTCCAAACCCCTTATCCATAAGAATAAAGTACAAAAAGTTCTGAAAACTAAAAGTTTTAATGTTAAGTCTAGTGCAAATTTGAGAGACAGCAATGGCATCCCATTCCAATACTCTTGCTTGGAAAATCCCATGGATGGAGGAGCCTGGAAGGCTGCAGTCCATGGGGTCGCTGAGGGTCAGACATGACTGAGCGACTTCACTTTCACTTTTCACTTTCATGCATTGGAGAAGGAAATGGCAACCCACTCCAGTGTTCTTGCCTGGAGAATCCCAGGGACAGAGGAGCCTGGTGGGCTGCCGTCTATGGGGTCACACAGGGTTGGACATGACTGAAGTGACTTAGCAGCAGCAGCAGCAGTGCAAATTTATCCCAATTGGTAATAACAGTCAGACATTTTGCTGTAGAAAAAAAATTGATGTGTGTGCCTTTGAGATAGTGCCTCAGACCCCACGTGAAAGTGAAGTTGCTCAGTTGTGCTGATTCTTAGCGACCCCATGGACTGAAGCCTACCAGACTCCTCCATCCATGGGATTTGCCAGGCAAGAGCACTGGAGTGGGGTGCCATTGCCTTCTCCGAGTTTAGACATGGTAGTGCATATATGTCAATGCTGCTCTCCCGGTTCATCCACCCCACCTCCCCACTACATCCACATATCCATTCTCTACGCCTGTGTCTCTATTTCTGCCCTGCAAATAGGTTCAGCTGTGTCACCTACCTTCCTCTCTTTCACTTGGTATATCTCATGCAAACACCACTCACAGGTGGAATCCCTGTAAAAGGAGTCTGGGAAATATGGTGTTTAGACTTTGAGCCTCTATAGTACATGGGACCTGGAGGAGGCAGTGGCACCCCACTCCAGTACTCTTGCCTGGAAAATCCCATGGATGGAGGAGCCTGGTAGGCTGCAGTCCGTGGGGTTGCTAAGAGTCGAACATCACTGAGCGACTTCACTTTCACTTTTCACTTTCATGCATTGGAGAAGGAAATGGCAACCCACTCCAGTGTTCTTGCCTGGAGAATCCAGGGACGGTGGAGCCTGGTGGACTGCCATCTATGGGGTCGCACAGAGTCGGACACGACTGAAGCGACTTAGCAGCAGCAGCAGTAGTAGTACGTGGGACCACTGAGAAGAAAGGAGATGGCCCTAAGCATCAACAAAAAATATCCACCAAGGAAAACTTTACTCTTAACTATTGCAATAAACTGTGGAAAATTCTGAGAGAGATGGAACTACCAGACCACCTGACTTGCCTCTTGAGAAACCTATATGCAGGTCAGGAAGCAACAGTTAGAACTGGACATGCAACAACAGACTGGTTCCAAATAGGAAAAGGAGTGCATCAAGGCTGTATATTGTCACCCTGCTTATTTAACTTCTATGCAGAGTACATCATGAGAAACGCTGGGCTGGAAGAAACACAAGCTGGAATCAAGATTGCCGGGAGAAATATCAATCACCTCAGATATGCAGATGACACCACCTTTATGGCAGAAAGTGAAGAGGAACTAAAGAACCTCTTGATGAAAGTGAAAGTGGAGAGTGAAAAAGCTGGCTTAAAGCTCAACATTCAGAAAACGAAGATCATTGCATCTGTTCCCATCACTTCACAGGAAATAGATAGGGAAACAGTGGAAACAGTGTCAGACTTTATTTTGGGGGGCTCCAAAATCACTGCAGATGGTGACTGCAGCCATGAAACTAAAAGATGCTTACTCCTTGGAACAAAAGTTATGATCAATCTAGACAGCATATTCAAAAGCAGAGACATTACTTTGCCAACAAAGGTCCGTATAGTCAAGGCTATGGTTTTTTCAGTAGTTGTGTATGGATGTGAGAGTTGGACTGTGAAGAAAGCTGAGCACTGAAGAATTGATGCTTTTGAACTGTGGTGTTGGAGAAGACTCTTGAGAGTCCCTTGGACTGCAAGGAGATCCAGCCAGTCCATTCTGAAAATCAGCCCTGGGATTCCTTTGGAAGGAATGATGCTGAAGCTGAAACTCCAGTACTTTGGCCACCTCAAGTGAAGAGTTGACTCATTGGAAAAGACTCTGATGCTGGGAGAGATTGAGGGCAGGAGGAGAAGGGGACGACAGAAGATGAGATGGTTGGATGGCATCACTGACTTGATGGACGTGAGTCTGAGTGAACTACGGGGGTTGGTGATGTACAGGGAGGCCTGGCGTGCTGCAGTTCATGGGGTTGCAAAGAGTCGGACACTACTGAGCAACTGAACTGAACTGAATTGATTGCATTTTTACCCAAATGTTTCATTTCAATTCTTGTCTAGGTCTTCAGGAATTTAAAAAAAAAAAAAAAAAAGGAGGAAGAGAAGAACAAATAATCTTCATCACTGTGGGTGGCTTATTTTGTTTTCTGAATTTTTAACAAATATGACTTTAAAAAGTCAAAGTGAACACATAAAAACAGTTGTAACTGTTATGGTTGTGTGAAGCTCCAGTAGAACTGGTCCCCAATAAAGACTAACCCAGGGACTTCCCTGGTGGCTCAGTGGTAAAGAATCTGCCTGCCAATGCAGGAGACATGGGTAGATCCCTGGGTAGGGAAGATCCCCTGGAGAAGGAAATGGCAACTCACTTCAGTACTCTTTCCTGGGAAATCCCATGTACAGAGGATTCTGGTGGGCTACAGTCTATGGGGTCACAAAAGAGTCAGACGTGACTCAGCAGCTAAACAACAACAACAAAGAGGAACCCATGGGGGAAATAGCAGGTTTATGCAGAGAACCCAAGGAGGACTGAATTTATGTGGCCATTTCTTATATTTGGGCCTTATATTTTTTTAAGTGACTTCATGCACTCTGAGGTCTTCTTGGACTTCTAGTGCAGTTTTAGAAAACTGGAAAAAAACATAGTCCTGGAGCAGTGAGAGAGTGCAATTAAAGACCATAGAAATATTCTCCCTCTTAAGGAACTACAGAAATTTCTAAAAGTAGCTATTAAAATTATAATGAAAGTTGCTATTTTTCTGGCCTCAGATGAGCTAAACACAGAAGTCAATGTTTAGTAAAATGACTGAACGTGTATTTGATCCTGAGTTACGGCTTTAATATCAAAGTTGGACAGAAATGAGCAAACTTTCCTTTTAGACTTTGCACAATTTGCCTAATCTCTGCTGATACAAACTGTTACAAAACACCACCTTAAACCAGAAGCAAACCCTGGTCAAGATACGAGAATTCAGATCTTTAAAGTCAGCAAGAATAAGCAATTTCATGCCAGTATATTTATAATAAATGTGTATTTTAATCAACTCTGCTTTTACACTTTCAACCTCTTAAAAGGAAAGGCACCCTGTAAACCAAGTCCCATAGGGTCTCAAAATTACCCAGGGTATACTCAGAAAATTAAAATTAATATTAAGCATGAGCACATTGAAAGAGGACATTACTCAGCAAGCATCCAAAGGTTCCAGATTCTTTGAAGTGATCCGTTTCTTTCCAAGATTTATGAGCTGTCTGTCAATGAATTTAATTGGATATTTATTGAAATTAATGGCAGCTGCAGCTGATTGAACAGACTTTACTTAAATTTTGTGTTTCTTGTTTATGGCTGTTTTTCCTGGCCTTGCCTTTCCATGTTGCATGCTGATGAAGCCCTGAGCGAAATGAATGGAGAAATCTTCTCCAAATCAAGACATGACTCTCCTCACCATCCTTCACAAAATGGGAAAATATTACTGATGATAAATCACTTCCTATTCCCAACTCATCACTATTCAGGTTTGTTAAAAGTTCATTTTCATGCACACCCTTGGGAGTTAAGGGCAGAAGCTCCATAGACAAACAACCTGTGTTCAAATCTGGATCATCCTCATATTTGCTGTCATCCTAGGCCAAGTTTCTCAACCTTCTCCTTGCCTCAGTTTACCCACTTGTAGAGTAGAACTGATAATAATAGGCTCGCATAGGCTCAGAACCTGCCTAGCAGAGGACCTGGAACTTGCTAATACCTCAGTAAGACTTAGTTCTTCTTACTTTTTTCTCTGTGGGAAAAAATGAAATTATATGGATCTATTTTATTCCTCTTGTGATGAACAAACCACTATACTTAAAAATACTTAAAAACTAGACCCTGCTCTGGAGAAGCTGAAGTCCCTGCTATAAGCAAATGAGAGATGCTTTCTTCCTCTGTTTCTTTTTCCTTCTACTCTCTGCCCCCAGCCACTATTTTGACATATTTAATAAACTACTTTCCGGGGTTCTGAAGATGCTGCAAATTCTTGAGTAGAAGCGAAACTCTAGGGGAAGTGGGAGGAAGGAGAAGACAGCTTTCTATAACAGATTGTCTTGGACTTGTGGTTAATGTCATGGTTACTTTTCCAAACTCTCCTGCACTCTTTTTTTTTTTTTCTTTCTTTCTTTATTCAGTGAACAGGATTATGTACCTGGCATGGAGCTAGGTGCTGGAATGTCAAAGCTTAATTTTAGGAAGCCAGTTCTCAAGAATCTTTCTCACTAGTGAAGAAAGCAGTATTTTACAACCTAGTGCTTCTGGAATCACATAGCGTAGTAGTTATGTGTCTCGACTCTGGAGCCAACCATGGTTTAAATCCTGTCTTTGGCAACTTAAATGTGGGTCAAGTTACTTTACCTCTTTGTGTTTTAGTCATCCAACTGTAAAGTGGGGTTGTAATAGTGCTTGCTGCTGCTGCTGCTGTTGCTGCTGCTGCTAAGTCATTCAGTCGTGTCCTACTGTGTGACCCCATAGATGGCAGCCCACCAGGGTCCCCCATCTCTGGGATTCTCCAGGCAAGAACACTGGAGTGGCTTGCCATTTCCTTCTCCAATGTAATAGTACTTACATTTTTACAGATTAAGTTGTTATATATTATATTATATATATTATCTTGGAAGAGTGGCTTATGGTTAACATTAAAGGTTAATATTAAATACATGCATACATTTATTACCGTTATTACAATCATGATTCTAAAGTTTTTTCTTTTTAATTTTTATCAGTTTTATTGGAGTGTGATTGCTTTATAATGTGTTAGTTTCTACTGTACAGCAAAATGAATCAGCCATACATATATACATATCCTCTCCCTTTTGGATTTCCTTCCCATTTAGGTCACTACAAAGCACCGAGTAGAGTTTCTGGTTCTACACAATGCTGTAGAGTATGTTCTCATTGCAGGAAGGCATATTCTTTACCATCTGAGCCACCAGAGAAGCCCCATTATTTTATACATAGTGTCAATGCTGCTGCTGCTGCTGCTAAGTGGCTTCAGTCATGTCCGACTCTGTGCGACCCCATAGATGGCAGCCCACCAGGCTCCCCCGTCCCTGGGATTCTCCAGGCAAGAACACTGGAGTGGGTTGCCGTTCCTTCTCCAATGTATGAAAGTGAAAGTGAAATGGAAAGTGAAGTCACTCAGTCATGTCTGACTCTTAGCAACCCCATGGACTGCAGCCTACCAGGCTCCTTCATCCATGGGATTTTCCAGGCAAGAGTGCTGGAGTGGGGTGCCATTGCCTTCTCCACATAGTGTCAATAGTATGACACTGAAGTTTATTTTGAGAAGTTGTGGAAAAAGACAAGAGGAGGCAGATGCACCAGACGAATGATACATTTGTTTCTGGACCTGTTGAGGTACTTTGTGGTTGCCCAGATGGACATTCCTATTAGGCAGTTAGTTGGTAACACAGATCTAGCCCTTCAGCAAGTAATGTGGGCTAAAGGTAATGACTTGGACATCAGCAACATGTGAATGGAAGTTGAAATCATGGACATAAATAGGGTCACTCAGAGAAAGGGTAGGGTGTGAAAAGAGAGATGGTTAAGGACCACATCCCTGGAGCTACATCTATTTAAGACACTGGGCAGAAAGAGAGGAGCTTGTGAATGCAGAGGCCTGGATAAAGGGGCAAAGGGTAAGTGGGAGCCTGTGAGGGAGATGAACTGGTGGGAGGGAGCCAGGTCATGAGTTAACCTCAGCTCTTTTGCATTTGTTTTTCTCGTAATCATCTCTGGCCCTGAGATTTGATTAACCAGAGAGAAAACAACTAACGGCCAGTGAAGCCTGCCCAGGGAAGAAGATGGCAGAGAACAGCAATGGCTTAAGCACTGCTACCATGACAACTTCCCGCCTCACACCACACCCTTAGTAACACCTTCTGGATTAATTTTTCTTCTTTACCAGTTTAGAGAGTTTAACTTCAAACTTTGGGTCTATCAGACCATATTCAAAGATTGCACATATTATATGCCTCAAAACTTATTTTTAGTTTTAGTTTCACAAGATTACCTGTCCTAAGTTTGTTGTGCTTTATTTATTTATTTTTTCAGCCACACCAACCTGCATGTGGGATCTTAGTATCCTGACCAGGGATTGAACTCCCACCCCTTGTATTGAAAGTGTGGAATCTCAACGGCCAGGGAAGTCCCTTACATTCTAGTTTGAGAAATAGGAGAAAGCAGAAGTAGAAGGCAGTTTCCTTTTAAGAAAGTGATCAACAATGTTCACATTCCATTGGCTGGAACTTTGTCACATGGCTCCACATGGTTGTAAGAGGAAGGGTGATGAGTGACTTAGAGGTACAGTCATTATAGATGGGAAAGCACTAGTTTTCTCAATTATCATCAGCATTCCGCTTGAGTAACTTCCATTGGCCAGGAATTGGGGAATTGGTGGTGAACAAAGTCTAGAGGAGGAGACAGATCATTAAGTGATTGCAACTATTATATCATAGCAGGAGAAGGACAAGATGCCTGGCATAGATAGGGAAGGGGAGCATTCCTGAGGAATCTAAACTATCCAGTTATCCAGAAGAGAGACATAGATGAAGCGATTTTTACATTAAGAGCTAAGAAATGACTAAATGTTACCCAGGAAGAGGGGGTAGCAAACGGAAGTGTGTTCCTGGCAGAAGAAATGAGATATGCAAAAGCCCAGAGATAACAGAGGGTGAGACAAAGCTTAGAGGAGCTGGAATTAGTCCAGTAAGCAAAAGCATCTTATAGCATAAAGGAAAGTTCTGCAAAGAAGGCTGAAGAGTTGAGTGTGTTTGGATCATCTAAGGCTAAGGGCCTTGAGTCTGTGGTGATTAGTCGGAAGGAGGAGGTAAAAAATGAACTCCGAAGACTCTGCACCAAGCAACATGGTGGCTAATGAGATTATTCACTGAGACAGAGGACATTAGAGGTGAGATTTCAGGCTGATGGGGGAGAGAGAGATGGTCCTTTCAGCTCTAGCCACACTGGCTGGGGAGTCCTGATTAGACCTACAGACTTGAGTTATCTGCCTATAGATGAACTGAAGCTACAGGAGTGGATGAATCTCATACAGAATGAGGAGCAATGAAAGCCTTGGACAAACTCCAGAGAAATACAGATCTTTTAGGGGTGAGTAAGGAGAGCCAGAGAAGGGCAAGGGAGGGAGGGCCAGGTGGACAATAGCCATCATGGCAAAGTAAGAGATACAGTCATCTGCTGAGAATGTGGGTGAAGGGTCATCAGCCTTACCCCAGGGCTCTAGCATCATATGGGTTTGCCCAACCTATTCAGAGGAGTAAGCAGGACATCAATTACAATCTGTACTGGAAGTTTCTAGTCTTCCCATTCCAACCAGAAAAGGACGGCCTCCATCTCAGTGATATCTACGCTAGTCCTGACGATTGCTTTCCTAAAGAAGTCAAGGGGTTCACATGGACCCCTTTGGGGCAAAGACTATGGACCTCCTAGTTTTAGCACTATGGAAGTAACAGCCTGCAAGATATTTTCAAGTTTATGAAATCTCAAATGTTTTAGCAAAGGCTAGTATTACTGAATGAAGTGAGACTCTCATATTATACTTATAAGATAAAGTTCACTATAGAGTATGTTTCTTGCTCCTTGACTATTGAAGATTTTTCCATCAGTGACTAAAAGAAAGTCTTTAATGCTTTAGGAAAATGTGTAATCAGCACAAACTACAATGAAAGTAGACATGAGATTTGGCAGATGACAGTACAATGTTAAAGTGAGGACCTGCTAAAACAAATGTGAGCTGTCTTTGATCTCATATCAAAAGACTGCTGTATTTTACTTTTTTGTAATCAATGCAGAATGCACTTTGGCATTTTTGGTCTAAGATATTCTCTATTAATTTCTGTTGATCCAAGAAACTTCAGGGCCACCACTTCAACATTAATAAAATGATATGGAGAAGGATCAAATGTACTATATTTATGACCTGTAATAGAAAAATGGATATTTTCTATAAATGGTTTAGTAAGGCATAATTTGTTGATTTATTCAACAAATATTTACAGAGCTTCAACTATGTTCCTGCTTGGACTAGCTGTTAGCTGCAACTCTCTAAAGGATTTCATTGCACTTAGTGAAACAGACTTCCTTACCCTAACCTGTTAACCCTCACATCGCCCATTCCTATCTTCCTCTGGAGATCTTCTCTGTCTCCCTCTTCAACACTCACCATGTTCTAATCATGCTGGCTTTCTGTTTTGTCCTCAGCCACATCAAACTTACTCTGGCTTCAAATGACCATCACTTTTTATTCTGCCAGTCCATAAATTTTGTCCCATATCTCTTCTCATGGCTGACTCCATCATTCAAGTCTCAGCTCCAGTTTTCTCCTGGTTCTAAAGAAGCCAGTCTATTAAGTAAATGCCTCTTGCCCAGCACTCCATCACAGTAACCTGCTTAATTTAGCTGGAGACCTTCATCACCATATGAAATTATCTTGTTTACTTGACTATCTACTCTTTATTTCTCTTCAGAGATAACGTCAGCAACTTGAGAGCAGGAAGTGGGCTGCCTTGTCCAAGACTATATCCCCAGTGCCTAGAATGGCCCTAGATTAGGTTAAGCATTCAATAGAATTTGTTGAATGAATGAATGACTACTGGTTATGAGAAAAATGTAAAACCATGGGAAATGGTAAAACGTAGGGAAAAATGGTAAAAGAAAATGTAAAACCTAAGTAAAAATAATAATAAATAAACAAGATCCAACATTATATATACACAGTGAATGCAGCTTTATGCTATGCCAAGTCACTTCAGTCGTGTGCAGCCCTTTGTGATTCTGTGTTCTGTAGCCCACCAGGCTCCTCTGTCCATGGGATTCTTCAGGCAAGAACACTGGAGTGGGTTGCCATGCCCTCCCCCAGGGGATCTTCCTGATTCAAGGATCGAACCAGTCAGTGTCTTTTACGTCTCCTGCATTGTCAGGTGGGTTCTTTATCACTAGTGCCATCTGGGAAGCCCCATACAATCATATATCAGTAGTTTATCTTTTAAAAATCTGGAGATATGCATATATATATACATATATATATACATGTACACACACGTGAAAGATGCCAAGATATAAATAAAAGTTAAAATTGTATTTTAAAATGTTTTTAAAGAAGTTGTATGAAGGCTTGCACTCCAGAAGGCCCCCAAAAATGCTATTAAAAATACTATATTAACATTTATTAACATAAAAAATACTATATCAACAAATAAGAGACTCAGACATGTTACAGAAACATGGACAGGTCCAGGATAGCTTTCCCGGAAGCAATTTTTACCATCAAACTACCTAAGAAACACATGTGTGTCTGTTACTCACAACTCTTTGTCATGCACCAGAAGGTTATTCTCCTTGTTTTCAGCCTAAAGCAGGGTTGTGGCGGGGAAGGGGGGAAACAGGGGTGCCAACTCCCTCAGAATAACTTCCCCTTGGTAGGATCATATGGTGGTGGGTATGGAGCATATTTATAGAAGAAAGCTTGGGAAAACACAAGCAGTAAGCAAGGGCGGCTTGTGAAAGAAAAGATCTGGAGGGTTTCTGTGCGTGAATGCATGAGAAAACATCCTCGGTTGGAGAGTTAAAAAGTAAGATTTATACTTGGTCTAAATTGAGGACACTGGCTGCACAACCGACGCTATGTTAGGAGTCATCTGTCCCCGAAGACTCCTAGAGTAGCCCCTCCAGGATGGTTCCCAATGATCTCCACCTCCTGGTATTCACAGCTTTGCATAGTCTTTGCCCACGAAAGTTGGTCTCTGTGACGAGCAGAGTATGGTGGAAATGATGGTAAACATCATTTCTGAACTTAAAAGATGAAAGATGTGCTTTCTTCTCAGGGTTTCTCTCTCTGTCTCTCTATCTTATGCTCTCTCTCTCTTATCACTTGATCTGGGGAAGAGATACCATGTCATGAGCAGCCTTGTGCAATCACCCACAAGGTAAAGAGCTGAGGCCCCCAGACAACAGTCCACAGAGACCTGAAGCCTTCTGCCCATAGCCACACAAGCAAGCATGGAAGCAGAAACTTTAACCTTAGGCAAGCCTTCAGATGCTTGGATTTGAGGCCAACATCTTGACTGCAAACTCGTAAGAGGTCCTAAGCCAGAAATAACTCATTATGCTGTTCCCAGATTCTTGTCCTTCAGAAACTGTGTCAAATATTAAATGTCAATTTTTTTAAATCACTGAGTTTTGGGGTACTTCGTTATGAAGCAATAGACACTGAACTCAGCCACTGACAAATCCTCCTCCACACTGATATCTTCTGCTGTCCTCCATGTGGCTTGTCCAGAAGTGCAGCCTCACCCTGAAACTCCATCTCCCTGAGCTGGTAACCAGTATATCTGGAGTGCCAGCTAATTGTTACAAAGGCACTTCTCCACTCACCAGGACAGAAGGCTCTACATCTTGGGGACTGATGTTACCAATGTTATGTGGTTAAAGAGGCAGCTTCAGCAGGGGTGGACCCTTGTTCTACCCCATCCCTCAGTCCCTCTACTTAACATCGTGCAGTCAGCATCCTATCTTTGGATCACTAAGGTTTTCTAATATTATTATCTACCTAGGTATTCAAGACTATTATAAATGATTGCCAACTAATATTCTCCAGTTTTCAAAATCACAAGTGCACAAAGTCAACTAAAGAAATAATAATAGACGACAACTCATGGGCCTTGCCTAATCTGAATTGGGTGAGATCCGAGAATCTGAATTCTCAGTGAATTCTTCAATAGGTCTGATTCAGGAGCTCTCTGGAGTTCACTTAGAGAGACACCCTTGTAGCTATTCCTCTGTACTGTCCTGTTTCTCCAACTAAGCTCTAGGTTCTCTTTAGAGACTATTTTCTGTCTCTTCTATTCACCCAAGGCATCAGAACACTGCTGAGTATTCACTGAACTTTCAGTAAAGTGACTTACAACAAGAATCATCATTCAAATAGACATTTACATTCTGCCAAATGTACCCTGGCTATAACAGGAGTGGATGGCAAAGTTCCTGCTTTTAAGGAACTGGCGGTATGGGTAAGGAAACAAGAGAGACGCATTGCAAGTAGACAGTAGTGAACAACTCCAGACAGGATGCAGAAGACCTGCTATGTGATAGGGTACAGGCTCCATCCAACTTTCAGTGGCATTAGAAAGATTTATGAAGTCCGAAAAGCACAGCAGAAGCAACATCTGGAGAACACTGGGAGACAAGTGGCCTGAATGTTTGTCCCATTTGTTTTAGAAGCCAAGTGTCTTAGAGCCAGCACATCATTCCTCTGGACTTCAGTTGATTCTTGTAGAGAGCCAGAGTAGTCTGTTAGTATCATAGTTTCCAAACTGCCCTGCAGAGTCCTGAAGGGATCATATGCGGGGAAAGGAAGACATGAAATCAGGTGTGACCACAAGTCTGCTTCCCGCGCTTATCTGACCAATATGGGCATTTCATGAAAGTCTTAGTGTCACAAGAAGTTCTACTGCTAAAACAAACAAAAAAAAAGAAAGAAATGAGGCTTGGAAACATTGCATGTTGACTTCCTTTTTCAAAGTAATTTTTTTTGGAGTATAATTGCTCTGGGCGTCCCTGGTGGCTCAGCAGTAAAGAATCACCTGCCAATGTCAGGAGATGCAGGAGACACAGGTTTGATCCCTGGGTTGGGAAGACCCCCTGGAGAAGGAAACGGCAACCCACTCCAGTATTCTTGCCTGGAGGATCGCATGGACAGAGGAGCCTGGCAGGCTATAGTCCATAGGGTCGCAAAGAGTCAGACATAACTGAAGTGACTTGGCATACACATCAATAGTGTATATGCGTCATGCAACAGCAATTGACACATGTACACTATTGCATGTTGATTTCTGAGAATCCTTTATGAGAGACATCAGCTAGGAGGGAGGTACTATATGGGAAGGGCCTGAAGATGGGGCAAATGGATCATTAACATTTTCATCTCTAACTTCTTTTATTGTCACCGGCATTGTTGATTTTGCTGAGTGACGTTCCCTTATCAAAGCTCCTCCTAAGGTAGGGAAAGTTGACACATAGAGTTGACCTTAACTTGCTAGAATTAGCCTTCAGTTGTCTAACCATTTTATATAACATATTTCCACATGAACGGAAGTTGTCAAATGCTATACCTAAAGCTATAGTACAGACCTGTGGTGTCCATTTGGACAAGTACTTGCCACATGTAACTATTTACATTTAAATTAATTAGAATTAAGCAATTAGTTAATTAAAGAATTAACTAAACATTTACTTCTAGACTGCCCCACCTACACGGTAAGATCTCAATACTCACATGAGGATGGTGGCAACCTGACAGGGCATAACGGATCTAGAATATTTTCGTCATCACAGACTGTTTCATTAACCAGCACTGGAATGAGAAATAAGCCAAGAAAACAAGTACAGTTGCCCTCTGGCGAAGTCCTCAGTTAGTTCTGTTTCTCAGAAAACACTGAATCTGTCTCTCAATAGAAGATGGACAATCTCCAAGGCTGCTGGTGTTATTTATTTATTTGTCAGCTAAAAAGACCGAGACATTTAAGCTGTTCAGGGTAAGAGGCTAAAAACCAAGCTGAAAAGTGATTAGAAATCAGTGCTTAATAGAAAGCAAAATGGAGTTCAAAATATGCCATAGAGGACCAGCTTTGCAGACATGCCTGGCTCTCAGTGGGAACCTGGAGGGCTTGAGCCCAAGTAGAGGGTAAACCAGCAGTGGAATGAGCTTTACAGAGTCCAAAACCAATATCTGATGGCAATGAAATCATCTGCCCTAATCTAGCTGCCTGTCAGAAGGTAGTGTGACTTCTCTCTGGAAGAAAACACCATCTAGAGCCTCTACCATTGAAGTTATAGCCACACTATTTCCTGCTTTTCAGTTGAACAATTTATTGCGATTTTTTTTTTTTTTTTTGAGGTATAGTTGCCTCCATCTGCAATGCAGGAGATGCAGGTTCAATTCCTGAGTTGGGAAGATTCCCTGGAGAAGGAAATGGCAACCCACTCCAGTATTCTTGCCTGGAAATCCCATGGACAGAGGAGGCTGGTGGGCTGAAGTCCACGGGGTCCCAAAAGTGTTTGGCTTGACTTTTCTACTAAACAACAACACAATTGCTTTACAAAATTGTGTTAGTTTCTGCTGAACAATGAAGTGAATCAGCGATATGTACACACGCATCCCCTCCCTCTTGGATATCCTTCCCACTCCACCCTACTCCCAACTTCTAGATCATCACAGGGCACTGAGCTGAGCTCCCGGTGCTGCATAGAATCTTCCCACTAACCGACTATTTTACACATGGTTGTCTATGTATGTTAATCCCAATCTCCCAATTAATTCATGTCCCCCTCCATGCCCACATGTCTGTTCCCTACATCTGCATCTCCATTTCTGCCCTGCAAATAGCTTCATCTGTACCACTTTTCTAGATTCCACATATATGCATTAATATACAATATTCATTTTTCTCTTTCTTACTTCACTCTGTATGACAGACTCTAGGTCCATCTATGTCTCGACAAATGACCCAATTTCATTCCCATTTATGGTTGAGTAATGTGCTTAGTCACTCAGTCGTGTCTGACTCTTTGTGACCCCAAGGACTGTAGCCCGCTAAGCTCCTCTGTCAATGGGAATTCTCCAGACAAGAATACTGAAGTGGGTTGTCGTACTCTCCTCCAGGGTAAATTCCCAATCCAGGGATCGAACCCATGTCTCCCACATTGCAGGCAGATTCTTTACCATCTGAGTCACCAGGGAAGCCCAAGAATACTGGAGTGGGTAGCCTATCTGTTCTCCAGGGGATCTTCCCTACCCGGGAATTGAACTGGGGTCTCCTGCATTGCAGGTGAATTCTTCACCAGCTGAGCTACAGGGAAGTCCATGGTTGTAGTAATATTCCATTGTATATATGTATTTTGATTCTTGATGCATAAAATTAAATATTCTAAAGTTTTCAATGGTTATTATATATCCAGCAGTGTCCCAAATACTTCACAATCATTGCCTTAATCATTCCTCTAATAACTTGATCAAGAACAGGTATATTAACTTGCTCTCAAAATTCTGTGTTCCGGAATCAGGATGTGAAGCTAGGTCACTTGGTTAGAGAATCTTCACTCTGAACACCATAAAATACTCCCTGTCCACCCTGAATTCTTTCAATCACACAAATTCCTCCATGATGTCAGGAGAGAGAGGGATAAATCACATTTTCTTTTTCCCTTTTTCCTGGTTTTATTAAGATATAATTGACATGCAGGACTGTAGAAGTTAAAAGTGTACAGCATAATGGTTTGATTTACATAATTTGTGAGATGAACATAGAATAAGTTGTTAATAAGTTGTTAACATAAGTTGTTAACATTATTTCAAATAAATACAAGATACAAAAATATTTTTATTTCTTGAGATGAGGACTGTAAGGATGTACTTTCTTAATGACTTAAGTATACCTGAGAGCATCACTAACTATACCTCTTTTCCTCATAAAGAGATTTCTACTTTCTATTTTCTTTTATGTATGCATGCTAAGTTGCCTCAGTCATGTCCGACTCCTTGTGAGCCCATAGGCTGTAGCCTGCCAGGACCCTCTGTCCATGGGATTCTCTGGGCAAGAATACTGGGGTTGGTTGCTGTGCCCTCTTCCTCCTGGATCTTCCCGACCCAGAAATCGAACCCTCATCTCTTAAATCTCCTGCATTGGCAGGTGGGTCTTTTACCACTACTGCCACCTCGGAAGCCCATTTCTTTTATATTCACTGTTTATTTTTTACAAATTTGAGTATAAATATAGTATTAAAATTGAAGAAACTGTCTTTTGACAAGACAGTGACCCACCTCATTGGCACATAACATCTAGTTGACAATTATTGATGCTCAAGAGAGCAAAGAAAGAGACAGCTCCTCAGGCTGAGCTTCCTGGCTCTGATCCATCTGTACTTTAGAGGCTTCCCAGGTGGTGCTAGTGGTTAATTAAAAAAAAAAAAAAAAAACCTGCCAATGCAGGAGGTGCTGGAGGCATAGCTTCAGTCCCTGGGTAAGGAAGATCCTCTAGAGGAAGGCATGGCAACTCACTCCAGTATTCTTGCCTGGAGAATCCCATGGACAGAGGAGCCTAGAAAGCTATAGTCCACAGGGTTGCAAAGAGTTGGACACGACTGAAGAGACAGCATGCATGCATGCACGAGGAGTGGCAAACTACAGTGCATGGACCAAGTTAGGACTGCAGTCAGTTTCTATATTCCTGGAGTAAGAGAGATATTTATACTTTTAAAACATTGTAAAAGACAAACCAAAAGTGATGACAACATGTGGTTTCCAAAGCCTAATTTATTTACCCTCTGGAAAAATACATGTCAACCCAGCTTTAAGTACCTACAGCATTTCCTTGGAGATCACAGAATCTGAAAAAATGTATATACAATTCTGTAATTTCCAGAAAAACAGAGTGTTTAAATTCCAGCATGTCTCCGAGTAGAGGCGAACTCAGTTCCACCCCGTCAAGACCAATGCTCTGGGGTTGCTGTATAATAATCCACATGACCTAGAGAAGGACAGAGAAGGGGACTGTGAGATTAGGTTTAGGATCTAATATTTGCCTTTGGAGGGCAAAGACCACCTCCAACTTCATAGGTGTGCTTGAGCAGATGGGGAACTCCCCTGAGAGAGGTGGGCTGGAACATGGCTTAGAACACAAGCTAGTGGATGACAGAAGAGAAAAGTTATTCAGTTGCTCAGTCATATTGGATTGTTTGCAACCCCAAGGACTGCAGCATGCCAGGCTTCCCTGTCCTTCACCGTCTCCCATAGTTTGCTCAGACTCATGTCCATTGAGTTGGTGATGCCATCTAACCATCTTGTCCTCTGTCACCTCTTCTCCTCCTGCCTTCTATCTTTCCCAGCATCAGGGTCTTTTCCAAGGAGTCAGATCTTTGAATCAGGTGGCCAAAGTATTAGAACTTCAGCTTCAGCATCAGTCCTTCCAATGACTATTCAGGGTTGATGTCTTTTAGGATGGACTGGTTTGATCTCCTTGCTGTCCAAGGGACTGTCGAGAGTCTTCTCCAACACCACAGTTCAAAAGCATCAATTCTTCAGTGATCAGCCTTCTTTATGGGCTAACTCTCACATCCATACATGACTACTGGAAAAACCATAGCTTTGACTATACGGACCTTTGTCAGCAAAATAATGTTTCTGCTTTTTTTATATGCTGTTAAGTTTTGTCATATTTATTTTTCCAAGGAGTAAGCATCTTTTAAGACAGTAGATGTTGTGACTCATGCCCTCAGTGGTGTCCCTTGCAGGCCAGAATATCAGAGACAGGAAAGGACCAGAGTTTTATTTCCACTGAGTTTATGATCTAGGTTTCAATTGCCTCTCCACCTCAGAAATGAACCTCATGAGTATTTAGCGGTAATCATGGAAAGGAAGCTTGCGTGTTTAAGTGAATAGGGTCCCTTATGGGTTTTCTTTTATGGCTCTGTGGAAATGCTGGTGATCCTTGGCAAATCTCCAGAGGCAGTATATAAAGCTCTGTCAAAGGCACTTATTCTTTTAATTTCCCCACAACACCAAGTTGTGAATTGCATGCCCTCTTCTCTTCCCTGGAATCTCACTGACCTCTCAATAGCTAATAATCACCTCCTTGTCCTTCATGTCTCAGCTCCAACAGCATTTCCTCAGGGAGGTCCTTCTGACTCTCAGAATAAGTTAGGACTTCCTGCTTCCTGTTTCTGCCACGTGCTGCGTTTTCCCTTTATGACCCTCACCACATTTACAATACAAGTGCAGTATTTCTCTTTCCGTCTAAACCACTAAACACCATGGCCGCAGGAACAAAGGGTGCTTGTTTACTATTGTAACCCCAGGCTATAGCACAGGGCTTGGCGCAGAGAGAACCCAGACTGTGTTGAGCAATTAGCAAGATCAAGGATTCATGCTCCCACTCGATAGATGGGCAGCATGAGGAGAGCCTGGCTCAGAAAAATTAAACAGGAGCCCAAGGCCAAAAAGTTGTGTCAAAGTTAGATTCAGACTCTGAGGTGTTTTTTTTTTTTTTTAAGACATCCATTTCATTAAAATAATATATTTACTCATTTATACTTAATTGACTGTGTTGGATCTTAGTTGCAGCATGCATGATCTTTGTCTGGAATCTGGGATCTTTCTTTGCAGTTCATGGACTCCCTCAAGGTGTGGCATATGAGTTCCACAACACACAGGCTCAGTAGTTGCAACGTGCACACTTAGTTGTTTCTTGGCATGTGGGATGTTAGTTCCCTGATCAGGGATCAAACCTACCTCCCCTGCATTGCAAGGCAGATTCTTAACTCCTGGACCACCAATGAAGTAGCAAGATTCTGGCCTTTTGAAAAGAAGAAGGCTTGTTCTGCCTGTTCACGTCTGTTCCTGTTGAATGTAGTAGGACTCCGGTTAAGTCAAACTTGCTTCTCTAGGTCCACAGTGGGATCCTCCAGCCTCTGAGATCTTAAGACTTGTAGGAGTTGCTTAGGCAATGAGTCAAAGC
The DNA here is from genome assembly GCF_001704415.2 of Capra hircus. Taxonomy (NCBI): domain Eukaryota; kingdom Metazoa; phylum Chordata; class Mammalia; order Artiodactyla; family Bovidae; genus Capra; species Capra hircus. The sequence goes on along the minus strand of NC_030823.1, from coordinate 23,521,927 downwards.
AAGTTTTGTTTTTCACAAACTGTCCGTTCATACAAAAGGAATACATCCTTTCACTTAGGAAGTGAGGAGAGGTATGTCGGTGAAGTTCAGAATGGACTCTGGCTCTGTTCCATCAGTTGTGTTTGGGAGGGACTGTGACTTTGATAAATGCTAGTGAAGAGTCTGGGGTTGATGACTGGATGACATGTCTCCAGATTCATAGGTCCAGAGCACATGGGAGTTTAATGGTCCCATAAATATTAGGTGCTGTCTCTCCCCTGCTCAGAAAGCTCCCGAATCCATTCATCTCAATGTTTTGCTGCCTCCTTCCGCACATTGCAGATTTTTCCAGGGAAGTTTTATGATTCATTTAAGTTGCCACTCACATCCACAGGCCAAGGTTGGGGGGAAAGGAAGAGAGAATAAAAGAGCAACCTATGAATAGTGTTCCAAATGCCTGCACATTTCTGTCCACATTGATTGAGCTCTACTCTTTTCACTGCCTGAGTTGCTCCTAAATTGTGACAGGTGCTGAAAAAGATGCATTAACTCTTTCATGTCAGGAAGACTAGAAAGCGCTAGGATCAGAAGCTCAAAGAGAAATATGCAAATCAACATCGTTTTGACTGGAGGGTGACTCATTAGAGAGGAGATGGCTTTGAATTTCCTAGTGATGAGACACACAGAGCTAGCACAAGTGATTCAGATGAAGTTATTTCAGCCTAGCATGGAAACTTCTACAAATTAGGGCGTGACAAGATGTTGTTAGACAAACAGATGAATGAACCACATCCCTGACACCAAAGGACAAGCTTAGCAAATTCCTCCCCAGCACCAGGCTTTACAATCCCTTAGCTTCGACCAGCTGACACAACAGTAGCCCTAACTTGTCGTCAGACTAGAAGAGCATTCTGGAAGATTACATATGAAGATATGGACTTCACAGCCATCAGGGCAACGAGAGATTCTCATTCCAAACCTAATATTGATTTCAAGCAGACTGCCTGAAACATAGACATCTGGTTCAGAAAGAAAAAACAGCAAAAACAATAACAACAATGGTCGTTGAAATATAATCGTGTTTTTATGTATAGACATAACGATAGTGCTTTGCAGTTAAGGACTAAACTGTACATATCTCTTTTTAATGAACTCATCATTTTACCAATTTGTCTTTATCTTTTGATTTGTAGCAGTAGGTGAACTTAAAAGGAAAATTTTTTTTAATTTTATTTATTTATTTTTTTAATGTTTATGTTTATTTTTTTATTATTATTATTATTATTATTATTAATTTTAAAATCTTTAATTCTTACATGCATTCCCAAACATGAACCCCCCCTCCCACCTCCCTCCCCATAACATCTCTCTGGGTCATCCCCATGCACCAGCCCCAAGTATGCTGTATCCTGCGTCAGACATAGACTGGCGATTCAATTCTTACATGATATTATACATGTTAGAATGCCATTCTCCCAAATCATCCCATCCTCTCCCTCTCCCTCTGAGTCCAAAAGCCCGTTATACACAGCTGTGTCTTTTTTCCTGTCTTGCATACAGGGTCGTCATTGCCATCTTTCTAAATTCCATATATATGTGTTAGTATACTGTATTGGTGTTTTTCTTTCTGGCTTACTTCACTCTGTATAATTGGCTCCAGTTTCATCCGTCTCATCAGAACTGATTCAAATGAATTCTTTTTAACGGCTGAGTAATACTCCATTGTGTATATGTACCACAGCTTTCTTATCCATTCATCTGCTGATGGACATCTAGGTTGTTTCCATGTCCTGGCTATTATAAACAGTGCTGCAATGAACATTGGGGTACATGTGTCTCTTTCAATTCTGGTTTCCTCAGTGTGTATGCCCAGCAATGGGATTGCTGGGTCATACGGTAGTTCTATTTGCAATTTTTTTAAAGAATCTCCACACTGTTCTCCATAGTGGCTGTACTAGTTTGCATTCCCACCAACAGTGTAAGAGGCTTCCCTTTTCTCCACACTCTCTCCAGCATTTATTGCTTGCAGATTTTTGGATCGCAGCCATTCTGACTGGTGTGAAGTGATACCTCATTGTGGTTTTGATTTGCATTTCTCTAATAATGAGTGATGTTGAGCATCTTTTCATGTGTTTGTTAGCCATCCGTATGTCTTCTTTGGAGAAATGTCTATTTAGTTCTTTGGCCCATTTTTTGATTGGGTCATTTATTTTTCTGGAATTGAGCTTCAGGAGTTGCTTGTATATTTTTGAGATTAGTTGTTTGTCAGTTGCTTCATTTGCTATTATTTTCTCCCATTCTGAAGGCTGTCTTTTCACCTTGCTTATAGTTTCCTTTGTTGTGCAGAAGCTTTTAAGTTTAATTAGGTCCCATTTGTTTATTTTTGCTTTAATTTCCAGAATTCTGGGAGGTGGATCATAGAGGATCCTGCTGTGATTTATGTCGGAGAGTGTTTTGCCTATGTTCTCCTCTAGGAGTTTTATAGTTTCTGGTCTTACATTTAGATCTTTAATCCATTTTGAGTTTATTTTTGTGTGGGGTGTTAGAAAGTGATCTAGTTTCATTCTTTTACAAGTGGTTGACCAGTTTTCCCAGCACCACTTGTTAAAGAGATTGTCTTTAATCCATTGTATATTCTTGCCTCCTTTGTCAAAGATAAGGTGTCCATAGGTGTGTGGATTTATCTCTGGGCTTTCTATTTTGTTCCATTGATCTATATGTCTGTCTTTGTGCCAGTACCATACTGTTTTGATGACTGTGGCTTTGTAGTAGAGCCTGAAGTCAGGCAAGTTGATTCCTCCAGTTCCATTCTTATTTCTCAAGATTGCTTTGGCAATTCGAGGTTTTTTGTATTTCCATACAAATCTTGAAATTATTTGTTCTAGTTCTGTGAAAAATATGGCTGGTAGCTTGATAGGGATTGCATTGAATTTGTAAATTGCTTTGGGTAGTATACTCATTTTCACTATATTGATTCTTCTGATCCATGAACATGGTATATTTCTCCATCTATTAGTGTCCTCTTTGATTTCTTTCATCAGTGTTTTATAGTTGTCTATATATAGGTCTTTAGTTTCTTTAGGTAGATATATTCCTAAGTATTTTATTCTTTTCATTGCAATGGTGAATGGAATTTTTTCCTTAATTTCTTTTTCTACTTTCTCATTATTCGTGTATAGGAATGCAAGGGATTTCTGTGTGTTGATTTTATACCCTGCAACTTTACTATATTCATTGATTAGCTCTAGTAATTTTCTGGTGGAGTCTTTAGGGTTTTCCATGTAGAGGATCATGTCATCTGCAAACAGTGAGAGTTTTACTTCTTCTTTTCCAATTTGGATTCCTTTGATTTCTTTTTCTGCTCTGATCGCTGTGGCCAAAACTTCCAGAACTATGTTGAATAGTAGCGGTGAAAGTGGACACCCTTGTCTTGTTCCTGACTTTAGCGGAAATGCTTTCAATTTTTCACCATTGAGGATAATGTTTGCTGTGGGTTTGTCATATATAGCTTTTATTATGTTGAAGTATGTTCCTTCTATTCCTGCTATCTGGAGAGTTTTTATCATAAATGGATGTTGAATTTTGTCAAAGGCCTTCTCTGCATCTATTGAGATAATCATATGGCTTTTATTTTTCAATTTGTTAATGTGGTGAATTACATTGATTGATTTGTGGATATTGAAGAATCCTTGCATCCCTGGGATAAAGCCCACTTGGTCATGGTGTATGATCTTTTTAATGTGTTGTTGGATTCTGATTGCTAGAATTTTGTTGAGGGTTTTTGCATCTATGTTCATCAGTGATATTGGCCTGTAGTTTTCTTTTTTTTGTGACATCTTTGTCAGGTTTTGGTATTAGGGTGATGGTGGCCTCATAGAATGAGTTTGGAAGTTTACCTTCCTCTGCAATTTTCTGGAAGAGTTTGAGGAGGATAGGTGTTAGCTCTTCTCGAAATTTTTGGTAGAATTCAGCTATGAAGCCGTCTGGACCTGGGCTTTTGTTTGCTGGAAGATTTCTAATTACAGTTTCAATTTCCGTGCTTGTGATGGGTCTGTTAAGATTTTCTATTTCTTCCTGATTCAGTTTTGGAAAATTGTACTTTTCTAAGAATTTGTCCATTTCTTCCACGTTGTCCATTTTATTGGCATACAACTGCTGATAGTAGTCTCTTATGATCCTTTGTATTTCTGTGTTGTCTGTTGTGATCTCTCCATTTTCATTTCTAATTTTATTGATTTGATTTTTCTCTCTTTGCTTCTTGATGAGTCTGGCTAATGGTTTGTCAATTTTATTTATCCTTTCAAAGAACCAGCTTTTGGCTTTGTTGATTTTTGCTATGGTCTCTTTTGTTTCTTTTGCATTTATTTCTGCCCTAATTTTAAAGATTTCTTTCCTTCTACTAACTCTGGGGTTCTCCAATTCTTCCTTTTCTAGTTGCTTTAGTTGTAGAGTTAGGTTATTTATTTGGCTTTTTTCTTGTTTCTTGAGGTATGCCTGTATTGCTATGAAGTTTCCTCTTAGCACTGCTTTTATAGTGTCCCACAGGTTTTGGGTTGTTGTGTTTTCATTTTCATTAGTTTCTATGCATATTTTGATTTCTTTTTTGATTTCTTCTGTGATTTGTTGGTTATTCAGAAGTGAGTTGTTCAACCTCCATGTGTTGGCATTTTTAATAGTTTTTCTCCTGTAATTGAGATCTAATCTTAATGCATTATGGTCAGAAAAGATGCTTGGAATGATTTCGATTTTTTTGAATTTATCAAGTTTAGATTTATGGCCCAGGATGTGATCTATCCTGGAGAAGGTTCCATGAGCACTTGAGAAAAAGGTGAAATTCATTGTCTTGGGGTGAAATGTCTTATAGATATCAATTAGGTCTAACTGATCTAATGTATCATTTAAAGTTTGCGTTTCTTTGTTGATTTTCTGTTTAGTTGATCTGTCCATAGGTGTGAGTGGGGTATTAAAGTCTCCCACTATTATTGTGTTATTGTTGATTTCTCCTTTCATACTTGTTAGCATTTGTCTTACATATTGCGGTGCTCCTATATTGGGTGCATATATATTTATAATTGTTATATCTTCTTCGTAGATTGTTCCTTTGATCATTATGTAGTGGCCTTCTTTGTCTCTTTTCACAGCCTTTGTTTTAAAGTCTATTTTATCGGATATGAGTATTGCCACTCCTGCTTTCTTTTGGTCTCTATTTGCATGGTATATCTTTTTCCAGCCCCTCACTTTCAGTCTGTATGTGTCCCTTGTTTTGAGGTGGGTCTCTTGTAAGCAGCATATAGAGGGGTCTTGTTTTTGTATCCATTCGGCCAGTCTTTGTCTTTTGGTTGGGGCATTCAACCCATTTACATTTAAGGTAATTATTGATAAGTATGATCCCGTTACCATTTACTTTATTGTTTTGGGTTCGGGTTTATACACCCTTTTCGTGTTTCCTGTCTAGAGAATATCCTTTAGAATTTGTTGGAGAGCTGGTTTGGTGGTGCTGAATTCTCTCAGCTTTTGCTTGTCTGTAAAGCTTTTGATTTCTCCTTCGTATTTGAATGAGATCCTTGCTGGGTACAGTAGTCTGGGCTGTAGGTTATTGTCTTTCATCACTTTAAGTATGTCTTGCCATTCCCTCCTGGCCTGAAGGGTTTCTATTGAAAGATCAGCTGTTATCCTTATGGGAATCCCCTTGTGTGTTATTTGTTGTTTTTCCCTTGCTGCTTTTAATATTTGTTCTTTGTGTTTGATCTTTGTTAATTTGATTAATATGTATCTTGGGGTGTTTCGCCTTGGGTTTATCCTATTTGGAACTCTCTGTGTTTCTTGGACTTGGGTGATTATTTCCTTCCCCATTTTAGGGAAGTTTTCAACTATTATCTCCTCAAGGCTTTTCTCATGATCTTTCTTTCTGTCTTCTTCTTCTGGGACTCCTATAATTCGAATGTTGGAGCGTTTCATATTGTCCTGGAGGTCTCTGAGATTGTCCTCGTTTCTTTTAATTCGTTTTTCTTTTTTCCTCTCTGATTCATTTATTTCTACCATTCTATCTTCTATTTCACTAATCCTATCTTCTGCCTCCGTTATTCTACTATTTGTTGCCTCCAGAGTGTTTCTGATCTCACTTATTGCGTTATTCATTATATTTTGACTCTTTTTTATTTCTTCTAGGTCCTTGTTAAACCTTTCTTGCATCTTCTCAATCCTTGTCTCTAGGCTATTTATCTGTGATTCCATTTTGATTTCAAGATTTTGGATCATTTTCACTATCAATATTCGGAATTCCTTCTCAGGTAGATTCCCTACTTCTTCCTCTTTGGTTTGGTTTGGTGGGCAACTGTCCTGTTCCTTTACCTGCTGAGTATTCCTCTGTCTCTTCATCTTGGTTATATTGCTGCGTTTGGGGTGGCCTTTTTATATTCTGGTAATTTGTGGAGTTCTCTTTATTATGGAGCTTCCTCACTGTGGGTAGGGTTCTATCAGTGGCTTGTCAAGGTTTCCTGGTTAGGGAGGCTTGTGTTGGAGTTCTGGTGGGTGGAGCTGGGTTTCTTCTCTCTGGAGTGCAGTGGAGTGACCAGTAATGGGTTATGAGACATCAAAGGTTTTGGAATAATTTTGAGCTGCCTGTATATTGAAGCTCAGGGGAGTGTTCCTGTGTTGCTGGAGAAATTGAGTGGTATGTCTTGTTTTGGAACTTGTTGGCCCTTGGGTGGAGCTTGGTTTCAGTGTAGGTATGAAGGCTTTTGATGAGCTCCTATTGCTTAATGTTCCCTGAATTCAAGAGTTCTCTAATGTTTTCAGGCTTTGGATTTAAGCCTCCTGCTTCTGGTTTTCAGTTTTATTTTTACAGTAGCCTCTAGACTTCTCCATCTATACAGCACTGATGATAAAACATCTAGGTTAAAGATGAAAAGTTTCTCCACATTGAGGGACACTCAGAGAGGTTCACTGAGTTACAAGGAGAAGAGAAGATGGAGGGGGGTAGTTAGAGGTAACTGGAATGAGATGCGGTGATATCAAAAGAGGAGAGAGCAAGCTAGCCAGTAGTCACTTCCTTATGTGCGCTCTATAGTCTGGACCGCTCAGAGGTATTTACAGAGTTATACGGGGAAGAGGAGAGGGAGGAAGTAGACAGAGGTGACCAGGAGGATCAGAGAGAGGAATGAGAAGGAGAGAGACAAATCCTGCCAGTAACCAGTTCCTTAGGTGTTCTCCACCGTCTGGAACACACGGAGATTCACAGAGTTGGATAAAAAAAGAGATGGGGGAGGAAAGAGACAGAGGCCACCTGGTGGAGAAAAAGGAGAGTCCAAAGGAGGAGAGAGTGGTCAAGCCAGTAATCTCGCTCTCAGGTAAACTTGGGTAGTGAAGTTTGGGTTTTTAAATGTACAAAATTGACAACAAAAACCTAAGAGCAAAGATTAAAAATCTAGAGTAGAGGTTGGATTTTCAAAGATACAATATTAAAGAAAAGAAGAAGGAAAAAGGAAGAAAGAAAGAAAAAACCAATAATTATTAAAAACAAACAAACAAACAAAAAAAACAAAAAAACAAAAAACCACCAACGACCATCCAGAGACTACATATGGTGTTTGCCTTAAAAACAAACAAACAAAAAAAAGTCTTTCTTTTTTTTTAAATAGTAATAGTTGTTTATAGAAATAAAAATTAGAGGAGAAATAGAAGACTTAACAATTGAAAAAAGTTAGAAAAAAAACAAAAAAGAAAAAAAAAACTAAAAACAAAAAACAACAAAAAAAAAGGAATGATTTTAAAAATAGTAAAAATATACCTGACCCTTCTCTGATGTGGTCCGTGTGGGATCACTTCCAAGGTGGTTCCCTCTGTTTAATTTCTTCTGTTTGCTGGTTTTTTAGGCTCACTAGTTCAGTCGCGCTGTGGGGAGGGGGGATGCTGCAGACAAATAGCGCTGTCGTGTGTCTCAGCCCCGCTTGACTTGTCCCTTCTAGCGGCGCACAAACCACTCCGGCTCTACGATGCTCAGCCGGGAACCATCTGGGGCCGGCCCTAGGCTGCGTACACTTCCCCGGTCCAAGCCGCTCAGGTTTGGCGCTCAGGCAGCCCTCAGAGGCACAGATTCGGCTGGAACTGCGCTTTGTGCCCTTCCCAGGTCCGAGTAGCTCAGGAGTTTGGCGAGCGCATTCGCCGCAGCTTGTCACCTTTTCTGCAGCTGCTGCTCAGCTTTCTGGGTGGACCGCTGGCGCACCCCGTGAGGCAGATTGTGACTGTCCAGCACCCCCAGAAGTCTTAGCAAAGAAGCCTGCTTGCAGTTAGGTAAGTAAAGTCTCTCCGGGTCTGCAATTGCCCCTTTCCAGTCCTTACAGCTCTGGCTGGCTGTCCCCAGCGGGGGATGGTCTGCAGCCGGCTTTTCCCGTTCCATCCTTTGTTCTGTGCTCAGTCCTGGCGGTGTCTTATGTTCGAGCTTTTCGCGTGGTAGCTATCCCACAGTCTGGTTTGCTAGCCCAAGTTAGATCATTCTGGTTGCGCCTGGGGTGTTCCTGCCCGATTCTTACAAAGCTCTGCAGCCCGCGCCTCCCGTGTGTCCCTGCCCTGCCCCCACTTCCCAATGGCGGATGCAGGCGTCTGTGCTGCTTTTCCGCTGGGGGAGTTACTGTTGGGCTTGTAATCTCTTGGTTTTAATTATTTATTTATTTTTCCTTCCTGTTATGCTGCCCTCTGTGTTTCCAAGGCTCGCCACAGACTCAGCAGGGAGAGTGTTTCCTGGTGTTTGGAAACCTCTCTTCTTAAAATTCCCTTCCCGGGATGGGCTTCCCTTCCCGGGACGGAGCTCCCTCCCCACCTCCTTTGTCTCCTTTTTCGTCTTTTATATTTTTTCCTACCTGTTTTTGAAGACAATGGTCTGCTTTTCTGGTTGCCTGATGTCCTCTGCCAGCCTACAGAAGTTGTTTTGTGGAGTTTGCTCAGCGTTGAAATGTTCTTTTGAGGAATTTGTGAGGGAGAAAGTGGTCTTCCCATCCTATTCCTCCGCCATCTTTACCCCTCCAAAAGGAAAATATTAAGATGCAAAAGACAACAAAGAAATTTAGAAGGAGAATATAAATCCAAATAATACAATTAATTTGTCATGTTACTATACGTGAGTGTGGACCACAACAAACTAGAAAATTTTTAAAGAGATGGGAATACATGACCACCTTACCTGCCTCCTGAGAAACCTGTAGGCAGGACAAGAAGCAACAGTTAGTACTGGACATGAAACAATGGACTGGTTCAAAACTGGGAAAGGAATGCTTCAAGGCTGTATACTGTCACCCTACATCATGTGGAATGCCAGGCTGGATGAAGCACAAGCTGGAATCAAAATTGCTGGGAGAAATATCAATAACCTCAGATATGCTGATGATACCACTTTAATGGCAGAAAGCAAAGAGGAACTAAAGGGCCTCTTGATGAAAGTGAAAAAGGAGAGCAAAAAAGCTGGCTTAAAACCCAACATTCAAAAAATGAAGATCATGGCATCTGGTCTCATCACTTCATGGCAAATAGATGGGGAAAAAGTGGAAACAGTGACAGATTTTATTTTCTTGGGCTCTAAAATTGCTGCAGACAGTGACTGCAGCTATGAAATTAAAAAACATTTGCTCCTTGGAAGAAAAGGTATGACAAACCTAGACAGCATATTAAAAAGCAGAGACATCACTTTGCCAACAAAGGTCCATCTGGTCAAACCTATGATTTCTCCAGTAGTCATGTATGGCGGTTAAGAGTTGGACCATAAAGAAGGCTGGGCACCAAAGAATTGATGCTTTTGAATTGTAGTTGTGAAGGCTTTTGAGAGTCCCTTGGACTACAAGGAGATCAAACCAGTCAATCCTAAAGGAGATCAACCCTGAGTATTCATTGGAAGGACTGATGCTGAAGCTGAAGCTCCAATACTTTGGCCACCTGATGCAAAGAGCCTATTCACTAGAAAATATCCTAATGCTGGGAAAGATTGAGGGTAAGAGGATAAGGGGTAAACAGAGGATAAGATGGTTGGATGGTATCAGTGACTCAATGAACATGAGTTGGCCCAAACTCAGAGAGATAGAGAAGGACAGGGAAGCCTGGTGTGTTGCAGTTCATGAGGTCACAGCAAATTGGACATGACTTGGTGACTGAACAACAAGTGAGTGTTATCTGAACTGATGTCCTTAAAGGTGATTATCAAAACCTCATTTTCTTCTTCACAATATCAGTATCAATCAATCTTCTTCACTATATCATGTAATATATATGTATATATATATATAATACAATGATGATCAAACAATTTATGATGGTTAATAATAATTCACATGAGTATATATAGCATTAGATAACTTAAGTCTTTTCAAATAGTTTATTTTCATATCATTATCCCAATCACTCTGGGATTGGGTAAGTAAATAAAATGAAACTTAAAGACCGTGAGTGATTCATATAACTAATGTCATCACCAAGAGAACAGGAGTACTCCAGCATAGTAATACTCCATGATTGTCTTTATTTCCTTCTAAAATATCATGCTCTGTCTCCACTATCATAACAAAATCAGCAATAGGCACTTCTACCATAAGCTTGTTTACTTTCTGTATAATGTCTCTCCTTGTCCATCCCACCTGTACTATTAGTCCCTTGTTGTCAAAATGATGATGCATAACAAACACTCAAAAGACTCAGTGACTTAAACAAGTTGAGATTCTCACTCACACATTTTTTTGATCAGCTAAGGGTTAAGAGGGCTTCCCTGGTGGCTTAGATGGTACAGAATCCACCTGCAATATGGGAGACCTGGGTTTGGTATGGGAAAAGCCCCTGGAGGAGGGGAAGGCAACCCACTTCAATATTCTTGCCTGGAGAATCCCTATGGACTGAGGAGCCTTGGCAGGTTGCAGTCCATGGGGTCACAAAGACTCAGACACAACTGAGGGACTAAGCACAGCACAGCCCAGCACACGGGTTAAGAATTCTAGGCTGGACTCTGTGGACCTTGACTCCAATATGCAGTTCAAGTTCAGATCTTTTCTCATCCTCTGGGCCATCACTAACTGTGTCATATTTTTTATGGTTCTGGCATAAGCACAAGAGGGATGAGCAGAAACATGAGAGGCCTCCTAAGGCCTGAGCTCAAAATAGAAACTCTGCTGTGTCTGTTCATACTCTATGGCCCAAAGTGGACCCAATGGCCAAAAGTAGCCGATGAGGTGGGAACTCTCTCTCCTTTAGTGGAGGTGAAGAGTGTGGATTCTTGTCGGGAAAAAAGCATGGATTCCAAGCAAGAGTGCAACATGACCCTAAACAGACCACAAGCATTCATTCAGATTCATTACAATCCTCAGGAAATTCTGTTGATGTGAATTGCAAAACAGAGCTTTTTTAATACCAGCATATGAAATTAATTGACCTGGAAAAGACTATATTCATCAAAAAAAAAAAAAATCCTTTGAAAGTTGTTTTGCAAAAGAGACTGACAATGGTCAATGAACATGCTGGAGTCAATTGTCTCTCTGTCTTGCTCATTCGCTCCACCCTGCCTATCTGGACATTGCAGGGATTCAAAGCTTCTTTCCTTTGTTGCTACAGAGCAGGGCTAACTCCATCATTCTGGAAGTAGCAGCAACACCTATGTCCTGAAATGAATCATCACCAGAAGCAACATTACTGAAGAACAGTTCTGTTGGGCAGGACAACATTAAGAAAGAACATATGTAGCTCCTTGGCCAAAAGGAAAAGGTAAAAATAATTCAGAAAAAAAAAAGGAACTAATGCTTCATTGGAATATTTCTTGGGATGAGATGATGGAAGCAAGATAAAAAAGGTTTTCTGTGGTCCACGGTGGCAGTTACATGATCACGTGAAAGCAGTGACCTTGAGTTTGTCCCTGGACTCACTCATCTGAGCAGTTGTGTTTTCACATCTCTTTAATTATCTATATCAAAGGAAAAAAGAAGAAATCAATTGCTGCTGTTGTGCTAGTGGTTGTTTGCACATATATGTGCATTTCAAAGCCATCTAGCATGCTTTTTCCTGGTTTATGTGACTCAGAGGGTAAAAGCATCTGCTTACAATGCGGGAGACCCGGGTTCAATCCCTGGATTGGGAAGATCCCCTGGAGAAGGAAATGGCAACCCAATCCAGTATTCTTGCCTGGAAAATCCCATGGACAGAAGAGCCTGGCATGCTACAGTCCATGGGGTCACAAATAGTCAGACACGACTGAGCAACTTCTCTTCACTTTACTTCAGTAGTGTTTTAAAGCTGTCATAATAATTTGCCACAAAGTAGTGGCTTAAAGCAATAAAGAGTTATTCTATCAGCGTTCTAAAGACTGCAAATCTAAAATCAAGGTATCCATAGGCCCATGCTGGTCTTCCCCAATGGCTCAGTGGTAAAAAATCTGCCTGCAGTACAGAAGACATGGATTCCATCCCTTGCTCAGGGACATGCCCTGGAGGAGGAAATGGCAACACACTCCAGTATTTTTGCCTGGGAAATCCCATGGACAGAGGAGCCTGGCGGGCTACAGTCCCTGGGGTCCTAAAGAGTCAGACACAACTGAGCAACTGAGCATGCAGGCCCATGCTCTCTCTGAAGCACTAGGAAAGAATCTTTCCATGTCTCTTCCTAGCAGACGATCGTTACTGGCCGTTGGTCAGTGTCCCCTGGCTTGTGACTACATCACTCTAATCTCTGCTTCCATTGTCACATGGCCTTCATCCCTGCATGTCCCCTCAGTCTCTCTGTATCTAATCTCCCTCTCCTTTCTTTTATAAAGATATCAGTCAGTGGATTTAAGACCCACTCTAATCCAGTATGACCCCTGTTTACTTGATTACATCTGGAAATGTCTTATTTCCAAATAACATCACATTCTCAAGAGGACTTCAACAGATGCTTTTCAGTTCAATTCAGTTCAGTCACTCAGTCGTGTCCGACTCTTTGTGACCCCATGAATCATAGCATGCCAGGCCTCCCTGTCCATCACCAACTCCTGGAGATCACTCAAACTCAAGTCCATTGAGTCGGTTATGCCATCCAGCCATCTCATCCTTTGTCGTCCCTTTCTCCTCCTGCCCCCAACGCCTCCCAGCATCAGGGTCTTTTCCAATGAGTCAACTCTTCACATGAGGTGGCCAAAGTATTGAAGTTTCAGCTTCAACATCGGTCCTTCCAATGAACAAACAGGACTGATCTCCTTTAGGATGGACTGGTTGGATCTCCTTGCAGTCCAAGGGACTCTCAGGAGTCTTGTCCAACACCACAGTTCAAAAGCATCAATTCTTCAGTGCTTAGCTTTCTTCACAGTCCAACTCTCACATCCATACACGACCACTGGAAAAACCATAGCCTTGACTAGACGGACTTTTGTTGGCAAAGTAATATCTCGGCTTTTCAATATACTATCTAGGTTGGTCATAACTTTTGTTCCAAGGAGTAAGCGTCTTTTAATTTCATGGCTGCAATCACCATCTGCAGTGATTTTGGTGCCCCCCAAAATAAAGTCTGACACTGTTTCCCCATCTATTTTCCATGAAGTGATGGGACAAGATGCTATGATCTTAGTTTTCTGAATGTTGAGCTTTAAGCCAACTTTTTCACTCTCCTCTTTCACTTTCATCAAGAGGCTTTTTAGTTCCTCTTCACTTTCTGCCATAAGGGTGGTGTCATCTGCATATCTGAGGTGATTGATATTTCTCCCAGCAATCTTGATTCCAGCTTGTGCTTCTTCCAGCCCAGCGTTTCTCATGATGTACTCTGCATAGAAGTTAAATAAGCAGGGTGACAATATACAGCCTTGACGCACTCCTTTTCCTATTTGGAACCAGTCTGTTGTTCCATGTCCCGTTCTAACTGTTGCTTCCTGACCTGCATATAGGTTTCTCAAGAGGTAGGTCAGGTGGTCTGGTAGTCCCATCTCTCTCAGAATTTTCCACAGTTTATTGTGATCCACACAGTACAGATGCTCTTAGGAGATACAATTCAACACTATACCGGGATACAGAGGCCACAATGGAATTCCTTCCATGAGATCAACAGGAAATGTCGAGTGTCACAATTCTTCATGTGTTTAGCAAATACTTATAGATAATCCAGACCGTGCCCCAGAGAATAATATGGTTCCTTCCCTACTTACCCAAGTCTCTGTTCAAAAGTCAACAAGTCAGAGACGTCTTTCCTGATTATTGTATTGAAAACAGCTGTGCACCTGCCCCTCAGCACTCTCTATCCTTTATCTTTACTTATTACTTTCTTATAGCACCCATTTCCTTCTGTTGGATTATACATTATAATTTGTTTATTTTTGCCCTCATTAGCATATAAGGTCCAGGGCAGAAGGGATTTTGTCTTGTACATTTCTGTGTTCTCAAAACTTGTTCATTGTCTAGTATATAGTAGGTATTAAATATCTATTTATTGAGTGAAGGGAAGAATGACTTAATGAATGCATTAGCAGACAAAGAAGATTTTTAAATGCAATTATTTTTTTCCAGAATGGGTTACCATGACTTCTAACTGATGTCTGTTTCTTATCTTTTTCTCCCACTAGCAACGTGTTGATCAGCAATAGACATGAATGGCCTAGTAATTTAAACATAGTTTTAAGGGTCGCAAGCTCATTTTATGCTACTCATTTTAAGTCGTAAATAAATCATTATTTGGATTGGAGAATTATTAAATACTGTTGATTACCTAAGAAAACAATGATAGCCATATCTTATATGAAAATTGTTCAATGCATGTCAAGTGATTTTTATGACTTCAGAATAATTCTCAATCCAAAGCAATTAAAAATACTCAAATATTAAATAATGATGAAAATAACCAAATATCAAAGATAAAAAATCCCTATCAGAATAATTGGTCAATTTATTGACCAAATGCAAGTTGCCTCATCTTCATAAATGGTTAAACCTTGTTAGTGATAATGCTAAAAAATGTTGGTAAACTTACCAGAGAGAGAGATAAAACAGGAAAGGGTAATAAAAAAGAGATGTATCAGCAGCTGAAGTGACAGCAGAAAAAGTGGCAGAGAGGAGTAGTAATGAATGACATTAGTGAAAAATAAAGATGACTACTATTTAGAAAGAAACATTGTCTCAGAGATGACTTAGTGCAAGGAAAACAAACAAACAAACAAACTCTTGTTGGCTTCTGTCAAGGAAATGCAGCTCAGGATTACACTTGGACTTTACAACACTGGAGTCATTAGGAAACTACTCGCTCTGTAGCTCTTCATGAGTCTATCGGACCAGTTCCTTCTTAAACGTCTGCTTAGCCTTTCTTTTTCTGAAGCTTCAGTCCCTACATCTATGACCTTAACTGTTCAACACTTGACTGACTCTGTTTCTGAGCATCTCCATTCAATGTCTAGGACAGAAATCTAATTGGCTTAGCTTGTTGTAGGACTTTTGGCCCATTAGCCAAGGTGGCTGTATGGAAGGCGGGCTGTCAAGTTGTATTTGGGTTGCCCCTTCTAGGCCATGAGTGGAGAAGGTCCTTTGGGAAGGAAATCTACAGTGGTAAATGTGACTGACGCTTCCAGTACAGAATCAAGCCAGGGCACAACTGGGCCATCAGATCAGCCTTTCTTTGGCTTGTCATTGTTTATGCTCCTCCTTTACCCTTTCCTCAAGTGACACCCAAAGCTGGGAATATACTTCATGTTCCCCCAAACCATACCCTGTCTTAAGTTTATCTCCAGTTTTTCCTTCATAGTTAATTTTCTGTGTCAGGCCACAGTGACTTTCTTGCCTATGTAGCATTTTTAAAAAATTCATAACCAAATGATCCATATGTCATCTATTTATTGATGTCTATCATATTTCATAGGTCATTTACTGATTATAGTGCTATGTATATGCTAGGATTTCAATGAAAATTGACTAATGGGGTGAATGTGTCAGTTCAAGCCATTTGTATCTCAATTACTGTTAAAAGAATTATCCTTCATGCTGGGAAATGTGAAAGTTAAAAAAATCAATGTTTGGCAAAAATTCTGTGAAAGGAAAATATAAGATTTTCTTACTTCAATGCTACTAATAGTGCTATATATTCAGATGATGCTATACAGAAAGCACACAAACCACACATAGGAATTGTATGTGATGCATTCTTATAGTTCATGCTATGCTGTCTATCTTTGAATGAAATTAACTAGGCAGAAGTCAAAATTATTGTAGTTGTTGCACAACTACACAACAAGCTAAATGTAGTTTGAATTTCTGTATATTCTCTTTGAATTTGTTTTGGATTTTTCTATTTTGTTTTATTGGTCAAAAAGAAGATGCAAATATAAGAAGTTTATGCTAACATTAAAACATACTTGAAAAGAGATCTGTGCACACTGAGAAAATAGCAAGCATGGGAAAATATTACTGAATAAGTACAATACAAGATCATTTGTGTTATGTAGACTCAACTTACAAAGACATCTGGCCAAATTTGAAGTCAAATTAAAATGCACCAATGCTATAATGCCTTATCTTGCATAGAGTTGATCTATGCCTGATTCTCTATTAAAAGCTTAGAGAACATTTTCAAACTTTGGCTAAATCAACAGGCAAATATCTACAGCTAATTAAATTATATGACTATTCAGAAGGAGGGTTTTACTATTTCTAAGTGACTAAAAGGTCAAAAAATTAAAAGCAAATAAAAACATTTTTAAAATCTTGACACTGTAGAAAAAAAGGGGGGACTATTAGTTCATGAAAATCATTTCTAAAGTTAGCCTATTCATTGAATATGTCTAATAATGCTAACGTGAGTTATGGTAAACTTTGTAAAATGCTTCTCTGTTGGCTGCCAATTAATCTAGAGTTGCATTCAAATTTAATAAGGGCCACGGTCTTTCAGGAGCAAGCACAGAAAACAACACAGAAAATCATACCTTTAATGACTGGAATATGCAGTTTTCCGGCTTTGAAGAACTCACAAATGCTATTGCATCCTTCCTGTTACAAAAAGTTAAGACGTGTCACTCGATGCCTGCTATAAGGATCAAAGCATCTTAAAAAAGGTTTAGGGAAAACATGACCTGGTTGTTATGTTTTCAGAAGTGTTTAGTGATGATGAAGCATGTGTAGGCTTTGAAGTAGTGTCTGTCCAAATTACATTAGCAGGAATTCTTAGAGCAGTAAGCACTCTTCCTTCACACCCCATCAACAGGTAGAACCCAAAAGAAAAAAGAGTGGAAACAAGATGATGAGAAGCTTGCCATGAAACACAACTTGTCAGCTATATTCAAAACAGCAGTTTTTCTCCATGCTTAGCATAAAGAACAACACCAGTGATGAAACAGAAACATCTCTTAAAGGTGGAAAAAATAGTATGCTTGTCCTCACAAATTCAAACTTTAATTCACTAATTGACTTTGCAGAAGAGCTATGCAAGTAAAAAGTAAAAGCAAGGAGTTAGTTGTTCAGTTGTGTCTGACTCTTTGCAACTGTAGCCTGTGAGGCTCCTCTATCCATGGGATTTTCCAGCAAGAATACTTGAATGAGTAGACATTTCCTTCTCCAAGAAATCTTCCCAACTCAGGAATCAAACCCAAGTCTCCCTCATTGCAGGCAAATCCTTTACTGTCTAAGCCCCCAGGAAACAGCTATATTATACCACAAAAAATTATCATCATTATTACAAAACCAAAGAGATAAAATGGCCAAAAGAGCAAGTTTATATTCATTCACAAGAACTGTTCATTGAGTATTTTTATTTTTTACCGTAAAGGCATTTTCTACTTTGCTGAAGGAATAAATGGAAACAACAGTTAAAAAAAAAAAGAAAGAAAGAAAAGAAAATAGACAACCATTATGCCACAGGATAAAGTATAATGTGAGTTGCCAAGGGCCAGTGTTTACTTCCAACCTGAGGAGTTCAGGGAAGGCTTCGCGTAGGGGGATAACGTTTGATGGCCTCAAAGGTTGAGTCAGGTGTAAAAGTGTTCAAATGGTAGGACAGTATTCTAGGTAAAAGGAAGCGTCAGTCGAGACTTACCACATTAAAGCACGGCAGGAGTAGAGGATGTCAGAAGGGAAGAGGTCTTGGGGCAATGAGGCCAGATCAGAGGACCTTAGATATTGAAGGAATGTTCTGTCCTCTGCAGGGTGTGGGGAGTCTTGAAAGGCATCAGGGCAGGTGAGTGACCCATTTGGGTCCTGTTTTAAGAAGAGTATCTGGCAGGAGTGGATGAGATAAGCTGAAGGCAGGAAATATGAGCTGCAAGAGATCAATGAGGAGGGAGTTAGCAAGGTCTAAATAAGAGATCATGAGGAACTAAGTGAGCTGGGGACACTGGAAATGTGGGGGATAAAAGTGTGAAATATTTCACTGCCAGACCTGTCAGTTGCACAACAGAGCAGGCGTGGGGGACAAGGAGGAGATAGGAATGAATCAGCATGGAGTTACTCAGCCTGTGGTGATGGTGACTTTAATAGTAAGAGGGGAGAGTGTTTGGGTTGGAAGACATATTTATTTTGAATGTCTGGACTTTGAGAGGTCAGTAGGACATCCAGAAAGATGTCTAATGGACATCATGGAATACAGCCCTAAAACTCAGTAGAGAGGTGAAAGCCAAAGACAGACGGACACCAGAACCTTCCCTTCTTCCTTTTCTTCAACAAATCAAGTGTATTTTTCAGCCATGAGTGCTCAATCAGCATTATTATCTACATCATCTCTATCTGTGTCTACTTCTGGATCCTCAGCGGTCTGTATGATGAGCCTGTACCATCATGGGAAATATGAGAATGCTGTCTTCACCCAGATAGGGACATGTGCCGTGTCTTTTAAAAAGCTTTCCATTAAAACAATGTTTTTGTTTTTGTTTTCCAACACATGGTATCCATGAAATTTTCATAGCTCATAGTCCCACCACTTCAGATGTTAAATAACAAAACTCCAAGGAGCAGGAAAAACAGAGATCTCTTTATTCTTCTTTACTCCACAGAACACAGAAGAATTTAGGCAAAGAAAGGGTGCATGATATATGTGTGAGGGTTGAATGGTCCCTGTTCCTGACAAAAGAGGGGGATACTATGAGTTGAAGGGGTGGAGGCAGGTGTGTGGTTCAGGAGGGCTCTGTTCCCAGGGAGAAGGGCAAGGTTCCCAGGGAGAAGGGCAAGGTCTCCAGAAGCCTCTAGGATGGTACTGTTCAAGAAGGACCAAGGTATCTCTCAGAGTCAGGGTGCAATAGTTGGCAGAGGCTCTGACTCTCCATCTCTCCCTCTTCATCCACAGATGTTCACTGGCACTTCCCAAAGGCATGCTCTTCACTGTGTGAAGAGTGCTTGCTTTTTCATGCAGGGTCCTGGGTCCAAGCTCAGTCCCTTAGCATCTGCTCAAAGTACAGCTTCCCCTTTCCCTCCGAAAACCCCTACCAGAGAGCCCATCTCCTCCTGGAAGGAAAAATGCAGCCTTGGACTTGAAGGACTCTCTGGGAAAACTGTTTCTGTAGCTACTCCAGGTTTCCAGTGGCTTGGGTGAGATATTTTGGATGGCTTCATCTTGCTGCAGCGTTTGGTGCTTGCTCTGCCCTACAAGAGCAAAGTCTCTGTGTGTCTGGCATGTTTTCTCCATGCATACAGGGCAGCTGGTTGAATGCATGCTGAGCAGTAGTAAGGTCCTGGGCAGGAGCTCAGTAGCATAAACCAGGCCCAAGGGAGCAGAGACCATGACCCAGGAGAGTGGGGAGGTTCTTCATCATTGCTATTGGTTGGAGTAGAAAGGAGGGCTCTGCATGTATTCTCTCTTTGTATCTGTGCAATCAGTACTAGAACAATGAATGAAGGACCAAGCCCAAGGAAAAGAGTCATTAAAGTTCCTTCTTTGGGGATAGTCTTTCAGAAGTCAAGGGAGATTCCCAAAACTCTAGTCCTTTTGACTAAGAGTCAAGAGTCTAAACTGGTTGCACCCTTATATTCATAGCAGAACTATTTACAGTAACCAAAACATGGGAATAACCCAAGTACCCATCAATAGATGATTGGTTTAAGAAGATATTGGAATGGAATAAAATGTTACTCAGCCTGCAGAAAGAATGAAATATTGCCATTTGCAGCAACATGGATGGACCCAGAGAATGTCATACTAAGTGAAGCAAGCTCAGACAAAGAAAGACAAATATATGATATCACTTATATGCGGAATCTAAAAATTAATACAAATGAATCTACATACAAAACAGAAACAGACTCACAGACATAGAAAAGAAACAGGGCTACCAAAGGGGAAAGGGAGGGAGGAAGAAATAGAATAGGAGAATGGGATAAACAGAAACAAACTACAAAACATGAAATGGATAAGCAATAAGGAGTTATTGTATAGCACAGGAACTGTATTCATTATCTTGTAGTAACCCATAATGGTGTAAATAAATATATAACTTGGTTGTTCCTTTCTTGACTAGGTTACAAAAACCCACAAACCCACAAACCCACAAACGTAAGCCAGAAATTTTGTATCAGGCTCCAATAGTCTTTTCTTTTAATTCCAGAGCTCTAAAATCAAAGAAGGATCTCTTCTCCAGCCTCTACTCAGGGAACCCTGGGAGGTCCTGAAGCTTAGTAGGTGCTTGGTAGATGCTTAAGTAGCTAAGCTTGGTGACAACTCAACAGGATGTCTCTAGTAAAAGAATGCTTATGGTGCTTTGTTGGCACATGAAACTTCAGCCAAATTGTGTAATAGGCAAACAGGTGTTCAGAAAGAATTCCATTTTTAGTTTTGTACTCTTAATCCGTATCGGCACCTCTAGATCTCCAAATATTTTATTCTGTTTCCTGAATGTGCCTAAATAAAAATAATACATGTTTTGTTTTTTATTTTTTGTTTTATTTTAGATATGATTTACTTCAAGTGTTTAGAAAGCAATTTGATAGATTTATCATTTTTGTCATATTGTCCTCATCTTCTTTTATTTTTTGTAAATAAAATATCAGCTACAACTCAAAACACAATTTTCCATTGCTTTTCTCTCCCTCATCATTAGGAAAAAAACATTTCCTAAGTTTGGTACATATCATTCCCATGAATGTTTTAAAAAATTATTTTCTACATAGTGACATATTCATAAATAATTTACAGAAATTTAATATCACATACATATTCTTTTGCAACTTGCTTTTTGCCACTCAACATTGCATTTTGAAACTTTGATTCATTTTAAATTCTGTGAATATATCACAGTTTTTTTTTTTTCTACAGCTTTAAACATTTCGCCCTATCTCCTATGTGCTTTTGGAAGAGTCTTCCATAACACAAAGCCTAAGTCCTAAACTCTACTTGATAAGCCAAGTGCTCTTCAAAGTGCTTGTACCAGTTTATATTCCCAACAGTACTGAATGTTTTCAGTTCCCTACACTTTTGTCCATATTTGCTATTATCGGGATTTTAAATTTTGTGCCAATTTTGTGGAAATGAAATAGCATCTCTTTACTATGTTAATATGCATTTCCTCATTTTTCATGGTTCTGGGCATATATTTATGGATTTGTATTTCTTTGTAAGTTGCCAGTTTATGTCCACTAAACATTTTCCTAATGAGTGGTGTATCTTCTTACCAATTTGTAGGGATTATGTAAAGCTATTTATATGTATTGCAAACATCTTTTTTACAATATCTTGACGTTTTTCTCTGACTACATAATGTTTTAAAATTTTAAGATGTGTGGATCACAATAAACTGGAAACTTATGGAAGAGATGGAAATCCCAGACCACCCGACCTGCCTCTTGAGAAGCCTGTATGCAGGTCAGGAAGCAACAGTTAGAACTGGACATGAAACAACAGACTGGTTCCAAACAGGAAAAGGAGTGCGTCAAGGCTGTATATTGTCACCCTGCTTATTTAACTTCTATGCAGAGTACATCATGAGAAACGCTGGGCTGGAAGAAACACAAGCTGGACTCAAGATTGCCAGGAGAAATATCAATAACCTCAGATATGCAGATGACACCACCCTTATGGCAGAAAGTGAACAAGAACTAAAGAGCCTTTTGATGAAAGTGAAAGAAGAGAGTGAAAAAAGTTGGCTTAAAGCTCAACATTCAGAAAACAAAGATCATGGCATCTCATCCCATCACTTTATGGCAAACGGATGGGGAAAGAGTGGAAACCATGGCTGACTTTATTTTTGGGGGCTCCAAAATCACTGCAGATGGTGATTGTAGGCATGAAATTAAAACTTACTCCTTGAAAGGAAAGTTACAACCAACCTAGATAGCATATTAAAAAGCAGAGACATTACTTTGTCAACAAAGGTCTATCTAGTCAAGGCTATGGTTTTTCCAGTAGTCTATGTATGGATGTGAGAGTTGGACTATAAAGAAAGCTGAGCACTGAAGAATTGATTCTTTTGAACTGTGGTGTTGGAGAAGACTCTTGAGAGTCCCTCGGACTGCAGGGAGATCCAACCAGTCTATCCTAAAGGAGATCAGTCCTGGGTGTTCGTTGGAAGGACTGATGTTGAAGCTGAAACTCCAATATTTTGGCCACCTGATTCAAAGAACTGACTCATTTGAAAAGACCCTGATGCTTGGAAAGATTGAGGGCAGGAAGAAAAGGGGACCACAGAGGATGAGATGATTGGATGGCATGACCGACTCTATGGACATGGGTTTGGGTAGACTCCGGGAGTTGGTGATGGACAGGGAAGCCTGGTGTGCCGCGGTTCATGGGGTCACAAAGAGTCGGACGTGACTGAGTGACTGAACTGAACTGAATATATGCCAATGTTTTTCTTTAAGATTTTTATTTTGGGGATGTTATTTAACAAATACTGAAATAAGGATATTTATTTCAAGTATACTGAAATAAGGATACTTCTCTATACTGAAATAAAGATACTTTTGTGTATTTTATCTTGAAGGATTCAAGATTTTCACTTTGTATGAAAAGAAAGGGAAAGTGCTATTTGCTCAGTTGTGTCCAACTCTTGGCAACTCCATGGACTGTAGCCTGCCAGGCTCCTTTGTGCATGGAATTCTCCAGACAAGAATACTAGAGTGGGTAGCCATTCCCTTCTCCAAGGTATCTTCCCAGCCTAGGGACTGAACCTGGGTCTTCTGCATTGCAGGCAGATTTTCTGCCATCTAAGCTCTAGAGGAAGCATAACACAGAAGTTTAAATAGCTTGCACAAAAGAACAGTGATTAAAAAGTGGAAATTGGTCGGAGTGAGGAAACACTAACATCATTTTTAACCACTAGGCTATGATGATTTCGCATATTTAGTAGTGTTTTAGAGTATGATTTCAGATCAGCTTAATTTAAGCCAGATAAAAAATTACCATTTTTATCTAGTTTAGATATATATACATATATATATTTAACAATTTGACATAGTGTGCTGTATATGTACATATGATATAGGGACTTTTAAAAATTTTTAATTAGGCAAATAATCACTCCAGGATGATTTTTAAAAAATAAACTCAGCCCCAGATAAATCTAAAATCCAGAACTATTTTTAAACCAGTCCATCACTTCCTGCCTATTTTTTATGCCATCTTTGTTACACAGAAAAGTCCTATAGTCACTTTACTAAGGTAAGGTTTACATTCTTTACTTCATAGGATTGCTGTGAGGGTAAATAAGTGAGTATATCTAATCACTTAGATAATATCTACCAGGGGCCTATTGTGTGCTACACTAGAGTCTAGTTTCAGTATTCCTGGGCTAAAACTAATTTCCTTCCCTTACAATATTTATAATATTTGGGATCTACACTAAAAAAATAAAGCTATCAGGCAGGGCACTGAATTACAAAGAGTACCTGGGATGCCCAGGGATTCACTAAAGAGGAGAGAGAACAGGTTCTATCAAAAATATGACCAGCAGCATCTAAAATATTGTTACTTATGGTTTCCTTTCAGACCAATTCAAGTGCATATTGGTAGAAAATGCAGGTATAATCTCCTTTAAATTCATGGATTTTATCTTCCCAGTGCATTTGCCATAGTTTGCTCTTATGAGTCCTTCTTTTCATCTGGAGATCTAAGCCCCTTGTCCCCTGGCTTTCCCCCCCATACTCCATGGTGCTCTTTGCTATCTGTGCAGTAGGACAGCTCCCCTTGAAGGCTTGATAGGAGCAGTTAGAGGAGTGGGAACAATAATTATTCTTGCCAATATTTATAGTTAAAGTCTCTTCAACAGCTTTTATCAGACATGCAGTGGAGTACTTGCTGCTGACAAGGCTAAAATTACAAAGAGATTCTTTTATTTATTCTTCAGTGGAAGGATGGGAATAAGATTCAAGTTAGAAAAATCAAACTACTCAGCTATAGCATTGCGTGAACACCGAAACTGGAACTCTTGTGCCTTCATTCTCAACTCTCTTGTTACTCAAATCTTTGTCAGGCTATTTTGTCCCACTTCAATGCCCTCGGAGTTTTGAGCAAACTCCAGCAGATAGTGAAGGACACGGAAGCCTGGCATGCGGCAGTCCATGGGGACACAAAGAGTCAGACGTGACTTAGCTACTGAACAACTGCAACAAAGCCCTAGGAACTCAGCTTGTGTGTGTTCAGTTGTGTCCAGCTCTGCGACTCCGTGGACTGTAGTCTGCCAGACTCCTCTGTCCTTGGGATTCTCCAGGCAAGAATACTGGAGTGGCTTGCCCCTTCTCACTACAGGGGACCTTCCCAACCCAGGAATCAGAATCAGACCCATGTCTCTTGATCTCCTGCATTGACTGATGGGTTCTTTATCACTAGCGCCACCTGGGAAGCCTGAATGGAGATTTACATCATTTAAAAAGAAAGAGGAACTGGTCATACACACCGAGGAAACCAGAACTGAAAGAGACAAGTGTACCCCAAAGTTCATCGCAGCACTGTTTATAATAGCCAGGACATGGAAGCAACCTAGATGTCCATCAGCAGACGAATGGATAAGAAAGCTGTAGTACATATACACAATGAAGTATTATTCAGCCATTCAAAAGAATACATTTGAATCAGTTCTAATGAGGTGGATGAAACTGGAGCCTATTATGCAGAGTGAAGTAAGCCAGAAAGAAAAACACCAATACAGTATACTAACACATATATATGTAATTCTAGAAAGATGGTAACAATAACCCTGTATGCGAGACAGCAAAAGAGACACAGATGTATAGAACAGTCTTTTGGACTCTGTGGGAGAGGGAGAGGGTGGGATGATTTGGGAGAATGGCATTGAAACATGTATAATATCATATAAGAAACGAATCGCCAGTCCAGGTTCGATGCAGGATACAGGATGCTTGGGGCTAGTGCACTGGGATGACCCAGAGAGATGGTATGGGGAGGGAGGTGGGAGAGGAGTTTGGGATTGGGAACACATGTACACCCGTGGTGGATTCATGTTGATGTATGGAAAAACCAATACAGTATTGTAAAGTAAAATAAAGTAAATAAATAAATAAAAGGAAAAAAAAAGAAAAAAGAAAATACAAAAATAAAAAGAAAGAGGAACTAAAAAGCCTCTTGATGAAAGTGAAAGAGGAGAGTGAATAAGTTGGCTTAAAGTTCAATATTCAGAAAACGAAGATCATGGCATCCGGTCCCACCACTTCAAGGGAAATAGATAAGGAAACAGTGGAAACAGTGTCAGACTTTATTTTTGGGGGCTCCAAAATCACTGCAGATGGTGACTGTAGCCATGAAATTAAAAGATGCTTACTTCTTGCAAGGAAAGTTATGACCAACTTAGCATATTCGAAAGCAGAGACATTACTTTGCCAACAAAGGTCCATCTAGTCAAGGCTATGGTTTTTCCAGTAGTCATGTATGGATGTGAGAGTTGAACTGTGAAGAAAGCTGAGTGCCGAAGAATTGATGCTTTTGAACTGTGGTGTTGGAGAAGACTCTTGAGAGTCCCTTGGACTGCAAGGAGATCCAACCAGTCCATTCTAAAGATCAGCCCTGGATGTTCTTTGGAAGGACTGATGCTGAAGCTGAAACTCCAGTACTTTGGCCACCTCATGCGAAGAGTTGACTCATTGGAAAAGACTCTGATGCTGGGAGGGATTGGAGGCAGGAGGAGAAGGGCATGACAGAGGATGAGATGGCTGGATGGCATCATGGACTCGATGGACGTGAATTTGGGTGAACTCCAGGAGTTGCTGATGGACAGGGAGGCCTGGCATGCTGCAATTCATGGGGTCACAAAGAATCGGACAAGACTGAGCGACTGAACTGAACTGAAAAAGAAAGACTTCCAATGCAAAGCAGAGTATGCTAAATGTAAAGTTGTAAAAAGACCTTTTAGTGCTTATATGAGAGGTGACAGGATTGACAAAAGATGGGACAGGAAAGGGAAATTGACTTCAAGATGTGATTGACCTTGTATATTAAGCTCAAAAGTTGCATTACTATGGAGCTAGCAGTGAGTAGGCACAGAGTTTTATCAACAAGAGATGGATCTGATAAGTTTGGTTTTTCTAGCACCCAGATTCTGGCAGTGGTTTGTTCGCTAAATGTGGCTCCAGACACCTACAGAGGACCTGTTTAACTTATCAGAAATAAGGACCCCATATACTCTAAATCAACTTCTCCTGGAGATGAGCACTAACCAAAGGAATTTTTATCAAAACAAACAAGCAAACAAACAACAACAACAGCAAAAACCTTAAGACTTTTATGATTTAAAGCTGGTTTGAGGATACCCAAGGTATAGTATGGCCTACAAGAGAAAACCTATTATCATTTAGCAAATGCTTAGGATAAAACTGGAAAGTAATGATGATGTCCTCAGGGAAGGGAGGGGAAGCCAGATTCAGAGGCTTGTTGATGCTTTTTGTTTATGGAAACTATTTCTTCCATAGGTAATCTGGGCATTGGAAATGCACCAGTGATTTTAAGAAAAAATAAGTATATGAAAACAAAGAAATACATAAGCAAGATAATTTCACATCTTCCTGAAGTTTTTGAAGAGATTAAAACAAGGTAGATTGTGCTTTCTGGGAAAAAGCTCATCTGAAGAGATAAAATTTGATATGAGACTTGAATGGCAAAAGGAGCCACTCACGAGAACACTTGAGCAAGCAGTGAGGGGAACTGAAATAAGAGCAATGAGATTATTTTTTGCCTAGAAATCGGCAAGGGTGGCGCAGAACAGCCCTAGATTTTATAGGGACTTAAAGTTTTAAATGCTGTTAGAGTATAATTTTCAAAAGTTGAAATTATGACAAATATCACACTAATATTTTTAGTTTATTAATTTACATACACACACATGCATACGCACGTATGTGTGTGCGCACACACAGTCAGGAATACTGAAATAAATTTGCTTATAGAAGCTAAACTACTGATAACTAAAGGGCAATACCAGGCACTGTTTAGAATTAGCTCTTCCACGGGGTGGAAATCAAGTATATCTCTACTAGTATAACACTATTTGCATTTCTGTAAGATAAGAATCATTTGTATTACTATCCATTTTTTACAATAAGTTGCACAATAGGCTCAAACTCTGTAGAATGAGATAATCCTAGAGGACCAACTACAAAACATCCAGTAGTCCATTAAAAAAATCTAGAAATCCCTTTTGCCTTTTCATACTCTTACAATTTCTCCTAATAGAAAAATAAGGGAATTTTTTTTAAGAATTTTAAACAGGAGAGTGATGGGCTCTGATTTACATTTTGGAAATATCCCTCTGACTGTATTTTTCTTTTACTGTATTTACTAATTGTTTTATCTTGATTGATAATAAGTTTTGTTTTTCACACTAGACTGTGAGCTTTGTAAGAGCAGGAATTGTATCTTTCACTACCATGCTAAAATATTTCAGCAAAGTACATAGCACAATGCCTGGCAAAAGG
This sequence comes from Capra hircus, assembly GCF_001704415.2. NCBI lineage: Eukaryota > Metazoa > Chordata > Mammalia > Artiodactyla > Bovidae > Capra > Capra hircus. The sequence continues at coordinate 23,494,145 of NC_030823.1, read as the reverse complement.
GTTGATAGACAAAACATGTTTGTTAATAAAGGAGAAAACCAAAGGACTTGTTGACTGATACAATGCAGTATCCCTGAGGAAGCAGAATTCCAGGCTTCTGGTTTGGGAAGTTGGGTGGAAACAGATACCATTTGCAGAGTAAAAGATTATAGAACTGGAAACAGACTGTGAAGAGAAGATAACACTGCTTCTTTAATGCCGTTTGGTATCTCTGAAAGAGACCTCCTAGATCTTCTTTAAACCTGGATTGTCTTCACTGTATAGCTAAAATCCATTTCCCAGCCTGACTTATATGGTTAGACATGGCCAATTGACTAAGTTCTGGCCCATAGAGTGTGATTGGTAGTGGTGTGGGCTCCCAAAAGGAAGCACTCATACATGTTCCTCTTCTTCCTTTTTTAAAATTATTGAAGCATAGTTGATTCACGGGATTATATTAGTTGTGGTTGTACAACATCAGTTCCGTTCAGTCACTCAGTCATGTCTGATTCTTTACAACCCCATGGACTGGAGCACACCAGGTCTCCCTGTCCATCGCCAACTCCCAGAGTTTACCCAGACTCATGTCCATTGAGTCAGTGATGCCATCCAACTATCTCATTCTCTGTCGTTCCCTTCTCCTCCTGCCCTCAATCTTTCCCAGCATCAGGGTCTTTTCAAATGAGTCACCTCTTCACATCAGGAGGCCAAACTGTTGGAGTTTCAGCTTCAGCATTAGTCCTTCCAACAAACATTCAGGTCTGATCTCCTTTAGGATGGACTGGTTGGATCTCCTTGCAGTCCAAGGGACTCTCAAGAGTCTTCTCCAACACCACAGTTCAAAAGCATCAATTCTTCAGTGCTCAGGTTGCTTTATAGTCCAACTCTCACATCCACATATGACTACTGGAAAAACCATAGCCTTGACTAGATGGCCCTTTGTTGGCAAAGTAACGTCTCTGCTTTTTAATATGCTGTCTAGGTTAGCCATAACTTTCGTTCCAAGGAGTGATCGTCTTTTAATTTCATGGCTACAGTCACCATCTGCAGTGATTTTGGAGCCCAAGAAAATAAAGTCTGTCACTGTTTCTACTGTCTCCACATCTTTTTGCTATAACATGATGGGACCAGATGCCATGATCTTAGTTTTCTGAATGTTGAGCTTTAAGCCAACTTTTTCACTCTCCTCTTTCACTTTCATCAGGAGGCTCTTTAGTTTTTCTTCAATTTCTGCCATAAGGGTGGTGTCATCTGCATATCTGAGGTGATTGATATTTCTCCCGGCAATCTTGATTCCAGCTTGTGCTTACTTCAGCCCAGTGTTTGTCATGATGTACTCTGCATAGAAGCTAAATAAGCGGGGTGACAATATACAGCCTTGATGTACTCCTTTTCCTATTTGGAACCAGTCTGTTGTTCCATGTCCAGCTCTAACTGTTGCTTCCTGACCTGCATACAGGTTTCTCAAGAGGCAGGTCAGGTTGTCTGCTATTCCCATCTCTTCCAGAAGTTTCCAGAGTTCCTTGTGATCCACACAGTCAAAGGCTTTGGCATAGTCAACAAAGCAGAAATAGATGTTTTTCTGGAACTCTCTTGCTTTTTCCATGATCCAGAGGATGTTGGCAATTTGATCTCTGGTTCCTCTGCCTTTTCTAAAACCAGCTTGAACATCTGGAAGTTCATGGTTCATATACTGCTGAAGCCTGGCTTGCAGAATTTTAGCATTATTTTACTAGCATAGGAAATGAGTGCAACTGTGTTGTAGTTTGAGCATTCTTTGGCATTGCCTTTCTTTGGGATTGGAATGAAAACTGACCTTTTCCAGTCCTGTGGCCACTGCTGAGTTTTCCAAATTTGCTGGCATATTGAGTGCAGCACTTTCACAGCATCATCTTTTAGGATTTGAAATAGCTCAACTGGAATGCCATCTTATCCAATAGCTTTCTTTGTTCATAGCGATGCTTCCTAAGGCCCACTTGACTTTACATTCCAGAATGTCTGGCTCTAGGTGAGTGATGACACCATCATGATATCTGGGTCATGAAGATCTTTTTTGTATAGTTCTTATGTGTATTCTTGCCACCTCTCCTTAGTATCTTCTGCTTCTGTTGGGTCCATACAATTTCTGTCCTTTATTGAGCCCATCTTTGCATGAAATGTTCCCTTGGTATCTCTAATTTTCTTGAAGAGATCTCTAGACTTTCCCACTCTGTTGTTTTCCTCTACTGGTTTGCACTGATAGCTGAGGAAGCCTTTAATATCTCTCCTTGCTATTCTTTGGAACTCTACATTCAGATGGATATATCTTTCCTATTCTCCTTTGCCTTTCGCTTCTCTCTCTCTCTCTCTCTCTCTCTCTCTCTCTCTCTTTTTTTTCTTTTACTTTATTTTACTTTACAATACTGTATTGGTTTTGCCATACATTGACATGAATCCACCATGGGTGTATACAAGCTCCCAATCCTGAATCCCCCTCCCACCTCCCACCCCATATCATCTCTCTGGATCATCCCCATGTACCAGCGCTTCTCTTCTACTCACAGCTATTTGTAAGGCCTCCTCAGACAACCATTTTGCCTTTTTGCATTTCTTTTTCTTGGGGATGGTCTTGATCCCTGTCTCCTGTACGATGTCATGGACCTCCGTTCCTAGTTCTATGGACTCTGTCTATCAGACCTAACCCCTTGAATCTGTTTGTCACTTCCACTGTATAATCATAAGGGATTTGATTTAGGTCATACCTGAATAGTCTAGTGGTTTTCCCTACTTTCTAAAATTTAAGTCTGAATTTGGCAATAAGGAGTTCATGATCTGAGCCACAGTGAGCTCCTGGTCTTGTTTTTGCTGACTGTATAGAGCTTCTCCATCTTTGGCTGCAAAGAATATAATCAATCTGATTTCAGTTTTGACCATCTGGTGATGTCCATGTGTAAAGTCTTCTCTTGTGTTGTTGAAAGAGGGTGTTTACTATGACCAGTGTCTTCTTTTGGGAGAGCTTTATTAGCCTTTGCCCTGCTTCATTCTGTACTCCAAAGCCAAATTTGCCTGTTACTCCAAGTATTTCTTGACTCCCTACTTTTGCATTCCAGTCCCCTATAATGAAAAGGACATCTTTGAGGGGGTTAGTTCTGAAAGGTCTTGTAGGTCTGTATAGAACCATTCAACTTCAGCTTCTGCAACATTACTGGTCAAGGCATAGACTTGGATTACCGTGATATTGTATGGCTTGCCTTGGAAACAAACAGAGATTATTCTGTTGTTTTTGAGATTGCATTTCAGACTCTTTTGTTGACTATGATGGCTACTCCATTTCTTCCAAGGGATTCTTGCCCACAGTAGTAGATATAATGGTCATCTGAGTTAAATTCACCCATTCCAGTGCATTTAGTTTAACACGGTGATTTGATATTTTCATAAATTATACTGTATTCCAAAGTTACTACAAAATAGAGGCTTATGTCCCTGTGTTGTACAATATATCTCTGCTGCTTATTTACCTTACGCATAGTTCTGTGCAGCTTAATCCCCTACCCCTAGCTTGCCCTTTCCTGCTTCTTTCTCCTCATAGGAAGCCACTAGTTTGTTCTATCTATGAGTCTGTTTCTGTTTTGTTATATACATTTGTTTGTTTTATGTTTTAGACTCCACATATAAGTGATAACACAGAGTATCTGTCTTTCTTTGTCTGACGTATTTCATTAATCATAGTATACTCCTGGTCCATGTTATTGCAAATGGCAGAATTTCATTCTTTTTTGTGACTGAACAATATACCATTGTGTGTGTGTGTGTGTGTGTGTGTGTGTGTGTGTGTGTGTATGGGCTTCCCTGGTGGCTCAGAAGGAAAGAATCTGCCAGCAATGCAGGGGGACTGAGTTCAATCCCTGGGTTGGGAAGATCCCCTGGAGAAGGGAATGGCTACCCACTCCAGTATTCTTGCCTGGAGAATCCCATGGACAAACGATCCCAGCAAGCTACAGTCCATGTGGTGGCAAAGAGTCAGATACAGCTGAGAAACTAGTACTTTCAGTTTATTTGTATATATATATATATATGTATTCTTTATCCATTTATCAGTTTGGGGGCATTAGATAGCTTCCATATATTAACTAGGTTCTTCCCTGGTGGTGCAGAGGTTAAAGCGTCTGCCTGCAATGTGGGAGACCTGGATTCGACCCTTGGGTCGGGAAGATCCCCTGGAGAAGGAAATGGCAACCCACTCCAGTATTCTTGCCTGGAGAATCCCATGGACGGAGGAGCTTGGTGGGCTACAGTCCACGGGTCGCAAAGAGTTGGACACGACTGAGCGACTTCACTTTCACTTTCATATATTAGCTGTCATAAATAATGCTGTTATGAACATTGGGGTGCATTCATCATTTTTGAATTAGTATTTTTGTTTTCTTGGATATACCCAAGTGTAGACATATTAAATCAAATGACAATTCTATTTTTAGTTTCTTGAGGAAACTCCATATTGTTTTTCATAGTGGTTGAATCAATTTGTAATCCCACCAACAGTTTTCTGAAAACTATAAAACACTGATGAAGGAATTTTAAAATGATACCAAGAAACGGAAAATATCCTGTATTCTTAAATTGAAAGAACTAATATACCTAAGCTGCCCATACTACCCAAAACAGTCTACAAATTTAACACAATCCCTATCAAAACACCTATGACATTTTTCAAAGAATTAGAATATATAATCCTAAAATATATATGAAACCACAAGAGACCCTGAAGTGCCAAAGCAGTCCTCTTCCTTCTTTTACTGACTGTATGTCAACATCTAGAGGCACCTTAAAAGCCACATGTTGGATGGCAAAGTCTTGATTATCCTAGGAAAACTAGACTTAGCTTTGTTTCCTCTGGGTTCCAAGAGTGTTTTTAAAAAATGCTTAAAAGGTATTTTTATTTAGCATTTACTTGATTTCGTTTCCCAGTATAATTATGTACATTTTGATCTTTTTCTCCGACTTGTAAGCCTATAATGTAATGTTTCTCAAAGGAGTGCTATTTGTGTCTTGGACTGGGCAATGCTTTATTGTGTGGGATTGTGCTTAGTTTATTTGTCATCCACTAAATGCCTGTAATTCCCCTGACTCTGCCTCTCCGCACTTCACATGGCAGTCACTGTGAAAAAGAACTGCAAAGAACTGCCTTTGCTTAACTACCACTTCATGAGGATAAAGTCCAGGATGTTATTTTTTTCTGTATTAGACAGAATGAACGAGGAAAAGAAGTTGGAAAGAGCAGTGCTAATCCTAGCTCTATCATGTACAAGCTGGGTAATTTTACATAAGTCTCTTACTTCTGTATCTTCATCGGTAAATGGAAGTCAATAAAATCTACTCCATAGGGTGATTTTAAGAATTAAATAATGCAAATTTTTTTGACATTTTGTTTCGGTACCTCCTTTGCTCTTATTTAAATTAAATGAAATTTTAGAAATATTTATTATATCATTCTTTTTCCTGGAAAGTCTATGGCTCAAAAAAAAAAGTTAAAGGAAATGTCTATGTGTGCATGATTGTGAGTATATGTGCCTATTGGCATTATATTCAGAAAAGCAATTGTGGAAGAATTCCAATTATTTAACACAAAATATTTGTTTTCATTATAGAATTTAATTTGCTGCAATGGTCAACATAACATAAATGACTTTCACCGTTTGAAAAGAAAAATTCCAGGAACATCTGAAACTAAATTTTAACTCAATAAAATTGGGATGGAGAGCATAGCACTCGGTTTGATAAGTGATCAAAGGGAGAGCTCGTGGCTGTTACTGACTGACTGATTTTTGGTTTTGTGTTTTGTGTTTGTTTTTAGGGTAGAAGTAAAAAGAGGAAGACAATGAGATCTTTTCAAGCTTGTCTGAAAGAAAATGAGAACTACGTCATTGTCTCTTAAAGCACAAACGTGATGAAGCTGCAAGGGGGGCTCTGCAAGGAGGGGTGGTTGGCAGTATGTGAAACTGCAGCCAGGCCGTTTGTCGTGAGTGACACAGCAGAGACTCTGCTCCGCAGCCTGGGTCTAGAGGGTGGAAGGAGCGGGACACCCTCACAGGACCGTGCTACAGCCTCCCCTTCTGCTTCTTGTGCCTACGCTCAGGTTCCCGTGGGCCAGGACCTAGGAGGACTTCATTTGTGCCTGGGGTGTCAGTTTCCTTCACTGAGGAACACAGGCAGTGGCAGGGGGAGGGGCAGCAGTACAGAGAACTCAGAGGAAGCATTCTGCTCCCCAGGCAGGAGAGTAGCCTTGGAATATTTGTTTACAATTTAGAATGGCTCAGTTGATAAATAATCCACCTACAATGCAGGAGACCTGGATTCAATTCCTGGCTTGGGAAGACCCCCTGAAGAAGAATATGGCAACTGACTCCAGTATTCTTGCCTGGAGAATCCCATGGACTGTAGCCTGCCAGGCTCTTCTGTCCATGGGATCGCAAGAGTCGAACATGATTTAGTGACTAAACCACCACCACCTGATTTTAACTTGACTCATAGTTGATGTTGCATAAATTTTTTTTAAAAGAAAAACTATCAATAACTGAATCAACATGTTATCATCTTTCCATCAACAAGAAATATACGTCTATATATAGGTTTAGTGAGATGGAATATTTTACAATTACAGAACACAAAGAGATAGAGGGCAATGAAAGATTTGTGTTTAATTAGTGTTGTAAATTATTCTTTAAAAAAAAAACAGAGAAGATTGGAGAGTTAGGGGAAAATTGTTAGTGAGAGTTGCTATGTCAAAACTAAATGCAAGACAGAGTCAGGTAATCTTCTCTGAACTGTCCTAATACTTGAATATGAGATACACTAATAAATATTGAGCAAATATCATTGTTCACATGCTAATAGCTTTGGTATTGCTGGCATATCATAGACAGAGAAGGAAAGTGGATTGTCCCTTTCCCCATATATTTCATACACTTCGCTGGAGGAAGTGACAAGGTTGTATGTTTGTTACCCATCAACCAGATTCACAGAGCACATATTTCTGACAGCACCCTCCCAACAATGGGAACTCGTTTATCTTCCGGCATGTTACACTATTTCACAAATCCCCTACTACATAGTGTTCACAAAGAAAAAATACACATTGCAATGATGTCAAGTGATAGCTGTTCACCACAAAATAATCACAGGGCTGAGTAACCCCAAGGGGGATGTGAATCTCTGTGACTAGAAATTTCTAGACAAGAAAAATACATTGGTTAACACAGACAATTTTGGTGAGCAAAGCATCTAGCCACTTGCTATAAAGGATAAATTTGTATTTTTTATTTCATGGCCAGTTTTCCTCTTCCAGGGACTTAATTATCCCATGTACACTGTTCGCAGCAGAAGCACATACAGACACACAACAGTCTCATTTAATCTATTAGGTTTCATTTTTCCACTCCCTCAAGGTACAGAGGCAAATTCCAATTTAGTAATCAAGACTTGAATCATCGAATAAATAACTCCATTTTTCATTCTTGTTCACTGAGCCAGTTGTATGAACAAACACAATTTTTTTTTTAATGTCAAGTGTACAAGTGGGCTTACTGGGACATGGTATTCAGAAATTGCATAAAAACGCCCAAAGCATTCAGAGTGCAAGAGCAGGAAGAGTGGTTTCAATGTCCAAAGAGAGAAATATATCTCTGGAGATGGGTCTCTGTTTTAAACTGAAGTATAGTTGAGACTTGGAGAAGGCAATGGCACCCCACTCCAGTACTGTTGCCTGGAAAATATCCCATGGATGGAGGAGCCTGGTGGGCTGCAGTCCATGGGGTCACAAAGAGTCGGGCATGACTGAGAGACTTCACTTTCACTTTTCACTTTCATGCATTGGAGAAGGAAATGGCAACCCACTCCAGTGTTCTTGCCTGGAGAATCCCAGGGATGGGGGAGCCTGGTGGGCTGCCATCTATGGGGTCACCCAGAGTGGGACACGACTGAAGCAACTTCATTTCACTTCTTCTTCAGAGTTCTTGTATAAGTGATATCACATGATATTTGTCTTTCTCTTTCTGACTTGCTTCTCTTAGTATGAAAAACTCTAAGTCCATTCATGTAGCTGAAAATGGCACTATTTCATTGTTTCTAATGGCTGAGTGATACTCCAGACATATCTATATCACATCTTCTTTATCCATTTAACTGTTGATGTACATTTAGGTTGTTTCCATGTCTTCAGTTCAGTCGCTCAGTCGTGTCCGACTCTTTGCAACCCCATGAATTGCAGCACGCCAGGCCTCCCTGTCCATCACCATCTCCCGGAGTTCACTTAAACTCATGTCCATCGAGTCGGTGATGCCATCCAGCCATCTCATCCTCTGTCGTCCCCTTCTCCTCCTGCCCCCAATCCCTCCCAGCATCAGAGTCTTTTCCACTGAGTTAACTCTTCTAATCAGGTGGCCAAAATACTGGAGTTTCAGCTTTAACATCATTCCTTCCAAAAAACACCCATCTCCTTGCAGTCCAAGGGACTCTCAAAAGTCTTCTCCAACACCACAGCTCAAAAGCATCAATTCTTCGGCACTCAGCCTTCTTCACAGTCCAACTCTCACATCCATACATAAGCACTGGGAAAACCATAGCCTTGACTTAACGGACCTTTGTTAGCAAAGTAATGTCTCTGCTTTTGAATATGCTATCTAGGTTGGTCATAACCTTTCTTCTAAGGAGTAAGCGTGTTTTAATTTCATGGCTGCAGTCACCATTTGCAGTGATTTTGGAGCCCCAAAAGATAAAGTCTGACACTGTTTCCACTGTTTCCCCATCTATTTGCCACGAAGTGATGGGACCAGATGCCATGATCTTCGTTTTCTTAATGTTGAGCTTTAAGCCAACTTTTTCACTCTCTACTTTCACTTTCATCAAGAGGCTTTTTAGTTCCTCTTCACTTTCTGCCATAAGGGTGGTGTCATCTGCATATCTGAGGTTATTGATATTTCTCCTGGCAATCTTGAGTCCAGTTTGTGCTTCTTCCAGCCCAGCTGATTTACTCTGCAAATAAATTAAATAAGCAGGGTGACAATATACAGCCTTGATGTACTCCTTTTCCTATTTGTAACCAGTCTGTTGTTCCATGTCTAGTTCTAACTGTTGCTTCCTGACCTACATACAGGTTTCTCAAGAGGCAGGTCAGGTGGTCTGGTATTCCCATCTTTCTCAGAATTTTCCACAGTTTATTGTGATCCATACAGTCAAAGGCTTTGACATAGTCAAGAAAGCAGAAATAGATGTTTTTATGGAACTCTCTTGCTTTTTTGATGATCAAGTGGATGTTGGCAATCTGATCTCTGGTTCCTCTGCCTTTTCTAAACCAGTTTGAATATCTGGAAGTTCACAGTTCATGTATTGCTAAAGCCTGGCTTGGAGAATTTTGAGCATTACTTTACTAGCGTGTGAATAGTGGTGCTATAAACATGGGGGAGAATGTATCTTTCTGAATTATAGTTTTGTCCAGATATATATATGTCCAGGAGTGGTTTTGCTGGATCATACAGCAACTCTATTTTTAGTTTTTTGAGGAACCTCCATACTGTTCTCCATAGTAACCACTATAGAGAGCCACCAATTTACATTCCTATCAACCATATAGAAGGATCTTTTTAAAATTTATTAATAGTTATAGCAGTGCACGCATGAGTGCTAAGTCACTCAGTTATGTCTGACTCTTTGAGACTCCATGGACTGTAGCCTGCCAGGCTCCTCTGTCCATGGGATTTTCCAGGCAAAAATACTGGAGTGGGTTGCCATTTCCTTCTCCAGGGGATCTTTCCAACCCAGGGATCGAACCCAGGTCTCCCTCATTTTAGGCAGACGCTTTACCGTCTGAGCTACCAGGAAAGAATACTAAAGTGGGTTGCTATTTCCTCCTCAAGGGAGCTTCCCCACCCAGGGATCAAACCCACCTCTCCTCATCTTCCACATTGGTAGGCAGATTCTTTACCACTGAGCCGCATGAGAAGCCCAGATACGACAGATTAGTTCACCCACACAACAAAAACACACCAAATTATGACCCATTAACAAAGAGATAAAAGCAACCTCGAGGTTCTAAGTTAGCTCATATGCAACAAGGGTAGGAATTATTTTGTTTCAGAAAGGTAATCTGTTTATAGAAATGGTTGAGGCATCCACTCTTCATTCATTCATTCATTTATTCATTCATTGAATTAACTATTTTTAATGCTTGACATGTTCCAGACAGTCTACTAATAAAAGAGATATAAAAATGAGTAAATCAGAATCCTTGCCCAAAGTTTCTTACATAAACAAACAATTGCAAATAGTTCAATAAGCTAGTGGTAAAGATATGCTCAGGGCATCATGGAATCATTAAGAAGAGGCATCATCTCAGTCCAAGAGGGTTCACAAAGAGTCTCACAGAATCTGACACTCAGGAGCAGTCTTATAAAAAAATTACCAAAGAAATGAAGGTGGGAGTGGGGCAGGAGAGATAGTGAAGAAGGAGGCAGAACCATTATTTCTCCTTCGTGCTTCCTACTCAAGGAAGACCCATTGTCTTTGTTTGAGTCAGTAGAGAAAATGGACTCTGAGTAGTGTTTTAGAATGAGCACCAGCAGACGAAATATTATCCACCATCTCTTTCAGAGAAACAATAGCTACTACTTGCCAATAACCCAACTTCATGACAGGAACTGTGCTACGTGCCTCACACACTTGATCTTGGTTAATTCTTTCAGCAACCTTAGCAGATTGGTATTTTTATCTCATTTTGCATATTAGGAAACAGAAGTTCAGTTAGATAAGTTGCTTAAGGTTACACAGTTAATAAGTGGATATTGAAACCAGATTCAAGTTGATTCCAAAGCTTTTGCTCTTGACCTGGGACACTAGACACTTCATTATTAATTACATAGTATTTTCAGACTTATTTTAGCATGCAAATTGAGATAAATTATGAAATAAACACAGTGTTTATATTTTAATTTTATAGCTAAAAAGACCTGTGCACAAAAGTTAAAGACCCATCTTGAGATCAAGCCATAAACTCTATACCCGGGAACATCACTGTCTTATCCGTTCAGCAGATCCCTTTTCAACAATTCTAAATGTGTGTTGAACACTCTGTCACCTCTGTCATTCATATTTTCCCTCTTTCTATGTCTCATAAAATAACTCAGGTAGCTGGTTAAAAATTAAATATTTCCATTTTGTAAATAAGCTCATTTGTATAATTTTGTTTTAGATTCCACATATAAGTGATATCATATCATCTTTTTCTTTCTCTGCGTGACTTACTTCACTTAATATGATAGTCTCTAGGTCACAGACATAGAAAACAAACTTATGGTTACCAAAGAAGGTAATCAGGAGCGGGATAAATTAGGAGTTTGGGATTAACAGATACATATTACTATATATAAACTAGATAAACAGAAGACCTACTGTGTAGCACAGGGTTGTTGTAGTTTAGTTGCTAAGTCATGTCTGACTCTTTTGCAGTCCCACGGACTATAGCCTGCCAGGCTCCTTTATCCATAGGATTATGTCTGCAATAATATTGGAGGGGATTGCCGCTTCCTACTGCAGGGGATCTTCTTGACCCAAGGATCGAACCCATGTCTCCTGTGGCTCCTGCATTGGCAGGCAGATTCTTTACCTCTGAGCCACCAGGGAAGCACACAGCACAGGCAGTCGTATGCAATATCTTGTAATAACCTATAATGAAAAATATCTGAAAAAGAATATATACACCTGAAAGTAACACAGCCTAGTAAATCAACTGTACTTCAATTAAAAATTCAATAGTAAGTGGTGTTCCATAAAAAGTAAAATTTTTTCAATCCATCCCCTCGCTCGAACCTTCTTTTTAAAAAACCCTTTCTAATGTCTATCATCATCCCACATAATGTATTTATAAACTTTATTTCTTGATTCATCTACTTTGAACTGCATATATTGACATTTTCTCGTAAGTTATATATTTTCACACAAAAGTTTGAAAATTCTCTACTGTGGCAAATAAGAACAGTTGAGAAATACTGCAATGCAATCATGTTAAAAAGAAAGGGTAGGGGGAGGGACCGTCTCTTAAAGTAACTTTACTTCTCCAGCAGCAGAAATGCAAAGGGGAAATAAATTTGAAAAGAATGCCAGTGTATTCTTTTTATGTGGTAACTCTAAATGTATTTCCAGCCCTCTTCTTTTCTCCAAAAAATGAAGTACAAATCCATCACTGACTGTATTTTTCCTTTACCAATCCCTTAATTACATTTTTATATATTTTATCACAGGAGCCATTCCTATAAAATTTTATCTGACCCTAGACACTCATATTTACTGAAGACATGCAGCCTAAAAAAGATTAGCTCTGACTCTTTTGAACAATCACAGTAGATATCTCTGCAGCCTTAGTAGTGAGAGAACTAGGGTGGCTGGTACTGGCCACTCTGAATTTATTCCTGAATTCTGACTGCTGCCTGAAAAAGTAGCCTATCCTTCGTCTTGCACACTCCTATCATCTCTGCTGCTTTGAAGATTTCTGCTAAAAATCTGCTTACCTATCACCTCTCTTCCAAATTAAATCACAGCTTCTCTGAGAGACAACCTCAGGACTGCCCTTTGGTCTCCACACTCCCCACATTATCTTCTGATGACCACTAATGTCAGGTCACTGGTAATGCCGGAAGAGCCCAGCTCTGGGATAGGGTGGTGTGGCAGAGCTACACCTTGACTATGAAGGTAGCTAAAGCTCTAGATTTATACGACCACAGCTTGAGGTGAATTCTAAGAGAGGCCACCAGCTTGCAATGAACTACTCATCCAACCTTCGTGCTGTCCTGTGGGAGTGAGAGGAAATAAGAAAGGGGATGGAAAGAATGCAAGAAGATGCTCTAGAGTTGTCTGCAGCAGTGGTCTCTGTTTTCTTAGATTCTGTGTTTGTTTGTTTGGCATTCGTTAATCACAGAGCCAAAATAACGGTCAAAGTTGCTTACATTTCTCTTGTGATCCAACTTTTGCAGGTGTACAATATTTTCTAAGCCTTAAATCAACCCAGAGCCAGGCACCAAAGGACCAGGGACAGGCTCCATGCCCCAGTGCTATGCTATACTATGTCACTTTAGTATTGTCCGACTCTTTGTGACCCCATGGACTGTAGCCTGCCAGGCTCCTCTGTCCATGGAATTCTCTAGGCAAGAACACTGGAGTGGGTTGCCATTTCCTCCTCTAGGGGATCTTCCTGACCCAGGAATCGAACCCATATCTCATGTCTCCTGCATTGGCAGGAAGGTTCTTTACCACCAGCACCACCAAGCCTGTTGGAATTATTCAAGCGAATAGTCAATTCTAAGCTATTTCCTCTCCCGCTTCTTGCCTTTCTCATGGACACCTCATTAAAGGTGGTAGCCTATGCTCATGTGGCCCTATATGACATACCATGCTGTGGCCCCTTTTCTTGGGAACTGTAAGTAGTAAATTCTTTCATGTCATCACTCTATCACCTTTATAAACTAAAACCTGAGAACATATAAAGTAACACATAGGCACCAATCAAGTAGCTTATTCACTTACTAGTCTAAGATGAAAAATAAAACTATAGGCTCCAGAAGAGTAACAATCACCCTCTACTTTGCTTGCAAATTAAATTGCGCATACAGCAAAATTCACTAAGAAGCTAGTGATTTCTGCATCTCTTTTTACAAAGCTCCAAAATAAATACTGTCTGCTGGCCAATATTCCAGTCCCTCTAATCCAAATGTATCAAGTTCATCCAAAGGAAGGGGCTGAGGTTAGGAGAGTAAGAAGACAGAAATGTTATTCTTAAATCAGTGCTTGAGGCCTGAGATCCAAAAGTAATTTTTTTTGTACAATCAACTCCCCTGACCAATCCTGGTCAATTGGTCAGTTAGTAATTCTCATGGAATGTTCTTGAAGGGAGCTCCAGGGGTAGATGCTAGTGAACTAGGGGATGGTTCACTATTCATTGAAGATCCTCGCGGTGTTTCTATATGTGGGGAGAGTGAATTCGCAGAGATGACTAAATATATAGTCAACATATGGAGAAATTGTGTTCTGGTTTCTGACCATAGGAAGCTATTCTCTTCCTGGACAATAAACATAAATGGCTAGAGACAATGGCTGTTTCTGGTGCTGGATGAAAGCCTGGTAGTCTGGGCCCACTCTATGTGAGGAGTCTTGGATGAACACATAGAAGGAAGGAACTGTTTTCTGCTCAGGTGGTATCTTCAGGCCTGATTTAACCTTCAGATTTGACACAGAGAGAAGGATGTTGGAAGGAAGTGTCTAATTCTAGATAGTAGAGGAACTGGGAGGGATGTTGAAGGAGGTGGGATGAAGACATGTTTTTAAAACCACTCCTCGGATATAAAGTTGAGATTGAAAGTGAAAGTGGTCTTTAAGAGCTGAGAGGAGTCAGATAAACAGCAGAGGGTGGATCCTCTTCCCCATTTGAATAATGTGACCCAGAAGTCAGACCTGGGTAGGAATCTTGAATCTGTCACCTGCTGTGTGACCCTGAGCAAGTTTTCTTGTCCTCAAATTCTCCTCTGTAACTTGGAGAAGATAGTAACTTTTGCACGAGACAGCATTGTAAAGTACTTCACATTATGTGAGTTTCACTAAATATTCACTATCATTTGCCACCTTTACAATGCTATGTTTCCTGGAATGTTTACTTTTGAACTCTGGAAATGCCCCCTGTTTTGTGCCAGTCTCAACCTATAGAGAGTGATGCTATCAGCTGGGAATGCCTTGGGACCCTAATGCTTATGATGGATCTATCCCACAACAGGTTTTCCTAGGCCTGAGAGACAATGGTGGCTGGACTGGCTTTTGTGGTTCTTATTATGATTATAGAGGTACCTCAGCAGCAACTATCAGGGAACTTTGAAAAAACTCATAGGTACTGAAGAATACACTGCATTCCCAGGACCACACAGGGAGGTCCTGTGTAGAGAAAGACAGAGAGAGAGCTTGGACCTGAGCTGCTTCTGCCTTTATTGGCGTCAAAGATAGGATTCCTAGGGTTTCACAGGTTCGCTCTTTATTGGTGAACTTTTTTTTAAGTGAATATTAAAGTGCAGGAAGGGAAAAGCAAGTGGTCAGTTACCTAGGTCACAGAGGGCTTTCTGAAAAAGGAACTTCGTGTACGGGATGGCCTGACTCTTTCTAATTGTGTAGTTGGCAATGTGTTTATTCAAGGTCTCTCTCTACCCAGTCGTTCAGTTGTGTCTGACTCTTTGCAACCTAATGGACTATGGTCCACCAGGCTCCTCTATGGAATTTTACAGGCGAGAATACTGGAGTGGGTTGCCATTCCCTCCTCCAGAGGATTTTCCTGACCCAGGGATCAAACCCGTGTCTCCTGCGTCTCCTGCATTGACAGGTAGATTCTTTACCACTAGCGCCCACCTAAGAAGCCATTTATACAAGATGGATGCCTTGAAATAGATGTCTCTGAAATCAAAATCAATGTCAAACTCTTACACTGCAATAAAAAAAGCTAATTTTCAGGCACTATGTCCCTTGCCTGTGCCCTGGCTTAAAAATGCTAGTTTCAAATATTAGCTTCAGCACCTGTGGAATAAATGGTCTGGGAAAGGTGATGCAATCTATCCCTTGTATTCCTTGTTTCTATAAAAGGGAAATAATCATGATGCTCCAAATTTGTTGGGGGAGACTAAAGACCAATACAGATAGACTGTAATACACCTCCGTAGTGTCTGATGGCTTCACCTACCTGGACACGTCACTTCTCTCCATATGCCTATGATCTTTCCTCTGTATCGAGTGGGTAATGATGTGCTTACT
This sequence comes from Capra hircus, assembly GCF_001704415.2. Classification (NCBI taxonomy): domain Eukaryota; kingdom Metazoa; phylum Chordata; class Mammalia; order Artiodactyla; family Bovidae; genus Capra; species Capra hircus. The sequence goes on along the minus strand of NC_030823.1, from coordinate 23,478,359 downwards.
TCACTTAGGTGTGGGGTTTATTTGAGTTGACACATGTTCACATGTGAAGAACACTTAGAAGAATCCTGGTCATAGATTACATAAGCATACAATAAATAGTGGCTATTATTACAATAAGGGCTCAGAAAATAAGAGCTGCTGCTACTTCAGAAGAAAAGAATGGCAATGATGATGATAACTATGATGGTAGTGATGAATTCTCTGGTGCCTATTCTAAATAAAAGAGTTGCTCTAGAATGTGAAGAGCTTTGAAACTGAGCCATATATTTGCTCCCTGAGGGCCTAGTTGGTGAAGAATGTTCTTAAGAAAATTCCCAACTAAATATTGAGCGGCTGAGTGTGGGGCCCCTAAATATTCAGGTAAAGTAACTGATTGAACAATTCCACTTAGAGGAAATAGTGTGGCTCAAATATGATGCCCGAATCTGTTATTCCTCTAGGCCCTCTTTTCAGTTTCCACGGAAGTCTTTCCCAACTTTCTTGTGTTTTGCTCCATCATGCTATATCTATATGGGTTTCCCTGGTGACTCAGTGGTAAAGAGTCTGCCTGCAGTGCAAGAGAGCGGGGTTCAATCCCTGGGTGGAGAAGATCCTCTGGAGTAGGAATTGACAGCCCACTCCAGTATTCTTGCCTGGAGAATTCCATGGACAGAGAAGCCTGGCGAACCACAGTCCAGGGGATTGCACAGTGTCAGACACTACTAAAGCAACTAAACAGCAGCAGCAGCCTATATCTAATTATTCACCAGATTTTATAAATTTCATCTCAAATCAACTTTCACATCCAAATCAACTTTCTCATCTTTCATTTCTTGAACTTACTTATTTGTACTTATTTGAAAATGCATAATAAGTCTTTATTGGGTTCCTGGCATCTTCAGGGCTCAGGGGACAGAAAAATAAAGACAATAGTCTCTTTTTCTGCCTTCAAGGAGCTCACATTGTGGAAAAGAAAACAGATAGGAAACCTAACAAATATGCAAACAAATATGCGCAAGTTGTGATAAATACTGAGAAGACAAGCAGGCGATAGTAATCAGGAAAAGACAATGTAGATATGGAGTGTGGTGGTTAATTTTATGTGTCAATTTAACTGAGCCATGGGATGTCTAGATAATTGGTTAAGCATTATTATGGGTGTGTTCATGTGGGTGTTTCTGAATGAGATTAACATTTGAGTTGGTAGGCTAAGTGAAGCAGATTGTCCTCCTAATTATGGGTGAGCTGCATCCAATCAACTGAAGGCCTATAAACTGAAAAATGACTGAGTAAGAGAGAATTGGCTCTTCCTATTCAACTACCTTTGAGCTGGACATTAGTCCTCTCCTGTCTTCAGATTTAGACTCAGACTAGAACTCACACCATCAGCTCTTCTGGGTCTGCAGCTAACCAACTGCAAATCTTGTATTTCTCAGCCTCCATAAGTACATGATCCAAATCCCTTTATAGTAAATTTTTTATTTGTATGTGTATGGGTTTCCCTGGAGGCTCAGATGATAAAGAATCTGCCTGAACTGTGAGAGACCTGGGTTTGATCCCAGGGTTGGGAAATCCCTTGGAAAAGGGAATTCCTAGCCCCTCCAATATTCTTGCCTAGAGAATTCCAAGGACAGAAGAGCCTGGCAAGCTACAATCCATGGGGTTGCAAAGAGTCAGACACGACCGAAGTGACTAACACTTTCACTTTTTGTAGATATATATGTGTGTGTGTGTGTGTGTGTGTGTGTGTGTGTGTGTGTGTGAATTTCCATCTCTATCTTTCTATAAACCCAATTAATTTTCTGGAGAATCATTACTACTAAATGGACTTAAGGAAAGTCCGTCTGGAAATCTAACACTTGTGCTAAACTCTAGAGAATCAGAAAAACACAGGCATGATGAGAGCCAGAAAAAAATATACATAATAATCCCAATAAAATGGAAGATGCGAGCAAAAGCCCAGGCCAAAAAGAACTAAAATGAAAGCAGTGAGCATGAGATTATATCAAATAGAAAAGCAAGGACCAGATTGCTTGGGTTTGATTGATAGGGAAGGAACTTGAAATTTTCCCTAAAAGCACTGAAAATCTGAATAACTGCCCCTCAATAAATATTTGTGTGACAAATGAATTAATGAATAAGTAGTTCTTTCCCAAATGGTGAAAGTAATTTGAAAACTGTAAAAAGAATGACTATTTTCCCCTCATTCTTTGATAATTTTCATTTAGCAGGCCTGGCAGATGAGGGCAAAGCGGAGGATGCAGATAAAAGTTGGTCTTGTCACATCCGACAAGCAGAGGCAATGGATGTGCAACCCCAGCACAAATGAGTTTCCTGATATGTTTGCAGTTTGGGTTTTTTTATCTGCCGTTGCAGAATGTGTGTGCACTAATGCGGACTACATTTACCAGATATCATAAGCAATGAATCATCCACTCGGTAATGAACAAGGAAACCTCTCTTCTTCCCAGGAAGCCGGTTGCAGCTTTACACAAGAGCACCCTCTTCTGTGCAGTTGCGGCCCCAGATTTCAGAGAAATGGTGATGGTCCCCCGCAATCCTGCTGCAAGCTGCATCCTGACAGTCAAGACTACGGGAAAGCAAGCCCTTCTTAACTTCTGTCCTTTCTTTCACACTCCCAAAGGCTATAGAATGCAGGATTGACCTGGAACACTTGCCCAAGCATGGGGAAAAGGCAGAGAGTGGAGTTTGGAGCACTTTATTGGGAAGGGAAGTGGAAGTGCCTTCCACCTGATAAAATTCTACCTCATCACCCAACATAACAGGGGTCATCCAGACTGTTCTGGCCCACCAGCTCTGGGAGCCAGGGGAGCCAAATGACACCCAGAGTCCACAAGGCAGAGAGATACCCAGAGATTAAAGAAGAACCAGAACAAACCCTGCATGTATACTGGTTATGCTGTACTTTCAGTGAAATGACTTTAAGACAAAAGAATTGGGCTCTGGTACAATCTGGCACTGCTTGTTTGAGGGAAAGTTAGCAACTATCAGGGCACTAGGTACAGAGTACTCAAATATTTATTGAACAAATGAAAATATTGGCTTCCCATGTCTTTCAGAAGAGGGGAAACATGAAATCTTGTCAGCCATTTGTGTCTTTAGTTTACTAGTTATTTCAGATAACTGAGGTCACAGAGGATAGAACGGCCGCAAAGCCTAGCACATGCCGCATTCAGTCACTTCAGTCGCTCAGCGTCCTACTCTCAGTAACCCCGCGGACTATAGCTCACCAGGCTCATTTGTCCATGGGATTCTCCAGGCAAGACTACTGGAGTAGGTTGCCATGCCCTCCTGCAAGGATCTTCCCAACCCAGGGATCAAACTCATGTGTCTTATGTGTCCTACATTGGCAGGTAGGTTCTTTACCACTAACCCCACCTGGAAGATCCCGCCAAAACCTCAGGAACATACAAAAATGCATTTATGTAGCTCACAGCTGTACTGGTTGGCAGCCCAGTACTATTGATCTCAACTGGGCTTGTCCAGCCATCTGCATCTGCCTGGGGTCGTCTGAGAGCTGCTGATCTGGGATGAGCTCAGCTGGATGGTTAGTCTGTTCCTTAGGACTTTCACTCTCCTCCTGAGATGAGCTGTCTGTCCTTAGGCATATTCTCTCTATGGGCATAGCAGAAGTTCAAGAATGTAGTTTAAGCAAGAAGACACTTTTCAAGACTATACTGCCTTAAAAGAAAAGAATCCAAAAAAAAACCATACACACACACACGTTGTTCATTGTTGTTGTTGTTCAGTCACTCAGTCATGTCCAACTCTTTAGGAAATAGCAACCCACTTGGATATTCTTGCCTGGAAAACTCCATGGACAGAGGACCCTGGCAGACTACAGCCCATGAAGTCTCAAAGAACTGGACGTGACTGATCAACTGAGCACCATAGATATATCTATATGTATATCTATATAGATAGATAGATAGATATATCTATATAGATATATATATAACTAAGTCACTTTACTGTACACATGAAATTAATGTAACATTATAAATCAACTATACTCCAATTTAAAAGAAAAAAAATTTTAAAAATCCTACTGCTTTATGGCTGCTGACTTCCCATTGGTCAAAACAATTCACAGAGCCAAGCTCGCCATTGTTGAAGTGGAGAATCACTTTTTTTGCATGGGGGTCAGGGGGAAGGAGTGACTATTTCTGAACATGAATCTTATGTACTCTGCAGAACTGTTCTTGTTAGATGAGTCAAGGCAGGACAAGTTAACACATGGAGAAAAATGGCATGCATGGGGCCTGGACACCTGAGCATATCCTGAGGGCTAATTCACAGGTTAGCCTATATCCCTTAGTCCTGAAAAGGACACAGTGAAGTTGACAATATCAACCTCATTTTATAGAGGAAAAGGTTGAAGCTGTGAAAGTGTTAGTCGATCAATCGTACCGACTCTTTGTGCAACCCCACAGACTGTAGCCCACCAGGCTCCTCTGTTCATGGAATTCTCCAGGCAAGAATACTGCAGTGGGTAGTCATTCCCTTATCCAGGGGATCTTTCCTACCTAGGGATTGAACCCAAGTCTCCTGCATTGCAGGCAGTTTCTTTACCATCTGAGTCACCAGGGAAACTCTGTAAAGGGATGCAGAAAAATTGCCTAAGACCACTGAACTAGGAAGATGCTGAGTCAGGACTTAAACTTAGATCTGCTCTGTTCCAAATCCTATGCTCTTTACCACTGTGACTAAGATTGGGAAACTACCCCAGGAAGTAACCCTGACTGGTCCCAGTTCTAATCTTTAGATGAACATAAAGCAAATGTAGCCCCTTTCCCATAAGCCCATCTTTCTCATATTTTAAAGTCAGCTTCCTTGTCTTCTCTCCTTGAGACCATGAAAGCCTGCTTCTCTGTTCATCTTCCTAATTCCATTTCCCTGGACTTCATGCTTTCCTAAGCATCCAAGTCTAGAAAAGACAGAGATAAACAGACCTGGATGGAAGCATTCAGAGAAGACTTTCATAAAGCAGCACACTATAGAATGAAGACAAATGGCTAAAGCAGAAACAAACAAGACATTTTATATGTGCTAAAAAGCAAGATGAAGACTTGGGGAAAGGTAAGCAAATTTGGTTGATACAACTATCAGGTGGTGTTTTTGGGCACACTGATCACACTGTTCCTGGATATTTAGATCAGGGAGCATGTATTAAGAAAGAAACAGAAAATAAGAATACTTAGAACTGACCAACTTGAATGATGAAGAAATCCAAAACCACATCACTGGAAGAATTTTTGGATACGCTCAGGCTTTGCAGCTGGGGAAAGAAAAGAGATTTGTTAAAACATGTGAGGGGTTATCATCTTGGAAAAGGGATTAAGGTTTTAGCAGGAAGAGCTAATACTAAATGGTAGGACTTAAATATTCTACACAACGTGATAATTAGAGCATGAAATATTAGAGCTGGCTAAATACAGCTCTGATTTCCTTGGGAGACAGTATATTTTACTGAAGTTTCAAGAAAAGAGTGGGTAATTAACTTATCAAGAATTGGTCAGAGATTGGAATTGAAGTACACATTGGACTAACTGAACTTTTTTTGAACTAGCTGAACATTAAGATCTTTTCCAAATTTGGAAATTCCATTAAAGAAATCCAAAGAAATAGCTTTTTATTACTATAAATTATAATGATAATAATGGTAATAATAATAATCTATTATTCTTCTATTTTGTAGTATGGAACATACCATCACATACTCAAAACCATTGTGTGGGACAGGTAGAATAGGTGTTTCGTTTCCGTTGTATACAAGCGACCAAGACTCAGAGCTAAGTGATTTCCCAGGACATTAAAATTAAGTGAAGACCAATACATTCATTCAAAGTAAGTAAAAGAATTGAGATTCTTCCAAGAGCCACATTGTATCAATACTATTGCTATTAAATCAGATCACAAAGAGAAAGTTAATGACCAGTCTAGATATTGTTGGAGAAAGGAAGAGCTGATTTCAGAATGGTCAGCCAGGACTTCCTGTTTGGAGGGCTCAGAGTCGTGTCTCCCTTTATTAATCTACTAGGAAACAGCAATGAGCACCCTTAACACGCCAGCAAGCCTCTTGTACAACTTACTCTTTGCAGTGGCCTTGCTTTGACTCTACCCTGAGATCCTTGCCAAAAAAAAAAGAAAAAACTTATTTATGATACAGTACAATCAAGGAAACACAATCCAATTGGCAACTTTTTCTTTAACAAACTTTAGAGCTTTGATTGAGCTTCCCTGGTGGCTCAGATGGTAAAGAATCCGCCTGCAGTGTCGGAGACCTGGGCTAGGAAGATTCCCTGGAGGAGGGATGGCAACTCCCTCCAGTATTCTTGCCTGGAGAATCCAATGGACAGAGGAGCCTGGTGAGCTACACTCCATGGGGTCACAAAGAGTCGGACTGAGTGACTAAGCACTCACAAGGCTTTGATTAGCTTTACTTGGTTTTCGAAATTCTGACTTTGAGGGCTTTGTTTCCCCAACTGTTTTGTGTATTTCATTTCTGCATCTTCACTTTGGACTAGATAGACAGCCCCTCCCTCACTTTCCCCGCTGCCTTCCCTTCCCTACAGTTCACCACAGGGCTGAATGAGGGCAAGCAGGAGAGAGGCTCATTCAGCTCCCCCCTCACCCCACCTTCCTCGTGCCAGCCTTCCCCCCAAGGGGAGCTCTCCCTTTCTGAAGTGGAGAGCTGTGCACGCACCAGCAGCACTCCAAGAACCAGCAGCACTCCTTCAGGTTACTTGTTTCCAGGTAATTTTTCAGCTCCCTATCAGCACTTCACAGCCTTGACTTCCCCTCCTGAAAGAAGACTAATTAAAATGACAAACCCTGCATTGATTTATTGCCACATGGGTGAAAACAGTACACGAGCTCCACAGTGCTAACGCGCTCGCTGCCCTCTCACCCTCCCCCACTCTCCACACCTGTTTACCAAGGCAGTGGGGAAATGGTGACATGAGTGCAGGGGGGTTCCCCTGTGTTCCCTCTCTGATCCGGGTCTCTTTACCTCCCCCCATTCCATCTACCCCGCCATCCACCCTTAGAGCAAGGAACCCCCGGAACATGGGAGAATCAACTTTGACTTGACTGAGGCATTCCACCCATCTCTCATCCAGTCTCAGGGGGACACTCATTATCACTGCATTTCATAGATGAGAGACTTGAGAGTCTAAGAGATGAAATAATTAACTCAAGGTCACAGGGCTGCTAGACAGACTACTAATTAAACACGTACACTTGAACAAACCAATAATTCTTCATAAAGCTTTATTCAGTAAATATTCTTTGAATACTAACTGCATGCAAATGATGCTCTCAGGGCTAGGAGATGAATGAAAGGATAGAAGTAAGCCCCTCATTTAAGAAAGTGAGGAGGACACTCCGGGAGCAGACCTCTGATATGAGATCCTGACAACTCTCCATGCCCTCAGTGAGTCTAGAATGAAGGAGCCAGAAAGCAACCAGGCTCTGGGTGCTCAAGTATAGGATCTCTTCCTGATTTACATCAGTTGAGTTCAGTCACTCAGTCATGTCCAACTTGTTGGGACCCCATGGACCTCAGCACACCACGCTTCCACACCGGGCTTCCCTGTCCGTCACCAACTCCCGGAGCGTACTTGAACTCATGTCCATCGAGTCAGTGATGCCATCCAACCATCTCATCCTCTGTCATTCCCTTCTCCTGTCTTCAATCTTTCCCAGCATCAGGGTCTTTACATGATTTTACATCATTCCTCTATTTGTTCATTTAGAAACTCTCCTGACTTCCCTCCTTCTACTGCTTCCAACTCATTTCTCTTCTTTTCACAGCAAAATCCTTGTAGTATTATATTATATACACCTGTATTTTTGTAAGGAGGAGGCCTGGCATGCTGCGATTCATGGGGTCGCAAAGAGTCGGACATGAGTGAGCGTCTGAACTGAACTGAACTCTTAAGCAACTTATGTTTTAAAAGTATGCAAAGCTGAGGCTGGCACAAAAGCCCCTCCCACAAATTGCCTGTGATCAACCACTCTCATATTTCTTCCTCCACACCCTAAATTCTTTCTCTACTATTGCCTTGTTTTATTTCCTTTATATCATTTATCACCATCCAGAATTTTCTTACTGGTCTGTTCACTAGCTAATTGCCTACTTTCCTTCTACAAGGATGGGTCTTGTTTATAATTGCAAACTTAGGACCTAGAATGGCAGGTAGAATAGAGGAGATCAAGAAATATTGGTTAAATGAATGAATGAATGTATCACTCTGTACCCCGATTATGCACTCTCCACAGTCTTACTCAAGTGTATTTGTTCAAACTCATCAGAGATTTGTCTATCATGTATTCTTATGATGTCTGTGACATTGCTCAAGGGTTTAGACAAAATGTGTAAACTGCCTAACATAAGGTCAGGCATATAGGAAGGACAAAATAATTATACGGTGATTATGCAGGGGAAAGGAAGATTCTATCCTCTAAAAAGTTTAGAGTTATTCAGAACACTATGAAATGTGATTAACAAATCATATCGACGCTAAATCCATATGCAAAGACCTTGAGCTGGAACACCACTCTTTGCCAGGACAAGAACCACCAAATTCAAATGGATAGGGCAGCAATAGCATTAGAAGCCAAATCAGATGAAAAACGGGTTCCAGACAGGAAGCCTGTGGTGGAAACAAAGGGAAAGAAGGCTGATGGCATTAAGAAGCTGACGAAGTCTTTTGAGGAAAAAAAAGTCTGCAGTGATCAAGAAATCAGCAGCTGAAGAGAAGTCCACAGAAAAGAAACCCATCACAGAGGAAAAGAAGGCTGCTGCATAAACTTAAATTTGTTTATTTCATAAAAATCAAATCATCTTGGACAGCTAATCTTGAATAAAGAACTTATGAAAGAAGAATGCGAAAAAAAATGAGATTCACAAATGGAATTTTTAATGACAAGCTATTACACTATTGTCTACAGACTCATGAGCTGAGCAATGAAGAATTGATGCCTTTGAACTATGGTATTGGAGAAGACTCTTGAGAGTCCCTTGGACAGCAAGGAGATCAAATCAGTCAATCCCAAGGGAAATCAGCCCTGAACATTCATTGGAAGGACTGATGCTGAAGCTGAAGCTCCAATAATTTGGCCACCTGATGCGAAGAACTAATTCATTGGAAAAGACCCTGATGCTGGGAAAGATTGAAGGCAGGAAGAGAAGGGGACGACAGAGGATGAGATGTTTGGATGGCATCACCAACTTGATGGACATGAGTTTAAGCAAGCTCCAGGAGTTGGTGATGGACAGGGAAGCCTGGTGTGCTGAAGTCCACGGGGTTGCAAAGAGTCAGACGTGACTGAGTGACTGAAATGAACTGATTAAACTAGGTGCTGAGTTGAAAGACCCACGTAAGTATAAGCTCTTTTCTGGGTTTAATAACCTACCTGGGTTAAAACCCATATGAAATCTAAATGACCATATGTGTTGAATAATTCAAGACAAGTTTGCTTACCAGGATAGCACAATAATTATTATATAATTGTGATGTTGTTGTTTTTTAGTTGCTAAGTCATGTCCTACGCTTGCAACCCCATGGACTATAGCCCATCAGGCTCCTCTGTCCATGGGATTCTCCAGGCAAGAACACTGGTGTGGGTTGCCATTTCTTCCTCCAGGGGATCTTTCTGACCCAGGGATCGAAGCCACATCTCCTACACTGCAGGTGGATTCTTTCCTGTTGAGCTGCAGCTAATATTTATAGGGCTCTGGTGATGTGAAAATACTTGATACACGGGGTCTTATTTAATTTTTACAGCCCCACAGGTGCGAGTATAATCCCACCTTTATAGATGATGAAAGAATTCACGAAGTTATTTCCTTTGATGACACACCAAGAGAGGATGTTGAAGAATCTGCATTTCAGGTCCAAGCGCATTTGCTAGGAAAGCTTGGTCTTCTAAACACTAGGTAATGCTAGTGTGGTAAACTGCTCATCTATGTGGGGCTGGCAATTTTGAACAAACTGAACCAAGCATTTAAGTTGGGGTGCTAATTTTTCAAATTGGAAAGCAGTGGACTTGAAGCCATTTTGGATGGCATCATTTGGGAAGACCGCACACAGACTTATGCAGTGAACCGGCTCTGCAGGGACTGTTCCGGAGTGTGTTCAAGGAAGAGGCAAGGTGATGGTATGGGTGTTCCTGCTGTGGATTAACTATAGTCTTATCCAGTACTGATTTTTTTCTAAGGCAATGAAACTCAGCTGCATGGTTTAGAGCTGTGATGTAGAGAAATGAGAACTCATTGCACAATACACTCTAGAAAAGCATCCTTCCATGTTCTTCAGAAGATGTGTACCATTGTCTCCCACACACCATGGCCTGACAAAACGTCATTACACTGAAACCCATGTGTCTGTTATCTCAAAGCATCTGCCTTTGTACATCTGAGGTCTCAGTTTTGCCTAACATCCTGGTTAAAAGATACTGGCTTGAGAGGCAAAAATCTTGTTACCATCAAATTCCACTAGAAATTGGATACAGAAAATGAAGTGGGTACATACAATAGAGTATTTAGCCTTAAAAAAGAAGGAAATACTGCCATTTGTGACAATACAGATGAACCTGAAGGACATTATGCCAAGTGAAATAAGCCAGACACACAAAATAAAATACTGCATGAACTCACTTATATGTAAAATCCTAAGGAAGCTCATAGAATCAGAATTAGAATGGTAGTTGCCTGGGGTGGGGGAGTGAGAAATTGGAGGTGATGGTTAAGGCTATAAAATGTCACTTAATGCAAGACAAGTAAATTCTGGAAATCAACTACCCTTAGCATAGTGTCTTTAGCTATCAATACTGTATTGACTACCTGAAATTTCCTAAGAGGTTTTTTCTACCAAGCAAAAAAAAAAAAAAAAAGTAATAATGAAGGTATATTCAGGTTCAATCCCCGGACCAGTTAGACAATCTGGAAAAGGAAATGGAAACCCACTCCAGCATTCTGCCTGGGAAATCCCATGGAGAGAAGAGCCTGGCAGACTCCATGGGGTCACAAAAGAGTCAGATACAACCAACTAAACAACAATGACAACAAAAGGGGTAGGAGGAAATTTGGGAGATGATGCATACGTCTGTGCCCTTGATAAAGATGATGGCTTCATGGATGAATACTTACTCCCAAGCTCATCAAGCTGTATACATTAAAGTCTACAGGTTTTAACATATCAATTACTGATAAACAGAGTGGCTTTAAAAAAAAAAAGAAGAGGGAAAGAAAATGAGAGAGGAACATAAGGGAGAATTGAACATCTAAAGAAGGAGAAAATGGGGATGTGGCTTGGGACAGGTTGATAAAAAATTTGAAGATTATTCTTCACTGAGTTTAGAAACCACCTGAATTTCTGATATCACATTCAGTTCAGTTCAGTCGCTCAGTCGTGTCTGACTCTTTGCAACCCCATGAATCGCAGCACACCAGGCCTCCCTCTCTGTCACCAACTCCCGGACTCAAACTCACGTCCATCGAGTCGGTGATGCCATTCAGCCATCTCATCCTCTGTCATCCCCTTCTCCTCCTGCCCCCAATCCCTCCCAGCATCAGAGTCTTTTCCAGTGAGTCAATTCTTCGCATAAGGTGGCCAAAGTACTGGAGTTTCAGCTTCAGCATCAGTCCTTGCAAAGAACACCCAGGGCTGATCTCCTTTAGAATGGACTGGTTGGATCTCCTTGCTGTCCAAGGGAATCTCAAGAGTCTTCTCCAACACCACAGTTCAAAAGCATCAATTCTTCGGCGCTCAGCCTTCTTCACATTGTAGATACTTAATTTTTGTTTACTGAAGATTATTTATACAAATGTGACAAATATCTCCTCAGACAACAATAAAAACACTTCTAAGACTAAAGGCTCAGAGGTAATCAAGTAGATTTCAATGAGTACAGTAAAGCAATCCACATATACAGAGATACCATGACTTGTTTCACAGAATATCTATTCAGATGGGAAAAAACGATTAGGTGTGAAGATTTGATGATTATCAGCTAGATGGTGTTGAAGTGCATCCGTTCAAGGTTTTCAGAGTCGAGTTATACTTATGACGATGATTATTAGAATATAAAGAATGGGCATATGCATGCGGTTTGCATAAGGGAAGAAAGAAAGAAAACATGAGAAAATGCTTCAGAATAAGACTTGACAAATCAAGTTATACTCAGCTTTAGTTACATAGAGAAGTAGGAACGTCAGCAATTAGATAAATTAAAATGACCTTTGTCAACTAAAAAATGCAGTCACAACCTGAAAGTAGAGAGTAATTTATTTGGTGGGAAGGTTTAGGACTTCAAGCCCTGGAGACAGCATCTCAGTAGCTCTGAGAAAACTGCTCCAAGTAGGCAGGAGGGGAAGTCAGGCTATATACAAGTTTGCAACAAAGGGAGCAGGCAGTTGGAACATCAAAGATCAGGTATCAAGTGAAGGAATTTATCATTCTTTGTATGGGAAGATGTAAGCCTTCGGGCTCACTGAATTCATTCCTCTAATATGCATCTCAGATATCTGGGGCCAATCCTGTGTTCTTGTTCACCTTAAGGAGTGGCAGATGGCTGCTTCTTGCCTTTCCTCAGCTCCTCAGCAATCACCGTGGGGGTGGCAGCTAGCAGCATCCACTGGATCCCAGTTTGGGGAGCCATCATTCACATTTGGAGACCAGAAATCATTGATGGCTGTAAAATTTCTTTTTTATTGATATGGTAGGAGATATTTTCTTTTCACACCTTCTCAATAACATGCTCAATGTACCTGATTCTCATTAGAGAAAGCAATAACTCAGGTTAGGAGGAACAGGAGCTTGTGGTCTGCAAGAATCCCCTGTGTTCTCTTCCATTCTAATACCCGCCCTCCCCATGCCACCACATACCAGCCAAAGAAGGAAAGGCTACTGCTGTTAACTGCTAAATGGTCTCACCTGTTGGTTAAACCAAAGGACATCAACAATTTCCCACTTCAGAGATTTTTCTAGAATTTAGTAAAATATCCTGCCCTTAAAGCTGACAAGAACATGGAAGCAATAAACCAATGAATACCTTGGAAATAATCTCCAGGGGTCAATGGCAACTCAAGGCTCCCACGACAAGCACACCTTCCCTACCCCCTCACTTCATCCCATATCTTCCTCATTTTGTTGCTGTTGTAGTTTAGTCACTAAGTTATATTTGATCTTTGTGACTCCATGAACTGCAGTATGCCAGGCTTACCTGTCCTTTCCTGTCTCCCACACTTTGCTCAAACTCATGTCCGCTGAGTCAGTGATGCCATCCAACCATCTTACCCTCTGTCTTCGCCTTCTCTACCTGCCCCTCCATCTTTCCCAGCATCAGAGTCTTTGCATCCTGTGGCCAGAGAATTGGAGCTTCAGCCTCAGCATCAGTCCTTCCAATGAACAGTCCTGGTCGATTTCCTTCAGGATTGACTAGTTTGATCTCCTTGCAATCCAAAGGACTCTCAAGAGCCTTCTCCAACACTACAATCTGAAAGCCTCATTTCTTTAGCACCCACCCTTCTTTATGGTCCAACTCTCACATGCATACATGACTACTGGAAAAACCATAGCTTTGACCAAATGGACCTTTGTCAGCAAAGTGATGTCTCTGCTTTTTAATATACTGTCTAGTTTTGTCATAGCTTTTCTTCAAAGGAGCAAGTGTCTTTTAATTTCATGGCTGCAGTCATTGTCGACAGTGATTTTGGAGCCCAAGAAAATAAAATTTGCCACTGTTTCCACTTTTTCCCCATCTATTTGCCATGAAGTGATGTGACCAGATGCCATGATTTAAGTTTTTTGAATGCTGAGTTTTAAGCCAGGTTTTCACTCTCCTCTTTCACCTTCATCAAGAGTTCTTTAGTTCTTTTTTGTTTTCTGCCATTGGAGTGGTATTATTTGCATTTCTGAGGTTGTTGGTACTTCTCCTGGCAGTATTGATTCCAGCTTGTGAGTCATCCAGCCCAGCATTTCTCATGATGTACTCTGCATATAAGTTAAATAAGCAGGGTGACAATACACAGCTTGACGTACTCCTTTCCCAATTTGGAACCAGTCTGTTCCATGTCTGGTTCTAACTGTTGCTTCTTTACCAGCATACAGGATTCTCAAGAGGCAGGTAAGGTGGTCTGGTATTCCCATCTCTTGAAGAATTTTCCACAGTTTGTTGTGAGCCACACAGTCAAAGGGCTTAGTCTAGTCAATGAAGCAGATTTTTTTTTTAATTTTTCTTCGATCCAACGAATATCGGCCATTTGATCTCTGGTTCTTCTGCCTTTTCTAAATCCAGCTTGTACATCTGCGAGTTCTTGGTTCACATACTAGTGAAGCCTAGCTTGGAGGATTTTGACCATTACCTTGCTAGCATGTGAAGTGAGCACAATTTTCAGGTAGTATGAACATTCTTTGGCATTGCCCTTTTTGGGATTGGAATGAAAACTGACTTTTTCCAGTCCTGTGGCCCCTGCTGGGTTTTCCAAATTTGATGACATATTGATGCAGCACTTTAACAGCATCATCTTTTAGGATTTGAAATAGCTCAGCTGGAAATCCATCACCTCCACTAGCTTTGTTGGTAATAATGCTTCCTGAAGCTCATTTGACTTCACACTCCAGGATGTCTGGCTCTAGGTGAGTGACCACACCATCATGATTATCTAGGTCATTTTTGTATAGTTCTTCTGTGTACTCTTGCCATCTCTTCTTAATCTCTTCTGCTTCTTTTAGGTCCTTTCTGTTTCTGTTCTTTATCATGCCTGCCCTTGCATGAAATATTCCCTTGATATCTCCAATTTTCTTAAAGAGATCTCTAGTCTTTTCCATTCTATTGTTTTCCTCTACTTCTTTGCACTGCTCATTTAAGAAAGCTCTCTTTTCTCTCCTTGCTCGTCTCTGGAACTCTGCATTCAGTTGGCTATATCTTTCCCTTTCTCCCTTACCTTTCACTTCTCTTCTCTTCTCAGCTATTTGTAAAGCCTCCTCAGACAACAATTTTGCCTTCTTGCATTTCTTTTTCTTTGAGATAGGAGCTTATTTGTCCATGAGACAGTATAAAAAATTTAAAATTGTCTTTACTCAAGGTGGAAATAAAGAAATTGCCGTCATTATAATTTTCAGGTTTAGTCTGTCAGAAAATGTTTTCCCCCTTCTTTTCTGAAGAGGACTCTTTAGCCACAGGGCAATTCATCAATGTTTGGGGATACAATGCTTCACCTTTGACAGATGTCGCCATGCGTGGCATCCCTTATCACCCACTGCTTGTAACACCGCAGAAAGCTATACCCCTCCTGTCATGCTGTCTCTTCTGCAGGCCTGTTTCATCACCTCAGTGAAACTTGTGTTCGATTTGTTACTGAAAATGAAGTTACTTTATCATACTAGAAATAAAAACATACAAAATTTGCTCTTCAAGATGAAATTTGACGGTACTAAGTACCACGGTACCAGGCCATGTCCTACTGAGTTGTTGGATGTCATTATCTAAAAATGTTAGGTGTCTTTTCCCAGATAAAATGTTGTATGGGTATGCTTCAGAATCAGGAGTGGGGTTTCCTTAGAATGTCACTGACCAGATCATTCAGAACAAAATGCCCCTCCCCTTGACCCTTGAGGACAAGAGACAGGAAAAATCCAGTTCACTAATCTTTATGGTGATGTAGCAAAGCATCTTCCCTCTCTAATTGTAGCTGAGAAAAAGATTCCTTGGGAACCAGGTGTGTTTCACATCATTTCACTTCCTGCATAGGTGTGTGATGGGTTAGAGATTGGTTTCAACTTCTTTTTTTCATAAGTTAGAAGTTATCATTGAAACTTCCAAACATGTGATAGATCAGTTCTATTCTATTCTCCTAGTGAACATATATATCTTTATGACTCAGAATGCTGGATTCTAATACAAATTCTAGGGTGACTTGGAGTTTCAGGCTGGAATGTGTCAGCCCAGGAATTTTGGGTCCAGTTGTGGGTCTCTGGTCAGTCCCCTTCTCACTTCTAGCTGGATTCTACCTTAGGAAGGCACTACAGTCTGTCCCTCAGCTCAATTTGCAAACCAGCCACCACTGTCCACCTAGACCACTTAGGTACAGGGTGTACACAGACCCTGCAAGTGCTTAAAGATGGCCTAGGGTCATTTGGGCAGCGGATTCCAGGGTCCTGACAACTGGGCAGAGTTTTGACAGGAGGATGGATGAGGAAGCTTGGGCTCCTTGCCCATGGGAAGGAACAGGATGGATAAAACCTAGGGAAGAGCCCTCTAAGGCATGGAGGCCAAAGTGGGCCAGCTCTTGCTGAGTCTAAGGGCATAACTGCATTCCACTCCAATTATTTCATTATAGATGGATATCATCTTTCTTTTTTAAGATAAATTGAACTTTTAATTTTACTTTATTTTATATAGCTGAAGTCAATGACATTTTGAACAGGATAAGAATCAATTTCTTTTTGGCTGAGAAAATTAAGGAGCTATTTTATTAAGCACTACAGATGCTAGGTTTAATCATATATATTGGATTTGGACAAGGGGTTAAACAAGGGCTTGTTCTTCTCCACCATTTCGTTATGGTCTCAGTGATCTTCTCCACCCATTTTATTAATCAGTGAAAAAATCTGGCCTGCATACTCTGTTGGACTCCCAGTCACCTCTCAGGACCACCTGACTTGGCTCCTCAGTGGCTGAGGAAAACACAAGAGCAAGGGGCTAAAAAGACAGACTGGCCAAAAAGCACTCAAATTTCTCTACAGGTTGCCACTCCTACTCATGTGTACAAAAATCTCCATGTCATAGTCATTTCTATAGTGGGCTACTTGGAAGTAATGACAAAGCACACAAAAAAGTGAATGAATTCAGGGCCAAGGTCTAAAATGCATTCTTTCAACAAGTATATATGGAGTAAGTACTCCTTTCCTGAAACACATCAGGAGACAATCCAGATCCCTAACCATCCCCTCTAAAAAATGCTTTGTCCTTATGTGGCTTATAATCTGGTTAGAAAGGATGGAAAGTAAACATTACATAGAAAAAAATAAGTAAGTATAATATATATAGTATATCAGAAGATTAAAAATGTAATTTGATCATACAATAAAGAAATAATAGCAAGATAAGGTGTTGGGGTGGCAGTTTGCAGTTTTAAAGAGGATGAAACTGATTAATAGGGTGATACAAGGAGATCAGTCCTGGGTGTTCATTGGAAGGACTGATGTTGAAGCTGAAGCTCCAATACTTTGGCCACCTGATGCAAAGAGTTGACTCATTTGAAAAGACCCTGATGCTGGGAAAGACTGAGGGCAGGAGGAGAAGGGGAAGACAGAGAATGAGATGATTGGATGGCATCACCGACTCAATGGACGTGAATTTGGGTAAACTCTGGGAGTTGGTGATGGACAGGGAGGCCTGCCGTGCTGCGGTTCATGGGGTTGCAAAGAGTCGGACACAACTGAGTGACTGAACTGAACTGGACTGAGTAAATACTTGAAGGACATGAGGGAATTAGCAGTGTGAATATCTGGGGACAAGAGCTTCTGGGCCCTGGAGACCATCAGCACAAAGCCCTAATGGTTCACAAGTCAGAAAGAGACTAGCATAGCCGAGATGAAGTCAGTGGTGGCGTGGGGGGAAGCACAGTAAACATAATGTCAAAGAGCCAGCAATGGCCAGATCTCTAGGGCATATTGGTTTAGAACAACATAGAACACAATTTTTAATCTGAGTGAAATGAAAAGCCATAAGAATGTTTTGTGCAGGGAAATGACACCGTCTGACTTGCATTATGAGACCTGTTAGTTTGGAAAGATTGGACTGCAGAGGCACAAGAGTTGAAGCATGGAAATCAGGAGTGAGGCTATTACAGGAATCCGGGAGACGGATTCCTGTTCTCTGGACCTGGTAATAAGAGCAGAGATGGTAGAGATGGTTAGGAGTGGTAGCATTTTGTCATATTTTGAATGTACAAACATCAGGAACTTTTGACAAGCAGGAATAGGGGATGGGAGAAACAGACAAGTGAAGGATAATGCTGAGATTTTTATCCTGAAACAGTGGATGAGAGAGCCTGACAGAGGAGCAAGTGTAGAGGGACGATCTGGAAGGTCAATCAGATTTCCCAGTGGAGATGGTAAATATATCACTGGATATTATAATCCGCAGTGAATGTATGATATAAATTCGAGTCATTAGTATGTAGATAGTATTTAAATCATAAGATTGGATGGAATAACCAAAGAAGTGAATAAAGATAAAGAAGTCAGTTGCCAAGTGGGACAAGAAAGTCTCAGAAGTTTCAGAACCCATTCTTTCTGCCTGTTGCCTAGGTTGGTTGTTAATGGCACCTGTGATGTGTGCACCTGCAAAAACATGTTTATCACTTACTGAGCATTTACTATGTGGCACTGTTTTGAGCATTTTGCAATATGGGCAATATTTAATCACCATGTCAAATACATAAAATGGAAACTATCACTAACCCCATTTTACTGATGCCACAAATAAGGCATAGCAAGGTTATATAACTTGTCTAAAATTCCCATGATAAGAAGAGGCAAATAGTTCCAGTTAGACCACTGGTTATACAGAACCTAAGTGTTTCAGGCAGCCTTATTTTCCCAAGCACAATAGGAGACTGTCAACAGCGAGCCTGAGCATTTTATGAGAATCAATCACTCCCTCCCCTCCAAACCAAACCCCCAGTTAATTTTAGGGCAAGAAGGCAATATTTCAGGAGGATAAAACATAAAATAACATAAAAGTCTCTTGACGGTGTATTATGGAAAGGGGAATTTTCCTCTTGCCCATAAAGGGAGCCTTATAGTCAAGGAGTCATTAGAATTTTTTGTGTATATTTATATACACCCACACACATAATTCCAAAGGCACTTAGTTTACTTGATTTTGAATTTTTGCAATGAATAAAGTTAGGCTGTTTGATTAGTTTTATTTCCCAAGGTTCTGCAGAAAGATTCCTGCCAAAGGAAAGGTGACAATCCCAGTCTTAAACCAAACACTTTGTTTTGGAAATATTGTTTTCCAGTTTCCCAGGCATGGTTTCCACAATACTATGAGTGCGAGAGGCAGGATCAGTTACACATGAATTATATGTAATGGGGTTTCCGGAGGAAAAGAGGGTCCCTAATTAAACAAAGGCAAAGGGGAGGTGTTCTGGGTCAAGAAAAGCTGTAAATACCACATCAACTATTATATTTTGTAAGCTAAGTGGGAGGAGAGGAGGATCTGAACTTCTGAACTAAGAGAGTGGGAAGCAAAACAGGAAAGAGAGGTGCTGGATATCACTAGTCCTTAGAGAAATGTAAATAAAGAGAATACGAGATGTCACATGACGCACCTACTGCAGTGGTTAAAGTCAAAGAGGCCGACAGGACCAAGGACTGGCAAGGATGTGGAGAAACTGAACCTCCACAAGTTCCTGGTGGGAATATACAACGGTACAGCCACTCTAGGAAACAGTTTGGAAGTTTCTTAAAAGAGTTAGATATATACTTGCCGTTTTCATTGTTCAGTCACTCAGTTGTGTCCAACTCTTTGCAGTCCCATGGACTACAGCATGCCAGGCCTCCCTTGTCCTTCACCATTCCCCAGAGCTTGCTCAAAACCATGTCCATTGAGTCAGTGATGCCATGGCATGATGCCATGCCTTCCTCCGTCATTCCCTTCTCCTTTGCCTTCACTCTTTCCCAGAATCAGGGTCTTTTCTAATGAACTGACTCTTTACATAAGGTGGTGAAGGCATTGGAGTTTCAGCTTCAGCATTAGTCCTTCCAATGAACATTCAGGACTGATTTCCTTTAGGATGGACTGGTTTTATCTCCTTGCAATCCAAGGGACTCTCAAGAGTCTTCTCCAGTACCACAGTTCAAAGTATCAAATCTTCGACCCTCAGCCTTCTTTATGGTTGAATTTTCACATCGCTACATGACTACCATAAAAACCATAGCTTTGATTAGATGGACCTTTGTTGGCAAAGTGACTTCTCTGCTTTTTAATAAACTGTCTAGTTTGATCATAGCTTTTTTTTTCCAAGGAGCAAGTGTCTTTTAATTTCATGGCTGCAGTCACCATCTGCAGTGATTTTGGAGTCCAAGAAAGTAAAGTCTGTCACTGTTTCCATTGTTTCCCCATTTATTTGTCATGAAGTAATGGGACTGACTGCCATGATTTTAGTTTTTTGAATGCTGAGTTTTAAGGCAGCTTTTTCACTCTCCTCTTTCACTTTCATCAAAAGGCTCTTCAGTTCCTCTTCATTTTCTGATATAAGGGTTGTGTCATTTGCATATCTGAGGTTATTGATATTTCTCCTGGCAATCTTGAGCTCAGCTTGTGCTTCATCCAGCCCAGTGTTGCTCATGATGTGCTCTGCATATAAGTTAAATAAGCAGGGTGATAATATAAAGCCTTGACATACTCCTTTCCCAATTTTGATCCAGTCTATTGTTCCATGTCCAGTTTTAACTGTTGCTTCTTTACTCACATACAGGTTTCTCAGGAGGCAGGTGAGGTTGATCTGGTATTCCCATCTCTTATAGAATGTCCCACAGTTTGCAAGGCATTAGCATAGTCAATGAAGCAGAAATAGATGTTTTTCTGGAATTCTCTTGTTTTTTCTATAATCCAACAGATGTTAACAATTTGATCTCTGGCTCCCCTGCCTTTTCTAAATCCAGCTTGAATGTCTGGAAGTTCTTGGTTCATATACTGTTGAAGTCTACGTTCGAGAATTTTGAGCATTACTTTGCTATCATGTGAAATGAGTGCAATTGTGAGGTAGTTGGAACATTCTTTGACATTGCCTTTCTTTGGGATTGGAATGAAAACATCTTTTCCAGCCCTGTGGCCACTGCTGAGTTCCCCATATTTGCTGGCATACTGAGTACAGCATTTTAACAGCATTACTTTTTAGGGTTTGAAATACCTTGGAATTCCATCACCTCCACTAGCTTTTTTCACAGTGATGCTTCGTAAGGCCCACTTGACTTTGCACTGTAGGATGTCTGGCTCTAGGTGAGTGATCACGCCATTGTGGTTATCTGGGTCATGAAGATCTTTTTTTGTATAGTTCTTCAATGTTTTCTTGCCACCTCTTCTTAATACCTTCTGTTTCTGTTAGGCCCATACCATTTCTGTCCTTTACTGAGCCCATTTTTGCTTGAAATGTTCCCTTGGTGTCTCTAATTTTCTTGAAGAGATCTCTAGTCTTTCCCATTCTATTGTTTTCCTCTATTTCTTTGCACTGATCACTGAGGAAGGCTTTTTTATGTCTCTTTGCTATTCTTTGGAACTTACAAAAGAATACTTATGATAAAATCCAGCAGTTCCATTCCTAGAAATCCACCAAGAGAAACAACAACATTGGATTGCATAAAGACAAGGACACAAATGCTTATCAGTAGCATTATTTACAATAGTGAAAAACTGGAAACGTCCATCCACTGAAAAAATGTCCATCCACTGAAAAAGTGGATAAACAAAAGTGGTCTATCCATACAATGGAATACATTTCATATTAAAAAGAAAACAAAGTGATGACAGGTACTGCCACATGGATGAAACTCAAAAATATTATGCCAAGTGAAGGAAGCCACATGAAAAGAGGATATAAAAGGCCACATGTTGTGTTATTCCATTCAAGTGTAATAATAAGAAAAGGTGATCCATAGAGACAGAAAGTAGATCAGTTCAGTTCAGTTCAGTCGCTCAGTTGTGTCTGACTCTTTGCGACCCCATGAATCACAGCACGCCAGGCCTCCCTGTCCATCACCATCTCCCGGAGTTCACTCAGACTCACATCCATCGAATCTGTGATGCCATCCAGCCATCTCATCCTCTGTCATCCCCTTTCCCTCCTGCCCCCAATCCCTCCCAGCATCAGAGTCTTTTCCAATGAGTCAACTCTTCGCATGAGGTGGCCAAAGTACTGGAGGTTCAGCTTTAGCATCATTCCTTCCAAAGAACACCCAGGGCTGATCTCCTTTAGATTGGACTGGTTGGATCCCCTTGCAGTCCAAAGGACTCTCAAGAGTCTTCTCCAACACCACAGTTCAAAATCATCAATTCTTTGGTGCTCAGCTTTATTCACAGTCCAATTCTCGCATCCATACATGACCACTGGAAAAAGCATAGCCTCGACTAGACGGACCTTTGTTGGCAAAGTAATGTCCCTGCTTTTGAACATGCTATCTAGGTTGGTCATAACCTTTCTTCCAAGGAGTAAGCATCTTTTAATTTCATGGCTGCAGGCACCATCTGGAGCAATTTTGGAGCCCAGAAAAATAAAGTCTGACACTGTTTCCACTGTTTCCTCATCTATTTCCCAGAAATGATGGGACCAGATGCCATGATCTTCATTTTCTGAATGTTGAGCTTTAAGCCAACTTTTTCACTCCTCTTTCACTTTCATCAGATCAGTCATTGCCAAATACTGTGTGACTGGGATTGACTGTAGATAAGCCGGAGGGAATTTTGAGGATTATGGGTGTTCTCAATCTGGATTGTGTTGACTGTTGCACCAATGGATAATATTACTAATCTTGGAGAGAGAGCAGTGAACAGTCCTAAAGAGAGATCTTAGTTCCCTGCCCAGGAGTTGGGCAGGAGTTAGTTCCCTGAGTAGGGTGGATGAAAACCAGGAATCCTAGACACTTGACCACCAGGAGCTAGAGGCTAGAAGTGAAGTGGCCTAGTTCATTCTCCCATTTGAAAGCAAGAATGTTTCAAGGAGACAAACACTGTGAAAACAGATACAAAACTTATTATAGACACAGCATAATTTATGGATGAGTACACAGAGAAATAGCTTTTCTGTTTAAGTCAGAAGCTAGACAGAAATACAGACCCAGAGAGAAAGGGTGGGTGGCATCCTCTCTGATGAGGAGTCCAGTAAAGAGGTGATTTAAATCACTTATATAGGATAGTCCTTCCAGGCCTTTGTTTACTTTGGCCAATTATCTTGTTTCTTTTTTCACACCTGCCTGGGACCCTCTCCATGATGCATGTGCAACTTTTTGCCAAGATGGCTCCCATGCAGAGGACTCTGTGTGCATGTCCAATCATTATGGGATGGCATCCCCTTCCATTTTAACCTTCAAGTAGCCTTCCTGCTCACATCCAGACAGGGACATTTTCACTGACTTCCTATTGCTGTTTTTCAGTAGTTCAGTTGTGTCCAACTCTTTGCGACCCCAAGGACTGCAGCATGCCAGGATTCACCATCTCCCAGAGCTTGCTCAAACTCATGTGCATTGAGTCAGTGATGCCATCCAACCATCTTATCTCCTGTTGTCCCCATCTCCTCCTGCCTTCAATCTTTCCCAGCCTCAGAGTCTTTTCTAATGAGTTGGCTCTTTGCATCAGGTGGCCAAAGTATTATAGCTTCAGCTTGAGTCCTTCCAATGAATATTCAGGATTGATTTCCTTTAGGATCAACTGGTTTGATCTCTTTTCAGTTCAAGGGACTCTCAAGAGTCTTCTCCAACACCATAGTTTAAAAGCATCAATTATTTGGTGCTCAGCCTTCTTTATGGTCCAACTCTCACATCCATAGATGACTACTGGAAAAACCTCAGCTTTGATTATGCAGACCTTTGTTGGCAAGGTAATGTCTCTGCTTTTTGATATGCTGTCTGGGTTTGTCATAGCTTTTCTTTTCACTTCAGCAGAGCTCAGCTTCTGCCACTAGCTTTGCCCTAGAGTGCTGGGGGTGGGGGAGTTAGGAGAACAATGCTTCAATTTTATCTTGACAAACACTTGTCTAGCCCTGGGGCCATCTCTCTCCTACCTCTTTACTAAAACTCAGCAAACTATACCCTCAAAATGGTAGGTCTCATGGTTTTAAATTTATACCTCAATAAAATTACTTTAAAAGAGAGGGATAATAATATCAAACAAGACCTTGTGGTGCTCCTGGGTACCAAAGCCTTTCTGTGTCCCCCAGTTTTTGATTATAGGAAATAGGCTTCATTTAGCCTCTAGGACCTTCCCTGAGTTCCAACTCAGCAGGTCCAAACAGATGCTAATTAGGGAAGGGAGGAAAGTCTGAAGAAACAATCAGTTCAGTTCAGTTCAGTTCAGTTCAGTTGCTCACTGTGTCTGACTCTTTGCAACCCCATTGACTACAGCATACCAGGTCTCCTTGTCCATCCGAGTAAACTCCTGGAGTCTACTCAAACTCATTGCCTCAGTGATGCCATCCAAACATTTCATCCTCTGTCGTCCCCTTCTCCTCCTGCCTTCAATCTTTTCCAGCATCAAGATATTTTCAAATAAGTCAGTCCTTCACATCAGATGGCCAAAATATTGGAGTTTCAGCTTCAGCATCAGTCCTTCCAATGAATATTCATGATTGATTTCCTTTAGGATGGATTCGTTGGACCTTCTTGTAGTCCAAGGGATTTTCAAGAGTCTTCTCCAAAGATAAAACTCTATTGCCTAGGTTTAATTTAGTGTGGGGGATACAAAGGGGTACAGAGGCCAGATTTAGCTTTAATAAATGATGGATATGAGAGAAACTGGGGATGAAGAATATTCCTGGTCCAATGCTGACTGGCTGTGAGGGACAAATGTGTAGATAGAGTTCAGGGTAACCCCCAGATTTTTGATGAGGAAATGATTGGTGACATTAAACAAATAAAAGGAAGATAATGAGTTTGTTCAGAGAAGCAACAGTTACACTACATGGTCCCCTTCATGTTATAAACACAGTGACTTCCTTTTCTATTTCCTTGAAAGTTTAGAATTGAAATAATTTCATGACCTCTTTTCCTTCGCTCTCACCAGAGTCTTGGTTCTTTAAAAGAAGCACTTTCAGAACCTTCAAACAGAGAAAACAAACCAGCATATGAAATCCCAGGCGAGTCTGATCTAGTAAGTGCTACATTTTATTTTAGAAGCACAGAGGCTCAGATACCTTGGCCCACTGCGTATGTAATAAACCTCTTCCTTTTTTAGCTTCTTCCCTGAAGTAACTGAAGCTCCTTCTCATAGTTACATGAGTCCAGTAGGAGAATAACTCAGGGACAGAAATTTCTACTCATAAACCAGTTAATCCCAGCCATTTCTAGCAATGACTTAGTTAGACAAAGGGTAGTCTTCCCTCCTTTCCTCTGGAAGAGGAAACGGCAACCCACTCCAGTATTCTTGCCTGGAAAATTCCATAGACATAGAGCCTGGTGGGCTACAGTTCATGGGGTCACAAAGAGTCAGACACGACTATCCACACATACACGGTCTTCCCTAAATTTGAAAAGAACTAGCTTTCTAAAAAGATATATTCTTTTAAGTTTTTGTTTGTTTGTTTGTTTAAGGAAAACCTAATAGATTGTTTTCTCAGAAGCTTATATGAAGCTAATTTTTCATTGTGTTCAGTCTCTCATTAGTATCCAAATCTCTACAGCCCCGTGGACTGAAGCCCATCAGATTTCTCTGTCCATGGGATTCTCCAGGCAAGAATACTGGAGAGGGTAGCCATTCCTTTCTCCTGAAGATCTTCCCAACCCAGGAATCGAACCCTCGTCTCTTGTGCCTCTTGTATTAGCAAGCGGATTCTTTACCACTAGCATTTTTCATTACCTTAAAACAAACACAGTTAGAACCACAAAGCTAGTTAGAAGCATTTCTCTATCAGTACATCTAAAATGAAGTTAACTGGAGAGAGTCTATGTAAAATCTTTTAAATAAGAGAAAGGATTATATAGGACTTTTTCTCATATTAATGTTCTGTATCACCAAAAACTACATATTGGCTCTTTTAATACCAGTTTATTTCATGCAGTCATCAGAAGTCATATATAGTTTGAAACTTATTTTACATACTGACCAGAAACTAAAGTTTTGGAAGAAGAAAAAACACTGTATTTATAACTAGAAGTTACAAAAATATTGTAGTATTTGTTTCATCCAGACTCATTTTTTAACAAAGGTGCATTTCCCATTTAGGTGGAAGCTTTCATTTATTCTTGTGAAACGTTGAGAAGCTGTGGAACACAAGTATAGCTAGCAGTGATCTCCTGTCTTGTCCTTGCCTGGAGCAATTCAGGCTCTCCTCTTCTCTCCATCCACCAAGGAGAAACAGAACAGACTGAGAACAGCGCTGCTATACTTTGCAGTTTTTCGAAACGAAGTTTTGACTCAAGCCGTTTGTTAGAAATTCAACAACCACAATCTTCTGGTCTTACGGATCCCTGGATGATCTCTACCAGGTAAAACCTGAAAGGATTTCTGCAGTCTTCACCTATTTTTTATTGGGTGACCAGTTATAAGGTCTCAAGAGATAACTGTTTGTCTTTCACATTATCATTTTCCTAAACAATGTGTAAATTCTTTTCGCATATAGATAGCAATCGATTCTTCTGAGTAGACTTTTTAAAGAATGAAAGGAATCTCTTCTTCTCTACAGTGTCTTTTGCCTTCGTAAACCCATAGAAAAGTCCTTGTTCAAAACCTCAAGAGAAATATATCTACCTCTTCTTAATAAGCAAGTCATCCAAGTGAACAGAATCCTGTACCTTAAGGAACAATACAGATGAAAAGGTCTTTGAATGTGATCTCTCCCAAGTGACAGGAGGACAAGGAATACTCTAGATTGCAAAATTTGATGGGGAGAGTAAAAATGAAGGTTCTTATGTCTAAATTATAGGTAATAAGGTGATAGATATGCTTCACTTTCCTACAGTTCTATGTACATGGAATCTTAACTTATTCAAGCAATGGTTATTCAAATTACAAAATGATTCTTTTCTTTAAATGGAAAGCTTCCAACAGATACTTGTTTCTGTTGGCTACTTGAGCAAAGGGCTGGTTCAAAAGAAGGTGGAGAAGTTCATAGCTGAAATAAATAGATTAGACGTCACTGCTCACTGAAGATAAGTCTGATGAATTATCTTCTGAAATTAGAAAGATGAATTTCTTCTGATGATGAATTTTTTATGATGATGAATTTCTTCTGAAATTAGACTGTAAAGAATTAGGGGAAACATTTATTAATAAAAATTGGATTTGCTGTAACTATTTTACAAAATGAAGCACATCCAAAACGTCTTCCTTTTTGTAACAGTATCTGCTCCACTGCCTGTGGCCTCTCCCCAAACAACTGTTACTAGCTTGGTCCCAGGAAAAGCAATACTATATTTCTAGCTTGTGTGGTGGGACTGGTTGCCTAGCATTGCAGTAAATTTTACAAAACAGTTGGCAGAAGGATCAGACCAGCTCGGCTAAATGAATTAAGCAATCACCTAAGACTGCAGGGCATATTAAGGAAGAATGTCCACATTATAGTACTTGATACTCCCTTCTCACAGCCCCACTTCCCCCAGTATAATGCGTTGGCTGAGCAGGCTGTAATCTGATATGAAACAAAGTTCTTATTAAGTAGATGCAATGAAATAATGCTGAGTTTTTGTTGCATTAGTGGAGTTAAATGCATTTTATTAGCCCTCATTAGAAGGAGGGAAAACTTGAAGCTAAGGACTCATTAGCCGGCCCCTGTGAGGTAGAGTGATTAAACTGCTGAGGGCCAGAGAAAGGGGACCTGGGCCACACACAGCAAACTCTGAAAGCCTGTCCTCTCTCTCCGCCATGACAACAAGGTCTGAGAACAGTTCGGGGGAGAAATGATAGGTCCAACCGCAGGTCAGCTGAAAATATGTGTTTCTTTCTAAAGCTGTTAATTTGACAAAAGGCAGAAGCCCCAGAAAGAAAGCACAATTATGATTTATACCTGAGATTCAAAAGAAAGTCATTTAACTTTGGAGATTTGAACAAAGAAATGCTACCAGCTCTCCAGTTTTAAAGAATATATTATGAAATCTGCTTTTATTCTAGTTTGTTGTTAGGAAAAAGCCACACACACACACACACACACATATGCGTCATTGCTCCGAAATAAAAGTTTCTCCCCAAAGTAAAATGAATATATGAAGTTACTTTGCTCAGTTAAACTTCACAATGTAATTTTGAGCTAAAGAACTAATGTATTTTAAATAACCCTGAAACTTCAGAATTTGGGAGTTTCATTGTCCTCATCTGTCTCTGTGATGCAGCTCTATGGAGTGACTAGTTTGTGAATGCATCCAGCTGATGACCTGTTATTACTTCTTATTACATCTCTGCTCCCTTATTTCTGTCTCATCTGCTGGCGCCCTACCACTGGCTGTTTCACAAACCTAGTACACTCCAAACCAAGTCTATCATCAGTTCTTCCAATGCCCTCCAATTCTCCCTCTATTAATGGCACCATCATCTTCACAGTCGTCCAGCATTGAAACCTTAGCATCATTTTTATTTTTTCACTTTTAACATGTGGTCAGTTTACGAGTCCTCTAGACTTAACCTCTGAAACACCTTTATGTTCATCCTCTCTCCTTCATCATAGTTTTACAAATCAGATCATCCTGGGTCATTTTTCGAACTATAGCCACAGCCTCAGCCAGCAGACAGGAACTCCTGTCCATTATCATTTCATTATGCTCCATCTTGCACACAGATACCAGAGGGATCTTCTAGGAGCACAGCTCCAAATGGGCAGTTTTTCTTGCTTAAAATCTTCAGCAGGCTTTCACTGTCTAAATCTATAAAATGAACATGATATGATCTATTGCAGAGTTGTAAAGCTCAAAAACGATAATGGATAAAGCTCTCTACCCAGTAGATGTCACATAGTGAGAGTTCAGCAGTGGGTACTTTTTCTATCTGTTGTCCATATCCTTTCCTCTGACCACACTGAACTGTTCATTGCCTGTACATGCCAGCCATGATGCAGCTTTCTTTTCCTGTTCTCCTTCAGTTGTCTTGGCCTGGAGAACGCTGCCCTCATTGACCCAAATTCAACCTATTCATTGTCCAAGACCCAACTCTTTCCATCTCCTTCTGGATGTAAGGGACTCCTCACTCATCTCAATAACTACAGCCCTTCAGAGAGAGTTTTTTAAAATTATTCTTGTGATTTTCTTATGCTTGCCAAGTGCTAAAATTTAAGGAAAGGATTGACACCTAATTCATTTTTATATCTATTGTCTCATAATGACTGTCAGAGAGTTTTTCTCAGGACTGCTTTATGGAACTCTGCAGAGCTCAAGAAATCTGTGCTTGCCTCTGCTGTCCCACTTCATCTTATGTCTGGGCAGAAATGGAGTGCAGTGAAACCTGAAATGAATTCCAGTTTGTGTTTGTTCGAGCAGCACTTAATGCTCAGATGCTCACATTAATGTGCAGGAGTCAAGTATACATTTTCTTGCTTTTCTACCAACTTGTCTTAGCAGTTCAACATGAATAGCCAAGTCTCCCTTCTATTATTATAGAAAGTCTATTTTGGCTTCTGCCTTGTGCATTTTTATTTTCATGCAGAGATAGCTCTAAAAGGCAATATTTTTTTCATATCCGTTTGTGTCCTCTATTGGCTCCCTTGCACACGGGCCAGGACCAGCCACAACCTATGTGTGTGTGACACGTGACTCTGGCACCTCCCACAGTACCTTCCTCCTGGTGATGTTCAGACCTTGTTCACTGAATAATAAAAATACTCAGGAATTTTTCAGTTACAATTATGATTCTATAAATCTTGATCCTATAAGCTGGCTTTTAGTTCTTTAGTCTAAGAAAACACGGATTAATTTGTATTAATAAAATAGCTATAAAATAAAAATACTGAGAATTTGAAAGTGCAATATTAGGGAAGGGTTCATAACCTCTAGTAGTAGAAGTAATAAAAGCAGAAGTTACACCTAGAAGTTACTAGTCCCAAGTGGTTACTATGGCAGGAAGTCTGTTGAAGGTTTTAATGAATCTCCAAAATACCTGTGATAAGTATGTTTATTAAAAAGATAAGAAAATTAAATCTTGTTTAACTAGTTTGAGAAGGAAAAACCTATTTGATGGTGTAATGAAATAATATGTGGCTAATGTGATGATAATAGAAGATGATTTAATGACTTACGTAAATGTTTTCTAGAGAACACTATGCATAAAATAGAAAGTTGGTTATAAAACAATTTTATGATCCATATATATATACATATATATATATATATATCAAAACATAATAGAAAAAAGAAGCTGAGCAGGTAATATAGCAAAATGGTAAAATCACCTATTTTTGAATAATTAGATTTTGAATGAAGGGACTGAAACTATTTATTTTTTAATTATTATTATTATTATTTTCTTCATTGTGTTTTAATATGTGTAAGAATTATGTTATTATTGAAAAAGAAGCCTTTTAAAATTTGTTGCTGACATTATTGTGTGTAAATGTGCTTTTAATTAAACGAAAATTGATGGAATCTGTGTCCCCCTGAATTATTCTTGGGATGTGCACTAGTTGTGCAGGTAAAACTGTTAAAACTATTCTGGACTCGAAGCTGACTTTTTTCCAGAAAGGCCTGGGGTTGTGCCTCAATGTGTGTCCTTCCATGACTTTCTGCACAGCAGTTTCTGACCAAAATGACTCTGACTACCCACCAACTGGCCCATACTACCCACAACCCCAGGGTGGTGATGCAGGGAGTTCCAACAGCTTTTTTCCAGGCAGATGTTAGGTTTGCATATTTCCCCCTACCTTCCTCAGGGACCCTTTAGCTCCTGCTGCTGACAAGGCAGGGTTTCCTGGCCTGCCTCCCTCGTGGAGAGACAGTCTTACACTGTCCTGAGTAACACTGAGGCCAGCAGTAGTGAATGATCAAGTTAGACAGCCTAAGAGTCAGGTCCCATGACAAGTCAGAAAAGAAAAATATCTCCGGAGTCATCTTTCAGAGGAGGAGTAAAATTTGCTCTGCCACTTCAAGGCACCTTAGAGACTACAAGGGATAAAACACAGTGGCTGCAGCAAATTGTGCCACTTTTTACTGGGTTTTGTTTGTTTCAAAACCACAACCTAGAAGAAAATAAGTTCTACAAATTCCCAGAATGAAGTTTCCACAGTGAAGAGGATTAAGCAAAGACTGAGTGGTGGAAATTTTAGAAGCTGTCCCCCAGCTCTGTCCCCTCCACATGTGAGTGCATGCTAAGTCCCTTCATTCCTGACTCTCTGAGACCCCATGGGCTGTAGCACGCCAAGTTCCTCTTAGGTCTCCTGCCTTGGCAGGTGGGTTCTTTACCACTAGTGTCACCTGGGAAGCCCCCTCACATTGATGCCAATAATTGGCTTTCCTGAGGACTTTAAGAATAAGGAATTGGGGTCATTAGGAAGACCTCTGAGGTCTGAGAACATTTTGAGGAGCACAGAAATAAAGCCTAATCCATTTTCTTATTTGGAGAAGACTGAATCCTTCAAGTCAAGCATAGTTTTCTAAGAAAGATGCTGTGAATGTCTACCTTTGATGGCATTATAAAGAACATTCTATGAAAGCATGACAATCTAAAAATACAACTTTTTAAAAAGCCCATTTAAAGTAGCATCAAAAAGGGTTAAACACTTAGGAATAAATAAACAAGGAGGAGAAAAAATGTACACTAAAAACTATAAAACTTAAGAAAAAGCAAAAAAAAAAAAAGAAGAGAAGGCAGAGGATGCTGCATTACTAGGTGTGGCATTCAATTTCAGGTGCTCAATCAATGCAACATTGACGTCACTTTCTATAATTATACTTAATTTACATTTTCATCTCCTATCTGCCCAGTAATGAAAGGGTTATCTTAGCCAATTCAAAAGTCTTCAAAAATAACAAGTCTTCTTCATCCTTTCAGTAGTTATATAACCACGGTGACAAGAAATATGAATGTATATAGTATATAGAGCATTTAGACTTCCCTAGTGGCTCAGACGGTAAAGTGTCTGCCTACAGTGTGGGAGACTGGGTTCAATCCCTGGGTCGGGAAGATCTCCTGGAGAAAGGAATGGCAATCCACTCCAGTATTCTTGTCCACCCTCCCAAAAAAAAGGGGCTCAAAGAAATACTTGTCATTGGTTCCATGGTTTAATGGTTGGCACTCTGGACTCTGAATCCAGCAATCTGAGTTCAAATCTTGATGGAACCTTTATGGGATTCCCTGGTGGCTCAGACAGTAAACCGTCTGCCTGCAATGCAGGAGACTCAGGTTTGATTACTGGGTCAGGAAGATCCCCTGGAGAAGGAAATGGCAATCCACTCTAGTACTCTTGCCTGAAAAATTCCATGGATGGAGGAGCCTGGTGGGCTAGAGTCCATGGGGTCACAAAGAGTCAGACATGACTGAGTGACTTCACTTTCACTATTGTCTACTAGCATTTACTTTAAAATACATTTATAAAACATTTCTGTGGGAGAAGTAGCAGAGGGATTCTGAATAGTCTTCTCTCGCCCCTGCCAACAAATTTCCTTTACTCTAATAAAAATGAGAAGCTGATCCCTCCACCTCTGAGCTAATCAGAGGACATTTAGCTCCTTCTGCACTTGGCTGTTGTCTTAGATTTCCCGGTTGACAGATTTCACAAGAATACAGTAAGATGGACTGCTGCAGCTGCTGCTGCTAAGTCTCTTCAGTTGTGTCCAACTCTGTGTGACCCCATAGACAGCAGCCCACCAGGCTCCCCTGTCCCTGGGATTCTCCAGGCAAGAACACTGGAGTGGGTTGCCATTTCCTTCTCCAATGCATGAAAGTGAAAAGTGAAAGTGAAGTTGCTCAGTCGTTCCCGACTCCAAGTTCCATAATCTGTATAACCTGAGGTGAATGTAAATGTGCCATGGGGAGTTCTTTTCTGGAGGAACAGTATTTCCAAGTTGTGAATAGACTTCAGACCTGGAGGTTGTATGTGAATATATTTATGAGCTTTCCTAGAATCCACTCTACTTCCCCTTCATTGTATAGCAGCCATGCAGTTTGGGTGGAATTGACCTCACATCCAGAACTATAGGCTCTGATTAGCCTATGACCTAAGCCCTGATCACTATAGTTAATTCAAGAGTAGGCATGAAACCTAAGTTTGTTCACGACCTAAATGAAGCTTCGAGCTTTGGTTCAATGGTTGAGAAAAGGGACGTCTCCTATCCCTATATTTGTAGATAGGGATGTAGGGAAGCCCAGTTTGCTGCAGGCAGGTGTCTTACAAGCGCAAGGAAAATTAACCTTCCTTTGTAACTTTAAGATGATGCTGACTCTGTGGAAATAGAGATACAAAACAACCTAAGCCCTTTGTGAGAAAAGGGAAGCCGTAGATCAGACGTCACTTGAAAGTCACTTTGCACTAAACCTCCATTTATGAAAGCTGAAAATGGCCTTTAATTTTTAAGCCAGTTTGAGTTAGATTATCTGTAAACTGCAAGAGTAAGCACTGGAACAGATGTGGAGAAGAACCTATACTGATTTCTTTAACAATCTCTCTTCTTCCTAAGAGCTTCCCAGGTGGCGTTAATGGTAAAGAACTCATCTACCAAGGCAGGAGACATAGAGACAGGGATTCGATCCCTGGGTTGGAAGATTCCCTGGAGGAGGGCATGACACCCGTTCCAGTCATGCAGAATCCCGTGGACAGAGGAAACTGGCGGGCTACAGTCCACAGAGTCTTACAGAGTCAGACAAGACTGAAGTGACTTAGCATGAGCACACACACACACACACACTTCTTCCATAACTTTGAGCTTCAGGAAGAATGTGGGTTCTTTCTGAGTGAATTTACATCTGATTTAGCTAGGTACATGGTGGTACTACTAGTCCTGGGTCTCTTTAAACCAGAGGTTCCAAACCTCTGGGTTTTGAGGTGGAGCTGACGTAATAATAATAGAAACAAAGTGCACAATAAATGTAATGCGTTTGAATCATCCCGAAACCACTCTCGCCATGCTGGTCCATGGAAAAAATGTTTTCCACAAACCAAGTCGTTGGTGCCAAAAAGGTTCAGGACTGCTGCTTTAAACTAAATTTCATAGATTGAGGGCTTTTGGATCTCCCAAGGATGTAAGCTAAAAAATCTACATGAGAGCACGAGAAATTCTGATTCATATTTACTTCAAGGTGTAGCTCTTGAAGTCCCAGTGGAAAGTGGAACCATCTCCCTGTAGACATGACTTCTACAGAAAAGCCATCAGACCCAACTTCAATGTTTTCACACCTGTAAGCTTTCCCAAGATGCCAGCAAAGGTTTTCTGTACATGTGGTAGAGAGGGAGATAGCTGGTGACTGATTTAAATATTCCAGGTGATTTCATGTTCCAATGGTTCCACTGCTGAGCTGCAGGCTGAAGGTGAATAAAGAACTGATGGAGAGGAAGAAGAGAAAAAGATCAAGGAAGAAAGCAATTTTGCAATTTAGCCTGAAATAGATCGCCATCTACTTATGTTTAGTTCAGTTCAGTAGCTCAGTCATGTCTGACTCTTTGTGACCCCATGAATCGCAGCACGCCAGGCCTCACTGTTCATCACCAACTCCCAGAGTCCACCCAAACCCATGTCCATCACGTTCGTGATGCCATTCAATCATCTCATCCTCTGTTGTCCCCTTCTCCTCCTGCCCTCAATCTTTCCCAACGTCCGGGTCTTTTCAAATGAGTCAGCTCTTTGCATCAAGTGGCCAAAGTATTGGATTTTCAGCTTCAACATCAGTCCTTCAAACGAACACCCAGGACTAATGTCCTTTAGGATTGACTGGTTGGAGCTCCTTGCAGTCCAAGGGACTCTCAAGAGTCTTCTCCAACATTACAGTTCAAAAGCATCAATTCTTCAGTGCTCAGTTTTCTTTATAGTCCAACTCCTACATCCATACATGACCACTGGAAAAACCATAGCCTTGACTAGACGGACCTTTGTTGGCAAAGTAATGTCTCTGCTTTTGAATATGCTATCTAGGTTGGTCATAACTTTCCTTCCAAGGAGTAAGCATCTTTTAACTTCATGGCTGCAATCACCATCTGCAGTGATTTTGGAGCCCAGAAAAATAAAGTTAGCCACTGTTTCCACTATTTCCCCATCTATTTGCCATGAAGTGATGGGACCAGATGGCATGATCTTCATTTTCTGAATGTTGAGCTTTTAGCCAACTTTTTCACTCTCCACCTTCACTTTCATCAAGAGTCTCTTTAGTTCTTCTTCACTTTCTGCCATAAAGGTGGTGTCATCTGCATATCTGAGGTGATTGATATTTCTCCCAGCAATCTTGATTCCAGCTTTTGCTTCCTCCAGCCCAGTGTTTCTCATGATGTACTCTACATATAAGTTAAATAAGCAGGGTGACAATATACATCTTTGACATACTCCTTTTCCTATTTGAAACCAGTCTGTTCCATGTTCAGTTCTATGTGTTGCTTCCTGAGGTCAGGAAGCAAACCTGCATATAGGTTTCTCAAGAGGTAGGTCAGGTGGTCTGGTATTCCCATCTCTTTCAGAATTTTCCACATGTTATTGTGATCCACACAGTCAAAGGTTTGGCATAGTCAGTGGAGCAGAAATAGATGTTTTTCTGGAACTCTCTTCCTTTTTCCATGATCCAGTGGATGTTGGCAACTTGATCTCTGGTTCCTCTGCCTTTTCTAAAACCAGCTTGAACATCTGGAAGTTCACAGTTCATGTATTGCTGAAGCCTGACTTGGAGCATTTTGAGCATTACCTTATTAGCATGTAAGATGAATGCAATCGTGCAGTAGTTTGAGCATTCTTTGGCATTGCCTTTCTTTGGAATTGGAATGAAAACTGACCTTTTCCAGTCCTGTGGCCACTGCTGAGTTTTCCAGATTTTCTGGCATATTGAGTGCAGCACTTTCACAGCATCATCTTTCAAGATTTGAAATAGCTCCACTGGAATTCCATCACCTCCACTAGTTTTGTTTGTAGTGATGCTTCCTAAGGCCCCCTTGACTTCACATTCCAGGATGTCTGGCTCTAGGTGAGTGATCACACCATCATGATTATCTTGGTCATGAAGATCTTTTTTGTACAGTTCTTCCGTGTATTCTTGCCACCTGTTCTTAATATCTTCTGCTTCTGTTAGGTCCATACCATTTCTGTCCTTTATCGAGCCCATCTTTGCATGAAATGTTCCCTTGGTATCTCTAATTTTCTTGAAGAGATCTCTAGTCACCCCCATTCTATTGTTTTCCTCTGTTTCTTTGCACTGATCACTGAGGAAGGCTTTCTTATCTCTCCTTGCTATTCTTTGGAACTCTGCATTCAAATGGGTATATCTTTCCTTTTCTCCTTTGCTTTCACTTCCCTTCTTTTCACAGCTTTTTTAAGGCCTCCTCAGACAGCCATTTTGCTTTTTTGCATTTCTTTTTCTTGGGGATAGTCTTGATTCCTGTCTCCTGTACAATGTCACAAACCTCCATTCATAGTTCATCAGGCACTCTGTCTATCAGATCTAGTCCCTTAAATCTATTTCTCATTTCCACTGTATAGTCATAAGGAATTTGATTTAGATCATACCTGAATGGTCTAGTGGTTTTCTCCACTTTCTTCAATTTCAGTCTGTATTTGGCAATAAGGAGTTCATGATCTGAGCCACAGTCAGCTCCTGGTCTTGTTTTGGTTGACTGTATAGAGCTTCTCCATCTTTGGCTACAAAGAATATAATCCAATTTCGGTGTTGACCATCTGGTGATGTCCATATGTAAAGTCTTCTCTTGTGTTGTTGGAAGAGGGTGTTTGCTATGACCAGTGCATTCTCTTGGCAGAACTCTATTAGCCTTTGCCCTGCTTCATTCTGCATTCCAAGGCTAAATTTGCCTGTTACTCCAGGTGTTTCTTGACTTCCTACTTTTGCAGGCCCATCCTCTATAATGAAAAGGACATCTTTTTTTGGGTGTTAGTTCTAGAAGGTCTTGTAGGTCTTCATAGAACTGTTCAACTTCAGCTTCTTCAGCATTACTGGTCAGGGTATAGACTTGGATTACCATGATATTGAATGGTTTGTCTTGGAAATGAACAGAGATCATTCTGTCATTTTTGAGATTGCATCCAAGTACTGCACTTTTGACTCTTTCGTTTACTGTGATGGCTACTCTATTTCTTCTGAGGGATTCCTGCCCACATTAGTAGATATAATGGTCATCTGAGTTAAATTCACCCATTCCAGTCCATCTTAATTCAGTTATTCCTAGAATGTCGATGTTCACTCTTGTTATCTCCTGTTTGACCACTTCCAATTTGCCTTGATTCATGGACCTAGCATTCCAGGTTCCTATGCAATATTGATCTTTACAGCATCAAACCCTGCTTCCATCACCAGTCCCATTCACAACTGAGTGTTGTTTGTGCTTTTGCTCCATCACTTCATTCTTTCTGGAGTTATTTCTCCATTGATCTCTGGTAGCATATTTGGCACCTACTGATGGCTGGATGGCATCACTGACTCGATGGACCTGAGTCTGAGTGAACTCCGGGAGTTGGTGACGGACAGGGAGGCCTGGCGTGCTGCGATTCATGGGGTTGCAAAGAGTCGGACACGACGGTGCTACTGAAATGAAGTGAACTGAACTGAACTGAACTGATATATAGCATATATCACACCTTTCAGTGTCCTATCTTTTTGCCTTTTCATCCTGTTCATGTGGTTCTCAAGGCAAGAATACTGAAGTGGTTTGCCATTCCCTTCTCTAGTGGACCACATTCTATCAGACCTCTCCACCATGACACGGCCGTCTTGTGTGGCCCCACAGGGCATGGCTTAGTTTCATTGAGTTAGACGAGGCTGTGGTCCGTGTGATCAAATTGGCTAGTTGTCTGTGACTGCAGTTTCAGTCTGTCTGCCCGCTGATCTCCTCTCTCAGTGCCTACTGTCTTACTTGCATTTCTCTTACCTTGGATGTGGGGTCTCTCCTCACGGCTGCTCCAGCACAGCGCAGACGCTGCCCCTCACCTCTAATGCGGGGTGGCTCTTCTCTGCCACGCTCGTGTGCCATTGCAGCCGCCGCGCTCCTGGGCCATCTATTCAGTGTTTCCTTTCTCTCGCCTTCTTTTGGCTATGTAATTAGGATGCCACATTAGGGATTTCATAGTAATTAATAATACATTTGGAACACGTTTAGGATTAGAAGTGAGTTTGGAAATCATTAAAATCAGTAGTTCTAACTCCTCAATAGTCAAAATCTATTTACATGTTAATCTGTTATAGGAAACAAATAAGAGAATTGTGGTCTTTGAGGCAGGAGATGAAGAAAGGGATTGTGTTGCCCTCATCCAACCCTACCCATTCCTGCGTTTTTAACAGACTTCCTTGGTACCCACCTACTTCCCCTTTGTCTCATATTTCAGTGCACATCTTCTTGGCTTCCAGCTTCCTATTATGCATCCCTATGCACAGAAGGTGAAAGATGAGAAATGCTGGGGAATCCATGCCCCTCTCTAGATTGGCCTTCAACCGACCAATTCTCAGGTGAATCACTCTTCCTGTGGGAGAATTCTGATGCACATGTCCTCAGAGTATGCTCCGTGGATATCTGGAGGTCCTCAAGAAGTTATTGCCATAATAATTTAAAAGTACTGCATAATATTTGCTGTTTTCACTGTGTTGACATCTGTATTGACAATGCAAAAAACATGGTGTGAAACTTTCCTTAGCAATCAGCCAGGGACACTCTATTTTACTAGTTGTACTGGTTATACTGATAGTCATTGCATTAGCCTCCGTCTTGGACTGATGAGGGAAAAAAAACAGTTCCACTTAAAATGTCCTTTATGAAGCAGTAAAAAATTACATTAAATATTGACCTTTGAGTATTCTATGTGATAAAGTGGGAACGCTATATAAAGCAATTCTGCTCCATACTGAAGTATGACTGTTGCTTCAAAGAAAGGCACTTGTACAATTGTTTGAGTAGAAAGAACAAACCATGCTTATTCAGATTGGATACTTGGCAGATATGTTTGCAAGATGAATGAAATCAGATGGTTACTTCAAAGAAACCACTGACAGTATTTGTTTCCAACAATACAATCTGAGTTTTCAAGAGAAAATTAGAGGTTTTGAAAACTTATATCCACCACTGTGAGTTTGATGACTTCCCAAAGCTTAACTGCTTTTCTGATGACACAAGTGGGGATAATAATGAATGTGAATTTTTGAGGTTGTATAATGAAATATGTCAGCATTTGAAATATCTGCTTAACTCATTGAACCATGAATTTTCCTGTGACCAACACATGATCAAAATCAAATATGGTAAAACATTTGTTCAAATAATAAAATAAAAACATTGACTTTTAATGAAATGGAGTACAAAATGTTCATGGATGTGGTTTCAAATTTCACATTAAAACTAACCTTTAAGAAATGCTCAATTATCAAGTTTAAGTATATATCAATCAAGAATATACATAATTATCTGAGAATGAGAAATCTGTATGCAGGTCAGGAAGCAACAGTTAGAACTGGACATGGAACAACAGACTGGTTCCAAATCGGAAAATGAGTACATCAAGGCTGAATACTGTCACCCTGCTTATTTAACTTACATGCAGAATACATCATGAGGAATGCTGGGCTTGAGGAAGCAGAAGCTGGAATCAAGATTGCTGGGAGAAATATCAAGAACCTCAGATATGCAGATGATACCACCTTTATGGCAGAAAGCAAAGAAGAACTAAAGAGCCTCTTGATGAAAGTGAAAGAGGAGAGTGAAAAAATTGGCTTAGAGCTCAACATTCAAAAAACTAAGATCATGGCATCCAGTCCCATCACTTCATGGCAAATAGATGGGGAAACAGTGGAAACAGTGTCAGACTTTATTTTTCTGGGCTCCAAAATCACTGTAGATGGTGAATGCAGCCATGAAATTAAAGGATGCTTGCTCCTGGGAAGGAAAGTTATGACCAACCTAGACAGCATATTAAAAAGCAGAGATATTACTTTGCCAACAAAGGTCCGCCTAGTCAAGGCTATGGTTTTTCCAGCAGTCATGTATGGATGTGAGAGTTGGACTATAAAGAAAACTGAGTGCCAAAGAATTGATGCTTTTGAACTGTAATGTTGGAGAAGACTCTTGAGAGTCCCTTGGACTGCAGGGAGATCCAACCAGTTCATCATAAAGGAGATCAGTCCTGAGTGTTCATTCGAAGGACTGACGCTGAAGCTGAAACTCTAATACTTTGGCCACTTGATGTGAACAGCTGACTCGTTTGAAAAGACCCTGATGCTGGGAAAGATTGAGGGCAGGAGGAAGAGGGGATGACAGAGGATGAGATGGTTGGATGCCATCACCAACTCAATGGACATGAGTTTTGAGTAAACTCCAGGAGTTGGTGATGGACAGGGAGGCCTGGCGTGCTTCAGTCCATGGGGTCGCAGAGTCGGACACAACTGAGTGACTGAACTGAACTGAACAGAACTGATACATACATATATGCATGCATATTTAAAGTACTCTTCCCTTTCTCAACAACATAACTGGTTAAGGGCAGTAGTATTTCAACTAAAATATACAGTAACAGACTGAGTACAAGGCACAAGGAAGAATCCACTAGTTTTTTATTAAACCAGATATTGAAGAGATTTTAAAGCATTTTTTGAAGTATAATGTCATCCTCCTCACACAGTTATCTGTATTGGAAAATATGACAACTTTTCATAAAATGTTTGTCATTTAATTAACATGTAATGAGTTGACTTATTTTTAAATTAAATATGTTTTTCAGTTTTAATTTTTCATATGATAAATAGTTTTAGATATAACCCCACATGCTATAGTTTCTTGGGGTCCTCAGTAATGAGGATGATAAAGGTGAATTGAGGTTAAACATTTGAAAACTGTAGTTTCTCATTATTTCTGAGTTTCCTGGTGGCATTCATCTCAAACTCCCAGAGATAACTTTTCTAATAACACACACTTTTTGGACTTGATTCACTTTTGTGCTCACATTTCCATTCCAAGACCACAATTCCTGGGATCACCTTTCAAATAAACAGTTTATATGCAGATTCTCATAATGAGGTCCAGTTCAGTTCAGTTCAGTTCAGTCGCTCAGTCGTGTCCGACTCTTTGCGACCCCATGAATCGCAGCACGCCAGGCCTCCCTGTTTATCACCATCTCCCGGAGTTCACTCAGACTCACGTCCATTGAGTCCGTGATGCCATCTAGCCATCTCATCCTGGGTCGTCCCCTTCTCCTCCTGCCCTCAATCCCTCCCAGCATCAGAGTTTTTTCCAATGAGTCAACGCTTCTCATGAGGTGGCCAAAGTACTGGAGTTTCAGCTTTAGCATCATTCTTTCCAAAGAAATCCCAGGGCTGATCTCCTTCAGAATGGACTGGTTGGATCTCCTTGCAGTCCAAGGGACTCTCAAGAGTCTTCTCCAACACCACAGTTCAAAAGCATCAATTCTTCATTGCTCAGCCTTCTTCACAGTCCAACTCTCACATCCATACATGACCACAGGAAAAACCATAGCCTTGATTAGACGGACCTTAGTCGGCAAAGTGATGTCTCTGCTTTTGAATATGCTATCTAGGTTGGTCATAACTTTTCTTCCAAGGAGTAAGCGTCTTTTAATTTCATGGTTGCAGTCACCATCTGCAGTGATTCTGGAGCCCAAAAAAATAAAGTCTGACACTGTTTCCCCATCTATTTGCCATGAAGTGATGGGACCGGATGCCATGATCTTCATTTTCTGAATGTTGAGCTTTAGGCCAACTTTTTCGCTCTCTTCTTTCACTTTCATCAAGAGGCTTTTTAGCTCCTCTTCACTTTCTGCCATAAGGATGGTGTCATCTGCATATCTGAGGTGATTGATATTTCTCCCAGCAATCTTGATTCCAGCTTGTGTTTCTTCCAGTCCAGCGTTTCTCATGATGTACTCTGCATAGAAGTTAAATAAGCAGGGTGACAATATACAGCCTTGACTTACTCCTTTTCCTATTTGGAACCAGTCTGTTGTTCCATGTCCAGTTCTAACTGTTGCTTCCTGACCTGCATACAGATTTCTCAAGAGGCAGGTCAGGTGGTCTGGTATTCCCATCTCTGTCAGAATTTTCCACAGTTTATTGTGATCCACACAGTCAAAGGCTTTGGCATAGTCAATAAAGCAGAAATACATGTTGTTTTTCTGGAATTCTCTTGCTTTTTCCATGATCCAGAGGATGTTGGCAATTTGATCTCTGGTTCCTCTGTCTTTTCTAAAACCAGCTTGAACGTCAGGGAGTTCACAGTTCATGTATTGCAGGAAATCAAATGAAGAGTCCCCAGAAGAACCATGGGACAGAATTGAATAGCCATTGAATTTAACTCTTTCACTGCACAAAGAAGAAACTGATGCCAGTGAGACAAAATGACATCACAGCCAGTGGTACATAGTTTACATGATCTGATAGGTCCCCAGCATTTTTGTTACCCTCAGCCTTCTTAAAGGCAATACAGTCCCAAGGCTGCTACATCTGTCCGTTATTATCTTCCCATCATCAGCATACAATATTGGAGAAGAAGCATAGTCATGCCATGAGCATTGCTTTTCATATTTGTCTGGATATTTTAAGTGCCTTTTAGTGTAGTATCCTTGGCAATCTAGGACATCAGACTTCCTCGGCTTCCAACTCTTGTTGTATTATCAGTCTTTCCCGAACTATAATACTTGAGGTCTCCTATATCTCTGAAGGATAGGAGGTCCTATAGATGGTAAAATATGCCACCAACTTTCAAAGAGCTTAAAATCTCATATTCACCTTGACATCCATATATGTGAGTTGTTGTTATTTAGTCGCTCAGTCAGGTTCGACTCTTTGGCTACGCCATGGACTGTAACCCGCCAGGCTCCTCCATCCATGGGATTTCCCAGGCAAGAATACTACAGTGGGTTACCACTTTCTTCTCCAGGGGATCTTCCCTACTCAGGGGTGAAATGAAGTATTTGCTGCTATATATGGTGGGCAAGAAATGTCATAGCTATCTGTGATTCTGGCCCTCCAACTGTGAATAAGGGCTCTAAAAAGGGAACACAATTCCTGCGGCCCAGCAGAAGCTGCCATACCCCATGGTGACTCCTAAGGAGCTGGAAGGATGCAAAAAGCAGCCATCCACTACATGTGAACAAGGAATTAAGGATATAAACAATCAAGAAATAGGATTTGGCTCCAGATAGCTGAGGTGCATAAGAAAGGAATGAATTCAGTGAGCTCGGAGGCTTGCATTTTCCCATACAAAGAACACTGAATTCCTTAACTTGATATCTGGTTTCCTTAACCAACAGTAATCTTTGATGTTCAGACTGCCTGCCCTCTGTTGCCAACTTGTATATACCCTGACTCCCTCTCCTGCTTCTTTGGAGTAGTCTTCTCAGAACTACTGAGATGTTATCTCCAGGGCTCGGGATCCTAAACATTCCTACCAAATAAAATAACTATCTATTTACATGTTGTGACTAATATTTTTTTAGTCGATACTAGGATCCAATCAGCATCTCCTGCATTGGCAGGCAGATTCCTTACCACTGAGTTGCCAGGGAACTCCAAAATACATGAATACTATGTTCTAATCTTAGGTCAATTTACTCACTAGATTCTTTTTTTCCCCCCATTGTTCTATTTCTTATTGATTAGAATCTGCCTTAATTTAGATTTTAGCACATGAATCTGAGGGGCTGTGAGAATGAAAGTATAGACAGAGAAAGCCACAACTAACCTTGATTTCTTAGATTTTTTTTGTTTGTTTGTTTGCATTGTTACATGTGTGGATATCTACCATGCATCAGTGTGCAGTCGCTTTAGTTGTGTCTGATTCTTTGTGACCCCGTGGACTAGACCGTAGCCTGTTGCTCTTCTGTCCATGGGATTTTCCTGGTAAGAATGCTGGAGTGGGTTGCCATGCCCTCCTTTAGGGGATCTTTCTGACCCAGGGATCGAATCTGCATCTCCTGCATTGGCAGGCGGATTCTTTACCGCTGAACCACTGGAGAATCCCAAATATCTACCAACTAATGTTTATTCATCACTCATTCTACATCAGTACTTATCCATACATCTTGCAAAGGGTAGGGCTGAAATTCTTGATGAGTTTTAACTCCAGAGACCATACCATCACCCTCTCACTGTCAAAACAAGCAAGATCAGGAGCATAGCCAAGTCACTCTTATACTTTAAATTTTATTTGGTGTCAAATATTTTTACCCACCAGAGATTCCCCATCTGGGTAGTTTGACAGCTCACTTCAGATGTGCAGTTCAGTGGTTTCAAGTCTTGCAATTTCTATTCTGATCTGGCACCATAACCTACAAGATTTTTATAAAGTGAACTATTTATGTACTCTAGAATTATTCACTACTAATAAGACAGCACTACAATACTCATGTCAACTATAAAACAGGGTAAAAGAATGTTCTTTAATTTTAAAAATGTGACCCATGTCAACTTTCTTTGGACTGAGGAGTTTAGAACTGATTTGGGACTTAGAGTCCTGAATAAAATTAATGCATTGG
Source organism: Capra hircus (assembly GCF_001704415.2). Classification (NCBI taxonomy): domain Eukaryota; kingdom Metazoa; phylum Chordata; class Mammalia; order Artiodactyla; family Bovidae; genus Capra; species Capra hircus. Next base: position 23,434,044 of record NC_030823.1, on the reverse strand, counting down.
AAACAAACACCATGCTCTTTCTACAACACACTTCTTGGAAGCCAAGAATTTTATGTGTTCAGGCAAAGTTTATATTATACTCAGGAGTTCACAATGGACCTCATTGACTTGCCAACCTCAGTGGTAGACCTCTTTTTTTTTTTTCTTTTCTTATGAGCTCAAGGACTTATAGAGAGGAAATAATGTATAGTAATTAAAAACTTCTGAGATTCCTGTTGAACCCATAGATGAACAGTAATTCCAAAGAGTCAGAGCATTTTATTTTCCCAAAAATGTCTTAAGAAAAGTCTCTCTCTTTTTTTTTCCTATTGGAAAAACCAACCAGGTATACATAATTATTGAGTAGCTCCATGCCACATTCTGTGTTCAGTATATTCAAAGCTGCTGAAGAGAATATACATGAACAGTAACGTGACCCGAAAATTGAGTTGCCTTGGGAATGGGGATTAAGCCATATTGCCAGTGCATGCCAGAATTGGGATTAGGTGGTATTCATTACTTGGTTTACATGGCAATGATTTAGGGTTTCATTTGGATAAAAATCCCCAAATTAAAATTCTAATTTCAAGTTTAGGTGAGTACTTAACTTATTTTAATTAATTTTTTAACACACTGTATATTTTGTCCTTCCGATTATAGGTTAAATACTCATTCACTTACTTTTTCATTCTCTTAGTAGTTTCAAGTGTGTTTTATATGCCAGGCATGGGCTCATTTTGGGGAATGCCAATACAAATAAGACAGGGTCTTTGCATCAAAGTGCTCACAAGTTTGATGAATATATACTTGCAGACGAAAATATTAAATTAAAAAGTATAAAAAAGAATTTTTAAAGAAGCAATCCTGTCTTGGGTACCTACTGGCTTGTTCACATAGTTGACTATTGGCGCGTGTTGCTGAATGGAAGTTTAACTATTTACCAAGGGTCTCAATTCTCCTCTACATGGGCCTCTCCAAGGGCTACAGCTTTTCCTCGCAACAGGGCAGCTGAGTCTATAATGCAGGAAATAGACGCTGAGAGTCATCCTCAGAAATGGACTCAGGAGCTACAGAGTATTATTTCTGCCGCACTTTATTGGTCAAAACTGATCTCAAATCTGGCCCAGAACCATTTACAAAACAGAAATAGACTCACAGACATAGAAAAGAAACTTATGGTTACCAAAGGGGAAATGGGTGCTGGGGTGAGGGGTATGGATAAATTAGGAGTTTGGGATTAAAATATACACACTAACTACTATATATATATATATATATATACATATATATATATATGTATATATATACATATATTTTTTTTTCCCAGGTGGCTCCGTGGTAAAGAATCTGCCTGCCAATGTAGGAGACACAGGAGACTCAGGTCAATTGCTACATCAGGAAGATCCCCTGGAGAAGGAAATGGCTACTGACTCCAATATTCTTGCCTGGAGATTCACATGGACAGAGGATCCTGGTGGTCACAAAGAGTCAGACACGACAGTGACTGCATACACACATGCACTTCTATATATAAAATAGAGAGTCAACAAATACATACTGTATAGCACAGTATAGCATGGAGAACTGTCACAAGATCTTCTAATAACGTATAATGAAAAAGAATCTAAAAAAGAATATACATATGTATGTATGTGTATATATATATATACGTGGGTGTGAAAGTCACTCAGTCCTGTCCAATTCTATGTGACGTTATGGACTATAGCCTGCCAGGCTCCTCTGTCATGGGGATTCTCCAAGCAAGAATATTGAAGTGGGTTGCCATGCCCTCCTTCAGTCGATCTTCCCAACCCAGGGATCGAACCCAGGTCTCCTGGGTTGCAGGAAGATTATTTCCCTGCTGAGCTACCAGGAAAGCCCTGTATATTAATGATCTTTCAATAAAAAAAAATTTTAATCTAGCTATAAAAACTAACTAATATAAAAAGTAAAGGCATGTGCAGACAAAAAAATAGAGGAATTGTCAAAGAAAGGGGACCTCTTTAGAGACTAATCTATTACATTAAAAATAAGACATATGTTGGAGTTCAAACCCTCCACAACCATAAGGATTCCTGGTATTAGGCTGATTCACTCAGCTAATCCAGGAGAGATAGCCTCTGCATCTCAAGGTCCTGAGTTTTAATCATATCTGTAAAATCTCTTTTGCCATATCAGATAACATATTCACAGGTATGCCTGTGGGAAGCCATTATTGCAATACTACGTACTGTATTAGTCTATTTCCCTTAACATAAAATCAGCACTAATTTTTCCTTTGAATATTTGAGAACTACAGTGCCAAATGAGCTGCTCCATCATGTATGCCTAGTTCTCTTACTTTGTTTTGTCTGCAAGTCACTTTTTTGTTCTGGCTGTCAGCTTGCAATCTTTCAGTTAAAATAATTTTTTTTTCCAGTCATAGACAACCACTGCTAAAAACTTAATGTGTGTTCTTTCATTTCTTATTTATATGTTTAAATGTTATGTTTGTATGTTTAATTTTTTAACAAAAAACTCTCTCTCTCCGGCTTAGTTCACTTAAGGTGCCATGAACATTTTATTCTTTTTTTTTTTTTAACATTTTATTCTTGTCATTAAAAATTTCTAAATACATGATGTGAATGACTGCACCATTTTTAAAATATGTCTTTGTTTAATGATTTTTCTCCTTTTCGACATTCAGGTTGTTCCCCTCAAAATGTGCTGAAAGGTCTGAATAAAAGCTTCCAGGTGACATCCTTCCAAAACTATTCTCCCTGTCCTTTTCCACTCAGATCTATGTGGACATTGAAGGGACATGTTCTCTTGTAGGCAGATGTCCTCTGGTCTGGCTTTTACAAAAGCTAACACACATGTGCAAGTTCTAATGGAAGGTTACCACATCACATTTATGTTTTGTTACCAATACATCAGTTCATTTCAGTTGCTCAATTGTGTCCAACTCTTTGCAACCCCATGGACTACAGCAAACCAGGCCTCCATGTCCATCACCAACTCATGGAGTTTACTCAAATGCATGTCCATTGAGTCCATGATGCCTTCCAACCATCTCATCCTCTGTCACTCCCTTCTCCTCCCACGTTCAGTCTTTCCCAGCATCAGGGTCTTTTCAAACGAGTCAGCTCTTCACATCAAGTGGCCAAAGTATTGGAATTTCAGCTTCAGCGTCAGTCCTTCCAATGAACACTCAGGACTGATCTCCTTTATGATGGACTGGCTGGATCTCCCTGCAGTCCAAGGGACTCTCAAGAGTCTTCTCCAACACCACAGTTCAAAAGCATCAATTCTTTGGCACTCAGCTTTCTTTATAGTCCAACTCTCACATCCATACATGACTGCTGAAAAAACCATAGCTTTGACTAGATGGACCTTTGTTGGTAAAGTAATGTCTCTGTTTTTAAATGTGCTGTTAGGTTGGTCATAACTTTTCTTCTAAGGAGCAAGTGTCTTTTAATTTCATGGCTACAGTCACCATCTCCGGTGATTTTGGATCCCAAAAAGATAAAATCTGTCACTGTTTCCTTTGTTTCCCCATCTATTTGCCATGAAGTGATGGGACCGGATGCCATGATCTTCGTTTTCTGAATGCTGAGTTTTAAGCCAACTTTTTCACTCTCCTCTTTCACTTTCCTTAAGAGGCTCTTTAGTTCTTTTCTTTCTGCCATAAGGGTGGTGTCATCTGTATATCTGAGGTTATTGATATTTCTCCCGGCAATCTTGATTCCAGTTTTTGCTTCATCCAGTCCAGCATTTCTCATGCTGTACTCTGCATATAAGTTAAATAAGCAGGGTGATAGTATACAGCTTTGATGTACTCCTTTCCCAATTTGGAACCAGTCTGTTGTTCCATGTCCAGTTCTAACTGTTGCTTCCTGAACTGCATACAGATTTCTCAGGAGGCAGGTCAAGTGGTCTGGTATTACCATCCCTTTAAGAATTTTCTACAGTTTGTTTCTCAGATAAATATTTGATAAAACTTGGAAATTGCTAAAGGACAGAAAATAGTACTAAATTATTTATGCCCTACCTAAAAGTTTCTTGATGTAAATTTGAATGTATTTCAAGCAGAATAGAACCTTCCTGACAGCACCGCAATGGCAACTCTTGCTTTTTCTTTATCAACAGAAAATTGTAGCAACTTCACCTGCTTGGTCTAAGTCTTTTCTCTCCCTGCTCCTAACTTGCTCTTGCTGTTGTTTCGTTGCTAAGTTGTGTCTGACTCTTTGGAGACCCCATGGACTGTAGCCCGCTAGGCTCCTCTCTCCATGGGATTTCCCAGCCAAGAATACTAGAGTGGGCTGCCATTTCCTTCTCTAGGGGATCTTTCCAACCCAGGGATCGAACCCACATCTCCTGTTTTGACAGGCAGGTTCTTTACCGTTAAACCACCAGGGAAGCCCAACCTGCTCTGCATTATTCTAAAAACAGATCCATGATCTTGTCACTCTTTTTTCCCCTGACCATCAGCAACTCCTCACTGCTCACAGAATTAGCCAGGTATTTGAGGCCATCTATTTGAAGCTTCAAACAGCTTTTTCAGCCTTATTCCCCAATTTCCCCTTCATAAATTGTTTGTTACTGGCAAACTGATAATACTGTTAGTAAGTATGGTTTACTACCTGCCTGCTATGTGTCTGGTGGGTTCCATATACCGGTAGTATTAGTCAATCCTGCGGAGTGTCATTGTTATTTTTATTTTGTATATGAGGAAATAGATTCAGCATGTGTAAGGGGAAGTCAAGATTTGAGTCTCCAGTTTTCCCAGGCCACCCTGTTTTTTCTGGTTTGTGCCTAAGAGCGCAAAGGTCTAATTGACCTTTTGCTTTTCTGGTTCCAAGTTTTTTTCCAGCTGCCACCTGCCCTGTCCTCCTTTGGTTCCCTGTCTGTTGATACCCTGTTCATTCTACAAGGTTCTAGAGCTGTACTCAGTTCAGTGCCTTGAACACCATTAGGTGCTCAATATCCCATGAATAAGTAAATTCACGTTTGCTGTTTCTTTGCAAAAACATCTTCAGATCTTAGGAGGCAGCGATGAATGTCTTTCTCCCCATAGTTCCTGCATATAGTAGACAGTTCAGAAAGAGCTTATTAAATAAATGAAGTCCCCATACCTCCTGGAACAAAAAGTCCACAGGGCCTTGTACCTCCTGGGGTGTCCAAGACCCCGTGTCAAAAATGTATGTTTAGGCAGCAGGAACACACACGTGAGGCAGGAGAATATGAAAGTACACTGGAAATTGTTCCTAGTTGGGTCAGCTCCAATTTGGCAAAAGCAGGCGTACTGCTTTTTCTCCGGGGCTCTTTCTCCTACCATCAGTTATTAATGCAAATTAGTCAGCAGTGTGCCGTGATGCAGAACACTTGTGACCTATAAGAATTAGAGAGAGACTGTCATTTCTCAAAAGACCCATGAGGGGCAGCAAGAGTAAGCGATGTGGAGGGAGGTACGGAAAGAGGGACTTCTCTCCGAAGAATTGCCCTGAAATAAGCGCAAGTAAAAATAAATCCACATATAAAACAACAGTACAAATGTTAATAGTATTTTCACAGCTGGATTTCTTTGCCTAAGATACTTAGCACTTACTTTAGAAAGCTCTCTTCTAAACAGGAATCGTCTGATGGATCACAGAAGCTGAACTCTGATGGAACTCTGACTTTGAACTTCACTTTTGCCCAGATGAGAATAAAAATGACTTTTTATAAGTAAGGACCTTAATCGTCATGACTCTGCATCAGGCCATGGCGAGTGACCTTTATCTCACAGATGAGGACGCAGATGTAGGGCTCAGTTTAGGAAACTATATTCATAACATTCAGCGTATTTATATCTAGATTAGGACTCTGGATTTAGAACACTGGAAAACACCAACTTTGTCTGTTTCCATGGCAACACAAACACCCCACTTGAATAACTGCCCAGTCACTTATCACAGCAGGATTAGTGGTCTTCTAAAAGGATCTGCATTCACATTCCTGGTATTTATTTCCTGAAGATATTAAGAGGCTATGCTATGGTCTTTGGTTTCAAAGACTGATGCCATAGGGCATGACTAATCATTATGACGCACTTTTAGGGACTCTCCCCTTAGAAATGCCACCCAAACAGCGTGACAATGTGACATGCACATGTTAATAAAAATACAGGCTTCATCTCCAGATGATTGGCAGAAGCTATACTGATGAACATGATAGCTAAATAAATAATAGTAGAAAGGCTTGCAATGATTAAAATGTGTTGATGTCAACTCTCGCTTATTTATCTCATAAATATTTCATGAGTGACGGGACTTCCAGGTGTCAGAGTACTAGCTATTGGAATATACAAGTAGAAATAGACATGGGCCATGTTTCAGTAAATTTGCAATCTAGCAGACACCATTCCTATCACCTAACAGAATATTCATTTAGTGTCTTTTTGGCCAAAACAAAAGAGTTTTCAAAATTTAAAAAAAAAAATGTATTCTTACGAGGTATGTGATAAGAAAATAGTTAAGCACAGAGTTATTCCTTCATGATCAAATTAAGAAAAAATTCCTTGTGCATACAGCCCCTGGTGATCACCAGCTTGAACTGGAGTCATGTACGTCACTTAGAGCTCTCCACCGTGCTGTCTCATTTTTCTGCCTAGTCATAGCCCGGATGCCAGGGCTTCTGCCCTGCTCATCCGTGTGCCCGCAGTGCCTCACATATACCTCATGCCTCCTAGTCATGAAGGCAGAGTTGGTTGAAGGACGATGTCATCAGTGAAAGGAAGGTGAAGCTGACGATAAACTGAACACCACAGACAAATGTGAATGTGTTGACTTTTACTGGGTTTTTATTTTTTAAATCATCATAGACTGACATTGGCTTTCCTTGGTGTACAGTTCCATGTGCGTTAATATACTTACAGGTTTGTATAACCACTGCTAGGACCAGGATCCAGAAAGGTTCCATCAACTTCCCCAAATCCTCCCTCATGTTACCCTTTTATGGTCATATCCTTCCCCCACCCGCAACCTCTGGCAAACGCGAATCTCTTCTCTATCACTATAGCCTTGTCTTTTGAGACGGGCTTCTTTCACTCATCTTACTGTCTGAAATTCATCCAAGTTGTTGTATGTATCAATAGTTCATTGTTTTTATTGCTGAATAGTGATGTACCCTATGGTATGCCATAGTTAGTTCATCCTTTTACACACGGAAGGATATCTGAGTGGTTCCAGCTTGGAGCTACTACACAAAAGGCTGCTTATGAACATTTGTGTACCAGTTTTCATGCGTACATATGTTTTCAAATACCTAGTGTAAGTACCCAAGAGTAAGATTGGTAGGTCATGTGTTAAGTATATATTTAACTTTATAAGAAGCTGCTAAACCATTTTCCAAATTGGCTGGAGCATTTTTCCATCAGACCATGTGAGTTTAAGGTACTCCACATCCTTGCCAACACTTGGTATGGTCAGTATTTTTTCATTTCTGATATTCTAATGGGTGTGTAATAGCACCTCATTGTGGCTTAAAATTGCATTATTCTAATGGCTTATGGTGATGAACATCTTTCTTCATGTACTTATTTGCTATTTTAAAAATATTTTTGGATGAAGCATCTGTTCATGTCCTTTTCCCATTTGTAACTGAATTCCTTATCATTGAACTTAAGGGTTTTAAATTCTGGTTACAAGTCCTCTGCTGGACATGTGATTTGAAAATATTTTTTTCTCATCCAAGGCTTGTCTTTTTCACTCTCTTAACAGTGATTTGGCAGAGCAAAGTTTTTAATAAACATCATTTTTTTTTCTTTTATGGATAGTGCTTTCGTTTTCATTGCTAACATTTGGCCTAACATCAGATCATAAAGATGTTCTTCTCTTTGCTTCTAAAAACTATGTTTTCATTGTGAATGCATTGATTTTTGAAGAACAAAAGAAATGAGGTGCTCGACAACAGATGGTCTTCATAATGTTGTAGCTTTTTCATTTGGATTCTAAGGAGTTATCGAAGCCTTTTAAACAAACTAGCATGTCTGTGAATGACTCTTTCATCACATAACAGGACCACAATTTGTTGTTTACAATTTAAAAAATTAATAGTCCAATAAGCAAGTTTTTTGAATATGTCAGATGCATTTAGTGACTATACCTGATCTGAACCAACATGAGACTATTTTTTTGTCTTTATCCTTCTTAAAAATTTTTTTGATATGAACCATTTAAGGGGGCTTCTCTGTTGACTCAGTGGGTAAAGAATCTGCCTGTCAATACAGGACACGTAAAAGATGTGGGTTTGATCCCTGGGTGGGGAAGATCCCCTCGGGGAGGCAATGGCAGTTTACTCCAGTATTCTGGCCTGAGCAATCCCATGGACAGAAGAGCTTGGTGGGCTACAGGCCAAAGAATCTCAAAGAGTCAGACCCAACTGAGCATGCATGAATGTGTGCATACTATACTACATATTTTTCTAAGCCTTTATTGAATTTGTTACAATATTGCTTCTATTGTTCATGTTCTGTTTTTTTTGCCCGGGAGGCATGTGGGATCCTAGTTCCCTTATCTGGCCAGGTCTTAACTCTTGGTCCTCCAGGGAAGTCCCTGGATCAATAGATCCCTCTTAATGTGTCCTTTATATGTTCTGTTACAGAACTCTTTGTGTGTTAATTATGACCTGAGGAGGGTATTACATAATATTTAATATATGGACTGAACTACCTACCTAACATCTGAAAAAATATGAGTTCTATAAAACACGTGCTCATAAAGGTTTCAGGAAGAGAGCGATGTACCTGGAATTTGAATGCCTCTCATGATATGATAGCTCTTGTAGTGGCTGTAGGAAACCTCTTTCTCGGGTGTCTCCTAGTCCTTGTCACAAATTCTGGCCGCTGTGACCGAGGATGGTTGGAGGGAAAGGACGTACAGTGCTTTATTCATCCTGAATGAATGTGTTTTCTCTTGTTAAAAAGAGGGTTTATGACACCTTTTCCTACTCTTCTCTGTGAGAGTAAGTAAAAATGCTGAACAGTCGGCCTCTGAATATCTGGGAAGGCCTTTATTCTCGCATTATGATGTGCAAATGGACAGAGGAGCCTGGAAGGCTACAGTCCATGGAGTCTCAAATAGTCGGACATGACCAGAACGATTTAGCACGCATGCACGCATGTGTATATACGTACACACATGTGTGTTAGAAACAGGATGGCACACCTGGATGAGGCTCAGAAATGGAGACTTCAGCCCTCTACTCACCAGGACAAAGACGCTGAGGTTGTGTCCATCAGTGCCAGCCTCAGACACATGTGATGTGACTTGACACAGTGCTTGGTACATAGCAAAGGCCATCCTGACCACAATATCTTGCCATTTCATGTGAAGCAGTGACTGGAATTTTGTCTCATGAAGTCAGCCCATTAGACTAAAGATGCCTTCTTCTGGGGTAGGTTGAGGGGACATCAGAGACTTTCCCAGCTCTGCACTGGATCACTTTATCATCACCTTGATCCAAGCAGAAGACACACTATGCCTTTCCTCCTTACTTACTCGTGCAAAGATTGACAGTGAGGGTCCGAGAGTTGATTCCATCATCTGTCGAAACCAAGTACACCAGGAGGAAGTTCAAGAACTATTCTCTTTAGGTTTCTAGAAGTTTATCTCCACACTTCACAAGTAGAGAATAAAACCAGGAGCCAGGAGCAGCAAGAAAGTGGGGTTTGGCTTTCTGTTCCTTTCAGTTACGTATTTTTGTCTCACAGAGTTCCATTTGCAGAAAAGCAGTTAGACAGGGTCGTTTCAGGGGCAAGGCCATATTTAGAAGCTTGTTTTTGTGGTGCCAAAGGAATCGACACTTCTTTTTTTCTTCCCCAAAGAAAACAGAAGCTCATTATCCTGACAGAGGAAGTCCAGAAGTTTTTAGGTGGAGATTAAACTTTACTCTCAAACACTGAGGCCCCTGTTCTGCTTCTTGGTTAAGAGATTTTAGTAGCTTTTAAAAATGGTTAGCGTGCTACATCGGTCGGCTTTCTAAATAATTTAGAGAACTTGTGACCTGGAGCTTTCATGGAGTTGATGTAACTGTTCTGGAAATCTCTTGACTTGAGCTTGAGACTCACTTCCCTACAGCTGCAGTATGTCCACCGTCAACAGCAGTCTGTACCCAGAAAGCAGGAGGGGGAATGGGGGGTGAAAAAAAGACATGCTCACATTCTTTCCTGGGCTGCAGTTCTACGTATTCGCCACCAGGTGTCTGTCTTCACACAAGCAGTCTTTGCTTGTGTGATGTACTGCTTGACTGCCAGATTATTTTTAAAACTAAAGCCAGTTTACTAGATGTTGGTACAAGTGGGTATACATGTGCACATATAAAACGAGGTCTCAGAGCCAAACTAAATAATTCACAATTCTTCATCTAAGTAGGAGTAATCAATCGGACCTTGTGTTTATTTTCTGATGTTTGGGAGAACTAATTAAAGTAATTGAGTGGCCAGTGGATTTGCTAAATGGTGCAAAAAAGAAAAATAAAATGAATATTTTTCCCTCTTCCAAAATTTCATCTGGTGTTTGTAAAATTCAATGATCTTAGCATGCAGACAGGTTTATGTTCCCAGGAAAATTTCTTTGGGTAAAAAATAGACAAAATTCTATTCTGAGCTGACTTCCTACTCTAGTGAAATGGAATGGTTCAGTTTTGTGTTAGCAGAATTTCAAGTTCAATCCTTGGCCCTGATGTGGTTGAAAAATCCCTTTCCTTGGAAGTGCAAGAATTAGATTTGATTTCTTTCATCCCAGAATTAGCAGTGACATTGTAAAGTTACCTGATTGGATAACTCTAGAGGGGTCTCAAATGCACAATGATGCCCTTGAGTCCATGCAACAGAAGAAAAGCTGCTCTTGCAGTCACCTGATTGAGCACTTTCATGGTGACCTCTTTATATCTCCCCCTCGTTTATTTCTTTAGTCAGTTACTGAGAAGATAGTCACCATCCATTTAGGAATCTCCCCCTTTCATTCTTGCTGGGCAAAACATGGGTGTTTCTAAAAACCGTAGAAGTCCTTGTTTATGCTTTAATTAAATTGTACACTAACATAACTAAAACAATCAACTAGTCCAGGAGACGTACTTTATGAGAAAGAACTGCGCTATCCTATACAACCACTTCCGTGGGGTCTTGGGAAGCAGAGGAGATAAACAGATTGTATATCAAAGCGCAGTGTTGAACCTGAAGTCTTCCTTTCCTGTCATCATTATTAATTTTTGTTTGGTTTTGCTTATTTTTAAATTTTTGGTTTTGTTTGCTTATTATTTTTGATACCTTTAGGACATTAAAGTCAGTTTATCCAACAGCTATATCCATGAAAGTATTTGCAGTGGGAGCAAAACAAGCCCTCAGCACTGTGCTTTCATCAATACTGGCCTGTCATTTCTAGTCCTTCAAATATTTTTGGATATATTTACTAAAGCTCAGTTTCCTCCCAAATTTTGTGGTTAGTAACATGTCTTATGTCATTGGTTTACTAATTTGACCAATGTTTATTTGCCACTTACTGTGAGCTTCATACTGTGGATAAAATAAAAATGACTAGGAACCAATCCACTCAAAAAATGACTACACCAGTGAACAGAATTTTCCAATTTATTTTCTAAATGTGTTTCTGGATCCTGTTGAATAAAGTGGAAATATTTAATGTTGCTGCTATTTGTGATGTAAACCAAATATCTGTTTTTTGGTCATGTAATACTTTTTAATAAGTAATTTTAATGTTTAAAGACTATTTTATTCCAATATGTGAAGTATTGAGCCATTTATAACAGTGGAAGTAGAACACAGTGAGGTTCATGTTTACATAAAAGTATCAAGCAAATGATCTTGCCCATATTATTTAAACTAACGGATGCAAACAGAACGGCAAGGATTGTTATACATTCTATAAAAGGGAAAAGAGAAATTCACTTTGTAAAATTATTTTTACTTGGCTTTAGTTGTCTTAATATAATTATTTTACTTTTATTATTACACTTAAGACATTACATCTGTTTCCAAAATGTTCTGGAATGGAAGAATTAACAGGAAACAAGTTCTGCAACTGAAACCTCTTTCCCTCCGAGCATAGCATCCATGGTGATGAATGAACATTAGAGGAAGAAATAAAAAGCAGCACAAAACTGGAAGGAAGCCTCTATATGCTTAGGTGAACCTTGGCTAAAATGAAATGGAGAGGATCCATCTCTGTTTCCTCTGAAAACCATCCTTAAAAATCCCAGAGTACATGTTATAGCCATAGTTGAAAGACCAAGTGAATGTGTTTCTTTCTTTTTTTTTTTTCTTACTAGGCAAGAAAACACAGTGGAGAGAAATTTACATTTTTTGAGGGCTTCAAATCTGGGCCAGTTACTCTGATTTGAAAAGGAACAGTTTTGTAAAACTGTGAAAATAAGAAGCAGGAAGAACCCCTGTAAAGCCTGTACAGGGTCAAGGAAATTTAGTTTCATCTATTTACCAAGCTTTGGCTAATTCTCCAACTATAAGCTTTTACATTCATCTTGCTGTTTTCTATTTAAGGAGGTCATTCATGAATTCAATCAATTAATGCTTATTGAACATCAGTTCAGTTCAGTTCAGTTCTGTCGCTCAGTTGTGTCCAACTCTTTGCGACCCCATGAACTGCAGCACGCCAGGCATCCCTGTCCATCACCAGCTCCTGGAGTTCACTTAAACTCATGTCCATCGAATCAGTGATGCCATCCAGTCATCTCATCGTCTGTCATCCCCTTCTCCTCCTGCACCACAGTCTTTTCCAATGAGTCAACTCTTCACATGAGGTGGCCAAAGTACTGGAGTTTCAGCCTCAGCATCAGTCCTTCCAATGAAAACCCAGGACTGACCTCCTTTAGGATGGACTGGTTAGATCTCCTTGGGACTCTCAAGAGTCTTCTCCAACACCACAGTTCAAAAGCATCAATTCTTCAGAGCTCAGCTTTCTTCAGAGTCCAACTCTCACATCCATACATGACTGCTGGAAAAATCATAGCCAGCACTTAATAATGGGCAGGTAAATGAATGGACATGGGCCTAGCCCTCAAGCTGTTCTCTGTTTAATGAGATCCCTCAACTCACCAAAATTATCATACTATGGATTGACAGTGATAGGAACCCAACTCCAGTAGCTCAGAGGGTTGATTCTATCACACACTAGGGAGTATTTGAGCTTGGCCTTAGAATACAATGAACTTATGGTCAGCCATGAGGTAGGGGAAGGTATTTTGGGGAAAAATGAAGAATACAATGAAAATATAGACAATATGGAATTATATTTTTTGGAAGGAAACATAGAATAGCATGGGTGAAACATATGTACATGGGACAGAAGTAGTAAGAAATTAAGACAGAAAAAGTAAATTGAAAATATTTTGATAGTTCTTGATATCATGAAAAGGAGCATAGAAGTTATTATGTAATAACTACATTCAGAAAATGCTTTATAGTTTAAAAAATAGTGAACCATGACTTTATCACTCAGGACTCTTTAGGATATAAGCAACAGAACATGCAGCATGGATGGTTTGAATAGAAAGAGAATATTTTGGATTGCATAAATGAAAAAGCTCATAGGTTGAATTCAGTAACAAAATGCCATCACCAGCATTCATCTTGGTATGGGTCTGAGGTTGGCTCTATTCTCAGACTCCTGGTGACAATGTCTTTCCTTGCTCTGTTGCCATGACCTCAAAGGGACATCATCAAACACCCAGCTAGAAAAGCCCGTCTGCTGAGAGCTAAATGGCCCAGGAGGCACTGAGTCCCAGATTCAGTCACACACCAAGTCCTGGAGCAAGCACTGTGGTCAGGGTAAGGGGATGGACTACTGATCTTTTAGCTGAAGACAGACACTTCATCCCTGTCACCTGGAGTCTGTCTGAAGCCCTGATGCCCTCCAAGCACTGTGGCCAAAAGAAAGAGGAATCCTTGTTGAGCCCTCAGACAAATGACTGCAGTCAGTCCTTGAGGAGTGAAGGGACTTGCCAGGACGTTCTCTCCCTACTGGCCCGCCCTGGTGGAGCCTTCGCATTCCCTGGTCCCTGCTGCTGTACGCTACCATTTCAGGATAGCGCTAGGCACCGACCACCAGATATCTGGCAAGGGAGTGACACTGCCAGGCCCACTTTCATGACGTAGATCTGCGGCAGCTTGGAAGACAGACTGAAGGTGAGGGAAACAACAGACGGGATGAGAGACCAGGAAGACTTCCTCCTCTGAAGGAGGGCAGGGAGAAGGTAAACCAGAAAGGTGCATCCATAGTATCAATTGCATTAAGTGATCTTAGATGGATTTAATGAGGAGGGAGAGGAAAACATACTTTATGCTCCTTGTCACCCTGAAAATTGTGTTAGCAGTGAGTTTTCTGATAATCTGATATTTCCTTAATCTTTTTTGTACCGGCTAGTCATTGATGTAACACCTCAGTCATCTAATAATTTGTCAGAGAATGTGTCTGACTCTCTGCTGGGTAGAGGATGGATACTCAAAAGGCAGAAACCCATTCTTCCTGCCAGAAACTGCTCACCAGAAATTCTGGGATGAGGCTGCCATGAGCAAGGCCGGAACACAGGGAATGGACTGGAGTAGAAAGAAGGAGAGATAAGCAGGATGGACAGACTGGATGCCGTGATTCTGCCTCCATCCTCTCTTTAAGATTAAGGCAGCTACCATTCCTTCAGTAATGGGAAAGATTCTGCTGACAGCTCTCAGATTTATCTCCAAGAATTGTCCTCAACTGAAGAGAGTCACCCACTCAAGAGCAGATCCCCTGGAAGTAATAGGAGTTAACGGTGTGTGCATGTGCGCTAAATCACTTCAGCCGTGCCTGACTCTTTGCAACCCTATAGATGGTAGCCCACTAGGTTCCTCTGTCCATGGGATTCTCTGGGCAAGAATACTGGAGTGGGTTGCCGTTTTCTCCTCCAGGGATCTTCCCGACCAGGGGATGGAACCCACGTCTCTTACATCTCCTACACTGGCAGGTGAGTTCTTTACCAGTAGCACCAACTAGGAACCAGTCAATGGTGGGATATAAATTCTCAGACCCCTTCCTCAAGTCACGGGAACTCTGAAGGGCCATCTAGCTTCAAACCTGCTAGTCAGACCAACTGGGGCCTCTGCTGTAAATACAACACCCTTCAACCCACCTCCTCTACCATACATTCTCCACTCTTCTATGGGTTTTTATCCAAAGAGTCTCCCCAGTAGACTTTCTGGATGCACACCTTCTCAAAGACAGTGGACAAGGAATGTTCAGTTGAGATGCCAACAGGAAGTCTGTGCAGATGTCAGGCAGGCAGGAGTTAGTCAGATCTGGAGCTCAAGTTGCAGCTGAGGATGCAAACTTGTGAGTCACCAACAGATGGGTAACGGTGAAGCTTAGAACTAGATGGACTCATACCAGGGAAGAAGGGGATTAAACATACAAGAAGGAAGTGCTATCTCCACTAATCGACCTTTAAGCACAATTCCTTTTCACCCTATACTTCAAATATTCAAGTGCTATTTCTGAAGCATTTTTATTCTGAATAAAATTAACTGCTGACAGTAATATAGGTAGTTTCAGTTTTATGATTATTGGGAACTATATCATATGTGCAAATGAATATTTTTGTATGTTAAAAATGGTGATGAAATGAAATGAATTTCCTTCTAGTGTGAAAGATGAAACGTTACCAAGAACTCTGAATTTCCTATGTATCTTTCCTATCACTTCCTCTCTCTATACGTCTCAGCGTTTCTTCCAGGGCTAATGCTTATCTAGTGCACATTGAGATAACCATACCTGAAGTAGTTATACATCATTAATAGAACCACTACCTTCGGATTCCCCAGCCACTCAAGTGCCTTTCCTGGAACCCTCTGGACAACTCCATTACCCAGCATCTTAAACGAGTGCTCCCTGTATAGCAAGAAGCAGAATCCATTCTGCCTGGTCACTATCTATGATACACCAGGGGCTGCAGTGTATAAACAGATAATTATTTGGGGAATTACTATTTTGAATGTGGGGTTCATGATTCTTCTAAATTTTTTTGAGGGCAAAAGTCCTTAAACAATATAATTTATTATATGTGTTTCAGTTCAGTTCAGTTCAGTTCAGTCGCTCAGTCGTGTCCGACTCTTTGCGACGCCATGAACCGCAGCATGCCAGGCCTCCCTGTCCATCACCATCTCCCGGAGTTCACTCAGACTCACGTCCATCGAGTCCGTGATGCCATCCAGCCATCTCATCCTCTGTTGTCCCCTTCTCCTCCTGCCCTCAATCCCTCCCAGCATCAGAGTCTTTTCCAATGAGTCAACTCTTCTCATGAGGTGGCCAAAGTACTGGAGTTTCAGCTTTAGCATCATTCCTTCCAAAGAAATCCCAGGGCTGATCTCCTTCAGAATGGACTGGTTGGATCTCCTTGCAGTCCAAGGGACTCTCAAGAGTCTTCTCCAACACCACAGTTCAAAAGCATCAATTCTTCGGCGCTCAGCCTTCTTCACAGTCCAACTCTCACATCCATACATGACCACAGGGAAAACAATAGCCTTGACTAGATGGACCTTAGTCGGCAAAGTAATGTCTCTGCTTTTGAATATGTTATCTAGGTTGGTCATAACTTTCCTTCCAAGGAGTAAGCGTCTTTTAATTTCATGGCTGCAGTCACCATCTGCAGTGATTCTGGAGCCCAAAAAGATAAAGTCTGACACTGTTTCCACTGTTTCCCCATCTATTTGCCATGAAGTGATGGGACCAGATGCCATGATCTTCGTTTTTTGAATGTTGAGCTTTAGGCCAACTTTTTCACTCTCCTCTTTCACTTTCATCAAGAGGCTTTTTAGCTCCTCTTCACTTTCTGCCATAAGGGTGGTGTCATCTGCATATCTGAGGTGATTGATATTTCTCCCAGCAATCTTGATTCCAGCTTGTGTTTCTTCCAGTCCAGCGTTTCTCATGATGTACTCTGCATAGAAGTTAAATAAACAGGGTGACAATATACAGCCTTGACGTACTCCTTTTCCTATTTGTAACCAGTCTGTTGCTCCATGTTTGCTTCCTGACCTACATACAGATTTCTCAAGAGGCAGGTCAGGTGGTCTGGTATTCCCATCTCTCTCAGAATTTTCCAGTTTATTGTGATCCACACAGTCAAAGGCTTTGGCATAGTCAAGAAAGCAGAAATAGATGTTTTTCTGGAACTCTGTTGCTTTTTCCACGATCCAGCGGATGTTGGCAATTTGATCTCTGGTTCCTCTGCCTTTTCTAAATCCAGCTTGAATGTCAGGGAGTTCACGGTTCATGTATTGCTAAAGCCTGGCTTGGAGAATTTTGAGCATTACTTTACTAGCATGTGAGATGAGTGCAATTGTGTGGTAGTTTGAGCATTCTTTGGCATTGCCTTTCTTTGAGATTGGAATGAAAACTGACCTTTTCCAGTCCTGTGGCCACTGCTGAGTTTTCCAAATGTGCTGGCATATTGAGTGCAGCACTTTCACAGCATCATCTTTCAGGATTTGAAACAGCTCAGTTGAATTGGAATTCCATCACCTCCACTAGCTTTGTTCGTAGTGATGCTTTCTAAGGCCCACTTGACTTCACATTCCAAGATGTCTGGCTCTAGATTAGTGATCACATCATCATGACTATCTGGGTCATGAAGATCTTTTCTGTACAGTTCTTCCATGTATTCTTGCCACCTCTTCTTATGTGTTTCGTTTTATGTAAAAAATGCTCATACCATATATATTTTTTCCTAAACTTGCTTTTCTTTCACTCAGTGTCACACTTGAGGGACCCATCCCTGTTAATGCTTGTGATATATTTTTTTATTTTTACTGGTGTATGAAATTCCACTTTAATTTTTTCCATGTTGAAACTAATTTTTCAGCATCAATTTTTATTCATCAGGTGCTATGTCACATTTGTCTAACATCAAGTTGCTTTTTGTTCATCTATATCACAGACATCTGCCATGTTCATCACTCTTCCTAATGCTGTTTCAGTATAACTCAGCATCTCTAGGAAAGTTTACACAGATGTCCAAATATCTGATTGAGAAAATCTTCCTTATTTGCCTTCTGCAAGACCCTTTTGACTATTCTCAGCCCTTTACTTTTCATATACATTTTAGGATCAGGTTTTCAAGTTCTAGTTAAAAAAAATACTCTATGATTTTGATAAGACTAGTATTAAATCAATCAATTAAACGTGTGGAGAAAAGACATAGTTATAATATTAAGCATTGTTAATCATGGACATTGTCTATATTTTCATTCAATTGGGTATTTAAAACTATCCAATACATATTTATAAACTTCATACACATATTTTACCTTTATCCATGAGTATTTTACATGTTCAATTGATGCTATAAATAATGTCTCAACACTGCATTTTCTAACTGTATCTGCAATATATAGAAAACTTGTATAACTTTCTTACAAGTCTAAAAGTATCTGCAGATTCTTCTGGGATTTCTGTGTAGAATAGGATGCCATCTGAAAATAATATTTTTTATTCCCTTACAACAGTTGCATCTATTTTTATTTGAGTCATTATATTGGATAGAACCTCTAAGTTAATGTTGGATAGAATTTGTGAGAGTGGGAAGACATGTCTTATTACTAATTTTAAAGAGAATGCCTTAAGTGTTTTACTATTTGTACAGTGATTTCTTTAATATTTTGTAAGTGTATCTTTTTCAGGTTGCAAAAGCACTCCTTACTCTTGGTTTACTTAGGAATTTTTAAATATAAAGAATTGGTATTGAATATTATTGTGTGTTCTTTTTGTATACATTGAAGCAATCATATGATATTTTTGTTTGCTTGGTTTGTTCATGTGGTGAACCACATTAATAGATTTTTTAACAGTGAACCAATCTTGCATTTCTGCCGCACATTCAAATTAGTGGCCATGTATTTGTTTTATGAAATAAAGGAATCTGTTTGCTAATATTTTCCTTAGTGTTTTGCACCTGTGTTATAAATAGAGCTTGTCTGAGTCCCTTGTCAAGTTGTCCTTATCATTGGTTAGTTATGCAGGTTATACAAGCCTCATAAAATTAGTTGGGAGTGAGTTGTCTCCATTTTTCTATTCTTTGAAATATTTAGTATACAAACTGAGTTTTGCACTTCTTAGAAATTTGAATCATTCATCTCTAAAATCATTTTGTGCCTCATGTCTTCTTGAATTAGTTTTTAAAATTTACGGTTTTTCAGGAATATGTCAATTTCATGCAGATTTTAAAATATATTGGCATGAACTTTGCACAATATTTTACTTGAAAAAAAACCTCTGCAGTTATGTCTTCTTTTCATTTGTCACATTGTTTATTAAGATCTCTTCCTTTTTTTCCCAAGTCTATCTTGCCATTGTTCAAATATTTTCAAAGAATCAGTTTTGCCTATGCTTATCCTTTCTTCTTTAATGGGTTTCAATTTCAATGATTGCTATTCTTACCTTTATTATTTCCTTCTTCTACTTGAGTAAGGTTTATTATATTGACCATTTTCTAACTTGAAAAGTTGGGTATTTGGCTAATTAAGTTTGGGACTTTCTCCTTTCATAGTATAAACATTTAAGCTTTTATACTTTCTTAAACAATTGTTTCAGTTAAATTCCATAAATTTTCAAATGTGGTATTTTCATAATTATTCTGTTCCAAGTATTTTCTAATGTCTACTATAAGAATTTTGTGAATTTTTACAAATTTTAGTATTATTTCCAAACTTACAGATTTTTTCAAAGTAAAATGCTTATTTTAAATAATTTTAAATTTATAAGAAAGTTTCAAAGATTATAGTACAGAGAATTCAAAGAGTTTCCATATATCCTGCACCCAAGTTCCTCTATCATTAACATTTTATGTTACAATGGCACATTTGTCAAAACTGATGAACCAATAAATAAGTATAAAGTTTATGCATTATTCACATTTCCTTAGTTTTTACCTATTTTTTCCTATTCCAGAATCCCATCCTGGACATCACATTAAATTCAGTTTTCATCTTTCTTTAAGGTCCTCTACATTGTGACCATTTGTTAGACTTTCCTTGTTTCTTGATGACTTTGACAGTTTTGAAGAGTACGGGTCAAGTCTTTTATAGAATGCTCTTCAATTTGGATTTGTCTGACTTTTTTTCATGGTCAGGCTGAGGTTATGAGTTTTGTGAGAAGGTAAAGTACCATTTTCATCACATCATATCAAAATACATGCTACTGACATGACTTATTATTAATGATGTTTACCTTGATCACCTGCTTAAAATAATATCTGTCAGATTTCTCCACTGTGAAGTTATTATTTTTGCCCCGTTCCATACTGTGCTCTTTAGAAGGAAATAACCCCACACCATCCACCTTTACAGAGTGAGGAGTTATGTTTCATTGCATTGCAGGATGGGGGTAGGGAGAGTATCTAGATTATTTTTCTTCTGAAAAGCAGATTATCTTTTTTCCCCTATTTATTTATTCAATAAATTATTTATATTACTATAGACTTGCAGAATGTTTATTTTCTTTTTCTGTATTATATTCTAATACTGTGTTATTTATTATGTTTCTCAAATTATTTCAGATTTGACTTATTATGAATTTCTAAAGTTTAAAAGTTATCTTTTCACTATTTATGTCTATCTTAACTGCATTGTGGCCAGAGAAGAGAATCTGTATGCTACTAATTTTTGAAATTTAGTAGAATTGCTTTATATCCTAGGTGATATTAAAATTTGTAAATGATCCAAGTACTGGAAATGATTATTATTTTCTAATTATTTGAGTAGCTGTCTATATATATTGATATATAACTATATATATTGATATATAACTTCACTAAATTTTTGTCTACTGAATATATATATGTATATATATCTATATACTCATATACATACACTCTCAATGGTAAATCTATAAATTTCTCTTTGTGTATCTGCCATTTTTTATTTATACATTTGCAACTACATTATTAGGAAATTACAAGATCAGATGTATTTTATTTCCCTGATAACTTAAAGCTAAAATGTTATATAGTAATCCTCTTTATCTTTAATAATGCTTCTGGTTAAAGTCTTATCTTTCTGACAATAAAATTTTACAAGTTTTCTTCTGATTGGTGAATGTCTAGAATATTTTTTCCATTAATTTACTTTAATCTTTTCTGTGTCCTTATGTTTTAGAGAAAGAAAGTGAAGTCTTTCAGTTGTGTCAGACTCTTTGTGACCCCATGGACTGTAGCCTACCAGGCTCCTTTGTCCATGGGATTTTCCAGGCAAGAGTACTGGAGTGGGTTGCCATTTCCTTCTCCAGGGATCGTCCCAACCCAGGGATCAAACCTGGGTCTCCCGTATTGCAGGCAGACACTTTTACTGTCTGAGCTATCTAAAAGGGAAAACTTTTAGCTGTTTTAGAGATGTCTTAGAGATCTTAGAAATGTTGGAGATATCTATTGTAAATATAAGATATTTAAATTAGAAAGATATATTTTAGCTTAGAATCTTTGTCTTTGAACAGAAAAACAATTTACATTTATCATGATAATTTCATTAATATTGATATAGCTCTAACTCACTGTAAGGTTTCTATTCTGTTTTCTCTCTGTTTATTGCCATTTCCTTGCTTATTTTATAATGTTTGATGTTGTTTACCCCTAATTTTTAGAAGGCATATACTCTGGATTTTTTTGCAATTATAGAAATTTTCTATGTATATATAACATACTACTATCTATAATTAATTACTACTTTGAATTCTATTACCGAATAGTTTAAGGAATTTTGAAAACCTTAACTTAACTTAGATTACCATCTTACTATTTTATGTTACTAATTGGTTAATATATTCATTATGCTCTAAGCCCCATGCTGCTGCTGCTGCTTATAAGTCACTTCAGTCGTGTCCAACTCCGTGTAACCCCATAGACGGCAGACCATCAGGCTTCTCTGTCCCTGGGATTCTCCAGCCAAGAATACTGGAGTGGGTTGCCAGTTCCTTTTCCAATGCATGCATGCATGTTAAGTCACCTCAGTCGTGTCTGACTCTGTGCGACCCTATGGCTCCTCCATCCACAGGCAAGTAAATTGGAGTGGGCTGCCATTTCCTTCTCCGTAAACCCTATGAATTAGACTCAAATACATTGGAGTATAATTTGTACTGCATTTAAAACTTTTTCTTGTTAATATTGTTCTAAATTATATCTGCTCCCCATGCTGCTAGAAATGGAAGTCCTGCCCTAGATTTTTAGTTTCCCAGAGAACTCCTTAAAATTTCTACAGGCTAGAATTTCACAGTTCCTATCTGTCACATAACCGTGACATGTCTGTGTTAATCCTCTCTCTTTAACTTAAGTCTCTTGGCAACTTTTAAAAGTTGCCTTTGCTGCAGAACTAACAGAAGTTTTCCAGAGCCTGATTTTCTTTGTTTCATTTAAAATGGTAATTGTTTTTTCTCTCGTTTCTCACGAAAGTAACATCTCTTCTAAAGAATGAAACCCTTCTACCAAGTCTTCTTCATCCAAAAAGTGGATTTTTGACAACTGTTCGATTATAGTAGTGCCATAGAACAGTCTGTCGTGTGAAACACTAATTCCATTTAAGATCTGTGTTTTGTGTTAGAAAAGAATCAAAGCAAACCCCCCCACTCTAGAAAGGCATGAGACATCTGAACATTATCAGTAGCAGGCACATCTGGTACCTAAGAAAGCATGAAGAGCTCAGAATATACCTGCAGCCATTACAAATATGATATATAAGTCCAGAGCATGTGCACACTGATGGAGAAATATCTCCGGTATGAGACTCTGCTCGTGAAATATGGAACTTATTACTGGGTTTTCAGTTATTAACGAGTGAACCAAAGGGTCTTGTGACTCAGCTGCACAAAAGCAGGTTTATTCCTGGCTGCACACGATCTGTCAACATATCCATTCCGAGTCTAATGTCCTCAAAACCTGGACTTTCAGCCAAGTTTTTCCCGGGGCCCTTAGACTTAGAAAGTCTTACGGTTAACATCTTCCTGCTAAGTATGACCCTAAGCAGAAATGACAGAGTTTGGCTCACTACAGTGTCAAGGGAGAAGGAATGTCCGAGACAGAGTGGCTACCCCAAGACAGGGGACAATTGTCAACACACTCGTCTCTGTCCAGTGGGGAGGAGGGTGGCCTTATTGGCTTTGATTATAGGAGCCGAAGCTGGGGATCCAAGCCAAGTTCCACTGACATATAGGAAGCACGCCTTCTGTTGCTTTTATGAGAAATTGTGGGTATTAATATCATAAATCTCAGTGATTGCTGAGACGGGCCTGCATATTGGGGCCCCATTGTTAGTCCATACATGGCTCGAACCTTGCTCTAACACCAAGCTCCTTTCAAATTATTTTGGCAGGTGTGTAGGCTGTTAAGCAGTAATTAGGAAGAAGAATGGAGGAAGCAGAGGCCCCCCTTCCTTATATAGTTCAGTGGCCTGCTGCACACCCTGTGCTGCGAACCAGCTCTGGAGGGCCAATGCTGGCATCTGGCCTGGGAGTAGAGTGAACACGGAAAGTGATAAAGGACTTCAGGATAGTCGTATCTCCCCATCAGAGCTGACCTGAAACATGATTTATCCTTACATGTTCCCCTATACTCATACTGATTGTATATATTCACATTTTCTGAAACAGCCATGATTGAAAAGAGCCCATCACGTTGTTCCTGAAAGAACATTTAATTCCTTTCATTCTTTTGTGTATGCACCAAGTCGCTTCAGTTGTGTCTGACTCTTTGTGACTCTTTGGACTGTAGCCCCAGCAGGCTCCTCCGTCCATGGGATTCTCCAGGCAAGAACACTGGAGTGGGTTGCCATGCCCTCCTCCAGGGGATCTTCCCAACCCAGGGATCGAACCTGGGTCTCCTGTGTCTCCCACATTGGCAGGAGGTTCTTTACCACTAGTGCCACCTGGGAAGCCTTTTTTTTTTTTAATAATTGCTTTACAATGTTGTGTTAATTTCTGCTGCACAACAAAGTGCATCAGTCAGTCAGTTCAGTCATTCAGTCGTGTCTGACTCTTTGCAACCCCATGGTCGCAAAGTGTATCAACTATACTTATATCCCCTCCCCCTTGAGCCTCCCATCCCACCCTGCTTGGTCACTGCAGAGCACCAAGCTAAGCTCCCTGTGCTATGTAGCAACTTCCCACTAGCTATCGTTTTTACACCTGGTAGAGAACACTTGGGCTTCCCTGGTGGTTCAGTGGTAAAGAATCCACCTGCCAATGCAGGAGTCGCAGGTTCAATCCCTAATCCGGGAAGATCCCCTGGAGAAGGAAATAATCTGCTCCAGTACTCTTGCCTGGGAAATCCCATGGACAGAGGAACCTGGCAGGCTATAGTCCATTGGGTAGCAAAGAATTAGACACTACTGATCAACTTAACAATAACATTTACTCTTATGAGACAGCTCATCCCAAATCCAGGTTTGGAAATTTCTCAGAACATCCTCAAATACTCTGTACTGGAATCTGTCCCCATTCAAGTCAAAATGAGTTGACAAAGCCAGTCTCAGTGTATATACATTCTAATGCTCCAGTACCAGAGTTCTCTTCCTTCTGAAATGACTTTCAAAACACCATCCAGGTTTGTGAGCCTACCACTTAAATCAAGTGGGAAAACAAGAGATGAACCTCTCAAGCACCATTCATGAATTCGCTTTTTGCTCACCCAGGACTCTTTTCTTCACTGGGCATGACCCTCCTAGGCTGAACCAGTTCACCGGGCTTGAAGGATAGCATCTCAGGCGTGGCAAATGCTCCAGACCATTCTCTCATTGCTTCCTGTGCCTTCCACTCTTCAGACCCATGGGTGCTGATTTCCGATTTACCCCCAAATTAGAATTCACATGCACTGGATGGTTTTCTCACTTCTAAAGCAACACTGAATCCTGCCTTTGTGTCTGGAATACCACCAACTCACAGTTTTCATGTGGGGTGTCAGACGTGTTTTCCCCACCACGATTACACCAGTTCTAGACTTGCTCTCAGTCCATGGGGTAGCTGAGGGTTGGACACAACTGAGCGACTTCACTTTCACTTTTCACTCTCATGCATTGGAGAAGGAAATGGCAACCCACTCCAGTGTTCTTGCCTGGAGAATCCTAGGGACGGGGGAGTCTGGTGGGCTGCCGTCTATGGGGTCGCACAGAGTCGGACACGACTGAAGTGACTTAGCAGCAACAGCAGCAGACTTGCTCTCAGGATGGACGAGCGATCTAAGGTGCTGCGTTCAGGTTGCAGTCTCCCTTGGAGGTGTGGGTTCGAATCCCACTCCTGAGAAGCCAACCTTTGGGCTTCCCTGATAGCTCAGTTGGTAAAGAATCCACCTGCAATGCAGGAGACCCCTGTTCAATTCCAGGGTTGGGAAGATCCTCTGGAGAAGGGATAGGCTTCCCATTCCAGTATTCTTGGGCTTCCCTTGTGGCTCAGCTGGTAAAAAGAATCCACCTGCAATACAGGAGACCTGGGTTCAATTCCTGGTTTGGGAATCCCCTGGAGAAGGGAAAGACTACCCACTCCAGTATTCTGGCCTGGAGAATTCCATGGACTGCATAGCCCATGGGATAGCGAAGAGTCAACTGAGTGACTTTCACTTTCACTAGACTTTCGCCAGAGGGTCCAGCACCTCAGGACAGAGATACAATTGCAGAACCATCCACTGAGGAGGTTAGGTGTGTACACTGGTCAAGGTGTGTACACTAGTCAAAACCCATTTCTGGCTTTCATTTTTCCTTTTTACTTGCACTTTAAATTATGAATAGAATTCCTTTCTGCTGTGCTGTGCTGTGCTAAGTTGCTTCAGTCATGTCCAACTCTCTGCAATCGTATGGACTGTAGCCTGCCAGGCTCCTCTGTCCATGGGATCTTCCAGGCGAGAATATTGGCATGGGTTGCCATGCCCTCCTCCAAGGGATCCTCCTCACCCAGGGATAGAACCCACGTCTCTTGTGTCTCTTGCATTGGCAAGCAGGTTCTTTACCACTACCGCCACCTGAGAAGCCTGCTTCCTGCTGGGCTGTCTTACAAACCACTTTAGCAATAGTTGCTTCTGTGAGAAGATATGATATTTTTTTAATTAAGCTAGGCTGTTTCCCAAACAGCTTTAAAATTTTGCGTTATCACCAAGAGTGCATAAGAATATTCATTTCCTCACATTCCCTCCAGCAGGTGTTATGATCCTTTATATCCTTTACCAGTCTCTTGGGTTCAAACAGAGAGTACATTGCTACTAGATTTTGTAATTATGTGGCTTCTACAGAATTAGAACATCTTCTCAGGTGTTTGGTAGCCCATTTGCATATGATTTTCAATGAGTTGCCTCTGCGTGTCTCATATCAAATTTTCTGGTAAGTTAAAAAGCTATTTAAATATTATAATATTTCCTTTTGCTCACCCTCTATGTTACATTTTCCAAAAATAATCATTTGTTGACAATGTTTGTATTTTCCACACACATTGTTAATTAAAAAATTTAAAAGTTCTAATTAACATTTAAAATTATATATATGTGTTGTTCTTGTTCAGTCATCAGTCGTGTCTGACTCTTTGTAACTCCGTGGACTGCAGCATACCAGGCCTCCCTGTCCCTCACCATCTCCCGAAGTTTGTCCAAGTTCATGTCCATTTCTTTGGTGATGCCATCCAGTCATCTCTTCCTCTGACACCCTCTTCTCCTTCTCCCCTTAATCTTTCCCAGCATCAGGGACTTTTCCAATGAGTCAGCTATTTGTATCAGATGACCAAAATGTTGGCATTTCAGCCTCAGCATCAGTCCTTCCAGCAAGCATTCAGGGCTGATTCCCCTTAAAATTGACTTGCTTTTATCTCCAAGGGACTCTCTGGAATCTTCCTCAGCACCACAGTTTGAAGGCATCAGTTCAGTGCTCTGCCTTCTTTATGGTTCATACAGTTCTATACTTATGGAACTTATGGATCACAACCGTATGTGACCACTGGGAAGACCATAGCCTTGACTATACAGACTTTTGTTGGCAGAGTAATGTCTCTGCTTTTTAACACACTGTCTAGGCTGACTCAGACAGTAAAGCATTTGCCTACAATGCAAGAGACCCGGGTTCGATCCCTGGGTTGGGAAGATCCCCTGGAGAAGGAAATGGCAACCCACACCAGTACTTGTGCCTGGAAAATCCCATGGAGAATCCTGGTAGGCTACAGTCCATGGGGTCGCAAAGAATCTGACATGACTGAGAGACTCCATTTTCACTTTCACTTCCTGCCAAGAAGGAATTGTCTTCTAATTTCATGGCTCCTGTCCCCATCCACAGTAATTTTAGAGCCTAAGAAGAGGAAATTTTTCACTGCTTCCATCTTCCTCCCTTCTATTTGCCATGAAGTAATGGGGCCAGATGCCATAAGTTTGGGTTTAAGCTGGCTCTTTCACTCTCCTCCTTCACCCTCATCAAGAGGCTCTTTAGTTCCTCTCTGCTTTAGGCCGTTAGAGTGGTATCACCTGCATATCTGAGGTTGCTGATATTTCTCCCACCTATCTTGATTCCAGCTTGTAACTCATCCAGCCTGGCATTTCTCATGCTATGCTCAACATATAGATTAAACAAACAGGGTGACAGCAAACAGCCCTGTTGTTCTCCTTCCTCAACCTTGAACCAATCAGTTATTCCATGCAGGGTTCTAACTGTTGCTTCTTGATCTGCATACAGGTATTCCCATTTCTTTATATATATATATATATATGTATGTATATACAAAAGCATCTTTAGATTTTTAATTTCTTGTCTTACCTAAAAAGGCTTGTCTTACCTTTGGATGTACTTGGAGTATTCATTCTAGATTCTCAAATACGCAATCCCACTTTTAAGGCTCTATTTCATGAAAATAAAAACCTTTGGACATAATGATATTTGCAGATGAATATTATTTTTAAATGTTTTACCATGGAATAATGAAATATGCTGTCAGAGAAGGAATGAATAAATCAAAGAGAATTAACACTATTAAAAGAAGAAAGATTTTTTAAAAAGAAGAAAGAGAACTATAAAAGTTGTCTTTGAGAGATTTCCATGAAATATTTTTGAGTAAGAAAAGCAAGTTGTAGCAAATTATGCATAATATGAAGATACACTTGTAAAAAAGAAATATTGGTTAAAAAAGAAGAAACACTTGTATGTATGAATACTTACACTGAGTATTTACATACATATATCTGTATGAGCATAGAAAACTACAGAAGGCTATATACTGAGTTGTTAATAGAGATGAGGGAATTTTCTGGTTGTCCAGTGGTTAAGACTTCACCTTCCAATCCAGGTGACGTGGGTTCAATTCCTGGTCAGGAAACTAAGGTCCCACATGCCTCCAGGCCAAAAAAAGAAAACATAAAACATTGTAACAAATACAATGAAGACTTACAAAAATGATCCACATCAAAATATCTTAAAAAAAAAAAAAGAAGAGATGAGTAGGATAATGAGAGGTAGGGAAAGAGAAGGGTGGAGGAAGATAGAATCATAAAATTGTGGAAGGCTGTTTTAAAGACAATGTACAAGAACAAAAATACCTGCCTTAAAAATCAAGTGACTTTTTAAATTTTCATTTAAATGTCTTGCATCACTGTAAGTTTTAAAGGTGAAAGTGAAAGTCACTCAGTAGTGTCTGACTCCTTGTGAACCCATGGACTATACAGTCCATGGGATTTTCCGGGCCAGAATACCGGAATGAGTAGTCATTTCCTCTCCAAGGGGTCTTCCCAACCCAGGGATCAAACTCAGGTCTCCCACATTGCAGGAGGATTCTTTAATAGCTGAGCAACAAGGGAAGCCAAGAATACTGGAGTGTGTAGCCTATCCCTTCTCCAGTGGATCTTCCCAACCCAGGAATCAAACCAGGGTCTCAAAGTCTCCTGCATTGCAGCCGGATTCTTTACCAGCTGAGCTACCAGGGAAGTACTGTAAGGTTTACCTTTCTGAATCTTCACCTTAGGTTATAGAGGAGAGAAAGCTAGATTTTATATTAGACGAGTGTGTGATAGAATAGAAAGTACTTAGGCTTAGCTTGGCTTCAGCTACTTGGCAACTTGGCATTATGTCTCAAAACCCTGCATGGGTCTGATGATGGCAGGTCCTAAAAAAGCTCCAACTGTTCCTCATCTATGATCTAACCCAGTTTCTCAATAGCATGGCTACTGACATTTTGTGTTGGATAATGAATTTCATGTTGTGAGGGGCCATCCTGTGTGATGCAGAAGGCTTATCTGTATCTCTACCCCTATGCGCTAGAGGCCTGTAGCACCCAGTAGTGACAACCAAAAATATCCCCAGGCTTATTAAACATTCCTTAAGGAAGTGAAATCATTCCATTTTGAACCACTAATCTCATCTGAATGATTATTATATCTTTTCCTGAAACTTGTTTTTCTGGTAACAAGAGGACACCTCTTAATGATTCCTTTGAAGATTGACCCCTTTGAATTATTTCAGTGCCCTTTATTTTGATTAAGTGTATGTCACCTTATTATTAGCTCAAGAGGGAGATATGATCTTGTTGTTTTCCTGCCAGTATTGCACAAACAAGTTAAGAGTGACTCATCCACTCTGGGTACAAGGAACCTCAGCCTTCAGGTGCTCTGGGAATGTTCATTATAAATCATAATTATCTGGATTGTTTGGAGCTACAATTATAGAGCTAGGGAACAATGACCTCAGATTTTTTGAAAATGAGGGAAGTTCCTTTCTACTTATTTGCTTTATTCCTATAGTAATCACACATACACAGGAACTGTGTTATTCTTTATTGCACTCTTTTATCTTAGAATTCCAGGCTTTTACACAACCAATAATCTAGGGCAAAGAAACCAATCAGGAATCTAAAACCTGTTAGGGTTTTGATGATTTTTGCTTTAAGGCTATAATCTGACTTCATACAGTTCAGAAACCTCTGGAACCCTAAGCAGCCTAATTGTTACAACCTGAGGGAAATTCTCCCCAAATGTCAAATAGGGATTAAGAATTTCAGGTCAGGAACACTTTGGTTTTGCCTCAGGCATAGCTGTCAATGACTTTCTCAAATAGCCAAAAAGTACAGAAGGCTGTTGGAGAAGGAAACGGCAACCCATTTCAACATTCTTGACTGGGAAATCCCATGGACAGAGTAGCCTGACGGGCTACAGTCCATGAGGTTGCAAAGAGTTGGACACAGCTTAGTGACAAAAATAACACAGGGCCTGGCAATCCACCCCAGTGTTCTTGTCTGGAGAATCCCAGGGACAGAGGAACCTGGTGGGCTACAGTCCATAGGGTCGCAAAGATTCAGACCTGGCTGAAGTGACTTAGAACACACAGGTAGTCTCACTAAAAGCTTTTAATGAAAACAAGTCTCAGATCACATTTTGCTACAAAATAAACAAGCAAACAAACAAAAACAGTCCCGTAAACATGACAATGCTTCCCAACCTTTTGTTGTTGGTTTAGTTGCTGAGTTGTGTCCGACTCTTTGCAGGTTAACCCTATGGACTATAGACTGTCAGGCTCCTCTGTCCATGGGAGTTCCCACATCTCTTCCATCTCCTGCAGTGGCAGGTGGATTCTTTACCACTAGCACCACTTGGGAAGCCCTTTAGGAAGATTGGGAGCAAGCTACTAACTCCATTACTTTTAGCAGTCTGGTGGCTACTAAGATTTATTTGGGTTTCCCAATGCAGGAGACGTAAGAGTTAAAATGAAAGTTGCTCAGTCGTGTCCAACTGTTTGCAGCCCCATCCCTGGACTGTAGCCTGTCAGTCTCCTCTGTCCATGGATCCTCCAAGCAAGAATACTAGAGTGGGTAGTTGGTTCCTTCTCCAGAGGATTTTCCCAACCCAGGGATCAGTGGCTGATCTTCCCAACCACAGTATCTCAGCTGGTAAAGAATCCACCTAAGAGCTGTAAGAAAGGTAGGTTCAATTCCTAGGTCGGGAAGATCCCCTGGAGAAGGGCATGGCAATCCACTCTAGTATTCTTGCCTGGAGAATCCTATGGATAGAGGAGGCTTGTGGGCTACAGTCCAAGGGGTTGCAAAGAGTCGGACATGACTGAAGCAACTTAGCATGCACACAGTATTTATTTAAAAGAAACTAATTACTTGTTAAAACAAAACAGCTTACACCAATTCAGAATACAAGTAAACTTTTCTGATCTTCACAACAATATTAAAATGTTAGTTTACTCATTTATTCATAATAAAACTTTCCTAAATACTACATGCAGGCTTTGCACTGGGATTACAATGGTAGACAAAAATGCTCCTTGTCTTCATGGAGTTTAGGCGCTATAGGAGTGGAGGCACTAGTTATATACTTTAATAAATATGTGCTATTATTGTATGTTTTGAAGAAGAGGTCCATGGTACTATATGTGATCTGCTTTGCTCAGAAGGGCAGGAAAAAATTCCTGGAGAAACTGATGCTTACACTGAGATAGGAAGCATCTTTAGAAGTTGACTTGGTGAAGAAGGCAGAGAATAGTATTTCAAGAGGAGACAGATCATGTGAAAAATCCCTGAAGAGAAGGAGCATGGTGAGGACAAGGAGCAGAAAGCAGAGCAGTGTGACCAACACTGAGATGGCAAATGAAGAGAGCCAGGTAGGATAAGCCTGAAATATAGACAGAGGAAAGATTTTTTTTTTAATGCAAAACAAGTTTCACCTAAATCTTACAGCCAATGGGAAACCTTGAAGAATTTTAAGAAAAGATTTGTCTTTATTATTTTATTTGTTTTATTTAAGCAAGAGGTTGACAAAATTGTGTTTTGAAATTATTCTGGCTGAGTTTAAGGAATGGAAATAGAGGGGGCCAAAAAGCATGTTGGCAAGTAATTGAGGAGAGTATTTAAGTGGCTCAAAAAATGGAATATGATAGTTGGCATTAAGATGCCTGAAACAGTAGTGGAGGAAATGAAGAGAGAAAATTCAAAAATAACCTATTAAGGAATAGTAATTGGACTTTATGATATGTATTGGTTGTTGGGGGGATGAGAGGTGAGAGAAAGAGATTGTAAAAATATTCTGGGAAAATTAGATTCATAAGATGAATATTATTTTGTTTAAATTTTAAGTGAACCTCAGAAAATTTAACAAACATTCCCCAAGTTCACAGAAATAAACCATGGCTTAGCCAGAGTTGAACCCAAGTGAGTCACAGCAAAGCTAAAAGTTTATTCATGGCTGAAACAGTTTACAAGAGAGTAAATTTGACCTAGGAAATGAAACACTTTAAAAAGGTCTGGTGGCCTTTGGGGTAAAAATTGGAGACTAGCTACTTTTAATGAAATATAAAATGCATCTCTTACCATAGACCTCTTATTCTACTTTTTTTCATTCACATTTTATTCAGACTGTTTCATACTTTTAGCATCTAGAAAACAAATTAAATTTTTCTCTGGAAGAGAGGCAGCAGTATCAGCTACATTGTTTTCTAATCTTTCCAAAACCCAACATGAAAAAAAGACAGAATTTGACTAGACAGCAAAATAAAAAACCCATAGATGATATTTTAAAATAAAACTGGATAACACAATTCTCAAACAATAAAAGAATGAACACAAGCTACCAGTCAAGATCTGCATAATTTTAGTATTTGTATGTGTTAGTTAGCCGGAAATATCTGAGAAGAGGAGAAATTAAAAATAGCTCACACAGTGTGGTGGGAAGTGTCATGGGCCAATTTCGGATGAGCAGCTGAAATTAGGAGAGGTTTTTCTCAATGTAATTGTAAATTAGTGAAACAGGCCCATTGTAAATACTAATGGGTCTGTAGTAGTAAATTTGCAATAAATTCTCAAAACTAACCTACAAAATCTTCTTTACAGGTAGGTCCATGTGCAAAGGAGAAACTTCTGGGAGTTGAATCAAGATTGTTAAGAATAGGGAAAATGGAGATGAAATAATGGGAGGTCCTAAAAGTGAGAAAAGGAAAAGAGACAGGAAATCTCAGAAGCAAACAACCATATTTTTTAAAACTACAAGAAGCAGTATATAACACAATCCTCTGTGGAGTAAGAGCTTCGCTGAACCACATTTCTTTCCAAAAGTTGGGGAAAATTAGTTTCACAAAAAAAAAAAAAAAAAACACAGAAAAGACTTGACGTTAAATTTCATACAGAATTATTAAAAGAAAAAAGATAATAAATAATATCCTTACAGGCAATGGAAATATGCCAGAAAGATAGGCTCTAAAACAGAATATAAGGCTATTGTGTTCAGTTGTGTCTGACTCTTTTGTGACTCCATGGACTATAGACTGCTAGGCTCCTCTGTCCAAGGGATTTCCCAGGCAAGAATACTGGAATGAGTGTCTATTTCCTACTCCAGGGATCTTCCCAACCCAGGGACTGAACCTGTGGCTCTTGGGTCTCCTGCACTGACAGGCAGGTTCTTTACCAGTAGCGCCCCCTGGGAGGTCCCAGGATAAACTATAAACTTATCCTCATTTAGAAGAAAGAAAACATAAATAAGACCTGGGAAAGAGAAATCAGATTTAGAAATATTCATAAATTTAGTGACGGAACGCAGGAAACAGAAGATTAGATATTTTCAGAAATGAGGGCTAAACCAGGAAAAATATAAAAACTGCTAAACACAACAGATGATACCTTAAGGAGAAGAGATGACGGAAGAGACTAAGAAAAGCAAGAAAGATCTAGATCCAGTATAGGTATAACGGGAGTCCCTGATGTTAGAAACCAAAACAAGAGAGTATAACAAATGCTAAAAACAATGATTTATGTTTCTTGAAACAAGGAATAGCTTGCAACTGCAAATTGAAAGAGTATGTTATGTCTCTGAGAATACTGAACTGGAATGACCAACATCAAGACATGTTTTAGAAAAATTACTGAACCTAAAGTTTTATTTTTGAAATTTCACTAGCTGCTGTGAAGCTGTTGCTTGACAGATCTCATTTTTAATGACCTCTTCAGTAGCTTGCTTGGCTGAGGAAAGCCACAATGCCCAACACCATATCCACTTACTAGGGAACTGGTCAGCTCTAGGATTAAAAGATGCAGTTTCCCCTCCCCACTTGAGACCAGCTGCAGTGCTCCCTTCAGGGTTGGTGAAGCTTTGTTGCGACCGCATCACAGCTCATCTTCTCTCTTTACCCAATTTTCCTTTCTTTCCTCCCCCAACCCCCAGCTAGTGTTAATCCTGAGGACATTCTCTAGTAAACTTCCTCCGTGCTGATGGTCATATCAGTGCGGGCTTCCTTCCTAATCTGAAATAGGCAAGTAAGAAAAACAGCATGTGACTTATAAGGGAAAGAGTGTAGTTTATTAACAGGCTATCTGACAGCAACACTTTATGGGAGAAGAAAATAGAGTAACATGTTTAAGATATTAAGAGAAGAAAAGGAAAAGGAAAGTACAAGTGAAAATGAAGTCGCTCAGTCACGTCCGACTCTTTGCGACCCGTGGACTGTAGCCCACCAACCTCCTCCATCCATGGGATTCTCTAGGCAAGAATACTGGAGTGGGTTGCCATTTCCTGAAAGAACAAGGGGCACAGAAAAATTATTATCAATCTGAATAGGCTCAGAAAATATTATTCCTTATGGGCCTTCCCTAAAGAATTTACCAAAGAATGAGCTTCAGATAAAGAAAGGGATTAGAAACACATATTGATAAAACCTGGAGAGGAAAATTTAATATATAGATAGTTGTACAATTAGGACTAAATGAGGATTAAAAGAGAGAACAAATATAACCCGCAATGTGTGCTGTGTGCTCAGTCGCTTCAGTCGTATCTGACTCTTTGTGACCCCATGGAGTACAGCCTGCCAGCCTCCTCTGTCCATGGGATTTCCTGGGCAAGAATACTGGAGTGGGTTGCCATGCCCTCCTCTAGGGGATCTTCCCAACCCAGGAATCAGTCCCGAGTCTCCTGCTTCTGCTTTGCAGGCAGATTCTTTACCACTGAGTCACCAGGGAAGTCCCATAACAGGCAATAGCTAACCACAGATAATGTAGATAGAGTGCAACTATAGAAAGGATCAGAATATGCACTGCAAATGAAGTCTGTTTTAACTGTCTTAGTGAGTATATGGCTCGTAATAGTATTATTATCATTATTCTGAAACTGTTGAATGTATGTAATGCGAGACAAGTAAAAGAGCAGTGATTAATCTATCCATGATCTGTGTCTTTAAGAATCAAGATTTCCAATGGAGAATAAGAGTTGGCAAGCTATAGCTCATAAGCCTACCACCTTTATGTTTGTAAATGACATTTTGTTGGACTATAGCCACATCCTGGAGAAGGCAATGGCACCCCACTCCAGTACTCTTGCCTGGAAAATCCCATGGACGGAGGAGCCTGGTAAGCTGCAGTCCATGGGGTCGCTAAGAGTTGGACTGAGCGACTTCACTTTCTGCATTGGAGAAGGAAATGGCAACCCACTCCAGTGTTCTTGCCTGGAGAATCCCAGGGACGGGGGAGCCTGATGGGCTGCCGTCTATGGGGTTGCACAGAGTCGGACACGAATGAAGTGACCTAGCAGCAGCAGCAGCAGCATTTCATCACAAAAGATTATTGAGAAACAATTTATCATCTTAAAAACTTATCATCTTGAAAATTAATGACAAGAAAAATCATTTGCCCTTCCTTTTCAGTATAAACTTTTCTAATAGGTAATCAATTGTAGATGAGGAAGTTTCTCTTATAAAAGATTCTGATCTAATAAATGATAAATTTAGACTGACACCATGGGAAACCCCACATAATATTAAGGAACCTATTCATCAGGCATCAGTTGCCACTAACATCACAAAAAGAGAGTCAACCAGACATCAAATGCCTTCTATTGTAAACATACCACCACCTATAGTCCTACTCAATAAAGAGAAACTGAGTCTGATGAGGATTTGTCTCATCAAATCCATGTTGTAGCAAATCTCAATGATAGATGAATGTGTTGAATTGAACTTTGTGTTGGCAATCAGCAAAATCCAGACTGTGGGGGCATTCATATCAAATGCTCCTTGCTCAAAGATAAATTGTGACCCAGAGAGATGTTGTGGGGAGGGAGGTGGGAGGGGGGTTCATGTTTGGGAATGCATGTAAGAATTAAAGATTTTAAAATTTAAAAAAAAAAAAAAAGAACAGTAAGGTATAAAGGGGGTAACTGTGACTCAAAATCATATCTATTTTATTTAAATGATCAAAGCTATGGTTATTGGAGTGCTCACAGGGGTAATGGGGCTTGCCTTGTGGCTCAGAAGGTAAAGAATTCGCCTGCAATGTGGGAGACCTGGGTTTGATCCCTGGGTCAGGAAGATCCCGTGGAAAAGGAAATGGTAACCCACTCCAGTATTCTTGCCTAGAGAATCCCATGGACAGAGGATCCTGACAGGCTACAGTCCATAGGGTCATAAAAAGTCAGGTATGACTGAGCAACTTTCATTTTTTCATTTCACGTGGGTGATAAAACTGCAAAGAAAGTTGAAGAGGAAATCACCATGAAAATGCAAGCCATGGTTAAATTTGAAGGGCAAGAAAATAGAACTGGAATAGCTTCTGAAGTGAAAGCAAATTTTTTTCCTTTTAATGGTAACAATGAAGTTCATTTTATACTAACTCATTAAGCCCTACATTAACTTTGTATAGGTTTTCCATATGAAGAAAATTTTACATTATAGAATTATACAAAGACAGCAAGAGGAATTGTAATGCATTTGAACTAGCCCTGCTCCTGCTGCTGCTAAGTCGCTTCAGTTGTGTCTGACTCTGTGCGACCCCATAGACAGCAGCCCACCAGGCTCCCCCATCCCTGGGATTCTCCAGGCAAGAACACTGGAGCAGCTTGCCATTTCCTTCTCCAATGCATGAAAGTGAAAAGTCAAAGTGAAGTCACTCAGTCGTGTCCGACTCTTAGCGACCCCATGGATTGCAGCCCACCAGGCTCCTCCATCCGTGGAATTTTCCAGGCAAGAGTACTAGCCGTAGTTTATTCTAAAAAAATAAAACAAATGGCTAGGGAGATACACTGTTGTGCAAGTAAGGTGTTAAACATATGGTCTACGCTCCCTAACTGTGCAGGAAAGATAGTTCCACTGAGAATTAAGATAGAAAAGTCACTTATAAACACAATTTATAGCTTTAATTGTTTTTGAGTTAAGTGACATAGCATTATGTTTGAAAGTTATCTTATCTAGGTATAGTATGTTTCCTCAAGTCTTTTTCTTATTCTAATAAAACCTTTGCTCTCTGGATGATTGGCTGTTCCAAGACAATTGAAATTATTGTGAACAATACCCAAGCCCAAGTGTTACCTTACTACATAAGTTGACAAAGGGGAAAGTCCATGGTTGATGCCAAAGTCAAGGAACTTGGATGAGAAAAGCCGCTTGGTTCCCCAGGTTTTATTAGCAGAAATTTCCCAGAACATGAAACAAAAGGATAGTGAATATTTAGGAGCTGCCTTGGGTACCCACAAGATGTTTGGTTCATTATTGTGATGTTTCCACAGCTGTCTACTTGTAGAAAGAGCTGCAGGAAATATGTCATCCTTCTTAAAAACAAGCAAGGGACACTAAAGCCTCATTATTGGCCCAAAGCAGGAAATAGAACAAAGCCCAACATAATACAGTTCTGCTGAAAGGAATGTGACTTAGGAAAGAGTGGTAGGTTTTTCTAAGGATTGATAGTCTAAACTGTTCCCAGGCCAGTCGTGTTTAAAAGACATGCTTATTTAATGACCAACAATTTATGACAAATTGCAAAGGCTATCAATAGGAGAAGGAAGCCTGTGCATCAAGATGTAATCCTTTTCTGATGCACCAGGAAATATTAACTACTGATGACAAAGAGGTATAAAACAAAGATGATTGTTGACATGCCATTCTTGAATGAATGCCAGCACTGTTGCTGCCCTTGGAGATGGGGAGGCCAGGAAGAGTCTCCCATAAGGACAATTATATTAGTTCTAGTGCTGGCTTCTCTACCAAGATCCTTTGTGATCTAAGGGAAGCATTAAACTGCAAAAGAGAGGGCATGTGGTTTTTTTTTTCCCCTAGTGGGAAATTAAAACCGATTAGGTTGGTGGTCTCTTTGTGACTTTCATTAGCAGAGTCATTAGTCAAAATCAGCAGGTCACCTTTCAGAGGAAGTCAAGCCGTGTGTATTCTAGGAGGTATATGAGAACTAAAGATACTGCTTTTAAAGAAAATCTGTGCATTGTCCATGTGCCAAGTATAAAATATTACTAGATAGTAATTGACAGGATACTGTGAAGTTTCAACTTTTATCTAAAAATAGACACTTAAAGTAATCTAGTGGTTTTCTTTGGAGAGATTTTAAATGATGTATTCATTAGTTTTTCCTTTTACCCAAATAAACAGCATTGCAGAATTGGTAGCTGTCCTGTATCGCAGTTTGCTCAGGGTCCACTCAACTGTATTAGTATCCTCTCATGAGGACACTTGGACCCAACCCAGTCTTGAACCTCTGAAGCCTAAGCTTCTTGATATATTGAGAAATTCTTCCTCACTAGAGAGTTAGGGGTGCATATTGATCTGTTGCCCTGCACCCAATAACCGTTGCACTAAGGATAATAGACCCTTTGTCCTCTGGGAGCATTGAGCCCCAGATTCAATCTTCCTTCCACAATGCACGTTCTTTTTGCCTGACAGTCTAATTGGCCTTCTATTTCCATTCCCAGCTCAGCCCTCTGTTCGGATCAGTCAGATAGATCTTTCCTTCCTTCTCTTCCTCATTCCCTCTTTTTTTCTTACAGAATCATTATTCAAAGGGTGTGTGTGCATTCATGCTTGCGTGTTCCTGTGTGTGTGTGTGTGTGTGTGTGCTCACTCATGCCTACATACACTACCTATGTTCCTGGATACAAGCGTGGAAGATAGAAAAATCAGTAATACTCAATTTTTGCTCTTACAGAGTTTTCAATCTGGTGAAAGAAAAAGTCATGTAGGAAATTAGCAACAATATGTGTTTAAGAAAACTGTAATTAATGGGTTTCCCAGTTAGTGCAGTGGTAATGAATCAATGCAGGAGATACAGGTTCAATTCCTGGGTCAGGAAGACCCCTGGAGTAAGAAACAGCAGCCTGCTCCAATAGTCTTATGTGAAAAATTCCATGGACAGAGGAGCCTGGCAGGCTATAGTCCTTGGGGTCACAAAGAGCCAGACAAGACTGAGCAACTGACCCCCCCCCACACACACACACACACACATACACACACCCACACACACATTCTCTGTCTCTCTCTCTCCCCAATTAAAGAAACAGAAGTAAATGTCAAAGACAGTGTTTATGATCCATCTATTTAAATGCTCCCTGTCTTCTCAGGTCAAGCCCAAGTCTTACTCTTATGTATCTGTCATAGCCCAGAGTATGGATGCTAACAAGTCAAACACATGATTACATGTCATATATATTACATGCCATATATAGTCTCTATAATTTGTCTTCTTGGCCAGATAATAGACTTCTTGGAAGGCAGGCATGCATTTCTTCTTACCCAGGTTCTCTGACATTATAAATTTCTCCATATAACATTGGATACAAACTAGATAGAAATAATGATAATAGCAAATACTGAGTCCTTGCTACACACTAGGCAATGCTTTACATGTACTAAATCACATACTTTTCATCATCAAAAATCTTCTTTATAAAGATAAAGATGTATGTAGAGAGAGGTTAAATAACTCATACGATATTGAAATTTTCAATGGCACCCAACTGATAGCAGTCGTCTTCCCAACCAACTTATGAGTTCTGAATCGATTTAGGAATTAACCAAAAATAAGAAAGACAGGATTGATATATCACATTTTTACTCATTACACCTGCATTCCTGTATTGGAGGGAGTAAATAGCTTAAAGAAAAAATGGTGTATTAATTAATACTGAGCCCCAGAACTGGAAACGTTTACCCACCCAGCTGTGGCAGTGCTGGACTGACAGCTGTGCTCTGTGGGCAAGTTATGTCCAAGAGGATGAGGAGAGTAGCTAAGTTTATAATATGTTAATAGATTCTTTCCAAATTTACCAGTCAGATCTATTTTTCCATACTCCATGGGGGTGAAGCCAGTGAAAGGGAAACAGAAATATGCAGAGCATTCATGATTGAGCTCCTTCTATATGGAGGAAATAACAGTACTTGGGAAAACATTTTCCCCTCTAATATTCCCTAGATGTTTATTCCCTTAGCATATCAGACTTAGCCATTAAGCCTACTATCATCCAGAATTGCAACTATCCCACTTTGCGGTAACAATCAGCATTGTTGTCTCCATCTTCATGAGCTGCTGCCCAATTCTACAGGGTATCTTCCTGATTTAATTGGTGAAAAGCTTAGATTTTTGTTCTAAAAGATTGTAAAATAGATCAGAATCTAATCAACTCTAGTCAACTCTATACCAACATAGCATAGCACAGACTTGGGGATGAGATGAAATGAAAACACTAAGATAACCAAATATTGAAATGCAGAATAAAATGATAATAACCTAAAAGCGAACGTGACCAAATTTGAACGTGAAGTGCTTGACATTATAACTTTTCTAGAGAGACGCTAATGTTCAATGATTAAATTCCTTTCAACTTAAAACATTCAAGATTAAGAGATTTAAAGTCCAGCTATGATTTTTTATATATAATTCCAGGGAGAAATTAAGATTCAACGATTAAAGCTCTTTGAGACCTAAGATCCAGAGAAGAAATCAAATGTGAGTCCAAAGTCCAAGGAAGTTCAAATTCTCCCACAGCTTTTTACTCATTTCAATGTCAGAAGTGTTCTTGAGGAGGGCATGGCAATCCACTCCAGTATTCTTGTCCCATAAACAAAGGAACTTGGTGGGCTATAGCCCATGGGGTTGTAAAGAGTCAGACACAACTGAGCGACTTAGCACGCATGCACAGAAAGGTTTCTACTCCCTAAGTAGAATTCCTATGGCTGATAAAGTCTGGGCTGCATCTCAATGGAGTAACAGTAGCTAAGCCAGGCTTGTATTAGCCCAGTGTATTAGACAGTGTATTAGCCTTTTTAATATAATACTTTACCTTTTTAATAAATTCAAGAGTGAATAGAACACACAAGATTATGTAGGATCAGTCCACACCTACCAAATTTAGAAAATAAACTCCCTCCAGCTCTAGAGCAATATCATAGGAAAAATTTTATTCCTAGAACCCAAAACGTGTAGTAATTCACAGTCCCTTATCTGTATTTCCAAAAATCAAATGCATTTCATGGCAAATATTCATGTCAACTGACTGATGTGATTTATAGTTTTCATGTGTCATGCTAAGTATAAATATTTACATATTTTGTGGCAAAAATATGAATGTTAGATTATGGGGTGCTTCTCCAGACAGTATTTGAAGTATTTTGTGATGTTGGATATAATCTGAATAACTCTGAATTCAGAAACACAAAAGGTTTGGGAGAAGGAATTACAGACCTGTATGGTCAAAGAGTATCATGGAATTAGAATAGATGGAAATTTCATTTTCTTCAGTCATACCACATTACAAGTTGTCAGAATTAATAGCCAAGAAGCTCAAAGTCAATTGAAAGAAAATTTTTAGGAAATCTGAGGATGAAATTTTGACATGCATTCTGCCCTCTCTTTCTCCAAAAGATATTTATGACATTGCTATCCCCTTGTGAAATTGGGAAGTTTGTTATAATGGCAGCCCCATCATTGGGTCCTATTTGAGGTGCCTTTCTTCTGTACAGTATTAAATGGCTCCAAAGAGCTCCAGGAGACATCTGACCAAACATGAAAGTGTTTTTCAGCTTCTATTTGCATCAGGTTTGCTATACTTTCCTTGTGCAAAGAAAACAGGTGGCCAATTCCAACAGAGAACAGAAGAGCATTCCAAGTTAGATGGTGACAGGAAGGAGAAAGAATCTGTGGCCATTTATACAACCTATTATAAGTTCTTTCCAGATGGAAGGAAACGTGGCAAGGGAGAAGCATTCATGGTCACACGGCTAGAAAGTGGTGACGATAGGGTTTAATCTGATTCTTGATTTGTTGTCAACCCAGATGCTAACCTGTCTCCTCCATTGCTGTCTCAGTGATTGACTCCCAAGTCTTCTCCAGGTCTGGAGTCTATTCACTAGGATGGACTTGGCCAGAATTATGTTACGTGTAAGTAGAGCCTTACACTCCATCCCCCCAGGCATGGCTGCTCCATCACTGTGGGTAGTGCTGGGTGCAAGTATGATAAGCATGGGAATGGTATGGGTGAGTCTAGGGTAAGCATATACTATAGCTCGTGATAAGCATAAGGGAAGTATAAGCATATACTTCACCTGAAAGAAGCTTTTCTCCTTCACCTCATATGACTGTCCAGGTATTCAGACACAGATACCACTGCAGCACATGATTCAGGCATAAAGCAAAAGATTGAGGTCTAATGTTCTGATCTACCCTCTGATTTCATCATGCTATCCTAAGGAAATCCACTTCATGACTTGAAAGCTCAAAATAAGAGATTTATTAGAATATAAGGCTACCTTAAAAAAAGTATAATAAAGTGTGATTGCTTCCAAATGAAACATATTTTATTTTCAAAGAAAAAAATTCCCTGGGCTTTTTAAAAAATATAAATTTATTTATTTTAATTGGAGGTTAATTACTTTACAATATTGTATTGGTTTTGCCATACATTAGCATGAATCTGCCACAGGTATACACGTGTTCCCAATCCTGAACCCTCCTCCCACCTCCCTCCCTGTACTATCCCTCTGGGTCGTCCCAGTGCACCAGCCACAAGCATCCAGTATCATGCATCGAACCTGGACTGACAATTCATTTCATATAAGATATTATACATGCTTCAATGCCATTCTCTCAAATCATCCCACCCTCTCCCTCTCCCACAGAGTCCAAAAGACTGTTCTATACATCTGTGTCTCTTTTGCTGTCTCGCATATGGGGTTATCATTACTATCTTTCTAAATTCCATATATATGCATTAGTATACTATATTGGTGTTTTTCTTTCTGCGTAATTCACTCTGTATAATAGGCTCCAGTTTCATCCACCTCATTGGAACTGATTCAAATGTATTCTTTTGAATGGCTGAGTAATACTCCATTGTGTATATGTACCACAGCTTTCTTATCCATTCATCTGCTGATGGACATCTAGGTTGCTTCCATGTCCTGGCTATTATAACCAGTGCTGCGATGAACATTGGGGTACACGTGTCTCTTTCAATTCTGGTTTCCTCAGTGTGTATGCCCAGAAGTGGGATTACTGGGTCATAAGGCAGTTCTATTTACAGTTTTTTAAGGAATCTCCACACTCTTCTCCATAGTGGCTATACTAGTTTGCATTCCCACCAACAGTGTAAGAGGCTTCCCTTTTCTCCACACCCTCTCCAGCATTTATTGCTTGTAGACTTTTGGATCGCAGCCATTCT
Source organism: Capra hircus (assembly GCF_001704415.2). Taxonomy (NCBI): domain Eukaryota; kingdom Metazoa; phylum Chordata; class Mammalia; order Artiodactyla; family Bovidae; genus Capra; species Capra hircus. Next base: position 23,390,643 of record NC_030823.1, on the reverse strand, counting down.
GACTGGTGTGAAATGGTACCTCATTGTGGTTTTGATTTGCATTTCTCTGATAATGAGTGATGTTGAGCATCTTTTCCTGTGTTTGTTAGCCATCCGTATGTCTTCTTTGGAGAAATGTCTATTTAGTTCTTTGGCCCATTTTTTGATTGGGTCATTTATTTTTCTGGAATTGAGCTTCAGGAGTTGCTTGTATATTTTTGAGATTAGTTGTTTGTCAGTTGCTTCATTTGCTATTATTTTCTCCCATTCAGAAGGCTGTCTTTTCACCTTGCTTATAGTTTCCTTTGTTGTGCAGAAGCTTTTAAGTTTAATTAGGTCCCATTTGTTTATTTTTGTTTTTATTTCCAATATTCTGAGAGATGGGTCATAGAGGATCCTGCTGTGATGTATGTCAGAGAGTGTTTTGCCTATGTTCTCCTCTAGGAGTTTTATAGTTTCTGGTCTTACGTTTAGATCTTTAATCTATTTTGAGTTTATTTTTGTGTATGGTGTTAGAAAGTATTCTAGTTTCATTCTTTTACAAGTGGTTGACCAGTTTTCCCAGAACCACTTGTTAAAGAGATTGTCTTTAGTCCATTGTATATTCTTGTCTCCTTTGTCAAAGATAAGGTGTCCATAGGTGTGTGGATTTATCTCTGGGCTTTCTATTTTGTTCCATTGATCTATATTTCTGTCTTTCTGGCAGTACCATACTGTCTTGATAACTGTGGCTTTGTAGTAGAGCCTGAAGTCAGGCAGGTTGGTTCCTCCAGTTACATTCTTCTTTCTCAAGATTGCTTTGGCTATTTGAGGTTTTTTTTATTTCCATACAAATTGTGAAATTATTTGTTCTAGCTCTGTGAAAAATACCATTGGTAGCTTGATAGGGATTGCATTGAATCTATAGATTGCTCTGGGTAGTATACTCATTTGCACTATATTGATTCTTCCAATTCATGAACATGGTATATTTCTCCATCTGTTAGTGTCCTCTTTGATTTCTTTCACCAGTGTTTTATGGTTTCTTTCTTTCTTTCTTTCTTTTTTTTTTTTTTTTACTTTATTTTACTTTACAATACTGTATTGGTTTTGCCATACATTGACATGAACCCACCACGGGTGTACATGCTTTCCCAAACACGAAACCCCCTCCCACCTCCCTCCCCATAACATCCCTCTGGGTCATCCCCGTGCACCAGCCCCAAGCATGCTGTATCCTGCATCGGACATAGACTGGTGATTCGATTCTTACATGATAGTATACATGTTTCAATGCCATTCTCCCAAATCATCCCACCCTCTCCCTCTGAGTCCAAAAGTCCGCTATACACATCTGTGTCTTTTTTGCTGTATTTCATACAGGGTCATCATTGCCATCTTTCTAAATTCCATATATATGTGTTAGTATACTGTATTGGTGTTTTTCTTTCTGGCTTACTTCACTCTGTATAATTGGCTCCAGTTTCATCCATCTCATCAGAACTGAGTCAAATGTATTCTTTTTAACAGCTGAGTAATACTCCATTGTGTATATTATGGTTTTCTATATATAGGTCTTTAGTTTCTTTAGGTAGATATGTTCCTAAGTATTTTATTCTTTTTGTTGCAATAGTGAATGGAATTGTTTCATTAATTTCTCTTTCTATTTTCTCATTATTATTGTATAGGAATGCAAGGGATTTCTGTGTGTTGATTTTATATCCTACAACTTTACTATATTCATTGATTAGCTCTAGTAATTTTCTGGTGGAGTCTTTAGGGTTTTCTATGTAGAGGATCATGTCATCTGCAAGCAGTGAGAGTTTTACTTCTTTTTTTCCAATCTTGATTCCTTTCCTTTCTTTTTTTGTTCTGATTGCTGTGGCGAAAACTCCCTGGGCTTTTCGATTGGTATTTTTATCTCCTTCTTTATGCTATGACTCTTTCAACCTTAAAATGTAGGATGACTATTGATCCAGAATTCTTTGAATGAGGTTGATCACTATAGTTAGTTTGTTTTAGCTATTAATACTAAACATCAGCTATAATGTGATTCCATATGTTAGCTTTCCTCTGGTTATGGATAATACACAGTGTCAAGTATGGAATTTAGGAAGAAGTCCAGGAGTTTATAGGGTGATAATATTGAAGCAGTGAAGGAGGAAAGCATTTCAGAATGGGAATATAATGTTGGAGCTTTAAAAATAATGTAAGAACGTATGTGACTTGCTTGTCTTGGTTAGAATGTGGGCTCAGATGGTAAGGCCAAGAATTTAAATCATACAACGGCACACTTAGACATGTCCTAACCCTGCTGCAGAATGTCTATATTTTACACAGGTGAGAAAAAAAAAAAAAGTGAAGCAAAGTCTGCAGGTAATATACACAAAGAGCAGAAAAGCTGCAAATGCCATAAAAAGTAGAAATATTGGTGACAGATGTTTTTAGATTATTGGAGGTCCCTTACTGCAGACAGCATCTTTATCATCTCTCTGATACTACCTCTTCCTCCAAGCATGTGACAGGAACCATAATGGCTTTCACAAGTGTGCTAGACAAAGGGATGCTGTGAAACAGCAGCATCCCTTCCACCTAGTACCTTCACAGAAGTCTTGTAAATAACTTTCCTTAATCTAGCCACTCAGCAGGACACAATTCTTTTGAGAAAGAAATCTCAGACCATATCATAGTTTCTCAAAAGAAATACTCTGAAGAAGACTGAGCATTAAACATTTTATGGCTAGTTGATAAAAGCTTTTAGACATCTCGGTCAATCAGAGAGAAAATACATATGCCAAATAGTTTATATTCTTTATACTACGCTGAGTAGCAGACTGGAAAGAAAGAAAGTCACTCAGTCATGCCCAACTCTTTGCAACCCCATGGACTGTAGCCTACCAGGCTCTTCTGTCCATGGGATTTTCCAGGCAAGAATACTGGAGTGGGTTGCCATCAGACTGAATGACATATATATTTTGGTAGGTAGGTAGGCAGATAGATACATTTCCATTTATGTATCATTGATTCATTTAAATAATTGAATTAATAAGCTTCAGTGAGAATAGCCAGTTCCTGAAGCTATGGAGAGTTTGGAAGCTCCAAAGAGATCTTTTCATAGCTTGAAGGAGCAAAACTGATGTTACAATTTCTGGGACAAGCTAAAAGAAGCAATGTGTACAGCAAATTGAGAAAAATGGGAGGATCAGAAGATAAAGCAAAACAAGTCATAGATTTTAGGTTGTGTTCAACTTAAATCCATATTCTGGGTGACAAACTCATACCAAACAGTTATTCATTTTCCAGTGTATTTCTACTTCTAATGAAAATGGAATAGCAGAGACTGTATTTTTCTTTCTACCACATACAAGCCGAAGTAATTAATTTGTTGTTGCTGTTTAGTCACTCAGTCATGTCTGACTCTTTGTGACTATAGCCCACCAGGCTCCTCTGTCCATGGAATATCCCAGGCAAGAATATTGGAGTGGGTTGCCATTTCCTTCTCCAGGGAATCTTTCTGACCCAGGGATCGAACCCGCTTCTCATGTGTCTTCTGCATTGGCAGGCAGAGTCTTTACCACTGCACCACTTGGGAAGCTGTATCTTGTATCTTGTGCCTTATAAATGTACATATAGTGAATGCTCATCCAATGGATGAATGGTCATAAGAAAAAATTAGAACTTTTGCTTCCAATGTAAAGTCAAAAATTGTATCTATGTACTCAACACATATACTAAAAAATAGAAATGAAAGGCTCTGAGTGGAAGAATTTCTGCCTAAAAAGGGAAATGATCTAGAAAAGAGCTTGGGTTTGTAATTGCCTTCAATTACAAATGAGAAATGCCCTGAATGGGATCAGGGAGCAGCTTTCTAAATTACATCTAAACTTAAATTTTCTTAAAAATATTTGCTCTTTAGTGCTCATAAAGCACATTTTACTCTGTCTTTCTGAGTCCTGGACCACTGGTAAATCAACTCTAATTTAAAATATTGTATCTTTGGTTTGCATTTCTCTAATCTTTACTAATGTTGAGCATCCTTTTCCTGTGTTGGTTTGCCATCTGTAAATGGTATTGATGATCCTATTTGCAGGGAAGGAATGGAGATGCAGATGTAGAGAATGGACTGTGGACACAATGGGAGAAACTGAGAGTGGGACAGCTGGAAAAAGTATCATCGACTTATATACACTACCATGTGTGAACAAATAGCTTATGAGAAGTTGCTATATAATACAAGGAGCCCAGCCTGGCATTCTGCAATGACCTAGAGGGGTGGGTTAGGGGGAGAGGAGGGTAGTTCAAGCAGGAGGTGACATGTATAATTATGAATGATTGGCATTGTTGTATGGCGGAAACCATCACAATATTGTAAAACGATTTTCCTCCAATTAAAAAATAAACTTAAAAAAAAAGAGAAAGAAAAAAAAACAGCATTTTAGCTATTGTTCTTATTTATCCCAGTGAAGAGTCATTTCTGATGCTATAAACATCAGATGTTCCAGGTCAGTGAGTGGACTTTCTTTTTTTTTTTTTTTCCTCCTGCTTTGGCCATTCTTCCTTGGCAAAGCTTTCCTCAAGATTACAGACAGAACAAAGGATTCCACAGTGGAAAACTTACACTAGGAGTTCCCATCGTTCTCTTCAAATGTCCCAGCTGTCTCTAAGGGCTGTGACAGCTGCCAGCCAGGACAGGAGACAGGAGCTCCTGAGGTGGGGGTGTTTCCCTGCCACATTGTGCTGGATCAGACATAACAAAGGAGCTAACCAGCTGGTGATGCTCAGAAAGCCCCCTCTCTCTCAGTCTATTATATGATGATGAGAAAGGAAACTCAGGCAAGATCGATACATCCTCTGTGTAGACGTCAAATGGCTTGTGACGTTGGTTCTTCGGAACTGTTTTGAGTGAGGATATTCCAGTCTTATGAATTCAACATGAATTTGGCTTGATGCCCCGACAGAATGCAATGTAGGCATAATTTGATCTTCCTGTAATTGTCTGTTTGACTTGGCAATCCAGACGAATTTTTCCCTGTGAAGTGAGACCAGAACGTCACCAGGACAGTGGTTGAGTTAATTAATGAGGCATAATAATGTGCATAATAAAAACTTATAATCTGAATTTTTCTTCCCACTGTTTGTCTCTGTCCTTGTAAAGAACTGCTTGTCTCGCTAGAACCCAGGAGTCACCTTTCCTTAAATGAGCCTCTTATTCTTGTAAACAACATCAAGGGGAAGATAATAACTCAAGAACCATCTGTTTGATTGAGTCCTTGACTTTTTTTTTTCATTTCCCCCCATTGCATGTTAAAGGAAGTAAATAGGGGAAAAATTCTAATTATATTGCTGTTTACTGATTACAGGATAACTTTTATTGTATTTATCTTAAATACCGCTTGGTCCATGCCCAAAACTTTTATCATCACTCTGCTCCTTCACAGCTCCTTCTTTTTTTCTCTCTCTCTCTTTAGCATGTAGCTAGTTAGATTTAAGCCTATTCTGAAGTCCAGGGGCTTTGCAGTCCAGGGACACCAAGAATCGTTTGTTTGCAATGGTGTAAACAGTCAATTGAGAAACAGAAATATTTTCACAGGTACCAATGACAAGGGCATTACACACAATGCGTAATTTATGAGTTTAAGTTCTAGAAATTTTATCTGGTATGGTTGAGTTTGGGGAAATCATCAAATACTCTTTACTATTGTAAAAATATGGATTCAACAACTTCGACTCTATAAAGAACTATAAAGTGGTAACTATGTGTGGAGTAGGCACTGAGAGAAACCTGGATGTAGCAACAAGAATATCAGCTTTGCTCATTACAAGGGATCTCTACTAGGATCAAGTGAGGTTAAATACATGAATGTCCTCTGTAGATTACAAGAGATTTAGGCTTCCCAGGTGACAGCTGTGGTACAGAACCCTCCTGCCAATGCAGGAGACACAAGAGATGCAGGTTCGATCCGTGGGTGGGGAAGATCCCCTGCAGAAGGGCAGGGCAACCTACTCTAGCATTCTTGCTGGGAAAATCTCAAGGACAGAGGAGCCTGGTGGGTACAGTCCATAGGGTTGCAAAGAGTCAGACACAACTGAAGCGACTTAGCACACAGGCACACATAAGAGATTTATTGAGATTATTATCACAGCAAAGCAGCTCATAGTTGCACTGGCCCCTTCATGACCTTAAGGTTGATTGGTTACCTTATATTTCAGGGTTGGGCAAGGAAATAAGAGTGCACTCGTCAGTTTGGCTTTAGCATTTCTATGGATAATCCTTCCTCAGAGAGAAGAAACATTACTTCCATATTAGGAGTACCAATTGATGCCATTTGGCTGCTATCATTTAACACATGATTTATTTCCATTGAAAGTCCTTGATTTCACAACACCATATTTTTTCTAAGACTTAGTGCCTTTCTTGAACAAAGTCAAAATTTGTCAAAAGCAACTTTTGTTAAAAAGAGAGCACTAAAAAAAAGAGAGAGAAAGCATAAATACTCTGATGCCTGGCACATTGTGTTACATGCCTGTGTTTGGTTTTAATCATTGCCAAGAGTTTGGAAGTAGAAATCTTACTGGAACACAGGGTTTGGACAGAATGGGTGCATTCCACGTGAGTCACAGGCAATGAAGTCATAATTCAACTTCTAGTCTGATCAACTTCTTGAAAATGAGGCACATCAGGAAACAACAGTTTTCATCAAAGGAAACATTTAGCCTGTCCTACTGCTAAACCTCAGTTAAGTCACTTTTACGTAGATGTATAATACCACTATTAGGTTTGTTATCTTTTCTTTAATCCATTTTCCACCTCTGGGGAATTGTGGCAAATGTGTGTATTTTTCCCAACAACTCTTTAAGAAGTATTTTCTGGAACACTACATTTTTAGATTAAGATTAATTGAAAATTATTTTAAGAATTTAGTCATTAGGATATAGATACCAGAGAGGGAAAAGTGGATATCACTAACAAATACCCCCAGGATATTGCAAAATTGGGGCTTGGTATGACTGTTCTAACTCAAAAGAGAGAGGTACAAATGAGACCCAGTGTCTATCTCCTAACAGTCTACAATTTTAGACAACAGCAATCCACATAAATATATGAAAAAAAAAACCAAGATTAAGATAACATACATTGCGTAACAATTCAGGGCAAAAATGGTAATAGTGTGTGACAGAGAAAAAGAAAAAAAAAAAAGAGAAAGTTGGAATTGAGAACTGTTCAGGGAAATCACAGTTTGAGGCTGAGATTGAGTTAAGAATATATCAACTTACTATTACTCAGAAACATTTTGCAAATGATATTTGAAACATGATATAATTCATGTACCTTTTCTTTCGTGGTATTGGTTTCACCAAATTAGGAAAAACCATCCTTGGTAGAGAAAAGTTCAGTTTACAGTCTAGTAGTCCAGGTAAGTACTAAACAAAAATTATTCAAAACACAAGTCAGTGAAAGCTAAATGCCATATAAATAGCTAGCTGGAATGATTAGAGAAAATTTAATGAAAGTATTGTAATATTTGATATGGGCTTGGGAATCATTTTGGGGATGGCTATTTAATTTTCCTAATCTTTCCATTTTATTTACTCCTTAACAAATTTCTGGCAACAAAAGTCCAAGCCATGCTTCCAGGCAAGAATTTTGTTTGTTTGTTTTTGGTTTTTTTTTGTTTTTTTTTTTCTCTAATACATTTTATTGCATTTTTAAATTGGAGTATAGTTGCTTTGCAATTTTGTGTTCATTTCTGCTGTACAGCAAAATGAATCAACTGCACTGATATACCCCCTCTTTTCTGGATTTCCTTCCCATTTAGGACACCACAGAGGACTGAGTAGAGTTCCCTGTGCTATACAGTAATTTCCTATTAGTTACATGTTTTATACATGTGCAAGCTAAGTCACTTAAGTCATGTCCCACTCTGTGCGACCCTATGGTCTATAGCCCGTCAGGCTCCTCTGTCCATGGGATTCTCCAGGCAAGAATACTGGAATGGGTTGCCATTTCCTATGCCAGGGGAGCTTCCTGACCCAAGGATCAAACCTGCATCTCCAGTCTCCTGTATTGGTAGGTGAGTTCTTTACCACTAAAGCCACCTGGGAAGCCCATTGAGTTGGACACAACTGAAGCGACTTAGCACACATGCACACAGTATGTATGTATATATATGTGTGTGTGTATATATATATATATGTCAATCACAATCTCCCAATCCATCCCACCCCCTTTCCTCCACAGTGTCCATAGGTTTGTTCTCTATGTCTGTGTCTCTATTTCTGCTTTGTAAATAACTTCATCCAGGCAAGAATTTAATGTTTGCAATAAAGCTGGCCTGTCTGCTTGTGCCATTGCTGGGAGTGCTACCAAAGCCTGCTTCACATGCAGCCAGCCTGTTTCCACAACTTGCCTAGACTGCTCCCCATCTTTTGCATTAGAACCACATTCCCTGCATTTGTCTCCTTGGCCCTTGGATGCCTTAGCTTCTCTAGCATCAGATTCTGCTCCAATCCCCTACTTTGGCGCTGTTCACCCTCGTCCCGTCTATCCTCGCCAGTCTATCATCTTGCAATCCCTTGCACTTCCTTGATGGATCCCCTCTGCTGAGTGATCCTCCTGCCTTGAGCATACTCCCAATGGTCCATATGAAATGAGCTTCCCTGGTAGCTAATACGGTAAAGAAGTTGCTTGCAATGCAAGAGACCCAGGTTCAATCCCTGGGGCAGGAAGATCCCCTGCCCATTCCAGTATTCTTGCTAGGAAAATTCCATGGGCAGAGAAGCCTAGTGGGCTACAGTCCATGGGGTCGCAAAGAGTCACACACAATTGAGAGACTAACACTTTCACTTTCAGCCATGCCCATAGACCCAGGGAAGAAGATTGATCCTCATCAGATGCACACGTGATCATTCTGTCATCAAATAATTATTTACTGAGCACACACTGTTATTCAGGCTTTATTTAAACAAGTTGCTAACAATATAAATAAGGCCCCTGCCTCCATGGAAATCATATTTGAGTGAAGGAAGTAGATAAAAAGCAAATAAACTAATAATTAATAAGATAAATTCATATAACTAATATAAAAACATGCAATGAATAAATACCAGGCAATAATAAAAGTCTGAATTTATTATCTTCTACATTCACCATCCTCAACACTTTATGTGGATTTAATCTTTAGAACAACTTTATGAAAGAGGGACAATTATTATCCTTTTTTTATAGATAAGGAAACTGAAACTCAACAATGTTAAGAGACTTCCCCAAAGTTTAACTGATGCTAGGGGTTGAGACCAGGACTTAAAAACAGTCAATATGCTGACTTTAGAACTTATACTTTGAAAGCTGAAGAAATTGGGAGGGGGTATATTTAAACCAAGACTTCGAAGAGATACAGAAGAGAGCAAAAACACTCTTGGCTTTCCTTTGTCTTTTTGGCAACTTTTCACCCAAGGGAATCCTCCAAATTATATACATCGAGGCCCCTTTTCTCCTGCAAGTTTATTAAAGGCTCTTATCCAGATGGGCTTAATTCTAAACTTGGTAAGTCTCAGGGTCTCCATAGGTCTCCTTCCATCAGAGTACAGAGCCCTTTAAGTCCAGGCTGAGGGTGTGGTGTTAGACACCTAAAGAGTTGCAACGAAAAGGATAACTTCCTGCATCTATCCCCTTTCTAGGAGGGATCATGGGCAGCTACCATGTGGATTTTCTTCTTCTCTCTGTAGGCTAAAGCAGTGAAAATCCAATGTTCCTCTTAATTTTCTTATCTACAAAATTTTATATGCTTGTTACATCACTTTGCAAAATTGATGAATAATAGAAAACAAAAAAATTGTACTCAATTTCATCACCCAGAAATGTCTTATCCTCCCTGTTATGTATTTTCTTCCTTTATTTTTTCCATATAAATTATGTGTTGAGCTCATACTGCACGTTTGACTTAACATAATATGTAACCTTATGATACACATTTCTGCATGTTAAAGCACATTTAAAAGCTGCATAATATTCTACCATGTGATCATATCACAATCTACAGATAATTCTCTCAGTGTTTGACATTTCAGTTCAGTTCAGTTCAGTCGCTAAGTTGTGTCCAACTCTTTGCGACCTCATGAACCGCAGCACGCCAGGCTCTCTGTCCATCACCAACTCTCGGAGTCCACCCAAACCCACTTCCGTTGAGTCAGTGATGCCATCCAACCATGTCATCCTCTGTCGTCCCCTTCTCCTCCTGTCCTCAAACTTTCCCAGCATCAGGGTCTTTTCAAATGAGTCAGCTCTTCGCATGAGGTGGCCAAAGTACTGGAGTTTAGCTTCAACATCAGTCCTTCCAATGAACACCCAAGACTGATCTCCTTTAGGATGGACTGGTTGGATCTCCTTGCAGTCCAAGGGACTCTCAAGAGTCTTCTCCAACACCACAGTTCAAAAGCATCAATTCTTCGGCATTCAGCTTTCTTTATATTCCAACTCTCACATCCATACATGACCCCTGGAAAAACCATGGCCTTGACTAGATGGACCTTTGTTGGCAGAGTAACATCTCTGCTTTTTTAATATGCTGTCTAGGTTGGTTGTAACTTTCCTTCCAAGGAGTAAATGTCTTTTAATTTCATGGCTGCAGTCACCATCTGCAGTGATTTTGGACCCCAGAAAAATAAAGTCAGCCACTGTTTCCACTGTTTCCCCATCTATTTCCCATGAAGTGATGGGACCAGATGCCATGATCTTAGTTTTCTGAATGTTGAGTTTTAAGCCAACTTTTCCACTCTCCTCTTTCACTTTCATCAAGAGGCTTTTGAGTTCCTCTTCACTTTCTGCCATGAGGGTGGTGTCATCTGAATATCTGAGGTGATTGATATTTCTCCCGGCAATCTTGATTCCAGCTTGTGCTTTCTCCACCCCAGTTTTTCTCATGATGTACTCTGCAGGTAAGTTAAATAAGCAGGGTGACAATATACAACCTTGACATACTCCTTTTCCTATTTGGAACCAGTCTGTTGTTCCATGTCCAGTTCTAACTGTTGCTTCCTGAACTGCATACAGATTTCTCAAGAGGCAGGTCAGGTGGTCTGGTAGAATTTTCCATGGTTTATTGTGATCCATACAGTCAAAGGCTTTGGCGTAGTCAATAAAGCAGAAATAGATGTTTTTCTGGAACTCTCTTGCTTTTTCAATGATCCAGCAGATGTTGGCAATTTGATCTATGGTTCCTCTGTCCTTTCTAAAACCAGCTTGAACATCTGGAAGTTCACAATTCATGTATCGCTGAAGCCTGGCTTGGAGAATTTTAAACATTACTAGCGTGTGAGATGAGTGCAATTGTGCAGTAGTTTGAGCATTCTTTGGCATTGCCTTTCTTTGGGATTGGAATGAAAACTGACCTTTTTCAGTCCTGTGGCCACTGCTGAGTATTCCAAATTTGCTGGCATATTGAGTGCAGCACTTTCACAGCATCATCTTTCAGGATTTGAAATAGCTCAACTGGAATTCCACCACCTCCTCTAGCTTTGTTCATAGTGATGCTTCCTAAGGCCCACCTGACTTTGGACTTCAGGATGTCTGGCTCCAGGTGAGTGATCACACCTTCGCGATTATCTGGGTCATGAAGATCTTTTTTGTACAGTTCTTCTTTGTTAGACAGTTAGACATTTAGACTGCTATTAATTTTGTACTAATGTAAACAATGAAGAAGTTGATATCTTGTGGTACAAAACTTTTGTTGTTGTTCAGATTATTTCCTTGGGATAAATATGTAAAGTTAAAATTACTGAGCCAAAATGTATGAATGCAATAAGTTTATCTATGCATATTTTTAAAACAGTTTCCAAGAATACTATATACATACCTAAACTCCTAACAGATTGCACAGTGTTGCCAGTAAGACTGCATCATTGCTAGCTTTGGTGATTTAGAAAGGGAACCAGAAAACTAAAAAGAAATTTTCCCTAGTTTGTCATTTTCTCCAGGCCCTGTCTTGAACCAACCATCATAGAGGTTTCCTCCAGAGATTTTGGAACTAAGAGAGAGAAGGGGGGGTTGGTTAAACAGTAGTAGGGAAACATGGAGAGTGGGTAGAATTAGTCTTCACATATAGAAAGTCTGCATAAGAAGAAGAATGGGGACCTCTGGAATTTGGAGGAATATCTGTATCATAAAAGAAATCAAACAGAAAGTGAAAGTATACAGCCAATGGCCAATGCTATCAAAAATAAATAAGTCCTTGGATTATAGCATTTCCCCCCAAATAATTTGTTTTTGTTTGGTTTTTACTTTGGGACGGTTTGGCTCATTCCATTGAGTTGTCTTCAGTAGTTTTCTATCTATAAATTCTTTCCTAAGTGTGCTTCTCCTCTGAGCCCTGACTCCAAGGAGCAGTGATTAAGCAATAGGCTGAGGATAATTTGGGGCTGGAGATCTTTAGTCACTGCTAAAGATTTTCTCTAATGTGCTAATGTCCTACAGATCCAGGCAAGATTCTGAAAAGACTAGAAATACAGTTATCTTCATTGGAGCTAACATCTTTATTCATTTTGCCTTTGGCTGCAAGATAAGTTTAATAACTACATTATTTATTATCAACTTTGAACTTAAGGATACCTGTAAACATCTCTCTCGCCTGTCCTTGAAATTAGCCAAGAGTAAATCAGGAATTGTGCCAAACAAGGCAATAGAAAAAAAAAATCTATTGGGGAAAAAGAAGGTTGTGGATGAGTCAAATTAAAACCATTCCATTGCCCTCAGAGATGATTTTGAAAATGAAATAAAATAGTTACTGCCGCTTTGAGCCATGACAACATCTCAGAAAATTTGAAAGGCAAAATGCCAGCACGTTAATCAGTCATTAGGGAAAGCAGAGAGTGCTGGAGAAAAAGCAAGAACTACCCTGAAGGAAAGCAAAGTATCACTCACAGAAAAAAAAATGAAGAAGAATGGGAGATCTGACCAACCGCCCTGCCTCCAGGAAGAGCCAAATTCTCAAAACAAATGGATTTCCCAACTAATACTGGCTGGAACATAATTTCCCTGGCAAAGTTCCACCATGGGAGGAGAGCTCTTTCCCAGGATCAGGGCTAGTAAGGGGGACTTTCCTGATGGGGAACTGTAGGCCATCCGTCACTAGGGTGGCTCCATGCCTTCAACTGAGTTGGACAAACTGATATTTTAACTTTTGGTTTAGTAAAATTATGAAAATAGGTCATATAAATCTTATTTTTAATACAAATTTTAAATGTCCCCATTTCAGGCTAGGCTGTATGACTCTGTGCTGTGCTAAGTCATTTCGGTCATGTCTGACTATTTTCAACCCTATGGATTATATAGCCTGTCAGGCTCCTCTGTCCATGGGATTCTTCAGGCAAGAATACTGGAGTGGGTTGCCATGCCCTCCTCCAGGGGATATTCCTGACCCATGTATCAAACCCACATTTCTTATATCTTCTGCATCAGCAGGCGGGTTCTTTACTATTAGCACCACCTGGGAAACCCAAGGCTCTATGATGTCATTTCAGTCTTTCAAGGCTCTATGATGTTATTTCAACAAGATGTTATCTCAATATTTCTAAAGCTTGGATGACTGGAGGGAAAGACAGAAGGCTATTCAAAAATTGTTAGGGAAAAAAAAAAAAAAATCCCCTTTTGACTATGAAGGTAGAAACAGAAATTCTAGGTCAGGCAGTCTCGTTAGCTGCTTCTGTGAGGCCTCTTGGTCAATTAAGTTCTCATTATCCTTGGTATTACTGTTGGGCTTCCATAAAGTAATCCAGATGCAAGGTTTTTCTCTGATGATGTTGTGTTTTGTTTAATAATGTGCCATGGAGGATGGGATATTATAGAAAACTCACCCCACAGTGCTAGCTGGAGGTCTGGTATTTCAGTGGAGAACATCTGGGAGCCCTGGTCCCCAAAATGGTTTTAAGCAGAGCTGAGGACAAAGAGCTCAATTCAAAGTCAGTATTGATAGCGAAGTGGACAAATGAGAGAGAAATGAACAAGCCTGGAGAGCCAGCTGGGATGAGGATCCAACTGAAGTCAAAGGAAATAGAAGCAATCTCTGGCAGCTTGGCCTTTCTGAACTTCATTTTTTAAAGACTGCATTAGATTTTCATCTGAGGCAATTTGTGGGAAAATGGTACTATCTCCTCAAGTCAGATGCCACTGACTCAGAATAGATGATAAGTGAAGGCCAATGTAGTGTTCAAATACAGCTTTTGGGAAATCCTTAAGCTCTTCGTGTTTAATTGGAATTCTATCTAAAGGCAATAGCTGTTTTAAAATGAATTTTGTGTTCCACAAGGTTTCATAGGTTTTGTGCAACATAGTTTATTGTGAATAGAAATAATTCTGTTTTCTTATTTGATTAAATACCATCCATATTAGTATTTATTTATACTTCATCTAATGGCTATTAAGGGCTCAGATGCTAAAGAATCTGCCTGCATTGCAGTGGACCCTGGTTCAATCTCTAGGTCAGGAAGATCCCCTGGAGAAAGGAATAGCTACCCACTCCAGTATTCTTGCCTGGAAAACTCCACAGACAGATGAGCCTGGTGAGCCACAGTCATGGGGTCACAAAGAGTCGGACACAGCTAAGTGACTAACACATTAACCTAGAATAGTTTTCAGTCTATTTTAAAACCTGGTAGAATACACTTTCCACTCAATTACACCATTTCCTCCTCAACTGTCACCCTGATCTCCCATAGCAACTATAGCTGCAATTTTAGGTCATTCTGAATTTTCGCTTTATATCGTAATCTTTTTTTTTTTTTTTTTTTTTGGTAATCTTTAATTGTTCACTTCGTGCAAACTACTAATATATCAGACAAGATTTGGGTCCAATAATTGATTTTACTCCAAAGAAATTTTTTCCAAATTCTCTCAGACATTTCTTCTAACCCTGAAAGTGAAAGTGAAGTCATTCAGTCATGTCCGACTCTTTGCGACCCCATGGACTGCAGCCTACCAGGCTCCTCTGTCCATGGGATTCTCCAGGCAAGAATACTGGAGTGGGTTGCCTTTTCCTTCTCCAGGGGATCTTCCTGACCCAGGGATCGAACCCAGGTCTCCCACATTGCAGGCAGACACTTTAACCTCTGAGCCACCAGGGAAGCCTGAAAAGCCCCAGTTAACCATAATCACTTTTACGGCAAAGAGTATATAGGGCTGAGTGGAAAACAGTGGCAGACTTAGGATCAGACAGACCTGGGTTTTAATATCAGCCTTAACATTTACTTCCCTGGTGGGTCAGATGGTAAAGCGTTTGCCTACAATATGGAAGACCTGGGTTCGATCCCTGGGTTGGGAAGATCTTCTAGAGAAGGAAATGGCAACCCACTCCAGTATTCTTGCCTGGAAAATCCCATGGATGGAGGAGCCTGGTAGGCTACAGTCCATGGGGTCGCAAAGAGTCGGATACGACTGAGTGACTTCCCTTTCACTTTAACATTTACAAGGTAGGGACCTTGAAAGTGAAAGTGAAAGCTGTGCAGTAGTGTCAGACTCTTTGCGACCCCACGGACAACACAGTCCATGGAATTCTCCAGGCCAGACTCCTGGAGTGGATAGTCATTCCCTTCTCCAGAGGATCTTCCCAACCCAGGGGTCGAACCCAGGTCTCCTGCATTGCAGGCGAATTCTTTACCAGCTGAGCCACCAGGGAAGTCCCCCACACCAGAAAAGCATTAAAAAATCAAATCTGCCTGTAGCTTCTGCTTTGTGAGTGCTAAAGTCGCTTCAGTCGTATCCGACTCTTTGAGACCCTATGGACTGTGTAGGCCACCAGGTTCCTCTGTCCATGGGATTCTCCAGGCAATAATACTAAAATGGGTTGCCATGTCCTCCTCCAGGGGATCTTCTGGATTGAACCTGCATCTCTTATGTCTCCTGCATTGGCCGGCAGGTTCTTTACCACTAGCGCCACATGGGAAGCCCCGAGGGACCTTGGGGTCTCCTCTAACATCTCTGTGCCTGTTTCCACATCTGACAGGTGGAGATAGTACCTACCTCTAGGCGTGTTGTAAAGAACAAAGGGGAAAGCCGATGTAGCTTACATAGCCAATGCCTGGCCTGGTCAATCCTCCCAAGAAGTTTGCTGTTTATTCTCATTTTTGCATCTTCCCTCAGGCATCCTTCTGGCCACTACTTAAAATTCAGCATTTCATCCACAATGTACCTGCTCTGTTCCCCACAGCTTTCTGGTCTCTTAAGAACATGGTATAGTCATAGGTCTTTTAGACACTGTTGGTGGGTCTTGCTTTCCTATAGTTTGGGCTTCTGGATAGTTATTGCCTGACCTCTGGTTCTACACAGAAATCTATGTGGGATCTGGCCCGGGCAGCATGGTAGGAGGACTGGCTCGTGGAACAGAAGAAGCAGCTTTTCCATTCTTTTGATGGAAACCAGAAGAAGCTGTGTAAGTGCTGCCTCCGCCTCCCATTAACAAGAGCTTTAGCTCTTCCACTGAAATGCAAAAATAACAGTCTATACCTCTAAGGGTTATTAATGAGAACATTCACATACAAAATGCTATAGAGATGGAGGTGTTTATGATTACCTGCATGTCATACCCTTATTTATGAACCATAGCAGCATGTTGCCAGTTCTGTTGTATAATAATAATGTAATTATATAATAACATATTCCATATTTAGCTTATTATATGTCAGAGTCAGAAATCTGGTTGTCACATGTGCCCACAGTCGATTCCTCCCTCCTCTGTGCCAATCAGTCCCCTTGATTTTGTTCCCATTCACCACATGTGAGCAAATTGCTCTCAGTATTGTGGGGTATAACTAGCTCTCCTCAAACTCCTACCACAGTGCACAACGCAGCAGTTGAGACTGTGTGGCTTCCTGCTTTGTTTCTTCTCCTCTCCCTGGACCGCATCTTCTAGCTCTTGGCTACCATTTTCACTGATCAACACAACAAAGTTCTGAGGACTCTCTTTAGTCTCTTAGAGTCATTTGCTAATTCTGTGTTAAGAGAAGCACTATTCCTGGCTTCTGGTGGTTGGAGTTGTCACTCAAACCAGGAACCTTACTTATCCTCTGATTCAGCTCACCCTGGTGCAACTAGCTGCACTGCTTTTGCACATGTCTGTAGCCATAAATTTGCATACTTGAATGTCTTCTCCCAGAGGCACGGCTGATGTTTCTAATTAGACTATACATGGGTCACCTAAATGGTGAAGAAGACATCGCCAGATGTAACTGATCCATTGCACTGTTCTCTTATCAGAGATGACAGTAAGACTTAGTCAGGAAAAATTGTGAGAGGCTTTTAAATATGCCATGAAGATTACTGAGTTTCTTTTCAAAAGAAAGCTAAGCTTTGTTTAGTATGTATCCTTCTGGGCTATATGATTCTATGAAGACTGCATTTTTCATTGACTTGGAGCTGTTTTGCAATCAGTTTAGAAAACAGATGTTAATGCTAACCCTTCTTATTCATAGGAATTCAAATGAAATTTTCTTCCTGTGGAGGTGAAATTCATATAACCTTGTGCCCATGTCATAAGCCAATTTTGCATCTGTTACACAAACTCATTTCAGCATCATTGATTGCCTGCTCTTTCCATTCTTCTTTGAACAAGTTTTTAGCATCTTATTAGTTGCCTCATTAATTAATAAGTTAAGTAAAACCCTTGACACTTTTCATTTTATGTTTGTATGAAAGTCAAAATTTAACTTTTTTTTCAAAAATAAATGATCACCTAATAAATTTACTTAGACTTTTATTCCCATGGGAAATCACAGACACTGAAGACTGTTTCAGAGAGCACAGTCTACACTCAGGCAAACTCTTTACATTATTCCAAGTGTTATTCTCAGTTGACTTATTTCTATATCTCTAAAAGCATCATGGAAAGAATTTTAGTCTGCCTTCTTGAACTCATCTATATGCAGCTGAATTCTCAAATCGGCATCCTTAAATTTCTACTTATGTCAACCCGAAATATCCAGATAAACATACTTACTGCTCCTCCTACTTTTTTATTGTTAGTATTCATGAAAAAAAGTGAAATTGTTAGTCGTTTCTGACTTGTTGTGACCCCATAGACTGTAGCCCACCAGGGTTCTCTGTCCATAGGATTCTCCAGGAAAAATACTGGAGTGGGAAGCCATTCCCTTCTCCTGGGGATCTTCCCTACTTGGATTGAATCCAGGTTTCCTGCTTTGCAGGCAGAGTTTTTACTGTCTGAATCACCAGGAAGCCCATCAGTGGTCATATTACAGATGAATTTATTGATGCATCTAGAAAAGTCCAGAACATCCGATTTTATGGGGAGGAGTCAGAAACTAGGCAGATTTCTATGAGGAAATCCCAGTGAGAGTGACTTTTAGGGAAAGGGGAAAAAACAGAGAGGGTTGACCTGAATTCTTGGATCCTTATCCAAGCAGAGGGTGCGCTGGATCCCCGGCAACTGGAGATTGACAGGTAGTGTTCTTATGTTCTTGTCCATCTTTCTAGATGATCTGTGAGTCTCAATCTAGTTCATTATATCCTCAACACTTAACCAGTGCTGGAAATATTTGTTATATTAAATTTTTAGTAACTATTTTTTAAATTAATAAATGAATGAGTAAAGAACAAAACAATGAATTAGAGAAAATAGATTATGAGACAACTGGAAATATCAATTTCTTGGATAATCCAAGGGTGAAAGTGAAAGTGTTAGTCACTCAGTCGTGTCCACCTCTTTGGGACCTCATAGACTGTAGCCCACCAGGCTTCTCTGTCCATAGGATTTTCCAAAAGCAAGAATACTGGAGTAGGATGCCATGCCCTTCTCCAGGGGATCTTCCTGACCCAGGGAAAGAACCCAGGTCTTCCACACTGCAGGCAGATTCTTTACCATTTGAGCTACTCAGGAATCCAATCCAAGGGTAGACTATAGTTTCAAATCCAGCTTCTCACTGTTTCCAAGCCTGACTTGCATTTTTCCCATGCTTATGCTTTTATTCAGGTTGTGCCTTTGTTTGAAATATCCTCCCAAACCTCCAGACCTGTTTAGATACAGAACTCCAGACCTATTTAGATACAGAACTCATTCTTTCATTATAACCCAAATCCTTTTATAAACTCTTCCATTAGGTTAGTCCCTAAACTATGCCATTATCCATCTTTTATTTTTCAAACTTCTTTTTCTCCCAGTTTTAGCAATGTATATTTGACATACAGTACTGTATTAGTTTAAGGTGTGCAGTATAATGATTTGACATACATATATTATGAAACGATTATCACAACAGGTTTATTGACACCATCTCATATGGATACAACATTAAATAAATAGAAAAAATTTTATTCTCATCATGAGAACTCTTAGAATCTACTTTCACAAAAAGTTTTATATATGATGTACGGCAATGTTAATTGTATTTATCATATCATACATTAGATCCCCAGTAGTTATTTATCTGGTAAATGAAAGTGTATTCCTTTTAACAACCTTCATTTCATTCAATTCTCCCACCCCCAAAGCCCCTCCGCTGGTAACCACAAATATCTCTTTTCCTATGAGCTTGTTGTTTGCTTGCTTGTTTGCCTTTGAAGTATAACTGGCCTATGACACTATGTTAGTTCCTGGAACACAACATAGTGGTTCAATATTTCCATACATTTTCAAAGGATTACCATGATAAGTCTAGCTACCATCTGTCACCATATGAAGATATTACATAATGATTTGCTATATTCCCCACACTTTGCTTTTCATACCAGTGACTCATTCATTTTGTAACTGAAAGTCTGTAGCTCACAATCTTCTTCATCTATTTCTCTCTTCCCCCTATGCGACATCCCTCTGGCAACCACATATTTGTACTCTTTATCTATACTTTTGTTACACTTGTTCATTTGTTTTATCGTTGGTTATATTTGTTGATTTGTTTTGTTTCTTAGATTCCACATATAAGTAAAATTGTACAGTATTTCTTTTCCTCTGTCTTACTGATTTCACTTAGCGTAATACCCTCTAGGTCCATCCATGTTTTCCCAAATGGTAAGATTTTATCCTATTAGGCTGAGTAATATTCCATTGTGTGTGTATATATATAATATATATATTCTATTGTGTATATACATATATATACAGTTTTCTTTAGCCATTCACCTGTCGATGGACACATAGATTGCTTCCATGTGTCATCCATTGTAAAGAATGCTGCAGCAAATAAGAATGCACATATCTTTTTGAATTAATATTTTCATTTTCTTCAGATAAATCCCCAAAGTGGAATTTCTGTGCCCTATAGTGGTTTTATTCTTATTTTTTTTTGAGGATTCTCCAGACTGTTTTCCAAGTATCTGCACTGATTTACACTCCTGCCAACAGGGCACAAGGGTTCCTCTTCTCCACATTTTCACCAACACTTATTTTTGATAATAACCATTCTGACAGGTGTGAGATGACATCTCATTGAGGTTTTGATTTGTATTTCTCTGATGTTCAGCATCTTTTCATATGCTTATTACTATTTGCATGTCTTCTTTAGAAAAATGTCTATTCAAATATTCTGCTCATTTTTAATTGGATTGTTTGCTTTTTTGATGTTGAGTTGTATGAATTCTTTGCATACTTTGACTATTAATTCCATATCAGAAGCATCATTTGGAAATATCTTCTCCCATTCAGTAGACAGCATTTTTGTTTTGGTAGTAGTTTCTTTCTACTATGCAGGGATTTTTAGTTTGATGCAGCCTGATTTGCTCATTTTTGCTTTTGTTTCTCTTGCCTGGAGAGAAGTATGCAAAAGAACTGCTAAGACTGCTGTCAAAGAATGTTCTGTCTATTTTCTTCTAGAAGTTTAATGGTTTCAGGTCTTACACATAAGTGCATAATTCTTTAATCCACTTTGAGGTGTGTTTTGGGTTTATTATTTGAGAAAGTAGCCCATTTTTATTCTTTTGCATGTAGCTATTCAGTTTTCTCAACACCATTTATTGAAGAGGCTGTTTATCCCCATTGTATATTCTCACCTGCTTTGTTGTAGATTAATTGCCCTTATAACTGTGAATTCCTTTTAGGCTTTCTATAGCATTCCATTAATTTATGTGTCTGTTTTTATGCCAGTACCATACTGTTTTGTGATTAGTGAAGCTTTGTAGCATAGTTTGAAATCAGGGCTCATGATACCTCTTGGTTTTTCTTCTTTCTCAAGATTGTTTTTTGCAATTGAGGGTCTTTGTGTTTCCATACGGATTTTATGGTTATTTATTTTAGTTCGGTGTAAAATTCTTTTGGCATTAATAGGTATTGCATTGAATCTGTAGATTGCCTTGTGTAATATAGTCATTTTAATGACTATATTTTAATCATTTTAGTATTAATTCTTCTAGTCAGCACAGTATAGTTTGTGTCACCTTCAGTTTCTTTCCTCAGTGTCTTATATGCCATCATATAAAATATCTCTGAATCTGATACAGTTTTTGAGGTTTATCTCAGTGTACCATATGTTACCACTATGTACTTATGGATCCCTCCCTCCAAAAAAACATAAAAAGGTTTTTGAGAGCAAAAGCTGTCTTACCTCTCTATTCCTTGAAAGGCAGAGATGATTTTCTTATACATAAGAGGCTTTCAACAAAATGGTCTTGAATTAATGAATGAATAACTGAACAAGTGGACATATCTATACCATTTGTTGCAGTTATCTCCACCAGATGTAAAGGGGCAAATTTAGACCATTACCAGAATATCACAGATTGAAACAAACTTCAAAGTCCTTCTCTGAAGAAACTTATACTCAAGATCCAAACTTGCTTGTTCCTGGGAGTTTAGCCATCTAGAGCTTCTTCAACATTTCCATTTTTCTCTGCTGCTAGTAAACATGCAAATCTTCAAAGATCTTGCATAGACTCTTTAAGAGATGTGCTGTTGAAAGGAGCATGTTTCCCTATTGACCTTTACCAGCAAGGCTGCTGTGCAGAGAATGTTCCAAATACACTGCATGCTCTGGTAACACCAGCCCCACATGTTCTGCACTGATGGATGGTGGTTTATAAAGTACTGTAAATACTTGGAAGGATAATATTAGAACATGAAGGATGAGCTTTTATTTTTAAAAGACACATGGATGAATTAACTATTTTGTTTCTCAGTAATGCTACTTATTTTCAATTATGTTATTTAATATGATTAAAATATTTGAAATAAAGGACACAAGTTTTTTGCTTTTTCTTTTCAGAAAAAAAAAAAACTCTTTAAGGTTGCTTGTCCTATGCCTTTTAGTCATAGTTGTGACTGGATCATGAAGAAACAGTCTACATACAACCCAGAAGTCCTGCAACTGTGTAATAGCATGAGAACACTGGTTGATAAGGTGGAGAAACCTTCTCATGATTGCTGCAAATCAGAGATCCTAATTTGTGATAGGACCACAACTTCAGTTTTGTTAGAGTATCTTTGCTAAACAACTTAGAGTTAACTTGTCTATACCACAAGGGAATTATTTGCTGGTAGGTCTATTTGAAGGATAGCCAGACCCACCTTATCTCATTAGCTTCTACATTTGTTGGAGCTGTTAGCTTAGGAGAATACAAGTCACAAAAGAAGTTTGGAGGTGCAGGTGACATCAATGGTTGCCAAAACCCACTTGGAAAAGCTATCCACCCTCATTTGCAGGAGTCTGACCTCCACAGCAGCCGTCATAGCAATCCATTCCCAGTTGTTCCAAACTCAACTGGGGCCCATGTCTTGGCCCTCTGGTTTTTCAGGGAGCCTGTCCATGCAAGGAATATCCAGCACAAGGGCTGTTGCAAGCTGTCTTCCTGATTTAGAAGACTCAGGGGAGAAACAAAAGCCATCTATACAGGCCTTTTAATTTTAAACATAAGCTTCGGCTTGAGTTGTATAGTTATCTCATTGGTCATCTTGATCTGAAGACCATTCCATTCCCCAAATTCATCAGTGTGTAACTGCCACAGCTGTGGAGACTTTGGCACCTGCAGGGTACCCCAAGAGGGGCTCTCCAAACAGATGGTTTTATAGGCAGTGAGCCTAATGGCAAAAAATTCAAGATTTGTTTTTCAAATAAGTGCATGTTAAGTGAAAAAAAAAAAAAAAAAAACACTTTACAATGTCAATGAACCAGAGAAAGTTTTGTTGGTTAAAAGAAGCCTTATGAAAAATCTATCATATACCTTTGATTTAGAAATATAAAGAGAAACAGATTGACTTAGACTTAAATAACGGGCAGAAAGACAAGAAAAGTGACAGTCTCTAATGAATGTCATGCCTATGTTCTGATTAAGGACTCCTTCCAGCTGCAATGTTTGTCTCTAATGAAGAAGTGTTTCTCAGTTTAGAAGCTATTCCCAGAAATCAATTCGGAGGCCAGAACATGTCTTGGGTTTAGGTCGTGTGTCTGCTCACTTTGCTTTAAATCTCAGAGGGCCATAAAATCAAGTGAAAGCAGGACTGGATTAGAAATCAACGGCTTTGAGCTCTGAACCATATCCTTCTGATACATTGCTTTGAGATCCTTGATTTCTACTATTCATGCTTTGGTTGTCAAATGGGTTAGTAGAATCAGAAGTTGGTAGAACACTGAACAGGTGCTAAGATTTGAGCTCTGTAGAGACGGGCATCCGAGCCATGACTGTCAGCAGAGAGGCAAAAAGGAGAAACATGCTACCCCTAGACAGTGTTGGCATGTAAGATATCCCCTCATGCCAACACAGCTATTCTGGCAGCACACAGCTCCTTACCCTACCCCCGCAAAAGTAACTTCCAATGGTTTCTGAGAATAAGTGGTCACTATGCTTTTCTCCCTCTCCTCTACCCAAACATAAATGACTCCTTATTTTACACACAAAGGCAGCTAATGAGAGATTTTGTTGAAAGAAAAAAAAAATCAACATTTTTCAAAGATTTTTTCATTTTGAAATTTTTATTTAAAAATAGTATATATTATAGGGTATAAAAGAACACTTAGGTGAACTTCAGTGATTAAACAGGATACTTTGAAAACTTTTCAATTTTTCTTAGACTTTAAAACTAGCTGCAAATCTAGGTTTCAAACCTGGCTAAATTCCAGGTTTGTACTGCAAGATGCTAAATAAGCAGATATCAGCATTTCTCAGCTCTTCACTGCATTCTTAGTACCAGTCTATATTTGCATTTTTAATAGTGAATAATGTACTAAACCACATGGCTTGGAAGTGAATTGCTGCACACCTTTCAGCTGGAGGCCATGCAGTGTAGTAGAGAAAGACAGTGTATGAAACACAAAAAAACTGGAAGGATGGTCTCTGCTGTACCCTAACAGCCAGGTTTCCTGGGGCAAGTTTCTTAGCTCCTTTAACTTCAGTTTTCTCGTCTCAAATTTTAAAAAATGACTTTAATGCCCTGCTTACCTCTGAAGTTAAAAAGAAAAGGTATTGTGGAGGGAGGTCCAAGAGGGAGAGGATATATATATACATACAGCTGATTACTTCATTTGCAGCAGAAACTAACGCGGCATTGTAAAACAATTACACTGCAATTAAAAAGAATACATTAAACATTCTCTATGAAATTCTAAAATCATGAATATGCATCTTTTAGTACCTCCCTGGTAGTCCAGTGGTTAGGACTTCACCTTCCAATGCAGAGGGTACAGGCTTGATTCCTGGTCAGAGAGCTATGATACTATATAGTGCAGAGCCAAAACACACACATACACACACAAAAAATAGAAGCAATGTTGTAAAAAATTCAATAAAGACAAAAAATGGATTTAAAAAATAAGTATATATCATTCAAATCTAAACCCTCTAAAAAAGCAACTTTGGTGAAAGACTGACTTGCTGATTGAGTCCTCATGATTTTTGTAGAAGAAGAGACACAGATCCATTCATGGGTGAACTCCTCAGCCAGATTTAGACACTCAAACTGAAGGAATAAGCTTTTAGTAAGTGTATCTTCATGATTCGCCCAACGCTTTATTAAGGTAAGATTCCCATCTCTTGTGAGGTCCCCTTTTCTCCATTCAATTCCAATCACCTCCACAGAGGACCCCATGTCTGAACTGGTCATCCTTTAAGAAGCACAGGTACAGTGCTTCCTGAATGACCCCTTTATGTGCCCTGTGATGGGACCAAATGACTGGTATTTGGGTAAACACAAATCAGAGCAGCCTAAAGTAAAGTCTGAAAGTCTTTGACATACCCTAGTTCATGACCAAAATGCAAATAAGTTTTGCATTTGACTCCATATATATTATGATTTTTTAAACAAAAAATTTTAAATGGAGACAAAATTTTAGTAATCATTATTTTTTCAGCAAAATGAACCATAGTTTTGCTTTAGCTATCTTCTCCTTCTCCCTCTCCCCACAATTCCATCTAACCCAAGAGTATCTTTCTTAAGAATTATGTCCCCAAATTCTCTCTCTTTGAGGGCCTTGCATTTCAATAAGATCTCTTAAAAACAAAATTCTAGAAAATAGCACAGTTAGGTGAAGGAACAGCCAGTGTAGGGAAATTCTTTTTTCATAGAATTTGATCTTAAGGAGTTTGATCTCATAGAGTTTAATCTCGAGGAGATAAACCAGTCAATCCTTAAGGAAATCAAACCTAAATACTCATTGGAAGGACTTATGCTGAAGCTGAAGCTCTAATACTTTGGCCACCTGATGCAAAGAGCTGATTCATTGGAAAAGATCCTGATGATGGGAAAGATTGAGGGCAGGAAGAGAAGGAGGCAACAGAGGATGAGATGATTGGATGACATTATCGACTCAATGGACATGAGTTTGAGTAAACTCTGGAAGACAGTGAAAAAACAGAGAAGTTTGGCATGCTGCCATCCATGGGGTCACAAAGAGTCAGACATGACTGGGCAACTGAACAACAAACTCTCCAAGCAACTGATGGGATTCCTGGGCAACTCAGCTTACAGACTCAGTCTAGCCACCTTCTTGGGGAAGACCTACAGGCAGCTGTCCATATTTTCAGGGCTATTGGGGAGACAGTAACCCAAAATGTGGTACTTCATCTCTGAAATATCACTGTCCTCTGAGAAATATATGTCTGGGTTAGTCCTGCTCAGAGATGAGGTTCCTGAGTAGAACTGTTTGCTTTTTGCACAACTGATTGCTTTATTCCCCGGGAAGAGACTGTAGATTTGCCAAATGTGCTATGGCTCAGGAGGGGAAGACTAGAAAGTGCTGGGTTCTGTTCTGCCCAGTGTCATCCATGGCAGGAACAACAGCGCCGTATCTGACTGATGAGGGGTCGCGTGCAGTCGCCTCACATCCAAAACATGACACATATGCAAAGCGAAGGCAGGCCTCAGTCTCCCACTGAGGGACAGCAGACAGTGTCTGCCTGCACAATCCATCTCCAGGGCATGTGTGAGGGAGGCGGAGTGGAATGGGGTAATGCGAAACATAAAAACGTACAGCTGAAACCCAGAGTCACAACTGCAAATGGCCCTTAACCAGCACCAGGCCTCATCTGCTGGGAGTGTTTGAAGTCTGTAGACAGAGGCTGGTGCCATTCCACTCTAATTTCTCTTGCTGGAGCTCATCAGCTGTGGAATGCAAAGAGACTAAGCCCCTGGCTACGGCCTGCTGTCAGGAACCAAAACCAGGTCCCCAGGACGGGGCAGTACGTGCCCTAGATGACCCAGCTGTCTCCCACCAGCAAGAAATTCGAAAGGGGGCTGGCAGAGGTGCCCATGAGGTGAAGGGCTGTGACTGGGTCTGTTTGTCAGGTGGAGGAAAAGCAAGTCAGGTTGTAAAGATGGAAAACAGAGCCTTATAGACAAGGGGCAAATGAGGATCTAGAGAAGAGACTTCTCAGAGATGTCCTCTGAGCTCTTGCCCTCAGAAGTGTCCCCGGAGAGAAGAGTGGAAGCTTGGTGTTTGATGGGACATTCTTCTTTCTCCAGGGTGCTCTCTTGGGAAGGGTTGTACAGTCTGAACACTGTCTTCTGTCCTTTCTGCATTATCAGAACACCAGAAGCTCCAATTGCTAAGGGAACATTAACTAAAATCTCTGATCCATGTCATCCTGGAGTTGCTGGTAATTAATGTATGGTTCAACTCAATCCCTTGTCCTGGACCAGTCCTTCAAACCACAGAGGTTCCTCAGTCTCTTCCACATGAACTCTGGACATTTCTGGATCTACTCTTCATTCATTTTTCAAGAACTTTCTGGCCCTTCGTACAATAACAAAACATTCAGATTTTCTTATTGCTGTGTTAATTTTGTATTTACAGGGAGCTCTTCTGTGCCTAGAATCAAGAAAATAAACCTACAGACAAATCCTGTAAAAATATATGTCATATTCCTTTCTAAACATCTAGCCCTTACTTGGCCATCTGCATTATCATGCTGTTAAGGGAGAGATTCTTTAGTTTTCATTCCTCATTTCATTCATTCACCAATTACATATGGAGATCTATTATGTGTCAGTTTTGTTCTAGTTGCAGATCAATTTCTGCTTAAACGTAGATTCTTGAAGAGTAGTGTGTTTTTCAACAACCAGAACCTCGGTTTATTTATTACAGGTAATTCTCAGTAAATAATTTGGAAATGTACATGGTCCTGTCAACTACTGACCTCCCAGAGAAAATTTGTTTAGCCAAGATTCCACGTATTCTTAGTCATTCTGTCTAAAACATAAATTACGTCCAGAGAAGACAGTTATAGGTTTGTTTCTCTCTGCTTCTCCTCTCTAAATTCAATTTAAAACCTTGGAAATAATTTAAGGCACAACCAAAAGAGAACCTTGGAAAGTAGACACATGAAGGAAACCTGGTTAGGGACTCCAGTACTGAAGGAAAAACATAACACAGTCCCAGTGCCTCTTACAAACTCCCACCCAGCAGAAGAAGGCGACCCAGAGTCTGTTTCCTCACAGCTAATATAGCAAAAAAGGTGGCCCAGGTAAAGCCATTCCTACCTAGGAGGCAAGACCAGCAGCTCTAGCAAGAGATCCCCACTGATGACACATGGCCAGGGGAACACTGTCATTTTTGCCAGGACTGGGATTCTCTTCACCTGCCCAGAGATGGTTGACAGTGTATCAAGTGGGAATCTCACCACAATAATCACTCTGATTTAAGAAACATTCTATATCTCCTCTGGACTTGAGCATTTCCTTACCATCAAGAGATACTAGGCAGCTAGGAATGCCTGCAAAGGGGATTCTGCCACAATAAGAGGCCAACTCGGGAAGCTCCTTGTCCCCACAGACCTGAGACTCCCTGCAGCTCCTGCCCCTAAGACAACAGGTGACCAGGCAGCATCCGGAAGAGAGAACCTTGGCACGACAGATGTCCTGGACCAGGAAGCCTCTTCTTTCCAATGGACCAGACACTCCCTTACTTTACCATGGTACAGGCAGCCTGGAAAAATCTGTACATTTCCTAAGCAGCAACCAATGACAGTCTCATCTGCATCAGATACACCAAGCAGACCAAAGTAACACAGCAAAAGTGAAATAAGCTTGCCATTGGAACCACAGTCCACAGTGGGTCATGGCCACAAAAGTAGGCCACAATCTGTATGTTAAACCTAAACAGAATCACCTGCTAAAATAAAAGATTTATATATAAGCCACAGATTTCTGACATGATAGTTCAAATGTCCAGGATACAGTAGGAAATCACTTGTCAGGAAAATCACAACTTGAACGGCAAAACACAGTTGAATGATGCTGCCATCAGAATGAGAGAAATGTCAGCATTATCTGAGAGGAAGTTTAAAGCAGCCATCATAAAAATGCTTTAATACACAATCATAAATTATCTTGAGACAAATGGGAAAAAAAAAAACTAGAAAGTGTGATGAGAAAATAGAAGGTATCATAAACAAACCAGATGTAAATTACGTGAAAAAATACACTAATAAAAATTTTGAAACTTGCTGGATATGCTCAGTAGTAGAGTTGAGGTGACAGAGCGTAGGTGAATTTACCTGGTCTGCACAATAGAGATAAAAGAGACTGGGGGAAAAAATGAACAGAGCCTCAGTGACCTGTGCAAAAATGACAAAAAAGATCTAATATTGAATACCCTAAAAGGGGAGGAGAACCAAAATGGAACCTAAAGAGTATTTGAAGAAATAATGTCTGAAAACTTCCCAGGTTTGGAGAAATATAGATAGATCGATTGATTTCAACAATCTGAGCAAACTTAAAGAAAGCCACACCAAAACAACTTCTGAACAATAAAGAAAAAGGAAAAATCTTGAGTGCATTCTGAGAGAAAGAGTGTATCACCTATTAGGAAAAAAACCAACGTCAAGGCTGTATATTGTCACCCTGCTTATTTAACTTATATGCAGAGTACATCATGAGAAACCCTGGACTGGAAGAAACACAAGCTGGAATCAAGACTGCCGGGAGAAATATTAATAATCTCAGATATGCAGATGACACCACCCTTATGCCAGAAAGTGAAGAGGAACTAAAAAGCCTGTTGATGAAAGTGAAAGAGGAGAGTGAAAAGGTTGGCTTAAAGCTCAACATTCAGAAAACGAAGATCATGGCATCCGGTCCCATCACTTCATGGGAAATAGATGGGGAAACAGTGGAAACAATGGCAGACTTTATTTTTTGGGGCTCCAGTATCACTGCAGATGGTGACTACAGCCATGAAATTAAAAGACGCTTACTCCTTGGAAGGAAAGTTATGACCAACCTAGACAGCATATTCAAAAGCAGAGACATTACTTTGCCGACTAATATCCATCCAGTCAAGGCTATGGTTTTTCCAGGAGTCATGTATGGATGTGAGAGTTGGACTGTGAAGAAGGCTGAGCACCAAAGAATTGATGCGTTTGAACTGTGGTGTTGGAGAAGACTCTTGCGAGCCTCTTGGACTGCAAGGAGATCCAACCAGTCCATTGTAAAGATCAGCCCTGGGATTTCTTTGGAAGGAATGATGCTAAAGCTGAAACTCCAGTGCTTTGGCCACTTTATGAGAAGAGTTGACTCATTGGAAAAGACTCTGATGTTGGGAGGGATTGAGGGCAGGAGAAGAAGGGGACGACAGAGGATGAGATGGCTGGATGGCATCACGGACTCGATGGACGTGAGTCTGAGTGAACTCCGGGAGTTGGTGATGGACAGGGAGGCCTGGCGTGCTGCGATTCATGGGGTCGCAAAGAGTCAGACACGACTGAGCAACTAAACTGAACTGAACTGATGCCAGTGACAGCAAATTTCTCATCTGAAACCATAGAAACTAGAAGAAAGTGGCACATTTTTCAAGTGGTGAAAGAAACCCTAACCCTGTCAGGTGCAGATTCTGTGTCCTGGGAAACTATCCTTTCAAAATGATGAGGGGGATACAGACACTTTCAGGTGAAAGAAAGCTAAAAGATTTCCTCACTAGACCTACTATAAAAGGGACACAAATGCAAGTAAGTCCCAAATTTTACCTGAAGTGGGAAAATGTTTATATCTGTAGGCTGTTCACAAGTCATATGCTCAGCACTTAAAAAAAGTATGGAATGAGAAACAACATAAGAACACTGTAAATCAATTAAGACAGAATCCTAAATATTCAAGTAACCAGTGGTAAGACAAGGAAAGATATCTAGAAGGAAAAAAAAAAAGGAAACAAATAATAAAATGGCTGACTAAAGCTCTAATATATCAACAATTACTTTAAATGTATTGACAGAAAGGCTAAATAGGTCAATTAAAAGGCAAAGATTGTTAAGATGAGTTTAAGAAAAAAAAAGTATACACCAACCCAACCAAACGCTGTTTACAAGAAACTGACTTTAAATTCAACAATTAGACTAATGTAAAAATATAGAAAAAGATATTCCATGAAAGCACTACTCATAATAAAATGCAAGGATTGTCTTATTAATATTAAAATTGTATAGACGTGACTTCAGCAGAGATATTTACTAGAGGCAAAAAAAAAACAAAAACGAACATTAAGTAATAATTAAGGAATCTATCCATAAGGAAGATACAACCGTTCTAGTGTGTATACACCCAAAAAAATGAGCTTCAAAATACATAAAGCATATTCTGATAAAGCTGAAAGAAGAAATAGATAAGTTCTCACTGGGCACTTCAAAACTCACGTATCAGCTTTAAAAATTTCATTAACAGAAACCTCAGTTAAGTGGAGGTGGGAAACCAGAAGGGGGAGCTCTTATGCCCTACCTTGATAACCAAGCCCAACAAGAAGACTCCTTCCCTGGCAAGGTCTCAGCCAATGAAATGCCTGTTTCTTTACTACATTCTTCCCAAAGTCTTTTCTTCTAGGTAAAAATGCTCTCCTTCCCTTGTGCTGTAGGGACCTGCATATGGCTTTCCATGGTTGCAGACCCCAAATTGCAATTTTCTGCTGATCCTGAATAAACCTATGTTTGTTGGAGAAATATTTGGCAGGTGGCTCAGACAATAAAGAATCCACCCTTAATGCAGGAAACCTGGGTCAGAAAGATCCCCTGGAGGAGGGAATGGCCACCCACTCCGGTATTCTTCCCTGAAGAATTCCATGGACAGAGGAGACTGGCAGGCCACAGTCCATGGGGTCGAAAAGAGTCAGACATGAATGAGCAACTGACACTTTATTTCAGGTCAACGTAATAATTCATACAACTACATCACAGATAATCAACAAGGATATGAAAGATCTGAACACCACAATCAAGCAACAGGATCTAATTCCTACATATAACCCAATAATAGCTGAATACACACTTTTTTTCCAAATGAGAAGTGTATGTTCACCAAGATATTAATAAATTATATCGTGGGCCATAAAACAAATCTCAACATTTTTAAAAGAACTGCAATTATATAAAATATGTTCTCTGAAGAAAATGGAACAAATCTAGAAATTGGTAACAGAAAGACAAGAGAAAAATTTCCAAACATTTGGAAATTAAACTTCAGGCTCTTAAGTCATCTGTGGGTAAAAGAGCAGTCTCAAATGCATATTTGAAATATGAAATATGTATTTGAAATATTAAAATACAAATAATGAAATAAAAATGAAAACATAACGTGTCAAATATTCAGAATATAGGTAAATCTGTTCTGAGAGAAGTGTATAGCACTAAATGCCAGTAGAACAGATATTTCAGTAAAGAGAATATTGACCAGGAAAAAAAACACATGGAAAGATAATAACATCAATAGTTATTAAGGAGATGCAGATTAAAACCACAGTAATCTATGTCTATGCACGCTTTAAATTGGTTAAAAGGAAAAGTAGCGATAACAGAAATGTCTCAAATTTAATATAATCTAAGTGCCTTCCTCAAAATATTAGAAAAATAAGAGCAAAATAAGTTTAAAAAACAAACAGAATAGAGATAAGAGAAATCATCTAACTTTAAAAAAGTAAAACAGAAAAAAATCAATAAAACCAAAAGCTTGTTCTTCAAAAATATTAATGAAGCTTACAAACCTCTAGAAAGACTGATTGGGGTTGGAGTGGAGGAAAGAAATGGGAATAAAGGGGAATATTATAATACTGCAGACCCTCCAACCATTAAAAGGATAATAAGGTAATAGTATAAAAAGCATTGCAGTCATAAATTTAATACCTTTTAAGAGATGGGCCAATTCCTTGAAAAATCACCAACCAAGAAACGCAACCAAGATTAGACATTATAAACATTCCTGTAACCATTAAAGAAATTGAATTCATGATTTAAACGCTCCACTAAAGGAAACTTCCAGACCAAAATGGTGTTACTAGAGAATTCTACCAAACTTTTAAATAATAAACCCCGGTTTTACACAATCTCTTCTAGATATCAGAAGAGGAATGAACATTTACCAATTTATTTTATAAAGTCAGTCTTACAAATATATTTAGAGATAATAGCATCCGTTCCCCGCCTCCAAAGCAAAAATACCCTACACTGTCTCTCATGGTTTAAAGTGGACATTCATAGGTGAAAAAAAAAAAAAAAAAGAGTAAACCCAACTTCAAAGTAGACCTAATACCTCATACAAAAATTAACTCAGAGTGAATTATAGACCTACATGCAAAATGCAAAAATGTAAATTTTTAGGAAAAATAGCATGGGAGAAAATCTTTAGGATTTAAGGCTAGGCAGATATAATATTTGGAGAAGGAAATGACAACCCATTCCACTATTCTTGCCTGAGAAATCCATGGACACATGAGCCTGGTGGGCTACACAGTTCATGGCATCATAAAAAAGTCAGACACGACTTAGCAGCTAAACAACAACAAACATAATATTACTTAAACCTGATATCAAAAGCATGATCCATAAAAGAAAAACTTGATAAATTGTACCTTATCAAATTCAAGATTTTGCTGTTAGGAATATGGAAAAATGAATTTTAAGCTGAGATAAAATATTTTCAAATTTCATGTGTGCCAAAAGAATTGTGTCTAGAACATATAATGAACTCTCAAAACTCAGCAGTCAAGAAAGAGAAAAAAAAATCAGATTTCAAAAAGGGAAAAAGACATATGCAAATATTACAGTAAAGAGAATACTGATATGGCAAGTAAGCACATGGAAAATAATAACATCAATTGCTATCCAGGAGTTCCAGGTTAAAACCCCAGTGAGCTATTTCTATACACTCTTTACACTGGTTAAAAGGAAAAATAGTAATAGCAGAAAATGCTGTATGTGAGAAAATTAGACAATCCATACATTGCCTGACAGAATATAAAGTGATATAGCCACTCTGGAAAATAGTTCAGCCATTTCTTATAAAACTAAGCGTAAAATTATCAAACAACCCAGCCATTGCATTTGGTGTATTCATCCCAAAGAAATAGAAAACCTGTATTCATGCAAAAACTTGTACTCAAATATTCAGAGCAGCTTTACTTATAATAGCCAAAAATAAAGACAACTCATATATTCTTCAGTGGATGGATGGTTAGACAAAACATAGTACATCCATCCATACTATGGAATACTACTCAACAATAAAAGGACTGTGCTCTTAATACAAATAGCAATTGGATAAGCCTCAAGAGAATTATGGTGAGTGAAAAAATAAACCCTCCAAAGTTACATATTATATGTTCCATCTATATAACATTTATTAAAAGAAAAATAGAAACAGAGAGCAGGTATAGTGAGTAGTTTCCCAAGTAATTGAGAGGCAGGCAGGTGTGACTGTGAAAAACACTGAGGTAATAGACTCTTGTATGTCATTATATATATGTGTGATATACATGCCTATATGCCTATACATGTCATAAAATTGTACTGAACTAAATACACACACACAAATGAGCACAACTTACTTATTTTATACCCAATAAATTGTAGCTCTTAATCTCCTTCCCCCATGTTGACTTTCCCCACCTTTCTCCCCACTGGTAACCACTGCTTTGTTCTCTGTATCTGTGAGTCCATTTCTGCTTTGTTATATTAAATATTTGTTTACTTGTTTTATTTTTCAGATTCTACACATAAGTGAAAGGGCTTCCCTGGTGGCTCAGAGGGTAAAGAATCTGCCTGCAATGCAGGAGACCCAGATATAATCCCTGGGTCACAAAGATCCCCTGGAGAAGGGAATGGCTACCCACTCCAGTATTCTTTCATGGAGAATTCCATGGACAGAGGAGCCTGGCGGGCTACAGTCCAAGGAACCGCAGAGTCAGACACGGCTGAGCAACTAACACTTTCACAATGAGTGAAAACAAACAGTATGTGTCTTTCTCTGTCTGACTTATTTCACCAACCATAATTCCCTTCATGTCTGGATGTAATATCTGGCACAGGAAATATAGCCAATATGTTATAATAACTTTATATGGAG
Organism: Capra hircus; assembly: GCF_001704415.2. NCBI lineage: Eukaryota > Metazoa > Chordata > Mammalia > Artiodactyla > Bovidae > Capra > Capra hircus. The sequence continues at coordinate 23,355,946 of NC_030823.1, read as the reverse complement.
TGTAATCTATAAAATATCATATCGCTATATTATACAGCTGAGATTAATATAATACTGTCAGTCAGCTATACTTCAATAAAACGAAACAAAAAGGAAACCAAAACAAGCACAATAAAATTCAGAAAATGTGTAGGAAGAGTATAAAAACCACTCTTAGTTCATGGACCGTATCCACAGAGAAGCTTGTTGAAGAGAACCGAAATGATTCTCACTTCCATGAGGACATAAATAAGGCCACATTACTGGAAAGGATTTTAGGTAAGAAATCCGAACTACTAGGTCACTGTAAAGGACAGAAGACAACAATGACAACCACAAATTAAGGGAAACGATGGGGAATGGCTTAGAGGAAACAGTTTCTCTCTGCCATTTGTGCCACTAGTATTGAGCACGAGGAAATGAAGAATGGCGGGCCAGTTTAGGAAGACGTTTTTTTAATGGGGTTGAAACAGTGATCCTCAAGAAATTGTTTTAAAGAGTTTTGTAAAGTTATGCTCTCTTTTACATGGTTTTAAGGTGACTTTATATTTTTTTTATTATGAGTTTAAATATTTATAGAGGATGAAATTAATGTGTCAATACTGACATGTGGACAGCTGACCTTAGTTCAAGAATATCTGCACCAGGAGCATTTACATGTTAATAAGGGATCATGCATTTTAAATGGTTGTATTTCAATTACGTCTAGGTATTCTGAGATATTTGGGGATAGGTAGATTGTCATAATTCCTCTAAAATTGTAGTTCACTTAACATTTAAGCTACTAAGTTATATGAGGCCTGAATTTATCTATGCATTAATTCCTGTCCTTAAATTTAGACTCACTCTTTTTTCTTTCTTTTTTTTCTTCTTGACAGTATCTTATAATTTTCTCTCACCTGCCATGCAATTATTTCTTTTGCCTTATCTATTATTATTAACATAAATGGAATCATACTAGTGCAAGCTTGATTGCCACTGTCTTTTAAAAATGCTTAAGAAAGAACATGATTAGAAAATATAAATTTGGCTTACACAAAACATCTAGAACTTATCTATTTCCATCATAAAATTTCTATCCAAAAAGCCTTTCCTTCAGAATTTACTTCTTTTAATTTATTTTTTAATTGGAGGAAAATTGCTTTACAATGTTATCTGGGTTTTGGCTGTACAACAACATGAATAAGCCATAATTAAAGATAGATCCCCTCCCTCATGAGGCTCCTTCCCCTTCCCCCTAGGATCCTGCACAATATATGGGATCCTAGTTTCCTGACCAGGAATCAAATCCAAGTCCTTTGCATTGGAAACACAGTCTTAATCACTGGACAGCCAGGGGAGTCTTAGACTCACTCTTTTAAGAAAGGAAAATTTGTTTTTCTAAGTTGTTATTATTGTTCAGCCGCTCAGTCATGTATGACTCTTTGCAACCCCATGGACTACAGCACAGCAAGCATTCCTGTCCTTCACTGTCTCCCAGAGTTTGCTCAAACTCAGTCCATTGGGTCGAACATCCTATCCAACCATCTAATCCTCTGTCATCCCCTGCTCTTCCTGCCTTTAATCTTTCCCAGCATCAGGGTCTTTTTCAATAAGTTGGCAGTTTGCATCAGGTGGCTAAAGTATTGGAGCTTCAGCTTCAACATCAGTCCTTCCAATGAATAGTCAGGGTTGATTTCCTTCAGGATTGACTGGTTTGATATCCTTGCAGTCCAAGAGACTCTCAAGAGTCTTCTCCCACACCACAGCTCAAAAACATCAATTCTTCAGCACTCAGCCTTCTTTATGGTCCATCTCTCACATCTTTACATGACTACTCGTAAAACCATAGCTTTGACTATTCAGACATTTGTCAGTAAGTGAAGTCTCTGCTTTTTAATATGCTGTCTAGGTTTTACCTTGCTTCCAAGGAGCAAGTGTCTTTTAATTTCATGACTACAGTCACCATCTGAAGTGATTTTGGAGCCCAAGAAAATAAAGTCTGTCACTGTTTCCAATCTTTCCCCATCTATTTGCCATGAAGTGATGGGGCCAGATGCCATGATCTTAGTTTTTTGAATGTTGAGTTTTAAGCGAGCTTTTCCACTCCCCTCTTTCACCTTCATAAAGAAGCTCTTTAGTTCTAAGTACTACAAATCAAATAACATATTTTTAAGTACTACTCATCAAATTACACATATTTCATTGAAATGAAAGATCATATACATTTCATTATTAACAGTTACATGTGTGGCTCTCTGTTTCACCAAAGAGTAATAAAAAGCAGAATAGCATCATTATGAACAGCTTAAGAGTACTCTCTGTTGGGCTAGTGTATAAAATATACATTTAAATGATCCAAAAGAGTGGAATTAAATTATTAAATAATTTAATAATTATGTCATTCTATGTCATTCTCCATAACACCCTTCCAAAACAATGCACTAATTTCCTTATATCAGAGATATCAAATAACAGCTTGAATGTTGACAGTTCTCACTTTTCAATTATAACAGCTTCAAAAATCAGGTCAGAATTTCGGAAATGGAGGATCAAAGACTTGAAGCTCTATATTATCTACTTTTAGCTACAATATAGCTACATAGAAGTTTCCCTGGTGGCTCAGATAGTAAATAATCCACCTGCAAAGCAGGAGACTTGGGTTCAATCCCTAGGTTGGGAAGATCCCCTGGAGGAGGGCATGGCAACCCATTCCAGTATTCTTGCCTGGAAAATCAACATAAAGGAGCCTGGCGGGCTACAGTCCATGGGGCCACAAAGAGTCAGACACGATTGAGTGACTAAGCACTAAGCACATAGTTACATAAGCATGTATTTAGTAAATTTGTCCTAAAACACACTAGATGGACCAATATCAAAATCCTTCATTACAACCTAACAACAACAGAAAATATAAGCCAAATTTTAAAAATGGGCAAAGGACATGAATACACATTTCTCCAAGGATGATACATAAATGGTGAGTAAGACCATGACTCCAGCACAAGCTGGAATCCAGATTTCCAGGAGAAACATCAATAATCTCAGATATGCAGATGACACCACCCTTATGGCAGAAAGTGAAGAAGAACTGAAGAGCTTCTTGATGAAAGTGAAAGAGGACAGTGAAAAAGCTGGCTTAAAACTCAACATTTAAAAAAAACTAAGATCACGGCATCTGGTCCCATCACTTCACGGCGGATAGATGGGGAAACAATGGAAACAGTGACAGACTTTATTCTCTTGGGCTCCAAAATCACTGCAGATGGTAACTGCAGCCATGAAACTAAAAGACACTTGATCTTTGGAAGAAAAGCTATGATCAACTTAGAAAGCATATTAAAAAAGAGAGACATCACTTTGCTGACAAAGGTCCATTTAGTCAAACTATGGTTTTTCCAGTAGTCATGTATGGATGTGAGAGTTGGGCCATAAAGAAAGCTGAGAGCTGAAGAATTGATGCTTTTGAACTGTGGTGTTGGAGAAGACTCTTAGGAGTCCCTTGGACTGCAAAGATATCAAACCAGTCAATCCTAAAGGAAATCAGTCCTGAATATTCATTGAAAGGATTGATGCTGAAGCTGAAGCTCCAATACTTTGACCACCCAATGTGAATGAATAACTGACTCTCTGGAAAAGACCCTGATGCTGGGAAAGACTGAAGGTGGTCATTAGGAAACAAAACACAGGAAGATACTACTTAGCATTTAGAATGGATATTTTTTTTCCAAAATGGAAAATAACTAGTGTTGATGAAGATTCAGAAAAAGCAGAACCCTCAGGGTTTGCTTGTGAATGTGTAAAATTTTACAGCACTATGAAACAGTTTGGTGGTTTCTCAAAAAGTTAAACAGAATCACTATATGATCCAGTGGTCCTACTTCTAAATATGCATCAAAGAAATCGAAAACAGAACTCAAATGTTTGTACACCAATGTGCATAGCAACAGTATGCACAAGATATGAAACAACCCAAATGATGTACTTTAAAGGTTGAAAATGGACAGATAAACAGAATCTGTAGAGTGAGAGAGAGACAACAGAATATGATTCAAACTTTAAAAAGTAAAAATTGTAATACATGCTACAACATGGATGATATCTCAAAATATTATGTTAAGTGAAAGAAATCAGACACAAAAAGATAAATATAGTATGAATTCATATATCTGAAGTACCTACAACAAGCAAATTCATAGACATAAAGTAGAATAGAGGTGACCAGGTTTTCAGGGGAGAAAAGAGTGGGGAGTTATTTTTTAATGGCCACAGTTCCTATTTATGATGATGGAAACATTCTGAAAATGGATAATGGTGATGTTAGCCCAGCATTGTGAATGAACTGTGCATTGAAAAATGATCAAGATAGTAAAATTTATTATTATGTGTATTTTACTATAATAAATAAAAACAACCACAATAACCTACACTTTGTTGCTGTTTTAGTCACTAAGTCATGTCCGACTGTTTGTGATCCCATGGACCTCCAGACTCCTCTGTCCATGGGATTTCCCAGGCAAGAATCTGGAGTGGGTTGCCATTTCCCTCTCCAGGGGATCTTCCACACCTAGGGATTAAACCATGTCTCCTGCATTGCAGGCGGATTATTTACCACTGAGCCACCTGGGAAGCCCAAACTACCATTTTAATAACACAGGTAAAATTTCTATGGCTAAAAATAATATCAATGAAGTAGAACAAACAAAACTGCTGACGGAATTGTAAAATGGTACAAACATTTTGTAAAACAGTTTGACAATATCTTACAAAGTTAAACACATGTTCAGCTATCCTTGGTTTTTATTGAAGGGAAACAAAAACAGACGTACACACACAGATTTTTTTTAAATGCTCATAGGGGCCTGACAGTCCAGTGGTTAAGATTCTGAGCCCCCATAGTAGGGGGCATGGATTCTATCCCTGATCAGGGAATTAAGATCCACATGTCTCACGGCATGGCCTAAACAAAAAATTCCTAATAAACTTCTTTCAAATTCCAACACTCATAGAAGTATTATTCATAAAAGCAGAAAACAAAATCAATTCACATGTTCACCAACTGATGAAAGGATATGTACACACACACACACGCACACACACACACTGTGGAAATTTACACAGCAATAAAAATGAAGAAAAATGTCTTGGAGAATATCAAGATAATTTTGCTGAGTGAAGAATTACAAACAAAAAAAAATCCTATACACTCTGTCACTCTATCTATGTAATTCCAAAAGTAGGCAAACCCCAGTGATAAAAGTAAAGTCAGTGGTTATTTGAAGATGGGAATCAGAGTGGGTTTGAAAGGGGATAGGAGGAAACTTTTTGATGTTGTCATATGTATTAATTGCTTTATATATTGATTGTAGCCATATTTATACAACTGTATGAACCTATGGAAAGTCATTAAACTGGATAATTTAAAAAAAAAAATCACTCATCTTTCTCCTGTACCATATTAAGAACCCTGGATTTCAGCATTTCATTGTCACCTGTCCCATAGAGTGTGAGAAGGAATGGGACAATGTCTAAGTTTGCCCCTTCGCTCTGTTCAAACCTCCTAGCTTGCATAGTTTTCCCTAATCCCTAATTACTTACAGTTTTTCTCTGAAAGGCTATAGCATTTCTTTTGAAAGCAAAAACATTCCACTTTTAAACAAAAATAGCAATCACAAATATATCCACTTAGTTTTGGCTTTGGCCTCTAATCCACCCACCCTCTCATGCTAGTCCCTACCACTGCTTCATCAAAAACTTTAGAACAAGGTAAACCACCATGACCACAGCCCATGCTCAACTCCATAATCATTATGTAATTTCTATCATCAAACAGTGTTTAACCAATGTATGAACAGATTCTTCAGACATGCTTAAAAACATATGGAAAATGGCTTTTAATTCCTTTGCATTAAGCTTATCTAGCAAGAGAAAGCTGGGGGCCAAGGTAAGAGTAGAAAGACTAGAGGAAGAAATAACGGAAAGGCTATAATGCGAAATTATATGAAGCAATATATTATGTACTGTAGTGTGGGCCTTAACATTTCTTTAGAGAATAGCCATAATAAACAACATTCTACTTGAAGAACTGTGACACCTGCTACTGATTTTTCTCCTCTCAAATTGGAAGTTATTGGTGGAATTCTACAAACAGAAGAGGGCCTGGCTATGGCTTTTAGACAGCTGGAAAATGTGGTTTCAAGATGTCTGAGAGAACCCAGATGGTAGCCTGAACACAGAGCTGGTTAGGGGAGGAAGACCTGGAAGGACAGACAGAGGCAGAGAGAAGCCTGGAGAGATGGAGGGAGAGAAACAGTAAAATCCAGATTCAATTTCTCATGGCAAGGCTGTGCTGCTTGTTTAACTTGCTGACTCTCTAACCACTGCTCCCATATTTTGGATCTAATAAAGCCCCAGTAAGATTTTTACCCCAAGCACCCTTTTGTGTTTAATTGTTAACCTCGTACGCAATTGGAAGGAAATTTAATCCATATGTTTCTGCTCATTTACACTTAAATCATCGGAATATGGTGTTTTAACCCCAATTTGTCATTCACAGAAATTTGAGAGACTTAAATAAATCTCTGGAGGCCTGTCCCAATCCCTCTGCCACTCCTTTGTGATCCTCAAGTAAACACATGTATTCGAATTCAAGAGTTTGAGGGTAAGTACAGAGATTTGCAGGAGGTTTCAAAGCAAAGTTTACCTGCCTTTGTTGGTTCCCCTCCAACTTTAGAATGAATCAACCCCCTCCCAGGCACAGTTCATGAGCAGGCCCACTGGTTCAGAGACACGACAGAAAACCCTCCAGGCTGTATCTCTAATGATCCTGAAGAGCCTTATACTGATCTCAAACCTTGCCATAGCTGCAGTCCACACGTGGTTCTGCTGGGTCAAGGAACTATTGGGATACACTCCCATCTGTAGCCCTGAAGATCCTGAAATGGTTTCAGTCCCTCTCAGCCACAGTCCACAAACAGTTCTCCTGCACACGGACCAGACAGGAGACACCCATGTCTGAGCCTCAGGGATCCTGAAAGGGCCCTCTATTTGGCTCCAAGCCCTTCAAACACAGTCATGGACAGTCTAGCACACCCAGAGACTTGGTAGGAGACACACCCATTCAGAAACAGGCCTGAAGACAAATAATGGCTAAAGAGATGGAAGCAGTAGCCAAAACCTCACAACAACAACAACAGAGACATCCAGGTCCAGATGGTTTCACTGGTGAATTTTACAAAACATATAAGAAGCATAAAGCCAATCCTTCTCTAAGTCTTTCACAAAAAACTGAAGAGGAAACACTCCCAAACCTATCTTACAAACCCAGCTTAATCCTGATACCAAAGGCAGATAAGGATGCCACAGGAAAAGAAATTTGTAAAAAAAAAAAAAAAAAAAAAAAATCTTAATGGATATAAATGCAAAAATTCTAACAGAATACTAGCAAACCAAATTCAACAGCACATTCAAGTGATCATACGCCATGATCAGTCTTTTTATTTGGAGTATTTAGTCCACTGAAATTTAGCATAGTTTTTGATAAGTGATGGGTATGGTCTTATTGGGCTTCCCTGGCGGTTCAGCTATAAAAAGAATCCGCCTGCCAGTGCAGGAGACCTGGGTTCGATCCCTGAGTCAGGAAGATCCCCTGGAGAAGGAAATAGCAACCCACTCCAGTATTCTTGCCTGGGAAATCCCATGGACAGAGGAGCCTGGCGGGCTACAGTCCATGAGGTCACAAAGAGTCAGACACGACTGAGCAACTAAACAACAACATGTACTTACTGCAGTTCTAAATTTACTTCTTTTCTTGTTTTCATAGTTCTGGGTTTTTTTACCCTCCTTTTTGTTTTTTCCTTGAGGTTTGCAGATTTTCTTTAGTGGTATCCTTATGTCCCTTTCTAGTTTTTGCACATTTATTATAGGTTTTTGATTCGTGCTTACCATACGTGGGGTTTATATATGTTGACCAATAGCTATAACTACTTATTTACAACAGTCATTTAAGTTTAGTCACATTTTAAAAGGTCTACCTTTTTATTTCCCTCCCCAACATTTCGTGCTTTAAAGGTCATATTATTACATCTTTATATTTTTCCTTCCACTGTTAATTTATTGTGATTATAGTTTACAATTTTTGTGTTGTAATCTTCATAATAATGTATTTAAGGGTTGATCCTCAGCCTTTATCATATATTTGAGCTTACTTGTGGGATTTTTCCTTTTTTGCAGTTCCTTTTTATTCCCTGTTGGCTCAGTGGTAAAGAATCCTCTTGCCAATGCAGACACACAGTTTTGATCCCTGAGTTGGGAAGATCCCCTGGAGAAGGAAACAGCAACCCACTCCAATGTTCTTGCTGGAAAATCCCATGGACAGGAGCTTTGTGGGCCACAGTCCATGAGGTGGCAAAAGAGTCGGACATGACTTTGCAACTGAACAACAACTAATGAATTTAATACAATGCTTTCCCATAGTATCTTACTTTTTGATATAGCCATTTCTTTCCCACATAGAGAAGACCCTTAAACATTTCTTTTAGGGTAAGTTTTAGTACTGAAGTATTATATTTAGGTTTTGCTTGTCTGGGAATTTCTTTATCTCTCCTATTCTAAATCTTACCGGGTGGAGTATCCTTGTTGAATAAGCTGCAAATTTTTCCTTTACACCACTTTGAATATATCACACCACTCCCTTTTGGACTGTAAAGTTTCTGCAGAGAAATCAGCTGATAACCTATTTGCTTGTTTAGTATTAGTCGCTCAGTCATGTGTGACTCTTTGCTACCCCATGGACTGTAGCCCTCCAGGCTCCTATGTCCGTGGAATTCTCCAGGTCGGAATATTGGAGTGGGTAGCCATTCCCTTCTCCAGGGGATCTTCCCAACCCAGAGATTGAACCCAGGTCCCCCTCATTGCAGGCAGATTCTTCACTAGGTGAGCCATCAGGGAAGGCCTCTTTTTTTTTTTTTTCCTTGCTCCCTTTAGAATTCTCTGCTTATCTTTCACTTTCGACACTTTAATTATGATGTTATAATTCTTAGTGCAGTTTGAATTCATTCTATTTGAAATCCTCTGGGTGTCCTGTACTTGGACATCTGTTTTCTTCTGCAGGTTTAGGAATTTTTCAGTTATAATATCATGAAATATATTTTTGACTCTCCTCTTTTCTCCTTCTTATGTTTCTAGGACCCCCATAATGCAATTTTTAGTATATTTTGTGTTATCCATTTTTTATTTATTCATTTTTTTCCATTCAGATTTGGTGATTTCCATTATTCTGTCAACCAGATTACTTATCAATTCTTCTGTATCACCCAGTCTGCTATTAATTTCTTCTAATGTTTTTCATTTCAGTTACTGTATTCTTCAGTTCTATTTCTTTTTCATATGTTCTTGTACCTTGTTAAAATTCTCACTGTTCATCTATTCTTATTCTTAATTCACTTAGCATCATTTTATTAATGATTTTAATTATTTATTTATTAAATTGTTTGTTTCTGTTTCATTTTTGTATGGATTTTCTCTTGCTCTTTTGGCTGAGAAAAATTTCTTCTGTCTTCTTATTTTGCTTAACTTTTTTTTGCCTCTATGATTAGATGAGGCGTTACCAACTGCATGAAGTTTTGAAGGCATGTCCTTATGTTGGAGCATCCCTGTAGAGTCTGAATGCGTCCAGTGGTTTTGGTGGGAGAGCTGGATTTTGACATGAACCCAAGTCACATCCTTCCTCAGGGTGTGCTGGCAACCATCACCTCACTGGGAGATAGGGCTATGGAAAGAGTGGTTAGAACCAGAGGTAGGAGTGAGCCCAGGCTTCTACTCTGCTCAGTGGCTGTCCCCACCCTATCAGGGGTAGGCCTAAGAAGCAAGTTGCTGAAGCAGAAGCGCTGAGGCTCAGGTCCAAGCTGGTTCTGTTCCCTTTAAGTGTGAGCACTACCCCAGCATAGCCCTTCCCAGGGTGGCAGTAGGGGTGAAAAACCCATCTGCCAATGCAGGAGACATAAGAGATGAAGGTCTGATCCCTGAATTGGGAAGATCCCCTGGAGGAAGGCACAGCAACTCACTCCAGTATACTTGCCTGGAGAATCCCCATAGACAGAGGAGCCTGATAGGCTACCGTCCATGGGGTCACAAAGAGTCAGACACGACTGAGAGACTTAGCACAGCATCCCAGCGTACTTGCCCTTGAGAGGAGCAGTAGCAGAAGCAGAGGGGCCATGGCAACTCTTGAATATGTGATGGTGTGTGGGTTGTGGCTGTCTCTGCACAGACAGAGTTCAGAACTGCTTCTGACATGCTGCCTGTGTGTCAGGAATGGCTGCCCCTGCCTTGCTCAGATGCCGCTCATGTCTGAGTCTGCTTTATCCCTCACGGTCAGTCTCTTCCCGCAGCCTCTGCTGTTCCCCCATCATGTGGAGCTGTGCTGTAGGGCAGGCAGGTCCCATGCGGACTCTTGGAGTGTATCAAGGGCAAGCTGTGGCAGTCTGGCTGCAGCCAGCGGTCAGGGTTGCCTTTGAGGCATTGCCTGTGTAAGTGCCATTAATGGCTGTGCCCTCTGTCCCCAGCTCAGATGCTGCTTTGAGCCTGATCTGGCTTTGTTCTGATGCCTGAGCTCTTTCCTTGGTCATGGTGGTTCTTGCTTAAATGTGGTGCTGCAGTGTGAAGAAAGGGCGGCTGGGGCCTTCACTCAGGTTAGGCTCAGACGTTCGCAGGAAAGAGTCAGCCATCTGTGCAGTTTTAATCTGTCCTCTCTGCCCTGTTTCAGGAGCAAGCAAATGTTCTGGTGCTCCTCCCAAGGGGACTCTTCCTATAGTCTTTCCATTAGTCCCATCGTCCCTCCAACCAGCCAAGGGGGCGCATCTTTCCATATTGGATCTCAGGGCTGGGGCACCCAATAGGATAGCTCAAAATGCTGACTCCCCAGGGAGGATCTCCACCCATGTAATCTCCCTTTTCCTCTAAACCCCTTTCCTGGGGGCACAGGTCCCAACCTCCTGTCCCTGTCTTTTCCCTTCCTACTTGATTCCATGCAGATCTTTCTTTCCGCTTTGGTTGTACAGGGTGCTTTCTTTCAGTTTCCAGTTAGTTTTCTGTGAGAGTTGTTCTGCGTATAAATGCATTTTGGATCTGTTTATGGAGGGAGGTGAGGCCTACATCCTCCTACTCTGCCTGTACAATCCCTTCCTTTAAACTTTTATAAATGTGTCTGCTTATGCAATCTTTAACTCATCCTTTATTTCTCAGCTCAGGCTTTTATCCCACTGTACTTTCTGCTTAACACCATTAACTATATTATATTACGGAGTTAATATCATTATATTTATTTATTTACAACTCTGTACTTCCCATTCCTTGAGAACAAAGACTGTGCTCTCTACCAATTTATCATCAACCCCTAGCGGAGTTCCTGGCACAAAAATTGACTCAAGCTTAAATGTTTGTTAAATTTGCCAAACACTTTTATGTACTTTATGTCCTTTCATAACATAACAATCCCCATAACAATCCTGTGAGGCAGGTATTATTATCCCCATGTAAGCGTGGAGGAAATTAAGGCTTAGGGAGATTAAGTGATTGGGACAAGGGTGTATAGTTAATAAATGTCATAAATTTGACTGTAGCCAAGATCTTTTAAATACCGAAGTCTATATTCTTTCCATTATGCCACAGTTGCCTTTTGAGATGTTTTGTCTCAACTGAGGAAATGACCATCATCGCCATTTTGCAGGTCAAGTAAAGCAGACTCTGAAATTCTGCCACGTAATTCAGTTCTCTGGCAGCAGTAGGAACCAAGAATAGGAAACCAGCATTACTATTCTGCCTCATAGTCAATTCATTTGCATGTAATTAACACCATGTGTTTCTCGCTCAAATGAGCCTACAAATAAGATGAACATGGACCAACATACCAGTCTAAATCCTCCTCACAGTGGGCGAGTTTGGTATTGTGCAGGACAGAGAAGAAATATTTATAATAGACATTGTTTCCTTTTGCTTTTTACCTAACACGCTTAGGAAAGTAACAATAGCATGCTTCAACCCACTCCAGTACTCTTGCCTGGCAAATCCCATGGACGGAGGAACCTGGTAGGCTGCAGTCCATGGGGTCGCTACGGACACGACTGAGAGACTTCACTTTCACTTTTCACTTTCATGCATTGGAGAAGGAAATGGCAACCCACTCCAGTATTCTTGCGTGGAGAATCCCAGGGACGGGGGAGCTTGGTGGGCTGCCGTCCTTGGACTCGCACAGAGTCGGACACAGCTGAAGCGACTTAGCCGCAGCAGCAGCAGCAATGACTTCTCACCCCACGATAGACACATTCTCCCGTTCTCATCCTCTCTATCTCCTCTTTCATATATTTTTCACCTTGGCACCATTGGACATGAGGAACCCCAATGTGAATGTTAAAACCTCTGAAACTAGCTTCTGAACTCCTTCAGTATGGGTTTAAAACTGGAATTTATAGCAAAAGCAGGTATATTCTATTCAGTTCCTAAGTTGGAGGATTCTAAAGAGAATACTCAGGGATCCTGAAATATTCAGGATGTAAAGAACATTTTGCTTCTATCTTAACCACCTGTGATCTTTCCAGTGTAAATAAGAACTCCCTGGGGTCCCTCAGAGCCCCAGCACCCATTTGAATCCACTGTCATCTCAGCTTCCTTAGACATTTGGCAGTTTCTGCCCCTTTCCTCTATAACTTAGTCCCAAGGTTTGGTCCTCAGAGTTCATTCCTCTGCTTTGATTTACACAATGGCTCAAAGGGTTCAGCCTCAATCACTGGTTAGCAAGAAACAAAGGAGTTTTGTGGTCTTACTAAAAATCTGTTTTAAAGCAAAGAGTGGTTCCATACATCTATGGCTTCTTGGCTTCCATTTTGGAAATTAGATACTGACTCACCTCTAATTCTGAAGAATACTTTTCGCTCTGGAGTCAGAGAACTGCCAAATGAAAAATTGAGCTTTCAAAGCATAAGAGCCCTGGGTTATTATTTTGCAACAAGAATATGAAGAAAATTGGCAAAAATTAGCCAGAATCTGGTAATAAGAAAGAGAGAGAGCCAAGGAGCAATAAGATGTCTAAACTTAAAAAAGAATAAGGAGTCATCATGATCATGATGCTATGTTTTACCAAATACATCTAGAAAACAGAGTTTGAAGGAATCCTAGAATCCATTAGAAATGTTATAATTTCAAAACCTGAAAGATTTGAGAATTGACTGAGGATGTGAATGATGGACAAAGGTGAGGGATAATCATCAAAGAAGTATTAGGGGATTTTCCATCCAAAAAGTTCAAAGATAATGTAATTCAGAATCAAATGATAATATCTTGAAAAGGATGAGCTTATTTTATGGTGCCTAGTTCACAGAACCTATTGTCTTTCCCTTTTGGCTGTCTTAGAGAGATAATTGGCTATGTTCTGTACTGTGAGGGTATAATGTCCCTGCTAACCATCAGCTACAAGAAGGCTGCTCATTACTACTACAAGTCCTAAGTGGTCCTCAACTTCTAGGATGGAACTGGGAATACTTTTCTTTTAAAAAGTTAAATAATAAATGTTGAACACTAAAGATTTCATCAGATTTATCTGAAAACCTGGTAATGATTCAATAAATGTTTATTAAATTAAGAAGTGAATAAATGCAGAAGGATAATAAATTTTGGTCCCACAAATAAGAGTTCTCTGGCTTAGGAGGAAGAATTAAACAATTTAGTACTTGAATGCTGACCACCACCATTGCTTAATAATTAATTTTAGTACTATCTATATCTCTTTCTACAATTTTCATTAAATCAATATTTGTTTCACATGCTAGATAGAAAATGTATTGCATCTATTAGGTACAATATTCACCAGTGATATAAAAATGTATACCTATACTGATTACATTTTAATTAGTAGATAAATAAACAGAATATCATCATAATGGGGGTTAAGTTCTATAATAGCAATAAAAACACTTTTCAGTGCAAATCAAAAGAGAAATATACTTAATAGATAATCTCATTGAATTTTGTTTCCCCATGCCTAATATTGGAATTTAAAATTTTTCTGGACAAATGAATGAAGGGATAAATTGTACAGCATTGAATTTAAACACCCTGGAGAAGAAAATGGCAACACGTTCCAATATTCTTGCCTGGAGAATCCCATGGATGGAGGAGCCTGGCGGGCTGCAATTCATGGGGTTGCAAGGAGTCTGACATGACTGAAGCGACTTAGCATGCATTGAATTTAAACAAGTCACACATGAAAATAAGGCTGGGGCAGTCTTTCTTGAGGAATTCTTGGGTTCCCACTAAAGAGGAGATCAATCTGGGGGCCTCAAGTCTTAAATCTAGTTCATTAGCAGTATTTGAGGTAAGAAGCATTGTTCCCTCCTAAGACTGCAAGGTGGCAAGATAGTGAAGACTTCTCCTTAAGCAAAGCTGGAGGTTCATCAGACCTTGCCTCTCTAGGAATGAAATCAAAGCTGAATCTGTCCTGGAGAATTCTCTGCCCTTTAGAATTCTAGATGACACAAGTTGAACAGTATTCATTTCTCAGAACCTCTACCAGTTAAGTGGCTGGGCTTGTGTGCCAGACCTTGTTGAAATCCACACATTGGGAACCACCAGAAACCTGAAGAATCCCACAAAAGCAAGTGTACAGCCTGTAGTCTGACTTCGGTAAATACTCCCCTTTCATCATCTCTCAATTGGGGGAATGGAAGGAAGGGATCAGATCACTGACTCTTCACATTTCGAGCACCTCCTAATGAACTTTAGTGGATAACCTGGCAGGAGAGGCAACCCTCCATTCCTTTTAAGAAACTGTAAAATCAATGTCACACTTCAATGTCACAGTATGAGAATATCAGCTCAGAAAGTTGCTGGTTATTTAGCAGTCAACCCCATCCATGGAATTATAATTACAACTAGACAACTAAGTTGGTTCGAGATATCTGTCCTGGACCACTCCCTTCGTATGCTCAACCTGCTGCTTTTACTCTCGTCTACTCACTCATGACCCATTCTTCTATCTGCTCCTCATCTCTGATGCATCTCCCAGCCTCCTTGGCTTTGGAGAATGTCCCATTCCTTTTAGGATCTGTGACCTTCTGATCCCCTTTGGTTGTTACCCTCACTAGTTCCCACAGTTTTGGTAGCTGTTTCTTCCTCCACTTCTACCTCACCCCAAGATCTGGAGAGGAGGTCTGGGGCACCAGGAACCATAAAAATGCTTCCGCAGCAGTCTGCTGGTGGAACTCAGGACCCCAGATTCAGAAATTGATGTGGTCCAGTAGAATCAGCAAACACTCTGAGACAAAGGGCTGGATTCAACTGCTGGCTAAATCAGTGACTGGGGGAACTTGTGCAAGCTCAACTTTTTTTAAGTGACCTCACTCATATAATAGCAATGACAACATAATATTAGGTCCAGAAAACCTCTCCAAAGGCACAAAAGAATAAGATGTATGAATACGCTTTCTAAGCAGTATTCACTCTTATTCGGCACTTGAACCAGCCTGAATTGGATCTTACAGAAACAAAAATCTGCGCTTCTGGTCTTCATAGGCAACAGCAGGTAGTAGGATGCCCCTCAGCCAAAGAACTGATGCTTTTGAATTGTGGAGTTGGAGAAGACTCTTGAGAGTCCCATAGACAGCAAAATCAAACCAGTCAATAGTAAAGGAAATCAACCTCGAATTGGAAGGACTGATGCTGAAGCTTAAGCTCCAATACTTTGACCACCCAATGCGAAGAGCCAACTCTGGAAAACACCCTGATGCTGGGAAAGATTGAGGGCAGGAGGAGAAGGGGGTGACAGAGGATGAGATGTTTGGATAGCATCACTGATTCAATGGATATGAGTTTGGGCAATCTCTAGGAAATGATGAAGTGCAGGGAAGCCTGGTGTGCTGCAGTCCATGGGGGTCACAGAGTTGGACACAGCTTAGCAATTAACAACAACAGCTGATACTAGGTGATTTAAAAGCAAAATTAAAGTGAACGAGGCAGGCAAAAGAACCATACTTGAGTGAGATAAAGAAACTTAGAAGAAGCTATTATTTGAAAGATTAGAAAAGTAGAAGAACTAAGCAAACAACCCTGAAGCAACTGCCCGGGGAAGGAGCAGAGTTGCAAACAGTGATGAGCACAACAGCACACCAATGTCAGCCCCCAGCTGTGGGGTTGGAAACGCAATAGAAATCCCCGGCACCATGATCTCTTTGGATCCATCCACCTACACAGAGTAGAGACAACAAAAGACAAGAGCTCTGTGATGGAAGGAACGTGAAGACTAAAATTCAAGAGGGAGCCATGTAGCCCAGAGGTTAAGTCTCATGGGCTGAGCTCAGAGGGCCAGCTTCCAATCCAGCACTTCTGATCCTCATGCCAGAGTGCAGTCAGCAAGATCCATCATCCATTAAGAGAAGTCTAGCCTCACCATCAGCTTGGAAAAAAGAATTAGCATGGTACTGTTGCCACTGATGAAAATAGACTGGTAGATCTGAGCAATTTCGTCTAAATTTGCCCCTATTAAATTCACATGTGCAGCCAAGCAGTTGGCGCCTCATATCAGTTACAACATATGGATTTTGGAAAGTGAGACCATGGCCAAAAAGCAGGGGATGGGGGCTGTTAATTGTAAATGTGCTTTGTAAGCAGCCCTAAATCATCAAGGAGAATTGTTTCCCCATTGTACATCGGTGCACGTGTGTGAATATGTGTGAGTATGTGTGAGTTTACGTGCTCACACAGACCCCTTAAAACACACAAAATATACTGCATCTTTGACCTTTCTCCTCAGGAGTATATCAAAGAAACTTCTTTTCCCTATTGCCTACATTGTTCAATCTTTCAAATTTGTACCATGGGGGCAGGGAGGGAAGCTAAGTACAAAATGAAAAATTCTATCTTCTTGATGGCTGCATACCATCTACAGTGAAGCATAGATGTTTAGATTGTTGTTGTTGTTTAGTTGCTAAGTCATTCCTGACTGTTTTATGACCCCATGGTGGGGCTCCAGGATCCTCCATCCACAGAATTTCCCAGGCAAGAATACTGGAGTGCGTTGCCATTTCCTTCTCCAAGGGATCTTCCCCACTCTGGTCTCCTGCATTGCAGGCAGATTCTTTACTGCTGAGACTCCTGGGAAGCCCCAGATTGTTAAATAACCACCTCCTATTTCACTTTGGACTTTTGCTTATGACTTTGCCTTAGACCTTCTCCACCAGAAAACAATGCTGGGTAATTATCAACAGTTTCAATTAAGGCTGGAAAAGGAGAGGGCTGAATTTGGTATCTGATGATTAGAGTAATGGATTGGCACTATTCAAAAGACAAAATGGATCCTATGTTATGAGAATCTTTGAGCAGCAATTAATTTGTTAAGGAAAATCCTAATAACCTGGGTGGAATCATATCTATGGAGCTGAAAATAAGACCAAAATCTTTTTTTTTATTACCATTAGCTTGCTTCCTAAGCCCTCCTGTGTGCTAAGTCCCTTCAGTCATTTCCAACTCTTTGAGACTCCTTGGACTGTAGCCCGCCAAGCTCGTCTATCCATGAGATTTCCCAGGTAAGAATATTGGAGTGGATGCTATTTCTTTCTCCAGGGGATCTTCCCAACCCAAGGATCGAACCTACATCTCTTGTATTCGCAGGCAGGTTCTTTACCACTAGTGCCATTTGGAAGCATATCAATTTTTATAATAGAAAGTCCTAAGGATCAGGTTTTAGTCTCACAGTGAGCACAAGCTGGCACATCTGTGCCCACAGAACCCCCCTCTCTGAAAGGGTAACATTGTTTGTAGTCTGGGGGCTGGTCTGTTTCTGGTTTGCTGACCCTTCAGGGCTCACTTTGGATCAGCTTTTCCTCCTAAGAAAGTCTTAAGCTTTTTTCTATTAACGCCATTTAAAAAGTCTCTTTTCGAATTTTAAAATGTATTCAAAGTCTACGCTTCTGGTTGTTATGTTTAATGTGATCTGTTCACTGCTTATATCTTCTGTGCCTGTTACATGTCAGCACTCAATATTTGTTGAATGAAAAAATTCAATATGACTTCCTTTTTCTGCCAATGGAATGAACAAAGATGCCCTTCACTTCACAGAAGACAAATTCAACCTCAGAGGAAGACTCCTTGTCAAACTCAAGTCTATGGATGAAGAAACCTTCAGAGATCTTAAGCCCTCAGCCTCAGACAAAAAGGAAAATACATTATCTTGTGGGTCAGAATGCCCTCTCTTTCCGTGTATGTCCCTCTGAAAATTGAGTACTTTTACAAATCATAAGATATCAATGTTATTAATAAGAAAAGTACTTATTTTGAATGTTTAAAACATGCGAAATATCACGTCTGTCATTTTATATACATTATTTCTTGGAAGCTTCTCACTAACCCCATAAAGTAGATATAATTATCAACATCTTACAGACAAGAGTTCAGGTAAATAACCCTCCTCTAGCCAAGCAGCTAGTAAATGACAAAGACAAAATTTGAATCCAGTTTTAAAACCTGTGATCTTAAATACTACCTAACTTCACCTACAAATACATTTACTAATGATTTATGATTGATTATATATAATACATAAACCATAGACACAAAGTAGAACAGTGAGGAAGCCCATATTGTAACTGTGATGAGGTTATCATGACCTTTTGGCTCCCTGATTACAAGACGACAGCCATCAACCCCAATTGAAAGTTTCTTACTCCTAGAGTCCGAATCTTGAAATCAATGGGAAGGACATCTGCCAGAGGAGCAATAGGCAGAAAGTCCAACAGGGCATAAACAGTTTGGAACCACCTCCGATTTAAGTTAGTCATTTCTTCTGGAGAGCCATCTCTGGGGTTTACTTCCTCTGAGTAATGGGCTCACACTCTGGTGATACTTGTCCCGGATGCTCCCATGTATTGACCCTAGCAAGTTTGTTACCCAAGGAACAAAAGCCTTAGCCTGACTAACATTCCTCCTAACAGGCTGGATGCCTTGAAATTAACCATAACTCTAAGCATATCATAATGGAGCAAAGGGAAAAGAGTGATGAATGAGGATGAAATCTAAACACAAACATTTAACTATATTGAGACTGTATTTATAGAAAAGATGCTACCAGCACCTGGTCTGTGTGTCTGTGTTTTGGGAGGTGGGGCAAAAGGTCAGTACATTTACTTAGTAGGGCAAGATTTTAATAGCACCATCATTATACTGTGACCAGAGGCAACTAGTATTCATCAGAGAAATATTAAGATCCAGGCACAGCGAGAGGCTGAAGAAAGAAATGGATATAGCCGGTTGGTGCCAACCCCCAATTCTCCAGCTTGTTGATGGAAAAATCAGCCAAATGACTCTCTGTTGACCCAGTATTTGACAGGGAGGTATTGGATGGCAGTTATTCCTAAAAAGAGATCAGTATTAAAGACGAGGAAAGGCAGCTGGTTGAGTCATTAACCACCGTAGTTTCAAAGCCTTGGTATTAATATAAAGCCTGGTGTTTCTTTCAAACGTAACCTAGAGTTCTAGAAAAGACTAAACAGTCTCTGTAGAATTAAGATGGCCCTAGAGGAAGAGATACATATTCACAAATAAAAGGGATAGCTTTTACCTGTTACAACTGTCATCCAGGAAGCTCATAGAATATACTTTCAAAATCATTTTCTTTAAGCACTTCAGAAGAGTTCACAGCAGGCATGCCTGATTATTACTCTGTGGCATAGAGGAGAACCAAAAACTGAACTCTAAAATAACTATCTCTGGATTTCTTGGTGACTAAAGGATGCTTCAGAAAATGGGTCCCATATGACACAGAGGACCTGAGAGCTCTATGAGAAGCAACCTTGATTTCTGAATATGAAGAGAACATAAAGAATAAGGTGCTATTTTGCAGAATAAGAAATGAGCCTTGAACTCAATTTATATGTTGAACAGCCCCCAAGAGACCACACCACTGAAGGAGCTGAAAAGGGGTGCCCAGTACTCCAAGACTGACTATGTCAGGTAACAGATTTCAATTTTTTTCTGGATCCTGATATCAGAAAAAAAAAAAAAAAAAAAAACACTGTTATGGGGGGAAAGGTCAAGATGAGTAAATAAGAGGGAAGAGAACCAGTGACTTTTGGACTTGGAAAAACACTCGTGTGTTTTGAGAAGGAAGACGGAGCAATATCATGAAACAAGTTGCCTGTAGAGTGGATTAGTGACACCAGCAGTTGCCTTGTGTGCCAATGTTTCCCATTCCTAGCCCAAAACAGTTTCCAGTTTCCACTAATGGTTGCTTCTGAAGCTTTTCTAGAGAAGACAGTTGATGAAATGACCCAGATTCGCCCTGCTTGGATGATAGGACAATTACTCCCTCTGTATCCCTTCAGGTCCCAGCCCATGAACAAGTTTTGTTTCTCTACCTACCCCCACCCTAGGCCTTCTCAGTTGGTGTTAGAGGTAAAGAACCCGCCTTCCATTGCAGGAGACATAAAGAGCAACCGGTTCAATCCCTGGATCAGGAAAAATCCCTGGAGAAGGGAATGGCTGCCCACTCCAGCATTCTTGCCTGGAGAATTCCATGGACAGAGGAGCCTGGCGGGCTAAGGTCCCATAGGGTCACAAAAAGTAGGATACGACTGAAGCAACTTAGCATGCACCTCACCCTAAATAACCAATTGGGATTTTGGCAACAAGCAGAGCTGTTCCCCGTTCCTGGCACTGAGAGCACCGGGCTGCACAGACACTCCTCCAGTCAGCCCGGGGGAAGAGACGGAGAATGGATGCGATACAGAAGCAAGTCTCCCGGGAGTGCCTGTGGACTCAGGGTTTATAACTTGTTTGGCTTTTATTGTTGCCTTTTTTTTTTTTCCAAAGGCCTAACCCTTAGGCCACTGGCTAACTGATTTATCCTCTCTAGGCAGTGCTGGCCAAGAGAACTGTTCCTGTGGCCAGAAAGGGGAGGGGCTGCTGGGTCACGCTGGAATGTTGAAGATCGTTAACATTCTATCTCTTCGCTCTGTACTGTAATCTGCATCTAACCACAGGAATGTGGCGGCTTTGATGCTCTGATGTTATCTTTCTCCATCTCTCACACTCTGAGGAAGGAGCCTTGAGTTCTCTGGCTTTCACTGCTGTACAAACTGGCTCATCACCAGAGCAGATTTTTCAGTCTTTTCCTTCTGCTCCACATAGGCATCTGAGCTCTGGTTCAAGCACTTATTAGCTAGTGGCAATTTGAGTAAGAATCCACAGAGCCCTCCCAGACATATGGAATACACAGGCGCACACACACATACACACACACACACAAGATGGTTTTTCACTGACGTTCTCTCTGTTGGGCAAGTCAGTGGACACCACTGATCGTTTGTGCGTCACTAGATGGGTCAGTTGTAAGATGTCATGTCCCCATGGGACTCACAGGGAAGCATTGCACCCTGGATGGCAGTGTAAACTGCTCGCAGGAAGACAAACAAAAACAGAAGCATTTGTATTCAGTAATTGCTCCTCATTCAGTCATCGGCTTCCCTAGTTGGGCTGAGAAGCTGTCTTGGCCCTCTTTGATCACTCTGTTAGTTCAGTTCAGTTAGTTCAGTTTCCCCTGGGAAGATTGTCCAACAGGCTTCCTGAGTGGTGTCCTAGGGCAAAGGGGTACCCTAGAGAACTTAGTTGCAGAGACCAGGACCTATGTGCCCTGTATTCTATTAGACATCTTTTTCCTATGGAATGAAAATGCCTCCTTTTCTTTATTTTTCCTTTTTCTTAAGAACTGCTACAAATCTGTAGTTCACAAGTCTGATGAAGTTTTTGTTTTATGTTTAAAATAAAGCCTCCCCCACCCCAGGAAAACTGGTGCTCAAATCTTAACTGTTTGTCCAAATACGTGACATCAACTTCCTCTTGGAATGTATTCTATCTGCAAGAGAAGGGAAAAATAAACCAAACAGTTTGTTGCTTATAGGTTGGTAGGAAAAGGCCTTCACATGATAAGCCCAGACTTCTATTTTAAGGCTTTATTTTTCCAAATAAATCCATATAAACAAGGGATTTTGGAACCTAAGCTAGTCATCAAAAAGCTACGCTTCATGCGGTAGCTGAAACCAAGGCTGGGGTTTGCTGGGCTGGATTCTGGTAAGATAGGCTGCAGTTAAAAAAAGTAATAATCCAAAACCCTTTCTCCCTATATTCTCATTCTGTAGTCTTCCCCTTCAGCTGTCAGAGGAGGCTGGATAAGCAAGAACAGAAGGTGTCCCAGGTCTTTTCTTTATGGATGCTGAATCTGCATGAAACCATGTGCATGTTGTGGGGTGCGGTCCCTCAAGACAAAGGAGTGATGGGAAAGGACAAAGTGTGGGTTTTCACAAAGCCATCAGTTGGGACATCCTATAAAAATATTGTTTATAGAGTGGAAAAATGTTCATGGTCATATATTCTTTTAGTCCTTTTGTTCCCACCGTCCTCACTCCAGTAAAGACTTTTACAAATTGGTTTGGGGAGACTGACTTTTTTTCTATTGTAAAAGGTGTGTGTGCGTGCTCACTTAGTCTTTCAGTTGTGTCCAACTCTTTGCAACACCATAGACCATAGCCCACCAGGCTCCTCTGTCCATGGGATTCTCCAGACAAAGAGTACTCGAGTGGGTTGCCATGCCCTCCTCCGGGGGATCTTCCCAACCTGGGAATCGAACCAGGGTCTCCCGCATTGTAGGAGGATTCTTTACCAGTTGAGCTACCAGGGAAGCCCTTTAAAGTGTGTTCACAGAAACAAAAGTGAGAAAGCCATTCTCTGCTTCACTGTGATGACTTACCTGTGACTTCTTTCCATTCCAAAACCTTTGTTTACATGAACATTTACAAAACCAAACTCCTAAAGTACAGTTGCAATTATCTGGGCGTTCTGAACTTGTATTAGACTTGAGGCATGCCACTGAGGAAGTTGCTATATAGAATGGATACTCTCTCTACTGTGTCCCAAGTGCTTTCTGTTTCATCATTTTGCTCATTCTGTCTTCACTGCAATCCACGAGGCTTTATTTACACACTATCCCAGAGGAAACTAAAACTCAGGATATATAGGTTACTTCCCTAAGGTTACTCAGCTAATACTTTAAAGGAGCTTGAAATGTAAACGCATGACTATCTGGCTACAAAGCCCATGTTTTAAAATTTTAGTTGTGATAAAATATACATGATACGGGTGACTTTTCCATGTCCAGTGGTTAAGACTTTGCCTTTCAAAACAAGGAGTGCAGGTTCAATCCCTGGTCAGGGACTGAAGATTTCACATGCATAGCAGCCAAAAAACCAAAGCATAAACCAGAAGCAATATTGTAACAAATTCAACACAGACCTCAAGAATGATCCACATCAAAAAAATCTTTAAAGTAAACTTTACCATTTCAACCATTATTAAACATACAGTTCAATAGAGCTAAGCCCATTCATATTGCTGCACAACTAACCTCGGGAAATTCCTCATCTTCCCAAACTGAAACTCTGTACTTACGAAGAACAGTTCCCATTCTTCCCTGTGCCAAGCCCCTAGTAACCACAATCTACTTTCTGTTTCTATAAGCCTGAATACTCCAGGCATGTTATATAAATGGAATTATTATACAATGTTTATCTTTTTGTGACTGGCTTATTTCACTTAGCATAATGTCTTCAAGATTTATCAATGTTGTAGCATGTGTCATTTTACAGATTTCATTTTTATAAATTATGTACCTATCACCATAGGCTTATATTATATCTATGCTTTTGTCTTCTAGATCCCATAAAACAAACAAACAAAAGAAGTTGAATTACAAACAAAATTACGATAACTAAAATTTTATATTTGTCATTTGCCAGGAAACTTTATATTTTGTGTGTTTCCTGAGTAAGTATCTACTGTCCTTTTGTTTCACTTTGAAGGAGCTCTCTAACATTTCTTGTTGGGCAGGTCTAGTTAAATAATTTCTCCAGCTTTTCTTTGTGAGAATGTCTTAATTTCTCCTTCAATTTTGAAAGACAGCTTTGTCATACATGGAATTCTCGTGTGTGTGTTTTCTTTCAATGTTTTAAATATATCATCCTGTTGCCTTGTAACCTACAACATTCAGTTCAGTTCAGTTCAGTTCAGTCGCTCAGTCGTGTCTGACTCTCTGCGATCCCATGAATTGCAGCACGCCAGGCCTCCCTATCCATCACCAACTCCAGGAGTTCACTCAGATTCACGTCCATCGAGTCAGTGATGCCATCCAGCCATCTCATCCTCTGTCGTCCCCTTTTCCTCCTGCCCCCAAACCCTCCCAGCATCAGAGTCTTTTCCAATGAGTCAGCTCTTTGCATGAGGTGGCCAAAGTACTGGAGTTTCAGCTTTAGCATCATTCCTTCCAAAGAAATCCCAGGGCTGATCTCCTTCAGAATGGACTGGTGAGAAATCAGCTGAAAATATCCCTGAGGATCACTGTGCAGCACTGTCACTTTTCTCTTACTGCTTTCAAGATTCTCTTTTTGTCTTTAACTTCCATCAGTTTGACTATGTCTGTGGACTCAACCTACTTGGAATTTGTTGAAATTTTTGCATTATAACTCATCTCTTTCCTCAAATGGGGGACTTTCTAACCATTATTTCTTCAAACAAGCTTCCTACCCTCTCTCTTCCAATCTCTCTCTCCCTTCTTATGGGTTCCCATAATGTGTATATTGGTCCTTTCGTTGGTGTCTTATGTCTCTTAAGCTCTCCTCACTTTTTTTAATTCTTTTTTTTTTCTTTTTGTTCCTCAGACACTGTAATTTCAAATTATCTGTCTGTAAGTTCATTTACTCTTCGTTCCACTTGCTAAAGTTTTCTGATGCACAACTTTTGTGACTCTTTTCAATTTAGTTATTGCACTTTTCAGTTCCAGAATTTCTATTAGATACTTTTTTGCAATTTTTATCCCTTTGTTAACAATCTCACTTTGCTCACATGCCATTTTTGTGATTTCCTTTAGTTGTCCATGTTCTCCTTTAGCTCACTGAGTATATTTAAGACAGTTGGTTTAAAACCTTTCTCAAGCAAACCTGAGGCTTGCTTTCCTGTAGTTTGGTTTTGGGATATGTATTTTATTCCTTTGAATGATCCATGTTTCCCTGTTTCTTTTTATGCTTTGTGATTTGTTGTTGAAACGAACATTTGAAAACCCAGTTACTGCCTCCAGTCTATGTGAACTAGTTCTGTGTAGGAGAATATCTTCACTAGTTAGCCTGGCATGAAGGCTGAAGGTCTTCTCAGGCCTTTGTGGACCTATGCGTATGCATTTTCCCTGGACATATACATATGCATTTTACTCCCAACCCCCTTGCATACGTGATTGCTTTTAAAAATCTTAATTTCCCCACATCTCACAGCTCTTTCTTCTCAGGGTCTTGGATGTTCTATCATATTATTCCACCCTACAATCTCTGCTCCCAGATGCCCACAGATATTCGGCCCCCCTGCAGATCTCTTGGGCTGCAGCAACCACCTTCATCGTCCTCTAATATAGTCTCAGAATTATGCCACTGTTCCCATTAGCACTCTGAGTCAGTCAAAACAGATGCTACTCCCTTGGGTAGTTTTTAGACAAGCAAGAACATTGCTTACAAGTTCCATTCTTTTCTCTCCATCCTGACAGAGGTACTAGGAATCAGGTGATTTTTCTCCTGATTGTGACAGCTGTGCTGGAGAAGCAATGGGACAAGCAGGAGCAACAATGCAACTTTTTTTTTCACCATTTTGAATATGTTTTTGTTTTCCCCGTGGGTAGGCATTTGCTTGACTGCTGCAGATTCTTCACTTATTTCTAGCATTCTCACAAAGCTACTTTAAGTCTGTATGTTGCTGTTTACTTGGTGTTTCCACTGGAGACCAAGGGCTCAAATCTTCTTAGTTTGCCATCTTGCTGACATCAGTCTCAAGTCCAGATTTTGTAACTACACTATGTTGCTTCCCATATGAAGTCAGAGCAATACAAAACAGAGCCATTTAAACCATTGGTGTAGTTAAGTCAAAAGCCTTGAAGCAGCACAAGTTCTGAGCACAGAGAGAAATGATCAAAGCTAGAATAGTGAAAAGAAACTTCATGGAATAAAGGGGAACTAGCTTGAGCCTTATACACACACTTACACAAACACACACTCAAATGCATCTCACGGGACAAGCTTTTATTGTTGAGGACCTTCCATAAAGATAGAAACCCTGAGTCTCCAGATCCTTCTAAAATAATTCTGAGATTTTTTTTTCTTTACTCCAAAGATGAGGAAAGGAAATTAGTTTCATCATAGTAAAGGGTGGGGCCAATTTGTTTGTTGCTTTGCTTTGTTTCATTTTGTTTTTGTAGACTGAAAATTGATATCTAGAAGTAAGCTCTAGGGTCTTCAGTACCTGTGGAGGCATAAACATAATGAAAACCCATCGCTCACCACGCAAGAGACTCTGTCATTAGCGAGGAATGAGAAGCTGCAATCTTATAGCCTGGCATCTTTTCAAGCATGTACAAATTGCTTGGACTAAGGCTGAGCTGAAATTTAGTGTCTGAGAAGGTGCCATGGGTTGGGTTTTAACAACTAGTTCGAAAGGTTTGTATTTTACTTTGTGTTGTTTTCAATTGTTCCATTTTCCAGATGTTTATTCCTAGATCATTTCCCACAAAAATAGGGGAACTCCTTTTGAAAACCTGGATGTGTCAGATTCCTTTGGGCCAGACGTTTTAGACTAAACTAAATAAAACTGGGAGGGAGAAGGTGCTTGCAATGTGTTTGAAGATTCTGAAGAAATCCTCTGTACAAAAACAACAAAGGTGGGACCAGGAAACAAAGTATTAATTTCATGTTCCCCCATTAGCTTACCACCTGTTCTTTCTGATCTCTACTCAGCCGGGAGAGGGGAAAAGGCTAATCTGTAGCACATTTATATCAACAAGCTTGCACCAAACTCTGCCTAATTATCCCCCTTGAACCTGTGTCCTCCCACTGGAAGGCAGTTTCGCGACCTGGCTAAGAGCCAACAGCGGCAAGCTGGTCTCCATAAGCAGGGCTAACGACAGCCCACTTTCACTCCAGGAGCCCCATAATTGCCCAGAGCAGTTTACAGATCCATTATTTTACGGCTATATTTCAGAAGAAGGAGTCAAAGGTTGGCAGAATGCGATTCCTAGCAGTGCAGTGTATTGGACCAGCTTCACTTTGGACCCCAGATCATTTCCTGGTGAAAATCTCATAGGCTTCCACCCGGCAAATAGCTGTTTTCCTGACAAAGGGCTATATGAGAGCTGTGGTTACTGGGTGGTGGTGTGAGGAAATAGAAGGAGCACTTGACAGGGAGTCAGCATCCCTTTTTCAACCACTCACCTGCCCGATAAAACCTGAGTAAGACACAAAATTGTGGCACTCAGAAGCGCATATACTTCCACGTCTGCAGTTCTGTTGGATAAAAGACAGTGAATAGAGGCAACGAATATTTATTGCAAAACCCATTATGTGCTGGAGACTGTTCTCAATCCCCAGACTACAAAACAGAGCCCCTGTCCTTTATGCATTCCAACTCATTGTTCAGTCACTCTTAAATCGTGTCTGGCTCTGTGACCCCATCAACTGCAGCACACCAGGCTTCCCTGTCCTTCACTATCTCCCAGAGTTTGCTCAAACTCATGTCCACCAAGTCAGTGATGCCATCCAACCATCTCATCCTCTTGCCCTCCATCTTTCCCACCATGTCCGACTCTTTGCAACCCTGCGGACTGTAGCCCGCCTGGCTCCTCTGTTATGGGATTCTCCAGGCCAGAATACTGGAGTGGGTTGCCATTTCCTTCTCCAGGGGATCTTCCTGACCCAGGGATCAAACCCAGGTCTCCTGTGTTGCAGGCAGATGCTTTATCCTCTGAGCCACCAGGGAAGCCCCTCTTTCCCACCATCAGCCTCTTTACATTAGGTGGCCAAAATATTGGAGCTTAGCTTCAGCATCAGTCCTTCCAATGAATATTCAAGCTTTATTTCCTTTAGGATTGACTGGTTTGATCTCTTTGCAGTCTAAGGAACTCTCAAGAGTCTTCTCTAGCACCACAGTTCAAAAGCATCATTCTTCGGTGCTCAGCCTTCTTTATGGTACAGCTCTCACATCTGTACATGACTAAAGGAAAAATATATGGACCTCTTTCAACAAAGTGATGTCTCTGCTTTTTTAGTACATTGTCTATATTTGTCATAGCTTTTCTTCTAAGGAATGTCTTTTAATTTTGCAGCTGCAGTCATAGTGACTTTGGAGCCCAAGAAAATAAAATCTGCCACTGTTTCTACTTTTTCCCCATCTATTTGCCGTGAGAAGATGGGACTTGATGTATGATCTTCATTTTTTTGAATGTTGAGTTTTAAGCCAGTTTTTTTCACTCTACTCTTTCACCCTCATTGAGGACTCTTTAGCTCCTCTTTGCTTTCTGCAGTAGAGTGGCATCATCTGCATATCTGAGTTTGTTCATATTTCTCCAAGCAATCTTGATTCCACTTGTGAGTTTTCCAGCCCAGCAATTTGGATGATGCACTCTGCATATAAGTTAAATAAGCAGCTCATAAGAGACAATCAATAAACATGTGTATGATAAGATGTCAAATACTGTAGCACTATAGTTAGTGGTGGGGATAAAATAAAGGAAACTAAGGGGAAAGTGTAGAAAGAGAAGAGGCTATTATTTCAGACGTGGCTCTGAGGGACATCTCCCAGAAGTAATATTTGAAAAGAGACCCAGATTAAGGAGGGAGAGAGCAGAATGAGTGCACAAAGCAAGAGCACTCTAACAAGGGAACAGTCTTCTGATTCTGTGACCTGAGATATAACACCTTTTCCTAAATGTGTCCCATCATTGCGTAAAGGGTGTTCACCTTACTTGAGACTTTCCCCAGTTTTCTTATCTCTCTCCTAAAGCAAGGATGTTCACAGTGCCTTTTAGTTACACAGGTCCAGACAGGTCCAGAGTCACCATGGTTTTGACCAGTAGTGATATCAGCTCAGTTCAGCCTATTGAGCCTTTTTCTTAAAAAAAAAAAAAAAAAGAAAAAAAATATATATACACATTTGATTTACTTATTTTTTGGCCATGCTGCACGGCATGCTGGATCTTAGTTCCTCAGCCAGGGATCGAGCCCACATCTCCTGCAGTGGAAGCATGGAGTCTTACACTGGCCCACCGGGAAGTCCCATATTGTGCCCTTCTTGAGAAGATATTATGGGTACTTTTGACTAAACTCCACGGTGCTCTGATTTCCTCAAGGATGGTCTTACAAAGATGCCCAACATCCCTCTCCTGGGTCGCAACTGAGAACTCGAGAGTTCTACTTCGTTTTCCCAGACGCATGTGGCCGGGTTGCCATACTCCTCTCAACTCCTATCGTTGACAACGACTTGGCATTTCAATGAGAGAAGTAAGTTTATGGCTACTTCAGTCTTAATCTTAGCAGAATCACCACGCTGTGCTATTTGTCACAAACCAAAAATGCCAATAAAAATAGGCTGTAAATTGTGTGAATGACACGAACAGTGAAGAAGAAACAACTCAAAGTGTACAGTAGGGTAATGATGCGCTGTTCCTGGCCACTTCACAGGAAAAGAGTGCAGTTTGGCTTTTGTCTTTTCATCTTTCTATATTAGAATGCATCTGTATTAGAATGTATCTATATTAGAATGACCTAGCTTTAAACAATTCATTCATAAATATTTGTGTGAGTCTGGGTATGCTGCTAGAAAAAGTATTTATATAACCTGGAATGTATGTATGATATGGAGTCGATCAGAATACAATAGTAAATTGAATTATTTGTCTGAAACTTCATTCCCCCCTCTTTTTCTATTACACATTCCATCTAGTATTGATACTGATGGTCCTTAAGTTGCTTAAGAAAATAAACCCACGTTCCAAGTGTGAGTGAGGTCCCTTATTCTTCTGGTGTCTACTGTGAACAAGTCATCTTCCACCCTCCTGACAATCAAGTCCTCCAGATCTTGGAGAATGAAGATTTCTCATGGGAACAAACAAGAAAGTTATCCTGTTCCAGGATTATGAATGTGTAAGTGTGACTGAATTCTTCTCTTGGATCAAAAGATTAGGAGCCCCATGTTCAAATGAACTGCTGGGTCATTTGCAGCATTTCTCAAAATGCCAGAATTACTTAAAAATAAACCTCAGAGATAGAAGCATGATGACATAACAAAGGAAGTCAGTTTCCTAAGGTACCCTTTACCCTGTTCCAACCAGCCTCCAGAACAGAGAAACAGAGTACAGGCAATCCAACGGCTGAGGGGAATGCTCAGCGATGGTTCTTACATTATAAAGTCATCACATCCTTGTCATCCTCTCCTAAGATATCAGTCTCTAAGAGGAATCCAGATAAGAATAAGCCATTTCAGCCTCAACCCTCAAGGCATTCACATTCTCATGAAAATAAGCACTTATTAAGTGTACTAAAACAAGGTAAACGACCGTGATGTGAAATTGGCAAGACCCACTATAAGTACTACTGAAATTCCAAGGAACCCAAAGTACCAGGACAGTGTGCAGGTCCTCTGATGCTGAGTCTCTGGCCTCATCTCTGCTGTTCCCTTATTGTGTCCTGTCGTGTTCCAGGCAAACCAAATAAGTTGTGATAGTGCCATGGAGCCATCTCCTATATGGTGGGTGCTAGGAGATGTGAGAAGGGGCCAAATAAATGTAAAACAGGATTCTTGCCTCAAAAAGTTTGTGCTTGGGTGGCAAAGGTAGGTCTAAGAAAGAGATGACTCAAATTTTAAGTGGCACATTGGTCTAAAAAAAAAAAAAGTTCTTTAAATTTGCATCATCAGCTTTATAACTTCAAAATGCAGATAGGAAAAGCAAAATCTAATCTAAAATCTAATCTAAAGGTTCTGCTCTTTGGCTTAATGTGGGTTAACATGGGTAGTGCTGATCACTTTTTGCGTCTCTCAGAAAATAGACTCAATTCTAAGCATTATTTCCCTCTGGTGAACTAAAGTCTCAGGCTCAACCAAAAGCAAACCTCTCCTTGCAGGATACTAGTGATAAACTGATAATTTCTCTGGCTCTTGTCTAGTCAGGTTAGACTTCAAATCAAGTTAATCTAGTTTAAGCTGAGCATTCTTAACAGTAACACCAAGCAGAATGACAATAAATGTTTTGTTTTTTTTTTCTAAACCACATCAGACACTCAAATGCCAGAATCACAGGCTTAGATATACCGTTGAGTATAGGAAAGTCTGCAAAATTCATCAATATCCCAAAGGTGTTCCAAGATATTTCCTCTCCTTCCTGATATTTTAAGCTGGGGTTTCTACAAGAAGTCAGAGGTAGTGCAAAGACTGTCACTTTCCCTTACTGCCCATCTTTTTCCTGTGGTTTCATTCCACACCGATTCTGGGGAAGTCATAAGAATATTACTGGTAAAATGCCTCGGTGATTCAAGGATCCACTTGGGTCTATATCATAGGAGACACCACCTTAAGGAATTGGGAGATGAAACATTATTTTCAATAATGATGTATTCAATGTTTATCAAAAGTCAAATTGCTTAGTGAAAATAAATGCTTTCAATAAACTTGTCTTTAGCTTTGTATTTCAAAGTATCCGCCCATGAAATGAAATCTTCTGTCTTTCTCAACTCTGCTGGGATTACACTTACTATAGTAAAACTCTAGGAGTTATGTACTGTACATAATAAAACTGATAGTTTATTAAGTTGAATAATAAAACTCAGTACAAAACAAAGGCTGACATATTAGAGAGGTAAACCACACTGACCC
This sequence comes from Capra hircus, assembly GCF_001704415.2. NCBI lineage: Eukaryota > Metazoa > Chordata > Mammalia > Artiodactyla > Bovidae > Capra > Capra hircus. Next base: position 23,324,221 of record NC_030823.1, on the reverse strand, counting down.
AGACTATACCTTTATAGGTTTTTAGCATCTGTAGGTAGTTATGTGGGCTTTTACTATCTCCAGTTCAATATAGTCTTCTGATTAAAAAACCTACTTACTACTTATCTGGTTATTCTTTTATTAGCTTGCAGTCACCATGCATTGCAGAATGTAATTTAGTTATACACCTTGTCTAGAAGCAGATGGGAAGAATGCTTTGAAAAAAAATGAACAGTTATTCATTGAAAAATATAAAAAACAGAAAGCTGAGAAGCCAAGGGGAGTCATGATCCTTTGAGAACGTTGGCTTTAGGAGAAATTTTTCCCTTGGGTAGAAGATTGGCCCTCTGCAGCATGAACAAATTCTTCAGCTGTTCCCCTGGGACTAGGAAGACAGACGGGGTTTATGCAAAGCAATGGCTGAGCCCGAGACACGAATATTGCATGCTGGCACTTGGTCCATCATGCCCAGTATCTCCACGCAGGTCCTTTCTACCAGTGTTTCTAATGCACACTAAGGAGTGAAAACAAGGGAGCCTGAGATTTACTGGGAAACTCATCAAACTAAAATTACACCATCCAAATATGTGGGTCTGTGAACAATGGGACTATATCAAAGTAGCTTTCAAGGACAAGAACAAAGAGGCTGGTTAGCTCAAATACCCTCTGTAAGAAGCCTGGAGACTTTTTCTTTATGTAGATAAGAAGGCAGGAGGTATCTAGAGAGAGAGATTTCTTTTAATGAACTGCTTCACACGATTGCTGGAGGTTAAGCAGTTCCATGATCTGCCATCTGCAAGCTAGAGACCTAGGAAAGCCAGCAGTATAATTCATTCTGAGTTCAAAGGCCTGAGGACCAGAGGAGTTGATAGCATAAATCTCAGAAGGTTCCAGATCAAATAGGCAGGAAGGCAGAAAAGGGGGTAAATTCCTCCTTCCTTGGCTTTTTGCTTTATTCAGGCCTTTGATGTATTGGATGGCACCCATTCATGTAGAGAACAAAACCAACTTTACTGATCCACAGAGTCTAATGGTGATTTCATCCAGAAACACCCTCCCAACACATCCAGAAATGACTTTTAATCTAGACATCCTGTGCTTCAGTCAAGTTGACAAAAAAGTAACCATCACAGATTTTTAAAGCACATTTCCCTCTATTATTAAACACTTGCATCAGACCTTAAAGATGAATATTGTCCCATTTGCAGTTTGAAACTGAGATTCAGGTAATTTGCATAGGTATAAGCATTATTATTTTTGTAAAATCATAGAATTTTTAAATTAAGAAATTGAAGAGATATCTTACTTCAATGTCCTCAAATAGAAAATCTGAGCTTCTCCTCTTCCATTACCAGAGAGTTTAAGGATTTAAAGTGAGAGGCTTTGTGGTCTTGCAGTAACCTAGCAACTGATCCAGAGTGAAATCCAGATATCCACAAAGCAGTCAAGGGATCTTTCCTGAGGCCCAAGACAAGGTGAAGAATAAAGTGCTGGCTATGTGCATCCTCCCTTTATCCTGGGCTGAGAAATGGCATAGCCTTGATCAGGAGATACTAGAGGAGATGGTGGTGGTCAGGGGATCATTCCAAGTTCCATATTCACTGCCCAGTCAGAAATAACTCTACCACGTGGACCCAAAACTACACTTGCTGGAGTCCTCGGTTTACGATTGTGTAGCTCAAGTTCCCTGAGGTGCTGACTCAAAGATGCTAATTAATATAGAGAAGTGAGACATGGGTTCGATCCCTGCATCCGAAAGATCCCCTGGAGGAGGGCAAATAACAACCCACTCCAGTATTCTTGCCTGGAAAATCCTATGGACAGGGGAGCCTGGCAGGCTACAGTCCATAGGGTTGCAAAGAATTGGACGCGACTGAGCAACTAAACAAGAGCCATTCACAGAGAAGACTGATAACTGAAGGCTGCCAGCCAGCAGGACTCCCAACAGTCTAAGAATAAGCCTATATCAGGCCCAAAGGGAGAGGGTTGGGCTGGGTGATATATCGCAGTATACAATGATGAACAAAAGCTCTAAGCACAATCCACTGCCCTGTCCCCACATTATCTTTCATGAGCTGGGCTTTAGATGTTAAGAAAGCCTTAGATGCTTTCTTTACTGATTATATGACATGGTACATTGCAAGTACTTACACATATTTCTTGCATATTGTAAATACTCATTGAATATATGGTTACTATTACTATTTATTATCATTATTAATAAAGGCCTTCTCAAGACTGCAAGTTGAGTCAAAGGAAGTGCAAGGACTTCCTGAAAGCCTTATTCTCTCTCTTTTTTTCAGGTCTTTATTGAATTTGTTGCAATATTGCTTCTGCTGTTTATGCTCTGGTTTTTTGGCCCTGAAGCATGTGGGATCTTAGCTTCCTGACCAGTGATCCAACACAACCCTGCATTAGAAGGCAAAATCTTAACCACTAGACCAACTCGTGCACTTGTGAGTAAAAGAACACAAAAGTATATGACAATAACCTATTGTGACAGCTGTCTATACCATCTTGAATTTATATTTCCATTGAATGGAGGTGGAGGATTAGATCACCTCTTATGTTAAGCAGAATTTTTATTTTGTAGGAAACATTAGCAGAGATAAAGGACTTCATTCTATGAAGCTATAGTCAAATATATGCCAGGAAAGGCACATGTGCCACTATTTAATACAAGTTCCAAAATCCCCTTTATTATTGAGAAAGCATTTGTTTCTGACTAAGTGTAAGCACACAGTTAGCACAGGAGGGTCATACATGCTAAACTGCTTCAGTCCTGTCCAACTCTGTGAGACTCCATGGACTGTAGCCCACCTGGCTCCTCTGCCCATGAGATTTTCCAGGCAAGAATACTGAAGTGGGTTGCCATTTCCTTCTCCAGAGCATCTTCCTGACCAAGGGATTGCACTCACGTCTCTTTTATCTCCTGAACTGGCAGGAGCACCACCTGGGAAGTCCAGAGGGACATACAGTTCAGTTCAGTTAAGCTGCTCAGTCGTGTCTGACTCTTTGCAACCCCGTGAATCACAGAAAGCCAGGCCTTCCTGTCCATCACCAACTCCCAGAGTTTACCCAAACTCATGTCCATCGAGTCGGTGATGGCCATCCAGCCAACTCATCCTCTGTCATCCCCTTCTCCTCCTGCCCTCAATCCTTCCCAGCATCAGGGTCTTTTCCAATGAGTCAACTCTTCGCATCAGGTGGCCAAAGTATTGGAGTTTCAGCTTCAACATCAGTCCTTCCAATGAACACTCAGGACTGATCTCCTTTAAGATGGACTAGTTGGATCTCCTTGCAGTCCAAGGGACTCTCAAGAGTCTTCTCCAACACCACAGTCCAAAAGCATCAATTCTTCAGGACTCAGCTTTCTTCACAGTCCAACTCTCTCATCCATACATGACCACTGGAAAAACCATAGCCTTGACTAGATGGACCTTAGTCGGCAAAGTAACGTCTCTGCTTTTCAGTATGCTATCTAAGTTGGTCATAACTTTCCTTCCAAGGAGTAAGCATCTTTTAATTTCATGGCTGCACTCACCATCTGCAGTGATTTCGGAGCCCAGAAAAATTAAGTCTGACACTGTTTCCACTGTTTCCCCATCTATTTCCCATGAAGTGATGGGACCAGATGCCATGATCTTCATCTTCTGAATGTTGAGTTTTAAGCCAACTTTTTCACTCTCCTCTTTCACTTTCATCCAGAGGCTTTTTAGTTCCTCTTCACTTTCTGCCATAAGGGTGGTGTCATCTGCATATCTGAGGTGATTGATATTTCTCCCGGCAATCTTGATTCCAGCTTGTGCTTCTTCCAGTCCAGCGTTTCTCATGATGTACTCTGCATATAAGTTAAATAAGCAGGGTGACAATATACAGCCTTGACGTACTCCTTTTCTTATTTGGAACCAGTCTGTTGTTCCATGTCCAGTTCTAACTGTTGCTTCCTGACCTGCATATAGGTTTCTCAAGAGGCAGGTCAGGTAGTCTGGTATTCCCATCTCTTGAAGAATTTTCCACAGTTTATTGTGATCCACACAGTCAAAGGCTTTGGCATAGTCAACAAAGCAGAAATAGATGTTTTTCTGGAACTCTCTTGCTTTTTCCATGATCCAGAGGATGTTGGCAATTGATCTCTTGTTCCTCTGCCTTTTCTAAAACCAGCTTAAACATCTGGAGGTTCACGGTTCACGTATTGCTGAAGCCTGGCTTGGAGAATTTTGAGCATTACTTTACTAGCGTGTGAGATGAGTGAGATGAGGGACATACACTGAGGCTTAAACGCCTACACTGTACACCTGTGGTTGGTGACCATCCACCAACCACTCCCCATTCTTCTGATACTGGTACCCAGATTTTCCTTAGAGAACAAATCCTCTCACTATTCCTTATCACTCAGTTCATCACAGAGAACTTTCTTTCCCCCAGTGAGGCCAAAGCAGGAGCTCCAAGTCAAAATAGCCCATCTCACTTCTCCGGGGAATTTAATCTAGTGATGAATAAGATAAAGTCAGAAAAAAGTTGGAGCTAGTTCATCTTATTGGTGGTTGCCCAAATAAACATTCTATCAGCTCCTGTTCTCTAAACCCCTTGCTCCTGGAATTTCTGAACCCTGGTCTAACACTTCATTGATTCTGTGAGAGTTCTACCTTTCTAATGAATTCCTCTTTCTTTCTTACTTAAGTTAACCAAGGTTGATTTATATCATATGCACCCAAGACTGTAGGATGAATAATTAGACTTCTTTAACCAACCAAATCCATCCCTAATGATAAGACCTTGGAAAATATACTGACTTTCAATAAAGAAAGGAAAGACAAAACTGTAGCTTATGTGTGGCTTCTTCATCTGGGAAGATTTTATCAGAAAGCTGCAGTGAGAGTCTGAGAGTACAGGATACCTCCACTGAACCCTTGAGTGAAGATCAATTTTTAGCTATAGCATATGTATTTTATTTAAACAACTCAGAATTTTTCCCATAAACAGCAAAATCTATCAATAAACTCATATTGCATTAAAAATGCCAGCACTGTCTACCAACAGTGCAACATTTAGTGTATGAAACTTCAATTTTATCTAGCTGGTCTATTGGGCTGAAAATCTGAAGAGTCTGGGTTTGTCTATTAGAAAGGGGCTTTTTCCAGAATGTCTTTTCCTTAGGTATGTGCTTGCATACTACTGTGGTTTATTTTATATTAAGAAGCACATTATAAGACAAGCCAGAATGTAAAGGGAAGTCTTCGACAGTAGAATATTTTTTCAATAAACCCTTAACCTGCAACAAAATTAAATTCAGCAATCCTTTATTGAGCATCTGCTGTGTACAATTTGCTAGAGTAGTTTCTTTGGGTGGCTTTTAAGGGAATAAGGCAAAATCCTACTTAGAAGATGCATATGATAAGTCAATGTTGCAAGAAAATAAGGCAATTAAATCAGTATTGGCTTCCTGAAAGAAATAACATGTGAGCTAGGATTTGAATAGCATTTGCGCTAGGACCTGATGGATAAGTAGGCTATCAGAAGATAAAGAAAAGGGATTGGGGTTTATAGAAATAAAGGATAACATAAAAAATTATTAACATATGGTGATGAAAACAAGCTAGCTAGCTGGACTATCTGGTATACTCACAAAAGTAACAAAAGATTAAGGTGCAAGAGTAGATAGCCACCATCCTGATGTGTTTGGATGCATTTCTTCTTCCCATAAGACAGGGCCGAGGGTACCTACAGGATCACACTAGAACACTTGATTCTAGTTCCCCTGGAGGTTAAATTTGGGCCAAGGGAAAGAGGCTTCCCTCTCTATCATCACACAAAAATTAACTTGAGATACAACACAGACCTAAATATAAAAGTTAAAACTGTAAAACTTCTAAAATAAGAAAATGTAGGTGTCTCTTTATGACCTTGAGGGAAGTAATGATTTTTTTAGACCAGGTACAAACAGCACTAAACATAAAAATACTAGGCAATCAAACCTCATTACAAGTAAAAGGTTCTGCTAATCAAAAGTCACCATTAAAAAAAAAAAAAAAGAAAAACAAAAAAGTACAAAAAATGTTTGCAACACACTTTTCTGACAGTTGAAATTTACCCAAACTAGATAAACAACTTCCATAATTAGATTAAGAAGACAACAATAAAACTCAGATTAAAAGAAAGCCTTGGACTCAGTATTTCACAAAAGAAAATACACGAACGACCAAATTATTATTATGAAGTTACTTAACACTTGTTAGTCATGAGGAAATGAAAGTCAGAATCCACAGACAGACAATACTGCATGCCTTTTAGGATGTCTAAATTTAGAAAAACTGACATCACCAAAATTGGGGATGGATGTGTAGAAACTGGAACTTTTATCTACACCTGGTGGGGTGTAGCATGGTACAACTACTTTGGAATATAATGTGGCTGCCTTAAATAGAGTAGAAAACACATCTTTCCTGTGACTCAGCAGTCATATTCCTAAATACTTGCCCATGACAAATAAAAACATAGGTACATAAGAGATATATCCAAAAATGTTTCTTGCATCTTTATTCATAACAGCCTCAAACTGGAAATAACCCCAAAAGAGAAAGTATAAACAAATTGTGTTATATATAATGGAAAGCTTCTCAGCATAAAAAAGAATGAACTACAGAAGTTATTACCAAATATACTGGTCTCAAGAAAACTTTCTACTCTTAAAAACATTGCAGAGCCAAAAAATAGCCTTTCAAATGTGGCTTATAGCTCTCAATATTTAACATATTACCAACTGAGAAATTTAAAAATGTGTGTATTCATTATTCACTTTAAAATAACAATAATAATCTTATTACAGGTTAACATAAATGAAATGTCTATGAAAATAATATTTTTCAAAACAAAACATTTAGTGAGAACAGTGATACTGTTTTACTTTTTGGATCTTCAGTGTCTGGCTTAAGAAAAGGTAAAAGATTATCTTATCAATTCTTCATTCAATATTATGCAATACCAGTACTTCATTTATCCTTGGGAGAATTATACTATACTCTCATGAGAGAATAAGAGAAAAAAAGGCAAATAGCACCTTTTTTAATCATTATAAAAATATTTTTTACTTTACAGACCCTCTTTAAAGGGTCTTAAGGCGCCCTAATGACTCATTTTGGGAATCACTAAACTATTGGTACACAAAACAATAGGATGGGTTTCAAACACATACTGAGGCAAAGAAACCAGACGCGAAAGCTACTGACTGTGTTACTCCATTTGTATGAAGTTTCAGGCTAGGCAGGATAACTTACAGTGACAAAAATCAGGATGGTGTGGCCTATGTAAAGAGAGGGTTGACTGGGAGAAGAATAAGGAATTTGATGGAAATGTTCTATATCTTTATTAGAGTGGGGTTGCATCAGTACAAACATTGAGTACTGATGAAAACACACAGAATTGCCCTCTTGAATCTGTGTACTTCACTCTACTATGTTTGTATTAATTTAAAAAATCAAGAGAGAGCCAAATACTGGACTATAGTAGAACATAAATGTTGATTGAAATTGAACATTTTCTAAGGTCTCTTATGTTGCTGCTGTTTAGTCGCTAAGTCATGTCCAGCTCTTTGCAACCCCATGCACTATAGCCTGGCCAGGCTCCTCTGTCCATGGGATTTCCCAGGCAAGAACACTGGAGTGGATTGTCATTTCCTTTTCCAGGGATCTTGCCAACTCAGGGATCGATCCCTCATCTCCTGCACTGGCAGGTGGATTGTTTACCACTGAGCCACCAGGGAAGCTTGAAGTCTCTTAGAAGGAAGGTAAAACTATCTGACTAATCTCATAACTAAAGGAGGGTACAGATACTAATCTTATAAAGTTTAAGTTAAATATGTATGCTAAAATTTCTAGAGTAAGCATTAAAAAAACAGAAACAGAGAGTGTAGTTTCTGAAATAGCAGCTAGTGGAAGAATGCATGAGGCAGTACGTTTGCAGGATCGTGACATTTCTATATATTCAAAATAAGCAAGACGAGGGGATGGCAGAGGGAAGAAGAAAGATAAAACTGGACAAATAGAAAATACAGAATTAAAAGTAGAAATCGCATCACTGTGGCACAATGAAATGAGCTTACTGCTACTGTTAAGTCGCTTCAGTCGTGTCCGGCTCTGTGCGGCCCCATAGACGGCAGCCCACCAGGCTCCCCCGTCCCTGGGATTCTCCAGGCAAGAATACTGGAGTGGGTTGCCATTTCCTTCTCCAATGCATGAAACTGAAAAGTGAAAGTGAAGTCGCTCAGTCGTGTGCAACTCTTGGCAACCCCATGGACTGCAGCCTACCAGGCTCCACCGTCTATGGGATTTTCCAGGCAAGAGTACTGGAGTGGGGTGCCATTGCCTTCTCCGTGAAATGAGCTTAGTCCATGTCAAATCCTTAACTGGATGTACAAAGTTGGATCGGTCCCTTGATTTCCTTTACAAAGTAAAGAGTTTAAACAAATTAACCTCTAAGTTCTTTTCTCTAGTTTTTTTTTTTTTTTTTTTTTCCCTCCTTCTTTTTCCAGGGCTTGATTCAGGACAAATTCTTACTTAAAAATCTCATTGCAGATGACTAATAACCATAATTCACATTAAAATATTCACCCATGTGAGGTTCAAATTGCCTTTGTTTGTTTTTCAGAATGTAAACTCTGAAGCCCTTGGTTTATCTGAGATCCTTTAATGTAGTGAAAGATTTGGCTTGAAAATGCTTTCAATCAAGATCCTCACAGTAACACTCATTTAAGAACCAGATAAATAAATCCCCCACTCCTTCACTTAGTCCCTGGATGTGCACAGATCCCTTGTGCTCTTTCCTAATGTTTGGCTCATTAACAAATTCATTTGATACTTTCCTTGGGAATTTCCCACCTCTGTTGGGTGAATTGGGGCAAACAGCTTATGAGAGAGTCCTGCCTCCCTCTTGAGTGGTGCTGGACGGTGTTAGAGGGCAGTGCGACTCCCTTGAGGACCCCAATCTGTCCTTAATTACTAGTGCTGGCGGAAAGACTGTAAGCCCTCCCGGATGGTATCAGGAAGCTAAATGAGTGCTTCTAGCTGCTCAACTTTCAATGCAAACTGGGGAAAAAGAGATGGATTCTCCATGGCAACTCAAAGGAGAAAACTTACAAGTGTTTGCTATGAGCATTATAAATTGTTACTGGATTTTTCTTTGAAGTTATTTCTCTTTTTCTAATTTATTTATTTTTAATTGAAGGATAATCACTTTGCAGTATTGGGTTGGTTTCTGCCAAACATCAGCATGAACCAGCCATAGGTATACATATGCTGGAGTTTTTTCTTTACTACAAAGAAAATGCATACGCATCAGGGAATCACAGCACAGGGTTACATCAAGAGATCAAATCTTTCATTTAACTTTTAGTTGTCTTTCTGGGAAAACATGGTTCAGTCTCTCATGCCTGTTTCCCTACAGAAAAGATTTATAATTGGGATTGCTGGAAGATTCCTTAGGGACCAGCTGTTCTCCAGGAGCACCACAGGGAGCACTGGCAACTATCAGGGTGAGTCCCTTCCTCAGGGGTTATCTGACTGGCCTCCAGTAGTATTCATCTTCCAAATTCCGCTATATTCTACTTAGCATATTCCTTTGAGTTTGAAATTAGCACCACTTCAGTATCTTGTTGATAAGGGAGGCAGCCATTCTATTCACTCGAATAAGAGTCCTAGTGGGGACCCACCAGGAGCAGCTGGTCCAGAAAGTTTTTACTCCCAAAATAGAGTACTCTCTAAATTACAAAGGCTTAAGTATGATATTATCATCCATAGCATTGGATGAATATGAATATATAATGAATATCTTGCATTAAGCTCTGAGTAAAATATATAACTTAACCATAGATATGGGTACTTGATACTTCTTTTAGCTTCTTTTATAAAATGTAATATATTTACAAACTTTAAAAAAGCCAAATTGTATTAAAAACTTTATAACAAAAATATCTACATCAGGCTCACCAACAATTCTGTGGCTAGGAAATTAAATTGAAGAAAATGTGGGTGCCATTTAGTGAGTGGATGCAGTGTGGCTGCCCCTGAAAGGTCAGCAATGGGGAGTGATTGCTCCAGAGAGTAGAGGGCAGTGTTAACAAAAGCCGGGGGACACTCAGCCATAAGGATGACTGCACCGACTTGCTGGGTAGAAAGGCACAAATGGAAGAGCAGAAAACCTTGGCAGGCTACAGTCCGTGGAGTCGCAAAGAGCTGGACACCACTGAGAGAATAACAGACACAGGGAAGAGCGGTGGTTTCCAGACACAAGCCAGGCTCTGTTCCCCACACCACAGCACCTCAGAGCTGCTCAGCCATGACTGCCTGGCTTCTCAGGTTCACCCCTATGAGGCTAGCAAGTTTGGGGGCTAATTCCAAGATAGCTCAGTGGTAAAGAATCTGTCTGCCAATGCAAAAGACACAGGAAATACGGGTTTGATCCCTGGCTGTGGAAGATCCCCTGGAGAAGGAAATGGCAACCCACTCCAGTATTCTTGCCTGGAGAATCCCATGGATGGAGGAGCCTGGCGGGCTGCAGCACAAAGTGTCACACAGAATTGGACACAACTGAGCAAGCATGCACAGACTAAACCCAGCTTCTTGCTCAATCTTACATTGAGGAGTAAATCACACAGTTTTTTTTTTTTTTTCTTTTCTTTTTGCAAGCCTTAGGGATCTCACATCCACACATGACTACAGGAAAAACCATAGCTTTTACTAGAAGGACATTTGTTGGTAAAGTAATGACTCCGCTTTTTAACATGCTGTCTAGGTTGGTCATAGCTTTTCTTCAAAGGAGCAAATGTCTTTTAATTTCATGGCTGCAATCAACATCTGCAATGACTGTGGAGCTCAAGAAACTAAATTCTCTCACTCTTTCCACTGTTTCCCCTTCTATTTCCCATGAAGTGATGGGACCAGATGCCATGATCTTAGTTTTCTGAATGCTGAGTTTTAACCCAACTTTTTCACTCTCCTCTTTCTCTTTCATCAAGAGGCTCTTTAGTTCTTCTTCACTTTCTGCCATAAGGGTGGTGTCATCTGCATATCTGAGGTGATTGATATTTCTCCCAGCAATCTTGATTCCAGCTTGTGCTTCATCCAGTCTGACAATTCACATGATATACTTTGCATGTAAGTTAAATAAGCAGGGTGACAATACACAGTCTAGTCAAAGCTAGATTTTTCCAGTCTAGTCAAAGCTATGGTTTTTCCAGTAGTAGGGGATGGATGTGAGAGTTAGACTTTAAAGAAAGCTGAGTGCTAAAGAATTGATGCTTTTGAACTGTGGTGTTGGAGGAGACTTGAGAATCCCTTGGACTGCAAGGAGATCCAACCAATCAATCCTAAAGGAAATCAACCTTGAATATTTATTGAAGGACTGAAGCTGAAGCTGAAACTCCAATTACTTTGGCTACCTGATACAAAGAACTGACTCCTTGAAAAGACCCTGATGCTGGGAAAGATTGAAGGCGGGAGGAGAAGGGGATGACAGAGGATGAGATGGTTGGATGGCATCACTGACTCGATGGACATGAGTTTGAGTAAGTTGCAGGAGTTGGTGATGGACAAGGAAGCCTGGAGTGCTGCAGTCCTTGGGGTCACACAGAGTCAGACACGACTGAGTGACTGAACTGAACTGATGGGGCTCTGCTTTTCATTGTATATTACCTCATTAAATGAGCACCATTCCATGCGGGAAGGATACCCCAACATTTTGCCAAATACATTTTAGTTGGAATGATATTACTGACAGAAGCAAAGCATTCTCTCTTTCCTGGGAAGTCCTTGCCTCCCTTCATTGTAAATTCCACCCTATCACTCAAATTTCCATATTGTTACAAGCCCAGTAAGCACTTAAGGCACAATGAGAAATAGAGCCCTGCCCATATTCCTTCCTTCCTATTCGCCTCTTTTTTTACCCATTTACCACCAAGGGTGTCTTTCTACCAGCTGAGGAATTATGTGATTCTTAGCATTATAGTGTTGTACAAAACTGCTTAAATCAATGACAGATTTGTCTACCTACCCTCAGACTCACACTGACAGGCTCATTCCTGACCACGTGTACGAAGGCACTGAGAAAAAATCTGAACACGACAGCTATTCTCAAGACCCACCGATGACAGCTACGTGGGTCTGGCTGATTTTGCTTCCAGAAAGAGTTATTTCTATCAGATCACAAAAAGTGACTGGGAAAATTCTCCCTGAACATATGGATATCTCCGTACACTGCTTCTGTTCTCCATAAACTAGAAATGATCAACCACACCTCAAGGATTACTTTATGGTGCTCTCAAATCTCTGAACCCAAAGGTTTCCATGGAAACATATACATCAGAAGGCCCAATGATCAGGAGGAGTGAAAAAACAGGACGTCCTGTCCCTTTCTGACTGTGTTAACACGGGTCATAGTTATAGCCTTCCACATCATGTAGTTAGTCCATGGGGTTTCATGGACAGAGTTGCTTCCAGTCACAGGAATCCTGACTCTGTGACATGAAGATAACAGCATTCACAGTGGAGCACGGCCTTCACTTACCTCCTCAGAGTGTTCAAATTGCTAATATCTACATTTCCTCATTTGCCTCTGGTAACAGGGCTAGAAGAAGGTGGGTATTAGACACCCAGTGCATTTATAAGAAAGGAAAGAAAGTGTTCAAGTGATCTGTCTTAGGCTACACAGCTTCTGACAGAAACAACTTGAGTAACTGGAGTCCAGATCTAGACATCTTTCAACTGCACCAATAATTCCATTAAGGTTTTTCAAGCACTGGGTAAAAGCCAGGCATCCTACTGGGTGTTCTCATTAAGGCAGTTCTCAAGTTTTCACAGCCCAGAGAGGAGTAATGACTCTCTACTCTATAAGACCTCAGAGTACAGAGTGCATTTTATTATAACACTTAGCATCTACTCATATAGTTATTTTCCTCTCTTTCTCCTAGGACTCTGAGATTTCCTCAAAATCAGGTTGTTTTTGTTGTTGTTCAGTTGCTAAATCACGTCTAACCCTTTGCAACCCCATGGACTGCAGTACCCCAGGCTCCCCTGTCCTTCACTATCTCCATGAGTTTGCTAAAACTCATGTCCATTGAGTCAGTGATGCCATCCAACCATCTTACCCTCTGTTGCCCTCTTCTCCTCCTGCCCTCAATCTTTCACAGTATCAGGGTCTTTTCAAAGGAGTCATTTCTTTGCATCAAGTAGACAAAGTACTGGAGCTTCAGCTTCAGCATCAGCATCAGTCCTTTCAAAGAATATTCAAGGTTGATTTTCTTTAGGATTGACTCATTTGATCTCCTTGCTATCCAAGGGATTCTCAAGAGTCTTCTCCAGCACCACAGTTGGAAGGCATCAATTCTTTGGCACTCAGCCTTCTTTATGATCCAACTCCCACATTTCTACATGACTACTGAGAAAATCATAGCTTTGACTAGATGTACCTTTGTTGGCAGTTTGATGTCTCTGCTTTTGAATATGCTGTCTAGGTTGTTCATAGCTTTGCTTCCAAGGAGCAAGTGTCTTAATTTCATGGCTTGCGGTCACCATCCACAGTGATTTTAGAGGCCAAGAAAATAAAATCTGCCACTGTTTCCATTTTTTTCCACATCTATTTGCTATGAAGTAATGGGACCAGATGCCATGGTGTTAATTTTCTGAATGCTGAGTTTTAAGCCAGTTTTTTCACTCTTCTCTTTCACCCTCGTCAAGAAGCTCTTTAGTTCCTCTTCGCCTTCTGCTATTTGAGTGGTATCATCTGCAAATCTGATGACGCTGGTGTTTTTCCTGGCAATCTTGCTTCCGTGAGTCAAGACTGTGAGCCGTCCAGCCTGGCATTTTGCATGATGTACTCTGCATAGAAGTTAAATAAGCAGGGTGACAATATGCAGCCCTGACGTACTCCTTTCCCAATTTTGAACCAGTCCATTGTTTCATGTCCAGTTTTAACTGTTGCTTCTTGACCTGCATACAGGTTTCTCAGAAGACAGGTAAAGGTGGTCTGGTATTCCCACCTCTTAAAGAATTTTCCACAGGTACCTTGTCTTACTCAACTTTGTATCTTCTGCATTCATCCAAGTGCCTGGAACCCGGGAGACAAGAGATGTGCAGAATAAACAACAATTATGCTAATAAAATAGACTTAAATATTAGCAGTGCTAAAATAAGGCTTGAACAAAGTTTTATGGAAACAGAAAGGGGAACATGACTAAGTCTACCCAGAATCTTGGGAAAGCGTCACAAGGAATGTGACTCTAGAGCCAGGATTTCATGAATAGGAGAGGGAAAGACATTCTAGGTGCAGGAATTTCATATACGTGTCTGACACGTGTATTAAACATGGCCCTGCCTGGCCTAAGAGGCTGAACAATGCCTGAAGAGGAGGCACAAGTAAGGACAGAAATGTGATTACAGTAAAGAAACCCATGAACTAAATAAAAATAAAATTTAAGTAACTAACATAAAGTAAGCAAAATTAACAAATTTAAACAAATGAACATGTATTTTAATTTGCATTGATTGCCTTAATCAATTCATTAATTAGAGTTAAAAATGTGTCTCTAATTACAGCTCCGAAGAATATTTTTAAAGTAAGATTTAATAAGGGGGGTGGGGGAGGAAATCCATACACTGTAAGGCTGAGGCTGATGAGTTAGAAGCAGGGCCTGTTGGCCAGTGCCTGCCCGCCTCCCCCACAAGCTTTCTCTACGCTGAGGCTCCGCCCCCGTCGCTGCCTGGGGGCGTGGCCCGACCTCCAGGTTGGCGTGGCAGCACCGCCGCACCTGGCACGCATTCCCCGGGCTGCAGCCGCACCTCGGGGGCAGGCCTGCGTCTGAGCTGCAGAGCCTTTAGGGATCCCCGAGGCCCTCTCAATCAATAATCCCCGGGGTTTTTTATGAGGGTTGGATTATGAGGATTTGGAAAGGGGACGATTAAGCAGTACTTCAAAGACGAGCTCTGGCCGCACCTGCAGCATTTATGAAGATCTATTAATAGAAAGCACACGATTTAGCAGTAATCCCTAATTCAGAGAAAATCAATGATTTATGCCTTGGGGCCCAAGAGGCACTGAGGACTTTGGTTCATGGGCTGCCCGGAGGCAGGGTGTGCTGGCCCCACATCTGGACACTCATGATGCTGGGTCACCGAGGGTTGGGTGGGACTCTTTTGGCCCTACCAGTAAGTGGAAAAGAGTTCTGCAGACTCGCAGTCAGTCCCTCCCTCGCCCCCCTTTTTTTCCGTTTTTCCTCTATCCTGTAATATCAGCTGTTTTGGTGTAGGATCTAGGTAAATCTCAGGCCCTGCTGGTAGTAGGTATAGGGCCAGTTTGCTGGAAAGTCACAGTCGGTCTAGGGGTCTGCAGCCAGACCCCAGCCCTCCTCCCTCTTCCTCACCTGGACTTCCGTTTTGTCATCTGGAGAATGGTGGAAGTCACACCAACAGTCATCAGAGTACCTTGTGAGTGGCATGGGAATTCTAGAATACGTCAGAGTCCTATTGGATCCTAAAGGTTTATGTTTTTGAATTTCTCACTAAAAGAGTTATAGAACAGATCCATTCTTTAATGTCTTAGTTCATCTCAGAGAGCCAAAAGCCCTTTGGATATACTTTCACTGATTAAAACAAGAGAAAAACATGTAAATCATGAGAGGAAGGATTCAGGTTATAATCTAACACTAAAATGAAAATTCTGCAAATAGCAAGGATAGTAAAATAGTCCTTTGTCAGTTTTTAAGAAAGAAATATTCAATAGAAGGTGAAGGGTGGGGAGAGTGGATATTTTCTTAAGAGAGAATTTGAGACCAGAGGATTGTTCATATTCATGGTATGATAATCAGTTTGCAAAAGATCCAAAAGTGTATTTCAAATAATCCATTCAACTATTTAAAAATGAACAGGTATGTATGGACGTTTCTATTAAAGTCTTCATTTCCCCTCCCATGCACATATAAATATATTCTCTACCATTAATGTTAAATTATTTAATTAAATCATCATGTATATTTTAATGCAGCCCCCAGGTAACACTATGAACATTATGAACAGAAATCTGATGCACAATACCCAAATTTCAAAACGTCATAATATAGGAAGTGGTTAAACTTATTGCAAAGAAGTATGTACCATCCCAGAATTCACCACAGGGCTCCTTTCTGTAGATGAAGATAAGTTTATAGAGCATCAGTGTGGAGCAGGAGGGAATTCAAGGGATGGGTAGAGAGGGTACAAACAAAACCCCACACCCTTGGCTTAGAGCAGCCAGCAATGAGACCAATCTCAGGATGGAATGCACTCAGTGGGGAAGAAATCAGATTCAACCACATAATTTGCCTTTGCAGTAAAAAATTTTCTTTGTTATAGATATTTTATGTGCAGATAGATACTTTTAAAAGTAACCAACATGCAAAGTATAAAGAAGAAAATAAAAATTGCCATGCATTTCACTGCCTGGAAATAACCATTGTTATTATTTGGTATATTTCTTTCCATTATTTTTTTTTCCTGTGCTTATCTACTTAGAGAAAGATGATACAGACGTAAGCATGAAAGTTGCTGTGGTTAAACAAAGTAGGGGGTCACACTTGGTGTTGCTTTGCATTGTGCTTTTTCTCTCCATACTGTCTCATGAAGGTTTTCCCATGCTATTAAATATTATTTTAAAATATAAATTTTCATGGCTTTAAAACTTAGGTTGCAAGTTTATTAGTTTCCCTCTTTCGCTAAGAGTTTATTATTAACTTTTCAATATTTTCAGTAGCACAAGTATGAACATCCTAGTTTATCCCAGAGAGGTAGTAAAATGTTATGTGAAGACCACATACTCCAGAGCCAGACTGCCCAAGTTGGAATCCTAAGTCTACCACTAGCCATGTGTCTTTGGGCAAAATTATTTAATTTCTTTCACCTCAGTTTCTTTTTTTTTCACCTGTAAAATGCAGTCATAATAGTACTCAATTGAAGAGGTATGATTAGATATTAATGAGTTAATGTATGTAAAGTTTTTAGAACCTTAAGATATCACCTCCTGTATCGTAAGAGCTATACAATCATTGATTGCTATAATATAATGAGATAAGCTTGCTTAATTTTACTCTAATTCATCCAGGATCACCCTGTATGTTTCAGGATGACTGTTTCAGGGATGATATTTATTTCTGAAACATTCATACTGATTTTTCAGAGCATTTGTGTATTTCCTTATTTTTATTGAATTATAGTTGATTTATGTGAAGAAGCTGAGCTGTGAAGAAAGCTGAGCACCAAAGAATTGATATTTTTGAACTGTGGTGTTAGAGAAGACTCCTGAGAGTCCCTTGGACTGCAAGGAGATCCAACCAGTCCATTCTAAAGGAGATCAGCCCTGGGTGTTCTTTGGAAGGACTGACGCTAAAGCTGAAACTCCAATACTTTGGCCACCTGATGCAAAGAGTTGACTCATTGGAAAAGACCCTGATGCTGGAAGGGATTGGGGTCAGGTGGAGAAGGGGACGACAGAGGATGAGATGGCTGGATGGCATCACTGACTCGATGGACATGAGTTTGAATGAACTTTGGGAGTTGGTGATGGACAGGGAGGCCTGGCGTGCTGCAGTTCATGGGGTCACAGAGAGTCAGACACGACTGAGCGACTGAACTGAACTGATAGTTGATTTGCAACTTAATTTCTGCTGTACAGCACAGCAATTCAGTCATACATATATATGCATTCTTTTTTGTCTTTTTAATTTGATTTTTATTTTATATTTGACTTTAGTTGATTTATAATGTCATTTGTTTCAGTTTTAGCCTTCAGTTTTTAGATTCTTTTCCTTATAGCTCATTACAGAGTATTGAGTAGAGTTCAATTTTTAGATTCATATAAGCCTTCAATTTTTAGATTCTTTTCCTTATAGCTCATTACAGAGTATTGAGTAGAGTTCTCTATGTTATACCATAGGTCCTTGTTGATTATGCATTCTTTTTATATTCTTTCCCATTATGATTTATCACAGAATATTGAATATACTTCCCTGTTTCAGAGTATTAGCCATCGCTCATCCCCCACATTGGGTGCAGATATGGATACTGGAAAGGTGACAGACATGACATCCAATTATCTGGACTCCTTTTTCCATGACACTGTCATCCTTTTGGTGTTTAGATGTTCACGACCTAAAATAGGGGCTTCCCAGGTGGCTCAGTGGTAAAGAATCCACCTGCCAATGCAGGAGACACAGGAGACCTGGGTTTGATCCCTGGGTTGGGAAGATCCCCTGGAGGAGGAAATGGCAACCTACTCCAGTATCCTTGCCAGGAAAATTCCATGAACAGAGGAGCCTGGTGGGCAACAATTCATGGAGTCACAAAGAGTCAGACATGGCTGATCATGCACACACGTATATCTAAAGCAGCATCACTGAAGACTCAAATCCACAATCATTTCTTTCTTGCTTTCCTCTCCCCATCCTCTCTCACATCCACACCCCGACTCCTTCTAGTCCAAGCCTTCCTCTTCCCACCACAACTGACATAAATCCTCAATCACAAGTAGATCAAGAGGAAAGAAGTTAATCCTGGGCCCACAAGACCTATCTTTGGAGTCATTTCTGACCATAATGTCCAAGCGTTTTTGTTACTTTCCCTTACAGTGTTTCTTTTGTTCTCCTCAGGGCTATGATTTATGCTTTAGGCTGAATTCTATTTGAGGGACATTATTCCTCCTCCTTCTGAAGGGATTGGAGGGAGAAGAGGAAAAATGTACTCTACATGTGTATCTACAGGAAATGAGGAGGGCTCGCTCTCTCTGCGGAGAGCTACAGTTTGGCAAACACCTCACCTCGGGATTTCTGACATTAATGAGGTAGCAAGGAGTGGAGAATTGCCTGCTGAGAGACAAACTTCAGGGAGATTGCTCAGAGCATCTTGCTCAGCAGAACTGATAAGATTAAACCAACCGTAACCCAGTAAACAAACCGCTTGGGAAAGACCAGAAATATGTTATGGTTTTTGCTCCAAGAAATGGAACTTTGGTGCTGTGTGTGTTGGACAAGCTGAGTTATGTGAAAGAGGACTAGGTCAGAAAGCAAACCAAGGGCCTGTTTTCCTGTTTAAAAATCTGCAGCCTGGGATTAGCTTTTATAATCTTGTGGAATAAAACTCACAGGAAAGGAGGCTCCTAAAATAGTTCTGCTGAGATCACTCTTTCCTCTCTGCACTCTCTCTCTCTTTTTTTGCCTTCCGTTGAGTTCCATACCTCTCCACAGACCTAAGGCGAAATTCCCAGCTGGCCCTAATCCAGGCAGATATTTTTAATAGGGTAATTCTATACTCTGTGTACTCCTTTCTGTTTAAATGAGTCAGCAAGCCTTTACCAATGTTGTGTTTATTTGCTTGCTGATGAAGGGGCGTGCTCAGTCGCTGAGTTGTGTCTGACTTTTTGCGGCCCTATGGACAGTCGACCGCCAGGCTCCACTGTCCACGGGATTTCTCAGGCAAGAATACTGGAGCGGGTTGCCAGTTCCTTCTCCAGGGGTCTTCCCCACCCGGGGATTGCACCTGCATCTCCTGCATTGGCAGGCGGGTTCTTTGCCACTAAGCCACCTGAGATCATGTTCTCCCTTAAAGGACTGTGTGTGCAGCAGCAGAAGGGACTGTGTTCAAGTACCGTTTCTGGCTGTACCAATAATGTGGCAAAAGGAAGCCATCAAGCCTTCACTTACCCATTTGTGACATGAGAATCCTGCCAGCCAGGCCTACTATATAGGATCATTGTAAGGATTAAAAGAGATCATGTGTGTTTGCATGAAGCACTTCATAAATTTAAAAGTTCTCTCAAGTACCATACCAACTGTACTTCCCAAACCCAGGTAACTCTTCCAAGGCAAGACAGTCCTAAGGAAAATTTTAAATCCGTCCCAGATGATATGCCCCAATCATTTGCCTGGTCTCAGTCTTAATTGGCTGGTTCTGTGGGTTGAGCTTCTCCCTTCATTAAATTGTTTGTCTTTGACCTTTCCATAGCATTTTTTCCTTACTTCTGACAAACTTAAAAAGCCATCAGAAACAGTGAGGTCTTCATAAGCTCTGAATGCTAAATTTGGTGGTCAGTTGACTTCAGAGGTCAATGTATCTACACACCAGGCAAGAAAATTTAGACGTAAATATGGCTAGCTCTGAAAGGCTAGTTTTCAGAAGGTCTTTTTAAGTTCCCTCCTTGCCTCATACAATAATTGGATGTCTTGTGACCATGAAAAGCAATAAAGCCCTGGCCATTTGTCAAAGTACATTCATTGGAGTATAAAGACTCTGTAGGGTGATAAACTAGTGATAAATAGGAGGTGCCTGACTATTTACCCTATTTCTGAAGAATGATACGTGATTGGGTACGTGACACACCCTGGAAAACATGAGTTTTCAGACTGATATACTTATTCACCTGAGGAATATATCCACTATAGAACAAATACAAGCAACCAAAGAACATGAAGCTCTAGCAATGGAATTGTTGGCAATGGACACACAATGTAAAAACAAACAAACAAAAAACACACAATAAAAATACTCCAAGAGATAATGACACTAACAGTAAAAATCAGAAGCAAGTGATCATAAGAATCAAGCAGATATACTAAGTATATAAAACATAATAACTGAAGTAAGGAATCCAATAGGTGAAATCAATAACAGAATGGATAATGCTTAGACAGTTGGGTAATCAGAGGGGAATAAGAAAAGAACACTGTCTTTTATACAAAATATAAAAGAAAAACTAAAAAAATAAAAATGCTATACAAAATATAAAGGGAAAACTAAAAAACTAAAAATTTTTTACAAAAAAACTAAAAACTTTGTGCAAAATATAAAGGAAAACCTAAAACACTAAAAACTAGAAGTATCAGTGTACAGATAATGCGGGTGCAAAATAAGAGAAATAAACACAAGGGGGAAACATCTAAAAAATTATGATCAACTTTTCAGAATTAACAAAAAATGAAATGAAATAATTTAGTTTTAAAAGTCTCACAGCATACCTAAAGATGTCAAAGATAAAGAAAACATTCAAAATGCTTCTAAAAGTAAGAAATAATAACTTACACAGGAAAAAGTGTCTAATTTATACCATCTTACCGGCAAGAAACTTGGATCCAAGAAGTATTATTACGGATAAATTTGTAGCTTTATATACAATTATCATGAAATTTTAAAAGTCTGAAATATATTAACAAGGAAGTCAAACCAATTATACAAAAAGGAAGAATTCAAGAAAGATAAAGATAAGATTCAATTAAAGTAAATTAGTGGAAGAATGGGAAAAAGACAAGAAAATAGAAAATAAAAAATAAATACAAATAGACTAAAAATATATAAAAAATAAAAAATAAGTAGGTTCTTTGGAAGAATTAATTTTTAAAAAAGAATCTTATCAAAACTAATAGGGAAAAATAGAATAACAAATAGAACTTACCAAACGGTAGTAAAATAATATTTTAAAGTATTACGAATATATGCAGATATGCTTCTGGAGAAAATATGATGTGGCAAAACTGAGGGAAGAAAAATGGAAAACATTGTGCAATGAACTTTAAGAACAATTTAAAAACTCTTCTCCAAAACACCCTTAGACTCACGTCTCTCAGTTCAGTTCAGTTCAGTCGCTCAGTCGTGTCCGACTCTTTGCAACCCCATGAATTGCAGCACAGCCAGGCCTCCCTGTCCATCACCAACTCCCAGAGTTCACTCAAACTCATGTCCATCGAGTCTATGATGCCATTTACTTGAGTTCTAACAAACTTTTAACTGGAACGTTTATTCTTGTTTTATGTAGTGTTTTCCAGAAATTGGAAACAGAAAAGCTCTACAGGCTATTTTATGAAGTGAGAATTGATTCCAACACAGAATTAAAAAAAAGAAAATTCAGGGGAAAAACCTTATTTCCATTTGAACATAGCTCAAACAAATCTTAGATTTTTAACGAACCAAATCCAATAGTACATTTTTAATTGACTCAAGATTAAGTAAAATTTAGGCAAGGATGGTTTTACAAGAAAACAATGCAAAATACCATACTAACAGACTAAGGAGAAAATTCAGAGGATAACATCAATTGGTTGGGGGAAAGTATTGAGTAAGGGCTTCCTAGGTGGCATTTAGTGGTAAAGAATCCACCTGCCAGTGCAGGAGACATAAGAGACAGGGGCTGGATCCCTGGCTTGGGAAGATCCCCTGGAGATGACTACAGCAGCTCACTTCAGTATTCTCGCCGGGAGAATCTCATGGACAGAGGAGCCTAGCGAACTATAATCTGCTATGGTCCATAGGGTCAGAAAGAGTCAGATATGACTGAAGTGACTTAGCATGCACACACACTGAATAAGCCTCAGTATGTAATTATGGTTAAAAAAATTTAACAAATTTAGAATAGAAAGAAACTTTGTTTTTAAAGGTTATATAGCTGAAATATAGCAAAAATGTTATTTTATACAAACACTTTAGAAACGTGATCAATAACAAGAAGAGAATGCCAAATATAATTGCAACTATTATCAGACATCTATAATTGAGTAGATGTTTACTGTTATCGAGCTTCCCTAGTGGCTCAGACGGTAAAGCGTCTGCCTGAAATGCGGAAGACCCGGGTTCGATTCTTGGGTCGGGAAGATCCCCTGGAGAAGGAAGTGGTACCCAACTCCAGCACTCTTGCCTGGAAAATCCCATGGACGGAGGAACCTGATAGGCTACAGTCCATGGGGTTGCAAAGAGTCGGACACAACTGAGCAACTTCACTTTCACTTTACTGTTATCACTGGCAAATTATATGATGAAACAGAAAATAAAAAGTGTAGGAATTGGAAGGGGGAAAATGTAATGGGCATCATTTGCAGAAGGCTCCACTTCATGGGCTTGCCACTCAGACCCTTCACTTTAGTGCTCTGCCTGTGCTTGAATTCTTAACAATTTTATTTATGAACTGTTAAGTGCAACTAATAGGACAATGGAACATGCGTGGGATCAGAGAGGGAGTGTACAGTACACTCTTTCTTCCACTGCCTAAGCACATAGGGTTCATGATGCCCCATGGGCACAGACTTCTGGCAGACCCACAATGCACAAGAGTTCGCCAACACTCACAAGTAAAAGATAAGCGTGTACTATTTATGACGAAGTAAGTGGGGTCCTGACAGCCAGGAGAAGACATCCTTTCAGTTCAGACTCAGAACTTACTTTAAATGCAGAAGGAAGGCAAAAATATTCTAAGAATCATGAATGCAATGCAGCATAATTGTGAAACTGAATTATACTCTTAAAAATGTTTAAAACAGTAAACTTTATGATATATATGTTTGCAAAAATTAAAGCATCTAAGTACTGAGACTTCCCTGGTGGTCTAGTGGTTCAAACATCACCTTCCATCATGGGGGGTGGGGGTGGGGGGTGCATGTTCAGCCCTTGCTCAGGGAACTAAGATCCCACATGCCTTGTAGCCAAAACACCAAAACATGAAGCAGAAACAATATTGTAACAAATTTAGTAAAGACTTTAAAAATAGTCCACGCCAAAAAAAAAAGTACTTAAAAATCTTGATAAATTGATAGATAAGATACATAATTTTAATTTTTATTGTTCTGATTAAAACGGGATTTTTATATATTCATGTTTATGTCAATTGCTAATATTCTATTAATGTATTCATCTTTTATTTATTGACTTGTATAGAGTTTTCATTATATTAAGATTATTAGTATATAAAGATAAAATCACACACACAATTATTTTCTATTTTTTTCTCAAAGATTATTTATTAACTATTCTCACTCATGGTAGAAAAAAAAAGATAGTAAATGAAACTGATATAAGATGAAAAGCCAACATTTCTTCCCCAAGGACCTCAGCTGGATTATACAGAATGGACCACTATGAGCTTCATGTTTACAGCTCCCGTACAGGAGAACTCAGAAAACAGAAATCAGGAAATGACAGCCTAATATTCTTCTAAGGTATGGGGTCTCACCTGGTGCAATAAAGTCATGAGGATGATTCTTCTGAACAAAAGGTTAGTAAGTCTAAGAGTGACATCCCTGCCAAGTAGCTACAGTGCTACTTTCAAAATGTCTTAATTATTGTAGAATTTTAATACATTTTAAGAATTTTAATTTTAAAAAAGAAAGAAATTTGAATGGCTAAAGAAACCTGTACTGCTTCATTCATGTCACTTCCCTGTATGAACCAAACACTCATGCTAAAAATTATGACACTGAACAAAAGGTAAAGATAGGGCAACCCGTAGCTCCTTTTCCTTTCAGTCCTTTATTACCCAGTGAGTAGAAGGCTGACAGTGTTGGTAGAATGTTCAGCACATATCAGGAAGTGAAATAAAATTAGTTGAGTTGGTTCTATGCATATCGTTTCCACTGTTCTGGTAACATATGCATGCATGAGCTATGAAAAAATGTTTCATTCTGAATACAAATTAAACCCTCTCATAGTTGCATTTTTAAGGTGGCATTGCACAGTATAAAATAAATGGTAAAATTTGAGTGGATGATTAAAAAATTTAATTTCACTTTACTTAGAACAATGTTCAATAGCTAAAGTGAAATACCACAGCAAGCCAAGAGAGAGACCACTGAAAAAAATTGTACATTTTAGTACTCTTAGCAGCTACCTTTACTTTTTCCTGCTTTTTAAATAAAGGGCCCTGAATTTGCATTTTGTCCTGGGCCCTGCAACTTATATGGCTGCTCTTTTTTGCAGATTATATGATTGTTTACATAGGGGAAAAAAAGAATAGCCAAACTCTTAGAAGAACTGAAAGAATTTGGGATTCAGTTTCAGTACTTTTAAAGGATCAATATCATGTCTCCAAACTATCAGTAATCAATTATAAAATATAAAAGGTTTATGTTTTATTAAAGTATAAAATATTATTTATAAAAGCTAATAAAGTGTCTAAGATCTAACGTAACCTGAAGTACACAAAGCTTCTAGAGATAATTTCAACATCCTAATAAAAGATCTAAAGGAAAATCTGATTAGTTAGGTGGTCCAAGTTCTTGGACGAAAAAATGAATGTTATAAAGATGTCAATTCTCCCCAAATTAATCTACAAATTTAAAACAGTCCTCATCACAATCCCTGCTGGAGATTTTTATAGGTATATGGAGAACAAATGTACATGAAGAGCAAAGGCAAATTGGTTGAAAGTGAGAACTAGAGCAATAAAAACAAAACAAATCACAGGTCAATGGAACAGACTAGAAAGTTATAGTTATTGCTGTCACTAAGTCATGTCCGACTCTTTGTGACCCCATGACCTGTAGCCCACCAGACTCCTCTGTCCATGGGATTCTTCAGGCAAGAATACTGGAGTGGGTAGCTGTTCCTTTCTCCAGAGGATCTTCCCAAAGAAGGAATTGAACCCAGGTCTCCTGCATTGCAGGCAGATTCTTTACAAGGAACCCCATAAAATAGAGCATATGCTCTATTATGCCCCATAGAACATAAGAGCCCATGAAAATACCTAATTGTGCATTTGAACTGTTCTTATGAAAGAAGAAATGCACTTAAAGCCAACTATTATTTGTTCAGTCAGTATCACTCCTGTCTTATGAGCTATGCTCAATAGGAATGTGTCTAGCAAGTTACAATTAAGCAAAAAAAAAAAAAAAAGACCTTTTCCTGAAGAACTGCTTTCCTTCCTTAGAAGGGAGAGTTTTTAACAGTGTCACACACACACAATAAAAACAGGTAATTGCTTTGGTTAAAAAGTATGCACAAGTCTCACTTGGAAGCTACAATTGGGATAAGAATGCTTTGTGGGAATGCTGACTGACTCAGTGCTTTTTATTTTCCCAATCAACAAGTTGTCTCTTGACAAATGTCATTTCAGTGGCCTCTGGTGCATTACCCTGTTCTTATGCCAATGAGAACACTTCTAAAGTTTCACCCTGTAGTTTGATGTTTACAGGACTTTCCTGGTGATCATCCTTTGTCAAACTAAAGATGACTTCTTTATATTCTTATTAGGAATATTTTTCAGGTGGGCACTAAGTTCTCTATTAAAATTACTATGTATTTTTGTGTCTTTTAATCTAGAAATGTAAAACATTACATTACAACCAATGTGTTCTATGTTGAGCCATTCTAGTATAACGTATTTCTTTTTTTTTTAGAAGCTGCTTGATTTTACTTGCATAGATTTATTTATGATATATACATGTGTGACCATGAGTAACATTTGTCTATTCGATTTTTGATACTCTTCAGTTATGGTGTCAGAAATATGGTAGTCTTTCTTGCTTTATATTTTTCTAGAGTCATCAGGTTCATACATTCCAAATTCAATGATGGAAAAAGTGGTAAGTAGGGGAATTCCTGGGCTTCCCAGGTGGTGCTAGTGGTAAAGAACTCGCCTGCCAAGGAAGGTAGGAGGCATAAACGACATGGGCTCAGGCCATGGGTGGGGAAGATCCACTGGAGAGGTTATGGCTATCCACTCCAGTATTCTTGCCTGGAGAACCCCACGGACAGAGGAGCCTGGCAGTCCACAATCCAATGGGTCACAAAGAGTCAGAGACAACTGAAGTAACTTAGCAGACACACTCACACCCTGGGGAATTCCCTGATGGTCTAGTGATTAAGACTCTGCATTTTTCAGTGCAGGGAACACAAGTTTGATTCCTGATCAGAGAACTAAGATTGTGTACACTATGAGGTCCCCTTCGCAAAAAAGAAAAAATAAGTGATAAGTATATTCTCTACTTTGCATCTGTTTTTTCTTCTTTGTTGACTTATGATGTGATTTTAAATAGCTAAATATGTATCTATTTTATTGATGTTTTTTAAAAAATTCTTTTTTGTTTAATTGAAGATTGTTTTTATTAATTTCATAGCTTTATATTCCATTAATTTCTGCTTTATCTTTATTAGTCCCCTTCATTTACTTTTTACACTTTTTGTTGTTATTTGCTAAGTCATGTCCGACTCTTTTGCAACTCCATGAACTGTAGCCTGCCAGGCTCCTCTGTCCATGGGATTTTCCAGAAAAGAATACTGGAGTGGATTGCCGTTTCCTTCTCCAGGAGATCTTCCTGACCCAGGGATCAAACCCCTATCTCCTGCATGGTAGGCAAATTCTTTACCACTGAGCCACCAGTGCATGTGTATTCTTTTTAATATTTTTAATTGAATGCTATTTTATTTATATTCTTTCTTGTTTTATAGAAAAAAATGCACTAAATAACACAGAGTCATTTGAGTAATGAAATTTTAATGTAGTAAATTGATTTTATATGTTTCTAAATGGTCTGCAACACTATTATGACTTCTTCTTAAATCCTAGTTTTATTTTTATTAATTTCTAAGTGGATATAATATTGAACTTTTTTCAATATCTACTTTTGCATTATAATTAGAGAACATTCACCAATTGATTTGAACTTATGGAACTTATTGATATTTTTCATAAATATAGAACCAGTTTTTCTTGTTTGAGGAAAATCTGTTTTTCTTGTTTCTTCATTCATAAGTTCTATACACATATATTTAACTAATATTGTTAGTTTGATTTTTAAATTATCTTTAGCTGTTTAATTTATAAATTTCTGAGAGACAGTGACAAACCAACTCACCATCATGGAATTTCTGAATTTCTTCTTGTATTTCCTGTAGATTTTGCTTTATTTAATTTGATGTTCATTTGGTGAATCATTCTTGCCTCAGGCAGGGCTTTCGGAGAAGGCAATGGCACCCCACTCCAGTACTCTTGCCTGGAAAATCCCATGGGCGGAAGAGCCTGGTGGGCTGCAGTCTATGGGGTCGCTGAGGGTTGGACACGACTGAGCAACTTCACTTTCACTTTCCACTTTCATGCATTGGAGAAGGAAATGGCAACCCACTCCAGTATTCTTGCCTGGAGAATCCCAGGGACAGCGGAGCCTGGTGGGCTGCCTGGAAGGGTCACAGAGTCGGACAGGACTGAAGCGACTTAGCAGCAGCAGGCAGGGCCTTTGCACTTGCGTGTGCATTGTGTGTAGAGAACACATTATGCTGTTTACTCTGCCTAGGAACACTTTCCCTACCATCTCATCCCTATCATTCACATGGCTTGCTTACTCCATTCAGTTCATCTCTTCAGAAAGGTATTCCTGATTACCATACTAAAATAGAAGCCTTCATCATTTTTAATCTCCTTGATCTCTTTTGTTATTATTATAGCACTCTGCTGCTGCTGCTGCTAAGTCGCTTCAGTCCTGTCCGACTCTGTGCGACCCCATACACGGCAGCCCACCATGCTCCCCCATCCCTGGGATTCTCCAGTAAGAACACTGGAGTGGGTTGCCATTTCCTTCTCCAATGCATGAAAGTGAAAAGTGAAAATGAAGTCCCTCAGTGGTGCCCGACTCTTAGTGACCCCATGGACTGCAGCCTACCAGGCTCCTCCGTCCATGGGATTTTCCAGGCAAGAGTACTGGAGTGGGGTGCCATTGCACTTTAACCACTACCAATTACATTTATACATTCATAAATTTATTTCTTATCTTCTTTCACTAGAATAAAAGGTTCTTGAAGGCAGCAAATATGTTTGTCTAGATCAGTGTTATATTCCCAGCAATTTGACAATAGCTGGCACATTGTTGATGCTCAAAAAATAAATGTTAGTGTTAATAAATAAGTGAATGAATGTACACTTTTCTCATAAGAATTCTGTTTATCTCATTTAATGATTTTTGCTTGAGTTTTGTCTACTATTAATAGTTTTTGTGTTTGGTACATCCTTTATATTCATATCAAAAATTTTAGAAATATTTTGTTTCACCTGGACCAGCAGCATATATCTAGTTTTTGCATTTTTATTCACTTTAGCAAATTGTGTTTTAACATAAAATATAACCTACTCACATTTATTATGGATACTGATATATTTGGACTTATTGCTGTGATTTGAAGTTGTCTATTACTATTTTTCCCACCTTTTGTAGTATTAATTGATAGCTGACATGTATGGATATTTTTGCATTCCAGTCCCCTGTGATGAAAAGGACATCTTTCTTTGGTATTAGTTCTAGAAGGTCTTGTAGGTCTTCACAGAACCATTCAACTTCAGCTTTTTTGGCATTAGCGGTAGTGGGATAGACTTGGATTGCTGTGATATTGAATGGTTGGCCTTGGAAATGAATAGAGATCATTCTGTCATTTTTGAGATTGCACCTAAGTACTGCATTTTGGACTCTTTGGTTGATTATGAGGGCTACTCCATTTCTTCTAAGGGATTCTTGACCACAGTAGTAGATACAATGGTCATCTGAGTTAAATTCACCCATTCTAGTCCATTTTAGTTTGCTGATTCTTAAAATGTCGATGTTCACTCTTGCCATCTCCTGTTTGACCACTTCCAATTTACCTTGATTTATGGACCTAATGTTCCAGGTTCTTATGCAATATTGTTCTTTACAGCATCAGACTTTGCTTCTATCACCAGTCACATCCACAACTGGGCGATGTTTTCACTTTGGCTCCATCTATTCATTCCTTCTGGAATTATTTCTCAACTCTTCATCAGTAGCATATTGGGCACCTACCAGTCTGGGGAGTTCATCTTTCAGTGTCATATCTTTTTGCCTTTTCATACTGTTTATGAGGTTCTCAAGGCAAGAATAGTGAAGTAGTTTGCCATTCCCTTCACCAGTGGACCACGTTTTGTCAGAACTCTGCACCATTATAAGCCTTACAAATAGATGAGAAAAGAAGAGACTCTAAAGGTAAAGGAGAAAAGGAAAGATATAAGCATCTGAATGCAGAGTTCCAAAGAATAGCAATGAGAGAGAGATAAAAAAGCATTCCTCAGTGATCAATGCAAAGAAATAGAGAAAAACTGTAGAATGGGAAAGACTACAGATTTCTTCAAGAAAATTAGAGATACCAAGGGAACTTTTCATGCAAAGATGGGCTCAATAAAGGACAAAAATGGTACAGACATAACAGAAGCAGAAGATATTAAAAAGAGGTGGCAAGAATACACAGAAGAACTTTACAAAAAAGATCTTCATGACTCAGATAACCATGATGGTGTGATCACTCAACTAGAGCTAGACATCCTGAAGTCCAAAGTCAGGTGGGCTTAGGAAGCTTCACTACAAACAAAGCTAGTGGACGTGATGGAATTCTGCTGAGCTATTTCAAGTCCTAAAAGATGATGCTATTAAAGTGCTGCACTCAATATGCCAGCAAATTTGGAAAACTCAGCAGTGGCTGCAGGACTGGAAAAGGTCAGTTTTCATTCCAATCCCAAAGAAATGCAATACGAAAGAATTTGCAAACTACTGCACAATTGCACTCATCTCACATGCAAGCAAAGTAATGTTCAAAATTCTCCAAGCAAGGCTTCAATGGTATGTGAACTGAAAACTTCCAAATGTGCAAGCTGGATTTAGAAAAGGCAGAGGAATCACAGACCAAACATCTAGATCCAACATCCACTGGATCATAGAAAAAGCAAGAGAGTTCCAGAATAACATCTGCTGCTGCTGCTGCTGCTGCTCCTAAGTCGCTTCAGTCATGTCCAACTCTGTGCAACCCCACAGACAGCAGCCCAGTAAGCTCCTCTGTCCCTGGGATTCTCCAGGCAAGAATATTGGAGTGGGCTGCCATTTTCTTCTCCAATGCATTCATGCATGCTAAGTCGCTTCTGCTTTATTGACTATGCCAAAGCCTTTGACTGTGTGGATCACAACAAACTGGAAAATTCTACAAAAGATAGGAATACCAGACTACCTTAACCTGCCTCCTGAGAAATCTGTATGCAGGTCAAGAAGAAATAGTTAAAAACAGACATGGAACAACAGACTGGTTTCAAATTGGGAAAGGAGTATGTCAAGGCTGTATATTGTCACCCTGCTTATTTAACTTATACACAGAGTACATCATGTGAAATGCGAGGCTGGATGAAGTACAAGCTGGAATCAAGATTGCCAGGAGAAATATCAATAACCTCAGATATGCAGATGACACCACTGTTATGGCAGAAAGTGAAGAAGAACTGAAGTGCCTCTTGATGAAAGTGAAAGAGGAGAGTGAAAACGTTGGCTTAAAACTCAACATTCAGAAAACTATGATCATGGCATCCAGTCCCATCATTTCATGGCAAATAGATGGAAAACAATGGAAACAGTGAGAGACTTTATTTTCTTGGGCTCCAAAATCACTACAGATGGTGACTGCAGCCATGAAATTAAAAGATGCTTATTCCTTGGAAGAAAAGCTATGATCAGTCTAGACAGCATATTAAAAAACAGCGACATTGTTTTGCTAACAAAGGTCCATCTAGTCAAAGATATGATTTTCCCAGTAGTCATGTATGGATGTGAGAGTTGGACCATAAAGAAAGCTGAGTGCTGAAGAATTGATGCTTTTGAACTATGGTGTTGAAGAAGACTCTTGAGAGTCCCTTGGACTGCAAGGAGATCAAACCAGTCAATAAAGGAAATCAGTCCTGTATATTCATTGGAAGGACTGATGCTGAAGCTGAAAGTCCAATACTTTGGCCACCTGATGTGAAGAACTGACTTATTGGAAAAGACCCTGATGCTGGGAAAGATTGAAGGCAGGAGGAGAAAGGAATGACAGAGGATGAGATGGTTGGATGGCATCACCAACCTGATAGACATGAGTTTGAGCAAGCTCCGGAAGTTGGTGATGAACAGGGAGGCCTGGCATGCTATAGTCCATGAGGTCACAAAGAGTCGGACACAACTGAGCAACTGAACTGAACTGATGAATATTTTATACTGTACAGTGTACCAAATCATATTCCAAGTACTTTTTAGTTTTTATATCTTTTGATTTACATTGCAAGTGAAGAAAGGCTTAGGAATATCCAGTAACTTGCTAAAGGTCCCGTAACTGCTAAATGCCAAACCCGGGCTTGGATATTATCAATCTATCTCTAGAAACCATGATCCTAACCTTCAGATTATGCTGCTTCTCCTGTCTGAGTTTTCTTTCTCTCTCACACATGATTTGACTGTACATTTTCCTTATACACCTCTAATGATAATATGTAAATTTCGATCAATTATATTTCAACATATTTTCAAACAACATGGATATTAGCTTCTACAACCCATCCCTCCTAAAATTTATGAGACCACCAGCATGCTTCCCCCATTGCACCTATGCTCAAAGTTTTGTTGATATAATCTAGAATTTTCATTTCAGGTTGTCAGATTGTTATTAATTTTATTCTTCATTACACTTTTTCAAATTGCTGGCCAATAATTTCTGCCTTATAGTCTAGGAAGATTTGTCCACTTACTTTCTCGATAACCAATATTCTTCATCCACATCCACTCTCTTACCTGACCCCTTTCATTTAATTTTCTGGAAATTGACTATAGGACCACTATGGTTTTAATTTCCTAAATGCTTTCCTTCTCTGATTATTTTCTCTGTCATAACAATATGTCTTTGGTTTGGCTGAAATAGTATTAAAATTTTCCCAAAGTTACTTGGTAAAATTTTTTCCTAGTCTTCTATTTTCTTTCTATTTCTTCTATTTTTTTCTAGTCTTTTAGTCTTCTTCACTGATTCTATTTCCTCTAGTTCCAATTATGTTTCTTCATTATGTCTTTCTTAAATACTGTATATTGTACTCAAGTGATTTTTCACTGTCCGTCCAGATTTATGACAAGGATGATTGATATTGATAGCTGTCTCTGATTTTCTCTGTGTTGTGGAAGTTTGTTTTACCACTTTAACCTGAATGGATAGGTATACTAAAGAGCAGACTTCCCTTTAGATACATGAACGAGAAACAGGAAATCCCCAATTATCAAAATGAAAAAGACTTTTCCTGGGGAGTATAGTGTTTTATGGAGTATTTCACTCCTGAATATAATTGAGTTCTTGCATCACTTTGGATTTCTAAAGTTATTAATAAGTCAGGATCTTCTCCATTTTTCTCCCAAGTGCTTCCCGTATGAGTATACTAAGATATTTCCAAATGATACATGATATTAATCATTCTGATAAAATAACTTTTGAGCATTTTCTCTAAAACATATGTCAAGTGCTTTATTTGGATTATCTCACTTTAGTCTCAAAACCGCTCTATGAAGTTTGTGCTTTTATTGCCCATGTTTCAAAGATAATGAGACCAAGGCTGAGCATGATAATGAAACCCAGGAAGACTAAATACCTTGTCCAAGGTCACAAAGTTAGTAAAGGATGGAGCCAGTATGTCGATCCTGACAGGCTGACTTAAACATAGGTGCATACTGCCTGTCTCTGATATGCTGCCACTTTTCTCTATTGTAATGTGGAAAATGGAATCTTCTTTAACCCTTGAGTCATGAAGCTTAGAGGAAAATTCCAGAAAAAAAAAAGTTTGGGTGAGACAAAGGCGTGGATTATAGGAAGGTGTGCCTTGTGCACTGAGGCATGGAATTCCTATATCTGCAAAGGCTGACTTCTCCTAATGGCTTACCCAGGCCACACTTTGGAGATTTAAGGGCCTGTGATAGCTCAGTTTCAGGCTGTTGTTATGATTTATAGCCAGGATACGGCCCTGCACATAGCAGTCATGTGCCATTCTGTTTAGACTCGAGTGCTCAAAAGATTGCCTCTTGTCATTTCAACCCCAGTTTAATAGGAAACACAAGCCACCCTGGAGATGACAAACCTATCGCCTGGTTGGATGTTCAACTCCTCAGCTCTGCAAAGCTTGAGCTTTCTATTTTTAGAGTTTAGTGCAGTTGAACACACGCTGGGTGAGTTTTGTTTAAGGCCTCCTGCCAGACTTGACTTCCCACACACACCAGCCAAAGAGGCAACACGGCAGGCCAATTAGCCAGCAGCTGTCTGTCAACTGAATAAATGAGGTGAGTAGATAGCAAAGGGCTGTCTTTGCCACAGACAGTAAGCAGACACATGGATTAACTCTTCTGGTCTCAGAGCTCTGTAGGGTAACCCACACTATTTATTCAATTGGACTCCTTGATTTTTATTAGAGGAACTTGATGACCCTATCTTTGGCAAAGTAAAGGGATCTCCCCTTAATTGCCACAGAGAAAATCTGTTCTTCAGGTTATCATGAGATAATGCTAACATGAAACTGCTATCAAGACTCTGGTTGTGAGAAATGATTTTTATCAAGAGATGCCTTAAAATTATATATAATATCATAGAACAGAATGCTTTAAGAGATAAAACTCCACAGTCTGTCTAGGCTGATTATCTCAACTCCCTTCTTCCTAGCTTTGTGTTTTTGAACAAATTACCTGACCTTTCTAGTATGAGTTTCCTAGCTGGCAGATGAGAATAACAGTTCCCACATAATGGACTTGCTTAGAGGATTAAGACTTCCCTGGTGGCTCAGACAGTAAAGCGTCTGCCTACAATGCGGGAGACCTGGGTTCAGTCCCTGGGTCGGGAAGATCTCCTGGAGAAGGAAATGGCAACCCACTCCAATACCCTAGCCTGGAAAATCCGATGGACAGAGAAGCCTGGTAGGCTACAGTCCATGGGGTTGCAAAGAGTCGGACACGACTGAGTGACTTCACTTTAGAGAATTAAATCAGATAATCCTTGTAAAGTGCTTAGAACAGTACCTGGCACAGAGGAGGAGTTTAGTGGATGTTGATTGTTGTTATTACATATTTGAAATTTTAACCAACCTGTAGAACCAATAAGGTAGGATTATCATCACAGTTTTTACTACTGGTCTAAGAAAGGATCTAAGTAAAAGGGTCAAGTTCACATATTTTGAGTTTAACTGAACTGAGACTCAATCCTCTACTGTTTGATTCTAAAATCTTGGAATTTTTCGAGAGCTTCACCAAACTTTATTCCCTGTAGGACAGCTTATTTTCTGACTTGTTCTTTGGCTTTCTGCCAAGTCCCCACAAGTCAGGGACTCATTACATCTGTGATTGGAGCAAATGAAGGGCTCATGTTAGGACTGTTGTCTACCACATCACACAGCAGTTTATGTGCTCATGAGCGAAATTCCTTGGGAATCAATTTTTGATAAAATTGTGCTCTTTCTGAATAAGTGGTTTGTTTTATTTTTCTTACAGAGAACTGTCTCTAATCATGCTCTTTCTTTGTTTTGGCCATTAGGAAGCTTAGAGTCAATTTGGTTGCCCTTTTCTAGTCTTTCCAACTACTTATCTTATTCCAGATTTGTAATACCCCTTTTCTTATTCCCTTCTTTCATTCCCTTGATAATATATTTTATCCCATTGAACAGAATACATTTTAGAAACTTCTACAGTGCCTTTTAGAAAAAACAAAAATGAACATATAAAAATTCTAAAAATATAGTTCAATATATGTTCATCTCATTTCTTGGATTTGGCCTTAGCTAGTCCCATTGAGTCCAGCATTTTCCCAGGGCTAGAAAAGCCCCACTGAAAATATGAACACAATTACTTAGAGCTTCATGATATCTAGTATGCTAATAACAAGCCAAGGCTAGGCTGATTTAAACTAAATCAGCAAAATTTATGAAAATAAAAAATTTCATCATCAATCATACACTAAATTATTTCATACACAAATGATTGGCTGCTAGGAGTATAAAAAAAAATCCAGGGTAGGTAACAAGTACATATGCGCTCAGTCACATCCAACTCTTTGCAACCCCATGAACAGAGGAACCCGTAGGGAAGAATACTGGAGGCGGTTGCCATTTCCTCCTCCAGGGGATCTTCCCAACCCAGGGGCTGAACCTGCATCTCCTAAGTCTCCTACACTGGCAGGCACATTCTTTATTACTGAGCCACCTAGGAAGCCTGTAGGGAACCAGAAGAGAAAGCAATTATATCAACTTATGAACATCCCTTTCTCTTCATTCAAGGCTGGTGCAAGTTCCCCTTCGCTGTGCTCTCTGCCTTGTATTTATCACACTACAATGTAATAAGTGTTGTTTCTTGATTTTTATTACTTTCCTAAGCCCAAGATAGCACCATAGTGATACATAGAGAGATGATATAAATAATACAAAGTCAATGCATTTTCTTGAATGAATGAATCAAGGGAGCAGAGGAAAAACACTCAGTAGAGTTGGGTAGATGGGAGACTTGAGGATTTCTGTCTTAATAGACACATGAACATTGTGTCTACTAAGTGAAAATGTGTAAGCCAGTCAAAGAAGAAGAGGAAGGAAATTCTAAGCAAAGGAATTCGTGTGCACATCATGGAAAGTATGATGTGCTGGGGGAATTGCAAATATTTCAATTTGTCTCCCATCTGGGTTAAGATGGACTAGAAGAGATGAACTTGGAATGTGAATTTTATCTTGTGCCTTATAGAGAGTCATTGATGAATTTTAGGTAGGGGAAGGGGCAGGCTATGAGATGATCGTGTATGTGTTTTAGAGAGATTACTTTGACTCCAGTAAGGACTGGGGATGGATGGCAGACATTTAGGAGGCAATTACATCAATCTAGGAGAGAAATGATGAAGCTTTTAATTAATTAGGTAGTGGGAGTTGTGATGTAGAGAAGGGGTATACGTGAGGTTTTAAGGTAGTGGAGTCAACAGGCTTAGTGATCAATTGCAGATGGAAAATGTGGGAGGGGGAGGAGTCCTCAATGCTTCCCACGTTTCTATGTTGGTTAACAGGATGGATGTTGATGTCATTTTTCTAAACAAAAAAATTAAAAAAGGAAGGTGAGGGGAGTGTGATTAAGTGAACTTTGGACACATTGCCCTTGTGATGCCATGGGTAAGGCCAAGTAAAGCAGGCTTTTAAATGCAAGGATCCAGAGCTTCAAAGATTGATTTGGCTAGACACTGCATAACTTGGGATCTCCCCCAAGTTAGCTCTACACAGTCAGTGTAGAGCTGACTGTGGAAGACGTGAGCAGAATGTATTTTCTAAGCAGATTAGAAAAGGGTAAAGGATAGAATACAGTGAGACAATGACCTTTGGGAGATGAGCAGAAAAAGAGCATCCAACAAAGGCTGAGAAAAGCAAATGGGAGAGAAAAATTCTCAAACCAAGAGAGAAAAAAAAATTATCAAGAAATCAGGAGAGCCTTTCATTTCTAGCAGCTTGACACACTAGATATCCTGAACAATCCTCCTTCTGGAAAAAAAATGCTGGAAAAAAATTTTTAAATATTTTCAAATGAACCAAACTGGTCAGTAAGGAATCCTCAGAAGCAAAAATCATAATGCAAGTATAGATCCAGAGAGTCAAGCTGGCACTGAGGAATAACTATTGAGCCCCAGAGAACTTGAGCTTTCACCTGGAGAGCCACGCAGCATCCACAAAACAGGAGCAAATAAGAGGAAGAGTCTAATAGGAGATGCTTTAGAAATGTGAGAATCTTATTATAGTACGAGAGTAAAAATAAATAAATCAGCTCAGCCAAGGGAGAAAACCAAGAATCTTGCCCAGGATCAGTTGCTTCTCTTCAGTAAGAAAAGGGGAAAAATATCACCCTGAGAAAAAGTTTCTTCTAAGAATTCAGAATTGTGACCTAAATCTTACATTGTTTCAAAATGAAATCATATTAAGGAAAAGAAAACCATGAATACTAAAACACAAAGTAAACATCAAACTGAAACAATAATCAACAGAAATAGCAGAGGTCTGCTCTCACATTAACAAAGATTATATGTTCTAAAGTTGTCAAGCAAAGAGCAAAAACAAAATGTTCCATGTATTAAAGATATTAAAGAGCATATTAAACATGCAATACACAGTCCAAAATATTACTAATGAAATTTATGGAAGGAGGCAAGTTCAAGACTGCAAGAGAGATAATATTTGAAGATATTGTGGTTAAAATTTTAAAGAATTGATTAAAGAAACCAATTTTAACTCCAGGCAAGCTACAAAATTTCAAGCAGAATGTGTTTTAAGGCACATTAGTGAGAAGGCAATGGCACCCCACTCCAGCACTCTTGCCTGGAAAATCCCATGGACGGAGGAGCCTGGTGGGCCGCAGTCCATGGGGTGGCTAAGAGTTGGACACGACTGAGCGACTTCACTTTCACTTTTCACTTTCTGCATTGGAAAAGGAAATGGCAACCCACTCCATTGTTCTTGCCTGGAGAATCCCAGGGACAGGGTGGGCTGCAGTCTATGGGGTCGCACAGGGTTGGACACGACTGAAGCGATTTAGCAGCAGCAGCAGCAGTGATATGCAATATACCAAAGAAGAAGAGAACATCTTAAAAGTGGACAGAGAGAAAAGAACATTCATGTTAAAAGAGGGAGAGCAACATCTGAATTCTCAGCAAAAATAGTCAGTCGAATAAAATACTCAGTGTCCTGAGAAAACAAAGCTGTTGTTCTAGGATTGTTTATTCTCTTTCAGGAATAAAGAGAAAATATGAAATTTT
Organism: Capra hircus; assembly: GCF_001704415.2. Lineage (NCBI taxonomy): Eukaryota > Metazoa > Chordata > Mammalia > Artiodactyla > Bovidae > Capra > Capra hircus. The sequence continues at coordinate 23,285,897 of NC_030823.1, read as the reverse complement.
CAGAGAAGCAAAGCAAGAGTTTGCCATCAACAGGAGTCTATTTAAGAAACTTTGAAAATGTATACTTAATAAAGGAGAAGGAAGTAGTGCAGACAGAAGGCAAAAGATAGAAAAATAAATAATGTACAATGAAATTAATAAGTATGTGGGGAAACATAAATCATTAATTCTTTTAAAAATAACACTAACATATATGTTAGATGTTAGTGTTATTTTTATATATTATATATATATACTAGTATATTATTAATATAATGTATAAAATATATTATATATGATAATAATGTTTAATGATTATTTATATGTATTGGTACAATTACAAGAGATTGGAATGTTCTTAGATGATCTGTTATCTGAAGAGAGGTAACAATACCAACTACCTTTATATTTTCTTAAGTACACATGTTAAATGCCCAGAGAAACTTTAAAGCACTTGAAAATTTTTTACTTTATCTTATAAAATTATTTATACTTTGACAGGACACTTTCCATTATTTCTGTAACAATTCCGATAACACAGGCATAAAGCAATCAATGTTTCTTAAAAATCAGAGAGTGACCAATACTGTCAAATGTACAAGAAAGTCAAGTAAATTAAAGAGTAGAGTTCTCCTAGAATTTAGAAACTAGAAGTTTCTTTAACAGCTAGAAATCTTGAAAAAAGGAGTGTCAGTGCAGTCGTGAGAGTGGACATCTGACTATGTGAAGAGGCAACTGTGGGTAAGGAAATGAAGATAATGAGCATCAATCTTTTTTCTTTTTTGTTTTATTTTTAAGAATTTTGACTATAATGGGAAAACGAAACAGAAAAGTGTTGGATGCAGAATCAAGAAGAATTTTAAGTTTAGAGATATTTTAGTTTATTTATAGGGTAAGAACAGTAAGCAATTGACTGGGATTAGTTGAGGATGGAAAAATAAAGATAATTAAAGAATCCACATCCCCAGAGCATGATGCAGAGTACAGGTGGAGAGGATAGGCCAGAAAGACAACACCTTTCCATTTATACAAGGATACAAGGAGCAGACTAAAATAAATAGAATCAGAAATGAAAGTGAAAACACCCTAAATATCATAGAAATACAAAGGATCATGAGACTACTATAAATAATTATACATCAACAAATTTGACAACCTGGAAGAAATAGATAAATTCCTAGATATATACAATCTTTCAATACTGAATCATAAAGAAATAAAAATATGAACAAATTACTAGTAAAAGATTGAATCAATAATCAAAATCTGCCAGCAAACAAAATTCCAGGACCAGATGGCTTCCCTGGTGAATTCTACTAAACTCTCAAAGAAGAATTAATACTAATCTTTCTCAAATTCTTCCGAAAAATAGAAGGAAGAATGCTTCCAAATTCATTTTACAAGGCCAGCATTACCCTGATACCAAAACCAAACAAAGATGCCATTAAAAAAGAAAATTACAGGACAATTCCACTTCTGGGTATTTAAGCAGGACAATTCCACTTCTGGGTATTTAACAAAAGAAAGCAAAACACTAACTTGAGAAGTTATTTGCACATCCCCTCCCTGTTTTTATTACAACTTTATTTACAATAACATTATTTGCTTCCAGATATGGAAGCCAAGTAAATGCCCCTTAAGAGATGAATGAACAACATTCTCTCTCTCTCTCTCTCTCTCTCTCTCTCTCTCTATATATAGGCTTCTATATATATATACAGGCTTCCCAGGTGGCACTAGTGGTAAAGAACTCCTGCTGCCAATGCAAAAGACATGAGACACATAGGTTCCATCCCTGGGTTGGGATGATCCCCCGGAGGAGGAAATGGCAACGCATTTCAGTATTCTTGCCTGGAGAATCCCATGATCAGAGGAGCCTGGCAGGCTACATTCCATAGGATCACAAAGAGTTGGACGTGACTGAAGCAACTTAGTGCACACACACACACTCATATACATATATATATGTGTGTGTGTAATTTTTAAGCCTCTGAAAAAGAATGTAATCTTGCCATTTGCAACAAAATGGATGGAGCTTGAAGGCATTATGCTACGTGAAATAAGTCAGGCAGAGAAAGACGAATGCCATATGATCTCATTTGCATGTGGAACCTTAAAAAACAAAAACAAGCAAGCAAGATAAAACGTAGCTCATAGACACAAACAGTTTGATGGTCACCAGAGGCAGGAGGATGGTGGTGGGAAAAATAGATGAAGCAGATCAAAAAGTACAAACTTCCAGTCTGAAAATAAGCCATGGGAATATATGTACAGCATGATGATTATAATTAATAAATATGCAATGTAATTCCGTACTTGAACGTTTCTGAGAAAGGACTTTGAATAACGAGGATACAGGGTAAGGATGGGTACAGAGATTATATATATATATATATATATAAAACTTTATGTATGTAGATAAAACTTTGTAAGAATCTTAAAAGAGGGAGAGAGAAAGTAGCCTAGGATAAGTGTTTACGAACAGTGAGATATATTGAGAACTGCTGTTTAGGGAAGTAGAGTGGGAACTAATATAAGACTTATGGAATCTCAAGTCATGATTCAGGGCCTAACTGAGGTTCAAAATGTGACATCTGAAAGGGGACATCATACATGGTGGTATTATCTTTCCCCAGCAGTGCTCAGCAGGACAGCAATCAAGGAAGGAGAAGTTTGAATTCAGAGTTGGGATTTTGTTGGCTTTGGGGTCAAAAGCACAAGGAGGCTGAACTGGAGCAGAGGGAAATGAGTAGTGAAGCTAATGGAGTTTCAGGTCCAGGGCCTCTGATGCGTATGCCTGCAAGGACCCACAGAGCACTCACATGGTCACGCAGTTTCTTAAATTTTATGAAAGTGACATATTCAATTGGTCAAGACCAATCTCTTTTTCCACTCTATTTTCAGATCTGTCACACTTCCCCGCTCTTCATGTGACAAGCACTTCTGTGATCCAGCTTAAGGGAAGCCAAGTTATGGGTTAGGTTTAGTAGAATATGTTTATAGGAGTCACAGACTCTGCCATGTATAAGTAAGTTGTTGCTGTTTAGTCACTGAGTCGTGTCCAACTCTTTGCAGCCCCATGGACTGTAGCCCACCAGGCTCCTCTGTCCATGGGATTCTTCAGGCAAGAATACTGGAGTGTGCTGTCATTTCCTTCTCCAGGGTATCCTCCCAACCCAGGGATCAAACCCTCGTCTCTTGGCACTGACAGGTGGATTCTTTACCACTGAGACACCTGGGAAGCCCATAGGTAAGTTACCATTATATAACTAATTCCAGGGGAGGATTGGCTTTCAGAAAGTTCCCACTGCTCCTCATCACCTGAACTCTGATGTAGATTCAGGACCAAGAGTCCTCTCAAGGTGTGCATGTGTCCTGCAGAATCCAGCACAGACGGGGTATGAAAATTGGTTGATGAAAGTTGATGATTCAGAGAGCACTGAAGATTAGTCGTTGCACAAGAAAACCTGTAACACCGAGAAATCTTAAAGCCCGTAAATGAATGAGGCTTAATAGAAATTTCCCCAGATTTGACAAAAATCCTAAAATTACTTTAACAAGTTATAAAGCTTAGGGGACATCTCTGGTGGCCCAGTGGTTAAGACTTCACCTTTAAATTCAGGGGGTTTGGGTTTGGTCCCTGGTTGGGGAGTTAAGATAACACATGCCTTATAGTCAAAAAACCAAAACATAAAAAAGAAGCAATATTGTAACAAATTCAGTAAAGACTGAAAAAAGTTACAAAGCTGAAAGAAAATGTTCACTATGTATTTGAAATTGTTTTATTATAAATATTTCTCTTTTATTATAATTGGGGCATTATACTGATTTTTAATTATGTGTTTATTTTTTGATACTTTAATTTATTTATCATTTTTTTCCAGCTTTATGATGACATAATTGACATATAACATTGTGTTTGGATAAAATGTGATTAGTGCGGTTCTTCATCATCTTACTTCCTTAAGTCATTGAATGCTTATTTTCAGAAGAGTAATGATTTGTCCAGTGTAGACAATGCTTCTGGAAAAGATCCTGGTCCTGGAAAAGATTGAAGACAAAAGGAGAAGGGGGCAGCAGAGGATGAGATGATTAGATAGCATCACCAACTCAATGGACATGAACTTGAGCAAACTCCAGGAGATAGAAGGATAAGGGGGACTGGCATGCTGCAGTCCATGGGGTCACAAAGAGCTGGACGTGACTTAGTGACTGGACAGCAACAACAACAGACAGTGTTTCAGGAGGAGGCAACGGTAGCCAAGATAAAAGATGGTGCTGCTTTATTCTTGTGGTCTTCCTAAGTCCATATAAATAGTTAATATTACTATTTATTTATTTTTGGCTGTACTATGCAGCCTATGGGGTCTTAATTCTCTGACCAGAGATAGAACACAAAGCCCTAAACACTGGACCACCAGGGAATCCCCAGTTTATATTATTTTTGACAATTTCAGGATAGTAAATAGAATCTTATGAAATATTTGCTACAAAAAGAAGCGCTGACTGTGATCAGATTGAGAACCACTGTTTGGACCAACCAAGTGTCTAGGGCTTAGATTCAGTCCTCAGAATTCTTCTCTGTGTCTTTCACCTCTACATGAATCTCCTTCAACTTGTGACTCTCAACCATCCTTGCCAGTGTGAGGAGAGTGGGGCTGTGTACAGAGGTCTGCACCAGGGCATTCTATGGCTTTCTTCCAGTTGACGTAAATCCACCTGAAACCACTTTTCTCTCACTCTTTCTGTTCCTCAAAGACATCAGTTTGTTTCTGTCCCAGTGCTTTTGCATACTCTTCTCAGATTTTTGCATGTCTAATATCTTCTTGTTCTCAGTTCCCAGCTTTAATATAAGCCTTGGAAAGGCCTTCTGAATGCCCTGTTTAAAGCTGCCCCCACACACGCTCCATTACATGGCCCTGTTTTGGCTCCTTCATCACACTAACCACTCCTGAAAATCAGCTTGTGGATGAAGAAGCTATGGCACATATATACAATGGAATATTACTCACATAAAAAGAAACGATACTGGGTGATTTCCAGAGAGGCGGATGAACCTAGAATTTGTCACACAGAGTAAAGTCAGAAAGAGAAGACCAAGTATCGTATATTAATGCATATATGTGAAAACTAGAAAAATGGTGCAGACAAACCTACTTGCAGGGCAGTAATACAGACATAGACATGGAGAATGGACGGGTGGACACTGGGGAAGGGTGGGGGTGGGATGAACTGGGAGACTGGGATTGAGATATGTGCAAGTCATGTGTAAAATAGACAGCTAAGGAGAACCTGATGTATCACACGGGGAACTCAGCTCAGGGCTCTGCGGTGACCTAGAGAGGTGGGATGGGGAGGGGATCCAACAGGGAAGGGATATATGTATACAAGTAGTTGACTCACTTCCTTGCACGGCAGAAATATCACAACATTGTAAAGCCACCCTACCCCCCCCCCCAAAAAAAAAAAACTTTGAAAATTAAATTAACTGATTCACTTTCCTTTTTAGTGACCTTCCCTTTCCACTGAAATGCAAGCTCTATGACAGCAATCTGTCATTTTCAGCTCTGTGTTGCCAGTAACTACACAGTATCTGGCATATAATAAATGTTCAACACCTATTTCAGAAATAGGTGGGGGGTTAGCTTCAGGCGGTGATAAGTTGTGAGGGGCCCACACACTGCAGTGAACTGTCCATAATGGGGAGGTTCAGCTGGCACAGTACAATCAGTCGGCACCATCTGCAGCTGTCTGGGGATCACATTTCCAAATCTCCTGCTCTGGCCCAGGCTGCAGGAACTGAGCTGTCAGACAATGCCTGGTAATTACCCCAGACTCATCTACACCTTCCCTGTCTATGTCCTAATTGAGGTTTAATGACTTTGGTCGCAGAAGAGGACTTTTCCTGCCTTTCTAGAGGTAGATTCTTTCATCTGAGAATCAAGCCAATTAGTCTAGCATCTGGGGTAAGTGACAGAAGTCAGGCCTGACTGCATGGAATTCCCAGGCCGAACAGGTCTCTGTGGTTGCTGTCAGTGATGTGCCTGTCGGTTTTCAATGTAACTGGGGTGCACTTTAGAAGATGAGGACAGTGGCAGAGATGGGAGAAGTCAGAGTATATGAGGTGTTTATGATTTAAGCTGCACACGACCTTTCTCTACACCTGCTCTACTTAAACACTTCTTCTGCTAAATTTATAGACAACAAATTCATTACATAAAATTAGGTATGACTCATTTGAGTGTTCTTTGATTTTATCCTTTTAGCATAATTTATAATCCATTTACAGTCACAATTCAGAGACCTAATTATCATACTAAGTGAGGTTTCTTCTTGAAATTATTTATCTTCATTATCCTGACCCCTTGCCTTTCCTTTTGCCACTCTGTCCTTGGCTGCCCAGTCATGAGGCCCAGCAAAGGCAGTGCAACTAAGCAGCTTCCTTGAAATTAGATAGACTGAACCCAGGACTAGTAGGTTACCAAACTCTAACTAAAAGAGGCAGAAACAGAGACGTGGTCTCCAACCCAGGAACACCTGTGGATATACTTGGCCTTCTAGAACCTTCAGATCCCCTGTAATGAATGGAGTGATCAGCAAGCACACATGAGGGGTTCACACCAGTCTTTCTGGACCGCCTTTGTTTGTGTTGGATTGGATCCACCGTGGAGACAGGCAACAGCTTGGGAGATGGAATACTGCTGGGTAAAGTGATGCCCTGCAGTCAGCTCCGGATGAGATTTTAGTTCTGCCCTAGGCTCTGGAAACCACCCTGTGGCTTTAAGCAACCCCTAAAATAGTCTCACAAAGAGTAGGATGATTATCACCAACAGAACTTGGCTGTGGAGCAACTGGTTCACTCAGATTTTCCTTAAAGTGTGAAACAGAAGATTATAGCCCTCAGAAATATTGTTTTGAGAAGGGGGAAGTGTGCATGCTTATTGAATTATTGGGTGATGTTCCAGTACTCATTGGAAAAAGGAAGTGGTGGGTGGGCTTTGGAAAGACTGTGAATGAGCATGGCCTCTGCTTATTCATATATTTTAAATCTGGGCCTAAAGTGGCCATCTCCTGGGTCATATTACAGGAGAAGAGTAACAAACATGCACAGGTTTCTTTTTTAATATTCAGACATCAGAGGAGTGATAACCCATGAGGGTCACGTCGCTAATTCTTGAAAATACTATTCCAATCAATCAACCTATAAGTATTTCCTAACCCATTTGAATATACTAAGGGTGCTACAGAGCACAGGGTAAAGGAAAATTCACAATGATTGGTTGAATTATATCATTTACAGCAAAAGTACTCTAGGGAATTCAGGAGGGAGAGAGAGAGGACAATAATTGCTAACATTTATCGAGTGCTTCCTATATGTCAAGCACTTTGTAAATAAATACCCGGCAGGCATTAACTTACATTGTCAATCCTCGCAACCCTCTATAAAGTGGAAACTATCATCATATCCATCTTACAAATGAGGTCCTGATGCATAAAGAAGTTAAATAACTCCTACAGGGTACACACTTATTGAATGACATACTCCTTCTTTTGGGTGAAATAATTCAGTCATACAAAAAGATATAAAAAACTATGTTAAAAAAATACATGTATACCCATCCCCCAGCTTGAGAGATGTTATTACTAGAAGATAATATCCACTGGACACTAAATATCTTCTGGACACTGTGAAATCTGCTGTCAGGATGGTTGAACAGAGTGATACTGGCTCTTAGGCCACTCTGGCAATTTCTTGAGGCTCACCATTCTTTCAGGCTTATGTTGCAATTGGTGATAAATTGAGCTGTCATCAGATCTTTGCATCAGTTTCTCATCACATACAAATGTTATAATGAAAAGGAGAATGGTAGATAATACTATTTAGGAAAGTAAAAGTCAGGTTTCTTTGAAGAAGGAATCTCTTGTCACAAATCTATAGCCACACACGAAGGGACACCCCCTGCTCTTTGCTCAGCTGCACGTCGGCATAGAAACTGCGTTCTGGGTAACTCTCCATTCTCCTTTACAACTTGAGCCTCCAGAACTGAGAACACAGTCTTGTTCCTGAGTTTCAACAGTAGCATTTTCGAGTTTCCTGTGCCTACAGTTCTGTAGAGAATGTAAAATCATTCACAGGAGATCAAATTTAAGACAGCAGTCACTGCCTACTACTTCAGTAAAAGACTCTTAGGGAGTCCATTTCTTGAGTATTTGTCAGTGTCCTCTGATCCCTCATCAATCATTTCCTGTTGAGAACATGGAAAAGTTCTTGAACAGTGAAGATATTTCAAGAGAGATGTTACTGCGTGAGTGTAGCTGCAAGCCTCAAATATCTCAGAGTAAATCACTTTCCTTTTTTGCCTCTACCCCCACCAAAGTGGGGTTTCCCCAAAAAGCTCAGTGGTAAAGAATCAGCCTGCAATGAGAGAGACATGGGTTCAGTTCCTGAGTTGGGAATACCCTATGGAGAAAGAAATGGCAACCCTTTCCAGTAATCTTGCCTGGAGAATTCCATGGACAGAGAAGCCTAGCGGGCTGCAGTCCACAGGGTTGCAAAGAGTCGGACAAGACTGAAGCAACTAAGCATGCGTTACTAGATGAAGCCCTCTGAACATCTTTCTCTAAACACACCTCTTCTTCCTCCCTCTAGAATTAACCACCCTCCTAAATACAGTAAGTCCTCTACATATGAACCTTCATGTTAAGATCTTTCAAAGATGTGAACATGCATTCACATGTCCAATCACAAGCTAGTTCCCATGTCTGGCATACATTGTCCCGTGCATGCATCCTCTGTAAGTGCTTGTGCTTTTGTGGACTTTACTGAACAGTACTATATAGACTACTGGGGTATAGTATCTTTATTTCAGGCCCAAGATGTCCAGAAGCAAGTGTAAAAGCAGCAGTGATGTAACTGGTACTACTGTATTTTTCCAAGTACTGTACTAAGATTTAAAATATTTTCATTATTTTTGTTATTGTTTTTATGTATTATTTGTGTGAAAAGTATTATAAAACCTCTTACAGTTCAATACTATTTAGCCAATCATGTTAGTTGGGTTCCTAGGCTAACTTTGTTGAACTTATGAATAAATCGGACTTTTTAACTTTTTAACTGAGTCCAACTTTTTAACTGCTACCTTAAACTGTATCCCAAAGAAACCAAAAGGATGCTAGCCCTTGGAAATAAAAATGGACATGTTTACTTGAATGGTGACTGGGGTTTGGTTCAGCAATGAGAAGGGACTTATGGGAAAGAGAAAACATGCGGAGAGACCAGAAGGTTGGATTAGGGAAAGAGGTCTAGTACACACTTGATTGGAGGAGAGGGGGTACACTGACAAGTGTGAACACGTTGCTCAGAATTACAACTGATATAGAAGAAGTTATAGATATAGAGTCAGATCATGAGTGGCCTTGATTGATGCATACATTTGACACGGGAAAAATAAGACAGCAAAGTGGAGTCATGAATAAATGATGCTTCCCCAAAATTCAGCAGCCAATCACATCAGTCTTGTTTATAACCAGACATAAGGCCTTTCTCAGGGTGTGACACATTGAAGATGCTCAACAAACGTGTGTTCCATGAAAATTTACTGACTAAATTGCTAGAAAGCCTGCATCTTCCTCTGGTTCATCAACGTTGCCAGACATCTGAGAGAGAGAGAGAGAGAGAGAAGGAAGGAGAAGGAAATTTATCAGGCAGTCAAAGAAGTTTGCTAAGAGGCAGGTGTAGAGAATCTGGACCATTTCCCACAGAACATCAGCACATCTCAAATCCGAATTTGAAGGAGACGAGTCTTTGCTCTTTTGATGGAAATGCCTTGACAGCCTTTGGTGATACCAAAGTTCAGCTCCAAGAACCAGGCTGCTTTGCTTTCTAGATAGGCCTAGTTAGGGGATGCGGCCATTCTCACTGAAGTGAAAGTCACTCAGTCATTCTTTTGAACTGCTTTTGACCATTCTCAAGGGGCTCCAAAATCCAGAAAGTTTCAGTCCTACAGGCTTTTTTACTTTCCTTAATGTTCTATTCTATTGTCAACGTTTCTGGAGCTTTACCCAGCATATTACCTTCATGACTTTCTATTGTTTATGGACTAAAACCCAAATTTCCTAGCATGGCATATAACATTGAAGAATTTTTATACTTCGGCCTGTGTTTATCTTTCCTACCTCATTGTCCCTCATTAAATTTATGCTGTGCCAGGGGCCCTAGCTATCCCCCAAGCAAGTTAGACTCTTTTCCTCTGGATATTCACTTACATGGTTCTCTCTAGCCAATTTGTCCCTCACTTCGTTTACCATATACAACAACCCTTCATTTTTCCCAAGGTATAAATTAGATGTCACAGCCTCTATGATGTCTTCCCAACTTTCCTCAAAATTGAATTAATTTCTCCCTCCTGTGGGGATATATGTCTATTACAGCATATGTCCCATTGCATAGTATTTATTGGACTACATTTCAGCACAGCTAGACTACAAATTTCCCAAGGGTAGAGACGTAATATCTGAAACACCAGTTCCTCTTAGCATATAAAACATTACATTTATTTCTAATTAAATATCTCAGGTCTTTCCAGGCGGCTCAGTGGTAAAGAATCCACCTGCAATGCAGGAGACACGGGTTCGATCCTTGGGTGAGAAAGATCCTCTGGAGAAGAAAATGGAAACTCACTCCAGTATTCTTGCCTGGGAAATCCTGGCAGGCTATAGTCCGGGAAAGAGTTGGACATGACTTAGCGACTGAGCATCCACACAGGTATCTTGGCAGGTAATATAAAGTGTACATACTTAGTTCTAGGGCAGTGTTGAGGCACTTAAATATATTCAGAAAGCACTTTTTACCACTTGATCAACCTTCAGTCTACTGTGAGAACACCTCCTTTTTCATGGTACCAACTTTGGAAAAACACTGCCATCACCTGGCAGAGGCTGCGCCTGTGAATGTGCGTCAGGAATGTGGGTGCACACTGCACCCCTCACGTCATCAGACACATGTGGGATTGAGACTGTCTTTCCCAACGAGTCAGTGCACAATGAGGGAATTATGTTCCAGGACACTGTTCATGATTCAGCTCCACAAAGCCATCATTCTGATTAGTCAAAGCTATGGTTTACCCAAGAGTCATGTATGGATGTGAGAGCTGGACCATAAATAAAGCTGAGTGCCGAAGAATTGATGCTTTTGAACTGTGGTGTGGGAGAAGACCCTTGAGAGTCCCTTGGACAGCAAGGAGATCCAACCAGTCCATCCTAAAGGAACCCAGTCCTGAATATTCATTGGAAGGGCTGACGCTGAAGCTGAATCTCCAATACTTTGGCCACCTGATGCAAAGAACTGACTCTTTGGAAAAGACCCTAATTCTGGGAAAGATTGAAGGCAGGAGGAAAAGGGGACAACAGATAATGAGATGGTTGGATGTTATCACTGAATCAATGAACATGAGTTTGAGCAAACTCTGGCAGTTGGTGATGGACAGGGAAGCCTGGTGTGCTGCAGTCCATGGGGTCGCAAAGAGTTAGACATGACTGAGCAAATGAACTGAACCAAACTAATAGAATCCTCATAAAGATGTGGGCTTTAGTTATAATCAAACTAATCCCAATAAACTACATAGTCCAACTATTCACCAAATACAGTATTAAGGTAATAAATGTTAAAAGCCATCTATATATGATGCCAAGCAACTTGCATTCTCTGTTTCTCCCCAATGAATAGACCTATATATCTATTCCTGGGGGGTTCTATTTGTGGCCATAAATTCTTAAAATTTTAACAACAAGGTTTTTCAATTACAAATACCTAAGACTTTTTATGGAGAAATCCAGATAGAAAACTACATAATGGGAAATACAGGGTCTTTAGAGTATAGATCTCTGATTTACCAATGACCCCAGAAGGAGCCATGAAATTCCATTTTTATTCTCTCCATCTTTGGGAATGCCATGCACTTCTCCACTCATCCCAATCCCTCTTCACTAAAGCATGAAAGTGAAAGTACAAGTCACTCAGTCATATCCAGTGCTTTGTGATCCCATGGACAGTAGCCCATCCAGACTCCTCCATCTATGGAAATTTCTCAGGCAAAAATACTGGAGTGGGTTGCCATTCCCTTCTCCAAGTGATCTTCCTGATCCAGGGATCAAACCCAGGTCTCCTGCATTGCAGGCAGATTCTTTACCATCTGAGCCACCAGGGAAGCCCTAACTTCTTTACTAACTTGGCAGTAACTCAACTCTTGGGGCCTAAGGAACTCAATGCTGGGACAGAGGGTTACTTAGGTAGATTAATGGGTATAAATTATCAAATTTCAGCTTTTCTTTCAGTAGGTTTCATAGGTGATTTCTGGACTATTGTCCACTGTCATTATTGGAAGATGGCTTTTTATTTGCAAATAATAAGCTTATAAATGAACTCTTTAAACACAACCCATTTCTAAGGCTGTCTGCATCCACCCATGTTGAGGAACCACATAGGAAAACAAATTCATATGCCTCTTGTACCCTGTTCTAAAGGAAACCTTTCACAATACAACATGCAGTAGCTGACTCCGGCAGTGCATTCATATGACAGACAGTTGTCCATTTTGCTATTAGTTAATACTTCTGCCCAGGAGCAGATTTTTATATTGCTAATGAGACATGTGGTGCATTATGGAGGCTCTCAACGTTTCAATAAGTCAGTGTCCTATTATACGGCTAAACGCAGGGTAACTGCTTAAAGATGAATGATGCTGTTTGCTGTTGTAGAAGACATGTATCTTCAGAGGAAGACAAACAGTTGATTAAAAGAGAATGAAGACATCTGGGCATCTGGTTCCCCTTTGGGGACTCTATTAATGTCACAAATAAACATGGCTTTCAATTTTCAATTAGCAATGATTTTGAGATAGAGTGACCTGTGTGAGGACTGAAATAATGGATTCAGAATTGTCAAAGGTCCTCCTAAATATCAAGGGAAAGACTGTCCAGAGATTTGGAAGTTACTTACCTCACTGGAAGAGAAGAGAATAAGTGAGTAAAGCTTCTTCAATCATCATTGCCAAGAGGTGAGACTGAATTGAAGCAAACAACTTGGGAGGTGCATTGCCTCTTTGACAAGTTGTTATAAATGATTAACCAGGAGGAGGAAGACAAGAGAAACAAGGGGAAAAAAAGATAAGAAGGAAGAAGAGAAAAGCGCAGAAGGAGAGGAAGGAAGAGGGGGGGAAAAAAAGACGGACCTGAAATAAAAATGTTTAATCATAAACTTGTTCATATTTTTATCTGAACAATGTCACTAAATAATATAATATTCCTCATTCGCAACTGAGATTGGGAAAGTTGACTCTCAAAAGTACAGGAAATGCTCCCTAACTCATAACATCATGTGTGCGTGTGTGCTCAGTCGTGTCTGACTTTTTGTGACCCCATGGATTATAGCCTGCAGGCTCCTCTGTCCATGGAATTCTCCAGGCAAGAATACTGGAGCTGGCTGCCATTTCCTTCTCCAGGGGATCTTTGCGACTCAGGGATCAAATGTGCATCTCTTGTTCCTCCTACATTGGTAGGCAGGTTTTTTTTACCAACTGAGCCACAGTAACATAATATTTGCCAATATTTCTTATATTCGAGGTAGTGTTTCAAGTGCTTAAGGCATTCTGAACCATTCAATCCTCACAACAACCCAGGTAGTGGACGCTTTCATCATTATCACCATGAATCAACATCATCAACCTTGTTTTACAAATTAGAATATTGTGGGGGAGGGGAGGTTAATTACTTCGTCCATGACACATAGCAGGTGAATGCAGATCCAAGATCTGGGTACAGGCATCTGGCTTGAAAGGTCTTGCTCTTAAATACAACATATTATTGCCTCTTGATACAATGCATAATTAAAACATTTTCAGACCAATGTTGCTATTGCAACAACAAACTACCTGGATTTTTAAAAAGTAATATAGTACTGATGAGACATGAGCAAGTGCTCAAAATTATGACTCCTATCAAACTTCTCTACTGGAGATTGACACATTTTATTGAATTTGTATGTTTCTTTGTTTGCTCTTCAAAGTTTGCTATAGTGCCTAGTTCATGCAGGGCTTCCCAGGTGGTGCTAGTGGTAAAGAACCTACCTGCCAATTCAGGAGATAAAAGAGACGTGGGTTCAATCCCTGGGTTGGGAAGATCCCCTGGAGGAGGGCATGGCAACCCGCTCCAGTTTTTCCTGAAGAATCCCATTGACAGAGGAGCCTGGCGGGCTACAGTCCATGGGATCGCAAAGAGTTGGACACAGCTGAAGCTCCTAGCATGCACGCACACCAGCCCTTACAGGGCTCTGACACTCCGTGTTTATTACTTAGGGAATCTGACAATGCATCATAACAGACAAATGTAGACAATGTAAGTCCCTATGAACATTGTCTTCTTGCAAGGGATCATGAGAAACAAAAATCTATGTGTATACATATATATGTGTGTATATGTAGATGTGTATATGTATCTTCCTATGTATATTTTAATATATCTCATATACATATATGCAATATATAATCTTTGCTTGCTAGGTATGGAGTACTAGCACGTTTTATCTTATTCCTCACTTACTAAAGGATTGAGTCAACTAAATGACACAACAAGGAATTGAAGTAAAGACTGAGCTCAGCTTCTGTGGGTCCCTAGTCACCAGGAGATATGGCTTTTTTAATTGGCTACTCTGTGCCTCTTGTGAACTCTGTCAGCTCAGCCAAGTTACCTACCTTCTGTGAACTCGTTTCCTCATATGTGACTTATAGATGATAAAGGCTACTCCATCATACCGTTATGCAGATTACATAAGATACATTGAAACAACATTCAGTATGCAGGAGCCAAATAGCAAAATGTTAGTCTTCCTTCTTATCAATAAAACGTTTGAAATTCCCAAAGATCTTACTTTGTCCCAAGTATCTCCCTCCATCTTGCCTGTCAGCTCTTCTATCCAAAATTTAAAAAATAAACAAGAAAAGTTCGGTGATGATCTTTACAATTTCTGAAAACTATTGAAAACCCCAATTTCCTTCTCAAATGTGAATTCAGAGGCACAAAAGCTCAGCGTCTATGAGAGGATGGCTGAGAGAGAGTGTGGCTCAATTGCGTAACTAAAGCAGATGGTCCATGACTCTATCTTATCCAAAAGCTATGTCATTCCCAAAGTCAGCACTTCAATCAGCAGGCCCTGACTCACTGGTAGGTCATAAAATTCATTTATAGGGTTGCAACCAGCAGTTTGTTTTTTTTTTAAAATAAAATAGAACAAAAATAAAACCAGATAGGTTTTGAAATGTCAGCATTTATGACACACTTGTAGATAAGACAGGTCATGTTTTGCACAACTCATTTCATTTGTGTTTAGTCTGCGCACAATACATTGCAACACAATTCCAATTTCAACTCATGGGTGGTTTCTTGAAGATGAGCGTCAAAATCAAGGGACTGTTAAGGAACCTCTTTTGTAACCTAGGCCAAAAAAGGTTGGCGTCCATATATTAATTTGGTTCAGAAGTTGCCTAATTCTTTTAGAAGTATCGCTCCACCTCTGTTGAAGTTTGAGATCTAAAATTAATTTATTAATGGTTGGAATCCAAAGGCCCAGGAGAGTTGGTGTCTGACTTCTTATTACTAATTTTTAGTGCAGTTCTCATCACTTAATGCTCAATATTCTTCAGTACATTTGAGAGGGGTCGATAAGTTGGTGGACTTGACAAACGCGTTCGGGGTACTCAATGCAAGCGTCTAAGTAGTACTTTAAAACTCATGACCCTTAAGTTCCATGAGGATAGTATCCCTATTTTTTCTCAGTTATCTTTCATCCCCTCTGCTCTTGGTCATTCTGCATTTCCAAGTCCCAGCAGATTGCTTGGTATAGTCTAGGAGCTAATTTATATAGACTGAATGAATTAACAGTAAGTCTAGCTTTGGATGGCAAAGCAAAATGATGATCTCCCCTAACAGTCAAATCCATTTAGCTACTTCAGTATACTTCTTGTTCACTTAAAGACTGAAGAACTCAGCCAAAATTTTCTCAACCATAAATAGTCCTAACAGTATAAGAACAAGTTACATGACACCACAAGGAAGCAATCAGTCAAATGGAAAGTGCGGTTCATTTCTACAGAACAAAAATAGGGGTAACACTAACAAATCTACAGCATAAAATTTAAGAAGAAAAGGAGGAGAGGAAGGAGGAAAAGAAGAGGAGGAAGGAAAAGCAGAACAACTGCTCTTTAGAACAAAAAAGATTAAGAAGCAACTAGTAGAATGAGTGGAACTTGCTTGGATTCTGAACTACAAGATGTATTGAGGGCCCCTGGGGCAAGTAAGTATGGATTTGGTATTAAATGATTTTAAGAAATTATCATTAATTTTTCAGGTATGATATGGGCACAGTGATGATGATAAACATAGAATGCCCTTATTAGTTAGCAATTCATGCTGTTTACAGGGGGAAAAAAAATATCTGTGATTTGTTTTTAGATCTCCAGACAAAGAAGATGTGGATGTGTGGGGGAGGATTAGATAATATAAGATTAGCCAAATGTCCATTATTGTAAAAGTTGAAGAACAGATACAGGGAGGTTCTCTATCCTATTAGCTCTACTTTTGCATACATTTGAGAGTTTCCATATCAAAACATTAAATAGAGTTAGCCCTAGCAGAGGAGAAACGGACAAGGCAGAATTTCAGGGCTACGATTTCATGCTCTCTTGAACAGCAGTGCTCCAGGGGGCCCAAGATGGCTTTTATTGGGTCTTGTGCACTGACTTTGAACATGTTCCAAATGTGATAATCTGGTACTGCTCGCTCATTATTTTTTTTTTTAAAGTAAAAGATCATATGCACTGTTAGAAGCATCAAAGCTTCATTCTATTCATCTTGAGCAAAATGTTCCTCCCAGTACAGCCTTTTCCTTGAAAGAGGAGGAGGGTAGCAAGAGGCTGGGGGTGAGAGGTCGGGGAGGAGAAACGACCATTGAGTTTTCCACGTTCGGGAGAATGGCAGGGTCCATGGGGAGACAGTAAATTGAAATTAAGGCTGTTTCAGGCAGCCTACAGGATGTGCCTGCAAATGTAGACATATCTAAATGGTGAAAAAGTCTGTTTGTGCCCATTCATATGAAGTGAATGCCTTGTAATGTGCTCCAGCCCCTGGGAATGGTGGCGGGATTGAGGAACAGAGGCCGGAAGAATGGGATGGATTTGACATAAGTACTTTTAAGTGCTCTGAAGGCTGGGCTCCTCCCTGCGGTTTAATAGCAAGGTCCCCTGGGAGCTACAAGGAAGGAGCCAAGTGAATCCCTACAGCTTTTCGTTTTAAGGATAACAAATCTTAAAGCAGGTGTGAGTTCAGAAAGATCCTTTTACTCCTTGTTTTCAGTCAGCTGTGGCTGGTCGGCTGTCTGTGTATTATTATCATTCCACAGAATGAAGCCTGGGGTAAGGGAAGGGAGGGGAGGCAAGAGAAGCTGAATAAACAAAAATTGCTTCGAGTGACTAATATTCATTAAGTCCGCTGGTCATGCGCTATGAAATTTATTAAACTGTGGTTTCCAAGAGAATGTATTAGAGTGGAGTTAATGAACACAAATAAAAAAGAGGCCTCCAGGAAATGGTTTCCTGGGGGCGACTTGAGATTGCTGAGTAATGTGACAAGAGCTTATGACGTTAAAAGCCTCTGGTATCATCTAGAAGGCTGATTATTGGAAGGGGTTGCCCTCAGTGGAGGAGGAGAGGTAGGCAAGAGACTAAAAAGTCTGACTTGTCTGAAAAGGGGACCTGAAGCAGCTCACTTATATTCATTAAAGAGGCTCTGTGCTGAAGGCCTCTGAACTTTAGTGCTGCCATCTGGTGGAAAAAATGCTTGTTGAGGCCAAAGAATAAAGATGGCAACCACCATCTTTAAAATGTCAGGAATTTGCGTGATAGTGGGGAAAATTCTTTGTGGTGTGAAGAGCAAAAACCAGTGCTTCTAAAGTCATCAGCTTTGCATAATTAGACTTAAATATTGTATAAAGAGAGCTCTGGCATCCCATTCTGCTCTTCTTTTCTTTAGGATTTTGGGTATCTATTTCATATGATTAATTTTGTAGAATCCTACCCAACATGTTGGAGAAGGAAATGGCAACCTGCTCCAGTGTTCTTGCCTGGAGAATCCCAGGGATGGGGGAGCCTGGTAGGCTGCTGTCTATGGGGTCGCACAGAGTCAAAGAACATTTGTTTCATAACCTAGTTCAGTTCTCCAACCAGAAACCTAGGGACCATCCTTGCCTCTCCGCCTCCTCCCACACCAGTCATCCAATCCACCAGCAAATCCTGTTGGGTCTAGAGTCCCAGTATACCAGGACCACTTCTCACCGTGTAAATTGCTAAGACCTGATTTGAGCCATTGGCATCTTTCTCCTGGATGACTGCAGTTCCCCAAGTTGTGCTTCTTGCTTCCAGCCTTGCAATCTACTGCCTATTTTCTGCCAGCTGCCAAAATGAACCATTGTTGTTGCTTATTTACTAAGCTGTGTCTGACTGTTTAGCGACTCTATGCACTGTAGCCGGCCAGGCTCCCCTGTCCTTGGGATTTCCCAGGCAAGAATACTGGAGTGGGTTGTTATTTCCCTCTCCAGGAGATCTTTCTGACCCAGGGGTGGAACCTGGGTCTCCAGCCACATCTCCTGCATTGCAGGCAGATTCTTTACCACTGAGACACTGGGGAAGCCCAAAATGAACCACTGGAGTGTGTGAAATCATTTCACTTCTCTGTTCAAAATCTTCCCAAGTCTCTCATTATTTACAGCTTTAATGAGAGACATACAAAACAAACAAACAAACCTCCCCATGACTTCTAAGCTCACTTGGAGCAGAATCTAAAGTCCTACAATGCATATCATTGTCCTAAGTGATCTGCCCCAGCTCCCTAACTGTATCTCTTCGCTCTCCACTCAGTGTGTTCCAGCCACACTCTCCTTGCCAGTCCTCAAAGAAGACATGAATGTCCTGGACTCAGTTCCATCTGCCGGGAATGCTCTTTCCCCTGGACAAGGTGTGGCTCTCCTTCCCTTTCTCCAGGATCTCTCTAATCCAATATTACCCTACTAAGGAGACCTTCCATTACCATCCTGTTTAGAATAACACCTCTTCCTGGTCCTCTCAACAGTTTTTATTTCCTTTCTTTGATCAGGTTTTATGAACATCTTTTATTGTCTTCTAAAATGTTATCTGGGAGAAGACAATGGCACCCCACACCAGTATTCCTGCCTGGAAAATCCCATGGATGGAGGAGCCTGGTAGGCTGCAGTCCATGGGGTGGCTAAGAGTTGGACACGACTGAGCGACTTCACTTTCACTTTTCACTTTCATGGATTGGAGAAGGAAATGGCAACCCACTCCAGTCTTCTTGCCTGGAGAATCTCAGGGATGGGGGAGACTGATGGGCTGCCATCTATGGGGTCACACAGAGTCGGACACAACTGAAGCAACTTAGCACCAGCAGCAAAATGTTATATATTTACATGTTTGTGTCCTTATTTTCCATCTTCCCCAAAACCTCTACAAACAGAACATAAGATTCCCTGGTGGCTCAGAGAGTAAAGCGTCTGCCTGCAATGCAGGAGACCTGGGTTCGGTCCCTGGGTCAGGAAGATCCCCTGGAGAAGGAAATGGCAACCCACTCCAATACTCTTGCCTGGAAAATCCCATGGACAGAGAAGCCTGGTAGACTACAAATCCATGGGATCGCAAAGAGTCGAACATGACTGAACGACTTCACTTTCGAACATGACTGAGCGACTTCACTTTCACTTTCCATGAAAGCAGGAAGAATATAGTGCATTTAACATGGTTCGTTTGTTTCAGAAACTGCAAAGGCAGGCCAACCTGCTCACAATCCTTAGAGACGCTGGCTGCCTATAAGCCCCCATATGGCAGGATTTTTTTCTGACTTTCTTTCTCTCTGTTGCTGGCACCTATTACTATGTCTGATAAATGGTATATATATCATGTTTTCTTCTTTAAGAGCACTATTGAATTATAATTTAATCTACTCATTATAAGTGTACATTTCAATGATTTTTTAAGTCAGATTTATAGAGTTGAACAATCAACACCACAATCCAGTTTTAGAACATTCCCTTAAACTCCAAAAAGTGTACTCATGCCCTTTGTAGTTCATTCCCACCACTCTCCAAGCACCAAGCAGTTAATGTCCTGCTTCTTGTCGCTAAACTTGTGCCTTTTTTGGAGATTTTATGTATATGGAATCATATAATATGCAGCTGTTTATATCTGGCTTCTTCAAGTCAGCATCATTTTTTGAGGTTCATGCATGTCAGTTAGTAGAATCCTTATTTCCTTTCTATTGATAAATAAATACTGCCTTATACTGACATCAGTCATCATTTTATGGATATTTGGATTTTTCCATTTTATGCTTTGAATGTTCATATACACACCTTTGTGTGGACATGTTTTCTTGGGTAAGTTCCTAACAGTGAAATTGATGAGTCATGTAAATTTATGTTTAACTTTTAAAGAAACTATCAAACTGTTTTCTAAAGTGACTATGCATTTTATATTCCCATCAACAATGCATAATGGTTCCAGTCTCTCTACTTTCTCATTAACTCTTGGTTTTATCTTTTTTATAGTTATTCTAATCAATATATAGAGGTATAACATTGTAGTTTTAATTTGCATTTCTCATAAACTAATGTTCAACTTTTTTTATTCACAATAATTATTAGTAACTTGAATATCTTCATTGGTAAAATATCTACTCAGATCTTCTGCCTATTTTTATGTCAGATTATTTATCTTACTGAGTTGTAAGAGTTCTTCATGTATTTTGGGTTCTAGTCCTTTATGAAAAAATATGTATGACTTGCAAATATTTTCTCCTTCTGTGTGTCTTGTCTTTCTATTGGGATAATGGTGTCTTTGGCAATACAAACAGTTTGAATTTTGGTAATGCTCAATTTATCAGTTTTTTTATGGATCATGTTTTGGAGTTATGTTTAATAATTTTTTTCCTACTCAAGGTCACAAATATTTTCTTTGATATTTTCCTCAAGAAGTTGTATAGTTTTAGCTTTTACATTTTGATCTATAATCCATTTTGAGTAGATATTGCATATGATATGAAGGTTCCATGTCCAGGTTTTTCCACAAGGAATACAATAATCCTAGCATCCTTGTTGAAAAGACTATTGTTTCCCAGTTAAGTGTCTTGGCATTCTTTGCTAAAAATCAATTACCCTTTAATGAAATGAACTATTTATAGACTCTTAAATCTGTTCCATTGGTTATTAAGTGTATCCTTACACCAATAACACACTGATTTTTTTGTTTTTGCCAAGATGTTATAGTAAGTTTTGAAATGAGATAAAATAATGCCTCGAGTCTGTGCTTATTTTCAAAACTAATTTTGGCTATCTAGGTCCTTTGTATTTCCTTGTAAATTTTAAGAGAATTTTGTCAATTTTTGCAAAAAATATTTGCTTGTATTAGAGACTGCATTGATTATATACACCAATTTGTGGTGAGTTGCCATCTTAATCATATTGTTGCATACCTTTGGTTGAGTTCCAGAAGTAGTTGTTTTTATCAATTTTGTCCAACTTGATGGTTGCCTTTAGAGAGATTTGCCAACCCTGTCACACAACCATGCATGTGAATTCTATAACCCCAACCAAACTCTAAGCTCTAGGAGGCAGCTACCATATTTTCCATTACTTTGACACTCATTAAATAAAGTAAATTGCTTTTTTCTATCATATAATGTGCTGTGATGGAAAGGATTTAATAGATGTTGGAGAGGATATTGCTTGTAGATATGGCAGGAAGAATTGCAAAACAAGCATTGTCAGCATTATTATCTTCAGAAAGAGAGAAATGTCTGACAAGCTTCACTGACTAAGGTCAGACAAGGCCCAAGCAAGGAAAGTCATGGACACCAGTCCAGTGTTGCAGAGTGTGTTCTCCTTCAAAGACAGGAAAAAAGAAAATAAACCTAAATTCCTATAAAATGGAATTTGGTTAGTTTTATGGGGACTTCTGGGGAGGAAAAATATATAGGGATATTTTTCTAAAGTATGTTGAAGAAAATTTATCTCAGGCATCATTTAAGAAATGGGACTATAATTATGTTTCTGTCATGTTTTATATTGAGATATGTCTGAGGCTTGGGAATGGGTTAGAGGGCCTTTCAAAAGTCCCTCCTAAGAATCTTCAAATCTTGATTTACGTATCCTCCTATCACATCCATATCCATAGCTGTATTTTCTGAGTTAAAGCACACAAGATTTATCAGTTTTTAACATTTGAGAACCCCACACATTTATCTCTCGAGTGTCATAATGGTAGACTTTCACAAGGCCCCAAAGCTTGGCACAGACTTTGAACTGTGTTTTTATTTTTATACCTTTCCTGTATTGAAAGACACATAGTGGAGAGAAAAGCGAACTATGGTTAGAGAAAGAATACAGCTGATACCCAGGATGGGCCACCCAGAACGCACCAGGATTAATGACAATTTGGCCTGACAGCATCCTGACCGCAAGAAATGAAGTCACCCTAGGAAGTGTTTTGGAGAAGAAAATTAAATCAGCAGAGTGAAAAGGGGAAAAAAGAATTAAAAGCATAAAGTCTAAACTATACCTTGTCCAAGTATTTCCCCCCCATTAATTTTGGAAGCCCTTGAGTGTTTCCAGGGAAATTTAATCTGCATGTTTCTGACCCATTTACACTTAACTCACCACAACAGTGTTTTCTGAGTCATTTGTTGTCCAAGAAGCACTCTGAACCTCGTTCATAAAGACTTTTATTAAAGTGATTGTTTTCTTTTTCCTTCAAATGAAATTATGCTTTTCCAGATTGAAATGAACATTGAAATGAACCCTAAATTTAAAACTTGTGACATATAAGATGGAGCCACTTTTGATCATAACGTATTCCTAGTCAGGTTTCCAACCCAAGGTGTTTTTGTCTTGGCAGCATTACAATAAGGGGTTGAAATGAAAAGACACAGGTTTATTGCTCTTTGGATAGACAAAGTGAGCCCTCTCAGGCCTTTTTTTTTTAAAAAAAAAAAAAGGCAACGCTTTTAAGGAACCCCAGCCAGTCTAACAGTCAGCCCTTCTTTAGAATCCATTGCAAATAAAGCTCTGAACTTGAGTACACTGGAAGGACTAGAAATGCTTCATGATCTTAAGGGCTTTGTGGCCCAAGAGACTAAACTGCAAAATGAGGACAGCAGTAGCTTCTATCTCACAGGATTTCAGTGAGGATTAAATGAGATAAATCATGTCAGGCAGCAGTCCTCAACATTTTTGGCACCAGGGGCCAGTGTCTTTGTGGAAGACAAATTGTCTTTGTGGAAGACAATTTTTCCTGGGATCAGGGCAGTGAGGGGGTTGGTTTCAGGATAATTCAAGTGCATTAATTTTTAGGTACCTTACTTTTATTATTATTAATTGATATATACAATGAAATAACTATACAACTCACCATAGCGTGGAATCAGATCATTAGGCATTAAATTCTCATAAGGAGTACACCACACAAATCTCTCACTTGCGCAGTTCACAGTAGGTCTGCACTCCTATGAGAATCTAATGCAGCCACTGATCTGACAGGAAGCGGAGCTCAGGTGATAATGTGAGCAATGGGGAGTGGCGGTAAATACAGATGAGGCATAGATTATGCCTACCACTTACTTCCTGCAGTGTGGCGACATCTCCAATCAGTTGACTTTAGGTAAAGGAGATTACCTCAATAATGTGGATGGGCCTCATGCAGTCAATTTCGAGGCTTTTAAGAACAAAAATAGGTTTCTTGGAGAAAAAAATTCTGCCTAAAACTCCGTCATCAATTTCTGCCCCAGTTTCCAGACTGTTGCCTTACCCAGTGGATTTCAGACTTAGCAACCCACACAAACTGATATGATGTATCCATCCTTAAAGATGCTGATAATTTCTCCCTTAGAGTAGAGGCTTGACCCAGAAAGTGAGTGTTGTGCTCAATAACTTCCAAAGGTGAAGGTGAAGTCGCTCATTCGTGTCCGACTATTTGCGACCCCGTGGACTGTAACCTACTAGGCTTCTCCGTCCATGGGATTCTCCAGGCAAGAATACTGGAGTGGATTGCCATTTCCTTCTCCAGGGGATCTTCCCAACCCAGGGATCTAACCCGGGTCTCCCGCATTGGAGGCAGACGCTTTAACCTCTGAGCCACCAGGGAAGCCCTAAGCTACCTAAATTGTTTCACTTTTCTATTTGGAGGAAGTAGCATTGACTTCACTGCCTGTCTGTCATCATTACGATCTAAGGGTGTAGAGGTTTGCTTGCCCTGTTTGTGGCAGTTACCAAACTGCACATGATACAACATTTATTCAGTCAACAAACGTTTATTGAGTGCCTCTTCTGTGCCAGGTACTCAACCTAGACACTGTGGAGTAAAGCTGTAAAAAAAAGGCAAAAAACCCTTGCCCCTGTGACATTTACATCCTCATGAGGGAAGACAACATGCAAACAAATAAATAAGTAAAATATATTATTGATTTGATGATAGGTTCTTTGGGGAAAAACAAGTCAGGGGAGGAGGCAGGCAATGCTAGAGGTAGGCGTCATTGAAATAGGTTGGTGAGCTGAGTCTTCCTTAAAAATATGACCTTGGAGCAAAACCAATGTATCAGTGATGCTATGTGAAATTGCCAAATATTTCTGTTTTAAAATGACAGAAAATTCTGACTCATAATGGTTTAAACAATAAAGGAAGACCATTTTTCACATAACAAAAATAATAAGTATAGCAGGGATTTACTGAGCATCCACAGTGTACCAGATACTCTTTTAAGCAGCCCACATGTATGCACTCACTTAAGGCTCACAATCAGACTTATAAAGTAGGTACTTTATGTATCCTTGTTTCATAGTCGGAGAGACCAAGGCTAAGAGAGAGTGAGACTTTTCCAAAACTTTCTGTGACTGGCAAATGGCATAGCTCTACAAATTTGTTCCTGGCCAAGTTTCTTTCCTGCCCCAGATGTCTGCCCACGAGAGAAAAGGCAGGTAGATCATGTCAAGCTCTGTCCCAGGTCTTCCCTGTGTCTCTCCTAGCTCCAGCCTCCTCTCTGTTTTGCCTCATCCTCAGCTGTAGTGAGATGGCTGCAGCTTTTCCATGGGTCACACTTGGACACAAGGGAGAAAGAGACTGTCCTTCCTGGGTCACCCCAGAAAGTACTAGGACACTTATCTTCAAGGAACACTGAAAGGCAGTGGGTCAATGGGCCCATTCCTAGACTAATCACTACTAAGGGGGAATAGGATTAACAGGTTTAGATCAAACTAATTTTTTTTTCAGGAATGGCAAGGCTGTTGAGATTCAAATGAAAGACTTTGCCAATGATGTATTAATGGCTTGTGTTTGTATCACTTTCCTCAGCTGAGGTCCATCAACAGAAACGAGTAAACATCATGTCTTTCACAGCTAGAGTGCATGCTGTATGTCACACTCCACCTTGGAGAAACTGAATGTTTGATCCATTTGATTCTGTTGTGGATTTTGGACGTGAACACAGGATAGGCAGTGGTCATATAAAAAACGCCACAGCTCCAGAAGGGGCACGCGCTGCAAATTCTCTTCTCAGTCTTCAAGATTTTAGTGTTGAGCTGTTTTATACTGCTCTCTCCTAACTGACACTACCAGAAGTGTTGATAACAAGAAGGGCTGTTTATTTTGACCTCATGCATCAAAGTGACTGGATTTCTTATCAGATGTTTTCAAAAGCTTTTAGTCTGACTAAAGACCATCAGGAGATTTTTGGCTGTGTGTTAAACATGAGAGTAGAAAAAGGCCACTGAGTGTATTTCTGAAATCACACTTGGGTAAAAAAGCAGAAACTACACAAATGGAAATTATTCTGAAATTTCTCCGAAGATAGTACATGATTATTTCAACAATAACTTATTTTATAGACTGTGCTTGATAATGTTTATCTGGTCCATTATAAAACCAGCCAGTCAAAATGCCTAATCACTCATGCAATTTCGTTTGATACCAAACACTAATAGGGAGATTTTCATTATCAAACAAACTTGGATTTTAGCCCTATTCAGCATTTGCCTCCAATCAAACTTACTATCTCCCTTTTCAGTTTGGCATGGGAGTACGATATTACAAATATCTATATTGTCCCAGCACCCTATAATGGTATTACAATGACAATTTTATTAGGTCCATAAAAATTTTGCAACTTCCCCACAGCACACTGTAATTTCACCAATAGTTGTAAAAGGTCTTAAATTATATTTGTGCAAAATTGAGATGAATGGGCTTGAGCATTAATGCATTTCTCATTGTGTAATAGGGACTTTTTCTTCCCTCTCTCTTTGCCAAGAACAGAGAAAAGACTATCCCATTCAACTATTTGTCAACTCCCATTAGAAACATTTAATACTAATAAAATTTATGGATTCAGTTTCCAAAGGATACTGCCAGAAGACTTCATGATTACTCCATCGGTACTTAAATACAACCATTGTTCACCTTATAAAAATCTATATGCAGCCTGGCAGGTATAAAATGTAGCTTTGTGTGCTGAGTCAGCATCATACTTTTTTTTTTTGGTTGAAGTAGAGTTCATGAAATAAAAGTAAATGTGTTCTCGAGCCAGTGAGGAAAGATTGATCTGAAAATATTCCCCCAATAAATATGAAACTGACAGACTAGGATGCTATATGCCTATTCTCAGCTGAAAAAGAAATAAAACATGATTCAATTGACTCCATAAGTAGGGACTAAGTGAATTCACTTTCAAGGTTTTATATACATAGTCACAAATGTTAGCTTGAGCATGTAAATTACAAAGGTTAAATAAAGTGCTGCCTTTCAAATAGGAAGACTGAGCCAACAGATCCCTCAAGTAGCATTTCTAGAAGTCAAGATGGCTTTGCCTCTATCCACATACATGCATACTGTCGTTCTTGGGATCTGATTCTTCAAGCCATAATTGTTTCTTCCTCTCAACTCCCCACATAACAATGTGACAATTTCTGGTTTGTATAATAGTTATTTGTGTACAAGCCTTCTCATTCCTAATAGGAGCTCCTTATTTTATTTTGTTATTATCTTTAGCTAAGCTACAATGAATTGTAAATGGTAGGTATTTCTCATGTATTTGCCGAATTAACAAATGAAAAAAAAAAAAGAATGAATGAAGTGTTTGTCACCCAGAGCTATGCAATCTGTAGTAACTCATGGAGCTAACAAGTTTATAAGAAATAGTATCATGAAAGTAAGGAATTTACAACTGTGACGCCCTCATAAGTATCAGTGTTGATTAAGCTAAATGATGGTGCAGAGGAACAGAAGACAGTGGTGATTAAGCTGGACTATAAGTAGCCCTAAAGGTATACACTGTCCAACGGGCTATTGACTTGGGTAATTTTAAGGGAATACATTTTCTCTTTCTCAGCTTCCATATTTGGTTTTTAAAAATCTCTTTGCTTGAAGAAATGTCTGGAGTTGACATTTCTGGTCCATTCTTCCTTCTGCCAATTGACAAAAGACAGACATACCTCTGATCCTGAACCTTATGATGGTGCATTTTCCTGAGGTGTGAAATCCTTCAGCCTTCCCCCGTCAAACAGAGCATTTGAAATGTTGGTGTTGGTGAAGGCTCCTGTGCCTAAAGGAGACACCTAAACCAGTGAGAGGGTGCCTTATGTTTTCCTATCTTATGTACTTATGCATATAAAAGCAAAGTGTGGCATTAGACCCTAAGTATTATCAACCCATTTAGGATGTTCTGAAGTTAGATATATTTTAGAGTGCAAAAGCAAGTGAGATAAAGATTTTTGTTTAATTATCTTGTTCTTTTCCATCCTCCAACTATTCTCCAAAAAAATAAATAAATAAATGAACTGCTCCTAAGGAAGAGTTCTGCAAGAGCAAAGAAAAAGAATGCTGATTAAGAAAATTATATATTGAAGGCAACTGCAACTTTGTAATACCCAAGCACAAACTCATGGCACATTTTCCTGCCTTCTTAATTCATCTTTAAAATTCAAAAGTGAAATGGCTGTCAAAAAATCAGTGATTGAATAAGTTAATTTGATTAATTAAAATATGAAAATGTTAATATTAGCATTTAATTATATTAATTAATATAATGAAATTAATATTTATATTAACTAATGTAAGGAATTATACTTCAAAAAAACTAAGAAAATGAAGGAGGACCTAACTGAACTGCCATCTGATTAATTATTTAAAATATTTTTTGATGATAGATCTCTTAATTGCCTTTTAACACTTAAATCAAAAAGCATTCATTCCCATCTAATTTATTATGAGAACAAAATATCTCAATGCTACATCTGTTAAAATAAAAAAATAGAAATAGTATTGATTCTGAATTCCATTTGTCTGGTAATTAAGAGAACAAATAGAGAATTTTAAATCTCCTATCATTAAAAAATTTACATCCCATAAAATTTTGTATTACTGTATGAGTAATAATCATAAATTGTAAGATTATAAGTAATTTTAAAATTGTGATATAATTGTGGTTTTTGATTGACTATGCACTAATCATGTTTGTGATAATTGAATGATTCAACACAGCAGAAATTGTTTCCAACATGGAGCCTTGTGGGCACTGAAAATTTAAATTAAACATTTAAAAGATACGGTGTTGCTAATAAGAGTGGTATGGTGTTCAATAACCATAAACAACTGTTAAATTAGCTCAAAATTCTGTGAGAGAAGTGGAATGATAATATAAATTAAGGGAAGAAGAAGAACCTCTAAAATTCCCAACTGTCACAATAGGGCTTAATTATCTATATGAAAGTAGGTGATGGTAGAATCAAATTTTTATGCTATATACTTTTGGAAGTGGCACTAGTGGTAAAGAATGGGCCTGTCAAAGCAGGGGACAAAAGAGATGCAGGTTTGATCCCTGGGTCAGGAAGATCCCTGGAGAAGGAAATAGCAAGCCACTTCAGTATTCTTGCCTGGAGAATCCCATGGACAAAGGAGTCTGGAGGGTCACAGTCCATGGGGTTGCAAAGAGTCAGCCACAACTGAAGCAACTTGGCATGCCAAAATAGTGAGGTAACAATTTTATATTGTCAATTCCTGCAACACGCAAGTAATTTTCATAGTATTGCTTAACATATTATGTAAAAATTTAGGTGCCAGTATAAAGATGAACAAATGACATTAGTTTTAGACATTCTTATGAAAAAATGTAATTTAAAAAGATTGAAGTTATCTGATTTCAAACTGGTCTCTATGCTGAGAAAATATCCAGTTTATTGGGAAAGAAAGAAAGCATAGATAAAAATAAATATACTCAGTATTCCAGCTTTAATTTCTTTTTTCTCTCTGAGGCTGAAAGTACAGATCTGATCATTAACTCTAGTAACTCCATTCAACAACACTGCTCAGCCATCTTTGGCCAGGCTCTAGTCAGATGCTGAAAGTATAAAGGTTGACATGACAAGAATGTTACCCTGATAGGGTTCACTCTCGGGTAGGTGGACTTCCCAGGACAAACCAAACTGAGCAGAAAATGGCTTAAGCACTTCAGCTACATTAATAGATTTAAGTGATTCCTATAATGTGAATTCTTTCTGACCAATGATTTATTTCTTATAAAAATGGTAAAAATTTTATCATATGCCAAGTTCACAGCAACATTATTCACAATAGCCAAAAGATAAAACCAATCCAAACTTTCTACTGGATAAATGCAATGTGGTCTGAGCATTCAACGGAATATGATTCAGTCTTCAAAAGAAAGGAAATTCTGAGACATGCTACAACATGGATGAGTTTTGAAGATGTGTTAAGTGAAATAAGCCAGACTCAGAAGGACAAATACTGTATTATTCTATTGCATGAAGTAGCTAGAGTAGCCAAATCCATAAAGACAGAAAGTAGAATGGTGGTTTCCAAGGCCTGGGAGTGGGGTGGAAGTAGGAAGGAATGGGGAACTATTGCTTAATGGGTATAAAGTTTCAGTTTGGGAGAATGAAAAAAAATTCTGGAAATGGATGGTGGTGACGGTTGCACAAAAATGTGAATGTGCTTAACACCATTGAACTACACACTTGAAATAAGTAAAACAGTGCATGTTATCTTATGTATGCAGAGAAGGCAATGGCACCCCACTCCAGTACTCTTGCCTGGAAAATCCCATGGGTGGTGGAGCCTGATAGGCTGCAATCCATGTGGTTGCTAAGAGTCGGACACGACTGAGTGACTTCACTTTCACTTTTCACTTTCATGCATTGGAGAAGGAAACGGCAATCCACTCCCGTGTTCTTGCCTGGAGAATCCCAGGGATGGGGGAGCCTGGTGGGCTGCCATCTATGGGGGTGGAGCAGAGTCGGACACGACTGAAGGGACTTAGCATGTTATGTGTGAGTGTGTGCTAAGTCCCTTCAGTCATGTCTGACTCTTTGTGACACTATGGACCATAGCCCGCCAGGCTCCTCTGTCCATGGGATTCTCCAGGCAAGAATACTGGAGTGGGTTGCCATGCCCTCCTTCAGGGGATCTTCCCGACCCAGGGATTGAACCTGTGTCTTTTATGTCTCCTGCATTGGCAGGCAGGTTCTTACCACTAGCGCCACCTGGAAAGCCCATGTTATGTATATTTTATCACAGTAAAAAGGTGGTAAAAATGAATTGATCCACTATTTAATTACATACCTTTTCAAAATATATTTACTAAGCACCTACTACATTCAGGCACTATGCTATTGACACAAAAACTAAAATATGATTCCTGTCATCAAGGATCCGAGTCTAGCCCTTTTGAGCGTGAATCTAGATTGTATTAGCCAAGGAATGCGAATTTTCAAAATGAGAGCAAACAGGTAAATCAAGTCCTTGAACTAAGCTTAAGCTCAGCTTCTATAGCCTGATTATTCCTTTCAATTAAATTAACCAAAGCCCTAACAAATGGATACTTCATGATAAGACAGCTTTTTGCTTTACTCACATGCAAAATCTTTAGGTAGAAATTAGTCACACAACTGAAATTCTTGAGACTCATATCTGCTTCTTAAGCTACATGATACAACACAACAGATTGTCTTTAGAATGATCAGTAATTGCACCATACAACTTTCTTAAAAACTCTATGATTGTTAAGCCAAAAATAAAACATAAAAAATTCACCCCTGTTTAACTCAGATCGAATGAGCTGGAGAGCTGCCAAATCTTGCTTTGTTTTATGATCTGTGGAGATGGCCTTAGTCTCTCTTCTTTTCAGCATTAGGGGAACTAGGTCTCTCCTGAGTATTATTCTCCCCAGATAGTTCTCTTCTTTGCTGCAGTCAGAGGATGAGTTGAAAATGTGGTAGGAAGAAAATCCTACCCAATTCCCTTCTGAAACAACCACGCAACAAAAAACAGGGCATCAAGGGCTATTACAGGAAATGACCTCAGAGAGAATCAATTCTTTGAAATCACAGATTGGAAACAGAGGCTGTGAGGAAAGATAGCTCCCAGGAACCAGAAAGGCAGCAATACAGATGATTTTTTTAACTTTTTATTTTGTACTGGGGTATGCATGCAGGCTAAGTCACTTCAGTTGGGTCCGACTCTTTGTGACCCTACAGACTGTAGCCCTCCAGGTTCCTCTGTCCATAGAATTCTCCAAGCAAGAGTACTGGAGTGGGTTGCCATGCCCTTCTCCAGGGGATCTTCCTGACCCAGGTATCGAGCTCATATCTCTTACATCGCCTGCATTGGCAGGTAGGTTCTTGGCCACTAGCGCCACCTGGGAAGTATATTGGAGTACAGCTGATTAACAATGTGCTAGTTTCAGTCATACGTATATACATGTGTCCACTCCCTTGAACACTCCCCTCCCATGCAGACTGCCCCATAGCATTGAGCGGAGTTCCCTGTGCTATGCAATAGGCCCTTGTTTGTTTTCCATTTTAAATATAGCAATGTGTACACGTCCATCCCAAACTCCCTAACTCTCCCTTTCCCCCATCCTTCCTCACTGGTAACCATAAGTTCCTTCTCTAACTCTGGGAGTAAACACAGATGAATGTTTTAACCCATCTCCCCCAGCCCAGTTCTATGCTTAACAATTTAATCCTCCTGAATCTAAGGGGTAAACGTGGAAAATTCACCCCAGGAAGTTACTTAGAATTGCTTAGAGCAAAATAAAGAAGTCACTGTTGATTTCAATGGTGGTTGAATGTGTTTACGACATTTAGTATCAACACTAAGTATGCTCAGAGTCTGGACAGCTGTTCCAATACCTTGCACTGCTGTCTGCTTGGTGAGGAAAATCAAGAATGATAGCAGCTAGCAAAGACCATCTCAGCATTTTTGGGTCTTCCCCTAGAGCAAGACTCTCTCCCCTAAACGAGTACAGACATCTGCACATCACGATTTGCTGGGGAAGAGGGTGGCTGGCCACAAACAGCCTGTGGAATCCAAACTAGAATCCAAATACAAGGAGGAGAAAGATGGTACGGAAAGAGTTGCCCCCAAACCCCACAAATCTGCCAAACTAGAAAAGCGAGGAAGAGAAACTTGATTTCCAAGACACACTGGGAAGACGGGAAGGGATGTAAAGTTTTCTGTACGCCTTCCCAACCAAAACCCCACTTGCAAAATAGAGTTGTTATAAAAATAGATTTAAGGATAATGGGGGCCTTGTAGCTGGGGGACCAGGAAGGTACAGCTGACCAAATTTAGTAAGAATAAAGACTTTCACAGTGAGGTTTTTCTGTTTTTTGATTATCAATGACTACTCTGATGCTTTTTTTTTTTTTCCCTTCTCAATATTCTCTACAGTAAATCAGAAACCACATGACCTTCATTTCTCCTGCTGTAATTTACAGAGATGCAGTATAGCAAGAAAAACAAATGATACTGACTCAGATTCCAAAGAACCCAAGGATCAGATTTCCAGGCAATAGTTGTGAATAGCATTTATCCACCATGTAATTTTCCTTTTCAGTGTGTGTGTGTATGTGTGTAAGCCTGGGTCTAACAAACAGAGGGTGGAAATAAGAGGGTAAAGGAAATAATAGTTTCAGTTATCTGAAGAGAAGGCTTTTTTTTATGCTATATAGAAATGCTGTAAATCCCACCAAGTTTACTTGGGGGCTCACAAATGAGAGAAGGGGAAGAAAGTATGAAAGGAAGGAAGGGAGGGACAGAGAAAGAATAAAGAAAAAAAAATGAAAGAAGGAAGAGAAAGAAAAAGAGCAAAAAATGAAAAAACATACTTAGGTGAAAACCACTACTTGGGAGAAAAGCAAAGTGAGGCCACATGTTGGGGAATAAATGGGTTTCCACATGTGAACGCCAATATATTATTGACTTACCCTGAGTCATAAATATGACAATTTGCCTCATTTCATAGTGAGGTCAGTCTCAACCCAAATAAGCAGCCATCCTCTGCTTACTTAATGTTCCTAAATATGAGCTTTCCCCAAAGCTCTCCGCGCATATAATATAACGCCATGTGCATATGCAGTGGGGAGGAGGGATCGGGGAGGTGACAGAAAGCAAGCTGTGAACACAAAGATACTTTTAAGCCGAATACTTGTACATGATATATAGAACAGAAGATCGTCCATCATGGTTATTGAAACTGTGACCAGCAAAGCTATAAACCTGACACGAAAGAAGAGAAAATATGACTTGTTAGGTTGAAAAAGCACCAAAGAGGGAATTATAAAAGGGAAAATTTCATGACAAATTAGTTTGTATTTTTTGTTTTCATTTCTGACACATGATAGGAAATGCTATATGTTTGCTTAAGGAAGTGCAAATTTCTCCACTTCATCCATTTAAAATCCTCACCCTTAGGCCTTTTGTACTGAAGCATAAAGTTTGGAGACCTTAAAAAGTCATAATGTTTCCCCAAAGAATTTGGCCTCAGAAACATATTACAATTCAGAAGGGCTAAAAATGAAAAGCCATTTTACAGCAATCTGGCGGTGTCTGCTTCAGACGGCTCGCAAGGAGCATCAATTCATTCTCATGGTTTCTTTACCATATTTGATGAAATATTAGATGCGATTGAAACAAGCGGCTCAAGCAAGAAAGTCATAAACTTGGAAACAGTGTTGTAAAACAAAAGTGCGCTAACGTGAAGTAAGTCTCAGATTGGAAAAAAAATGCCCGGTGGCTTGCTCATAGACTAATCATACATTGAGCTGGAAAGTTACAGATGTTAAGGACCAATCTGCTCTTTTATACACATTCCTCTTCTGGGAACTAAGATTTGGAACTTATTAATAACCATTCCCCCAGCTCTGGGGAGTAGATAAAGCAGAGCAAGTAAAAGAAGAAAGCTTAAGTTCAAGAGAATGTACTGAAAAGTCCCTATTTTAGTATGCTCTGAACTTTCTGTGGGAGGGGAGGGTGGAGGTGGGTGGAGAGTAGAGGAGTGAAGAGAAGACAAGATGATAATAAGGAAATTCCCCCCATGCAACAAATTAGTAGCTACATAACAGTAATATTGCACAGTTAACAAAATGATGATACCTTTCAGTTAAAGCTGCAATTTAATCTTGAAAGACATCAGTTCTCTCTAAATCACTCTACAAAAAATTATAGAATTCTACAATCCCAATCAAAATCTCAACAAAACGCTTTTAGCCAAAAAAATTATTATAAAATGTAGTCGAAAGAATGAACAAGCAGAAATCGCTAGGAAAATTCTAAAAAGGATGATTAATGGAGAGAGGTATATTTATCTTAACATATTAAAATTAACTATAAAATCATTATCACTAAAACAGTCTAGTATTCAGGCAGGAATAGAATTGAATATAAAAATAATACCAACATATATGTAACTTAGTTTATATCAAACATGGAATTTCAAATCAGAGCAAAAAAAGATGGAGTATGCTTATAATAATGTTGGAAAAATCTGTTAGTAATTTATAAAATAAATTAAGCCGCATCTCAACTCACTCCTGATTCCAATATAAATTTTAAATGAATCAAATATTTAAGTAAAAAGAAATGCAAACATAAAAGCCCTAGGAAAATATGGGTGAGTACTTTTATAATTTTGTGATGGAGAAAGCTGTTCCAAGTATAACAGAAAATTCAGAAACCATAAAATAAAATGAAATCTTGCTGCATAAAAATAAGAAGAAATGTATGAAAAAAAAAAATCAACAAAGTCAAAATACCAAAGACAACAAACTGGGAAGTTTTAATAATACTATATTTTCACCTCAGCAAATTATGTTATATAAAGGAACTCGTGCATTTAAGCTAATATAGCTAATATACAAAGAGTTCTCAGAAATAAATATAAAACAATCCCAACAGAAAAAATCATATGAAGAATATGTACATGCAAATAACCATAGAAATACAAATATCCAGGGACTTTCCTGGTCGTTCAGTGGTTAAGACTCTGTGCTCCTGTGGTTTGATCCCTGGTCAGTGAACTAGATCCTGCATATCACAAGGCATGGCCTAAAGAAAAAAATAAAGAAATATAAATATTCAACATCACTGAGAAAAATATTCAATTTCACTATTAATTTTAAAAATGCAAATAAAATGCCAAAGACATATCATTTCTATCCATCAGATTTGCTATGATTTTTAAAATAATTATAGGATCCCTCAAGAGTCCTATAATAGCTTCTAAAGTGTTGCTTTTGTGCTTGCTCTTCTATAGAGAATTCTTACAAGAGGCATCATTTTAAAACGTAAACCACATTAATTCCAGGAGTTGGAACCTGACTACCTGGGTTTGAATCTTAGTTCTGCCTCCAACTCATTGTGTGAATTTGAGCAGTTCATCTAATCTTTTTATGCTTGTTGCGTTGTTTATAAAATTAAGATGATAGTGATAGTGTCTAGTTCTTGCACTGAAAAGATTAAGTGTATTAACACATGGAACATGCTTGGAACATCTTGTATATAGCAGACACTTATCAAGTATTAGCGATGAGGAAAGTGCTGCTGCTGCTGATGCTAATGATGATGATACCACAGTCCTACACAGAAACTTCCGGTGGCATCCCACCAA
This sequence comes from Capra hircus, assembly GCF_001704415.2. Lineage (NCBI taxonomy): Eukaryota > Metazoa > Chordata > Mammalia > Artiodactyla > Bovidae > Capra > Capra hircus. The sequence continues at coordinate 23,249,855 of NC_030823.1, read as the reverse complement.
ACTCAGAATAATATACAAACGCTTATTGCAGCCTTAGAGGTGCTACAGAATCTGGCCCCTGCACATCTGCAATCCAGCTACTGAGCCTCCTCCACTCAGTTGAAGCCACACTAGCCAAAAACTTCATATACCCCCTTCACTCTAAGTGTCTTTATAATTGCTCTATTGGGCTTCCCTGGTGGCTCGGCAGTAGAGAATCTGCCTGCCAATGCAGGAGAAGTGGGTATGATCCCTGGGTCAGGAATATCCGTTCATGTTTTCCAAACTATGAATGGTAATTAGCTCTCACTAATAGAATCAGTTACTTCTGCCTTGCTTCCTTCCTTTCCTCCTGGTATCTTTTCTCCATTCCTGATATATTTGTTCCTTTTTCATTCCTTCCTGGAGAAGGAAATAATAGCCCACTCCAGTATTCTTGCCCGGAGAATGCCATGGACCGAGGAGCCTGGCAGGCTACAGCTCTTCGGGTCTTAGAGTCAGACACAACTGAGCGACTAAACAACTGCTTTATTCCTAGCCCAGACCACTGTTTGCCCGAACATGTTTCATTGTTTCCTCCTCAGGTCTCTGCTCCAATGGTCACCTCCCCAGAAAAGATTTCCTGAAACACTCTATCTAAATTGGTCGCTACCTCCAACCGTGTTGAATACTGCTGTCTGTGATTGATTAAAACATAACTTAATTCTACTTTCTAGGGAGCAACTTAGCTGTATATGTTATAACTTAAAATTAACACTCCCTCATATCCAGCAACCTCACTCCCTTTCCTTAGTATAAGGAAATAAATCTGACAAGCATGTAAAGAACTATACAAATGTTCTTTTTCATCAAAACATGGTCTATAATACAGAAAAACTAGCACAATCTTGAAGGTTAATCAATGATCAATTTGCTACAAAAAAAAATACCCCAAGACTTTATGATTTCAACAATAGCCATTTATTCAGCTAACACGTTGTAGTTGGCAAGTTGGCAGAGTTTAGCTGGATGGCTCTCCTTTTCGGCTGGCCTCACTCATATGTCTATGATTAGCTGTCAGCTGGGCTTGTTCACATAGCAGTTTAGCAGGATTCCAAGAGAACAAATAGAAACATGCAAGGCCCCTTTGGATGACTAGGACCAGATCTTGCATAGTATCATTTATATTTTACTTTTTCAGCCAAAACAAGTCACAAGGACAACCCAGATTCAAATGATGGAGAAACCGACTCCACTTCTTCATGGCAGGAACAGCAAAACCACATAATAAAGGAGCACACAGAGAGAGAGAGGTAGAATATATGGCCATTTTTCAATCCATCAAAATAAAGAATGTGTTGAATAAACGATGGTAATAATGACACAAATTTTGCATCTGTTAAAAATGACGATGATCTATATTGATTGGTTCAGAAAGATGCTTATGGCATCTTTAAATAAGCAAAGCATAGTATTGCCAAACTTATGATTTATACCCTATGTACAAACATATCTATACATGTAAAAGAAATTGGGAAGGATGCTTTCCAAAATATTAATAGTAATTAGCTTTCACTAATAGGATCTGCCAACTCTGCCTTCCTTCCTGATGTCTTTTCTTCATTCCTGATGTATTTGTTCTTTTTCGCTTCCGTCCTTCTTTTTTCCCCTTCTTTCCCTCCTTCCTTCCTCCCATCCCTTTTCCCTTCCCTCTTTCTTCTGTCTTCCTTCCTGAATTCCCATAGCCAAACATCCCTTCCTAGAGTGACATGACTAGCCTTTGCTCCTTAGGCCTCATCCTATACTAGTTTAGTCGAGACAGTTTCTTAGGACACTAGAAGAACTAGAATATTATCATAATCTTGCAGGTATGTTTCAGTTTTCCACCTGCACTGACACTACAAAAACAATTCTCATGACCAAACCCCGGATCATGGAGTGGGGACACAGTCTTCGTCGCTTGCTTAGAGGAAGTGCAGAGTCGTGTATGGGAACTTGCTCTGTAACTCAGGGAACTCAAACTGGGGCTCTGTAACCACCTAAAGTGGTGGGATGGGGAGGGAGGTGAGAAGGAGATTCAAAGAGGGAGGACATAGGTATACCTATGGTTGACTCATGTTGATGTTTGGCAGAAACTAATGCAGTATTATAGAACAATTGCCCTTGAATTAAAAATAAATAAAATTAGCTACCAGAGAAAAAGGGGGATGCAAGAAGGAAAAGGATCAAGAACTGGCCTTGTTAATGCCACCAACTATAACCGTCTAGACAAAGCTATGGTTTTTCCAGCAGTCATGTATGGATATGAGAGTTGGACTATAAAGAAAGCCGAGTGCCAAAGAATTGATGCTTTTGAACTGTGATGTTGGATAAGACTCTTGAGAGTCCTTTGAACTGCAAGGAGATCAAACCAGTCCATCCTAAAGAAAATCAGTCCTGAATATTCATTGGAAAGACTAACACTGAAGCTGAAACTGATGCAAAGAGCTGACTCCTTGGAAAAGATCCTGATGCTGGGAAAGATTGAAGGCAGGAGGAGAAGGGGATGACAGCGGATGAGATAGTTGGATGGCATCATCCACTCGATAGACATGAGTTTTGAGTAAGCTCTGGGAATTGGTGTTGGACAAGAAGACCTGGCATGCTGCAGTCCATGGAGTCGCAGAGTTGGACGTGACTGAATGACTGAACTGAGCTGTTAACAAGAATGGTGATCTAGTTGGAAGGAGTAGACTAGAAGATTTTCTCTTAAAGTTGTGCTTGCCTAACAAACATATTGTTTCTTAGAAAAATTTTTTGCTTAGGAAATGATAGAAGGCTAACAGATATTACATAAGGTAAAGCATCCTTACCATGATTTGACATCCATGTCTGTCTAGTCAATTCAGTTCAATTTAGTCGCTGAGCCGTGTCCGTTGGATCATAGAAGAAAGTCTGTCCAGTGTTACCATAAAAATAAAATAAGTTTTAAAGTGCTCTGAAAACTATAAAGCTATGTACAGATGATTATTCTATGTTGATTTCTGATTGCCAGCGAATGTCTTTTGGGCTTCCTTTCCTTTCCTTGGAGTTTTCAGGCAATGCAAAAATCATTTCAATAATAAAGTAAGCCAAACACGATTGGGTACATAAATCTGTTGCTGAAAAACAAAGACAACATCACACCACGTCTACCAAAGCCAAACACAAATTACTCTGGGGAAATTTAAAACATTAGTGTGAATAATTGAAATTTAGCTAAATTATTATTATTATTATTCTTTCTAACACTTGACTTGCATCTTATGTCTACCAGAAGACTTGGTGATATTTAAAAATCAGATAAATTCCATTAAGCTATTGCTTTCATTAACATGAGTCTCTTTGCCTGCAGGGATTCTAAAATGAGTCATTCTTCCTTGAAATGCATCCAGTTGCTGGAGCAGCTGTAAACTGTGGGAGTTGATACTCCTCAATATTGAGGTGAAAGAGTCACTGAGCCCCACCCTTTGGAAACTACTTTGGCTACAACACTCAGACAAAGTTCAAGGCCCTCATGATGAGGCCTAAAGCCTTTAATTAATCTATTTGCCTCTGCAGCTCCTGTGGTCCCTGAATACCTCACCACTGCATAGCAACAAACGCTTATATTTACTCATCCTTTTTCTCTGAGCAACAGTACACACTTTTAGATGTCCTACCCAACATCTAGTCATGGAAAAATAAAAACTTAGCAAAAACTCACCAGGAAGATTTGTACCCCAGAATAGGAAACACAGAATTTTTTTTTTTCCACAAAACCCTCTTAAGGTATCAGGAGTTTCTCACTTCATCCCAAGTAACTATTTAGCCTTCAACTGCTTGTCTTTTCCATGCATTTTCTTTCATTAATTAATTCGACAAATATTTATTGAGCGCTTTCTCTTTTTTCAGACACGGTGATAGGCACTGCCAGTTAAATTCATATCACAGTTTAAATTAAAGCACTGGCGTGCCCATGTGCTCAGTCATGTCTAACCCCTTGTGACCCCAAGGACTGTAGCCCACCAGGCTCCTCTGTCTATGGGATTATCCCAGCAAGGATACTGAAATGGGTTGCTATTTCCTGCTCCAGGGAATCTCCCTGACCCCGGGACTGAACCCGCATCCCTCTTCGTCTCCTGCATCAAGCAGGTGGAGTTTTACCACTGAGCCACCTGGGAAGCCCAAAGCACCAGAAGAATTCTCAGTTCTATTTACTTATCAATAAGAAAAAAAATTGGCTTTATCCCCTTTCCCTACTGTACCTTTCTTAAACCTTTGTGGAATAGGAAAGGCAAGGTGCTGCACTATCTTATACCTTGTGTGAGTAACCAAGCTGAGCTATGAACTAGTGGACTAGGCAGTCTCACAGGTTTACTGCCCCTTACATCTGTCTCTCTGGCTCTGTTAAGATTTAGTGTAACCGGCTTTGAAAAGAAATAAAGCATTTTGATAATGCTTTTATGTTTATATTTTAATTCTTTCTTTTAAATGTCTTTAGTCATCTTAGACATAGTTATTTTATTATCACTAAAAGATACTTGTCTTATTGGAGCGTTTTGGTAGCCTAATTGTTTTTGCTCTGATTCTTATTTATGGTGGATCTGTGTTTCATATTGTAGATTATTAACTGATATCTGGCAGATATTATTATGGGAATCTTACGTGGCATAGATTGAGAGGATGTCCTTCCAAAGCAGAATTTTGCCTTCTGCCATTCCATTTAAGTATATCACTAAGCCCAAGATTTATTTTTTATTTATGTCATAGTCTAGATATACATGGGCCACACTAGTGGTAAAAATCTTGAACTATAATTTCACATGAACACAAGTTCCTATTTATTTCAAAAGAGACATTTTGGAGTTTGTTGTTATTGCTGTTGCGCTGTTTATTTTCTAAAGAGCTTTTTACCAGGTCCTTGGATCTTAAAAGTCAAACTCTTCCGCACAGCCAAGGTAACTAGAACAGCAAGTCAAGTGCCTACTATCTCTTTATTAGTTGTTTCCATATTTTCCCTTGAAAATTTCCTTTCCTTCTCATAAACTGGAGTATATATTTTAATACAATGCTTATTCTCTTTTAGTGTATATTTTATTTAGTGTTTCTAAAAAAGAATTTTCTTGAAACTTAATCCAAATATGTCCAGAAACTAGAGTCTTCCATCATTTTCTTGATATGATCAACTCAAATTTTCAGTCAAGCAGCCTGACATATGTATGAGTTTTGACATAGAATAATCACAATTGTAAATTAGTGAGCAACCTTCTTACAGTTAGAGGCAATGTCTGTATCCCGCTTCAATTATGTGTCTGATGGATGTTTAATAAATACTTCCTGATGAATTAATTAAAATATTTTAATTATAAACTTCTTGTCTGTTATAGCTACCCTTTGTTTCTCTCTGGCAAGAATGGTTTTATTATTATTTTAAAATATGCAAGTGAGTCACCCTAAAGTAATGAGGCAAATTCCACAAATGATGCATAAAAATTGGTGTTAGCAACTTGCCAATAGTCACTCCTTCTATGACACATACTTACTCACAGAGCCATAGCTGGTTGCTGCGACAAAGAGACACAGATATGGAGACTACAGTACTGTTTTTAATTTTTAATCCTTGAGTGTATCTGAACAATTGATTAGTTTTCAAAGACCACCATAAAACTTAGCTTTAAAAATGAAGATTATTCATCTCTCTGATAAACTGAAGATGCCAAAATAATATTTGATTCCCTATAAACGGGAAGCAAAATTAATCAACTGATAGTCAAATAAAACAAAGATTTTTAAATCCATGTTGTCATCACAGAACATAGGCCTATAACTTAGTCACTAAGCAAGTCACTATTTAATTATTTACATGATCTCCATAGTTCTAAAAATAGACCCCATATTTCAAGCAGGGTAACAACTGAAATGACTGCTGTTTCTATTTCCCAGGGTTGTGGTGACAGTACAAGGAGATTGCTGTTTCCTTGGCAACAGGATGCAAAAGACCATTAATTTAGCTCTAAACATGGATGCCAGAGAAACAGGGAAACCTTGTAGGCAAAGCCCTAGTCCAAGCAGGAAATTTCATTTTTTGGAAGAGTACAAATAGGATCAAAGGAAAAAGGCTAGAGAGCATGAGGATATATTCAACTTCAGTGGCTTAACAACTTTGAGAGTCAACTTGCCATCTATCAAGATAATTTGATAAAGCCCATTCAACCCAATTTTATTTCCAAACGCAAAAAGCATGAAATCTAGAGATAAGCCAGTCTGAGATAAGGCCTTGTGCTAACTTACTATCTGAGTGAACTTAGGCAAGTCTCTAATACTAGTTTTCCCCATCATAAAAATGGGAATAATAAGAATACCAGTCTTACAGGATTGTTATTATAGGATTAACAAGGTAATAAATAAATAAACTAGTGTCACTAGTATCTGACACTAGTGAGTAGTCAAATATGTGCTATTATGTTAACAAACATTTAAATATTTACTATAAACATGTAAATATTTACTTTAATATTTACAGAAGTTTGTACTAAATACTTTGATGGGTACAAAGATAAATCAGATATATACTTGATCCATCAGAAGCTTAGATTCTAACAGAAGAGGTGAAATAAAATGAAGTTTAAAACTCCATGAGAGTAAGGACTCTATGTGTCTTATTCACCCTTATGTTCCTAGCATTCAAAAAATTTCTAGTATAACATAGGTATGCAGTATGTGAAAATGAATTAACTCTCCTATCTCACAGAAAATGCTAAAGGTGAGCAGGAGTAATATAAGAGAAAATTACGGACCTTGAAGACCAATCAAAGAAAAAATGTCTCCGTAGTTTCTCACCTGTCAAAGGACAATAATATTTGCTCTTGGTTTGTTTCCCTCATGCATGTTATTGTAAAGATGAAGTAAGAATGTGTTTACCTGACAGCAGCAGATGAAAAAAGCTGGCAACAAAATGACGATAAATAAACCCAAAGAAAATTAATGATATTTACAAAGAACCGTGCAGCACTTTGTATGTGCTAGAGACTGTTTCAAGTATTTCACAGGGGGTAATGAATCTTCTCTTTACAACAACTCTGTGAGATAGGTTTCATTATTATCTTTGTTTGTATAAAAGGAAACTGAAGATACAGAGAAGTTAAATCAAATGTCCAAAATCACACAGAGATTAAGTCACAGAAACAGAATTTAATTTCTGGCAGGGTAGCTTCAGAGCCTGTGTTATGAAGCAAAGAATTCTTTGCCTCCCAACAAATGAAGTCAGGGGCCCAGACTCTCAACTGCTATTTTTACTTATTGGAAAACACTGGTCCTTTCAAAGCAAGACCCTCCAAACTCCATGCTCAACTTCTGTCTGTTTCTAGCAACCTTCTCCAACACTTTCTACCAGAAGCTTAATTTCATTATCTGACTGCTTCCTGGAAGGAGGAGGAAGGGGAAGAGTGAGCTATAAATATCCCTTCCTAAGGGCCCCCCAAAGTGGAACCACCTGCTGGACCTGTGTGAGGTAGATGGAGAAGCAGAGCTCCCTGGTGGAGAGAGGTTTGAATCCCATCACTCAACACGGGGTTTTTAAGACCTCTTGGGGAATGACTGCTCCAAAGGGGAGGAAAGTAAACAAGCCATAATGAATGATGTCACTACAGGGTTTTATCATCTACCTGCTTAAAGATGTCAGTAAGAACTCAAAGGCAAGTGTTGGGCAGATAAAGCGTTCTGAGAAAGCTGAGTTTTCAGATATACTGTGCCCCCAAACCCCACAGCACAGTTCTGAGGTCCTGGGCTCACAGGTACTTCTTAGGCGTATCCTGTTTTCTTGCACCATATCTTTGGGTATGGAAACACTTTGTAAACTGGAAACAGAACAAATACTTCTATAACTAAGTAACCCAGAGAAAAGACACTGATGGGGTCCTTTCTTTTGAACTGGATGAGGAAATATATTTTCTGCAGGTGTCTGGAAGCTGGAAGCAGCCCTTTATACATGCAAAAGACAATGGGTCCAAGGTCAGAAACTAAGTCAGTGATTAGACTTGGTTTTCCATCCTTTGAGTTCTTTCATTCGCAGCTGCCTAAGGCGGGCACAGGGATGAGCCAGTCACTCTTCTAAGGATCTGCTCACCCGGGACAGACCATTCTGGAGGTCACCTCTAGGGCAGAATCGAGTTAGCAAAAAGCTGTGCTTGCTTCTGCCAAAGTGCAAGATTTCTCTTGAAACACCCACACACAATCGTGGGTGCACCGTGCACGCATACACACAGACAACCACAAGGAATTTTTATTTTCTCCAATCCCAATCCACAGTCAGACACAGCTGCCAAATGAGTCCCTCTGACAGCACCTCCTACACAACGAGACGCCGGAGTTGCAAACTGTGCTCCGCGGGCGTTTTAATTGTGAATCCAGATGCTCTACCCTTTTGGTTCTCTGAACTGACCTTTCACTTGAAAGTCAATTTGTCAGTCTGCTCCGTGTGTCTGAAGAAATCATCAAAGCTGCCCTGCCGAGGAGCTCCCTGTAGGTTTCTCTGAATACGGCTGCAACACAGCTACACTGTACAAGGCACTAGGGGGAAATGGGCTGGGGGAGACCTGGCGGCTCCTCTCTGCTCAAGGTTTTGTGGGTGCGTTCTGTTTCTCAGGAAAGACAGCATCCGTGAGAGGTGGACACTGCACGTCTTTGGGGAGATAAGGAAGAAACAGAGGCAAGACGCTGCCTCCCTTTCCCCCACCACCTTCCCAGCATCAACTTGCCAGCAGGACCCAACTAAGGAGAGAAGACAGAGATCCTCTAGATTCTCCAAAATCCAGGCATGTCTGAGTTTTAGTTTTGAGTTTCAATATTCTGCCAGCAGAGTCAAGGGTTCAAGTCTGGAAATAAATATTCTTCTGCCAGAGGGCCAAGGAGACAGATATCCTCAGAGATACTCTAAGTGTGAAAACAGTTAAAGAGGCACAAAGGGCTGACTGAGACCATTCTGTCACCCTAAATTAAGGGGCACTCAGGGACCTAGTCTTTAGTTGCTAGGAAGAACTAGACAGGGCCAGGGGCCAGCCCTGTAGCACCCTATGCCATCCCCAGGTACTGGGGCTGTCCTTCTAGTTCCTGTCCACCCAGAACAACCTCTTACCTTTAAAACTTTCTCTCCTACACCACACCTGCCATCACAACTACACCCCACCTGCCATCACATGTACACACTACATATACACACACAAACGACCAACACCACCACAGTCAAATCCTATTGAGCTCAATAGGATCGAGTTGGCAAAAAGCTGTGCTTACTTCAGCCAAAGTGCAAGATTTCTCTTGAAACACCCACACACACAATCACCACCACAGTCTCAATTCTACTGAGTTCTGTTGAACGACTTGTCAATATGATAAGTTAACTGTGGCTAAGTGTGTGCACTGGAAAAGCATCTTCTGGGAACCAAACAGTCAAGATTATAGCTAGTTCTGCCCCTGGTATCCTTTAACAACTTTGAACCACTGGTTATTTGCCAAAATATAGTGGAATGCACTATGAGGTAGAAAAGGCAGACCAGTTTGCATTAGAAGCTGAGACATTTTGGAAGGAAAGAGACAGGAAATCTATAGTCAGAACTCCATGATTTGTGTCTTCGGAGATGATTTGGGGAAGGTGAGAATAATCCCTAGGAAGGTCCAGTAACGAAGAAGAACCATGACTTACAAAATAAAATTCATTCATAAGTCCAACAAAGTTAGCCTAGTTACCCAACTAACACAGTCAGCTATATCGTACTGTACTGTAATAGGTCTATAATACATTTCACACAAACTATACAAACAAACATAAAAAATAAAGAAAACATGTTTAATCTTATAGCACAGGACCTTGAAGAGTACAGTAGTACAGTACAACAGGTGACATATAGAGGCTGCCACTGAGTGAGCAGGCGAGAAGAGTTACTGACCAGGGGAGGGAGAGGAGGTGGGAGATGGTGGAGCAGAGGGATCATCAGCAATAGAAGGGGGGGGGGGGCAAGCTGTGATGTCACTCATGCCTGACATTGATGGCAGGCACAGATTCTGGTTCTTGCTCAATTCAATTCTACGTATCCTCTTGAAAAAATGATCCAGTGATGTCTGGGTAATGGGTAGTAGCTCTTTCTTTTGCATCATGGATGACACAGGAGCACAGGATTGCATTCTGAATGGCTGTTGTGACCTTCATGTATCTTTCTACGTCTGGGTCTTGTGCCTCAAAAACTAACAGTGCCTCCTCAAATAAAGAATTTCCCCTTGCCATTTCCTGTGTTGTGAATCTCTTTGGTTCTTTAGTTACTTCTTCCTCTTATTGCTCCATTCTCTCAAAAATTTTCACTTTTGTTTCCATCGCTTGGCACTTCTTAGTAGTATCAGCTATATCACCAATGCATTTGTGGTGCTTCAGGACATCCTGAGCTTGAAATAAAGATGCTATACTGCTGCTCTCTATACAGTACTGTACGGTAAAGTACGTAAAAACACAGCCACTTGTAGACAAGGCACGCAGATGACAATGTATTCCAGACATGGGAACTAGCTCATGTAATAAGGCATGTGATTGCACATTTACATCTTTGAAAGTTTGCAACTCAAATGTTCGTATGAAAGGAGTTAACTGCATCTGAGTTTAGGATAATGAAGCAGCTAGAATCTAAAGCCTAGGCAATCAGAGAGGAAGGAACTATTCTTTGAGCCTTTGGTTGGGGACCTCTGGACTAAACATCACAGGTCAAGGTGACATGAGGCTATCAAGAGAGTGGCTATTGTGGGTTTGAGAGTAAAACAGAGACATGAGAGGAGTAGGAAGTAATTGGATGTTGGGATTCTGCTACAGGCAGAGTGAGAAACGTTGTTAATAACTTGTTTACATGTGAATCAACTAGTTGAGATGTCAAAAAGGCCAAGTCTTGGGAGTAAGTGCAAACTCTAGAGTAATTCCTACACTGCCTTAAAAAATGCTATAATCTAAGCCCTGAGAAAAGTCTCGAAAGAGGCAGTGTTTGGAGATTCTTTCCCCCATCCCTAAGATAGAGGGGGTTGGGAAACACTTTGGGCTCTCCATAGATCTGCCATAATAAAGCAGAAACCTAAGACTTTATAAGTTCAGTGTAAAGAGATAGTCATTGAACTGTCTCCTAAAATAAAACTCAACATCCTTCAGAGATTCTACAATGTAGCATTCAGTAAGTTGAGCACACAATCAGGAATATTAAGAGATGCAAAGATAAAGGAAATTGTGACAATCAAGAAAGAAAAAAGCAAGCATTAGATATCTATCCTGAGATGGCCCAAATATTGGATGTAGGAGGCAAAGATTTTTAAAAGGTTACTATAAATATTGTAAAAGAAATAAAGGGAAACTGGGGAGTTCTCTGATGTCCTAGTGGTTAGGATTCAGTGTTTTCACTGATGTGTCCATGGTTCAATCCCTAGTTGGGAAACTGAGATCCTGCAAGTTGTATGGTACAGCCAGGATTTTTTTTTTTTTTAAGTAAAATAAAAAATGAAGAATAAAAATTTAAAAAGAAAAATATGATTTTAATAAGTGAAGATTATAAGAGATATCAAAAATACATGTAATTATAAAATAATCAAATAAAAATTATGAAATAGAATAAGAAGTTAACTTCAAAATTCAATGGGTGATAGAGATGGCATAAAAACAGCAGGCTAGAAATAGCAGAAGAACATAAAAGTTACCATTATAGAAAAATAAGCAGATGTTCAAGTACTTAAGCATAATTCAAACAGTCTAATACACATGTATTTGGAGTCCCAGAAATAGAAAAAGTAATAACTGAAATTTCCCCATATTTGTTCAAAAATATGTTTACGGACAAAGAAGCTAACAAACCCCAAGTAGACTAAAAAAAAAAAAAAAAAAAAAAAAATCACACCTAGGCGCATCACAATCAAACTGTTGAAAGCCAAAGATAAAGAGAAAAGCCCTGAAAGCAACCAGAGGAGGGGAAAATGCTATATAGAGAGGAACAATAATACAAATAACAGCTAGCTTCTCATCAGAAACAATAGAAGCCAGAAGATCATAGACTGCCATCTTTAAAATAACAAAGGGAAAAAAAACCCGCTATCAATACAGAATCATACAAGCAATTAAAATATCTTTCGAAAAGGAGACCAAACTAATTGCATCTTCAAATAAGCAAAAGTTGATAGAATTTATTACAAGAAAATCCAAAAGATTTTCTTCAGGTTGAAAATAAATGATACCAGGTAGAAACTAGAATTCACAGAAAGAAATAAAGAACACCAGAAATAATAAACAAGTAGTTTACTGTAAGACATCAGGTTTTTTCGTCTTATAAATTCCTTATAAGAAATTAACCACTTAAAACTATTAACATTGTAAGGTGAAGTTTATAACGTATATGGATGTAAAAGATATAGATAAATTTTAAAAGCTAATAACACCAAATTTTCCAGAGCATGCTGAGCAGCCAAGACTGTCTTACAGTGTTGATGGGAGCATAAAATGGTACAACTTCTTTAAAATACTACTGCATGCATGCATGTTCAGTCACTTCAGTTGTGTTCAACTCTTTGTGACCCTCTGGACCGTAGTCAGTCAGGCTTCTCTGTCCGTGGGATTCTCCTGGTAAGAATACTGGAGTGGGTTGCCATGCCCTTCTCCAGGGGATCTTCCTGACCCAGGAATTGAACCCACATCTCCTGCGACTGAACTGAACTGAACTGAACTTTTGCATCTAATGCATTGAAGGTGAATTCTTTACCCACTGAGCCACCGGGGAAGCCCTGAAACACTATTCTGAAGTGAAGTGAAAGTCACTTAGTCGTGCCCAACTCTTTGCAGCCCCATGCACTGTAGTCCACGGAATTCTCCAGGCCAGAATCCTGGAGTGGGTAGCCTTTTCCAGGGAATCTTCCCAACCCAAGGATCAAACCCAGGTCTCTCGCACTTCAGGCAGTTTCTTTACCAGCTGAGCCACATGGGAAGCCCAAAACACTGTTAGGCATTTTCTTATCATTTTAAGGATACCTTCACTCTATAACCCAGCAACTGTACTTCCAGGTATTTACTAAAGAGGAATGAAAGCCTACATCCAAAAAATTACATGGCAGAAGTGTTCATGGTAGCTTTATTAATATTGGCAAAACTAAACAAGGAAACCAAACCAAATAAACCAAATAACTATCAATAGTAAAATAGATAAATAATGTGCAGCATAGTCATATAATAAGATACTGTTCAATAATAATAATAATGAGTTACCAATTTGTACAACAACATGAATGACTCTCAAAAACATGCTCAGTGGAAGAAGACAGCCACAAGAGAGTAATTCTATTACTCCAAATACCTTGTGGTCACAGCTGGGCAGCACACATGACATTCAGGCTATAGCTCTTGACAATCACCTCTAATGGAAAGCTGTTTCAATAAAATAGCTTTACCATGTGATTTTACTTCAATAAAATTTTAGGACAAATATAATTTACTTGCTGTGATTTTTTAAAAACTGAAATAGTGGTTGCCTAAGGGCAGAAATTGACTGGGCGGAGAAATCAGAAAAATTTCTGGAATGATAAAACTGTATTTTATTCAAAGGTATTGGTTCTATGAGATGAATACATTTGTCAGAATCACCTGAGAGTACACTTAAAATTCATAATTCCATGATATGTAAATTTTACCTCAATTATTTAAAGCGTACTTGTGCTTGGGGGGAAAAGCTAAGTCAGGTAATGCCATCCCTTGATTCAAAATTTCAAACATCTTTCCATCTTGAAGCCAAAGCATGAATCCTTATAATAGTCTTAAGACCCTATTACATTCTGGTTCCCCGCTACATCTAATAATCTTCCTAATGCTCACTCTGCAGTACATTGTCCTTTTCATAGACTCCTGAACATGTATGCCTGCTTTTATCACACCCCAAAATCTTTACCCTGTTCTATTTCTCTCCATAGTACTTACCATCATCAAATATAATTCTTTTAAATCCATTTACCATCTCTATCCCCCCAAAATAAGTACAATACAAGACACTTTATTTTGTTCATGTATAAATCAACTGGAGAAGGAAATGGCAACCCACTCTAGTACTCTTGCCTGGGGCATGCCATGGACAGAGGAGCCTGGCAGGCTACAAGTCCATGAAATTGAAAGAATCAGACATGACTTAGCAACTAAACCACCACCACAAATCTTCAGTGGTGAGCGTAATGCCTGGCGCATAATGGCTGCTCAACAAATATTTTTGAACAAAAATATTAAATGAATGAATCATCATTTTTTTTCCCATTAAAAACATTTTCTGCTTCCATTATTCTGAAGAAGGCTAAACTAAATTCCATCATTTAATGGAGCTCTGGCTAGCAAAGCTATGGTTCTTTGGCTAAATGTTCCAAATCCCCTGGGTTTCTACTAGGGGTGGGGGCAATTTGAAATATATTAAAGAGCACTAAGGAGATAACATGTTTAATGTCCTAAGGGGTGGTCTGGAAAGAAGACATTTGGAAGATATTGGAGTTAATTGCTAGATCCAAGAAGTGACTTTACATTTTAAAAATATAAGGCAAATTAGCATATTTTTAACTCGATGGGAAAGGAACTCACCTTGAATTAAGGTAGTCAGAATTCATCTAATCACTCCTCACCGAAAAAGCTGGGATTAACTTTAAGGACAATTTTCCTCTGTTCATTGTTATGATCTCATCACGTTTTCTCCTAATCCAGTCCTAAGAAAAAGCCTGCCGTGCTCTCAAAGGGAAAGGCTTTTTATACTAAAAGAATGCAGCCACTACACAGAAAGTCAGAGAAGCAGCAAGTCTTTGGTGAAAAGAAAAGTCTTGTACCAAGACAATGACCAACCCCAAAGTGACCACAGTGTCTGCCAAATTCACAGGAAAAGGCTGCAGTGAGGTTATCCAGGTGGAATGAACAGCAAGTTGAGCCATTATATCTCTGCCCAGATAAGAAGGATTGTCTCTAGCCATCTCAAGCTGAAAAAGAATTCATTGGAAGAACGTTGGATTGCTCCCAAATCAACACGAAGGCTGGAGAACCTGACACAGAAAATGGATGGCAATCAAGGAGTTAGACAGCTAAAAATATAGCTGAGTTCACAGCGCTGAAACAATCTGGATAAAATACCTCCAGCTCTCAACACGGGCTGTTGCTTTCATTGTCACCACACACACCTTAAACATTAGCTGACCCCACCTCAAGACTCACAACTCTGCTGTCCCTGCCATCGTTAAAAAGCTTCTTACCTGCCACTTGGTCTATACATCACTCCCTTAGGTTTCAGAGTCCTGCGTGGGGTCCTAAATATGATTGGCCAAGACTAGACTATATGGACAAACTGATGTCAGGAGGCAGAGAGAGGAAATAGCTAACCCACTTTGTTTGCTTCGTAGAAAAGTGGAAAGTAGGATCCTGTTATTACACCTATTTGGGGATTCCTCCAAAATAAAAAGGATGTTCGGATTCTGGATACTCAAGTCTGTTATAATGTATTCCTTTGTCTGCCTTATATACTCATAAACACCTTCTCCCAAACTCACACTTCCAAAAGTATTTCTACGCAATATTGGTATCCCGGGGCTTCCGCGGAGGTGCTAGTCAATGCAGGACAGATAAGAGATGCTGGTTTGATCCCTGGGTTGGGAAAATAGCCTGGAAGAGGACATGGCCACCCACTCCAGTATTCTTACCTAGAGAATCCCCATGGAGAGAAGGGTGGGCTTCAGACCATAGCGTCACAAAGAGTCAGATATACGACTGAAGCAACTTACCACACATGTACACATTGGTAGCCCATCTCGTGCAACCAAAAACATACCCACTCTTTTCCCAAACAGAGAAAATAGTAAGTTTTATTTTTTATTCCTTCCAGTTTCAGTCCATATTCTGAATGACCATTGTCCATTCTTCCTGTTACATTCCCGCCTTAAATTTCTAAAACTGAAGATTGAATTGTAATTATAACCGCCACCAATAACAACACATTCTATATACAACAGACATTTCCATGTATGGACCCTAGCTAGTACTTGCAGCTTTTCCATTCCATGTTCTCTGCTTCAGCTAGCAGAGTAGGGCAACTAAAACTGAAATTTCACCTGTAGAAATCTGAGCCCTTGTTTTTTCTGCTTGAGTAAACTGCAGTAGTCTTCTACCCATCTTTCCTACTCAAAATAATAGTATGAGAGGTACCCTTGGATTGTGCCATGGTCTTTCCTTTCCTTCTTTACAATAGTCAGGATCCATCAACCCAGCAAATTTCCAACTTCCTCGTCACAATTTTCAATGGCATGAGAATCCTTGAATGCTCAAGTGTTTGTTTCAGATCTCAGTTTTATAGAATTATTGTAATGTCTCAGTGAAATCAAATTTCCATTAGGGACTAAAATTATTGAACCACCAGAGCCTAGGGACAGAATGCAAAATTTTGGTAGTGGGTTTTTAGATGTGATTGTGTGTCTTTAACCCACGTTTTTTCCCCAAGTCTCCTGAATCTCTGTGTTCTAGAATTGGAAGAAAGAAAACCATTTAGTCCCCATTAACTTATAGTATATGTTTCATCCTGAATAAGGACTAGAACTCCAGATAAGCAAGAAGTTGTCTACTATCCAACTCAATGACTCAGTGATATCAATGACTCAACTCAAGACTCAATGATATCTGAGTCTTCAATAGATGATTCCATGTTTCTATAATGTCAATTGCTTCTGAAAATGGGACACATGGTTAGAACAGTGAATCGTATGGTCATTAGCCCATTGCCTTATTTTTTTTTCCCTGTAAAATGAGTTGCTCACAGCAATAAAGTGGCAATTTTTATTTTTATTGTAGTTCAGTTATATAGAGTCAAGTTAAGTGTTATTTCAAGAGATTTAGAAAATAAATGTCAAGAAAATCAATGATTTTCTAAAACAAGGGTATGTAGAGCCAGGACTTCATTATGATGTTTAAGAGTTTAAACTACACTGATGAAAGTGTTAGCAAAGCACAGTGGGGCAGTGAAAACAAACCACCATATGACTGTCCCTTCCATGACAGACGTGTCCAAAATAACCAGTTCCTACTGAGTAGCTGACTGTCTCTCCCAGATGTAGCACCATCCTTGTATTCAGGCCTTGGTGCTACTTCTGGCGAATGGGGAACTCAGCTGAGGTACTAGCCATAAGTCCCCTCATGGTAGGATGGCTAGCCATTAGTTTATGTCATTAGATTCATTTTTGCAACATAGCTGTTTCATTTATGAGACAGTTGATTAAACACCAGGAGAGGACCCTGATGGATAACTTCAGTGAGAGTCATTCTGTCCTCCTGATTATTTAAAAATCTCTCCATAGGGAGCCATTTTGATGAGCCTGCAGATTTAGTACAAATATTCTCATATTCTAGGCTCATTCTAACAAGTATAACCAGCTTTTACCTTAAACTTCTGTATCACCAATTCTCCAACATTTTTTTCTCTGAGCCTCAGATTGTCTGGCCAAACCATTAGCCAGTGTCTAGGAATTGGATCTAGATCATTGCCTTAGGCAATCATTCCTGGATAATCAGACATACCACTAAAAATCTGCTCTCAGGGGAATTTTTATTCTCTATTGTGCTTGAGGACCACCCTTGAGCAGAATTAATGCACTACAGCAATTTACAAGCAAGAAAACTGACTGGTCCATTGCCGTGTGCTAGAGAGGAGAGTTTGACTTGCCACAGGGAGAATGCTGAATCTCTGCAAGACTCTACAGTGAGTGGGATTGGATTGGGACCTGGGTGGAGTATGAATCTGGGGTTCTTATGATTGCATTTGAGGGAACCCTGGAGCAGGGCTACGGATGTTGTGGCTCATATACCCGTTGGTTCTGCCCTAAATTCTGGAGTCACTGGAAAACCCCACCAAACTACTGAACACACTTGGGAGGTGTACCCACAGTCTTCATCCCAGGTTTACACTCCAACATAAACAGAGGCTGTCAAAACACATCCTGTCTCTGTGGTGGGCAGAAATCTGGAGAAATTCAGGGGGAAAAATGCTTTGGAAATGGTTTTATTTCTGAGAACTTTAATTTCCAATCTTCCCCATCCCCTCCCTCGCCCTGACATAACCACATTTTCTTGGAGTTCAAGATCAGAGGTTGACTACCCTGGTGGCCTTTTAACCCTAATTAACCCAGAAGCCCATATGGTGCCCCCGCCTCATTGAACTGTGTGATGCAGCTTATAAAAAGATGTGGCCTCTAGTCTTTCAAATACTGCACATTCCACAGTTCTTGCTCAGGCCACTTCCTTCCCTATGGAGCCACTGCCTGACTTTTCCAAAGCTGATATTAATATCACAGACCATTATAATATAGTTATTTTCATGGAAGGCAGGGAGGAAGTCACGTGGCATTAATTGGTCCCACGGGATCCTGAAAGTCTCCCTTTAGCATGTTGTTTTTACTCACATAAGCAGCAATGAAGTGGAAACAGCGAGGAAGTCACTGTGATTGTATTAAATGAGTATTTTTTTTCTAGGACTTGTTTGGTTAATGAGTCATTATTCCTTTTTTAATTGTATGAACATATGTAGTAGCTAGGTCAAAGGTACACGTGCATTTTCCTAAATGCACACACACATACTCACTCACACACACATAAATGCACATATCTTGGCCAGTGTCTGTTTCCTTATTTTAACCTCTGTTGTGATGTCAGCTTACTGAAAGGCTGGGACACAGAAAAGCTAACCAAAGTGTATGAGTTTTGTTAGTTTGGGGGGAAGGAATTCAAAACCTCCTGAACATACAAATATATATATATATATTTCATCCTCTTTAATTAAGTTACTGAACCAAGAGAATTTCATATTAAAATGTTACTATCACCAGAATCCATTACTTTGTGTTTGTATCATAAATTTTACCTTCAAAAGCCTTAATTTCTTTCTTGGGGTCCCTAAATTTTCAGGCCATCACTTAGTAGCTATGTGATCTTTAAAAAGTCACTATGAGCCTCTATGAGATCAGTTCCTAGTTTAGACACCGGGGTAATAATTCTGGTCCTACCTACCTCACAGGCCCATTATAAAGGTAAAAAATGCTGATGTACAATAGTATGTGATGAGTTTTTGAAAGGTAAAATTTATGATACAAACACAAATCAATGGATTTTGGTGATATTAACATTTCTGAAAATTAAGGGAACTCAAGAAAGAAGTTGGGCTTCCCTAGTGGCTCAACCAGGGCAATAATGGTAAAGATGGTAGAGAGTCCGCCTGCAATGCAGGAGACTCAGGTTCGATCCCTGGGTCAAGAAGACCCCCTGGAAAAGGAAATGGCTACCCACTCCAGTATTCTTGCCTTGAGAGTTCATGGACAGAGGAGACTGGTGGGCTACATACAGTCCATGGGGTTGCAAAGAGTTGGGCACAACTGAGTGACTAACAGGAAAGAAGCTGGGGCTCCAAGGAGACTTCATCATGGCTTAGAGCCTTAGTGAGCTGTACAGTGGACACGGCAGATGTTGGAGAGTCCAACATCTTGGTTGAGAGGTCACCAAGTTCTGCACATTTTCCTCTCTTCCCCAGGCAACTGCACACCACCTGCTGACTCTGCTCTCAGGACTGTCTCTACTAACCATGGTGAGGAAATCTTATTTTTCAGTAAGCAAGTCATATGAAGCAAGCAAATGATGAAAATCCCTCTTGAAATATTTTCTGTTGGAAGGTGCTTCTATTAGCATAATTTGTGGGTTTCTTGGACATAAGAAAATTTCTTTTGACAAAGAAAGGCATTTATCATGTATCCTTCAATATGGCAGAAGTCATGATCACAAACTCTTCTCTTGAAGATTCTGAAATAAGAAAAATAAGATTCTAATAAGAAAAATATTATGTTTCTCAGTCAAGGAGAGCTTCAGTGTGGTTCACCCTGAAGGCTGGGTATTAATAGGAATAAAGTTTCCTAATTCTTTTTACCATACTAATAACATGTCATTCTTATGGTCAATAGGTCCATCAGCCAGGCAGGGAACAAGTGCGCATTTACTTCATTTAGCTGTGTCAAGGTATTAAAATAACTGTTCATTAATTAGAGCCAGTTTACTTCATATAAGAACAACTCACAAATAGATGAAAACTGACCACAGACGTGATACCCCCTGGGCCTCTGTCAGTCAGTCTTTGCACAAATGCTCACAAGCATTCCCACCAGAAGACAGGGCAGAGAGGCTCCGTGACTCCACGTACGTCATGACCATTACCGGAAGCATGGCTGAAAGGGCTGCTCCTCTACGTGGTTTTTAACTACCTCACCTTCACAGAGGAGAGCGCATCACCATGCTGAGGTTTCAGAGCCCACAGAGGTTCTGCCCTCTAGAAAGGAAGCCCAGAATGTCCCATGGGCCTGCTCGAGATGAAGCCGTACACAGGCAATGGCAAATGAAGGACAGCTTTCTAACCCAGCTTGTGAATGGACTAAGGCCATTGATTTTCTTCCTCTTTGTCCTCCCTCCTTATCATCAAATCATTCACAAATGAGGCCGGGGACTTCCCTTGGTGGTCCAGTGGCTAAGACTCCATGCTCCCAAGGCAGGGGCCCCGGGTTCAGTCCCTGGTCAGGGAACTAGATGCCGCATGCCACAACTAAAGACCCAGTGCAGCCAAATAAATAAATAAGTATTTTTTTAAAAGCTCCATGAGGCCAATTGAAGGACTAAGTGAAAAATAAACTCATATGGTTTATATGGTTTCTTCTGAGTCATGCTAGTTGAAGTGGATTGAGAGGAGAATGTTGAATCTATTGATTGGCAAGCCTGAGGATGGGTGTCATGGGTGGATTTTGATTGCCCACACCACCCACATCCAAGCCAAAAGGAGAGTCACAAGAGAAGAGCATAAGGAGCTACAGAGGCAGAGTGGAAATATTTTTCACTTCCTCACATATTACAGATGTAGAAACTGAGCTTAGAAAGCATAAGGGGTTTGACAATGTCCTAGAACTTGCTCTAAGTGCTAGAGTAAAGCCCCGAAGTCATTACATATTTGATAACTAGCAATTGATTATATAGAATACATGTATGCATTTATTGAATATATGTGTTCAATATACCTTATTTATGGGATATATATATATATATATATTTAAGAAAATTTTATCTTTGGCTCAGCTCTTTAATAACGGTTGTTTTCCATCACAAAACTGCAAGGATGATTTTCGTAAGTCATCTGTTAAAAACATTTTGCTTCAGGAGCACACGATTCATTGGGCAATCATAACATATGCTGTGGGGTGACACACCTTTTGTTTTACAGAGTGAGATAGATCTGATTATGAAAGCATGAACATGCCTTTGAACCATTAGTCAACCTGCTCCTGTTTCTGCAGAGATCTTAAGGGCCTATACAAAGTGAAGCCAGTGTTCCTCTTGGGAAGTAAAAAAGGAGAGGGAGGGAGGAGAGAAAGAGCAATGAATCTCCCCATCTACGCATTTTCCTGTGACTATGCAAACTCTCTTCTCTTATATCCGGAAGGTATGATTTTAAATTTTGCAAATCTTGAAGAAGGAAAGTTCTCTGTTGACACTGGAGAGGCAATAGGGCTTGGCATTGGAAGAGATGAAATTCTAGTTACACTTGGGACAGCTTTAATTTCAATTTATAATAAAACTCAAATTCAAGGCTGTACTACAGACAGTCAGTAGAAAACTCAATTTAAGAACAGAAAAGCCTCTGGGGAACACAGTAGGCACAGGAAGTAATAGTTGGATTGGAAAAGGCAGGAAGAATATAAGATGAGGAAGAAAATAATAACCTCCAGCAAATAAACCATGTTCTCCCCAACCCTTGGAAAAATCAAGAAATGCATATTAACTGTACTGTGGATTGAAGAAAAGCCACATAAACAATCGATAATGACAGCTTGCCCTATAGATTGACCAGAAGTAACCACTGGAGAAAATGACAGGACCAGCCTAATTCCAGAGGAAACTGAAGGAAGAAACATACCTTGCATTTTCTCTTGCAGACACAGAAAAATAGGTTCTGGCAACACTGAGTTGTCTCAGAAAGTTTACTGGCCAGATTTGCTCCTGTTGTTTAAATTTTGATATGTATGACACACAGTACTTTCTGGTAATTAAACCTCTTAACATAACTTTGTGGGAAGAGTACTTGTCTGGTATTTCAGACATTCCTAAGATTCAAAGCAAGATGATTCTACAACCCTGCAAATTTCCAAGAAACTAGTCACCTGGGAGAATCCGCCAACTGTGCTTGCCTGAGGAAACCACCTTGGGCTTTCAGGGCAGGTGAGAAAATTCTGAATGGCCTTCCTTCCTTCTCCTCAGCCTCATTGGCTCTTTGGCAAGTTCTGGAAGGTGGAGGGGGCATTAAGGGATGTCAAAGAGAGTGTGAAGATAGGCGGGCCAGGACAGAAGAGGGAAGAAGACAGTTTGCTCAGAGCCAGAGAGAGGGGTCAGGGCGAGGCAAGCTCAGGGGCTCATGAGAAGCTCCTTTCCCTCGTTCAACCAGTTTATCACATACAGGAAAAGTGTTTGGAAGAAAGAACAAATAATGGTTCCAGTTTCCTCCAGTCTTAATATAGAAGGCCCCCAAAGGTCCAAAACAATTTTAGAAAGAGAGCTGCAGGGTGGGGAGGAAAGAGTATTGTGCACCTCTGAGGAAATGAACGGGAGGACAAACAATATTGTTTTAACACGACTGCTATGGTCTCGGGCCCTCAGCTCTGATCCACCTCATCCTTCTGACCCTGAGACATGTATTGTTAAATTTTCTAAAGGAAAAAAAAAAATCCACTTTGGACAGAACTGCCTGAGTTATTCTATTTCACAACAAACTATTTAAGGAGGCTAAGCTATTAGGACTTTGACGCATTTGTGTCTCGTCGAGGAATGAATAGATGAAATCAAAAGCCGCATTTCCCTTCTCACTGAGTCTATATATAGTTACAGGGATTGAAGAAAGACCATCTGATTTGACTTTACAGAAAAGGAATTTTGTAAATGCTCAGAAAAAAACATCATTCTGGAAAAGTCATCAGAAATCAATAGAAAAAAAAAACTTCAAAAATAGTTTTCCTTTCATTTATTGTTCGCTCATCTTCCCCTTCCTTATGTGATACTGAGGATGACCCACATCTTATGTAAAATGGGGCTTTATCACACATGCGTGATATGCTTATTAATTCTAGAACAAAAACTCCAGCCTTTCTTCTGTTGGATAGAGGGCTGCCAAAGAGTATGGATCACTATAGTCAGCATTTGAACACTGACCATGTTTAGGAATAATATACTCTATGATTTTTAACCACCAATACGGTAGAATTGGGCTTCCCTGGTGGCTCAGCTGTAAAGAACCTGCCTGCAAGGCACGAAAGATGGCAGGGGCAGCGGGTTCAATTCCTTGGTTGGGAAGATTCCCTGGAGAAGGAAACGAGAATCCATTCCAGTAAAGCAAACATCCCTCCTGCACTTAGTGCTTGCCATTTACCTTTCCCAGGTTCCTAAGGGCCACCTCAATAATAACTTTTTCTCTAATACTTTGAGGTCTCTCCTAGGATAATAACTGCTGCTGCCACATCACTTCAATTGTATCCAACTCTATGTGACCCTATGGACTGTAGCTCGCCAGGTTCCTCTGTCCATGGAATTCTCTAGGCAAGAGTACTGAGCCATCAGGAAAGTCCAGGGTAACTATGTCCTACTGAAGAGTCCCCAAATCAATAAATAGTTGCTTGCTTATGCTTAGTGTTTTGGCCCCCTTGATCAAGAACCCTAGGAATCAATCCTAAGAATAACTTCCTGGCTCAGATCTGAACATGATGACTATTTCTTGCAACTCTTGGTGTATGATGTCTTGCTTATGTTAGGTTCAGTGCATTCCAAGGCAGATTTTCCTGGGATTTCTTGCTATCATTATCCTTGTAGTCAGGAAAGGATATCGGGTAGCTCCTGAGGACAAAACCTTGTGCCTTGTGGGGAAGCACCTTCCCTTCTTCTGCAGCCACTTCCCACAGAACAGAGTGCTAGCTAGCTGTTACTAGGAAGGTAGGCAAACTCTGGATGTACCCTGATAGCTCAGTTGGTAAAGAATCCACCTGCAATGCAGGAAACCCCAGTTCAATTCCTGGGTCAGGAAAATCCCCTGGAGAAGGGATAGGCTACACACTCCAGTATTCGTGGACTTCCCTTGTGGCTCAGCTGGTAAAGAATCTGCCTGCAATGCAGGAGACCTGGGTTGGGAAGATCCCCTGGAGAAGGGAAATGATACTCACTCCAGTATTCTGGCCTGGAGAATTCCATGGACTGTATAGTCCATGGGGTAGCAAAGAGTCAGACACAACTAAGCAACTTTCACTTTCACTTGCCAGTATTCTTTCCTGGAAAATCCCACGGACAGTCCATGAGGTTGCATAAGAGTTGGACATGACTTTGCAACTAAACAGCAACAATAATGGTAGAAATATGTATTAGCTATCAATTGCTAGGTAACAAATTACCCCAATAGTTAGCAATTTGGATAATATCTCATAATGTCTATGGGTCAGGAATATGCATGTGGCTTAGCTGGGTGCATTCTGGTGCAGAGTCTCTAACAAAGCTGCAACAAAGGTGCCAGCTGGGGCTGCAGTCATCTCAAAGTTTGACTCGGTGGATCCACTTCTAATCTTACTTATGCAGCTTTGGCAGCTTTCAGGCACTTCCTGACTATTGGTCAGTGTCATCAATTCTTTCTCATTTGGATTTCTCCATGGGGCAGCACACAATATGGCAGCATACTTCCTCCAGCATGAAGCTTACAAGAGAGAGAGAGTTCAAGAGAGGACACCCAAGGCGGAAGCCCATCCTTCTACAACCTAATCCCATGGCTTCTGCCATATTCTACTCATTAGAAGTGAGTCAGCAAGTTCAGTCCACACTGAAAGGGAGAGAATTGCATGAAAACCTCAATACCAGGAGGCAGGGATAATCCAGGGTCATCTTAGAGATTGCCTACCACACAGTCCATGACACACAACAGCAGCCTAAAACATTGAAGCTTCACAAAATTAATATATCCAACTGGGTAACTTCTCTTAACAGAAAAACAAAATACCAGCTAAGCTGAATTTAGAGTGATTTATAGATGGGTAACTTGTAAAGACCATAATCTGAAAGATCTGCCAAATATTGGAAACAAAGTATGACAAATTCCCTGTTATCATCACTATCAAATTAAAAGACTAAAGGGAACTAGTGCATTCAGTCTGATGCATTGGTCATGCTACGTTGGTTATGGTTACACTTCAGTCATTTGGCGAATGTAGCAACTTGACATATGAACTGCCTTTGAGGGGAATTTGGTTTAGAAGCCTCAAGACTTCATCTCAGGACAATTTATCACTGAACCTACACAGTATAAACATAACCAATCCTACCTCGAGTTGTGTGTGTGTGTATGTGTGTGTGTGTGTGTGTGCACATATGTGTGTGTAAAAGGCAAAAAGGTTAACCATGTTCTGTATGAGGCTGCAGATCTTTTCAACATATTCTAGCCAAAGGTTCTATATTATGATAAAAGCTTATCAACCACAATTCAGAAATTGTGGATCTTGGCCATGTTTTCCTGGATTAGTGGGGATTGTAAAAACCAAATGAAATTTAGAAGTAGCTAAAATCTTAGTTTTCAAAAAGAAAAGAAAAATAAACAACTATGGAGAACTTATGAGCCTATCAGAATCCAATAGATTCCTAATCTATTAAGGAAATTTACTCTGTCTGATTAGATTTTTATATGACTACAAAGATATCCCATATCCATAAATGAAGTGTAACATGTTTGGGGCTCACCCTGTTATCTTTGAGAAACTCAAGTGCACAAGATCATCCAGTAAGTGACAGTGTGGCTATCTGTTTTACCAACCATCACTTTATTCAAACTTTTACATTTTCCTTAACCAGGAGATTGCTGCCTCTACTTCTAAAAATGTAACATGATTACAACCCAGTGAAGGTTTTTGTTCTCTAGTATTTGGAACCCTTAAAATTGTGTGAAATTGCACAGTTATGAAAATTGTTGGGAATATAAAAGCGTTTGGCTCTTTTCCCTTGATCCAGAAGGTACTTTGTGTTCTTTGGATCGCAGACAACTTTCTGGGCAGTTCCAGATAAGGTATCCAATAACTTCACTCTGTGTCCCCATTTTTCTTGCCCTCATTCCAGAAAAAGTTGGAGAGCTGCCTCCCAAATAATTTTATTGTGAGGAAAGTTATTATGAAAATGTACTCCACTGATTTTCACTGACCTCCAAAACACACTCCCTAATTAAGTGCAAATGGGAAACTGACTTGGAGCAGGTTGTCTCTGATTTTGGACTTGGGAGAAGTATTAAAGTTTATGAACTCGATACGCAAGCTCCATCTGCCAAACGAGGAATTTCTTATTTCATTCGGTAACTGCACTAAGATTATATAATGCTCCTCAGAAAGCTCTAAATGCTGAAGATGCGTAAACCATCTGTCTGTGTTGAAAAGTCTAAAAATCTACTACCCCCTCAATGTGTCTCTGGGCATAACTAATTATTTATCCAGAGAAATTTCATCAGTGAGTTTTTGAGGTTTTCTTTTTAACATTGAATTTCTACATAACCGTAAAATTTTACAGCACTAAAGAGGCAATGATTATATTCATGCTCTCACATCCTTTTGTAGGAAGTTAGGGTTATTCAGATTTAATGTTTAAAGAAATCTGAAGCCCTGGCAGAGAGAAGTGAAAGGGAGTAGGGAGGAAGGCAAATGGACTTTCAGCTCCTCCATAGCCTCTTGCCCCTACCCCCAGCCAGCAGGGGGCAGAAGGCGCAGAGGAAGTGAAGCTTGCTCTCTTCTCTGTGACTATCTATAAACAAGGAGAGAGGGTGAAAGTTGCCTGAGGTTGCTCTACTCTCCAGCGGCTTCCTGCTGGCAGGGGTAAGCGTCAGGTGTAGTTCTGAATTCCAGTTCCCTCACGTACTAGCTTAAGCTATAACAAATATTTACGATAATAATAGTAACTAACATTTTGAGACCATATTCTGAGCCAGGCACTGGATTAAAGTACTTTTACATGCATTATCTTATCCCCTCCTTCAGCAAAGTAGGATGGGTGGGTTTTGTTATTTACTTGTCTTTGAAAATGAGAAAACGGAGGCTTAAGACATTAAATAATTTACAATTATGTAGTTCAGGTTATAGCAACTATGAACAAGAACTGGAATATTCATCTTGAATCGAGACATCAGTTCCCAACTTCATTCAGTTTATTTTTGTGTACTTTTTTTTTTCATGTTCTCAATTCTTTAACTTGACAAAGCAGATGCAACTGTTTTCAGTTATTTTATTACCCAAAGTGTAATCCATGGAATACAGAATTATCAGGTGCATTTTTCAATGTTTAATGAACTCTAATTTCAATCAGAGTAATTCAAGAAAAAGACAGGTTTCCCCCAGATTACCAAATTGGTTAGCAACAGTGATATTTCTGAGTGGTATTTTCCACTTAGGTATTATGCACTGTCTTCTTTGACTAGTGTAGCCCCATATTGGATCTGTACCACTGGCTGTTCTGACCCTCTACACTTGCAGTTGTTCTGGCAACAGTGCAGGATATAGTTAAGAGCCCAGGGTTTATCCTTAGACCACAGGGGTCCTCCTCTCAGCTCTGCTCTTCCCTTTCTGAGCCCCAGAACCCTCATCTGTGAAATGAATGTATTCATCATTCAGGACTCATTCACTTGTCGAGGGTTAAACAAGCGAAAGCAGGTAAAATATTTAGCCTGGCTCTGGCACATAGGAAGTACTCGGTGGCTATGATTATTCTGACACAATGTCAAACTCAGAAAACAAGCATCAGATTCCAACAAATGTCCAGATGTTTTGGTTCTGGGTGCCAAAAGTCCAGATGTTTGGGGAACCTCAGATAATTAATTGTTGTGAGTGTTCACCAGTATAGTTGGCACAATATGACCACAGATTACATTTGAGGGCAGATGGGGGTTAATGTTCTCGCCAGTCAAGCACAGTCGCCCTTTGTTAGGAACTAAAAATACAAAGATATAAAGGCTTCCCCTTTCCATGCCTGCCGAAAAGATTACCGTCAAAAAGCAACTGTTGTTTTTTAAGACACTTAAATTCCTTTTAAAATATTGAATGGGAGGGATAAAAAGCATTTCTTTATTTCCTACACTTGCTTTTCAACTTTCAAACATAACATAAATATCTAAATATAATCCAGTGTAATTTTCTTCATTCTCATCTTAACCCCACATTGAAAATAAAGATCTAAGATTTACTAAAATCCCTTAGTCAGGGTTTTGTTGTTGTTTGTACATGTACTTACTGTTTTAAATAGTTGGCTCCTCAAAAATAAGTAACTTGTATGAACCATAAATTCCTTTCAGCAGAAATTTCCTTCTTTAAACTCTGCCCAAGTAATGACATCTGACATATAAAATCAGAACTCTTACACAGTAAATACGTCAGAAGGTAGTTGTTTGTATGATAGAAGAATTGACCAAAGGGCATAATTAAATACCTATTTTTCCTAACAATTATAAAAATATAACATTATTTCACACACTTGTTTTCTCAAACTTTTCTGTTTTATTGGCCCTATTTTTATTTTTCTCACTCTTCTCTTTGTTTATTCTACAATTTTATAATTTTCAGAATACACACAACCTCATAAATCTTTTTCATGCCCAAATGAGAAAAATGTTATTCTATTTTATGATGTCTTAAGAGTATGAGAAAAATAAAATGTAGAATTTTCCTAAAATCTATCTCAAACCCTAGATGATGTAGCTAATCAGTCAAAGGGAAGTGGGTGGATAGCTTTGAAAGTAAAATTTTAAAATATTGTTTTCTATAAAAATTATAAATTACCCAATTCCTATGAGTTTGGTCCTTATATTCAAAAGCAGTACATTACTTTGCCGACTAAGGTCCATCTAGTCAAGGCTATGGTTTTTCCTGTGGTCATGTATGGATGTGAGAGTTGGACTGTGAAGAAGGCTGAGTGCCGAAGAACTGATGCTTTTGAAGTGTGGTGTTGGAGAAGACTCTTGTGAGTCCCTTGGACTGAAAGGAGATCCAACCAGTCCATTCTGAAGGAGATCAGCCCTGGGATTTCTTTGGAAGGAATGATGCTAAAGCTGAAACTCCAGTACTTTGGCCACCTCATGTGAAGAGTTGACTCATTGGAAAAGACTCTGATGCTGGGAGGGATTGGGGGCAGGAGGAGAAGGGGACGACAGAGGATGAGATGGCTGGATGGCATCACCAACCCGATGGACGTGAATCTGAGTGAACTCCGGGAGTTGGTGATGGACAGGGAGGCCTGGCGTGCTGTGATTCATGGGGTCACAAAGAGTCGGACACAACTGAGTGACTGAAATGAACTGAAAGTTAGAATCTACTCCTGTTTCTGCTTTTTAAACTTCTGGAAAGGATACTCTAGACAAATCAGCAGAAAAACCACTGCACTGACCCCACACTCAAGCGATGAGCTGGACAGGATTCTAGAATGAAAAGAGCAGCACTGTAGATCCCAGATAATCAGCCCTTAGTAAGTGGGCGTAACCCAGGCGCCAAAGAGGCGACCTCAGATATCGCTCACAATCTCCTTATTGTCGAAGAAGACCCAGTTTATCTTCCGTGGTTGTGGGTCAATCTGGAAAAAGAACCAACAGGGCGAAGTGGCAAGTGAGTGCAGTTTTCATTGTAGAGGATACTATGAGGGAATGCCTTTAACCTTCTTATGTCTTTAGCTTAGAATACTCTGTGGGAATATTTGTGAATTTGATGAACCAGTTAGTCAACTCTATGGCTAACACATTGTACATAATACATATTCAATTAAAAGTCTGATGAATTAACAAATTCAGTCCAGCCCTGTCATTTTTCCTCTTGATGACAAATCATTTACCGAATCATATAGCTGTCTCCAGGCTTTGGGTCTTAAGACTTGCAAATTCTCTCTCACTTCTCTTTCTCTCCTGTTGGAGGCTGACTAACAGGGCAGAGGGAGTGGAGAGTGAACCTATACCAAAATGAATGCTTGCCAGCTCACTGGGGTGGGAGCCCTGGAATCTCCACTCTTCTCTGGTGGCTTCATCCCATGATGATGTGAACTTCCTCCTCTCAAAGGATCCTAGAAACATCAGTGTCACTTCTAAAATGCTGGCATCCAAGTCATCCAAAATGACTTACAAAGTTATGACAAAAATCATGTTGTCTTTAAAGATAATTTCTCAAAATCTGAGTAATTCCATTATATAAGGCAGCATAATAACAATCCTTAGTCCAGTTTCATATAAAGAGAAATGTAATGAATTTCCTGAGAGACTAATAATCATAATTATTTCTTTGCAATTGGGCTGCCTGTCACAGTAGGAAGTGACAATGTTGAAAATTTCCTCATTTTCCCAATTTTCCAGAAATCCTGTCTAGGAAGATCTTTTAAACGCACACACACATACACACAAGTAATCAAATGGCAAAACAATTAACTGGTCTTATTTTTAATATAATAGTTTCCACCACTTCTTTGGTAGAAAATATGGGCGCCTGGGTTATGCCCACTTACTAAGGGCTGATTACCTGGGATCTACAGTGCTGCTCTTTTCATTCTAGAGAGACTTTATAAGCAGTCTCTCTAATCTCTGCATAAGCCCCAGGCGAGTATCTTGAATTGTTATTGAATCATTATTCATGTTTTTAAAAGTCAGAAAGAGAAACTTGCCCACCACAGAAGGTTAATGCAGCAAACGTGTCTCCAGCTCCTTTAAACTCTCCAGGCTACATAAAGAAGGAAGAGAGGTGGCGGGTTTGTGCACATAATCCACGTCCTCTCCCTGATAGCCTCTCTTATTCTCTCAGTCAAATTCAAACAGGATCAGAGTCAGGAGATTCAGCAAGAGGTCCTACTTCTGTGCTTTTGAGCGAGTCCTTCCACTCTCCTGGGTGTCAGCCTCTGCACACATGTAAACCAAAGGTTTAGATCATAACATAACCACTAACAGGGTCTCTTCACACCCTTGTGCTATTTCTTGATTTTGTTAAAGGCAAATTCCTGGAAGTGATGCTTGGCTTTGAAACCCCATTCCCTGAGACTTTAGGTTAAATCCAAATCTATCCCCAGAATCAGCTTCTAAATGAATTTGGTCATCCCCAAGATCCAGAATTGATGGTTTTGCAAATCATAAAAACCATCTTCCATAACTGAATCATCTTTCCCGGGAAACTGCAAATACATAGGATTATCCCTTCGCTATTTCCTTGTCACTCTGCCAGGCAAGTATATCCTATATAATCCAACTTCCAGGTCAACCTCACACAATCTCAGGCCTCTTCCCTTATCTGGTAGGAATGGAAGATGATTAAAATGCTGCTGAATAAGAAGAAAATGAATGTGAAGAAAAGGAGTACATGTCCTAGTTCTTCCCTCTAGAAATCTCCTGATGGGAGGAGGAGGAGGAGGAAGCAGGCAGGATTGCATGGGTGGAATAGAGGACTGGGCTGCAGGCAGGCAAAACTATACAAAGCGTAGACAAAAACGTGTTCATTCCCAGGGTGGCATCCTCTGGACAGACTTGCCAGGTTTGGCCACAGCCGTTTTCCAAACTCACAAGTTTTTTCATTACTCATTTGCTGGTAATACTTCACCTGATCTGAACTCATCTGGTAGTGAAGCCTGACCTGAACTGATGTGAGACTATTTATAGTCTTTATTTGTGTGACCTGGTGAGAATATTAAATGGTTTCACTACAGGAATATCCACGTATTTGACTGCAGTTGTTGCATCAAAACCTATTGAGAATTTTGACACAATAGACAATATATGCATCATAGAGCTTTCTAAACCCCCCAGATTCTGAATCCTGAAATTCATCTGCCCCCTCAAATATCGTATAAGAGTCAGTGAGACTTTAACACCCCAGCCACCACCTAGAGTAGTGCTGATAGACTAATCCTAACCCTTCACACTTCAAAGCTGTGATCTAGAATGTGATATCTTTCAGTGTCAGGATGTAAGGGGAGAGAACTAGGGATGCAACCGGGAAGAAAGAGTGAAGGCTCAAAACTGGTGCCCATTATTGGTCTCATTCTTTCCTTGCACCAAATCAGAACAGAAAACCAATTTTAAATCAGAACATATCTGCCAACCTTCTCTCAACAACCAAGACCCACCATTCCACAAGCATCATTTTATTTTCTTTTTACCAGTGGATAAAAGTTCAGAAGATCTTTTTGTGAATAGAAGCTAAGGCCCTTGTTCCCTTCATTCTAATAATGAAATTATAATAATTTTGTATATACCACCAGACTCTGTTCTAAGTGTTATTTTTACATACTGCATTTAAATCTCATAACAGTCATATGAAGTAGGTTGTACAGACTGAGGAAATTAAGTCACAATAAAATTAAGTAAATGCTCAGAGTTACCCAGAACTAGATTTGAACCCAGATAGTCTCACGTACTTAAGCACATGCTGCCTCTAGGCATAGTTGCTTCCTTGCTTTCTTAGCAAAGAATACAGATAACCTCTACAATAGTTGCTTCCTTGTTTTCTTAGCAAAGAGTACAAGTTACCTCTACAATAATAGGCTGGTAAATATTGGATTGGCTAAAAACTTTATTCCCTAGGAACAGAAAAACTGAAATAAGCTTTTTGGCCAACCCAATACTTAATAAACGTTTCTCTGAAAATAAAAATATATGCATACATATATGTGTGCACACATAAATTCATTATAAATATTACTGCTATAAAATTATTATAGGTTGTAATTTGTGAATAGTAATAAAATATCCAATATTCTTAACTGTAATTTCTATATAGTCAAATGAATTTTACAGAATGCCTTCATCAATTTTTGCTAAACTTTTTTTTTCATAGCCAACCTATGGTTTCAATTAACCAACCTGTGTACTTTTCACATGAATGTTGGTTAATACCTTGCTTTACATTATTAATAAGTAATTAAGGATCACAAACAGTGAACCAATTAAGACTTAGAACTTCACTCATTTGTCAATTACTTGGGTGACTTTGCTGAATTGGAGTAGTTTTCAAACCCTGGAATTGTTATTGCAACAAGTTTTTTCTATTCATAATGTAAAAGCTAAAGACACTGTACACATTTTAATATAAACATATTAATATGAATTATTAACATTTTATCCATCACTTTCCTAAGACAAGACTGTCAAGAAAACAATGAATCAAACCCTCATTTGCATTATTTATTTCTGCATTGTAAATACTCAAGTTTCCATCATGACATCATTGAATGTGGAGAAGAAAAGAAATACACAGTAGTACCCCATCATGCAATATTTCCACCATAAAGTTACGAGAGACATAAATAATCTCCAGGGTTTACATAATAGTGAAATGTGGTAAAATAATTAGGAAGTAAAGAGTTTTGAGTATTTATTAGTTTGCTTTACATATAATTTATTCCAGCATAAGCTTTTATAATTTAAGTTTTAATAATGGCTTTATGTAACAACTAGCTCACAGAACTCCTAAAAATTCAACGATAGACTCTCATGAGATTCTCTGCTCTGGCTTCGGCACCCATCTGCCTCCAGCCACTGGCCATTTGGCTGGACCTTAGCCAATGGATATTCCCAGAAGCCACTCGACTCACGGCTGCCTTTACCATGAACTACTTCTCAAATAACTATTTGCCCCTTTTTCTGATGCCAAGAGCCTTCCTGGGCTGTTGTGGGTTTTTTGTGTTTTTTTTTTTTTTTTTTTCATTAGTAAGGCCTTTCTTAGAGACTGTTCTAACTTTTTCAGCATTTGAAATCATTACTTAAAAGAGTCTTCGGAGATCAGTAGAGTCTTCGGAGATCAGTAGAGGTTTCCCAATAATCCTCTTTGCTAAGACGCCTGGCCTACATATATCCACGTTCAGTATTTTAAAATGCACAAATGGACTAAACAATCAACTGTTTCATTTAAATCTGCTTTTTGCTGGCAGGGGCTATTCGCTATTGAAGGAGGTTACTTGGAATATAATCTGGGCAAAGCTTCTTTCTTGCAATAACTTTAAAAGCCCTGACATCCTTAGTGAGGCCCCTCTACCACCCACATCAGAGCTGCAAGGTGTCATAGAGCCAAGTTCCTTCCTCATTCAGCATCCCCTGACACATTCACCCTTGACTTTGTCACCTCATAAATGTATCATATCCAGCACCACCTTCCTTCTGAAGAAAATGTTCTGCCCACCCTGAAGA
The DNA here is from genome assembly GCF_001704415.2 of Capra hircus. Taxonomy (NCBI): domain Eukaryota; kingdom Metazoa; phylum Chordata; class Mammalia; order Artiodactyla; family Bovidae; genus Capra; species Capra hircus. The sequence continues at coordinate 23,215,620 of NC_030823.1, read as the reverse complement.
TGTGACTGCATCTGAGAAACACTGAGCCCCAGCCAAGATTATGGAGTTAATTTACTCAACCGACTTCCATTAAGTGGCTCCAGTACCCTGGACTCTGTGATAGGCCCGGGAATAACAAGGAAAAATCCCCATCTTCAGAGTTTACAGACCCAAGCAGTGGTTCTCAGTCCATGAGGCACATTTCAAGCTTTAAAACCCACCAAGGTCCAGGCTCCACTCCCAGCTAATTGAATCACAATTCCTGAGGGTGGGACATAGGCAAGAGAACTGTTTCAAGTCTCCTCGAGTGGCTTTAATGTTGAGGCCAGAATTGAAGGTGGCGCTAGTCAGTAAAGAGCCCACTTGCCAATGTAAGAGACAGAGATACGGGTTTGATCCCTGGGTTAGGAAGATTTCCTGGAGGAGGGCATGGCAACCCGCTCCAGTACTTTTGCCTGGAGAATCCCATGAACAGAGGAGCCTGGCGGGCTTCAGTCCATAGCATTGCACAGAGTCGGATACAACTGAAGCTACTTAGCACCCACACACATAAAGAATAATAGTTAATAGCTTTCTCTCTTTGCATAAGCAGCCATGTTGTTCTGAATCCTGAAAGCACCAGAAAACGTGGAAAAATCTCACTACTCATTGTGGACCAAGAGCCCGTGCCAGTGGCATCACCCAGGAGCTTGTGAGAAATGCAGAACCTCGGGCCCCATCTTAGAGCTATTAAATGAGAATCTGAATTTTAACAAAATCTCTAGGTAATTCAGGTGCATGTTAATTTTGGAAAATACTAAACTGAGTCAAAAATCCTGTTTCTGAGACGTTTCCAGTCCACAAGCAAAAATACATGTAAACAGAGATAATTACAAAACATTGTAATAAGTTCCAGGCTGAAAGGTATCCAACTCACTCCAGGAGGACCAGCCTCCAGGAAGATGGATGGAGCTGGTGATACTAAACAAAGTTGTATATGAAGAGTACAGATTAATCAGGAAGAACAGATAGCTGCAGATAGCCCTGTTTTGCCAAAACGTAAGACATAAGAAAAAAGTTATGTGTCCATAATTTCTTGGATACAAGAAGTATGAGAGAGGCTGAATGAGCTTTGGTAGCTCAAGGCAGACCTTTGTCAACCTCTAGAGTCAAACTGTAGTCATCCTCCTCTGAAAGAGAATACAATACACTTCCAGGCTAGTGATCACCAACTTGTCAAGGAAACGTTTGCTTACAAAGTGCCTTGGAAGTAAAAAAGAAAAAAATTGTTGTTTTTTTTTTTTTTTTTAAGTAGTGGAATACACACACTGCTGCTGCTAAGTCACTTCAGTTGTGTCTGACTCTGTGAGACCCCATAGATGGCAGCCCACCAGGCTCCCCTGTCCCTGGGATTCTCCAGGCAAGAACAGTGGAGTGGGTTGCCGTTTCCTTCTCCAATGCATGAAAGTGAAAAGTGAAAGTGAAAAGTGAAAGCGAAGTCGCTCAGTCGTGTCCGACTCAGCGATCCCATGGACTGCAGCCCACCACGCTCCTCCGTCCATGGGGTTTTCCAGGCAAGAGTACTGGAGTGGGGTGCCATTGTCTTCTCCATTACACACACTACTATATATAAAATAGGGGCTTCCCTTGTGGCAAGGAGATCCAACAAGTCCATTCTAAAGGATATCAGTCCTGGGTGTTCTTTGGAAGGACTGATGCTAAAGCTGAAACTCCAGTACTTTGGCAACCTCATGCGAACAGTTAGTTGACTAATTGGAAAAGACCCTGATGCTGGGAGGGATTGGGGGCAGGAGGAGAAGGGGACAACAGAGGATGAGATGGCTGGATGGCATCACCAACTCGATGCACATGAGTTTGAGTGAACTCCGGGAGTTGGTGATGGACAGGGAGGCCTGGCATGCTGCAATTCATGGGGTCGCAAAGAGTCAGACACAACTGAGAGACTGAACTGAACTGAATTGAACTTGTGGCTCAGCTGGTAAAGAATCTGCCTGCAATGAGGGAGACTTGGGTTCAATCCCTGGGTTAGGAAGATCTTTGGAGAAGGGAAAGGCTACCCACACTCCAGTATTCTGGCCTGGAGAATTCCATGGACTGTATAGTCCATAGGGTCACAAAGAGTCAGACACAACTGAGCGACGTTCACTTTCACGTTCATAACATGAAATAGATAACTAATAAGAATCTACTATATAGCACAAGAAACTCTACTCAATACTCTATAGTGACCCATATGGGAAAAGTATCTAAGAAAGCATAGATATAATTTATATGTACAACTGATTCACTTTGCTGTAAAACATTGTGAATCAACTATATTCAAACAAAAATTAATTAAAAAATAATAGAGTAGTGAAAAAATGAAATGGGCCTGGTATACCCAGGGCGATATTTGGGTGATGCTACCCAAATATTTCCTTATACTACCTGTATTAGTCAGCTATGGCTGCTTTAACAAGATACCACAGACTTGGTGGCTTAAACAAAAGACTTCTATTTTCTGGTGGCTCTGGAGGCTGAAAGTGAGTTCAAGGTGTCAACAGGATTGGTTTCTCATGACAGTTCTCCCTGGCTTGAAAACAACTCTTCTCACTGTGTCCTCAAGTGGCCTTTCCTCTGTGGAGGGAGGAGGAACTCTCTCATGGTTCTTCTTCTTTTAAGAACCAATCCTATTAGATGAGGCTCTCCTAATTTCCATACCCCAGATTTCTGCCTGTCTAAATTAGAAAACTCAAGTAGTTTTCTGACAGTGTAACACACCTCTTTCTCTTGTTCATACTTTGTTCCTCACCCTTAAGGTTCTGCTGGGACTGGAGTCAAGTTATAGGTCTAGAAGCAGAGAGGGGTTGTGAGATGGGTCTTGAGGAAAATCGGCATTATCTTGCAAGGCAGCTGCCTCAGAGAATTACAGTTTCCTCGGGCAATTAAAGGTTAATCCCCTGAGACCCTCAGATGTGGGTGGAAAGTCTCCTTCTAATGGCAAAGAAGACTCATTAGAATTGAAGGGCTCAATGTCTCCAGGTCCATCAAGGTCTTCCCACACGTTCCCATCCCAACTACCAGAACCCCATTCCTTCCCAAACCTTGTCCTCACTCTACTGAGAGACACTCCACAAGGCTGAGGATTCAGTCTGCTTTGTAATCTAGCCTTTAGCAGGAGAGTTCTTGCTTTGCTATTAGTATTCTCAGTCCAGTGGCTCCAGGAGATGAGTCTCCATCAAAGCAGATGTAGAAGCTTCCAGCTCACTTATGTGGTCCTTGAGCTGGGACTAGGAATCCCTGAGGTCATCCCATTTTTTCCTTTCCCCAACATTGTCTAGCAACATAAGGAGCAGTCAACCAACCTCACTGTACTATGAGTTTGACAGACATATTTGAAAGTATTGTATACATGGTCACCCAGATTCTTGCTTTTTTATACATGCTTGATCAGAAGTGTCAATGGTGACATTTTTTTCCTTTCTCTATTGCTAGATAGAGCCTTGGAATCAGTGTTTTTTACTACTGAAAATGAGTCATTAGTGTTTTCAAATCAAATCCAATTAAAGACCCCATTCCATAAAATCCAGAATCAAGTAGAAAACTCATCTTCAAGACTGTGTTCTTCTAGAACCACTCTTGGCACCAGAATTAAGGCTAAGGCCTTAATCCAATAAGACTTGTGTCCTTACAGTAATAATAAGAGACCCCAGAGACTTCCCCAGTAGCTCAGGTGGTAAAGAAGCCACCTGCAATGCAGGAGACTCCAGTTCAATTTCTGGGTTGGGAAGATCCACTGGACAAGAAATAGGCTACCCACTCCAGTATTCTTGTTTTTTTCTGGTGGCTCGGATGGTGAAGAATCTGCCTGCAATGCAGGAGACCTAGGCTCAATCCCTGGGTTGGGAAGATTCCCCTGGAGATGGGAACAGCTAATCAATATTCTGACCTGGAGAATTCCATGGACAGGCTACCATCCATGAGGTCGCAAAGAGTTGGATACAACTGAGAGATTTTTCAGTTTCACCAGAGACATCTCCTTCTCTCCAGACACACAGAGGAAAGGCCATGTGAGGGCATGAAGATAAAGCGGACCTCTGCAAGCTAGGAAAAGAGGTCTCACCAGAAACCAGCCCCAACGGCACCTTAATCTTGGACTCCCAGCCTCAGAACTATGAGAAAATAAACCCCTGTTTTTTTGTCTCTTATTTGGCTGGTCAGGTCTTTGGTTGCAGCATGTGAGATCTAGTTCCCTAATGAGGGATTGAATCCCAGCCCTCTGCATTGGAATCTCAGAGTCTTAGCCACGGACTACCAGGGAAGTCCCTAAATGTCTGTTTTTAAGCCACCCTGTCTGTGGTATCTTGTTATGACAACCTTAGCAGACTAACACCACCCGTCACTATTCTCAAGAAAGCATCAGTGGAAAGGTTGTCAGACTTTTAAAAAAATATGTGGGTCATCCCTCTACCAACTCTGCCCAAGTCAGCTCACCATGTCAGTGACTCACCCGTCTAACCACTCATCTATTCATCCACTCATCTATTCATCCACTCATCTCTTTAAACATTTCACCAAACTTTACTGAGTGCAACTCTGTGTCAGAAGGGCTTCCCTGGTGACTCAGTGGTAAAGAATCCCGCCATCTAATCTGAGACGTGGGTTCAATTCCTAGGTTAGGAAGATCCCCTGGAGAAGGAAATGGCAACCCACTCCAGTATTCTGGCCTGGAAAATTCCATGGACAGAGGAGCCTGGTGGGCTATAGTCCATGGGGTCACAATGAGTCGGACACCCAGCAGCAGCACTCTGTGTCAGACACTGGGCTTATGTTGGAAATTAAAAGTTATCTATCCTGTTCCTCAAGGAGCTTGCAATTCAGGTATGTTCACTGTTACTTTTTAAAATTAATTTTTAGTTACACAAGTAAAACATAAATATAGGTTCTTTTAAAAAGCCACAATCAATAAATTTAGACTCCTTTTTTATTTCAACTCATTGCTGCCCTGTTATGATTTTTAAATAGTTATTATTTTTCTAATTATACATGTACCCACAGAAACTGCTACTATAGGTGTCAGTCAGTACTTGCTTATCACTCAGCAAACATTTTTTAGCACTACCCATATTATTATACAAAGAGCCAGTCTGTTTCTTTCAAATGTTATAGAATAGGATGTCTTATGAATTTAATGTATTTTGTTGAACTTTGTACTACCTGTAGGCTGTTCAATTCACTACGACTTTAACAGACACCTTTGAACTGGTCTCATTACACATGCATGAAAGTGTAAGCTCTTTATGAAAAAAGGGAATTACTGGGTCTATGCATTTTTAATTTTAATGAATACTGCTCATGAAAATGGCTCCGTTGGGTCAGACTCTTTCTAACACCGTGGACTTAGTCCATGGAATTCTCCAGGCCAAAATACTTGAGTGGGTAGCTTTCGTACTTCAGGGGATCTTTTGGACCCAGCGATTGAACCCAGGTCTCCCCAATTGCAAGTGAATTCTTTGCAAGCTGAGCCACAAGGGAAGGACAAGAATACCGAAGTCAGTAGCCTATGCCTTCTCCAGGGGATCTTCCCAACCCAGCAATCGAACCTGGGGTCTCCTGGATTCTTTACCAACTGAGCTCTGAGGAAAAACAAACTCATTTTGCTGGTATATCAACTGGCTCTGTTGTTTTTTAAAGGTCAACATTACTAATTGGGAAAATGAAAAAAAAAAAAAACTATACGAGTTTGTTTGAATACTGCTCGGTTACCCTCCAAAACAATCAGTAGTATGTTGGAGCACCTGGTTCTTCACAGTCTTCCTGGTTCTTATCATTCTTTCCATTTACTTATTTATTTGTTAACTTGATTTATGCTTATCTGAAGGGTAAAAATGGTGTCTCGTACAGTTTGTGTTTTTTTGTTTTTTTTTTTTTTTCATTTTCCTAATTAGTAATATTGACCTTTTAAAAAACAACAGAGCCAGTTCATATACCAGCAAAACGAGTTTGTTTAGGAATAGCAGAGAATTGCAGTTTCAGAAAAGAGAACTAGAGAACAAGGGAGGGGCTTGCCTTTACAGAAGAAAGGAGGAAACTAGGGAGAGCGGGGGCTCTTGCTCACCAGCTGCAGGCCGTGGGCAGCTTGCGGTCGAAAGTCTGGGGTCTATAGGAAGTGGTGATGTGTGCGTGTGAGAGCTCCCCCTTCAGGTTTCCCAACTCCGTTTTAAACGAAGTTTCCTTTCTTTCCACAGTATGCACTTAAAATGAGCATCTTTTCATGTTTTATTGACCATTTGTATTTTGCCTTCTGTGTAAAATTCCTTTATATATTTTGCCCATTTTTATGTTCAGCTGTTTGGTTTTTTTGTATTGGTTTGTTGATATCCTTTAGACATTTAAGAGACAAATACTTTGTTTATGAAATGTGTTGCAAAAATCTTCTCCCAGTCTGTTTGCATTTTAAATTTACTTATGGTATTTTTATGTTATACAGAAGTTTTCTTTCTCTCTTTTTATTTATCAAATAAATTTATCAGTATTTCTTTTTTATTTTTGTATTTTTAAATAAATTATTCCTAAGATTTTATAACATATATGTAACCATTTGGGTCTTTAACCCATAAAGTTCAGGAGACTGGAATTTTTTTGTGTTTGGAGAGCCAATTGCCCCAGTACCATTACTTTCAAATGTTTCTTTTTATTCCTTTTTTTTTTCTGTTTGTTTTAGTTTTCAGGATCTTAGTTCACCAACCAGGTGAACTTAGGCCTTCAGCAATGAAAACACAGAGTCCTAAACCACTGCACTGCCAGGAATTATCTCCAAATTTTTATACATGCATATACTTGTTTCTTTATTCTAATTTCTTTCTTATTTATTCTGATCTATTTCTCACGCTTTCCCATAGCAACTACAAACTCATAATGTTTTGATCTCTAGTAGGTCCAATTCTCTTTTTTGCTCTCAATTTTATTTTTATTAAAACTCTTACTCATGCATTTGAGAATCAGTTCTATGGAAATTCCAGCAATCACATTAAATTTATGAGGCAATTTTGGAAGAATTAACATCTTTGCAATATTGAGTCAAACTCTTCATAACCAAATTACTTGAAATATACTCATGGACACCCATTACACTCTGAATGCACCCAGCTAGAACACTCCCAGAACACCCACGTTTCAAATGAGATGACAGCTTACACACCCTTTTGTGACATCTGCTCTCGTTAACATTATTATGCAATTTAATTAAATATTTCACAAACCAACATCATGCAAAAGGAGAGAATTAGCGTTTCTACCAAAGCGAAATTGAACGCTTTGAAAAGACTCAATGAAGGGAAGTTGCTAAAATTAGATGTAAAGAGAAATTAGTCAAATATTAGGATAAGGAAATTGTGAAATTCTAGGAGGATTCTGCTCTCAGATTGCTTCATCAATACTTTCTACTACTAGTCTCACTTCAAAGAAAATGAAACTGAATTTTGAAATACTGCCTTTACGGACATGATTTATGCAAAAAAGTCAATGAGGAACTCCAATCAATCCTTGTTTAAAGTAAGACTTACAGTTAAGCTCTATGGAAAAACATTGATGAATAAATGTAAATTTATATGTTGAAAGCTGCAATAAAATACTTCAGGTTTATATTTATCTTTGTTTTTAATTATTCCGTGCCTTAAGAAGCTTGCTATGTTCAACTGACAAATTATCATTCCTGCTCAGAGGTTAAAGTGTCTGCCTCCAATGCAGGAGACCCGGGTTCGACCCCTGGGTCAGGAAGATCCCCTGGAGAAAGAAATGGTAACCCACTCCAGTATTCTTGCCTGGAGAATCCCATGGACAGAGAAGCCTGGTAAGCTACAATCCATGGGGTCGCAAACAGTTGGACACGACTGGTTACACAAGGCTGTGATTATGTTGGAAAAGAGGAATTCTACAATATTTCTCTTACTTATACAGATCTTCAATGTATCTCAGTAAACTTTTTTATAATTTTTCAAAAAGATTCTTTGTTAATTTTATTTGTAGTTGCTTTATAGTTTTGCTACTACTGTGAAAGATATTTTTATGAGTCATATCTTCTAATTGTGTTTTGCTAAATAAAGAAATGCTACAGAGTTTGGTACATTGGTCTTGTATTGGCCTGCTGCTGCTACTGCTGCTAAGTCACTTCAGTCGTGTCCTACTCTGTGCGACTCCATAGACGGCAGCCCACCAGGCTCCCGCATCCCTGGGATTCTCCAGGCAAGAATACTGGGGTGGATTGCCATTTCCTTCTCCAATGAATGAAAGTGAAAGTGAAGTCACTCAGTCGTGTCCGACTCTTCGCAACCCCATGGACTTGCAGCCCACCAGGCTCCTCCATCTACTGGTCATTTAATGGACCATTTTATTCATCTTAATATTTTGCTTAATGACTAATACATCTTAATAATGATTTGGGAAAGGTTATATGAGATCACAAAATTCTTGGCATGTTCCCTAGGAAGTAGACTCTGAGATGGACATTTTCATGAAGAAAGCATATTAGGAAGATGTTTCCACATTTGCCCCTGTTGAAGAAGGGAAAATAGCAGGACTGGGCAGAGTGAGTTGTTATGATGATGTTATAACAAAGGCCACAGGGTTTTCCCGCCAGAGAGTTTCCACACTGGGGTGGCCCTGAGGAGCTGCAGAGATGAGGCAGTAGGACCAGATCTTTATATCCTCACTTTATCCAGTCTTTGCATATGAGCCACACCCAGGAACAGGGTGTGACCTTGAGTAAGGCAGCACTCTTCAGCCAAGAGCCAACCACTAGGAGGGGGAACTCAACCAGCTGTGAGCCTTCATCCATCACCAGTCATTGCAACTGGGAGAGTGACTTTTCCAGTTTTAAAAGAGGAGGATATGGGGAGCACACCACAGCATACACTACAGTATGAAATAAAAATTTGGCTCTTTGTTTCCTTAAGTATTTACATCTTGTTTAATTGTTATTGCCCTTGCCCATGTGTCTAGGCCCCTTTAGTATAATCCTGAATTAGTAAAGTCATCCTTTACTAATTCATGACATCCGTTCACTGTCATTCTTCTCCTGGGCTTTAACTGGACTTCTAATGATTCACTGTTACATGATATTTACTCTAAGCTTCTAGTAGACACCCTTTTTAGATTAAGAATATTGTAAATAAAATGATAAAATTTTGGCATGAATAAGTATTACAACATATCAAAGCCTTTTCTAACAACTAATGGAATGAATATATGGTGTTCTCCTTTAATCTGGTCTTTTTTAAAAGTCTAAACATAATTTACTACAATATCAAATAACTCTTACATTCCTAGGGTAAATTTTAATGACCATAGGCTGTTCTATTAAAACAGTGCTAGATTCTTTTTCTTAATAATCTCATTTAGGATTTTTATACCTGTAGTTATAACAGATTGATCAATAATTTTGTTTTCCCCTTTCTCCTACCTTTGTATTACGGTCATCCTGGCATCATTAAGATAACTGAGTAAGTTTCCATCCTTTCTATGCTCTTAAATGATTTCTATGATAGAAAGTAACTGGCCTTTAGATTTTTGGTTAAACATACAGCTATCTTGGCTCAGAGGTATTAAAATCTGGTAGATCAGTAGACCTTTAACTACTCCTTCAATTTCTTCTAAGGTCATTGTGGTCATAGCATTTTTATTCTCCTTAGAACAGTCTTGATAGTGTGTATTTTTCTAAAAAGTTGATCAATGCATCTAGATATTAAAGGTACTAGTATAATTTGTTTTAGTAAACTCTTTTTTTTAATTTGAGTGTAGAGTTATATATATTTTATTAACTTCTTTAGGTAGTCTATTACTTTTCTTTTTTATCATATTTGTCACAGTCTTTGCTGAGATCTAGTTTCTAGGTTACTGACCAACTCAATTTTGACTCTTTAATTCCTATTCTTATTTTTACTCTTTTCTGCTTCTTAATCACTGGTGTTTATGTTTATTTTGTTGTTTGCTTGTTATTTTTTCTAGCTTTGTAAGTTAAAAGCCTAGTTTACTTATCACTTTTTTTTTGTACATGCATTTTAGAGTAGAAAATTTTCCCTGAGAAACATTTTGGCTTTTCCCCCATAGATATTAGAAACTCTAATTGTTTTCTTTTAGTTCTGAGCATTTTACAATTCCTATTTTAATTTTCCCTTTTCTCATGAATTTATTAATATGTTTAAATTTATAGATAAATGATGTTCTGGGGAAAACAGAGTTGGATATCCTTCTGTGTTTACTTCTGAATGTATCGAATTGTGATTTTTTTTTTAATGTTTGAGACTTCTTATATACTTGTCTCATATACACATATACATATATATATATACATAAATATACATGCATGACTTTACATATATATCTCCAAAAGAGATATTTATGTTATTCAAATACTGTCTACCTGTGTATGCTTTTGTTTTGTTTTTTTAGTTGACTCTGTCATTCTGTGAGAAAATTGAGTTAAAATCTCCCACAATGTTATAGATGTAGGCATTCTCCCAATAGCTGTATATATAAACATATACAACATATAAATATATATAACAAAATGAATATATATATAACTGTATATATAGTTTTTGTTATATAGTTTGCTTTTGCCTTTTTTGCCAAAAAAAAAAAAAATCTTAATTTGTAAGCCTCTTGCTAGCAAATTCAAAGCACTTACTCTACTTTATATCATAGTAATCACAATAAAACTTTCAAGAGTCACTCAAGAAGCTAACTTCCAATCAGACTTTTTAACCTTTTTAACCAGGCCTCATCAGAAAGAAACAGTAACAAAAAGACACCATTAATCACCAGGTGTTCTAAAATGCCAATCATAAACCCTTTTCCCTTCTCCACTCTCCAAAATTCCTTCTCCTTTTTCCTCTTCCCTTCATCTCTCTCACCCAAACACACACATACACTCAACACGCCCCCAAATACTCAGACTATATACTTGATAAACTCTATAATCTAGCTTAGCAACAAAGAAAACCCAACTATAGGTTTTTAAAGCAAGAGATATCTGTGAGATCAAGGCATTAGAAAAAAGGACCAGCAGAAATGCAAGGCTGGCAACATTTGAAAATTAATCAATATGACTGGCCATACAGATAGACTAAGAAAAACATGATAATCAACAGATTAAAATAAAGCATTTGAAAAAGTCTCCGTTCATGACAACAATTCCCAAACTAGGAAGAGAAAGTCATTCCTTCAGCTTAACAAAAGGCATATACAAAATCCTACAGCTAAAGTCATATTTAATGATAAATGACTGAACAGTTTCCTCCCTAAGATCAGGAATAAGATAATGATATTTGCTCATCATTTTAATTAAATTTTATCTTGAAGGTGCTAGCCAAACCAATATGGTACAAAAAAGTAAACAAAGTGCCTAGAGAATATACAGAAAAGAAAACAATTGTCTCTACACACAAATAATATTTTTACCTATATAAAAATAGTTTGAAATGGAATCAAATTTATTTACTTTTCCCTCTTTTATCTACAATTCTTTCATTTTCATCGACTCTCTCCTGGGGATTTTTCCAGAAATTCTTCCAAATTATTTAATAATAGTATCAAAAAGAAGACGAAGCCATAGATTTGAGTAATCAAAGGAAATGTGAGTGACCTAAAAACAGAAAATATAATGTGGAAAATTAATATATTTGATTAAAACAACATTTAAAATGTCTGTTTAACAAAGGATACCATTGACAAATTTAACAGAAAATGACAATTAAGAAAAGATATTTAGAAAAAGGTATTTTCCACACTTAAAGCAATATATAATTAATACTTAGAATACAAAAAGCCTTCTGAAAGTCAATATGCAAATGATAGAAACTTCAGTAGAAAAATGGGAAAAAGGTATGAATAGGCAATTCAAAAAATATGAAATTCTAATGGTTAACCAGTATTTGCAATAATGTTAAAACACTTGAGTAATCAGAAAAGTTTCAGATTGACCAAAGTACAGAAGTTGTTGAATGCTAAGAGACTGAAACTCTAACCTCTGCAAGTGAAATTATAGCCAGATACTGCATTTCTGGTGGGCAGTGTGGCACTGGGTAGTCAAATTGGGTCCATATTCCATCTATGAGTGAGCAATTCAGTTCTGAGAAATCTACCCCAAAAAGCTGCACACACAGGTCCACAACACACAATGATGTCCACTGTGAATTTGTACCGTGACACCCTTAAGACTTCCATGGGGTCACAAAGAGTTGGACACGACTTAGCAACTCAACAACAACAACAACCCTTAAGCGAGAATTCTTTTTCTAAGAATTCTTTTTTCGGTCTAATTTGAATTATTCTAGGTCATGGGGATATTTTGCGCAAATTGGAAGGCAGAAGAGAAGCAGCCAGCATAATCTTTCACGCTTGGGAAGTCATCACCATGCAGCAAACACTATAATAGTTCATGCATATTGTTGTCTATCTGCTCACTCACCTTGTTGGCCAGCATTTCCCGCTGTTCCTGCCAGTTTTCCTTCCTCAACTTCTCCAACCTACACTAGCAATGAGCATCTCCCAGGCAGAAACTGAGCCTACAGTCCCTCCAACTCTTGTTGAGTCTCCTTCTTCTACTTCTCCAAATCCTGGGCCAGGTGTGACAAAGGGCTCCAGCTTCTGCTGCAAGCCACTTGCACCACCCAAGGCTGGGAGGTAGCAAGAGAATGATGCTGGTTCCAGTCACCCTTAAAGGTTCTAGTTTGTCCTTGCTCTCCCTACTTCCTGTCCATCATTCCTTCCCAACTGTCTGCCCTGCTGACTTCAGGCCCAGTACCAGACACAGAAGCAACAGCCATGTGTAAATCATTTAACCCTTCCTAGTGGTGCTGCTTTTCTGATTAAATGCTGACTATCACAGAGGAGGATGTTATCCCAGGATTTTGCAATATCAGGGATAATTAGGTAGTCTAGATGGGGAAACAGTAGAAACAGTGTCAGACTTTATTTTGGGGGGCTCCAAAATCACTGCAGATGGTGAGTGCAGCCATGAAATTAAAAGACGCTTACTCCTTGGAAGAAAAGTTATGACCAACCTATATAGCATATTCAAAAGCAGAGATATTACTTTGCCAACAAATGTCTGTCTAGTCAAGGCTATGGTTTTTCCTGTGGTCATGTATGGATGTGAGATTTGGACTGTGAAGAAAGCTGAGCACTGAAGAATTGATGCTTTTGAACTGTAGTGTTGGAGAAGACTCTTGAGAGTCCCTTGGACTGCAAGGAGATCCAACCAGTCCATTCTGAAGGAGATCAACCCTGGGATTACTTTGGAAGGAATGATGCTAAAGCTGAAACTCCAGTACTATGGCCACCTCAAGCGAAGAGTTGACTCATTGGAAAAGACTCTGATGCTGGGAGGGATTGTGGGCAGGAGGAGAAGGGGACGACCAAGGATGAGATGGCTGGATGGCATCACGGACTTGATGGACATGAGTCTGAGTGAACTCCGGGAGTTGGTGATGGACAGGGAGGCCTGGCGTGCTGCGATTCATGGGGTCGCAAAGAGTCGGACACGACTGAGAAACTGAACTGAACTGAACTGAGGGGCTTGCTATGGACTTAATGAGCATGTTTCTCAAAATTCAAGAGGTGATAGGTCATGAGGGAGGAGTTCTCATAAATGAGATGAGTGCCCTTATAAAAGAAATCCCAGAAAGCTCTCTCATCCCTTCTCCCATGTGAAGGCACAGCCAGAAGACAGCCATCTATGGGCCAGGAATGGACTCCTACTAGAAAACTAATTTGCTAGCATCTTGATCTTGGATTTCCCAGTCTTCAGAACTCTGAGGGGTGAATGTTTGTTGTTTAACCAATCTAGTCTATGATATTTTTATCGTAGCAACCCAAACAAGCTAAGACTGGGCTTATCACTCAAGGAATGGATAAGCAAAATGTGATAAATACTCGCCATGAAATACTATGCAGGACTTAAACATTGTACATATTATACAGGGCAAGATGAATAGGTCTTAAAAAACAGTTTTAGTAAAAAAATAGGTAATAATATGGCATCTATAGCAAAAAGATTTTTCTGAAAATTTATACATACAAATAAACAAAAAACAGCAATGTAACAGCTTATATATGGTCTCAGGAATGCATACCAAGACCCTGATCCTGCAAAATCCTGGGATAACATCCTCTTGTGTGTTAGTCTCTTTCAAAGTATTTATCACTGTTTCAGTTTCACAATTTCTTTTTGTGATTGTTTGAAATTTATGCTATGACACTGTAAACTCCAGGAGGACAAAGACTGTGTGTGCCTTTTTCTCATCATTGCCTGCCCAAATGCAGCTTAGTGCCAGGCACTTAGTTAATGCTCAATATAAATAAATTGACTAAGTGAGTGTGTTTATTTTTCCTTGGTTGGTTGTTTGACTAGTTTAAGCTCATGGCTCAATAGAGAAGTAGAAAACTGGCTTCATTAGAGCAGAGTTTTAGCCATCATCTGGCATTTCCTGCTTTTAGGGCTGTGTACATGCAAAGACTAAATTCAGAATTATATATTCTAGTCTTGGGCTTTGCTGTTTACAAAATTGCTGACAATTGGGAAAGCCGTCCTCTCTCTGCCCCGCTTTTTATGCTTTCTTTTCTCTTCCTTCACCCTCCTCCCCTTGCTCTTTCTCCTCTCCTCTGCACAAAACTATGAAGATATCCTATGACGAGTTTTGTTAATAAACCTTAAGGCTGAAGAGACTAAATCGTAATCAACTGAATGACTCAGTGCAGGAGATGGACTGCATTATATTAACAATCATTTCTAGACACATAATTTGATGATTACATATCACTTTTTTAATGCTCTTGGTAGAAAAATTATAAATTAAATCCCTCTTCATTGGAAAAAAAAAAAAAAAGGATTACTATTTCACTAAGCCTGCTGTGAAACTGAGATTAATGTTCTATATCTAAAGTATAAATTACCTAATAATTCCTCCCACCACACAGCTCAGGAATTTAGAAATCCTGTATCAGGATTTCCTCTGTAAATGTATGCCATGAATCTCTGCCTCCTTAGGACACATACCAAAATGGCATTTTAGAGTTGGGTAGTGCTTAATTCCATCCCAAGTGTCTCGACTTTGATAAAACTCAGAGGAATCGCACACCAGAGCCCCTCCTCCCTACTTTTCCTTAATTCTTTCTCTCTCTTCTTATTTAATTATTGAGGACACACAAAAATATATATTCATGTATTTTAATTCGTATAGCTTTCCTTTTTATAGTTAAAATTGGTACTTTTTGAAAATATTGAATCTATCATTCCTTTACAAAGCAGATCTTAAAATTTTAAAAAATAAAAAGAGAGAGAAACTTTCCATTTCTGATTTTAAGAAATGTGGGTACATTGTCTGGATTGGATTTCAAACCTTGAATCCAAGGTTTTCAGGGATTTAGGCTTAGAATTCTACTGTCATTTGTGAGAAACAAATTAATACAATTTCACATAAAATATTTAAGTGTTAATCTTATCAAGATATATATTACCATAGAGTGATCTGTGCACAGTTGTACAATTATCTTTTATTCACTTTATATGTACTAAGAAGATTTGCTTCAAAAGCCAGTAGTAAATCCTTTGGTAACATTAGAAACGTTCTAGCAATGCAAATGATCATATCCTAAATGTCTTTTAAACCAGGAAGTATTGAAATGCTTCCCCTCTCTCTTCAAGTACCAAGACCAACTGTTCTATTGATTGCTATGTAACAAACAACCCCCAAAACATCATAGCTTGAAGCAAAAATTGAATACTATCGCTTAGAAGTTCTCCAGTTTGACTGGGACTCAGCTCCATGGCTGTTCTTTGGTATCTCTCCTAGTGTTGGTTGAGCCATATGTCAGCTGGGACTGCAACCTGAAAGCTCTGTTGGGCCAGGCATACAACATGGTTCCCTCAGATGGTTGGCAGTTGACAGTGTTTGTCAACTGGAAGTTCAGCTAAAGATCCTTTGGTTTCCCTTCATATGCACCTCCCATTGGAGCTCTGGTCTTCCTCATAGAAAGAGGAAATCCAAGCTACCAAGAGGTACAGGTGGAAGTTGCAAAGCTCCTTATGGAAGTTAACCTCAGGAGTTTCATAGCAATGTTCCTGCTGCAATCTACTGAGTCACGGAGAAAGGCCATGACTGACAAGGGGGTAATTAGATTCCTTGTCTTAATGGAAAGTGGCAGTGCCATACTGCAGAAGAGCATCTGGGAAAGGAGATGCTTTACCAGTCCTTGAAAAATACAGTGTTTTACTAGCTTAGTCCATCATAAACCTAAGGGAGGTAGAACTTTCCCAACAGACACTCAGATTGATCAGAGACAGACAGTGAGACTATAACATTTTACCCAGGACGACATGAAAAGATAATGTTATGGGGTAAATTGTATCCCACCAAATGTATATGTTAATGCTCTAGCCCTCAGTATTTCAGAATACTACCTTATTTGGAGATAAGTCTTTAAAGAGATGATCAAGTTAAAATTAGGTCATTAGCTTGGGCCCTAATCCATGGAACACTTGAACATTAAACAGGCACACTCACACAGAGGACACCATGTGAACTAGACACTAGAGTTTGGGGTGGTGCACCTGCAAGCCAAAGGACACAGAAGATTGCCAGCAAACCAGCAGAAGCTGGGAGAGAACAATTACGCAGATGCTCCATCGCAGCCTTCAGAATGAACC
The DNA here is from genome assembly GCF_001704415.2 of Capra hircus. Taxonomy (NCBI): domain Eukaryota; kingdom Metazoa; phylum Chordata; class Mammalia; order Artiodactyla; family Bovidae; genus Capra; species Capra hircus. The sequence continues at coordinate 23,198,954 of NC_030823.1, read as the reverse complement.
AGCCTAGCTGGCACCCTGACCTCAGATTTTCAGTCTCCAGAACTGTAAACACTACCTGCAGATAGTAAATTTCTGTAGTTGAGGCACACAGTTTGTGGTAATTTGTTACTGTAGGTCCAGGAAATAATACAAGTAACAACATTAGACCAGCAGACCTGACTTTTCCCTTGAATTATCTATACTCACACTAACCCTGACAACTTCTCAGTAGGCACTCATCACAGGCAGACTCAAAATAAAACAGACTATTTAAAGAGGTTTCCTTCTGAGCCTAAGAAAAGATGTAAAAATTGTCCAGTTACACTCGCCCACTAATCCTGAGTTGCATGGTTCCATTTTTCTTTATCTTCCTTCCTTATTTTCCTTATTTTCTTTTTCCTCTCCCTCTCCTTCCATCCTTCCTTTCTTTCTCTCTTCCTTTCTTCTTTCTCTCTTTCTTTCTCCTGCATGATTTCAGGAGCAACTCTTTTTGTTTTGTTTTGTTTTCCTGCTGATGTCCTTAATAGGGGCTTTAGTTTCCATAACGAAATCTCACAGGATAACTGTGCACCATGGTTGGGCAATCTGCATATGAAGAATCAAAAGACTAAGCCTGAATTGGGAATACCAAGGTGTGTGGAATCAACGTTAAACTCTGGCAAAGAAGACCAGAGCCTTCCAAGAATGCACTAAATACCTGGCAGTTTCCTGAGGGTGAGTCTTTGGATCTGGTGTTACTATGGAGATTCCTCCCAGATGTTAAGGGGGCAGCATTCTCCCAGGACCTAGGATCATTTCAGCTGGAGATTATTAAAAGTTGCCCGTGTGTGTGCATTGACAAGACGTTGCAGGTGTGTTGATTAGTGCCTGCAGGCCATTGTATAGACACCCAAAGGGAAGACCTCAGCAGATGCCTTCCACACCCCTCCCCCTGAAGCATGAGAGAAAGCTTGACTTGGCAGAGCTGCCCCAGAGAAAAACCTTGCCTCTTCTTAGCCTAATTCCTCTATTGTGTCACACATAGAGTTGGCTTCTGATCAAAGCACCTCTTGTAAGCATGCCCTTCTTTAGTATACAGTAGCCATGAAATTAAAAGACGCTTAATTCTTGGAAGGAAAGTTATGATCAACCTAGATAGCATATTCAAAAGCAGAGACATTACTTTGCCAACAAAGGTCCGTCTAGTCAAGGCTATGGTTTTTCCAGTAGTCATGTATGGATGTGAGAGTAGGACTGTGAAGAAGGCTGAGCACCGAAGAATTGATGCTTTTGAACTGTGGTGTTGGAGAAGACTCTTGAGAGTCCCTTGGACTGCAAGGAGATCCAACCAGTCCATTCTGAAGGAGATCAGCCCTGGGATTACTTTGGAAGGAATGATGCTAAAGCTGAAACTCCAGTACTTTGGCTACCTCATGTGAAGAGTTGACTCATTGGAAAAGACTCTGATGCTGGGAGGGATTGTGGGCAGGAGGAGAAGGGGACGACAGAGGATGAGATGGCTGGATGGCATCACTGACTCGATGGACGTGAATCTGAGTGAACTCCTGGAGTTGGTGATGGACAGGCAGGCCTGGCATGCTGTGATTCATGGGGTCGCAGAGAGTCGGACACGACTGAGCAACTGGACTGAACTGAACTGAAGTCCCCTACACATGAAACATCAAGTTGTGAACTTTCAAAGATGCGAACATTCATTCCATCAGTGGCAGGCATGAGTGAAACTGCAGCTTGCCCTCTGTCTCCTATTGCTGATGATCCTTCAGCTCTGCCATCTCCCACCTCCCTTTCCTCCTCCAGTCGGTAGGACTCCAACTCTTCTTGCTTGTTCACTTGATGCCAGCACCTGTATGCCAGCTGTTGTACTATACTACTGTAAGTTTCAAGATACTGTGCTATAAGATGAAAACTGTTTCATTTTTTGTGTTTGTTTTTTATGTATTATTTGTGTGAAAAGTATTATTAACCTATCACAGCACAATAGGGCTTCCCTAGCGGCTTAGACAGTAAAGAAGCTGCTTGCAATGCACAAGACCTAGCTTGAATCCCTGGGTTGGGAAGATCCTCTGGAGAAGGGAATGGCAACCCACTGCAGTATTCTTACCTGGAGAATTCCATGGAAAGGGGATCCTGGTGGGCTACACACAACTGAGCAACTTTCATAGTGCTATGGAGTCAATTGTGTTAGTTGGGTACCTAGGCTAACTTTGTTGGACTTAACAAATTGGACTTAAGAACACACTCTTGGAATGGAACTTGTTCATATGTAAGGGACTTACTGTGCTCTATAATGACCGTGCTGTCACAAAACTATCAGTAAGATGACACTGGTATCCAGGACTACTTGTGAATCTATTTCTCATAAATATTTATTGAAACCAGCAGGACCTAAATTTAATATTCTGCAAAAAATGGCAATTTTGCATTTTCAGCTGAGTAAAGAGACTCATCTCTCACACAGGAAGATCATTTTTCTGCAATGAACTGGCTGAGAAACTCTAGAATGAAGCAGATAGTTACTCACTGTCAAAGAAGCTCATGGATCCTCTTGTCCCAACTCCCCATTAAAGACCCAGTGAATAAAGTAATCCCAAGTTATAAAGCAGACTCCCGGGGGCTGAGAACATCTGTATATAGTAAGGTATCCTGTTCAAATTTCTTAATGCCCACTTCCACAACATCTGCCACTGTTGAAAGACTTGTCAGCAATTAAGGTGGCTTTGTTTTGTTTTGAGAAGCTGCTACAACCAACTTTACATTGGGGTGTAAACACTGCAACAGCTTAGAAGATAACTTGCAGTGGTTATGACGGCATGGCTCCTTTGATTTAAAGCACCCTTTCTCACTTTGCCCTCTATATCCATGCTCTGGGACCAGCCTCAAGAATGCTTTACTATCCGACTTTCACTGAACCTTATTGTTTCATTTGAGGAACATCACCGACAGGATAGATCTCAAAGGTGAGTCTTGTAGAGTTCCCTAAAAGTGTGGAGAAGATAGATGTGTAGCTGTTGTTATATTTTATAAATGGAGAAAGTAACACCTTTGGTTTGCCTGGATCAAAGAGTAATTTTGCAAAGTCTGTGCTTCTGTTATTTTAATCCTCTTTAACGTCCTGGTCACAGTTGTCATCCCTGGGTTGAAAGTCCCCATCTAGCCCTGGGATGACACTTTTTCCTCTCTGGCTAAGGTTCTCCTTTTCCATCAAAATCAACAGATGATTAAGAAAACATTGGTGGTATGGAGCAAGGGTCCTTCAGCTTGGGTGTGTGGGGGAATCCCAAAGAGGACTTGGCAAAACAGACCACCAGACCCTACCTCCAGAGTTCTGTTTCAGTAGGTCTGGGGTGGGGGGCATGAATTTGAATTTCTAACATGTTTCCAGGTGATGCTGATGCTGTTGGTCTGGGGACCACACTTTGAGAACTACTGGTGTCAGCATTCAACCCAGAAATCACGTGCTACACCACCTTTACACATTCACCTGCTTCCCACTTGTAGCTGAAAAGGGTCCATGTTTACGACAGCTCCCTGTAGTAAGAGAAAAAGATTCTGGAATCCTAAAAATCCACACCCGAACCAGGGAAGTCGGATATCAGTTTGCTTTTCCTTTTCAAACTTTTATTTTGTACTGGAGTATATCCAATTAGCAACGTTGTGATAGTTTCAGGTGTACAGCAAAGAGACTCAGCCATACATATACATGTATCCATTCTCCCCCAAATTCCCCTCCCACCCAGGCTGCCACATAACATTGAGCAGAGTACCCTGTGCTATACAGTAGGTCCTTGTTGGTTATCCATTTTAAATATAGCAGCACGTACAAGGTATCAGTTTGCTTTGTGTGCCACATACGAATATTCCTCAATCCTTCAACAGTACAGTCTAGAGAAGAAAAGAAGTACACCCCATGAGCAGATCCATTCCAGGCAGCCCCACCACCCTGCATGAATGTCTGATTATAAAGTGGTTAGGAGAGGCAGAAGACCCCTTCAAATCCACAGACTGTCTCTTAAGCATCAGGCAAGCGCCCATGACCCACCTTTTGTGTCTGTGCAAAAGTAGGTAATGTGGGAAAGGCTTTGGTCTTAAAGCCTCAGCAGTGGTGGCAAGCAAAGCCCCCCACCCACCTGCAGCACCCACTGGCTGCTTCTAGGCCATCACTGTCTCACTGATGTTTGCCATTTGGAATCATACTCCGCAGCGGTGCCTCGGCCAAAACCAGACTTAGAGGCGGCAGGGCCCCAAAGGAGCCATAAATAAAGCAGCAAATATATTTCAAAGGGACCTCAGTCTGCTTCTGCTTGGATCCTGATAGAGTAACGTGAGCCGCATATGGGCCTGGGACCCGCAGGCTCCGTCTCTCCGTACCGTCCTGGCTGAAGGGCCCCGCGCACGTTAAAATCTAACAGGTGCACTGCCTAGGTTGTTTTCCTTCCTCAGCTCGTGAGGAAATCATGAACCAAATATATTACCAGAGGCTGGTTTCTGGGGTGCCCTGTGAGCCAACGAAGAGGAAAAATGGATCAACCACTGGCCAACGGGGACAGTAAATCAACAGACTAAAGGAGGACTTGGAATGGATGCTCATGGGCCGCCAGGGCTCAGCCAAGGACAAGTCCCCTGTCAGTCAGGACCTGCGCGCTAATGTCAAAGCCAGCTGGCGCAGGAGCCCACTGGCCCTGAGGAAATGATTGAGCCGTCTGTCAGCTGCCTGGGGCCGCGAGAGGCCAATGCGATGCCGAGGGAAGTATGGCGTTCCTCTGCCCAGAGCTGCACTGCCCCCCACCCCAGAGCCCGAGTGTTACCCTTATGAGGATCCTGCTTGCTCCGTGCCTGCTAGACTCAGCTAGGCAGAGAGGAAGAATCATTCTTACCGTGCGAGAACCTGACAGCCGCAAGCTTGATTTGTTCAGGTCACACCTACTCCTTCCAGGCAGGTGAAAGCTGTTTCCTTCCCAGATACTAGGGGAGCCCATCACACAGTGGGTTAGTGGAGAAATTGGGAAGACAACCTGAAGAGAGCTTTCCAGGAAACTCTCCTTAGACCCCAGGATTTGATACAAACTGGTGGACACAACGTCCATGCTTTTCCCAGCTGCAGAGATTCCACCCTTCGATAACATCGAAGTCAACCTGATCATTTCTCAAAGACATGATTGGATGTGTGATCTGAAAATTAAAATATCCATAATGCTTTAGTCTCCTATTTATACAGAATGTGAGCAATCACCATGACCATAACAATAGCTACAATTACAATGTACTTTCTATGTGCCAGACACCATACTAAGAATTTTCACTGTGCTAACTTCTAACCCTCATGACGGCATCAGGTAAATGTTATTTTTATTCCAGTTTTGCAGGTAAGAAATCTGAGGCACAGGGAGCTTTAGTAACTTTTCTGAGATTAGCTCCATGTTCTTTTAAAAAAATATTTATTTTATTTATTATTTCTTTATTTGGCTGCACTGGGTCATAGTTACAGCACATAGAATTTTCACTGAGGTACGTGGGATTTTTAGTTGCGGGGTGGGGTCTAGGTACCTGACCAGGAATTGAACTTGGGCCCCGTGTATTAGGACCAAGGAGTTTCAGCCACAGTCCCAGTTTCATGCTCTTTATTGCTTTGCTATGATGTCTTCATTCATTTAATCAAGAAATATTTATTGAGCTGACACTATGTGCCAGAAACTTGCTAAATCCCAGCTTTAGAGCACTATTGAGGAGATACAAAATACCCTTTAGCAAAGCGCCCCTTTACACCCTTTGTTGAAAGGCATCACATTGTATTTTAAAAAATAAATTCAATTTTTAAAAATTCTAGCTATTGTAAGAGTCACTCACTGTTGTCCCAATGCTTTCTGTTTTACTTACAAGTTTGTTTTTCTCACTAATGACTTTATGATGTAAGAAAGCAATCTCAGCATTATTTGTTATGTTGACAGAAGTCAGTTTAAAAGTGAAGGAAACAATGAACTTTGAAGGATTTGACACATCAGGAACCCTAAAGACATTACTTCTTAGTGCAGTCCAAAGATTGCAGGTAATATTTGTACCATGTCACACACACACACACACACACACACACACACACACACACCACTACCACCACCACCACATACCATATGGCATACATACATACCACAATCCACACACACACACATACCACCACCACTCAGCATATAGCATCATACATACGACACCACACACACTAACACACCATAGTATGTGTATGCACAAAATATGTACATACACAGCACACACACCACCACAGACACATACCACACAGGTACACACACGGTATGACTCATTACGCTAGTTCTTGAGCTGTCTATATTATTCTTGTCACAGTCATTTCTGGGATCAGATCATATCAATGGACCATGTAGACATCAATTTTAACAGCCCCAGTCTTTGGCTCATGCCCATTTCAAGAAATTTTTTCAAAAGTTAGAGCATATTTCTGATAAGTCTGAACTGTCCAGATCTTTGTTCTTTCACTGTGTGGGTGTTGGGGGAAATTTGGCTACAAGCGGCTGTCAGCAGTAAGTTTAAAACTGAAAAAAAAGAAGGAAGTCCTGACTTATGACCCCAAAGCACTGAGTCTCATTTCAGAAATATAAAGAGTGCCAGCATACACAGACCACATAACACACATGTACGCATACACACACACACCATTATATACATATTGATACACAACCATGTACCACTCCTATATATAACTACATATATACATACACACACACCACATTTGCCACAGATATACATATGCACTCATACATATACATGTATATACATACTCAAAACACAGACTCTGAGATAGATGTCCAAAAAATATCTAGTGACAGTCAGTTCTCAAAAGATGAACTGTTCAATGACAGAAGTACAGAACTTAACCTTAATCTTTCTTTGCAATTTCAAGTGAGATTTGTAAAAGCAACAGTCTTATAAGCCTCTCTCATCCATGCAAGAGAAAACAATAGCCTTCGGGGTTGGGGTGAAACGTAAAACAATATAGCTCTATCATTTATATAACTACTTACTATATGCTGGAAAGCAATAAACTGAGGTAGGTTTGTTCTGGGATTTTTGGAGGTTTGTGTTATCTGAGAAGGGATGACAATTATTTTCATTGAGCTGCTGAGTTACTATCTTACAGACAGGATAAAGGAATTATTATTCCATCATCTGATTGCTTGAGGTTTACAAAGACACTGACCATATTGAGAATTGCATTGCTGATCAAAATTGAGAAAGAAGCTCTGAGAATAAAAAGTAATGTAGTTTCTACTTCTGTTTCAGGTTTCAGTTACATTATAAGATCCTGAAACCCTAAATCTCTTTACTGCTACCTTTTAGGGTTTCCTATTTCCTATAGATATTTCAAGCTTTTTAACATTTAAACTTTGAAAGCATGAGTATTTAACCTTTGTAAGCATGTTTGATAACCTAGTCCAGGTACTTCCACAATCTGATGCTTGTACTGCCCAATGTCTGCTGCTGCCTGTTGTTTCTGCTGGTTCTTATGTATTTTTTTGTTTGTTTGTTTTCTTAGGTGCCTAGTTATCTTTGCGTGCATTCTGATCATTGCCCTTGGGAAATAATCTGCAACCTCGGATGAGTAGCTTACCATACAGGCTTTACTGCTGGCAGATACGTGGGACACCTCTAGACAGAAACTACCTTAAATTAAGGCTTGAGACTCTAGGTTCGCATAGGTTATGTATGTCCAGGATACAGTTCTGTACCAGTCAATAGCCATGTCATGGATAGAGTTTTTTCCCCTTTCCTCCTTTGCTTTTCTTCTCCTGTGCTGCTCAGCACTGACAGAGTCTTTTCTACACTCCCTAATGTTAAGGGGAGGTTAACATTTAGTTCTGGTTCAGCCCTAAGTACAAGATTCTTTGTGTTTTCACTTAACTAAGGAAGGTATCCCGTAAAACTCTTAATCTTCAGCATGTCTTGGGGCTTTACTTCTATCCCTCTTACTCCACTGAATCATTGACTCAAAATACAAGTGTGTTGAATGGAGGTATAAGGGTATAAGCAACTGAGGGTTTCAATTTCTATCTACCTTTCTGAATATTGGCTTTTTCATACACTGGAATTATTCTTTAGCACTTCAAAGATTTTATGATGATTTTCAAATAAAAATTTTATCTAGCATTTTTAATTATTTTTGACAAGATCTGAGTAATTTGGAACACAATTACCAGAAATAGTTTACAAGAGGGCAGTGTTAATTAGGAAGTTGCATGGGAAATCTATTTAAATGAGTCTAAGCTGTATGTTTCCTGCCTTATTCCAAGTCTCCTCAGAAAGTTTTATAGTCTATTGTCCATAAGTTCATGTTAGTATCATACTTGAGACACTTGACTACACTAATTATAAGTGATTTATAGATAAAAAGATTGGGAAAACCCCAAAACTAAACTTCAAAAAGGCTCTTGCATTTACTGTCTGTCTCACATTGTGTATCACCCCTCATGTAATATCTAGTTTTATTGGTAGAGACCCTCAAGATTATTTTCCAATGAGAAAGAACAATGTGAACACTTTGCAAAATAGCCTGTTTTAGGGCAACTTATCTCCTTAAGGCTTTCTTCAGATTTATCTTAGATTATATTTTCTCATATGACTGCACACTGAAAAGGCAGACACTATAATTTTACCTCACAAGGAAAAAACCTGTAGAGTTTTCTGGTTTCTTTAAAAATGAACTAATTTTGGTGATTTGGTTTGTTTCTCCAGTTCTAATGTCAAAAACAATAGTCCCTCAGTAAAGAAAATGCCAAAGAGTAAAAACAAGCCCATGTATTTAAGTGGTAGAATTACTTTTTGAAAATAAGACTGGACTAGACTGCAATTTTGTAACTGAACCACATTTTAATTCTATCTTGCACAAGGTCATTGCACACATGATTTGAGTTCTCCTTAGAGCTTTCACATATCTTCCTAGGAGGCTGAAGAATTTATAGAGACAAAATAGGCAAGGACATTTCTCAGAGAATATGCAACGCAGTTCATCCAGAATGACATCTTGGAAGTTTATTTTGTCCTCCCTGGTCTCGTATAAGTCATGCTGATGCAGTAAAATATTTGTGAAATTCATAACCGAAGTGTTCTGTTATATAAAAAAATTAAGTGCTTCCAGCCAAAGTCCTAATGAGACCAGTTCCAGCTTCACATTCCCAGTGAATAATGAAAATGTTCCTCTTGAGAAAGTACGAGGTTTTAATTTTATTAGCCCTGGTTCCAGAAAATCCCCTCATGTACTCATCCTCACTTTAAGGTACCTTTGTGATTATTACTAGATAACTCAGGATGGAGCATTTGGTGAGACAGTACTTTTCATACAGTAAACCACTCAGCTCTTCAATCCATCTCAGTTCTAGTTTCTAAATATGGAAGTCACAAAAAGATAGATCCCATCAACATGTCATATTAGAGAAAAAGAAACTGGTTTCCTTTTGATTTACCTGCTACCATGGAGCATTTCCAGAAAACCATACTTTTACAGAGCACATTAGGATCATAAATGTGTTAATGCATAAAACATCCCATTATTCTTGCTATCTCCTCCAGAGAAGGGAACGGCGATAGAGAGAGATTAATGGATGGACCAAAAGCCATCCAGGAAATTAGTAGCAGGTCTGAGATTAAACTTCTGAGTTCCTGCCACCCACTGTTAACTAGAAGTCAATAGTCCAGGCAGCCTCTCCAGATTCCATTTAAAGTTGTAGTGGAAACATGGGAGGGGAGGGCACTGCTCATTATCCCTGGCAGCTGGGTATGCAAATCATCAGCAAAGACCCAATTGTGAAAACAGTCAGGGAGCCTGCTTCTATTCCAAGCTGTATAGAAGCCTCCTGCTGCCTTGCTGCCTCAAAGATGTCATTCCAACAAAGGAATCTAAAGGCAAAACATGGAGAAATGCTGAGTGTATTTAACTGCAAACCCCCAAACTATATGGTCTCCATATCCATGTGGAACGATACCGTGAATTGTCTCCCAGAGAAGGGAATACTCTGAGAGTCACATTAAAGTCATAAACAGAAGTAGGGGCCTGGGACGGCCTCAATGACTTCTCCACTGATTTTTTTATATGATGGCTACTGATAGCTCACCGTGGGCTCATATCAGTCTTGAGGCACATGGGCCAAATGTGTTACACAGGGAGTGGTTCATGAAATAACAGAGAGTGAAAAGACCTGAAAGAGGTTACTAGGTCTGCCACTCTTCAGCGGAATGAACTTGGGCAAGTATACCTTTCTATGACCTTATTTTTACCATCTGTGTCTGGAATCTAAATTACTTAAGCCTTATATACTACATAGGGCTACTGTGGATATAAATGACATGGCAAAGATATAGTTGTTTATAAAACTGAAAGCCTGAAGTCAATAACAGGAAATGTAGTAATTGAATATAAGAGCATCCGGAATAGTTCTTTAAAAACTTCAACCTCTTTAAGTAATAAATGTACACTGAATGTCCACGGGGTCACAAGGAATCAGACATGACTGAGCACACACACACACACACACACACACACACACACTGAATGTTGATGAACTGAATGTTTTATTTTTCGTTGCTTGCTTTTAGGATAGCAGTGAGTTTGATGGCAAGGACATAGCCTTTGGAGCCATGGAGAACTGATTTCAAATCTTGATTCTACTACTTTCTAGATATGAAATATTTGATTACTTTCTTAATCTTTCTGACACTCAATCTCTTCCTGTAAAATAGAAATATCCATACCTAGCCTAAAGGGCATGGTAAGAAAAAGTGATATTATAAAACGCAGGTTTGGACCATTGTGCATAGTAGGTACTTAAAATGTCAGCTGCAATTATTACCAAAATGAGATATATAGAAATGTATTAACTGTGCACATATCAACACATCAATATAAGCAGTGCCATAGACCATCCAGGTCAGGGTTCTGGACCCTGATATGGATTCTGATTTTGATAGTTGGATCTACTAGCCACTGGCCACTGCACTAAACACAGGAGCATAATCTCCTATAATAGGTGGTAGATTTACCCTTCAGTACATCTGAGAAGGCAGTATTCTGGGAAGAAAACCTGAGGGCATAGTGAGTACACCCAAGTTTGAATCCTTTGGGAAGTGAGTTTATAACAATATACGTTATAGTGCCTCTAATCTGAAGCTGTCTTTCATTAATTCATCAAGTATATCTTAAGTGTTTTTTCTATACTGAGACAGGCACAGAAAAGATTTTTTTAAAGAAGTGTCATCAATTTTTAAAGTGTAAAGCATGGCCACTACCATCCAGAAACTCATGATCCAATTGGTTAAACAAGATTAACCCCCATGAAACAGCTAAACAGTAACCTCTTGCTGACCTTGGCTGAGAGTAGGCAAATCATGGGTCGCTCCTCTTCTGCAGGTCAAATGTGAACTCAGAAAGTTGTAGTTTCCTCGCTCTTATAGTGCACATCAATGTCTCTCTTGGCCCATGGACATAATTCTAGGTCCCTGAGAATGTTAGCCAAATCCATATGTTCTCACTACACCACCGCCCACCAGGTTGTGCAAAAACTTTCCACTTTAAGGCAGTGATCAGCCAAATAAAGAAGTACTGAGAAGGGTGAAAGTGTGTTGGTTTCTCAGTTGTGCTCGACTCTTTGAGACCCCATGGACCACCAGGCTCCTCTGCCCATGGAATTCTCCAGGCAAGAACACTGGAGTGGGTTATCATTCCCTTCTCCAAGGAATCTTCCCTACCCACGAATCAAATCCAGGTCTCCTGCACTGGAGGCAGATTCTTTACTGTTTGAGTCACCAGAGAAGTGTATGTGTACTTGCAAGTGTGCATTTGTGTGCTTTCACCTGATTTGGAATGAGAAGGGTGAATGTCATTCCGAATCAGATTAAAGCACACAAGTGCACACACAAAGTGCACACACACACTTCCAGCTGCTTCTTTTAACACAACTCAGCACACACTGGACGCTAGGACTCTGGTCCCTCTGAGTCCTATCTCTCCAGTCACACAAAGCACAGAGGGTTAATGTGAAGATAAAATGAGATGGCAAAGATATAGTTGTCTATAACACTGACTAGGTCAATTTTATTTCAATGGATCAAACGTTTGACTTTCAAAAGAAGTGCCTCCTTTATTTTTTTTTCGCTAAAGTTTAGTTCTTTTCTGTATCACCAGTAGGAACTTCACTGCAGCTTCAGAGTTACAGCTCTTTTCCCCCCACTTGTCTGTTTTAAAATTCTCTCCGTTTTCCTCAGTAGCTCTACTTGCGTCAAATTCCTTACTATTATCAAATTCAAAACAGGGGGTGGGGTTGAAAGGCCCCAAAGCATTTGGGGAAGTATAGTCATTTGCTAAGCCTTACATTTTAAAACGATTAGCCAAGGTTTGAGAAATTTCTCAGAGTGACTGTAGTGTGGAACCAAATAAAAAACCACAGAGATATTTGTAGTTTAAATGTTCTTTAAGTAACTGCGTTATTACCACAGCACCTCTGAGGCTTCCCCTTTCTGCAGACTGCACATTGTCACCACTTCCTAAATAGCTGGCCTTATTAAAACACTACAGGCTTTTATAAAAATATCTCATGCTTTAAATAATTTAATAACTGTGTTGAAAGGGGAAGACCTCATTTTGTCCTCCAAAATCGCATCTTTGGGTTCACCATCTGAAAAAAAAAAAGAATCAGTTTCAACGTCCATGGTGTATGTACTATATACTCCAGAATATGCTTATAGAGAGGCAGACGGAGGAGAATTGATAGAGGAGATGGCAGAGATCGCCAACACCCTCAAAATGATATAATGAGAGTTTCAGGGCTTGGGCTAATCAAAGGAGATGAAGAAGGAGAGAACACTGGGTGTCAAGCAACTCCCCAGCTTTTATTTCTGTGGTTCCTTTTACTTACAGCTTGACCACCAACGGGGCTTCCCAGGTGGCTCAGTGGTAAAGAATCCACCTGCCAATACAAGACACACAGGAGATTCAGGTTCGATCCCTGAGTGGAGGGGGAAATGGCAACCTACTCTGGTATTCTTGCCTGGAAGATTCCATGGACAGAGGAGCCTGGAGGGTACAGTGCACGGGGTCTTTAAGAGTCAGACATGACTGAGCTCACATGAGCACTTTGACCCTCAGCTGTTCTTATGAAACCAAGTTATCATAATCTATACTGGGAAGATATCATCAATAAGTTCAGTGTGTTCTTGTTCTTGTGTAAATATCATCTTGTTGTTTGTTGGCTTCCCACCAAGAGATTAAAACTGTCAGAATGTCCATTTATGTTGGTGTTGTATCTTGATCCAGCCACAGCTATTGGAGGGTAGAGGCCTACTGATAGAGAAGAAATGTTGGTCCCTTCCCAGGCAGCCTTGCACCCAAGTTAATGATTCTACCATGTGGATTTGCTTCTTAGGAGAAAGTGTCCCTCTAGAGCAGGGATGGGGGGCGGCATGATTATCTTCTGTCTTCATAGCAAAGTATTTGAGGTAGGCTTTTTTTCCTTTCTGCTAATTCTTGACCTGAGCAGACAAGTAGCAGTGAGTCTCAAGTAAGGCAGAAATAATTGTAAGCACCTCTCCCAGGGGCAGATGCTATAACAGGAGATCCAAACAGAACCATTCTGCCAGGTTGCTAGCCTTGGTCTTGGTTCTATAACATGCTAGTTAAAATTCTTATCATTGCCAATGACAATCAGTCCCTGGGAATTCTGGAATGGTTGCAAACCTGCCATTTCCTGCAATTCATCAAAACCTGGTCTCCAAATGGTTTTGACTTTCTTCAGAAATATCATCATATATCATAGTCATAGGAGTCCCCTGTGTTCCTCTTTCCCACTAGGGCTGGGTAACCTTTCAGAGCACTTATTTTCATTGGAGGAAAATGTAGAGTGGAGTGACCTCTGATGAGACATGTCTAATCTAAGAGAGATGGTTGCTCATGATCTAAATTGCAGATAAGTTAAATGAGCTTATCTCCCAGAAGAGCTAGAGCAAGACAAAACAAAACAATCAAAAAATTCAGTGAGTAGTCAGTCTGCGGTTTTAGGAGAGAAAAAAACAGGGATTCCTAGATTGAGTGCAAATAGCATAAAGATTAAGGATGAACAGAGCATCTACAAAGCAATGTGGCAAAAAAAAAACACTGGATTGAAGAGATCAGAATATACACAGAGTTCTTTTTCCAACTTGGGGTAACTCCTCTCTGGGCTGTTTCCTCAACTCCATGGCCTTCCAGTACTAACATTCTAGGATTCAAATCAAGAGATTACTGTAAAATTGCCCCAGAAGGCTCCGTTCTCTCTTTCCCTAAGGCAAGGGAAGGAAATGAGACTAAAGCCTACACTACAGTGAATCACTGGACCCTTCCCATTGTCATGGCCATTGCTTATATCCTGTCTCCCATCATCTGAAGGGACCTCTTCAGAATCTACTTGAAGTTTATCAAGTAAATAGAAAACTATTTCAATCCCTGTTCCTCCAAAAAGGCCCAGAGCCTCCTTTTGTCAGTTCCAAGCTGAGAACAACGTGTAGCTCCTCTATCCTTTCATCTTTCCATTCTGCATCACCTAGACATCTGCGTTTCATTCTCTCCTGAGGTCGGAAGTCAAATTCAAGACCTTTGAGAGAAGCATTATAGACCTCATAGGTAAGGGTCAGCCTATTTGGCATTTCTTCTAGCCCAAATCAGAGACTCCATCGTCTTTGCTCCATTAATCTTCATTTCTGCCCATTGTGTGCAAAACCTTATCCTACATGTTAGAAGCCTTGGCACTTGCCTTGAAGGTGCTGCTGTCAAGTCGGAGGGAGCAAAGCAAGGAAATAGTAAGCTCTGTACAAGTAGAATGTGGATCCAGAATGCCAGTGGAAAGAGCAAAAAGCCATAGGAACTCTATGAAATGTCCTTCTGTTCATGTTCGTATTCCAGAGACTATTTAAAATTATTAGATTTGCTGAATTAGAAGGGGGCTTCAAAGACCATCCTGTCACCTCTATAATTTTAAAATAAGAATTCTTTAATTATAGCTTCTCATGTAATGCTTTCCTGCAAAATTATAGCATTTTCAAATTTGTCTAAACTTAACACTTCTAATTCACACCTGGGAGTCAAGTCAGATGCTTATTTAATGTACTTAACCATGATATAATTCATCATAATTGCACAAATGTTTCAGGTTCAGAATGGGAACACAGCTAGAAACACAATAATTATTGTTCTCTGCTAACAGAAATGGTAGAAAATATTAAACTATGAAAAGAAATGACACGTCCTTGTACAAAGATCTGTAAGTTGCATGAAAATTAGGTCTCTTTAGGTGCTCTGCTTCATTTTCTAATTGTGCTTTTAAAATCTTCCTGAGTTCCCATTTTGTTAGCTAACCTTCGCGTCTTACTTAAATTAATGTCTTCTGATTAATAATTGTATAGCTGAGTTCAAAATTCCAGTGTCATGAAGGAGAGCTTTTCGATTTTTAATTTATTTTTATGGAAAATAGCTTTTCCCTGCTTGACCTTTTCACTTTCACATGTAATGCTACCCCAGCCATGAGTCACATATCTAATCTGCTATGCCTGGCCCCCCAGGATCCCCCTCACTCTGTGTGGAAAATCCCTGGCCCACACCAGACCTTTGCAGTTATAATTTACTGGCTGATAAATTAGAAGGCCAAAGCTCTGACTTGTTTAGTCCCTGACTAGGAAAAGGGAAGTTGTACTTGATTAAACCGGTTCTAAAAAAAGGAATGCTATCTAATCTATATTGCAGTGGGGCCCTAAACCCAGCTGGGGGACTCATCCACCACAAGGCCCATTTCAGGAAATCACATCACATACCATAGCAACACTCTGGTTGGGATTTGGTTGCCGTCATTTTAATAAGGCAAGTTGTGAAAGAGAGGGCTTCAAATAAAATTGTCTCCGAATATACCTATCCATTTAAGAACTGTAATTGATTGCTGCACTTTATTGTTGTGAGACACTTTATTTGTTGGGGATACAGAGATCAGTAATCCGTAACTTGACCCCGGGGGACTCGCAGTTTAAGGTGTCCTCCTTTCCTAGAAGGTAGGCACAAACTTGAATTTATCCTACCAGAAATCAGTTCTTAAGACTGGGTATCCCGGCCTCTTGGTAGAATGGAAAGGAAGTTTCTGTAAACTGATGGAGACCAGTTAACCAAGAACAAAACTGTATCAATTAACAAAACTTTATCACCATCCTGTTCTCTGAATGACTCCCAGGTATTAAAATTTGAAAACAAAAAAGCACATGTTTTTCTACTTTTATCAAGTTCATTTCTCTTTCATTCACTATTGAGTGAGACCTTTTTGGTGATGATGAACTGCATATGTCAAAGCCTGAATGTTTTAATTCCCTTTTCAATTTTGGCTGAGTCCTGAAGTGGTGCAACCAGGTATTGGGCTTGCAGCTGCTTTTAGTTTCCTTATTTGGGTCATAAGCATACAAAAGACTCCTTCCACTTATTTATTGAGTGATTTCTTGCTTCCATTGGAAGGTAGTGTACTGGGGAAAGTCTTGAATGTGGAACTGGATGCCAGTCCAACCCTGCACTGTGATCTTTCAAGCAGCCACTTCATCTCTCTGTGACTCAGTTACATTATCTATAAAATAATGGATGTATTACACAATCTCTTTATTATCTTTCCATCCTATTGGTTTATTATTTGTAAATTTTAAAACAATTACATCTTTGGGGCAAAACAGAAATGTTCTACTCTCCATTAGTAATATGACAAGTATAAGCAGATAGGGACAAGGGACTTTTAATCTCCACTCATATTAGAAACAGGCAAATAATCAGAATTATACCCTTGTCTGGGGCTTCCCCAGTGGCTCAGCAGGTAAAGAATCTGTCTGCAGTGCAGAAGTCACAGGAGACACAGGTTCCATCCCTGGGTTGGGAAGATGCCCTGGAGAAGGAAATGACAACCCACTCCAATACTCTTGCCTGGAGAATCCCATGGACAGAGGAGACTGGTGGGCTCCAGTCCATCAGGTCAGAAAGAGAGGACAAGACTGACGTGACTGAGCACCCATGCACGCACACATACCCTTGAATAAGCTGTCATAACCACTGTTTGTTATCCCAATTCACTCTTCTGTATCCCTCTTCGGCCCTTTAGCCCTTTGGCCCTTCGGCTCTTCTCCTGATCAATTACAGTTAATTCTATACTATATCCCAGGGCTCAGCTCAAAGTCGCTCCCACCAAGTAGCCTTCCTAAGTTCCCCCAGCTAGAAGAGAGATCCTTTGCATTCTTCTCCCAGTGTGCTACCCTTTCTTATATCATTTAATTATTTCTACTGGTTTTTATGGGCTTCCCAGGTGGTGCTAGTGGTAAAGAACCTTTCTGCCAATGCAGGAGACGTAAGAGACATGAGTTTGAACCCTGTGTCAGGAAGATCCCCTGGAGAACAGCATGGCAACCCAACTCCAGTATTCTTGCCTGGAGAATCACATGAACAGATGAGCCTGGCAAATCACATGAACAGATGAGCCTGGCAGGCTACAGTCCCTTGGGTCACAGAGAGTTGGACATGGCTGAAATGACTTAGCACACACTGGTTTTTATAATAAGGATAGATATTTTTAAGTGTTCTTGGGCTTCCTAGAAGGAAAATCCTGATCAACTATGAAATCCTGGTCCCTGATGTTCCCTCTTACTAATGTTCTTCTTAGACACTAAGAAAATGAGTAAGACTTATTCTGATTGGTGGCATCATTCAGGGCTATGATAGTTCAGAGTCATAAAAAAGCTCATGTTCTACATCTGGTTTGAGGGTCAGTCGCTTAGGGTCCTGAACACAAAAATGACTCGGACTTCAAGGTGAACCAACTGTCCCACATCTGAGCGTAAGACAGAAATCTGACCTTGTATGTCTGGACAAACTATCTTTCGTCCCTATTTTCTTCTTCTTTCCTCCCTCCTTTCTTTACATCCTCTTTATTTCTTTTTTCTTTTTGTTTGACAAACATAATCACATTGCTTCAGTAGAGTTCTGCCCCATGTGAAGAAGAAGTGAAAATTCAGCAAATTTCTAAGGATTGGGCTCCAACTGACTTCACCAAACAGGTTAAAGATTTACCGAGACTCATCTTCCAAGCCTCCATTGTGGAGTCTGCTACACATCAGCAAAAAGGACAAATAAACTCATGACCGAGCAGCCAGGAACACTTGAACTATCTGCATTTTCAATTATTTAGGCCAAAATGAATCACTTGCTTTCTTTTCTTTTTTCTTTTGGAAACAGTTTTACTTCTCATTTCCTCACTGGACACATAATTTTGATTTATAAACCCAACGGTCCTGAGTAAAAGGAAGTTTTAAACAAAGCTGATGCCCCTGGCTTAGGTTGTTTTTCTCCTCTCTCTGCAATATTTTCAGAAAATGCTTTGAATGAATTTCTTGAAGATGCAAATCCAACTTGTGCCCAGCTCAGACCTCCTGAGTCTGGCTCCCCAAGGTCTCTAAGTTCTTCTCATTTAAGGGCCTCATCTTATAAATTCCACTGAACTTGCTTCAACGGCAATGCACTTTCAACTGGGATAAATCTGTCTTCCAATATTATGTCTTGTAAATCTCACTTTGCAGGGGTATTTACAGTCCAGCTACTGCATGCTTACTTTATTGACTAGGAATGAATAAATCAGTTTTCCATTTCTCTCCACTCTCCATTGCCGATATTTTGATTTGGGGGCTGTTCAGAAGTCTCTGATCAAAGTACATGATTATAAAAACATCTCTTAACCTGAAGATTATTTAAGAAACAGACAGTGGAATTTTAATCTCTTTTTGCTACTTTCTTAAAATGAACAGAGGTTCTCTATGTTGAAGTGGAAGAATGAGTATTAGATGAGTAATTGCCTTAATAGCCTAAAGACAACACGTTAATACCCTCATGCCCAAGTATTGCAATGAATATTAATTATAAATGAAATTTATTGAATGTTTATTATTTTTGCATGTGCTAACTTGATTAATCCTCACAATAATCCTTTGAGGTAGCTACCGTGATTGTCTTCATTTTACAGATGAGAAAACTGATGCATATTTAAATAATTTATCATATTTATTTATCAGTAAGGGCTTCCCAGATTGCTTAGTGGTAAAGAATTTGCCTGTCAATGCAGGAGATGCAGATTCAATCCCTGGGTCGGGAAGGTCCCCTGGAGAAGGAAATAGCAACGCACTCCAGTGTTCTTGCCGGGAAATCCCGTGGACAGAGGGGCCTGGTGTACTACAGTCCAAAGAGTTGCAAAAGAGTCTGACATGGCAACTAAGCAATAACAACGACACATCAGTAAATGGAAAAGCCTGAATGTAAACCCAGGCATCCTGGCTCCCTCATACTGAGCTATCTCTCATTTTGACCATACAACCCCAGCTCTATGCATTTTATCATCACACTTTACAAGGACATAACACTTTGAAGTCTATAGAGCATTATCTCATTTCCTTCTTATCACCTAGACAGTAATATTATCTCCATTTTACCAATGAGCATACTAAGCCTAAGAGACGTTTAGAGACTCGCTCAAAGGGAAATTTGGTTTTCAAGCCTCAGTCTTCTGACTTCTACTATGGTCCCCATTCCGGAGCCTCAGTTTCCTCATCTGTCTGTAAAGTAACCAAGGAATCCTTCAGTCCTCAAAGGCCCTGATCTCTGTACCAACTATTCTTTCACCTATCTTTTGACCACATTCTCCAGACTGTTAACTCAGTTAGAACAGGGGCAGGACCTATGTCATTGCCTCCTGTGACCCCCATATCCAGCCCAGAGTAGATGCTCAGTAGGTGTTTGTAAATGTGCCAGGCACAGTGTTAAGTGATGGATGCAAAGATGAATGAGGCTTGGCCCTTTAATCACAGGTGAGGCTCTCAAGAGTCCCCTTTGTAGTGATGTGGGCTCTGCAAACCCCACAGTCATTATGTGGACAATGGCTACCACTGTGTTAAAGTCCCCCCCAAAATAATTGACCGTCACTTGAGTTTTGTGTCCCAAGCTGAATGGCATCAGGGTAGATTACTTCATTTTAGAGACCACAGCAAATAGAACCATTTGCAACGTGAGGCTCACATCATTAAATCAACATTTAGGGATTTTATTTTAATCTAAGTGATGGGTATCCAAAACTGTGCAACTATATAAGTAAAATAACCTGTGCTCTTAACACACCTCCCCAAACTCTCTGCATGACTCAGAGGACTTCCAGGAATTGAGCTGTGGTGGACAGAAATACCATGTCTGATCTCTCTAAGGCAGTCCCAAGGAAAACTTGACCAGCATTTCATCCCTAACCTGACAAACCTAAGGCAAGGTAGGTTTTATTCAAACATATCCAAAAGATATAAGAGCAATTTTTACAATTTGACATTCAAGTTCAAAACTTGGCTTACTTAGGGTTGAAGGATAAAATAAAGGATACTCAGAAAAATTGGAATTTCAGACAAACAAGAAATAATAATTTTTCATGTAATGTACCAGGCAATATTTGGGATACACTTATACTTCAAAAAGTGTTTGTTGTTCATGTGAAATTCAAATATATGTGGGCATTCTGTATTTTTATTTGCTAAGTATGGAAACAAGTTCATTGTGAAAATCAAACAAATAAAAGATTTTCTGTATGTGAAATTGGGTAAGATATAGAAGCCAAGAAAGAAAGGGAGATTAGGCTTTTGGTCAGGTATACCTTTATGAGGATATATGCATATTACCCCAGACTCTGATTCTGTCATCCATGAGGCACCATAGGGAATGATCATTTTGGATATTGAAGGCTCATAGTTAAGAAGTGGGCTCTGGAATCAGATCACTGGAATTAAAATCCAGAATATATCAGTTACTAGCTGTGTGACCTTGGACATGGTGCTTCATTTGGCCTGTCTCCCCATGTGTAAAATGGAGACAAAAATATTACCTATCTCATAGGATTGTGTGAAGATTAAATGACTTACTAGAGTGACTCTAGTAAGCTTTCAACAAATGTTTATCAAGCTTCCCTGCTGGTCCAGTGGTTAAGAATCTGCCTGCTAACGCAGGAGCCACATGTTTGATCCCTGGTTTGGAAAGCTTCTACATGCCAAGACGTAACTAAACCTGTGTTCTGCGATGAGATGCCACTGAAATGAGCACCCAACTCGTGGCAGCTAGAGAAAGCCCACGAACAGCAGTGAAGACCCAGTGCAGCCAAAAATAAACAAATAAATATATAATTTTTAGAAAGCTTACTGCAATAAGAAGTAAAATTTTTAAAATAAATGTCTATCAACTCCACCACTAACTTCATCCTTCCCACTTTCACAGACAAACTGATCTGATACAAGCAGCTGAACTAACGTCAACTTTTTTTTTGGTGCGCTTTCTGTTTTCTTATTTAAAACATCTTACTGGTAAGGAATAGTTGATTCTACTCTTTGTGAGTCACAGGACTGGACTCTAAAAACCCTCACAGCAGGAGGTGATGACTGTTGGATCTACATGGCGCTAAAACAACCAGGTGAAAAGGGAAACATTCAGCTGAAAATTTCAGTAGAGATAGCTGTTCAGAATAGTTTCAATCTCCCAAAAGATGTTTTGGTGAAGATTTAGCATTTACTGAAATAGGTTTCTGTAGCCAGACACAGCCCAAGCGTCACTCACCCATCTATCCGTACATCACTGGAGACAGCTAATATATTGCCAGCGTGTTTCCTCATACCTTTAAACTCACACCTCTTGTTCAAATAAGTGGAGTCCGGTAGTAACTCTCACCGGAAGGCTGCAAAAGTGTGGGAAGGAATATCACTTTAAGGGACTCCATTTATGATATAAGAAGTCATTGTAGCATGTTGTTAATTTTATGCACACAGTGGACTGCTGAAAAGCAAGGAGCACTTGTAGGAAGCCAGAGAAAGATCTCCCGAGATCACTCCGCTAGGTGATTGAGTGTCCTTGCCCGGTGCTTTTCAACAGTCAGCACTAGTGTGATATGCGAGCTACATGCTACACACTCCTTTAGCTCTTTGAATCAACTTCGTAGCTCCAGCTTTCCCATAATTCCTTAGTGGACCTCCTAAACCAGTTATAAGATGCCAGAAGTCTTTTAGCCAAAAATATTGTTTAACATATAACGGAATACTTTCATGCTTAGCTTGCGTGATTTATTCTGTAGTCTCAAAGTTTGAAAGACTTTTTTTTTTTTTCAATAAAATTAAGCCCAACAGTATTTTATTATATTCAGATCATACAACTCTCATACTTTGTAAAGAATATCTTGGTTCATCATCAGAAAGTCTTAAAATGGCTTTCTCATCATTCTTTTAAAACTGCCTCAAAACAGAATAAGGATTTAATGAGTGTTCCTTCCTCTAGACTATCGTTGTCTGAAGTTTGTTTTTTTTTATGATTTTTTTTTTTTCTGATGTGGACCATTTTTAAATTTATTGAATTTGTTACAATATTGTCTCTGCTTTATGTTTGTTTTTTGGCCACGAGGTATGTGAGATCTTAGTTTCCTGACCAGAGATCAAACCTGTACCCCCTGCGTTGGTAAGCCAAGTCTTAACCCCTGAATCACCGCAGAAGTCCCTGTTTAAAGACCTTTTTAAGTTCGTGTGTATTAAATTTTTACAATGTTATGTTGGTTTCTGCCATACTACGACTTGAGTGAGCCATAATTATACATACATCCCCTTCATCCCTAGCCTCCCTCCCCTCCACCCATCCCATCCATCTACATCATCACAGAGCACCAGACTGGGCTCTCTGTGCTACATAGGAACTTCTCACCAGCTGTCCATCTTATCCTTGGTAGTGTATATATGTTAATGCTACTTTCTCCATTCATCCTGCTTTCTCTTTCTCACAGTGCCCACAAATCCATTCTCTACATCTGGGTCTCCATTCCTTCCCTGCAAATAGGTTTATCAATACCATTTTTCTAGATTCCATGTATATGTGTGAATACACTATATGTTTTTCTCTTTGTTACTTACTTCACTCTGTATAACAGGCTCTAGTTTCATCCACCTCACTGGAACTAATTCAAATTCATTCTTTTTATGGCTAAGTAATATTCCATTGTTTATATGTACAACATCTTCTTTATCCATTCATCTGCAGATGAACATCTAACTTGCTTCCATGCCCTGGCTGTTTTAAATAGTTCTACAATGAAGATTGGGGTACATGTGTCTGAAGATTTTAATGAATGCAAAGTTCTGTGAAAATATTGTTACTGAATGAGCAGGTACTTTAACAAGAACAACAGTCTTTGCATATAAGGGTCACTGAGGAATAACCCATAAGCTGCATCATTCACTCTGCTGAAAATTAGAAACTGAGATGTGGTTTATTATTTCTCCATTTTATTCTGATGTATACTGAATATGCAAATGCTTTACTTAATTCTAAATACAGCTAGCATTTCCTTCTAACACACCAGTTTTTAAAGTGCTCCTTGACACTGCCATAGACTTTAAAATTTCTATGGGACATTTTAAATAGATCACAATAAAGATCTTAGTGCCTGCAAATACCTTGAATGAGTTTTGCTATTTTGGGAAATTGTGAGACGCTATCTTGCTTTCTTCAGCTGTGCTCTGGCTTTTTGTTGTTGTTGTTGTTTGTTTGTTTGTTGATGAGGAAGCCCTGAACTGTTTTTCAAGCAGGCACTCTCTCTAAGCATGGTGCCCTACTTGCCCTCACTCCCTACTATTTAGAAAATTATCTAATTGTCTCACGGACAATTTATGGATTGCACTTGTGTTTCGCTTTCTATTGTGAAGTTTGGTTATTTTACAAAATTCTTGACTATAGCCAATACTAAATAAAGTTATTTCAATTCCACAAGGCTTACCTTTTTCACCAGATATCCAGTGCAATTAGCATCAGTGGACTGCTGGCAAACTTACACTCAAAGGAAAAAAAATAGCCTTGATTTGTAATGTGTGCTGATTTCCATGGTGTAAATTTCCCCAGCAGAGCCAATTTCAAGTTATCAATGATTTAGCAATTGGCTCCCAGAATTCCTGAATATTTAATAATCTGTTTTCTCAAATCCATACAAACTTGCTCCAGCACATCAGCAGAGGTTTCTGTCACTAACTCTTCCCCAGACCACCTGTAAAATTGTAAATTATTTCCTTACACTGGACAGTAATTGGCATTTAGTCCTTAATCATGGGACAGACAATTGATTTTAATTTATTTCACATTAAACCATGCCTGCTATATATGAGGTGCTATGCTAGTTCTGTGGGAAATGTAAAGATCCAAACATGATTCCTGGTTTTCAGGAATCCACAGTCCCTCAGAAAGGGCAGACAATATATAAGAAACTGTAATACAAATCTGACCATGAGAAGTGCTATATTAAAATCACAAATTTAAACAGGAAAACAGGAAAGGAAGAAACACCATGTAAACAAAGCAGAGAAAAATGCCTCTACTTCAAGTAATTTTAAAACAAGCTCAAGATGGTCAATAAATTTTTTTTAAAAAAGGTGTAGAACATTTGTGCATAAATTTATTTGAAAGTATTAAGGAAGTGGGGCTTCCCAAGTGGTACAATCATAAAAAATGCACCTTCCAATGCAGGAGACATGGGTTTGATCCCTGGGTAGGGAAGATCCCCTGTAATCAGTTCAGTTTGGTTCAGTTCAGTCATGTCTGACTCTTTGCGACCCCATGGACTGTAGCATGCCAGGCTTCCCTGTCCATCGTCAACTCCCAAAGCTTACTCAAACTCATGTCCATCAAGTCAGTGATGCCATCCAACCATCTCATCCTCTGTCATCCCTTTCTCCTCCTGCCTTCAATCTTTCCCAGCATCAGGGTCTTTTCAA
Source organism: Capra hircus (assembly GCF_001704415.2). Taxonomy (NCBI): domain Eukaryota; kingdom Metazoa; phylum Chordata; class Mammalia; order Artiodactyla; family Bovidae; genus Capra; species Capra hircus. The sequence continues at coordinate 23,174,111 of NC_030823.1, read as the reverse complement.
ATGAGTCAGTTCTTTGCTTCAGGTGGCCAAAGTATTGGAGTTTCAGCTTCAGCATCGGTCCTTCCAATGAACATTCAGGACTGAGTTCCTTTAGGATGGACTAGTTGGATTTCCTTGCAGTTCAAGGGACTCTCAAGAGTCTTCTCCAACACCACAGTTCAAAAGCATCAATTCTTCTGTGCTCAACTTTCTTTATAGTCCAACTCTCACATCCACACATGATTACCAGTAAAACCATAACTTTGACTAGATGGGCTTTTGTTGACAAAGCAATGCCTCTGCTTTTTAATATGCTGTCTAGGTTGGTCATAACTTTTCTGAATAGGAAATGGCAAACTGCTCTAGTGTTCTTGCCTGGGAAGTCCAATGGACAGAAGAGCCTGGCAGGCTAGAGTCCATGGGGTCACAAGAGTCGGATTTGACTGAGAACACACACACGCACACACACACACACAAAATAAGAGACTTACCTAGTGGTCCAGTGGTTAAGACTCTGAGATTCCACTATACGGGGTGTGGGTTCGGTCCCTGATTGGAGAAACTAAGATTCTGCATGCCACAGCCAAAACTTTTTAAAACTAAATAATTTTTTTTAAGTAATAAGGGGAAAAGAGGATTTATAAAGCTTTTAACAAAATCTACCAAAAGATGAGGTGGTAATTCTGCCCCAAACTGACTGATAATTGTAGTGAGTCAATTCCTTTTCCTACTTCCAACATAGAAGTCATATTTCTTTTTCTGTTCCTACAGTTGAGCTTGAAATGTCCTGTGACTAGATCAGCATAGCATTAAGTTTCACAGTCTCCAAATGTGTAAGGTATTCCCAACCTCCCTAAATACCATCCTATAATAAACCAATCCTGAACAGTACTAATTATTAGACACTTAACATGTGGCAGCTACTGTGAAGGGCTTCATACATGTTATCACATTTAAATATGTGAGGCCCTACTTTTTCTGTGGCACTTTGCTCCCCTAAGTACTACTTCCTAAGAAATCTTCTTGGCAATATCAACTTATGGTCCCCAGAACAAGGGAAAGTGCCCCCATGAAATGTTTGTGAGCTGGAGGTGCCTTATGAGAATGAAAAGTGCAATGGTCCTATGGACTGTTGGCAATAGAAAGCAAATAAGAGCACACAAATGCCTCACGTGGAACAAGCAAGAGTGTTAGCTGGTAAGGTTAAAGAGGCGGTGAAGGAGTCTCTGGAGAAAGACCCAAACAAGGCTTTCCTGACATAAGAGAAGCCACTTTTGGCTTAAGCCGTTTTGTGATCTGTCTGACCACAGTGCCTGCTCTTGAGCAGGTCTCAGTAATTAAGGATCTTAAGGGAACAAAAGAATGCAGGAACAAAGCATTATATCAGGCAAGAAAAGTAACAATAGCAAAGATAACATATCACTTGTAAAGATTCCCAGTTCTGTTTCAATAGTAAAGATTAGCCTAAAGTGTTCAAGCACCAGATGAGCTGGAACCTAAGGGATGAAGATGGTGAGCTTTCTGGACCCTTCTTACTTCAATCAACTGAAGTTTGTGACAGCCCAAGTCCCTTTATGAATATTCATATACCCTTAGGTTAAAATGATTTCAAAAGCTCAGCCTCTGTGCACTAGTGCCAAATCAAATCTTGGTTTTGCTTGAAGTAGAAAACAATAGTTCTATTACTTTGAAAGGCAAAGAGGGACACAACAGGCTCTTGCTCTCAAAACTGTATCTGAGCCCAGGGGAGCTGCTTGTTCAGTCATTCAGACGTGTTTTTCGACTCTTTGAGACCCATGAACTATCGCATGCCAGGCTTCCTTGTCCTTCACTGTCTCCCAGAGTTTGGTCAAACTCATGTCCATTGAGTCAATGCTGCCATCCAACGATCTCATCCTCTGTCATCCCCTTCTCCTCCTGCCTTCAATCTTTCCCAGAATCAGGGTCTTTTCCAATGAGCTGGCTCTTCGCATCAGGTGGCCAAAGTGTTGGAGCTTCAACTTCAGCATTAGTCTTTCCAATGAATATTCAGGGGTGATTTCCTTTAGGATTGACTGGTTTGGTCTCTTTGCTCCATTTCTGATAGTGTGCTAGAGTCCAGTCTTCTGCATCACGAACACAAAGAGATTCCAGTGACATCCAACGTTAGAAAACAAATGTTTTTACACTTTGAAAATAATTTTTATATGATTGGAGATGATTTTGGAAATGGTTTTTCTAAATAAATAATAACCCTGTCACTACCATACACAAATTTAGATTACTTTATGATCATTAATTTTAACAAACATGAAATCACTTTTTTTCCCATCCCCTCTGCTACTGCCCTGGTTTAGCAACTCCTCAGTTGAGGGTTCCAGCTCGGCCCCTCAGCTGAATTTCTAGAAAGCTCTGTGCTTCTATTCCACTTTAGTCTGTTATTCATAGTGCTCATGTGACAGTCTCTTAAAATATAAATGTGATAAAAATCACTTCCATGTTGAGCATTCTCCAATGAGCCTCTGCCCAAGCTCTTGAATTCCTTAGAAAGTTGAATTCCTTAGTTACTTGTGTGAGGCTCTTTGAGACCTCTCTGTTCTAAACTTTTATCTCCATTTACACACATTTTCTTCTGCCACACAAAATTAAATGCACGTCCTATTGTTTCTTGCTTCATTCAGTTAACATATATGGGCTTTTGCCTGGATACCCTCCCACCTTCATCACCTGGCCAGCTCCCAGTGACCTTCCCAGACTCAGGGAGGGCATTGCTCCCTCCAGAATGACTTAGAAGAACCACAGGTCAGATTTTGACTCCAGCCACTGTGCTCTTAAGGCCCCATAGGTTTTATGCTGTTCGGATCTTCAGTCATAAGCTTACATATCTGCCCTTAAAACTGGACCGTGAGATCCTCGAGGATTGGAACTGTCTTTTTTGTATTGTTAGAACAAATTTTCAAAATAGCTTTTCCAACAAGTTGACTACATTCATATATCAGACATTCCCCAAATTTTCCAAAAGGGAAGAAATTTTCCCCCAGATTCAATTCAAAGATATCTTTCTTAAAGAGAAAAAAAAATGAAATAATAAATATTTGATTACTTATGTAAGATATAGCTGATTAATTAGCTCCTAGTTAATAGTCACCTGGGAGGGTCAGCGATGCTGAAGCATTTAATCAGTTATACTAGTAACACTCTGGAAGAAGCTAAAATATTACATCATGCAAAACATTCTGTTCTGGATGTTTTTCTAAGTGCCCAGCGGAATGGCTACAACAGAGCAGACACCTGATAAATATTTGAATGAATGGAAGATGTCTCCAGGATCTAGTTTATTAAAATCCCAACATAATCAAAAGATGAAAAGTTTATTATTACTCTTTTTTACAGTGAAAATCTTACATTTTAAAAATAGCTGACCTGTTATCATGCAAGTCATATGCTAATTTTGAGTTGTATGCTTATTGAGTAAAGCAAAGTTGCCTGATTGATTCTCCAGTAATAAATGTGACTTCTTGGTAATTGTTGATGCTAATCTATTAAAAACAACCAGGACTCATACTCTCAATAATTCTAAAGCACAGTCTCTCTATACAGAGTCTTTCATCTATATTTCAGCTTTGTTAGTTATATTATGAAAATGTCTCATTCATCTTTATCCTTCCACCAGCCCCCACCTAACGCAGTACCTGATATATAATAGACATAGTGAACTAATGTGGCATTTTTTGCTTATAAATAAGAGAAACTTCTTGATTAGGCAGAAAGTGAAATATGGCTTACAGTCATAAGACTTCAGCCCACCTTCTGCAATCTAAGAGATATAGTCGAAGATTTGTCTCCATCCACCATCTGCTTCTTCCTTTTGTATGTTGGTTTCTTTCCACAGACTAGTACTATGTTGCAGAGAAAACGGCTATAACGTAACCTTAGATTCACCTCCTCCCAGCAGAAAGTGGACTTCTCTTTGCAAATGCAGGAAAGTAATCTGGCCCTGCTTGAATCTCAATCTCATCCTTGATGGGTTCCCATGATTGACCTGATCTGGATTATTTGCCACAGCTATGGATGGATTCGGGGGCTGGAGGGTAGCTACAACAAACACTGCTACTAACCAGTAGAACCAGATGCAATTAGGAAGGGGAAGTACCCCCGAAAATGTCACATAGGTACTGAGCAGACAAAATTGCTCTTTAAATTCAGTAAGTTAGTATTTAAGAGAGTGGCCCACATATATACTGAAACCGCATACAATGACTGTGATGCAGACTGAATATCACTGTTATGTTTGAACTTGATGATTAATCTCAGAACAGTTTTACTCGGGACAGTACTGCAGGAAGAGCTTTCCTCGTGAGAAAATGCCTATTGAGAACCCATCCAGCACTACAACAAGCCCAGGCTTTCCTCAAGACAGCTCAGTTCAGTTCAGTTGCTAAGTCAAATCCGACTCTTTGCGACCCCGTGAATCGCAGCACGCCAGGCTTCCCTGTCCATCACCAACACCCAGAGTTCACTCAGACTCACGTCCATCGAGTCAATGATGCAATCCAGCCATCTCATCCTCTGTTGTCCCCTTCTCCTCGTGCCCCCAAACCCTCCCAGCATCAGAGTCTTTTCCAATGAGTCAACTCTTCACATGAGGTGGCCAAAGTATTGGAGTTTCAGCTTCAGCATCATTCCTTCCAAAGAAATCCCAGGGTTGATCTCCTTCAGAATGGACTGGTTGGATCTCCTTGCAGTCCAAGGGACTCTCAAGAGTCTTCTCCAACACCACAGTTCAAAAGCATCAATTCTCTGGCACTCAGCTTTCTTCACAGTCCAACTCTCACATCCATAAATGACTACTGGAAAAACCATAGCCTTGACTAGATGGACCTTTGTTGGCAAAGTAATGTCTCTGCTTTTCAATATGCTATCTAGGTTGGTCATAACTTTTCTTCCAAAGAGTAAGCATCTTTTAATTTCATGGCTACAATCACCATCTGCAGTGATTTTGGAGCCCAAAAAACTAAAGTCTGACACTGTTTCTACTGTTTCCCCATCTATTTCCCAGGAAGTGATGGGACCAGATGCCATGATCTTCGTTTTCTGAATGTTGAGCTTTAAGCCAACTTTTTCACTCTCCTCTTTCACTTTCATCAAGAGGCTTTTTAGTTCCTCTTCATTTTTTGCCGTAAGGGTGGTGTCATCTGCATATCTGAGGTTACTGATATTTCTCCCAGAAATCTTGATTCTAGCTTATGCTTCTTCCAGCCCAGCATTTCTCATGATGTATTTTCATATAAGTTAAATAAGCAGGGTGACAATATACAGCCTTGACGTACTCCTTTTCCTATTTGGAACCAGTCTGTTGTTCCATGTCCAGTTCTAACTGTTGCTTCCTGACCTGCATACAAGTTTCTCAAAAGGCAAGTCAGGTGGTCTGGGATTCCCATCTCTTTCAGAATTTTCCACAGTTTATTGTGATCCACACAGTCAAAGGCTTTGGCATAGTCAATAAAGCAGAAATATATGTTTTTCTGGAACTCTCTTGCTTTTTCCATGATCCAGCGGATGTTGGCAATTTGATCTCTGGTTCCTCTACCTTTTGTAAAACCAGCTTGAACATCAGGAAGTTCACGGTTCACGTATTGCTGAAGCCTGGCTTGGAGAATTTTTAGCATTACTTTACTAGCATGTGAGATGAGTGCAATTGTGCAGTAGTTTGAGCATTCTTTGACATTGCCTTTCTTTGGTATTGGAATGAAAACTGACCTTTTCTAGTCCTGTGGCCACTGCTGAGTTTTCCAGCTTTGCTGGCATATTGAGTGCAGCATTTTCACAGCATCATCTTTCAAGATTTGAAATAGCTCCACTGGAATTCCATCACCTCCACTAGCTTTGTTCATAGTGATGCTTTGTAAGGCCCACTTGACTTCACATCCCAGGATGTGTGGCTCTAGGTGAGTGATCACACCATCATGATTATCTGGGTGGTGAAGATCTTTTTTGTACAGTTCTTCTGTGTATTCTTGCCACCTCTTCTTAATATCTTCTGCTTCTGTTAGGTCCATACCATTTCTGTCCTTTATCGAGCCCCTCTTTGCATGAAATGTTCCCTTGGTGTCTCTAATTTTCTTGAAGAGATCTCTAGTCTTTCCCATTCTGTTGTTTGCCTCTATATCTTTGCATTGATCGCTGAGGAAGGCTATCTTATCTCTCTCTTCTTGCTATTATTTGGAACTCTACATTCAGATGCTTGTATCTTCCTTTTTCTCCTTTGCTTTTCACCTCTCTTCTTTTCACAGCTATTTGTAAGGCCTCCTCAGACAGCCATTTTGCTTTTTTGCATTTCTTTTCCACGGGGATGGTCTTGATCCCTGTCTCCTGTACAATATCACGAACCTCCGTCCATAGTTCATCAGGCACTCTATCTATCAGATCTAGTCCCTTAAATCTATTTCTCACTTCCACTGTATAATCATAAGGGATTTGATTTAGGTCATAACTGAATGGTCTAGTGGGTTTCCCTGCTTTCTTCAATTTCAGTCTGAATTTGGCAATAAGTAGTTCATGATCTGAGCCACAGTCAGCTCCTAGCTGCACCTAAATCTAACTTGGAACACTGTGATCAAAGTACCCCTGTTGCTTGATTTCCTGAGATCCAACCAACATCCGTTCCCAGGTTAGAGGTCCTGTCTGTGTGTAGAGAGGCAATGATAGTGTTCAGAGACTGAATCTGGCAGCCTGCTTAGCCAGCTCTAAACAGACCTTCCAGATGGGGGTGTGTGGTCACAGAGTTCACAGAGGTGTTAGGCACAAAAGCATTTCTGAAAAAAAATTCTTTGGAATGCAGGTTTGAAAATTATAATCATTTTAAAGTTGAGGGAAGCCTAAAAAGAGAGCCATTGTAGCTGCCATTTTGCATATAACAGCATCATCTGTCCCTGGAAGGACAAAATCCTAGCAAGAATGCCCTTATCTAGAGGCACCCTGTCTATGGGTCAGTCTGGTTCCCTGGAGGCCCCCTGTAACCATCAAGAAAATGAAGGACACTCAAAGAAGGGACAAATGTCCATCTTTCCTGATTCTCTGGCCATTTCCTGACCAGCAACAATCAAAAGTTTATGTGGTCAGAGAATAATCAAAGTCTATTTCCTGGGAAATCCCATGGACAGAAGAGCCTGGTGGGCTGCAGTCTATGGGGTCACAAAGAGTCGGACACACGCTTTTCTTTAAAAGAGTCTCAAAAGTCAGTCAGACATTTTCTAAAAATGATTTGCTTGAGATGGTATTCTTTTTTTATACTTTATTTATTTGTTTTTGGCTGTGCTGCATCTTTGTTGCTTTGCAATGGCTTTCTCTAGTCGCAGCAAGCAGGGGCTACTATTCATTGTGGTGCGACAACTTCTCATTGTGGTGGCTTTTCTTGTTGTGCAGTATAGGCTTTAGGCGTGGAGGCTTAGTTTATGCGCTTAGTTTCTCCCTGGCATGTGGAATCTTTCCAGACCAAGGATCGAACTCAAGTCTCCTGTTTTGGCAGGTGGGCTCTTACCCACCATGCCACCAGGGAAGTTTGATGATAGATTCTTGAAAGAAATTTTCCAGACTGTAGCTTCCTAAACTTTCCTTTATACCTTTGTTTCCTTCATGAAGACTGACATTAGAGGCAAGAAAGAGTTGACCACTAGACCACTTCATTTTGTCTGTTTCCTATTGCATAAAATATGAATCGCTGCCTTCTATAAGAATAGTCTTAATAGTTAGGAAACAATCCAAATACCTAGCAAGTACTGCTACACACACACGTACCAAATAATGTCCCCCTACATTCAAGTCTACCCTGAACCAATGAATGTGACCTTACTTGGAACTAGAATCTTTGTAGACAGCCAAGTTAAAAGAAGTCACACTTGCTTAGGGTAAGCCCTAATCCAATGATGGATATCCTTATTAAAACAGGAAAACTTGGATATAGACACAGAGAGAAGACAATCATGGGATGATGGAAACAAAGATTGGAGTTGTGCTACCGCAAACCAAGGAATGCTAAGGAGTGTTGGCAGTCATCGGAAGCCAAGAAATAGAAGGCTTCCCTTAAGTCTTCAGAGAGGTCATGGCCTGACCAACACCTTGATTCAGACCTCTCCTCTCCAAAACTGTGACATAGTAAATTTCTGTTGTTTAAGCCAAAGGCAATTTGCTCGCTACAGCAGTCCCAAGAAACTAATACAACATGTAGATACTACTCAGCAACAAAAAGGAATGAATAAATTATATAAAGCAACAGAACAAAATTGGAATGATGGTTAGAAAAGTGCAAAAATTTATTAGAAATCATCAACTTGTGTATTTTAATGGGTCAGTTCTATGGTTGGTAAATTACACTTCAGTAAAGCTACAAAGTGAGCTGGGGAATTTTTGATCCTTTAATATTTTCTGTGGGCTTTCCAGGTAGCTTGGTGGTAAAAAAAAAAAAAAAAAAAAAAAAAAAAATCCACCTGTCAATGCAGGAGATGTGAATTTGATCCCTGGGTCAGGAAGATCCCCTGGAGAAGTTAAATGGCAACCCACTCCAGTGTTCTTGCCTGGGAAATCCCACGGACACAGTAGCCTGGCAGGCTACAGTCCATGGGGTCCTGAAAGAGTCAGGCATGACTTAGCAACTAAAAATCAACAATATTTTCTGTAACAATTAGCATAATGTAGAATTTACTCTTCCTTGGAATTTGGGTAAAAGTTACTAATCATTGGAACCTCAAGTTTTATGGGGTTTTTGTTGTTGTTCATTGCTGTTGATGTTAGATAATTATTTGAGAACCATATCAATTATTTATTTGATCTATTCAAGTTTTCTCTTTTTGTGATGATTTTAGCACTTTATATTTTTCTAGGAATTTATTTCATCTAGAATCTCAAATCTATCTGTTTCAAATCTCTATCTATAGCTATTATCAGTTTTTCCATTTTACTTTTGTTTATTTGCTTCTTCCTTTTTCTTGATTAGTCTTGCCAGGAGTCTGCTTTGTTAATCTTTTCAAAGAATCAGCTTTTGGTTTTGTTCATCTTCACTATTGTTCCTCTGTTCTTTGACTTTTTTGATTTCTACTTTTATCTTTATCATTTCCTTCCTTCTTGTTTGGGTCTCCTCCCTGCTATTTTTCTGACTTCATGAGCTGAAAACTTAGCTTCTTTACTTTTAATCTTTGGAGTTTCAGGGTATTTTTAAAGCTATAATTTTTTCTGCTTAACTGCATTCATAAATTTTGGCACATAATGATTTCATTTTTAACATATGGATTCTTTTGAAATATTTAGCTTCCAAATACATGATGGGTTTAGCTATTGTTTTGGCAATTAATGTTTCATTGTATTGCATATGAAATTCAGGAAACTTAGGCAATGAAATTGATTTATTGTCTGTTTTTGCAAATGTTCCATATGTGCTTGTAACTAAATAATGGTCAGATGTAGAAATTCATACATATATATTTCTATGTACTAGCATTTCTACATATTGTGTTGTTCAGGCCTTTAATCCTGCTGCTGCTGTGTGTGTATGTGTGTTTGTGTGTACACATGCTTGTGCTTGATCTATGAGTTTTTGAAAGTTGTGTATAAAATCTCTAGCCACACCTGATGATTTATCTATTTCTTCCTGAAATTCTGCTTCTTGGAGCTTAATATTATTTACAGCTGTGTTATTAGGGACATAATAGATCAAAATACTATATCTTTCTGTATTATTGCTCAGTTTACTGTACATAGCATCATTCTTCTTTATCCTTTTTATTTCTTTTGCCAATTATTAAGATGTCTACTCTAGATTACTTTCAATTCATATTTTCCAGATGTACTTTTTAGTTTATTTTTATCTTTTTGTGTATTTTTATATTTCTGTATATTCTATTTCAATGTATCTTTTGAATCCAATGTAATCTTTTTAAAATCCAATCAAAAAGTCTATTTCCATAAATATGTTTTAACCACTTACATTTAATGAGTTTTTAAACTTATATTTGTTCCTTCATTTCATATTTTCCATTTACTGTATTTTTGGCCTCCATTTCTTCTTCCTGCTTTCTGTTAAATAGATTCACTTATTTTTCCTTCTGTTTTAAAAGCTATACATTATATTTTTTCTTTTATGTGATATTTTATGCATGTAACTATGTGCCTTTAGGTCTTAAACTTGCAGTATCTAGAAGTGACATTGAAAATATATACAACTGGTAATGATGCTGGTACTAATAATAACAATTTTTGATTAACATGCTTATAAGTATATGCTGGGAGAACATCTGTATTACAGGATGAACTGTGTGCCTCCCAAGTTCATATGTTCATATCCTAACCCCCAGTAGCTCAGAATGTGACTGTATTTGAAAATAGGTTCTTTAAAGAGGAAATTAAGGTAAAATGAAGTCATTAAAGTGGGCCCTAATCCAATCCGATGGATGTCTCTTTAAGAAGAGGAGATTAGAACACAGACATAGAGATTAGGACATAGACACACAGAGAGAACACTCTATGAGGACACATAGAGATGTTGGCCATCTATAACCTCAGAAAGAGGCCTCAGAAGAAATTAAACTTGCTGACACCTTGTTCTGAGACTTACAGCTTTCAGAATTGTAAGAAAATGAATTTCTGTTGTTTAAGCCACTAGTCTGTAATATTTTGTTATGGCAGTCTTGGCAAAGTAATAAAAAACAGCCTATCAAGATCTGAATCTTCTTCCTAAACAGCAAAGTAGTCTGACAGGCTCACATAGCCCATTTGTGACCTAAAAACCATATCTCTTGTCACAATAATATTGTCTAGGATCCCAAGATATGTTACTGTTTTTACTTTCTTTTTTTTTTTAATTTATTTTTTTATTGAAGGATAATTGCTTTACAGAATTTTGTTGTTTTCTGTCAAACCTCGACATGAATCAGCCCTAGGAATACATATATCCCCTTCCTTTTGAACCTCCCTCTTTCTTACTTTCAACATATCTCTTGCACAGTCTTCTTAATGCATTTCTCCTCTGAAATAAATACTTTTCCAAAAAATACTTTCCATGTGTATTTTCACAAGACAAACTTTTGAGGTTTTGTATGCCTGGAGATGTTTTTATTATCCTTCATATTTGAGTGGCAATTTTGCTAAATGTAAAACTCTCCATTAAAAGTTATTTTCCTTCAATGTTCTAAAAATGTTACTTCACTGTCTTCTCAAATCCAATGTTGCTATTGAAATGTCTGATATCAGTTTGATTCTTGTTTATTTTTAGGTGATCTTCATTTTTCTTCCTGGATACATATAAAACTGTTTTTTTTTTTTGTACTTACTGCTCTGATATATTATTTAATATGTGTAAATGTGGGTTTTCCTTTTCTCTTATGTTTGGCAGACCATCAGCTCTTTGAAGCTGAGATTTTCCCTGTATTTAAGTATGAGTAATTTATTCCTATTATTTCTTTTTTTTCCTGTATGTGTGGGTATTTTTTATTTGTTTATTTATCTATTAATTTATTTTTGCTGCACCAAGTATCATGCAGGATCTTAGTTCCCACACCAGGGATGGAACCTGCAGCCCCTGCGGTGGAAGGGTGAAGTCCCAACCATTGGACCACCAGGGAAGTCTCCTATCCTTAATTTTTTAATTAAATAATTTACTTTAATTGGAGGCTAATTACTTTACAATATTGTAGTGGTTTTTGCCATACACTGACATGAATCAGCCATGGGTGTACATGTGTCCCCCTGTCCCAAACCCTGCTCCCATCTCCCTCTGCATGCCATCCCTCTGGATTGTCTCAGTGTACCAGCTTTGAGTACCCTGTTTCATGCACCAAACTAGGACTGGTCATCTATTTTGCATATGGTAATATGCACATAATATGCATAAGGTAATATGGTAATATACACGTTTCAATGCTATTCTCTCAAATCATCCCACCCTTGCCTTCTCCCACAGAGTCCAAAAATCTGTTCTTTACATCTGTTTCTCTTTTGCTGTCTTGCATCTACAGTCCTTGTTACCATCTTTCTAAATTCCATATATATGCATTAATATACTATATTGGTGTTTTTCTTTCTGACTTACTTCACTCTGTATAATAGGCTCCACTTTCATTCACCTCATTAGAGGTGAACTCAAATGTGTTCTTTTTAATAGCTGAGTAATATTCCATTGTGTATATGTAGCACAATTTTCTTATCCATTCATCTGCCAATGGACATCTAGGTTGCGTCTATTGTGAACAGTGTCCTATCTTTATTACTTCTTCATATTACATCCTTCCAGATGTTTCCCTTGTTCTTCTGAGTATCCTATTGCCAGATACTGTCACTTGTACTACTGTTGACAGTATGATGACTTCTATTCATATTAACTTTTATTAATTTGTTCCTATGTTTGTTTTCTAATTTTTATGCCTTGTTATTGCCTTCTAGAAGATTTTCTCAATCTACTCTTCCAGTTCATTAATTTACTTTTCAGTTATACCTATTCTCCTACATATCCCATGTATTTTTCTTCACTTAAGCTCATACTTCATATTTCCATTGTTTTTATTATTATTTTGTCTTATAGCTAGTATATTTTTGTTGTTGTCATTCAGTTGCCAAGATGTGTCCAACTCTTTGAGACCCCGTGTACAGCAGTATGCCCAGGTTCCCTGTCTTTCACCATCTCTGGTATCTCCGTGGGAAAAAAAAAAATGAGCTTTCAGCCCCAAATAACTAGACATCCAAGAGCTACCTGTATCCTGTGAAACAGATTATTAGAAAAAGAAGACTAAGAATTTAAAATAAATATGAAAAATATACTTAAAATTATAAGCTGGTATGTTTATTCCCTTGTAATTTTAAGTATTTTTTATCACATTTATTTTAAATTCTTAGTCTACTTTTTCTAACATTTACATTTCAAAGGATACAGGTAGCTCTTGAATGTCTAGCTATGTGGGACCGAGAGCTTATTTTTAACCATGACGATACCAGCTATTGTGCCCCATTTAGATGAGTTAAAGAAGAGAGAATAAGCCTCTGTTTAGAAAGCCCACATACCACTATACTGCCATGAATTACTCTGATTTGTAGCCAACTTAAAAGGCAAATCCAGGCAAATTCAGGATTCTACCTTAAATTTCAAGAGAAAGATGTATTAGGGAGAAGACAGTTTCCCTATGTTTCAATCCATGAGACATGTGAGTCTGAAGAGCATAATGGAAGCCAGGCAGTCAGCACATGTTTTCATTAATTCCTCCCCCAGCAATGCTGTTCTGCTACCCTGCTACTACCTGAGTTCAACTCTGCTGCTGCTGCTAAGTCGCTTCAGTAGTGTCCGACTCTGTGCGACCCCATAGATGGCAGCCCACCAGGCTCCCCCGTCCCTGGGATTCTCCAGGCAAGAACACTGGAGTGGGTTGCCATTTCCTTCTCCAATGCATGAAAGTGAAAAGTGAAAGTGAAGTCGCTCAGTCGTGTCCGACTCTTAGCGACCCCATGGACTGCAGCCCACCAGGCTCCTCCATCCATGGGATTTTCCAGGCAAGAGTACTGGAGTGGGGTGCCATTGCCTTAAGGGAAAAGACAGAGAAAAATAAAAAGTAGAAGTGAAGAAACTTCTCTATCTACTTCAGAACACCTTCACCCTCTGGCTGCAACTGACCTGCACCAGAACCCAAGTGGTCTTCTAATCCCTCAAAATTTCTTAAAATCAATTGGTTGGTTGATGAAAGTGAAAGAGGAGAGTTAAAAAGTTGGCTTAAAGCTCAACATTCAGAAAACTAAGATCATGGCATCTGGTCCCATCACTTCATGGCAAATAGATGGGGAAACAGTGGAAACAGTGTCAGACTTTATTTTTCTGGGCTCCAAAATCACTGCAGATGGTGATGCAGCCATGAAATTAAAAGAAACTTACTCCTTGGAAGGAAAGTTATGACCAACCTAGACAGCATATTAAAAAGCAGAGACATTACTTTGTCAGCAAAGGTCCATCTAGTCAAGGCTGTGGTTTTTCCAGTGGTCATGTATGGATGTGAGAGTTGGACTATAAAGAAAGCTGAGTGCTGAAGAATTGATGCTTTTGAACTATGGTGTTGGAGAAGACTCTTGAGAGTTTCTTGGACTGCAAGGAGATGCAACCAGTCTATCCTAAAGGAGATCAGTCCTGGTGTTCATTGGAAGGACTGATGTTGAAGCTGAAACTCCAGTACTTTGGCCACCTGATATGAAGAGCTGACTCATTTGAAAAGACCCTGATGCTGGGAAAGATTAAGGGCAGGAGGAGAAGGGGGCGACAGAGGATAAGATGGTTGGATGGCATCATCGACTCGATGGACATGGGTTTGAGTGGACTCTGGGAGTTAGTGAAGGACAGGAAGGCCTGGCATGCTACGGTTCATGGGGTTGCAAAGAGTCAGACACGACTGAGCGACTGAACTGAACTGAATTCACTCTGGGCATTCATGTTTCTCTTCTGTCTATTTATAGTCTTTTCTTCAGGATTAATTTTAGGGCAAGGTTGCCATCTTGGCAGATCTTCCTACATAGGTTAGACACAAACTTACCACTATTTATAAAAGCATATGAAATTATTTTTTCACCTATGAATATGATGGATAATTTAAATTAAATGATGATTATACTCCAACCCACCCGCACACACAGAGATCCCAAATATCATCACTGTTATATCTTTTCTTCTATTTAAAAATCAATTCCTAATAAGTCCATTCTATTTTTTTCTTTTTTTACGTCCTATACCTATCAGCCTGTGTCCATCATTCACTGCCTCACTGTCAAGAGCTCCACTGGCCACATTCTTAACAGGATTTTGACAAGTCTGAGGATATCAATCATGTTTATTAACATTTACTTTTGCCTTTAGCCTGTTAAGAATTTGCTAATTCAAGTGACTTTTGAAAAATCTTCTAGCTCCAATCAGTCACTGGCATAAAATTGCCCACGTTGTTTCTGATATGGTAGTAATTTTCCTCCCAGAACCATCTGAAACTGTCATTTTCTCAGTGCTCCATCTCAAAGCTTCCTCAGAATTGGCCAGATTCACTTAGTACAAAACGGTTTTCTCAAGTCATACCCCATTAACTGAATTCCTTCACAGGCACACTCCCTCTCAGTTAGCTTAGGAAAATTGTGTAGAGGAAACAGCGCTAAACTCGAGGGTCAGATTCTAATCTCTGCTCTTCTAAAAACTAGATGCCTGACAATAGCCAAATCGCTTCATTGTCCTCAGCTTTTTCACTTACAAAATTGGGCTAAAATAGGAAATATTGACATAAATCATAAAAAACGTTCCCAAACTGCACCCGCATGTTTCTCCGGGTTAATTACTGTTGCTTTCTGTGGACTCCTTCAAGCTATTCTTTATTCTCCTCCTACAATTCACTGCATCTCACACCTCAACAAGCAGTGTGGCTGGACATCTCTATAGATAATTTTCACCAGGACTAAATCATATACTTAAAAAATTAATCGCTCAGTCATGTCCGACTCTTTGTGAGCCCATGGACTGTAGCCTACCAGGTTCCTCTGTCCATGGGATTCTCCAGGCAAGAATACTGGAGTGAGTTGCCATTTCCTTCTCCAGGAGATCTTCCCAACCCAGGGATCGAACTCAGGTCTCCCACGTTGTAGGCAGATGCTTTACCGTCTGAGCCACCGGGGAAGTCCTTTACCTTATGTTTTACTTACAATTCAGTGCATCCCACACCTCAACAAGCAGTGTGACTGGACACCCCTATAGATAATTTTCACCAGCACTAAATCATATACTTAAAAAATTAATCAAAGATTCACCCATTGCCAAAAATACATAGGAAATTCAAACTTCAGAGAGTTTTCTATTGTCATAATTTAGCAACCCCTGTCTGTAACTTGCAAGCAGAATCTACCATTAGAAACTTCATTATGGAGAAGCTTCCAGCATTATTAGGACCACCATCTCTAGTGAGTTCAGAAATCTTAGGAAATATATATCTTACTGTTTTCATTTAACCTTGACCAATGAACCAGACATCAGAGTACACTGCTTTCTTGGTAATGCTTTTAGAAATGCATTGAATTATTTTGAAAGTTCTGAAAGAAGGTTTAGGTTCATTAGTGTAAATTTGGGTCAAAGGATGACACTGATTCCTATTTTAGTAAAGGCAACTGCCTGTTTCAAATATGACTAAGCTGAACTGCTACACTAAGTTCAGTATGCCAGGCTCTTAGCATAAAGCAACTATTATTGCAAGCAATTATGCTGCTTTTTCAATAGCATAATGCTTGGAGATGCTGGAAAGTGCAGAGAGATTTTCCTAAGCTTTCACAAATGACTGGATTCATGAGAGCATTGGACCACTACTTTCATCAAAGTTAAACCAGAAAATCTCAGCCAAGCAGTCTCCAAGCACACTCAGTTTCTCTTCTGAGTTTCTCTCCCCAAGTGATTCTTCAGACCAGTTCCTTGACTTCCAAGACCAAAGACATTTTTAAATCCATGCTTCCAAGTCATGATTTTTGTGTAATGCTCTCAGACTACAAATTTAGGGAATTAATAACTGTCTAGTAATTTTAATATATAAAATATACATGCTCTCTATAATATTTGGACTCCCATTCTTATTCCTTAAATTTGTAAACTCCAGAATTTCATTATCTTTGCTTAAATATCCCCCTTAAGAGAGTGTGAGTACGTATGTATGTATGCTTGTTTGTATATATGTATGTGTGTGTATGTATATATACAGATACATAGTATAGATAGATAGATAATATACATATATGGAACTAGATAGCTATATCACATTATGTGCATGCTCAGTCACTTCAGTTGTGTCTGACTCTTTGTGACCCTAGGGACTGTAGCCCACCAGGCTCCTCTGTCCATGGGATTCTCTAGGCAAGAATACCGGAGTGGGTTGCCATGCCCTCTTCCAGAGGCTATATCACATTACATACACGCTATTTAGTGTAGGCCAGAAGTTGGCAAACACATTCTATCAGAGGCCAGATAGTAAATACTTGTCACAAGTACTCTACCCTACCATTGTAGCTTAGAAGCAGTCACAGAAAATAAATACATCAACGAATAGACATGGCTGTGCACCAAGACAACTTTATTTAGAAGACATTCAGTCCATGGGCTGCAGTTTGTCAACGCCTTGTCTTGCCAGCCTTTCCATTAAAGAAAAAAAAAAAATCTAAGTAATTGCCTACCTAATCTAAAAATGGGTTGGGTTTTTATTTAGCAAAGTATTAGGCTCTTGCTAAAGAGAGGCTGTTTTGTATTTTTATTTCAACACAAGCAAGCAGAGATATATTTTGCATTTCTATTTTCTCATAATGATTGGAAATGTAAACATTTTTGCTAAAATGCAATAATCACTATCGTTTATAAGACTTTCCAACTTATAAAGTTCTTTGATGTTCTTTATTTCATCTAATCAGCAAAAGAACACTATACAATAGCTGAGTTGTTCGGTTTCTTATTTTGTAGCTGAGGAAACTAAGATTTTCATGATTTACTCAGAAAGTATTAGAGCCAGTATTCAAACTCAGGCCTGACACCAAATCATAGAAACCTCACTGTTCCAAAACTAAACAATAGCAAAAATAGCAATCCTACCATGAACAATAAGCCTAAGAACCTGTCTGATGAGCTCTGAATCCATCAAGTAAGAATGCCAATCAGTTGACATTTCTTTATTTAATACCCGAGTCAATACACAAAATTGCAAATCAGCACAAAGGTGCAAATCCATATGCAGTGCTGTGTATAACAATAATTATGACACATCTGATATTACAGTCCCTGGTTGACATCTGCTAATGTAAACACACTGGTCATACACCCTCTTCCAACAAAACAAGAAAAGACTCTACACATGGACATCACCAGATGATCAATACCGAAATCAGATTGATTATATTCTTCGCAGCCAAAGATGGAGAAGCTCTATACAGTCAGCAAAAACAAGACCGGGAGCTGACTGTGGCTCAGATCATGAACTCTTTATTGCCAAACTCAGAGTTAAATAGAAGAAAGTAGGCAAACCCACCGACCATTCAGGTATGACCTAAATCAAATCCCTTATGACTATACAATAGAAGTGACAAATAGATTCAAGGGATTAGATCTGATAGACAGAGTGCCTGATGAACTATGGACAGAGGTTCATGACATTGTACAGGAGACAGGGATCAAGACCATCCCCCAAAAAAGGATATGCAGAAATGCAAAATAGCTGTCTGAGGAGGTCTTACAAATAGCTGTGAAAAAAAAAGAAACAAAAAGTAAAGGAAAAAAAGAAAGATCTATCTACTTGAATGCAGAATTCAAAAGAATAGCAAGGAAAGATAAGAAAGCGTTCTTCAGTGATCAGTGCAAAGAAATAGAGGGAAACAACAGAATGGGAAAGACTAGAGATCTCTTCAAGAAAATTAGAATACCAAGGGAACATTTCACGCAAAGATGGGCTCGATAAAGGACAGAAATAGTACGGACCTAACAGAAGCAGAAGATATTAAGAAGGGGTGGCAGAATACACAGAAGAACTATACAAAAAAGATCTTCATGACCAAATAACTACAATGGTGTGATCACTCACCTAGAGCCACACATCCTGGAATGTGAAGTCACGTGGGCCTTAGGAAGCATCACTATGAACAAAGCTAGTGGAGGTGATGTAATTCCAGTTGAGCTGTTTCAAACCCTAAAAGATGATGCTGTGAAAGCTCTGCACTCAATATGCCAGCAACTTTGTAAAACTCAGCAGTGGCCACAGGACTGGGAAAGGCCAGTTTTCATTCCAATCCCAAAGAAGGGAAATGCCAAAGAATGTTCAAACTACCACACAATTGCATTCATCTCCCATGCTCAAAATTCTCCAAGCCAGGCTTCAACAGTACATAAACCATGAAATTCCAGATGTTCAAGCTTGTTTTAGAAAAGGCAGAGGAACCAGAGATCAAATTGCCAACATCCGCTAGAACATTGAAAAAGCAATTGAGTTCCAGAAAAACATCTATTTCTACTTTATTTACTATGCCAAAACCTTTGACTGTGTGAATCACAATAAACTGTGGAAAATTCTGAAAGTGATGGGAATACCAGACTATCTGACCTGCCTCCTGAGAAATCTGTATGCAGGTCAGGAAGCAACAGTTAGAACTGGACATGGAACAACAGACTGGTTCCAAATAGGAAAAGGAGTATGTCAAGGCTGTATATTGTCACCCTGCTTATTTAACTTCTATGCAGAATACATCATGAGAAACTCTGGGTTAGATGAAGTACAAGCTAGAATCTAGATTGCCAGGAGAAATATCAATAACCTCAGATATGCAGATGATACTACCCTTATGGCAGAAAGTGAAGAGGAACCAAAAAGCCTCTTGATGAAAGTGAAAGAGGAGAGTGAAAACATTGGCTTAAAGATCAATATTCAGAAAGCTAAGATCATGGCATCAGGTTCCATCACTTCATGGCAAATAGATGGGGAAACAGTGGAAGCAGTGGCAGACTTTATTTTGGGGCCTCCAAAATCACTGCAAATGGTGACTGCAACCATGAAATTAAAAGATGCTTGCTCCTAGAGACAGAGATGTGGTCCACTGGAGAAAGGAATGGAAAGCACTTCAGTATTCTTGCCTTGAGAACCCCATGAACAGTGTGAAAAGGCAAAATGATAGGATACTGAAAGAGGAACTCCCCAGGTCAGTAGGTGCCCAATATGCTACTGGAGGTCAGTGGAGAAATAACTCCAGAAAGAATGAAGGGATAGACCCAAAGCAAAAACAATACTCAGTTGTGGATGTGACTGGTGATAGAAGCAAGGTCCGATGCTGTAAAGAGCAATATTGCATAGAAACTTGGAATGTCAGGTCCATGAATCAAGGCAAACTGGAAGTGGTCAAACGGGAGATGGCAGGAGTGAACATCGACATTCTAGGAATCAGCAAAGTAAACTGGACTGGAATGGGTGAATTTAACTCAGATGACCATTGTATCTACTACTGCGGGCAGGAATCCCTTAGAAGAAATGGAGTAGCCATCATGGTCAATGAAAGAGTCTGAAATTCAGTACTTGGATGCAATCTCAAAAATGACAGAATGATCTCTGTTAGTTTCCAAGGCAAACCATTCAGTATCACAGTAATCCAAGTCTATGCCACAACCAGTAATGCTGAAGAAGCTGAAGTTGAATGGTTCTATGAAGACCTACAGACCTTTTAGAACTAACACCCAAAAAAGATATCCTTTTCATTATAGGAGACTGGAATGCAAGAGTAGGAATTCAAGAAACACCTGGATTAACAGGCAAATTTGGCCTTGGAATACGGACTGAAGCAGGGCAAAGGCTAATAGAGTTTTGCCAAGAGAACGCACTGGTCATAGCAAGCACCCTCTTCCAACAACACAAGAGAAGACTCTACACATGGACATCACCAGATGGTCAACACCGAAATCAGATTGATTATATTCTTTGCAGCCAAAGATGGAGAAGCTCTATACAGTCAGCAAAAACAAGATGGGGAGCTGACTGTGGCTCAGATCATGAACTCCTTATTGCCAAATTCAGAATTAAATTGAAGAAAGTAGGGAAACCCACTAGACCATTCAGGTACGACCTAAATCAAATACCTTATCATTATACAGTGAAAGTGAGAAATAGATTTAAGGAACTAGATCTGATAGATAGAGTGGCTGAGGAATTATGGATGGAGGTTCGTAACATTGTACAGGAGACAGGGATCAAGACCATCCTCATGGAAAAGAAATGCAAAAAAAGGCAAATGGCTGTCTGAGGAGGCCTTACAAATAGCTGTGAAAAGAAGAGAAGCAAAAAGCAACAGAGAAAAGGAAAGATACAAGCATCTCAATGCAGAGTTCCAAAGAATAGCAAGAAGAGATAAGAAAGCCTTCCTCAGCAATCAATGCAAAGAAATTAGAGGCAAACAACAGAATGGGAAAGACTAGAGATCTCTTCAAGAAAATTAGAGACACCAAGGGAACATTTCATGCAAAGATGGACTTGATAAAGGACAGAAATGGTATGGGCCTAACAGAAGCAGAAGATATTAGGGAGAGGTGGCAGGAATACACAGAAGAACTATACAAAAAAGATCTTCATGACCCAGATAACCACGATGTTGTGATCACTCACCTAGAGCCACACATCCTGGAATGTGAAGTCAAGTGGGCTATAGAAATCATCACTATGAACAAAGCTAGTGGAGGTGATGGAATTCCAGTGGAGCTATTTCAAATCCTGAAAGATGATGCTGTGAAAGTGTTGCACTCAATATGCCAGCAAATCTGGAAAACTCAGCAGTGGCCACAGGACTGGAAAAGGTCAGTTTTCATTCCAATCCCAAAGAAAGGCAATGTCAAAGAATGCTCCAACTACCGCACAATTGCACTCATCTCACATGCAAATAATGTAATGCTCAAAATTCTCCAAGCCAGGCTTCAGCAATACGTGAACCGTGAACTTCCAGATGTTCAAGCTGGTTTTACAAAATGCAGAGGAACCAGAGATCAAATTGCCAACATACGCTGGTCATCGAAAAGGCAAGAGAGTTTCAGAAAAACATCTATTTCTGCCTTATTGGCTATGCCAAAGCCTTTGACTGTGTGGATCACAATAAACTGCGGAAAATTCTGAAAGAGATGGGAATACCAGACTATCTGACCTGCCTCCTGAGAAATCTGTATGCAGGTCAGGAAGCAACAGTTAGAACTGGACATGGAACAACAGACTGGTTGCAAATAGGAAAAGGAGTATGTCAAGGCTGTATATTGTCACCCTGCTAATTTAACTTCTATGCAGAGTACATCATAAGAAAGGCTGGGCTGGAAGAAGCACAAGCTGGAATCAAGATTGCCAGGAGAAATATCAATAACCTCAGATATGCAGACGACACCACCCTTATGGCAAAAAGTGAAGAGGAACTAAAAAGCCTCCTGATGAAAGTGAAAGCGGAAAGTGAAAAAGTTGGCTTAAAGCTCAACATTCAGAAAACGAAGATCATGGCATCTGGTCCCATCACTTCCTGGGAAATAGATGGGGAAACAGTGGAAACAGTGGCAGACTTTATTTTGGGGGGCTTCAAAATCACTGCGGATGGTGATTGCAGCCATAAAATTAACAGACGCTTACTTCTTGGAAGAAAAGTTATGACCAACCTAGATAGCATATTCAAAAGCAGAGACATTACTTTGTCAGCAAAGGTCCATCTAGTCAAGGCTATGGTTTTTCCAGTGGTCATGTATGGATGTGAGATTTGGACTGTGCAGAAAGCTGAGTGCTGAAGAATTGATGCTTTTGAACTGTGGTGTTGGAGAAGACTCTTGAGAGTCCCTTGGACTGCAAGGAGATCCAACTAATCCATTCTGAAGGAGATCAGCCCTGGGATTTCTTTGGAAGGAATGATGCTAAAGCTGAAACTCCAGTACTTTGGCCACCTTATGCGAAGAGTTGACTCATTGGAAAAGACTCTGATGCTGGGAGGGATTGGGGGCACGAGGAGAAGGGGACGACAGAGGATGAGATGGTTGGATGGCATCACTGACTCGATGAACGTGAGTCTGAGTGAACTCCGGGAGTTGGTGATGAACAGGGAGGCCTGGCGTGTTGCGATTTATGGGGTCTCAAAGAGTCAGACACGAGTGAGCGACTGAACTGAACTGAAATGAACTGCTCCTTGGGAGAAAAGTTATGACCAACATAGACAGCTTTTTAAAAAGCAGAAACAGTACTTTGCCATCAAACGTCCATCTAGTCAAGGTATGGTTTTTCCAGTGGTCATGTATGGATGTAAGAGCTGGACTATAAAGAAAGCTGAGCACAGAAGTTTGATGCTTTTGAACTGTGGTGTTGGAGAAGACTCTTGAGAGTCCCTTGGACTGCAAGGAGATCCAACCAGTCAATCCTAAAGGAAATCAGTCCTGAATGTTCATTAAATGGACTGATGTTGAAGCTGAAACTGCAATACTTTGGCCACCTGATGCAAAGAACAGACTCATTTGAAAAGACCCTGATGCTGGCAAAGATTGAAGGTGGCAGGAGAAGGGAATACAGAAAATGAGATGGTTGGATGGCATCACCGACTAAATGGACATGAGTTTGAGTAAACTCTGGGAGTTGGTGATTGACAGGGAAGCGTGGCATGCTGCAGTCCACAAGGTCGCAAAGAGTCGGACACCACTGAGCAACTAAACTGAACTGAACTGAATGTAATCACAAAATCATAATAAGGTTGATCGTAACTTAGTCAACTTTTCCTAGTTCCTCATGATGACCAATTCCTTTATCTAATTATTAAACAACTATATTCTAATCATCTGTTTTAGAATTTTTGTAATCTACAAAATTCAGAGGTCTTTGCCCACAGTTCCTGTATTATACATTTATGTGTCAGAACTTCTGGCATTTCCCCAAGTCTTCACAGAAAGTTGATAATTATTGAAATGATTCTGTTATCATATCTCCTAGTTTTTCCAATACACAAAGTTGAGTGGTGTGTAAGCCTGAGACAGGAATACATTGTGAGCTGCTAAATGATTTCTTTGTAGCTTTTCCCTAAAACTTGTGTCAATTTAATTTCAAACAAGTGAGTGCCAAATTTTATCATTTGAAAACTATTCTCCTCAAAAGAAATGAAAGAGAAACCAAAATTCAAACACTTCTGCTTTCTGCTTTGGTTAACTTCAAGCCATTCTTTCCAAACAGAAATGCTATTCTTTTCTATTTTTGTCTTTTTACTATAAAGACAATTGTATTAAGATTTATTTCTATGGCTTCAGAATTTAAAAAAAAAATACAAACTCATTTTCCTTCCTTGCCTCCAAGATCACCTTTGTATTGGTTGTGCAACTTTCATCTATTCATCTAATATTTATACTTCTGTCCCAGTTACTTCAAAACATCCTTTATAAATCTTAAGGTAAAAAAAGAAAAAAGTCAGGTTGTTTAATCAATAATCACTGCATTTTTCAAAATTATGGTTACTGAAGGGTAAAGACTGAGAGGAGAGAAAAAATTGGAGTTTTGTATTATTAACATGTATACTATATATATAATAATAATCAACAAGGACCTCCTGTATAGCACAGGGAATGCTACACAATATTCTATAATAATTTGTATAGAAAAGGAATCTGAAAAAGAATCGATATACCTGTAACCGAATCACTTTCTTGTACCCTTGAAACTAACACAACATTGCAAATCAACTATGCTGTGCTGTGCTTAGTCGCTCAGTCATGTCCGACTCTCTGTGACTCCATGGACTATAGCCCACCAGACTCCTTTGTTCATGGGGATTCTCCAGGCAAGAATACTGGATGGGTTGCCATGCCCTCCTCTATGGGATCTTCCCAACCCAGGGACCAAACCCAGGTCTCCCACATTTCAGGTGGATTCTTTACCATTTAAATCACCAGGGAAGTCTATGAATACTGACATGGGTAGCATATCTCTTCTCCAGATGATCTTCCCTACCCAGGAATCAAACCAGGGTCTTCTGGAATTCCAGGTGGATTCTTTACCAGCTGAACTACCAGGGAAGCCCCACAAATCAACTATACTTCAATATACGATAAAACTCTTTAAAAGTCACTATGTTTTTTCTATTAAAAAAATCAAATAAAGTTATTTCTTAGGATCCTGTATGTACAATCTCATAACATAATTATAGTGCATTTCAGCAGAAAAAAAAATGCTTTATAACTCCCTCTGCCCCTCAAGTGCTGTGACTGTGTGTGAAATTCTTGAATTCTCAGTCTTACTGTCTTAGTTAAATCATCCTCAAATCAGATCTGAGACAAGGATTTGGGTGCAAGTTCCTTATTTGAGATGGGAGTGGCAGTGGGTGATCCCTGGAAGCACGATGAGTTAGTGGAGAAGTGGGACAGGAAGAGATACTTAGTGAGGAATTACTCACAGTAAACTTTCCCACTCCACCCAGAACTCTCCCTGAGACTATAGATCGCAGCTTAGAACTGTTCCCTCAAAGGGCAGGGAAGCTGTGGTGTTGATCCACCTACTCCAGTCCCTCACTCATCGGGGATTGCTTCTGAAATGTTAACTCTGACGCATTTCTGCTGTGCCCAATGGTCAAAGGACACCCTCCCTTGGAGAGAGACCTAAGAAGCTGACCAAGGGCAGGAGAATCACCTGCAAGTAATGTCTCCCCTTAAAAGAAAGACAAAAACAGAATTTGCTATGTTTAGTTTTCTCCCTTTCTAATGAGGACAAAGATGCTTGCCTCACTTATCAAATGATACGGTTGAAAATATTAATCACAAGTAATATTTATATTTATATACCACTGTATAATACCCAATGTATTTTCACACCATTTTGTAATATATTCCTCACACATTTCTGTTAAGGATACTATACAGTTGACCCTTGAACAAAGTGGAGGTTATGGGTACCAACTAGCAAGCAGTCAAAAATCTACAAATAAATTTACAGCTGCACCTCTGTGTCCATGGTTCACACACAATCTCAGATTCAACCAGCTGTGGGTTGTGTAGTACTGTAGTATGTATTTTTTTTTTAGATCCACATATACATAGACCCTATGCAGTTCAAGGGTTATTTAAGAGTCAACCATGTATATATATAAAATGATGGTCTCTGTTTAACACATGAAAATCTGAGGCTCACAATGGATAAATGATTTGCCTTACATTGGAGAACTAGCAACCAGCAAAGATGGGGTTCGAACCAGTTATATAACTATCAGTTCTTGGCTCTTTGCCCAACTGCATGTGTGAACATTTTGTTATGTACAAAGTACTCTAAGAATATTTGTTGTTGTTGTTTAGTCACTAAGTCCAACTCTTCTGAGACCTGTTGAACTGTATCCCACAAGGCTCCTGTGTCCTTGGGATTTCCCAGACAAGAACACTGAAGTGGGTTGCCCTTTCCCTCTCCAGGGGATCTTTCCAACCCAGGGATCTAACCTACATTTTCCGTATTGCAGGTGGATTCTTTACCACTGAGTCACCAGGGAAGCCCTACTCTGAGAATGTAAGGCACGGTTATTCCTCAAGAGGGGTCACCAATGAAATAAGACAATAAGACCATAATTTAAACTTTGTTCTATTTGCTATCTAGATAAATGGATGGATAGATAGTACTTTTACTGAAGTATTACAGTTGATGAACAGTATTACATAAACAGCAAATGTACAATATAGTGACTCACAATTTTTTTAAGGTTTTACTCCATTTATGGGGGACTTCCCAGGTGGCATAGTGGTAAAGAATCTGCCTGCCAATGAAGGAGACACAGTTTCAAGCCCTGGTTTAGGCAGATCCCCCGGAGGAGGAAATGGTGACCCACTTGAGTATTCTTGCCTGGAAAATCCTGTGGACAGAGGAGCCTGGTGGGCTACAGTCCACGGGAGTCACAAAGAGTTGGACACGACTGAGCATGCCACATGTATATGAGACTCCATTTATAGTTACTAAAATACATCAGCTATATTCCTTATGTTGCACAATATATCCTTGTAGCTTATTTTGTACCTAACAGTTTGCACTTGCTAATCCCCTACTACTTATATTTCCCCTACCCCCTTCCCTCTACTTGCTAGTAACAAAAAGAGTATACTTCTTTTTTTGTTATATTCAGTGATTTGTTATAATTTTTAGATCACACATATAAGTAATATCATACAGTATTTGTCTTTCTCTGACTGACTTATTTCACTTAGCATAATTCCTCAATAATCCATGTTATTGCAAATGGTAAATTTTCATTCTTTTTTGTGACTGAGTAGTATTCCATTGGCTATGGGTGTATATATCCCTTCATCTGTTAATGGGCACTTAAGATTCATCCAAATCTTGGAAATCGTAAATAATGCTGCTATGCACACTGGGGCATGTGTATCTTCTCAAATTAGTGTTTTGTGTTTTTCAGATATATACCCAGTAATGGAATTGCTGGATCATATAGTAGCTCTATTTTTAGTTTAGTTTTTTTTTTTTTAGAAACCTCCAACAGCCCAAAGAGCTGCTATTTTCCACAGAAGCTGCACCAATTTTACATTTCCAACAGCGAATTAGAGTTCCCTTTTCTTCACATCTTCACCAACATTTGTTATTTATGCTCTTTTTGATTATAGTGATTCTGTTACATCAGTCACATCAAACAGGTGTGAGCTGATATCTCATTGTGGTTTTGATTTGCATTTACCTGAGACATTACTTTGCCGAATAAGGTCCATCTAGTCAAGGCTATAGTTTTTCCTGTGGTCATGTATGGATGTGAGAGTTGGACCGTGAAGAAGGCTGAGCACCGAAGAATTGATGCTTTTGAACTATGGTGTTGGAGAAGACTCTTGAGAGTCCCTTGGACTGCAAGGAGATCCAACCAGTCCATTCTGAAGGAGATCAGCCCTGGGATTACTTTGGAAGGAATGATGCTAAAGCTGAAACTCCAGTACTTTGGCCACCTCATGTGAAGAGTTGACTCATTGGAAAAGACTCTGATGCAGGGAGGGATTGGGGGCAGGAGGAGAAGGGGATGACAGAGAATGAGATGGCTGGATGGCATCACCGACTCGATGGACGTGAGTCTGAGTGAACTGTGGGAGTTGGTGATGGACAGGGAGGCCTGGTGTGCTGCGATTCATGGGATCACAAAGAGTTGGACTCGACTGAGCAACTGAACTGAACTGAACTGATGATTAGTGATATTGAGGGTCTTTCCATATGCCTGTTAGCCATCTGTATGTCTTCTTCGGAAAAATGGCTCTTTAGGTTTTCTATCCATTTTTAATTAGGTTGTAGGTTTTTTTGATATTGAGTTGTATGAGCTGTTTGTATATTTTGGATATTAACTCCTTATCAGTCATATCATTTACAAATGTTTTCTCCCATTCAGTAGTCTGTCTTTCTGTTTTGTTGATAGTTTCCCTTTCTGTGCAAAAGCATTTAAACTTAATTGGGTCCCACTTATTTTTTTCTTTTATCTCTTTTGTTCTAGGAAACAGGTCCAAAAAAAATATTTCTACAACTCATGTCAAAATGTGTTCAGTCTGTTTTCCTCTGGGAGTTTTATGGTTTTAGGTCTAACATTTATGTCTTTAGACCATTTTTAGGTTTATTTTTGTATATGGTATTAGAGGATGTTCTGATTTCATTATTTTACATGTAGTTGTCCAGTTTTCCCAGTCCCACTTATTAAAGAAGATAGTGTTTTTGCTTTTTTTTAACTCCATTAGTAAAATGAAGGAAGGAAGAAGCATATATGCTTTCTGGCCCTGGAGTGGCCAATTGGATACAAGCATATTCATATGATCAGCCTTTCTAGAGCCACTTGATTATGTCAAGGAGGGACAGTGGGCTTAGGACAGAAGTTAAACCCACCAAGGCACACCCAGTCAGCCAAAGGAAAGGCAGGTTTATAAGCAGATTGAGAGCTCCTCCATTTTTGTAGACTCAATATGCACATTACCTTTCTCAAAGGAACTAGTAAAAGAAAATTACAGCCGCCACAGAGTCTTGGTCACCTGAGAGGTGAATGGAGCAAAAGCCAATCTTTCTTGGCTTCTGGTGGAGGCACTTTATTCACCAGAAGAGGGTTGTGAGATTCCTCTTATGAAGCAAAGACTCAGGAGAAAGGTGAAAACATACGCCCAGCGTATTCACTAAGCAAAATGTTTTCATTCACTTTGTTTACATTACTGACCTGTTCTAAAATTATTCCTGTTCTAGCAAGCAGGCAGTCACTTTGGGTTTTTTCTCCAAATGGTGTTGGCCCATTTACTTTAAAATCTGTATATTTATTTCCCTTCCTTTATTAGATTTTTAAAATATCCCCACAACCTGGAGGTCTTCTGGGAAAAGGTTCAAAACTAAATGCCACAATTACCTGAAAGGCAATGAAAAAAGAATATAATTTCATATAGGAGAAGGGTGACTAAGTAGGAAGTAGGGGGACTTTATCAGGACAGCCAATGCCAAACTAGAAAGGTCCATCTTGTACCTTACTCGGTAGGCACTGGGCACAGGGAGCTATTTGCTAGACTCAGTAAATTGGCAAAACCCTCAGAATTCTGTAGTTGGATTTAAATTTATATGCCAGTAGTTTAAGTGAGATATAAGGCTGGCCAAAAAAATCATTCCTTTCCCCTAATCTGCTGTTGTATTTCTATGATTAGGAAAGCTGAGAATGAGCCCTGGAGAGAAAGTCACAGAACTCACCTCATACCACTAGGGCTGAAGTGTACACAGTGGAAAAGGAAAGGATGCAATAATCATTAATATTTATCAAGTGCTTACGACATGCCAAGCACTGTTCTAGCAAACATAGATATATTCCCTGGTGGCTCAGTGGCAAAGAATCTGCCTGCACTGCAACAGATGTGGATTCCATCCCTGGGTCAGGAAGGTCCCCTGGAGAAGGAAATGGCAATCCAATCCAGTATCCTTGCCTGGGAAATCCCATGGACAGACAATCTGGAGGGTTACAGTCTATGGGATCGCAAGAGTTAAACGTGATTTAGCAACCAAACCACCACCACTATATTCATCTAAACCATACAATAATATTTTGAGGGATATTTTACCCATGAAAGATTTGAGGCACATAGCATTGGATCAATTTACCCAAAGTCATACAGCAGGTAGATGATGGTGCCAGGATGAACTTCAGACAGTCTGACACCAGAGATGGCTATACTCTATTGACTGTAGAGACCAAATATATATCCATATCCCCATGAAGGAGGTGATCATTTACATGTCATTTGTTTTTTTCAAGAGCACCCTAAGACATCATCAAAATAGATTCAAGAGTGAAGAGAGTTGTATTTCCAAGCAACTTTTCTCTCTTCTTTGTGGGTGAAAAAGAACACTTTTCACAGACCTTTCTTCCCCTTATTCTTCTCTTTTTACTCCCTTCTTTTGGTCAATGTGGTCTTTTTTTAAGGGTCAGTGCCGTGGCCAAGCAAGTAAGGGAAAACCTAGAATAAGCATAGAAGAAGGAAAACATTAAGGCTACTCTATTTCTAACTGAGATCCTAACTCTGGTCTTGACCCCTCTGACCTGGATATCAGTATATAATGTAGATGTCTAGTTTTATATTTTAGATATAGCATAGACTGAGCAACTACCACACACACACAGGCAGACAGATCACACACAGATAGATCACACACAGATATACATATACATATACATATACATATACATATGCATATACATATATATATGCATGTGTGTGTGCTAAGTCACCTTAGTCAAGTCCAGCTCTTTGCGACCCTATGGACTATAGCCTGCCAGGCTCCTCTGTCCATGGGATTGTCTAGGAAAGAATACTGGAATGGGTTGCCATGCCCTCCTACAGGGGATCTTCCAGACCCAGGGATCAAACCTGCATCTCTTACATCTCCTGCATTGGCAGGCAGTTTCTTTACCACGAGAGCCACCTGGAAAGGCTATACATAGGCTCTTCTGTCCATGGAATTCTCCAGAAAAGAATACTGAAGTGGGTAGCAATTCCCTTCTCTAGGGGATATTCCTGGCTCAGGGATCAAACCTGGGTCTCCTGCATTGCAGGCAGATTCTTTACAATCTGTGCTAACAGGGAAGCCCATATATATATAATATTTTAGATATCTATGCTTTATATATATATATTATATTTTAGATATCTGAGCATATAAGATAGATATCTTTGCTTTAAATAAGCTGTATGTAATTTAATTCAATTTAAGCTTACACTATGGGGGCTTCCCAGGTGGTGTGACTGGTAAAGAACCCACCTGTCAATGCAGGCAGACATAAGAGACACGAGCTTGATCCTTTTATCTTTCTCATTCTTAATTTTTCTAAAGGATATTTGTTTAAAATAATAGTCATAAAGTATTGGTTGACTGTAGCATATGGATAAGTGAAATGAGTTAAAGTAATATTTAAGGGACATGGACAGGGAGAGGAATTGAAATTACATTGTTTTATGGTACTTGAGCTACACAGATGAAGTAGCATATGGACTTAGGTTAGTTGTAAATGTATGTTGCAAACTCTAGGGAAACAATAAAATTTTAAAAAGTGAAACCAATATGCTAAGAGAGAAAAAATGGAATCATATGAAGTGTTCAGTCAAAGCCAGAGAAGGTAGAAAAAGAAGAATAACAAATGAAAAATACATGACATTAAAAGATAGTAAAAGACCACTGTGAACAATTCTATGTTCACAAGTAGCTTAGGCACAATTTCTTCCAGAAAATAGAAGGAGACAGGATGCTTACTAATTCATTCTATGAGACAAGTGTCACTCTGATATGAAAATCAGATTAAGGTATTACAAGAACATTACATACCAATATCTCTCATGACAATAAAAAATGCTCAACAAAATATTAGCAAATTGAAACTAACAATGTGTAAAAAGAATTACAACTAAGTGCAATTTATCCCTGATATACCATGGTTATTCAACACTCAAATCTAACTAATATAATCAAGATAGTGGGCTTCCCTGGTGGCTCAGTTAGTAAAGAATCCGCTTGCAGTGCAGATGGCCTCCAACGCAGGAGACCTCAGTCTGATCTCTGGGTCAGGAAGATCCCCTGGAGAAGGAGTGGCAATTCACTCCTGTATTCTTGCTTGGAAAGTGCCATGGACAGAAGAACCTGGTGGGCTACATACAGTCCATGGGGTCACAAGAGTCAGATGCGACTTAGCTACTAAATCATCACCACTACCACCAATCAAGATAACGTGGTGTTAACAAAAAATGAGATATTGACATCCATGGAAGAGAATAGAAAGCCCAGAAATATACCCACACAGATACAGTCAATTGATCTTTGACAGAAAAAGCAAAGAAATTCAGTAGAGAAAAGATTACATTTTCAACAAGTGGAGCTGTAACAAATAGACATCCATATACCAAAAAACAAAAAAATTATCATCTAGATGTAGATCCTACACTTTTCATAGAAATTAACTCAAAATGAATCAAAAAACTAAGCGTATAATTCAAAATTGCAAAACTTCTAGAAAGTATTGAAAAAACAACCACAGATTTAGAGAAAATATTTGTAGCATATATATCTGATAAAACAAGGGTCCACAACCCCTGGGCCACAGACCAGTACCAGTCCATGTCCTGTTAGGAACCTGGCTATAAAGCAGGAAGTGAAGAGTTGTCTTCCATAAAACCAGTCTCTGATGCCAAAAAGGTTGGGGATCCCTGAGATAAAAGAATTTATCTAAAATAAACACACACATACATGCACACACACACAAATTCTTAAAAAAATAGGAAAACAGGAAACCAAATTTTTTAAAAGGCAAAGAATCTAGTATATGACTAAAGAGTATATGCATATGGCAAAAAAAAAAACATACAAAAAGATGCTCAACATCATCTGTAATTGGAGAATTGCAAATTAAAACAACAATGAAATATTACTCTGAATATGACTACAATCTAAAAGGATGACAGTATCAGTTGCTGGCAGGATGTGGAACAACAAGAACTCTCATTTGTTGCTAGAAGGATGCAGCCACTTTTGAAGACAGTTTGGCAGTTTCTTACAAGACTAAACATAGTCTTAACAAATGATCCAACAACCAAGTTCCAAGGTATTTACTCAACAGATTTGCAAATTATATTCACAGGAAAACCTGCATATGAATGTTATACCAGGTTCATAACCATCCCAAATTGGAAGGAAACAAGATACCCTTCAATAGACAAATGGACAAACTGTGGTATATTCATAAAATGGAATGTTATTCAGTGAAATTAAGCTACGAAAATACATGGATGAACCTTAAATTTAAATTGCTAATTACAAGAAGGCAATCTGAAAAGGCTACATGCCACATGATTCCACATATGTAACATTTTAGAAAAGGTAAAATTATATACAATAAAAATTGCAGCAGTTGAAAAAAGTTTGGGGGGAGGTAAGATAGTTGAATCAGTGAAACCCAGGTTGTTTTAGGGCAACGAAGTAATTATAAGCTACACTGTAATTGTGGATATATGACACTGACATTTGCCAAAACCTATGGAACTTCATAGCACAGAGTAAACTTTAATGTACGCAAATTTTTTTTTAATTCTTTACAAGATTGGATATCCTAGAAAGGGCTGCAAGACTGTGGTAAGAGAAACAAACTGAATTACAAATGCAAGACACAACCTCACGGTACAGGATGGGGAAAAATGGTGCTGACCTAAGTAAATCTGGAAATGATTTGAGTCCATAAGATGAGAGACAAAAGGGATGGCATATAATCACTGAATTCTACTAAATAACGTTGTTTGCCAAGAGGGTATAAATCTACAAACCTGATATTTTTATCTGTGTATACTGGAACTGAACAATTAAGAAAATGGGTGGTGGATGGTGGAGAATAGGTATCTAACTGTTGAAGTGGGATTTTATGGATAAGTAAGGAGAGAAGCTAGAAAAGTCTCTGTGGTAATGATTAGCATCGAAAGCATCAGTGTGAGCTCAAATTTAGCTTAATATAAATACAAGTGGTTACATAGAGAAATATTTATAGGTGTGTGTCTATACATGGGTTAGAATTCACATACATCTATTTCCTTACTCTTTAGCTGAGAGAGCCAAGAAGCAAAGATGTCTGATAACAAGGGATATGCCCAGCTCCCAGATTCTGATTTCTATTATCATTCTGCAATAAAAGGAACCAGTGCTCCTCCAAGAAATGGTTCATTTTAGGACTGAGACAGGAAATATAGAAGATGATCCTGAAGCATTTATTGTTTTTCAGTCACTCAGTCGTGTCAGATTCTTTGCAACCCCATGGACTGCAGCACACCAGGCTTCCCTGTCCTTCATTATCTCCCAGAGTTTGCTCAAACTCATGTCTGTTGAATTGGTGATGCCATCCAACCACCTCATCTTCTGTTGCCCTCATCTCCTCCGGCCCTCAAAATTTCCCACTAGCAGGGTCTTTTCCAATGAGTCAGTTCTTTGCATCAGGTGCCCAAAGTATTGGACAGCTTCAGTATCAGTCCTTCCAATGAATATTCAGGACTGGGTTCCATTAAGAAGGACTGGTTTGATCTCTTTGCTGTCCAAGGGACTCTCACGAGTCTTCTCCAACAGCACAGTTCAAAAGCATCAGTTCTTCAGCAATCAGCCTTCTTTATGGCCCAACTCTCATATCCTTACATGACTACTGGAAAAACCATAAGTCTGATTATATGGACATTTGTCGGCAAAGTGATGTCTCTACTTTTAAATGTGCTGTCTAGGCTGGTCATAGCTTTCCTTCCAAGGAGCAAGCATTTTTTAATTTCATGGTTGCAGTCACCATCTGCAGTGATTTTGGAGCCCAAGAAAATAAAGCATTTATAGCAGATGGTAAAGAACTGCTCAAAAAATCAGGGGTATGTAGTATCCAATACTGAGATAATTTAAGGAACAGAATAAATGAAATAACAATAAATTATAACCAAAAGTAGAAAATAGATTTTTAGAGTCCATGCTAATATAAATAAAGGGTTAAATAAGTAAGTATAAATAAATAGATAAAAGAGAGGAAACAAATCTCCCATGAAATACCCCAATTTTTGTGGATACTCCACTCTCAAGGAGGGAGAGCATAAAGACTACCTTCCAAAATGTACAGTATGTAAAAGAGGGGAAAAAGGATAACTTTGCAACAAAGAACCCTAACAAACATCACCTCAGCCAGATAATCAAGGACTTATAGCAACAGCAATAAGTCCTCAGGAGTGAAAACTTCAGCCAAATTGTAATGGAGGGCCATTCTACAAAACAAGTAGGCAAGTCTTCCTCAAAGCCATCAAGGTCATCAAATACAAGAAAAGCCTGAGAAGCTGTCACTTCTGAGGGGAGACGAAGGAGACATGATATCTGAACACAATGTGGTGTACTGGGCAGAAAAAGGATAGTAATTAAAAACACAGGACATCTCAGAAAACTAAGGGTTTTAGTTAATAGTCATCTATCAATATTCATTCATTCATTCATTCATTCATTGTTAACAAGTGAACCATATTGTTAGATGTCAATAATAGGGGAAATTAGGTAGAGGATTTATGGTAGGTCTCTGTTCTATTTTTAAAATTTTTCTAAAAATCTAAAACTGTTCTAAATCATAGTTTACTTATAAAAAAGAGTAACATGAATAAAAAATATAATGAGGGGGTTTTATATTGGGGCATACTGAAACACTTGTTTATAGAAATCAAATGCAAGTGATAGATTTATTACCTGACTCAACACCTTCTTATTTATTTACGGCTGCACTGGGTCTTCGTTGCTGCCTGCAGGTTTTCTTTAGTTGCGGCAAGCAGGGACTATGCTTCATTTAGGTGCTTGAACATCTTATTGCAGAGGCTTCTCTTGTTGGAGAGCACAGGCTCCAGGCACACAGGCTTCAGTAGTTGTGGCTTGAGAACTCTAGAGCACAGGCTTAGTAGCTGTGACACCTAGACTTAGTTGCTCCTAGGAATGTGGAATCTTCCCAGACCAGGGATTGAACCCTTGTCTCCTGCATTGGCAGGCGGATTCTTATCCACTGTACCACCAGGGAAGTCTTTGACTTGATACATTTAGATTCATCCTAATGACTATGACAGACCTCAGAGATGTTGCAGGTTAAGTTCCAGACCACAGAAATAAAGCAAATATTGCAATAAAGTGAGTCACATAAATTTCTTTTTGTTTCCCAGCACATATAAAGGTCATGTTTGTACGACACTATTGTCTACTAATGGTGCAATAGCATTACGTTTGAAAAACAACATACAGACTTAAAAAAATATTTTTTGTTAAAAATGCTTGCCATCATCTGAGCCTTCAGTGGGCCACACTAGTAACACCAAATATCTCTGATCACAGATCACCAAAACAGTAATAATGAAAAAGTCTGAAATATTGTTGGAATTACCAAAATGTGATACAGAGACACGAAATGAGTCAACGCTGTTGGAAAAAGTGGCGCCTTTACACTTGCTCCATGCAGAATCGCCACAAATCTTTAATTTGTTAAAAAACAAAATGCAATATCTGGGAAGCATAAAAAGTAAAGCACAATAAAACAAGCTATGCCCATACTTAGAAAAAGATTAAGTCAAAGAGGGTCATTATCTAAGTTATTCATGAGAAAGATCAACTAGTAAGGAAAAGAGTCTGAACTTGAATTATCCAAACTGTGTATCCACAGCTGTTGAAGTCATCAAGAAGTGACTGGGTTTCCTTTGCTTTCAGTCCTCTTCTGGATTTGTGGTGATCCAGCCAAATCACCCCCAGAGACATTCCAGCGAGCTCACCTGACAGCCGCGACTCTGGCTTCTGCTGACCAATCACACTCTTGCCCAGTGACATGGACAGATACTCACAGCATGATGGCCTTGAACCCCTGAAGGGAATGTTTCCCTGTGAGAAGGAAAATGAATTTAACAGGACTCTAGCCAGTGCCACTGAATCCATGAGCCTCCGGCTCTAAGGAGCTCACTAAGCCAGATGCCCAGTTGATACCACCTCCATAGGCTATGGGCCACAATTTGGGATTCACAATGCCCAAAGTCAGATGAGCCTTTATTTTTTCCCGCTACATATCTTTCAAACTGGTGTTCCATCCCAGGGCTATTCCCCCTGCATAATACAGTTCCTAGGCTTCACCAGGACTTGGAGAAAATGATGTCGCTTCATAGCCACATACAGACTCTGAGACACCATTGTTTGGTACACGGGTGAGAGATACCCAAAGGCAAAGTGATCTGAAATTTCCTGGACTAGCCCTGCTGGACTCATTTTTTCCAGTCACTCTCTACTAAAGCCAAAAAATGTTACCAGAGTTCCCTCAGGGTCTCTAATTGCCCTGGTGGCTTTGGTAATTGCTCTGGACTCTTTCCTCTAAAGAGCAAACAATGATGTGTCCTTTTAGACTTCCCACATCCTCTTAATCCAAACTCTCTTCAAATAAATTCATTCAGATGAGACAAAGACTCTGATTGTTTGCATAATAGAGGCTTCTTTTCCACATAGTGTCAAGTGTTTGGGGTGTTCGCATGTTTTAATAATGTAAATTTCCTCTCATTGTGTACCCTTTACTCAAGAAATCAGAGAATTCACACTGGTTTAGATTCACAGAGAATGTAAAGGACCAGGTTGAAGTGTCTCAGGCAATTGATAATATCACAAGTAAGACCTTTAAAAGTCCTGAAATCCACCCCCACCCCCCAACCCCGACCTTTGAACCTAGATGCCCCTAATGACCATCCACGCTCAGAAATGCTACTTGGTTTATTGTATTCATCCTGAGTCAAAGCTTCTTCCTTTGCTCAGCCCTCCTAAATGCCTTCCGCGTGACTGCAGCCAAGAAATTTAAAAAACACTTGCTCCTTGGAAGAAAAGCTATGACAAACCTAGATAGCACATGAAAAAACAGAGACATTACTTTGCCAACAAAAGGTCTGTATAGTCAAAGTTATGATTTTTCCAGTACTTATATACGGATGTGAGAGTTGGACCATAAAGAAGTCTGAGCACCTAAGAACTGATGCTTTCAAACTGTGGTGCTGGAGAAACAAGGAGATCAAATCAATCAATCCTAAAAGAAATTAACCCTCAATATTCATTGGAAGGACTGATGCTGAATATGAAGCTCCAATACTTTGGCTACCTGATACAAAGAGTCAATTCATTGAAAAAGACCCTGATGTTGGGAAAGACTGAGGGCAAGAGGAGAAGGCAGTGACAGAGGAAAAGATGATTGGATGGCATCACTGACTCAATGGACATGAATCGGAGCAAACGCTGGGAGATAGTGAAGGACAGGGAAGCCTGGTGCGCTGCAGTCCATGGGGTTACAAAGAGTAGGATACGACAGCTACTGAACAACAACAAATGCCTTCCACGTGGATTAAAAGCTCCTAGATGTGTGCAGTACAGTTTTCAGCAGCGCCTCCTTGTCATTTTGGTTAAAAAAAAAAAAAAGAATATTTAACTTTCTACCCGGCCGTACACACTCTGCACTGTCAAACTCTTCATCAGCTAGACCAAGCACCAGGCCTGGAGGCAATGAATTTGCCTGGAGGTGATGAATTTGGTTATCTAAAGAAGCTGGACTAGAAAGGGAAAAGTAGAGTTTAGGTAAGAAGAGCAGGAAGCACTCCAGTAGAAATGCCATTTCCTGACCAGGCTCTGATGCCTCTTCAGACTCTTGATTCTTTGAAGGCAAAAGGGGACGGGGTGGCAGAGGATGAGATGGTCAGACAGCATCGCCAAGTCAGTGGACATGAATTTGAGCAAACTCCCAGAGATGGTAAAGGACAGAGGAGCCTGGCATGCTGCAGTCCTTGGGGTCACAAAGAATTGGACACAACTTAGCAACTGAACAACAACAGTGAAAAAGCTGCCATAATAAAATACCACTGACTGGGTGACAAACAGCAGACATTTTTTTTCCCTCACACTTCTGGAGGCTAGAAATCCGTGATCTATTTGGCAGCAAATTTGGTTTCTACTGAGAGCTCTCTTCCTGGCTTTTGTGTTGCCTTTGTGCTATGTGACTACATGCTCTGCTGTCTCTTCTTATAAGGACAGGAATTCTAGCAGGAAAAGGCCCCACCCTTTGTTAATTTTAATTACTTCCTTAGAGGACCCATCTTCAAAGACAGCCTCACTGGGAGTCAAGGTTTCAACACATGTACGGGGGGCAGGGTGGAGGCAAGGGGGAATAGGGACCCAAACATTTAACCCATACCAAGTTTCCTGTTATTTCTTGCTCTCAGAAGAAAAATGAATCATTTGAATGATGGCAAGAGTTACTATATTTGTCTGCATACTGAATTAGGAAAGTAGGAAAAACTAGGACTCTCAATACTTCGCTGTTGTTCAGTCACTAAGCCGTCTCCAGCTCTTTGCGACCCCGTTGACTGGAGCACGCCAGGCTCCTCTGTCCTCCACTGTCTCCCAGAGTTGACTCAAATTCCTATCCAGAGTTGGAGATGCTAATGATTTTTTTGAATGCCTACTTATGGAGTAATAGCCCCAATTTTATCCCTCTCCTGTGTCCATGCCCTTTGCCACTGCTCTTTTTCACTGACTCTGGGCTTAGCCAAGTGACTTCTTATGGTTGATAGGATGTTAGTAAAGGTGATGCAAGCAAAGTCATGAAAAGCGCCTGTGCACTGAAGCTTTTCTGCTCTTGGAACCCAGGTATCGTGGGAACAAGGCCAGTCAGCCCTGCTGGTTAAGGGACCACAGGGAGAACTGAGGCGACTCGGCCAACAATCAGGCAGCCCTCAGCAATTTAAACTGTTGACAGCAGAAGCACGAATGAACCCCAGCGTCGATCACCCTTGCCTAGCACGATAAAGAGTACCACCAAGAGAGCCCAGCCTAAATTGCTAATTCACAGAATCCTGAGCTAAATAATTTTTTATTGTTTTAAAAGTACTCACTTTCAAGTGGTTTGCTACACAGCAATATCAAACTGATACATCTACAAAGTACTCAGGACTGTGCTATGCCTTTTAGGAAGCACAGAAAAAATTTAAAATATAATTGTAAGTGAGAAGAAAATATACAGACATATGGTATATATACTGCAACTATTAACAAGATTAATGATTCAACCATTAGTTGAATGTAATAAAATAATATTAACACCAAGGTGTGAGGAATTATGTATAACCTAGAAATGATTATCTTTAGGTAATTCCAGCATTTTGCATCTCATTTAGAATTAAAAGCAATAAGGCTCATGAGAATGAATAATTGGGGAAAAAGATATTAGGAACATTAATTTTGCATCCAAGAAAATTCTCCCTCTGGTTCAATTTATGCTTTGGGAAATGAATCAGATCACTTTTCTTTTATCCAACTTGCTTTGCCCATTCCTTGAAATTGCATATGATGACATAATCCAAGTCCAATTTGGCAAAATAGAGAATTTGCAACTCAAGTCTGGTTTCTCTTCAATTTTCATTTCCCCTGGGTCCCATTCATATTTCTTACAGACACTTTCCCTTGTGACCCAATCTAATTTGATTCCCTACCACATCTCCTCCACCAAAAGCATCTAAAGCTATTTTGCAGAGATCCTATAAATAATGTTTTGACAATATTTAAAAGATAATATTAAGGGGAAAAAAATCTTGGAAAAAGGAAATGAAATCAAGACTTTTTTCAGGACAGTGTCTCTGATTGTGCCTGGATGTTACCAACCAATCTGAGTTATCTATTTTTCCCAACTGACTTGACAGGACTGATCTATTATTTTAGCTTTATATAGAAACAGCCACAATAAGGTGAAAGGGGAAGGAGAAAACTGACCAGTCAGAACAAAGTTCTAGAGATGGAGAAGGCCTCTTGAGAGGGCTGATTTTTGATGAAAAAGCAAAATGATAAAACTAAGGATAATTGTCCAGGTACTATACTTTGCTGTCATTTATAAAGTTAGAACAGGAACTTTTTATAAAAATCTGTTTTCTGGGAGATGGTCAGTCTTTAATATTTAAATACAGAATATCTGAAATTCTCCTTCATTCTCCCTCTGTGTCTTCCTGATCCCATGAGTCTCTTCCCACGGCTTCACTTATCTATCAAGCTCTCCTCGTTTTGGCCTTTAACTGATAACACATTATATTCACCTGTCAGGAAGACCACAACAAAGTACCGAAGACTGTGTGGTTCAAACAATAGCAATGCCTTTGCTCATGTTTCTGGAGACTAGAAGTCCAAGATCAAAGTGTCAGCAGGAGTGAGGGTTTTGTTTTGTTTTGTTTTGTTTTGGCCATGCCACATGACCTGAATGATTTTAGTTCCCTGACCAGCTATTGAACCCATGCCCTTGTCAAAGCATGCTCAGGGTCCTATCCACTGGACTGCTAGGGAATTCCTGGGAGTGTATTCTTTTCATGGCACCCCTCTTCTCAGTTTAGACTTCCCTGGTGGCTCAGATAGTAAAGAATCTGCCTGCAATACCAAAGATACAAGTTTAGACCCGAGGTTGGGAAGATCTCCTGGAGAAGGGAATGGCTATCCATGCCAGTATTCTTGCCTAGAGAATTCCATGGACAGAGGTGCCTGGCGGGCCACAATCCGTGGGATCGCTAGGAGTCTGACATGACAGAGGGAATAACACATACTTCTTAGTTTGTAGATGGCCACCTTTTTCCTGTGTCTTTATATGGGTTTCCCTCTGTGTGTGTCTGTATCCTAGTATTATAAGCAAACCAGTCATCCTGGATTAGTGCCTACCTGAATTTTCAAGCATAGTCATATGCTGAGGTCCTGGGGATTAAGACTTCAAGTTACAAATCTTGGAGAGGCACAAGTCAGTTCATAACACACTGCAAGGCCCTTTATCTCATCGACTTAGTTACCTGTTTCCTCAATATTAAATCAATTTCATTCATTCCTAACTGTTTAAGGGGGAGGAAAGCACTTTCAGGTTACACGCACATCAGTCAGTTTAATTTCAAGATATATCTTAATTTCAGAAATGTCAAATGCCAAAAACAAATTGTCGTAGAAGAAATATGGCAATAGATGACTTTGAAAACTGAGAAATTCCTGCAATAGTCAAAGAACTAAATCTCTAATGGCTAGAATTAAATTAAAACTATTAAGATCCATGAGAGATGGTGGGAACGATGGAGTCCCAATTGATGACCCATTTAGACCAGTTAGCGACACATTCGAAACACACCGACCATCACGGAGGAGGTTTTCAGTGAGTTGAATAGAAGTAAGGAAGGGAGAAGGAGAACTGTTCATACCTGCCACTGCCAGAGCCTTGCATCAGGAAATAGAACACTGTACATCGACCAGACTTCTTCTTACAAGGCCCTTCATTTTGAATTTCTACAAGGCTCTGGTTCCCACTCAGAGTAAACACATAAATATCAATAGGCAACCAGTAAATGTTGACTGCTGGATGGCAACACGGACTTGATGGACGTGAGTCTGAGTGAACTCCGGGAGTTGGTGATGAACAGGGAGGCCTGGAGTGCTGCGATTCATGGGGTCGCAAAGAGTCGGACACGACTGAGCTACTGAACTGAACTGAAATGTTGACTGACTGCTTTGGTACCATCATTTCAGGAATACTAGCACAGGAATGATATCAATGCCAATCACTTCCATCTTTGTTTCTGATGATGACGATATGTAGGTGTGTTCTCTTTAATCCTATTACACGTGTTCAGTTGTGGCTGGCTCTTTGTGACCCCAAGGACTGTAGCCCACCAGGCTCCTCTGTCAAAGGAATTTTCCAGGCAAGAATATTGGATGGGTTGCCATGCCCTCCTCCCGGGAATCTTCCTGACCCAGGGATCAAATCCACATATCTTGTGTCTCCTGCATTGGCAGGAGGATTCTTCGTTTCTATTTAAAAGAAAAAATTGCCAGTAAGGACAAACACCTCCCAGAGGTAAATACGAAAGCAAAATTCAGAGTCTCTTTTAAATATTTCTCCTCTTTCTACGTCAACCCCTGAGTAAAGTGCTTTAATGTTTAAATTGAACACTGAACAGAAAAAAACTTATGTTGACTGATGTCCAGAAGACTATAGGACAGCCTCCACTTCGCACTTTCACTGATCTCCCAGATTCTGCCACAAATTTCATGTTACTGCTTGTTTCTCTTGTGGCCATTGCTAATGAGTAAGGGCAGGTAAATATAAAAATCAATTTATTCTTTCCCACTCACAGCATTTCCCTGTTTCTGCAGTTTCTGTCTAAAATAACCCTATTTGAAAGTCATCTTTAAAAGGGTGTCACTCTTATTTTGATGTCTCTAACCACATAACCCAAGCTGCCCCATAACTGTTTTTCTTTGGTGAACTGATCAAAAGTCCCCTAGCTAATTATATCATCTGGGAAGCAGGCACCATTCATACTACAGCACCACTCTGCAAAGAGGCTAATTCTTTGGATGTTGACCAAAAAGAAACAAGAGGGAAAACCAACATGAGCAAGACAAACAGGCTGCTATTCCTGGATCCATAAAAATATACCTTTGGAAGTGGTTTAGCGAGGAAAAAAATATTTTTTAATTCCTACCACAACATTTGTCAGTATAATGTCTTCCTGAATAAACAGTGCTCTGTTGGAACTATATGAGACAAGAAGTTTTCCAGCTAAATGACTTTTTTGTCATCAAGGTTATCTATCTAAGTGGATTATCTGGTCATTTGTGTCTCC
Source organism: Capra hircus (assembly GCF_001704415.2). Lineage (NCBI taxonomy): Eukaryota > Metazoa > Chordata > Mammalia > Artiodactyla > Bovidae > Capra > Capra hircus. The sequence goes on along the minus strand of NC_030823.1, from coordinate 23,130,958 downwards.
GGGTTTAAGGCGGAGGCATGCTTTGTGTCCATATTATCTCTTTATTTTTAAGAGAAGGGGCACAGGGACAAATCATAAGACATTTAAGTGCTGGGAAACTTCTTAGCCCGAGTATTCTTTCTCAGGAGTCAGCTTTCTCCACCAGTGCCTCTATTCATGTGGGATATAATGTTATTTCATTTTCCTCTAGTCATCTTACATCCCTGGAGAGAGCTTGACTCATGATATAATTATATGCTGGGCCGGTTCCCACTGACAGTCACTCCAGACTGCCACCAGCCTGTCCCCCACTGATCTTTCACTCCAATGCCAAAGAGCGTGAACTCTCTCAGAAACAGAGTGACACCTTCTGCAGAACCGTTCATGATGAGGTTCTCTGGGAGCAGTTTGCCATGGCTGTCCCCGCTTCTCTGAAGGGGGTCAGTGAATCCTGGAGGTCAGTGACTCATAGCACAGCCAGCCGATCTGTGGTCTCTGAGGCTGATCAGAGTTCTCTGGTGGTTCATAAAATGGTTCTTGGAGGACATATTTTTCAGATGTTTGGGAATTTAGGCTTATTTCACAGGAAATATGAATTCTGTCATTCAAGTCACGTATAGTCTTGCGTAAGGCCATGTTGGAGATGATCATGGCACCCCCCTCCTCCATAAAGACTTTGTACCTGCCCCTGACTGCACATGCTGGACAGAGGACTCCCAGCTCTGGAGAATCTTGAGAAAATAATTTCTAGCTTTTTGACTTCACATGAGTAAACAGTGTTCTCATTTTTGATAATTCTTCCCAAGCTGGCAGCTCCCTAACCGGCCATTTGAGAACTTCAGCAGAACTTTATCTCCATACATTTAATATCCTTTTCTTTTCCTATGCCCACCACACACCTAGACTCTTTCCACTGGGTCTAGTTTCCTGCACTCCAAGGTTCATATCAGATCTCATGCCTTCCTGACCTCTAATCTGATTTTCACATTTCTTATTATTTTAGCATAATAGCATAATACCATAGCATCCTGCTTTTCCTTCGCAGCTCATAAATAAATCATATATTCATTTTGGGTGCTTATTTGTTTAAAAATCCTTCATTAGATTGCAAATTTCAAGAGCAAAATCATCCATTTTTTAAAATTTCACCACTATTTAACACAGGATTTTACATAGAATCCACAGATTCTGTCATAAAGTTAGTTTTTAATATGCATTAGCTATAATTAACATTATTACTTCCTCATCATTAATTGAATAAATCAGTCTTTCAACATCCTCACAACTAAATTTTTCATGTGTTGAAAGCCATAACCACTCTTCTTCCCCCATGTTTTCCAATTTTTCTCTTAGACTTGTTTCCATATGTACCATAAAGGATCCTGGATTCTTTCTAAAGGAACAACAATAAGGAAAGCAATCCATATATCTTTCTGTCATTTTGATGTTGGATTCTTCTCACAGCCATATATGGTCATGTGAAGTGAAAGTCACTCAGTTGTGTCCAACTCTTTGTGAGCCCATGGACTATAAAGTCCATGGAATTCTCCAAGCCAGAATAATGGAGCGGGTAGCCTTTCCCTTCTCCAGGGGATCTTCCCAACCCAGGAATCAAACCCAGGTCCCCCACATTGCAGGCAGATCCTTTACCAGCTGAGCCACAAGGGAAGCCCAGAATACTGGAGTGGGTAGCCTATCCATTCTCCAGCGGATCTTCCTGACCCAGGAATCAAACTGGGGTCTCCTGTATTGCAGGTGGATTCTTTACCAACTGAGCTATCAGGGAAGCTCATATGGTCATGGGTTTGATCTAAATTGCTTTTTTTCCCAGAAGGTCTCTGAAGCTTCATATTCAGACTACAACTGCATCAAGAGCACCCAAAACACTACATCAAAAATAACCTGTTTAAAAAAATGGAAAGATCTAAATAGATATTTCTCCAAACACATATAGATGGCCAAAGGCACATGAAAAGAAGCTCAACATCGCTAATTATTTGAGAAATGCAAGCCAAAACTACAGATAGGTATCATCTCATACCAGTCAGATTGGCCATCGTCAAAACGTTTACAAATAATAAATGCTGGAGGTGTGGAGAAAAGGGAACCATCCTATACTGCTGGTGGAATGTAAATCTGTCAGCCAGTACAGAGATTCCTTAAGAAACTAAAAGTAGAGCTCCCGTGTGATACTGCAATCCCACTCCTGCCTGGGTGTAAATATGAAGAAAACTGTAATTCAAAATGATACATGCACCCCAATATTCATATCAGCATTATTCACAATAGCCAAGACTCAGAAGCAACTTAAGTATCCATCAATAGATGAATGGATAAAGAACATGTGATTTATACATGTATGTATGTATGAAGTGAAGTGAAGTCGCTCAGTCATGTCCGACTCTTTGCGACCTCGTGGACTATAGGCCACCAGGCTCCTGCATCCATGGGATTTCCTAGGCAAGAATACTGGAATGGGTTGCCATTTCCTTCTCCAGGGGATCTTCCCGACCCAGGGGTCAAACCCGGGTCTCCCGCATTGCAGGCAGACACTTGAACCTCTGAGCCACCAGGGAAGCCCCTTATATGTATATACATATATATATACATATGATTCACTGTGCTGTACACCTGAAACTAACCCAGCATTGTAAATCAACTACTTGAATTACAAAAGATGCTAGGTTTTTCCACCCAGTTATCATTTTTACCCACAAATGGTCTTGCTGAATTGGCTAAAAAGTGTTTCACTGGGTGACCCTGGGTCACTGCTGTCTGAGACTAGGCCACAGGGGTTCAGTAAAAAACAAGTCAAGTGGTCGAGGACAATTTCAGCCCAACTCTTCTCCTCCTGGGGAAGGCAGACTGGGAAAGCTGGGGAGAGCCTGCTGCCTGAAAGCGATGTGCTTTCACATCGTCCACTACTTGGCTACCCTATGCAAATTCACATTTCCTATGAGATTCTTCCCACCAAGGCCTCTGAAGAAAGGGGGCCCTGTGGGTGCTCTTGTCCCAGTCTGCTGCCCCAGGCACAGCTCTTAAGTGTTATCTGCCTATTTCTGAGAAAGTTCTAGAAAAGCTCTATTCTTGGAGTTGAGATAACTGAGCTTTCATTTCTGCCACTTGTGAATTGTATGTGCTAGAATCAGGCTTTTACTTCTCTGAGATTCAGACACTCTAAGTACAAAATGAGAATACTAACTCTTACAGTTGCTGTGACCACTTAAACAATAATAATTTTACTAATAACAGCAACAATAAACTTTCTGAGAGCACAGTGCCTAACACTTCATAGGATCTTCTGAAATATTTATAGAATCTGTTGAACAAAGTTACCTAGGATAATTTACAGGCTTACTGAAGTGTGACTTGTATAAAATATTTGTATCAATATCATTAAATATTTCTTTGAACTATCATTCCTACCAAAGCATTGGAAATGCAATTTAAGAAAACTACTCTGCCCTTGAGCTTCCGATTTAGTCAACGACACATAATAGAACAACTATGCAAAACTAAAGGCAAAGAAGAAAAGGAAAGGTATAAGCATCTGAATGCAGAGTTCCAAAGCATAGCAAGGAGAGATAAGAAACCCTCCTCAGTAATCAGTGCAAAGAAATAGAGGAAAACAATAGAATGGAAAAGACTAGAGATCTCTTTAAGAAAATTAGAGATACCAAGGGAACATTTCATGCAAAGATGGGCTCGATAAAGGACAGAAATCGTATGGACCTAACAGAAGCAGAAGATATTAAGAAGAGGTGGCAAGAATACACAGAAGAACTGTACAAAAAAGATCTTCACGACCAAGATAATCATGATGGTGTGATCACTCACCTAGAGCCACACATCCTGGAATGTGAAGTCAAGTGGGCCTTAGGAAGCATCACTACGAACAAAGCTAGTGGAGGTGATGGAATTCCAGTAGAGCTATTTCAAATCCTGAAAGATGATGCTGTGAAAGTGCTGCACTGAATATGCCAGCACATTTGGAAAACTCAGCGGTGGCCACAGGACTAGAAAAGGTCAGTTTTCATTCCGATCCCAAAGAAAGGCGATGCCAAAGAATGCTCAAACTACCGCACAATTGCACTCATCTCACACTCTAGTAAAATAATGCTCCAAATTCTCCAAGCCAGGCTTCAACAATACGTGAACCGTGAACTTCCAGATGTTCAAGTTGGTTTTAAAAAAGGCAGAGGAACCAGAGATCAAATTGCAAACATCCACTGGATCATCAAAAAAGCAAGAGAGTTCCAGAAAAACATCTATTTCTGCTTTACTGACTATGCCAAAGCCTTTGACTGTGTGGATCACAATAAACTGTGGAAAATTCTGGAAGAGATGGGAATACCAGACCACCTGACCTGTCTTCTGAGAAACTTATATGCAGGTCAGGAAGCAACAGTTAGAACTGGACATGGAACAACAGACTGGTTCCAAATAGGAAAAGGAGTACATCAAGGCTGTATATTGTCACCCTGCTTATTTAACTTCTATGCAGAGTACATCATGAGAAAGGCTGGGCTGGAAGAAGCACAAGCTGGAATCAAGATTTCTGGGAGAAATATCAATCACCTCAGATATGCAGATGACACCACCCTTATGGCAGAAAGTGAAGAGGAACTAAAAAGCCTCTTGATGAAAGTGAACGTGGAGAGTGAAAAAGTTGGCTTAAAGCTCAACATTCAGAAAACGAAGATCATGGCATCTGGTCCCATCACTTCCTGGGAAATAGATGGGGAAACAGTGGAAACAGTGTCAGACTTTATTTTGGGGGGCTCCAAAATCACTGCAGGTGGTGACTGCAGCCATGAAATTAAAAGATGCTTACTCCTTGGAAGGAAAGTTATGACCAACCTAGATAGCATATTGAAAAGCAGAGACATTACTTTGCCAACAAAGGTCCATCTAGTCAAGGCTATGGTTTTTCCAGTGGGCATGTATGGATGTGAGAGTTGGTCTGTGAAGAAAGCTGAGCACCGAAGAACTGATGCTTTTGAACTGTGGTGTTGGAGAAGACTCTTGAGAGTCCCTTGGACTGCAAGGAGATCCAACCAGTCCATCCTAAAGGAGACCAGTGCTGGGTGTTCATTGGAAGGACTGATGCTGAAACTGAAACTCCAGTACTTTGGCCACCTCATGCAAAGAGTTGACTCATTGGAAAAGACTCTGGTGTTGGGAGGGATTGGGGGCATGAGGAGAAGGGGATGACAGAGGATGAGATGGCTGGATGGCATCACTGACTAGATGGACGTGAGTCTGAGTGAACTCCGGGAGCTGGAGATGGACAGGGAGGCCTGCCGTGCTGCAATTCATGGGGTCGCAGAGTCGGACACGACTGAGTGACTGAACTGAACTGATGCAGTGTATAGCCATAGAGAGTAATGTGCATTGAGCATCAGGTGTTGGCATGAAAAACACATTCATCAAATATCACTGATATCAACTATTCCTAAGAGTGGAGCAACTGCAGAAATTTCTGGGAAGAAGTAAATTGGCATTTTTTTCAACACTTTTCTTTATAACAAACCACTCCATATTTTAGCAGCTTATGAAAAACTATTTTTTTCCACAGTTCTGTGGGTTGGTTGGGATACCATTTTGCTAATCTCTTCTAAATGGTGTCCTGAAGCTGCATTCAACTGGAAAGCCTGCTGTGCTGGCCAATGCTAATGGTTTTGACTGGAGATCTTGGTTCTCCTCTGTGTGATCTCCATCCTCCATCAGGCCTCCTGCTGTCCTTACATAGAGGTCTCAAAATAGCATTCCAAGAGGGCAAATGTAGAAACTGCAAGGTCTCCTGTGGCTCAGACTGCAAAACTCACACAATATCATTTCCACTTCAGAATTCTAGCTCAGATTTTAAGGACATGGAGAAAAGTGGCAAAGTAAATTGTGAAGAGACATGCATACTGGGATAAGAATCAGTGGCCATTAAAAAAATCTATCAGAGCTTAATTTTGTAAATGCCGCTGCTGCTGCTAAGTCGCTTCAGTCGTGGCCGACTCTGTGCGACTCCATAGACGGCAGCTCACCAGGCTCCTCCGTCCCTGGGATTCTCCAGGCAAGAACACTGGAGTGGGTTGCCATTTCCTTCTCCAATTCATGAGAGTGAAAAGTGAAAGTGAAGTTGCTCAGTTGTGTCCGGCTCTTAACGACCCCATGGACTGCAGCCCACCAGGCTCCTCTGTCCATGGGATTTTCCAGGCAAGAGTACTGGAGTGGGGTGTATATAAATTTTCCTTGTGACTACGCTGACAATCTCTTTAAGGCAGGTAAGATGTCTTATTAACTGTTTGCAGTGACTAATATAGAGACTAATGTAGAGTCTAGGACAGGGCAGTTCAGTTCAGTTCAGTCTTCAGTCGTGTTCAACTCTTTGTGACCACATGAATTGCAGCACACCAGGCCTCTCTGTCCATCACCAACTCCCAGAGTTCACTCAGACTCACCTCCATCAAGTCAGTGATGCCATCCAGCCATCTCATCCTCTGTCATCCCCTTCTCCTCCCAGCATCAGAGTCTTTTCCAATGAGTCGACTCTTCGCGTGAGGTGGCCAAAGTACTGGAGTTTCAGCTTCAGTATCATTCCTTCCAAAGAAATCCCAGGGCTGATCTCCTTCAGAATGGACTGTTTGGATCTTCTTGCAGTCCAAGGGACTCTCAAGAGTCTTCTCCAACACCACAGTTCAAAAGCATCAATTCTTCGGCGCTCAGCTTTCTTCACAGACCAACTCTCACATCCATACAAGACCAATGGAAAACCATAGCCTCGACTAGATGGACTTTTGTTGGCAAAGTAATGTCTCTGCTTTTCAATATGCTATCTAGGTTGGTCATAACTTTCCTTCCAAGGAGTAAGCATCTTTTAATTTCATGGCTGCAGTCACCACCTGCAGTGATTTTGGAGCCCCCCAAAATAAAGTCTGACACTGTTTCCACTGTTTCCCCATCTATTTCCCAGGAAGTGATGGGACCAGATGCCATGATCTTCGTTTTCTGAATGTTGAGCTTTAAGCCAACTTTTTCACTCTCCACGTTCACTTTCATCAAGAGGCTTTTTAGTTCCTCTTCACTTTCTGCCATAAGGGTGGTGTCATCTGCATATCTGAGGTGATTGATATTTCTCCCAGAAATCTTGATTCCAGCTTGTGCTTCTTCCAGCCCAGCCTTTCTCATGATGTACTCTGCATAGAAGTTAAATAAGCAGGGTGACAATATACAGCCTTGATGTACTCCTTTTCCTATTTGGAACCAGTCTGTTGTTCCATGTCCAGTTCTAACTGTTGCTTCCTGACCTGCATATAAGTTTCTCAGAAGACAGGTCAGGTGGTCTGGTATTCCCATCTCTCTCAGAATTTTCCACAGTTTATTGTGATCCACACAGTCAAAGGCTTTGGCATAGTCAATAAAGCAGAAATAGATGTTTTTCTGGAACTCTCTTGCTTTTTTGATGATCCAGTGGATGTTTGCAATTTGATCTCTGGTTCCTCTGCCTTTTTTAAAACCAACTTGAACATCTGGAAGTTCACGGTTCACGTATTGTTGAAGCCTGGCTTGAAGAATTTTGAGCATTAAGAACTCAGTAAATGTTTACAAATTATAAGCAGAAAAATTATTATACATGCATAATAATAGTGTAATAATAAATACAGCTTTGCTGACTTCAAGTTCTGGTATAAGAAAGTAGCAAATTAGAAGTGATCTTCCCAACTTAAATAAGTGGAAATATACAAGAAATAATCATTTTCAGGTAATAGGCAGTACATATAGTGATATCTGGGAGAAGGGAAACAAATAGGTGAACCCTACAGGTGCTCCAGAATATTGCGTCTAGGGAGCTTCCAAGGTGTGATTCAAGGAGAAAAAAGTCAAACAGAGCCTAGTGGTGCACTGAGTTGACAAGACAAGCTTTCAAGTTAGAGGAGGCCAAAGTGGCTAGAATTCACAGAGAAGAATACCAAAGAAAGGGAAAATATTGTTCAGAAAAAGAGCACCCCGAATACCTGCAGATTCCCCTTGAGTCTTTGACTGAGGATTGGTTTACGAAAATTTTTGAGGAAAAGCTCGAGGCCAAGGAAAGAATAGGCAGAACAATCCCCAGAGCTCGCACAAAACTAGGACTAGATAGTGGTTCTACCAGCTAGAGTGGAAAAACTTCCCTATGGCATAAACTGTGTCCCCTCCAATATCCACATGCTTAAGTCCTAACCCCAGGACCGCAAGTGTGACTGCATTTGCAACATAACAATGAAAAGTCAGAGGTCACCAGGTTGGAAAATAAGCAAACAGATGTAAAGAAAACCAACAACAAAAAAAGAAAGCAGGACTGCTTGCTAACTGCAAGAGATGAAATTAAACATAAAGACACAGATAGGTTAGATGTAAAAATAACAGAAAATGATCCATCATTCTAGTATTAAAGAAAATGGGAGTCTCTATATTAATATCAGACAGAGCAGATTTCTGGTAAGAAATATTATAAGAAATAAAGACAGTTATTTTATTGTAAGAAAGCAGTCAATTTATCAAAAATACATATCAATCCTAAAGGTTCATGTAGCTAGTGACAGAGATTCAAAATTCATGAAGCGGAAACTCAGAGAAATGAAAAAAAAATTTTTTAATTCACAAACATAGATAATTTAACACCTGTCTCAATAAATGATAGAACAAAAACAAATGAGTGAGGATATGGAAGACAAACAACATTATCAAACAACTTTACCTAAGTGACGTTTGTAAAACAGTATCCAGCATCAGCAAAATACTTTCTTTTCAAGAGCACCCAGCACATTTATCACCGTCAATCATATTCTAAGTCATAAGGTAAGTCTCCGCAATTTAAAAATATTCAAATCTAATAAAGTATGTTCTCTGACTATAATGGAAGGTAATTAAATATGAGTAATAGAAAGATCTTTGCAAAATCTCCCCATATTTGAAAACTAAACAATGTACTTTTAAATAACCCACAGGTCAAATGAGGAATCAACAGAAAGTTAGTAAGTATTTTGAATGGAATAAAAATGAAAACAAGACATATCCAAATTTGCCAGGGAACAACTGAAATAATAAATAAAAGTGCACAGCTTTAAATGCTCATATTAGAAAAGAAGTCTTAAATTGATGATCCTAATGCCCACTAAGACTTCCCTGGTGGCTCAGACAGTAAAGCCTCTGTCTACAATGCGGGAGACTCAGGTTCGAGCCTTGGGTTGGGAAGATGCCCCAGAGAAGGAAATGGCAATCCACTCCAGTACTATTGCCTGGAAAATCCCATGGACAGGGGAGCCTGGCAGGCTGCAGTCTATGGGGTCGCAAA